>NC_049222.1:74554202-75908202 GCF_011100685.1 Canis lupus familiaris | reverse complement strand
AAAGCACATGCCCAATTGTTCATCCATTGAGAGGTTCTCTAAGTGTGGTTCCAGGACTAGTAGTATCAGAGCCACCTGGAGACTTGTAAGTAATGCAGATTCTTGGGTGCCTCCCCAGACCTCTTGAATTGGAAACCCTGGGTTGGGGTGGGTTCCAGTAGGTTGTGTTTTAATAGGTCTTCCAGATGATTCTGAGGTACACTGAAACCACTGCTCCTTGAGAAATTCTAGAGCAGGGTCTGGAAATGGTGACTGATGGGTTTCTCAGGGACTCTGGCTGCCTGTGGCAGTCTTAAAATGCACAAGGAGACTACTCTGTTGGTGGTTGAGTGGAGTTTCCAAGAAGAGTCTAAAGAAAGAAGAAGCAGCTGTTTACTCTGGAGGTCAAGTGGCTGATAGAATTAGGAGTGTGTAATTTAAGACTGGAAAGTGCAGTTTGTGTGGAGATATGCCCTAAAGACCAAATTAGGGCTAATGAATACATTGAGGAAGAATAATTACAATATTTATAATTATTAGAGCCCTGCTGTCATTTGTTTGAACTAATTTCTTCTGTTTTTATTAGAACGATTAATGTCCGCTAGTAAATAATACTGATTTGTATTTCCTTAAGTGTATTTGAGTATGTCATCACCCTGCAGCAGGAAGCACAGCACAGTGAGTGTTTATTTTTTTTTTTAATATGAAAACATTTCAAACCTCACAACATGAGTTAAGCTAGCACTAACCTTTAGAATCAGACGGCAGGAAATGTATGAGTTTGTTAATTGTTTTCTGTCTGTGTGTATAAAGATATTTTCTATTTCCAAATACTCTGATTCCTACTAGCTAAGTGACCATTAGAAAGACCTGAAAGCTCTCTGAGCCTTAGTTTTTTCACCTGTAAAATGGGCTATTAATGTTAAACATAGGTCAAATAAGATAATGCATGTAAAACTGCTTTCTAACCTGCATAGTGTTATCATGATAATTTAATTTATATTAAATTACTATCTAATTTTTTAAACGTAAATATTGATCAGCTATTTTCCTTTACATTAGTATATTTAACTGCTATCCACTTAAGGTAGAGAATAAAACACCATGGACATTTATTTTTTAAATGTCGAAACTCCTTTGGTTCAAACATGACATAGGTAGCATATAGCCTTTGGAATTGAAATGGAGAAAACTTACGAATTTGCAAAGAATACGTATTGGCAAAGCCACCAGACAGATGTCTATTTATTTTACTATTATAATGAATAAAACATTCATAAATAAGATCCTATACATTGCTAACTGCCAGTAAGTGACTATATTGACAGAGGCTTAGCCCCTGCTAGGAAATGCAATTTGCATCTTGAGCAATGTGCTCCTTATTCTATAATATCCTCGGGCTAGGAAAATGCCAGCTCCAGAACATTGGAAAATAAAAACATGTTTTTCTCCTTCATGATCATAAATGCAAAAACCCTAAACAAATTTTGGCAAGGCGAATCAGCAATATATAAAGAGAATAATGCTTCATGCTGAAGTAGACCTATCCCAAGAATGCAAGGTTGGTTTTTTTTCTTATAAATCAAACAATGTAATTCATTCTATTAACAGACTAGAAAATAAAAACCATATATCACAACTGATGCAGGAAAATAATTTAACAAAATTCAATACCCATTCACACACACAAAAAAAAACTTCAAGAAATCAAGAGTACAGAAGAATTTCTTAATTCTGATAGAGTGCATATACAAAAAGTTTATAGTTAACATCATACATAAGGGTGAAATAGTGAATAATTTCTTCTTAATACTTTCTTTCTAATCTGTACAAGGGTAAGGATTAAGGATGTTGGCTCTATTTCTAATTGACAAGGTATTGGATGTCCTAGCTCATGTAAACACTCAATAAAAAGAAATAAAAGGTATATATATTGGAAAGGAAGATGTAAAACTATCTTTATTCACAGATGAAATAATCATTTATGAAGAAACTCTTAGGTAATCTACAAAATGTTTGGAAACCTAATATGTGAGTTTAGTGTGATTGTAGGATACACAATCAATGTATAAAAATCAGCCTCTGGCCACCCTTCTGTAGCCCCTTCCTTTGCCCCTCACCTTTTGAAAAGAAAAATCAATTCTACTTCTTTACATAGAATGAACAATCAGAAATGCTGTAAAATGACATTTACAATAGCATCAAAAATGACATTCAGGGATCCCTGGGTGGCGCAGTGGTTTAGCGCCTGCCTTTGGCCCAGGGCGCGATCCTGGAGACCTGGGATCGAATCCCACATCGGGCTCCCGATGCATGGAGCCTGCTTCTCCCTCTGCCTATGTCTCTCTCTCTCTCTGTGACTATCATAAATAAATAAAAATTAAAAAAATGACATTCATATAGATCATTTTAACTTATATGGAAAAAAAAACCCTCAATATATGTGTGAGACTTGTACCCAAGGAACGCAACTTGGCAAGGCTCTTCTTACCTTCTGCCAAATTGTTTTCCTAGACTAGTACATTCCCAGTAGCAGAATCAACAAGTTTTAGTGTAACTTGTAAGCTTTGAATGTTACTGTTCCATTTTTGAATAAAACTTTAAAATATGGCTATACTACATGAACATTAGGTGTTATTTTGCCAATTTAAAGTTTTATTTTAAAATCCTAAATTGCAAGTTGTCACAATAATAAGAATAGGTGCCACTTATTGAATCCTTTTTTATGTGCCAGGTGCTTTAAGTGCTTCAGAGCATTAACTAATTTAATTCCCAAGACAACTCTATGAGTTAGGAACTGTTAGTTTATCCATTTTACAAGTCAGAAACTGATGTTTAAAGAAAATGAGTCGTTTGCTCAAAGACACATTGCCAGGAAGTGGCAGAGCTGGATCTTAATCTAAGGATTGAGCTTTTTAACCTTCACACTTAATTGCTTTTGTAAGCATGATTAGCTCCAGTGTGGGACTTCCCATCAACTGTGAATCTGCATTTAGACTGAGTATGCATGTTACTGAAATACGGTAATCAATAACTTTAGAAAGGCAGATCCTAGGCACTTCCTTAAAAGGAGGAACATAACGTGACATGGGCTGGATTTAAGGTCTTGAGCCTAAGATACTTATTCCTGGGCCTCACCTCCAGTGGCCCTGCATCAGGAGAGGTGGGGTGGAGTACAGGAATATGCATGAGTAACAAGCACCCCTGGTCACTTGCATGCAGGTGATCTAAGGACCCCACATTGAGCTATGCCACTCTGGAGGTTGCTATATAACACGGTGTCATGACATAACACTTTAGAAGGAAAGACAGCTCATACAGGCTAAATATCTTGACACCGATGAAGCATGGGTAGAAATTGAAGGCATATGGGGAATTTGGCAAATATGAAGGTATGATGATCCATTGAATGAAAAGTACAAGGATTCATATAATATCTTTGCTAAGCACCGTAGGAACTTATTTTTATAATAGCCATGAGAATGAAGACTACAAAGTGACTTTTCCCTGGCAGGAAGTTGTTAGGAAGAGTCACTTCCTTCTGACTCCTCCTCATATCTCCAGGCTTCAGGGCCATGTTGGCAACACAGCCTGCTTAGGTCTGGCAACAGCATCCCTGGGACCATTACTAAGCAGGCCTTTCAAAAGTTAAGGCCTGGTCTGCTTCTACTTTTTGAGACTTAATATGTTAAAAGTGGAGAAACCCAACATAGGGATACCAAAATAGCAGTATACAGAAAATGTTTGCATTAAACAATTTAATGCTTATAACACAAAAAATTCAAGTTAAAATAGTTTTGGATTCGTCAATTATAAGATTTCTTTATAATATTAATTCATGATAGGCAATATAATCCAGAAATCGAGCACAGCTTTAGATTCACACAGCTATTTTTCCAGTCTGTGAATCTCTGAATATACATTAATGGCATTTGGGAATAATATCAGAGGTCTAAATTTGAGGCCCTTTGTGAAAGTGAGGTCCGGGCCAAAGAACTCTCCTAGCCTGTCTTAGAATAGACACCATATTTAAGTATGTTTCCTACTCTTTAAGTTCTTTATACATGCAAAGAACTTTGGAGGTAATTTTTTTACCATCCATGTACCTTAAATGTTAAAGATATAAGTTGATTACATTTTATATAAATTATCATTTACATAAATTTCAGAAACAGGCAAAACTAATAAAGCGTGCTGGAAGTCAGTATGGTGGTAACCATTTGTGGGGATAGGGACTGGAAAGGCACAACAGAGATTGCTTCTGGGGTGCTAGCAATGTTCTGTTTCTTGTTCTGGGGCCCAGTTACATGATTTGTTTGTAGTTTGTACACTTTTTTTCAGTATTATGTTTCAATACAAATTTTACTTTAATAATTTTGCCAAACTTTTATAATTTACAAAAGTATAGCCACCATATTAGTAATCCCTTAAATCAGGGCACCACATTGGATGGTTGGCTTTTTCATCTCCAGGAATAGCTCTCATTGGCAGGGACACAGAAAACTCATTGGTGGGTCCCTGCTGGTGTGTCCAGATAACCTGGCACCACTGACCAGGTGGCCCATTAGGTTCTCCCTAGTAATTTTAGACAAGCATGTGTGGTCTGTCACTAGCCCAGAAATGTGAAGCCTTTGACAGAAATTCCCCGGATGTGACTCCAGCTTGGGCAATATTGGTGTCTCAATGTCTCTGAATTACTCATTCACCATGTATGTGTTCTTCTCATTCTTCCCAACTTTGTTGTCCATAGAGATTCTGTGAGTGACAGCATGGAATGGAACAGGGTCTGTTGAGAGGATAGGGGAGCCTGCCAGCTGGCCCTGTGATCTGTTTGGCCCCTAGGAGGCCATTCCTGACACCTGGTCCCATATGGCAATGCATTCTTAGGGACACGAGCCAAGTAGTCCTGAGGAATAACAGAAACACATGCTTAGCTCTTTGGCCAACAGGAGTCAGGGAGGTGGAGTGGAGTGCCTTGGCTTGAGTGTTTAGAGATGTGTATTTAACCACTTGTCTTCATGGTAACTAGCTGTGTGGCTCTGTCTTGGTCCCTTTAGCCCTCTGAGCCTTGGATTCCTTTTGAATAGAGGACGAGGACAAAAGAAGTACTCTAAAGTCCTTTCTAGTGTCTGTGATTTTATGATAGTTAAAATGACTTTCTTGTTCAGTTTTAGATGTTCACCAGACTCCTTCCTCAAGTCCACCTTCCCTCACTCGTGGCTTCCCTGTTATAATTATCTGTCATGGTCTAGATCAAATGCTACTTCCCATATGAAGTCTTCCCAAGAGAATGTCAACAGTGAGTCATACATGTCATCAATTTTGCATTCTCTTGTTTATTCCCATGTCTTGTAATTCCACTCAAGATTGCACACTCTGATGAAAACGATATCATCACCTATGTATCCTCAATAGCAAGGATTCACAAATCTTAACTGACTAACCTACAATAAATTGCCTGCATCCAACTCACACAGGAAACTTAACAACTCAGATTTCCAGGTTCCAGAATCAGAGATTCTGATTCAGAGATTTAGGGAGGGACCAGGGAATCTGTATTTTAACTAGCATCTGAAGGGTTTTCAATGCAAAGCCTGATTTGAGAATGCCTTCGTATTGTGATTTGCATTAAGTATTTATATATCAGCTGAGTCAGTAGAAGAATGCAATCGATCACATTCTTTAGTCATCGAAAATTTTTCCTGAGTTCACAAAGATTAAAACATGAATCAAGATGCGATGTCAAAGCCATAATCACAGTGCAATGCTAATAATGTCATTGAGTGATGCAGTAGATATTTAGAAATGGCCTGTGCCATGAAGATAGACTGAGTGAAATATAAAACTTTATTCTGCAAATAATTTGGGGGGGTTTGACCTGAAGTAGGCCAACATTCTTTTAGAGGCTTCTGCAGTGTTTTCTGCAGCTCTATGTTTGCCTTACCTGGCCCCCTCTGCCATCCACCTATAATCCCTACCAGTTTGGAAGAAGCATTGGCTCCCCCTCACTTTTTTTCTTCTTCCATCAAAGACTGCAATTTCTCATTCTCTCTATTTATTTAACCATTCATCCATTTGATAAATGTTGACTGAGTGCTGCTCTGTGCCAGGAACTGGGCTAAGCCCTGGGAATGCAGCAATGAACAGAGCTGGTTTGGCTTCCATCCCTGTGGAATTTACACTCTTGTGGGGGGAAGGTAAATGTGATATAAATAATTACAAATATTAGTGAGGGCCCAAGAGCTTTATTTCATCTCTTAAGCCTATGACATCTAAACTATTGGCTGCTAATAACATTTTAGTCTTCCTAAATAACATTTGTAGCTTAAAAGTTTTTAACACCTTACCTCAAGAAGAAAATAAACAGTAGAGTGGAATAAGTTTCAGAGGAGATCTATTTGTTGAGGGGATCTTTTCTGATTTTCTTAAATTGTAGTGTGAAGCTAGATACCTACCCCACCTGATCAAAATATCCTCTCCTGCAAAATAGCATTGATTTTTAATGTGAGGTTCCTGGACAGATTTCCAGAGAGTTCATGAACCCTTGAAAATCATGCAAATTTTTGTGTGTTTGGATCCTCTTCTGTCCGAAAGTTTATTCTTTCCTCATTTTCTCAAAGGGATATATGGTCTCAAAGTCTTTAGAGAAAAAAGAGAAAGAACAGGAAAGAAGAAAGCAAACAAGCAAACACTCTTTGGTTTCTCTATTTTGCTAATGTAATTCAAATCTCTGTTCCTGTTGCAAAAAAAAAATCCAAAAAAAAAAAAAATCAAAACAAAACAAAAAAGGAGAGGAATGAGATGGAGTCCTTATCCAAATGGAGAAAAATATGTTTATAGGATTGGGTTACTGGGTGACTTCAGAGACATGAAATATTCATCCCCACCCAACTCTCTATAAAAAGAAACTAGAAATATATTCTGAGGACTTTTATTTTCTGAGAAGGATGGATACACACCAAGAGCAGCATCTGTGTACAACTAGAGAAAAATCTTCAGTACTAAAGATCCATTAAACATCCGAATCTTCCACATATCAAATAGCAAGAGTGAGATTTTTGTACACGCAAAGCAAATTTTATTTAAGTGATAACCAAGACAATTCCTGTTGCTTCCTAAAGTAGGAGTTCTGTTAATAGCAGAACCAAAATGTACAGGAAACCAGCCTAATGCATCTAATGCTTGATTTTGATGCATATAAAAATTAAAGAAATTGAGCATTTCATAGCAAATTATGTATCTGTGCCATCCAGACTTTATTAATTAGGATTAGAATCAGCTGTGAGAAACTGAAAATCCAAAATAACAAGTGGCTGACAAAAGATAGAAGTTTATTCTTCTCATGTGAAAGTCTGAGTAAATGGTCCAGGGTTGGGGTGATTGTTCACAATCCCAGGGAATATAGTGTGCCTTCTCCATGTTGTTCTCTATTCTGATATTCACTTTGTCCAAGATGGCTGCTCCAGTTTAAACCCTCATGTCCACGTTCCAGCCAACAAAAATGAGTAAAAGTAAAGGATTCTTTTTAAGGATGCTTCTGTGAAGTTGCGTGCTCCACTCCCTCCTATATTTCTTTGCCCAGGATTTAATAACTTGGCCATAAATATCTTCAGGGGAGAGTAAGATACGTAGTCATGGGGCAGCCCTGGTGGTGCAGTGGTTTAGCGCCGCCTGCAGCCCAGGGCGTGATCCTGGAGACCCAGGATCGAGTCCCACGTCAGGCTCTCTGTATGGAGCCTGCTTCTCCCTCTGCCTTTGTCTCTGCCTCTCTCTCTCTCTCTCTCTGCATCTCTATGAATAAATAAATAAAATCTTTAATTTAAAAAAAAAGATACGTAGTCATTATTCTGGGAGGTTATGTACTCAGCTAGTTTCTGTTGCTATGGAAGAAAGGGAGGACAGACACTGGGTCATACCAGCGGTCTTCACCACAGAGATTTTTTACATATAGGTAGTTCAAATGTTAATTTTGGTAGAATATTCAACTACAAGTCTATAATGTGCCAATGAGATATCTTGACCCTAATCATCCATTCCTAAAGCCACTTCTAATTAAATCTTTGCTGACATTAAAAAATAAAGCGTATTTTTAATTTTTAGTGTCTATCTGCTTGATGCTACAGAAGATTCAGCATGTCTAATTTGTGGATTCTTGAGACCCTTCTTCATTTCGTAATCCGTTCTGTTCAACATTTTTTGGCCATTTTTCTTTAGTCACAGTCTCAAATGGAGAAAGAAGGGTGAAAGAGAAATAAAGTCTAGATCAGATGGATATTTTGTTCCTTCTTAGCAGCACTACTAGGAGGACTAAGTAAGAGAGACAGAAAATAAGTAATACCAAGTTGTGGGATTATCTGCCATAAATACAGTCCTTTATATAGGCATTGGGCAAAGTCCTTTTCATTGCCATCTGTAATTGTAGCTACAGCCCTATGAAGAAGGTGACATCACCCTCTGACAGATACACTTTAGAGGACAGAAGAAACTTACTAAAATAACCAGTTACTGAGGTAGCAGAGCTGAGACTTTAGTCAAGGTCACTCTGACCTCCAAATCATGCTCTTCGACTGCTCTATCCACAAATCCCATTTTATCATGAGTTTTTGGGCATTATATTGCCACTGGAGAAACAATTTTTTTTTTTTTTTTTTTTTTTTTTTACTTTAACATTGCCTGGACTAAAGTAAACCTTGAAGATATAAACAAGTGAAGAGGTTCAGAGAGTACTAGGCAGCCAGCTCCTTGTGGGCTCTCTGCCCACCCAGATTTTGAGCATTGTTATTAGCCAGCACTTGGGAGGCACTTGATATTTACAGAGTGGCATCCAGGACTTTCAGCCCCAGTGGTATGTAGAAGATGAGACAGAGTGCTCTCTCGCCAGAACATTTTAAAAGAGCAAGGATGGTTTCAGGACAGCATTTCCTTGGCTTCTCATTTTTCAGCACTTGAAAGGAGAAAGTCACTGACTTGGGTGGATGTTTGAGTGGTTCCCCCCACCCCCCTTTCTGCAGCTTGGGATGGAACTTTTTATCCAGAGAATAATATTGGGGCCTCACATGTGTTCAGTACTTGCTTTGTAGCAGCTGCTGTGCTAATTACTTCTCAAACAATGTCTCTAAATTTGAGAGGCATTTTGTAGGGGAGGATAGGGGATTTGAACTTAGAATCTGATTGCGAAATTTGTGACCGACCTTAGCCACAAGGGGAGTGTACCTTGTTCACAAGCACACACCGAAAGCTGAAATGTAGGCAACTGAGAGCAAAGTCTGGAAAGAAAGGAGAGGTAGAATATGTTTGAATGTACTTAAGAGAAATATTTTAGGTGAAATGCTTTCCAGTTGATTACATGGAATAGGTTTTTTGATTTGGCATTGGGAGACTAGATTTTTTTCCTCAACTCTGTCCCTAACATGGAGAGTATAAGCAGTTAATAAATGAATGATCTGAGGAAATAGGTGAGAAAGTGGGAGGTGGAAGGGGGTGGGGAGCGAGTGTGTGTGTGTGTGTCAGGAAGAACACCAACCAAGGGTGCATCAGGCACGCTACCAATGTGGGCAATGGGAGCTCGGTTTTGGGTGGACTTTTGGGAGACTGTAAAACACACCTCAAAACTATCTTACTGAAGAAGGCAAACCAGAGGATTAAACTCCAATTCCTATTCCCCATAACTGAAGGCCATTCTTGGAACATTGATTCTCAGGCACCTCTGATCTGTGAGCAGGTGCACACAGTTCTGGGGTAGAGAGACCCAGAAAGCTGATGGCACATTCAGAATTCATTTCAAGTGACCTCTGAGGCAGACTAAGGGAAAGGGAGCCCTGACCCCACCTGCCTCCACTTTTTCAGCTACATAATGGTATGTGAACATAATATTGGATAAGTCCAATAAAATGCAACTTACTTTTATTTTGAGATTACCACATTCTAGGTAATGATGTGTTGTGGGTTATTGGAGCTCAGGTTTGCCCTTTCCCACTTAATGGAGCTATAAACGTAGGGATGCATGTATCCCTTTAAATTTGAGTTTTTGCATTTTGGGGGTAAATACCCGGTAGTGCGATTACTGGACCATAGGCTAGTTCTATGTTTAACTTTTTGAGGAATCTCCATAATGTTTTCCACAGTGGCTGCACCAGTTTGCATTTCTACCAATAGTACTAGAAGGTTCCTTTTTCTCCACATCCTCACCAACACTAGATTCTTGTGTTGTTGATTGTAGCCATTCTGACAGATGTGAAGTGATAGCACACTGTAGTTTTGATTTGCTTTTCCCTGATGTTGAGTGAGTTTGAGGGTATTTTCATATGTTCGTTGGCCATCTGGATGTGTTTTCTAAAGAAATGTCTGTTCACTTCTGCCCATTTCTAATAGGATTATTTGGTTTTGGTATGTTGCGTTGTGTAAGTTCTTTATATATTTTGGATGTTAATCCTTTATTGGACATATCATTTGCAAATATCTTCTCCCATTCCGTAGGTTGCCTTTTTGTTCTGTTGATGGTTTCCTTTGCTGTGTAAAAGCTTTTTTTTTTTTTTTTTTTTTTTTTGTGTAAAAGCTTTTTATTTTGATGTGGTCTTAATAGCTTATTTTTGTTTTTGTTTATCTTGTTGCAGGAGGCATATCTAGAAAAATGTTGCTAAGCCCAATGTCAAAGAGATTACCACCTATGTTTTCTTCTAGGAGTTTTATGGTTTCAGGTCTCACCTTTAGGTCTTTTTAATCCATGCTGAGTTTATTTTCACGTATGGCATAAGAAAGTGGTCCACTTTCATTCTTTTGCATGTAGCTGTCCAATTTCCCCAGTACTATTTGTTGAAGAGATTGTCTTTTTTCCATTGCATATTCTTGCTTTCTTTGTTAGAAATTAATTGACTATATAAGTGTGGATTTATTTCTGGGCTCTCTATTCTGTTCTATTGATCTATGTGTCTATTTTTGTGCAGTACCATATTGTTTTAATTACTCTAGCTTTATAGTATATCTTGAAATCCAGAATTGAAATACCTCCAGTTTTGTTTTTCTTTCTCAGGATTGCTTTGATTTTTCAGGTTTTGTGTGTGTGTGTGTGTGTGTGTGTGTGTGTGTGTGTGATTCCATACAGATTTCAGGTTTATTTGTGCTTGTTCTGTGAAAAATGCTGTTGGTATTTTGATAGGGATTGCATTCAATCTGTAGATTGCTTTGGGTAGTATTGACATTTTAACAATATTAGTTCTAACAATCCGTAAGCATGGAATATCTTTCCATTTGTTTGTGTTGTCTTCAATTTCTTTTTCAGTGTTTTATAGTTTTCAGGAGAGGACGTTTAGATACTTCTCCTGTTTTTTTCCCAGACTTTGCCCCATGCACCTTTTCTCTGCAGGCCTTGCTTTGTATTTTGTTACTTAATCTTAGCTATGTGTGACTATTTACTGAATTCTGTGGATCCTTCTAGTGAATCATCAAACAAGGGAGTCCATGGCATACCTTTATAGGGTTATTTTGATAGCTGAGTACAGTTAAGGATGGCATTGAACTGGGACTAGGAGTAGATTGCTGGCAGAGTTTATTGCATGGCACCAAGACTATGGGTGGTAACTGCAAGATCCAAAGAGCTGCAGAGTTGTCAAAAGATGGAAAAGATGTAATAAAACTTGGAACATAGGAGCTGGACATGGCCTTACAGGTCACATATCCATTCAACAGAAAGCTTGTGGTCTCTTGCCTGGCCATGCTGCACTACTCAGTTGGTATAGCCAAGGCCTGGCTGCTACTGGGGCAGCCCAAGAGGTGATCCCATTCTGCAGTGTGAAAAAGAGACACTCCTTTCTCCCCACCCCCACCCCCACTGTCCCTTCCTGCCAAAGAGTTAGCATTACTTACTAATGTACCTTCCTACAGGGAGGAAAAGCAGAACACATGTGACCTCTTGACACTCCTTTCTCTCCACCCCACCCCCACCCCCACCTTCCCTTCCTGCTAAAGAGTTAGCATTACTTATTAATGTACCTTCCTACAGGGAGGAAAAGCAAAACACATGTGACCGCTTGACATGTCTGCCTGTCTCTGGTCTCTCTCCATCTAATACCTAGGCCAGAAGGGCAGGCTTTCTTTTTGTAGCCCCTACGGCTGGCTTATACTCACCAGGTATACATCAGTACTGCCATCAGGGATGTTTATCACTGGCTTCTGTTCTGATGGACCAGTGCCTCTATTAAATATTTGATAATCATCTTGATCCTATGTCACATCCCTTCTCTACCACCAAGAAATAAGACTTTTGGCTTTGCTGTCATAGGTGCAGGGTGCTAAGTGACTTAATTTACTTCTTCCCAATGACCCTGTGGCCTATGTGTCATTATCTTCCTGTTTTCCAGATGAAGAACTCCAGGCTCAGAAAGGTAAAGAACTTGTCCAACGTGGCCCAGCTGATAGTGCTGGAGCCAGGTTTAAAGCAGACAGTCAGGGCATAGCGACTTCATTCTAAGATATTCTTTATATTCTCTCCCTTGAAGGAGAATTTTGAGGGAAGGTTTCCCAAAGGAAATGACTTTCGGTATCGGCTAATATTACCACTTCATTTGAGAGATGTGGAACTAAGGTTCAAGTCAAGTTTCTTAGTGGCAGGTCAGGGTTTTTCTTTGGTTGCAGTTGCCTTTCACAGTGGCCCTGGCATTGAGGTAGGCTGGAGAGCTTCCATTGTATAAAGAGTCAGGGACCAGGCAGAGGTCAGGGCAGGTCACCTGGATCCTGATCTCACTCTCTACTCTTACTGGCTGTTAAGAGACTGTGGACAGCTCTGGGCCCAGAGGGGCCAGTTAGTAGGTATCTGTCCCTGTTGGACTGAAGGGGCAGCAGGTAGATCTTGGTAGAAGTATCTGTTGCTTTGAAGATTTTTTGCTGGGTCATTAAGATCCATTTGATAAGTCTTAATTTGGGTCCCTTAGAAGCAGATCGAAAGTTGCTAAATGGGAACGCCTGGGTGGCTCAGGGCATGATCCTGGGGTCTTGGGATTGAGTCCCACATCAGGTTCCCTCCAGGGAGTCTGCCTCTCCCTCTGCCTATGTCTCTGCCTCTCTCTCTGTCTTGAATGAATAAATAAATAAAATCTTTTTTAAAAAAGTTGCTAAATGAACTTTAGGCAGTGGAATGGAAAACAGGGAGATAGGGAATAGAAAAGGGAGACAGGGAAGGAAAGGCAGCCAGTAAAAGGTGTTTTTTCAAGCAAGTCACCTCTGTTGGCAACTGAAGCTGAAAACAGTGGGAAAACACCATCCGCCAGGAAAGCTAGGTGTTTATAATCTGCAGAGGGCTGCTCCCATGGGTGTTAATTCCGTGGCACATCCAGCCTACTATAGGAGGCAAGGCAGGTTCCAAGAGCCAGCGGAAGCTCCATGGCAAGTGAATGCAGGTGCTGGTGTTGGGAGCCAGGCCTGTGTGCAGGCAGTGGCACAGGTGATGGTATCTGGGCTGGGCATCTCTAGGGTCATCTAGGGGGATGGATAGAGCCCCAGAACGTGTGTGTGCTTGCTGCTCTCTGGATTTTAAAGCTAGTGACTCTGGTCATGAGAGAGCAGTGAAGATGGGGCTGGGAATCCAAAGGCCCTGGCTCACCAGAGGAAAGGTATGTGGCCATGGGGCTCTGCCAACTGCCGGAGGCATTCATTTCCCTGCTGTAATGTCCCTACCTGCTCTGTCTGTCCATTCCTGGCCAGCCCTCTCAGACTCTAAGATGCTGCCGCAGTGGTTTCTGACCAGCTAGTGTTCAGGGCCAAACTTCCAGGGAAGGGTCTTCCCCTTCAAAAGTCTGTTGCCAGAAGGCTGGGCAGAAATCCTGCTGTCAGGAGCTTTGCCACCTCAACTCCTGGTGTCATGACAGCCCGTGGATAATTTCAGTTTGTTCTCTTCCCCTGGTAGCAAAAGCAGTTAGAAGTTCAGTGGAGGATACTACTCCCTTGCATCAGGGAGGAAGGCAGCTGTCAGCCTGAATGAGATAATGCTTTCCCCACTTCCTGAGTTCTTTGGAGCAGACATTGTTCTATTATTTATATGATTATTTGCAGCATTGTTTTTGAAAAACACACAAAGGTGCATATATAAAAGGCTGGGAACATTTTTATCCAAATATTATCTCTCCTTGGGTACTCAAGGTGAAGATGGATGTACAACATTTCCCAACTTCAACATTCAAATTGAGGGAAAATGTTTACCAAAAGTTCTTTTCTGCTCCCTGAAATGTGTGTCTGAAAAGAAACTCACACATGGAAGTCCTCTCCAATACTATCAGGGTCTCAGTGTTGCTAATTCCAGCAAAGCAACTGGCTGGTGGTGAAACTGGACTCTGAAAACAAAAGCACATTTTTAAAAATTGAGATTGAATTAATAAACATATAATGTATTATTGGTTTCAGAGGTAGAGGTCAGTGATTCATCAATCTTTTGTAATACCCAGTGCTCATCGCTGGCTACTGCAGAAACCAGGGGAAAAAGGAAGTCAAAAGTAGAAACCATTGACGAGGGCTCTATTTTTTCCCTCAGAGGATGTTCTGGCCTGATACCATCCATCTGAGAGGTGATTGTCAGTTCCCAAACAGGAAGCAACAAACCTGAACAGTAAAGATGCAGGACAGTTTGTGACCTGCCCCAACACCTGTAATCCCACCTGATGCACACAGAAAAGGCCTTTTAAAGAAGGTGGGTGGGAAAGCAACCAGCAGATAACAGAGAATCTCCCCAAGTCTCTCAGTCAGGATCTTTCTATATAACCTTCAGGTTCCCTTTTGTTCTAAAAGAGCAGAATGAGTAATTTCTGTCTCACTCACTAGTTATTTTAAAAAATACCTTGTTGAAAGTCTCAACTTTACAATCTTAAATAAAATACTTCTAAATCACTCATTCCTTTTTCCCTTTAATATTTGAGCCATCATTGTAAATGCTCCACCAGGGAGCATGGCCTGGGCTTTGGGATAACATGAGGCCCCTCCAAATATTTGTGTTTCTTGCAGCTCTCCAGATAGTATTAAATAGAACTATCTTACAAAAAGTACTCCCCTTCCCCCCATCTCATTCTGTGGACTTATTTACCTAAAATGTTCTGGGCATGCACATTTTTGAACTGCTGCCACAAGAATCTGCCTGCTGCTTGAGTGGATGGCATACTGAATATTTTAGGAAGAAAATTTACCTAAGAGTTAAAAACTCATGATTGTAAATATTCAGCAGGCCCCTAATTTATTGTTTCAAAATAGCTTTTGTGATGTAGAGGACATGTTTTTCTTTCAGCTGCTCAATATTTATTTTAACATATTAAACAACCTCAGTAATATTCATCGCACGGAAACCTTTCTACTTTTGAGTGGGTTAAATTTACAAGCCCAAATTAATGCTATAAATTACATTTACATAATTCATTTTCCACTAAACAGTATTTATTTAGCCTGCATCTCTGCTAATATATATGTTTAAGAAAAAAAGCAGTACCTGTATTGTTGCCCATGTAGTTAATTTAGTCTAAGCAGAATTTAGAAGGCATCTCAGTGTTCCTTTGTTACAGGGCTCCCCCCACCCGCCCCTGCCCCGCCTGACCATCCAACATCTGAATTATGCAATTAAACAGCATATGTGTGTGTGTGTGTGTGGTCTGAAGCAAGGAGACAAACCTGCTAAACAAAATCCAAGCCTCCCTTATTTTTGCTTTTCAGAGTGTTGCATGATGTCCTTACAAATTACCTATTACTTGTGCTGTGCTAATTTTGTGTGAAACTGAAAAAGAGGCAAGAGATAATAAACTGGGTTCAAGGTCAGATGGAAACTTTGAAACCAGAGACTCAAACCCAGATGTATTTGAAATGGCAAGGAAGGTAAAATGAAGCAAGAGACAGTGGATTGACAATGCACATAGGGTCCCGAAGAGCCTCAGATCCTTCCGTTTGCATTTACATCTATTTTCACAGATGAGGGTGAGGGCCATCAATGCATTTGCTGCTGCAATTTCAGGTTTTAGAATGTTTTGAACAATATGCCTCAAATCACGGCAATAATTGGAGGACCCTTCATTGCTGAGTGTTGTGCCTCTAACGATGCTAGTAGTGGAGAGGAGCCATCAGCTTCACCTTACCAGTCCCCGTTTTGTGTGACTGGCACCGAAACAGGCATTGTTTGCCTCAATTTCTCCTCTCTTTTTTTCCCAGTAGCCTATTAAACCTCTTTGTTAGGAGACCCAGCTGCTTGTTTTCTCTCAAGATAATGACCGAAAAATACGCTTTATAAAAATCATGGGGAAAATGATTTCTGGAAGGTCGGTCTCCTCTTTCTTTTTGCTGCCGTCTGGCTGATGATGACTTTCAATAATCCCTGGGTAATAAACATTCATTTGAATACACAGACCAGATATGGAGCTTAAATTACCCCAGAAACCAGGGACCACTGCCCCCCCTTTTACTTTAATGGGGCCTTGTCTTTTCTTAATAGTATCTTTGTAAAAATTGAGAGGTCATTTATGTACAAAAGTATGTGCAGATTATCAGTATACTATTTGCTGAGCTTTGACAAATGTGTAGTCCCATGTAACTACCATCCCAACCAAGATCCAGAACATTTCCATTTTCTCATTCCCTGTTTCAAACCACCTGCTCCCCAGAAAATATCCAGTGTTGGATTGTTACCACCATTAGTTAGTTTTGCCTGCTTTTGAACTTTACATAAATGGAATTATACTGTATGCATTCTTTTTTTTTTTTTTAAGATTTTATTTATTTATTCATGAGAGACAGAGAAAAAGAGAGGCACAGACACAGGCAGAGGGAGAAGCAGGCTCCACGCAGGGAGCCCGACTTGGGACTCGATGTGGGACTCGATTCCGGGTCTCCAGGATCAGGCCCTGGGCTGAAGGTGGCACTTAACCTCTGAGCCACCGGGGCTGCCCCTACTGTATGCATTCTTTTAGGTCTGGCTTCTTTTCACTCAGCATGTTTTTGAGATTCATGTTGCCATGTGTATTGATTTTGTTCCCTTGTTCTACTGAGATGTACTCCATTGTAAGGATGTACTATAATATCTCTATTCTTTTGTTACTAAATAGTAGATTGTTTAAGTTTTTAGCTGTCCTGAGTAAAGCTGTTAGAACACTTATGCATAAGATTTTATATGGACATTTGCTTTCATTTCTCTGGGGGAAATACCTAAGTCTGCGATTGCTGGCTCTGTGTTAGATGTATGTTTTATTTTACGAGAAACTGTCAAAAAGTTCTCCAGAGTGGGTGTACTTTTTGCTGTTTCAGTGAAAAACAAACAAACCCACAAAAACCCATTGATACATTGAAAACTGACTTTGGGTCTGATGAATTAGACCATGAAATTAATGAAGGGACCAAGGAGAGGTATGCTCTGCCCTGTTCTTTGATTTACTTTTATTTTGCAGAGTACCTATTTTTGTCAACAAAAAAATTCAAGGCATCAGAAATAGGGGAAGTTGCTTGGCTTTTTTTTCCCCTTTGAGAGGAAAAACCTGGAGAAGCTTTGGACTAAGTATCCCCAGGAAATGAGCCTTTGCAAATGATTCCCTATAAACTGTATTTCTGATAGACTCTTTGGGTGGTGGGGGTTCTTTCCTTTTCAAAGAAGGCCAGATCTGCAGGCTCCATCCTGAAATAGAAGCATCTTTCTGCAACAGGAACTCAAAAAATATATTGCTTCTCGGCCTTTTGACTAAGATCAAGAGTAGGAACTCAAAAAATAATAACTTCTCCATTGTAACAAAGAACCTACACACACACACAACAGAGAAAAAAAATCCCAACAAAATGACAGATCTCTCATATTTTACAAGACAAAAAAGCAGGACCCCTTTATCAATTGCTAATGTTTTACTGGACAGATATTAAGATCTTTTTCACAATGCTGGGCCCACCTGCCTTACAAATAACCATAAACTAACAAACAGACATTTTGCAACCTACTTGTCCTGATCAATTTACTTTGGTATTGCTGAATTTAAAGTAATCACTTTTGTGAATTCTAGCAAGGCAAGCAAGGAAGTGAGGTGTGGGGCTGGGGGTGGGAGAACTGCCCTCTTTCCTTCCTGGGGTAGATTTCATAACCAGCAGAGTCCTACTTTAAATTCAGTCTCTGGTTTCTTAGTTTTGACAACAGATGCCAGACTCCATCTCTACTTCTGGTTTTGCAAACAGATGCCCAGTTTGTGTTAAAACAGTGAAAGGAGGAACTAGTATAACTGTATGACATATGGAATAATTGAATTACTATATCGAATACCTGAAACTAATATAACACTGTATGTTAACTAACTTGAATTAAAATAAAAACTTAAGAAAATAGTTTAAGAAATTGAAATAGCCTTTCTCCATTCATTCCCCATTCCTATGTGGTTCACAGTCCCAATTTGTGATTCACACTGGTATATTAAATTATTCTGGTTCAATGAGGCCATTGAAATGAGAATATTTGAATATATATTTGTTAATTTTATTTTTTAAAAGGCTCCAACTTAATAAGAAATTAATAACTTTTAAAAAAAGATTTTATTTATTTATTCATGAGAGACACAGAGAGAGAGGCAGAGATGTAGGCAGAGGGAGAAACAGGCTCCATGCAGGGAGCCCGATGCAGGACTCAATCCCGGCACTCCAGGATCATGCCCTGCGCCAAAGGCAAGCGCTAAACCGCTGAGCCACCCAGGGATCCCCAGAAATTAATAACTTGATTAAAAAATGGGCAGAAGATCTGGACATACCCCTTACCAAAGAAGATATACAGTTGGCAGATAAACATTTGAAAATGTGCTTGACATCATCTATCTTTAGGCAATTGTAAATTAAAACAACAACAATGAGATGCCATCACATACCTGTTAAAATGATGAAAATCCAGGACACTGACAGCACCAAATGCTGGTGAGGATGTGGAGCAGCAGGAATTGTTACATTTGCTGGTGGCAATTTGGCAAAAACAAAACTAAATATACTCTTTCCTCAGTGTCATGCGTATTGGTGTTTATACAAATGAGCTGAAAGTTTTTGTCCACTTGACACCCTGCACATGGATGTTCATAGCAGCTTTATTCATAATTGTCAAATCTTAGAAGAAACCAAGATGTTCTTTGGGAGTGAATGGATGAACCAACTGTGGTATATCTGATGAGGTTGTTGAATGCAATGGTCAATAAAGAATTTTTGAGATGTGTATGGTGCAGTTTAGTAAGTAAGTTAGTTTAATAGCACGGGAGCAAAAGTGGTGGGCAGAAAGAGCTGCGCTTTTTACTATGTGAAGCTGGTGATTATATGTTTAGTAATCAAAGGAATGGGGCATTCAGGGAGTATCAGATTACAAAAGTATCTTTGGATTTCTTTGAATTTCTACTCATAAAACTACTTTTGCAAGAGTCCTCTGGTGCTTATCATTTAGTTCGATATTAACTATCAGTGAGATATCCAGGCCGTCATGAAAGCCTTAAAGAATGTAACAACAAGCCCGTATTTGATCCTTATCAAAACTATGCAAGCTTTAGGTCAGCTTACCAGGCTAAGGGTAAATATTTTCCTGCTTCTGTCCATCATCAACATCTATATGATGGGATATTATCCAGCATTGGAAAGAAATGAACTGTCAAGCTGTGAAAAAACATGAGGAAAACTTAAATGCATACTACTGAGTGAAAGAAGCCATCTAGAAGTTACTGTATGATTCCCACTACATGACATCCTAGAAAAGGCAAAATTGTGGACGCAGTGGGAAGGTCAGTGGCTGCTGGGGCCTGTACGGAGGGAGAGATAAATAGGTGGATCACATATTTAGGATTTTGGAATTTCCACGGCAGTAAAACTATTCTGTAGGATATGGTAATGGTAGCTACCTTTGTCCAAATTCATAGACCATACAATGCTAAAGAGTGAACCCTAAAGTAAACTGTAAATGTTGGGTGATAATGATGTGTCAGTGCAGGTTCACTAATGGTAGCACATGTGCCACTCTGGTACAGGACCGTTTGAGTAGACTAAGGCTGCCATAATAAAACACCACGGACCGAGGGGCTTAGGCAACAGAAATTTATTTTCTTGTAGTTCTGGAGGCTAATGTCCAAAATCATGGTGTTGCCCAGGTTGACTTCTGTGGCCTCTCGTTGGCTTGCCACCGACTGCCCTCTCCCTGTGTCCTCACCTATGTGCCCTCACCTGGCGTTCCCTCTGTGGGAGCATATCTCCCATATCTGCATGTCTGGATTTCCTCTTATAAGGACATTACTCAAATTGGATGAGGGCCCACACATACGACCTCATTTAACCTTACTTACCTTCTTAAAGGCCCGTCTCTACATATAACTACATTCTGAAGTACTGGGGATTAGAATTTTAACCCACAAATGTTGGGGCAGCATACTCGGTTTATAACAAGGATACTGATAGTGGGGGAAGCTGAGAGTGTGCGGGATCAGGGAGCATATAGAAACTCTCTATGCAGTCCACTCAATTTTGCTAAACTTAAAACTATTCTAAAAAATAAAATCTATTTAAAAAACAGAATCCAGAACTCTGAACTCATGGGTGTTGTTATATACAAAAGCCACAGTCATGCCCTTTATTTGTCCAACAAATGTTTATCAACAATGTAAATGTGCTTAAATATACTGTTGTAGGCATTGGGGGATATAGCAGTGTTCAAAGTAGACAGAAATGCCTGTCTTGTTGGAACTTAGCTTCTAGAGAAAAAGGATAGACAATAAAGAAGATAACTAAGCAAAAACAAAAAGTATGTTAGACTGTGATAAATGCTCTAGAGAAAAAGGAAAGAAGGAAAGGAGGTTATTGGGTCGCAATTATAAGCAGAATGGCCATTAAAGACTTCATTAAGAAGTTGACGTGGGGGTGCCTGGGTGGCTCAGTCAGTTAAGCGTCTGCTTTCGGCTCAGGTCATGATCTCAGGGTCATGGGATTGAGCCCTGTGTCTGGTTTCCTGTTCTGTGAGGAGTCTGCTTCTTCTTCCCCTGCTCCTCCTCCTGCTTATGCTCTCTCTCACTCACTCTCTCAAATAAATAAATAAAATCTTTAAAAAAGAAGTTGACATGTGAATGACACAGTAAACAAAATATTATTTGGGGATTAACATTCAAGTCAGAGGGAATAGCAAGTGCAAAGACCCTGAGGTAGGAGTTGCTGAGTGTGTTCCAGCAAAACAAGCTACCCAATGTGGCCTGAAGATGTAGGCATGGGAATGGCTCAGAAGGGGGACAAGTTCTCTTATGTCATTGCAAGGACAATGACTCTTACACCGAGGACAATGGAAGCCATTGGAGGATTTAAAGCAGAGGATTGACATGACCTGCTGACATTTTAAATAGATCAATCTGACTGCTATGCTGAGTCTAGACTGCTAAAGAGAGACTTATGAGGAGTCTATTTCAGTAATGAGGTGAGAGATGATGGTGTTCAGACCAGGTGGTAGCAGTGGAAGGGATGAAAACTGGTCAGATTCTGGACATCATTGATGTTGGATCTGACAGGAAATGCTGAAGGGCTATAGATAGGAGAAATAAAGAATAGTCTAGAGTAACTCCAAGACTTTCAGCCTGGATGTCTGTAAGAATGGAGATGCCATCATCTGTGATGGGGAATCATGAGGACTATGTTTTCCTATTGGTAAGATCAAAAACTCAAAAACATGAGTAAATCTCTGTGATGTTGGTTGAGTCAACAGTTTCTTAGATATGACATCAAAAGCACAAGCAACAACAGCAACAAAAGAGACACAGTGGACTTCATCAGAATCAAAACTTTGGGGCTTCAAGAAAGTGAATCAAAAAGTGAGAGACAAGAAAGTGAATTAAGAAAGTGAAAAGACAAACCACAAAATGGGAGAAAACATTTGCAAATCATATATCTGATAAGGAACTCGTGTCTAGAATAGGTAAAAACTCTTACAACTCAATGACTAAAAGACAAATAGCCCAATTAAAAAGTGGGCAAAGGATTTTGAGAATAGATGTTTCTCCAAAGAAGATGTACAGATTGCCAATACGCACTTAGGAAGATGCTCAATATCTCTGACCATTGAGGAGCTGCAGATCAAAACCACAATGAGATGCCCCTTCACACCCACCAGGATGGGCTACAGTAAAAAAGATATGGGATACAGTAAAAAAAAAAAAAAAAAAACCATAAAAAAGATGACAGCAAGTGCTGGTGAGAATGTGGAGAAATTGGAACCCTTATACAACTGCTGGTGTGAATGTAAAATTCATGCAGCTGCTTTAGAAAGCAGTCTGGCAGTTTCTCAAAAGGTTAAACACAGAGTTACCATGTAACCCAGTAATTCTACTCTTAGGATACAAACTCAAGAGAAATAAGAACAAATGCCTGCACAGAAACGTCCACATAAATGTTCATAGCAACGTTATTCATAATTGCCAAAAAGTGGAAATGATCCAAATATCCGTCAACTGATGAATGGATAAATAAAATGTAGTATGTTCATGGAATGGAACATTGTCCAGCCATGAAAAGGAATAAGATACTGATGCATGCTACAGTGTGAATGAACCTTGAAAACGTTATGTTAAGTTAAAGAGGCCAGGCACAAGTGACTGCATGATTCCATTTATATGGAATGTTTAGAGTAGAGGCAGAGAGATTACTGGCCGTCTAGGGCTGGAAGGGATGGGGGTAGTAGGGAGTGGCTGCTAAAGAATATGGGGTTTCTTTTAGGGTGATGCAAATCAATTGGCTTCTAAAAAAATTGTTGGTGGCCATGGCTGCAGGACTCTGGGAACATACTAAAAGGTATCGAATTCGTAATCATTTGCATGGGTGAATTATACGTTACGTGAATTAAGTCTCAATAAAGCAATAACAAAGTTAAGAAAAACAAAATCAAGAGCTCAGTTTTGGACATGGTAAATGTGGGATGTTTATTAGATGAAAATGTTGAGCAGGTAGTTGGAGATACAAGTTAGGAGGTTATAAGAGGGATCCAACTATAGATAGAAATGTGGGAATTGTCAGTATATGTAGACGTGTATGATCAGATGGATCACAGAGAGTGAAAATAGATGAACAAGAGAAGTTCAAGGACTTACAGAGCTTGGGTAAGGCAGTGTGAATCATTAGCTCAAACTCATCAGCTTAATGGAAAACCAAATCAAGCAGCAAGTCTGAAGGAGCCAACTGTGGAAGCTTTGATTCAAAGGCAGTGAATCAGCGTACTCCGGGAACTCTACCCTAAGCCCATTGATCAGGGAGTTATTGACAACTTTAAATAATGTGGCTTTGTCTTGAATGCAATGGCTCTGAAATGCTACACTTTGATTTTAGGTTTTCTAGATATATTTATTAACAGTTTTTCTAATGCCATGTAGGCATGATTGGATCGTGACCGAATAATCAGTTGATGGAAAGCCAAAAGGAAGATTAGGCATCTTCCCCCCCCCATCACCGCCCCGCCCTCCTGGGGTGGCCTCTGAGCTTGAAGGTCTAAAAAAATTTTCAGATTAATCATGCTAGAGTCAAGGTCAACATAAGTTTGGAGAGCCAAGGATTCATATCTTTTTTTCAGTGGTAAAGCAGTATCTGGATGACGTAGGCACCATACGCTGCCTGGGGAAGCAAGCTGAATCAGTCATACTTTTGTAGGGCTACAAAAGTTTCCTAACTGGTCTTCCTTAGTGCAAATTCTGGGTCCGCCAATTTCTAAATGTTTAGCTTTGAACAAGTCACATAATTCTCTCCAAAGTCTCAGTTCCTTTTTATGGAAAGGGAAAATAATCATAACTATCTTGCATGGTTGTGAAGGAATGAAACGAGATCAGGCACGGAAAGTACTTAGTACGGGGCTTGGTACATAATCAGTTTTCAGTAAGTAGTAGGATTCTGTAGATAATCTATACACATGGTTTCCAAGTCAGAGAAAGCCAGTGTATATCTCTTATATATATAACACTTTGTGTCTATTTGTTAGACCCGGTGTGAAATCCCTATGATGCGTGTATTATTTACCTGTCTGCTTCTCCACTGGACTTTGAGCTAGTGACAGAGGCAGTGATGGAGCTACCTGCTCCACCCTTCTGTTGCCAGTGTCTAGCACACAGGCTACAACAGGGCCTGGCACATTTAAGTGGTTGGTAAACATTTTTTGGACAGATAAAGGGCACGATTGTGGTTTTTGTGCGTGAATAACAACACCCATGAGTTCAAAGTTTTGGAGACTTTGTTGTTTAAATGGATTTTGATTTTTCAAATACCCATTTCACCAAGGCCCACCCTACTAAGGACGCTTCATACTGATTCCATCCATGCATGCTAATCTACTGCCTTTTATAGAGCAGAGTCATCACTCTTCATCAGAGTTCTCATCAAACAGGGTATGAAAGAAACAGATTCTTCCTCCTCTCTGCAAACGGGGCTTCAGTGTTTGTTAATCCTGATCAGACTGAGTTGGAGAGAAGCAGAGTAACATCACAGAGTACTAGTGGTCCTAAGACATGTAGTTATAGAATCCTAATAAAATCTCTCTAATCTCTCCAAATCTCATTTTACTTGGTGTCAGAGTCAAATAAGGCTTTCTTTCCTCAAGTGCCACATTTTTCTTTGTGATAACCAGTGATTGTGTACAGACTTTTTATGGAGGGGCAAGTAACTGAGAGGAAGTCTTTTTTATGGGGACAGAAGACTGTGCTAGAGCTCTGAACATGTAGGCTGGCATCATAAAGAACTTGCCAGGGGATCCAATTTGGGAAGAACTGACAATGCTAAAGTTAACTTTCATTTGAGACCACGCTGATTGGTAGAGTTTGAACCATCTTGGCATCCTCCAAGAACTATGAGTTCCAAGAGGTGGGTAGAATGGGTTGTGATAGTGGTAAATGCCAGGTTAGGCCATTATGACTGTGAAGCCTGGCACTGTGAAGGTGTGTGCCTAATCCCCAGCCTGCCCTCCAGAACAGAACCTTAGTCCTACCTTGTCATGGTTAGGGAAGAGGAGGCTGCTTTTTTTGCAAAGGGGAAACATGGGTCATGCATTGTATCCTCTCTTCCTTTAGGAATAATGACAATGATAGCTAAACATTGATTGATCCTTTACTATATGAAGCCAGTCAAGTGCTGGTGGACCTAGAGTTTTGTGTGAGCAGAGGCTGCTTTAAGCCATTACTGGTACCCAGGAAGATAAAGGCACACAAAACACTCAAATATAATTTTGGGTGAATTAATGGGGGGAGGTAATATTATCATTCTTCCTATATTACAGTTGAAGAAACTAAGGCCTACAGAGGCTGAACATTTCCCAAGTCACACACTGGTTTGTGGAAAGATTGGGACTTGAACCCAGCTCAGTTCAACTCCAAAGTTAGGCTCTTAGCTGCTACGTGGGACAAGCTCCTGTCTTTTTCTAAAGAGAAGACAATAGCTCATATCATTTTTGACCACCAGGCAATTTTCTTCCCAGGGAAAGCATAAATTTTTGGTGCTACAGGAAGAAAGCGTGACATCTGGGTTTGCATCTGTCTTTCCAGCAGACTATAAGCTCCTGAAGGTTAGAGGTCCAGTCTTTATATTTGTATTTGCAGATTCTGGTCCAGTGCTTGGTATCTAGTAAACACTGAATGAATGACCAGATAGATTAAATGAAGGATTACAGTAGAATGAATGAATGTAATTAGATGAAGGAATGACTGAGTTGATAATTGAGTAAAATAATAAATGAATGATGAGATAAATGTCAGAATAAAAACTATGGATCTCAGGAAGTACTAATGACTTATTTATTGTGTGCTTGATGGTATGAATGATCAAATTTATGTTTGCAGTGGAGGGGTGCCTGGGTGGCTCAGTTGGTTAAGCCTTGACTCTTGATTTCTGTTCAGGTCATGGTGTCAGGGTCCTGACATGGAGCCCTGGGTCAGGCTCCATGCTGAGCATGGAGGCTGCTTAAGATTTTTGCTCTCCTTCTCCCTCTGCTCCTTCCCACCAACCTGGCACCCCATGCATAGACACACTCTCTCTCATAAAATAATAAAACCAAACCAAACCAAACCAAACCAAACCAAATAAAAGATTAAAATAAAATGTTTGCAGTGGAATGAATGCATGTGATTGAATGAGTGACTTTGCGAAGGCATTTGAAGAATAGTTTAAATGATCGATTGAGGGAATGAATGAGCAGTTGAATGAATGAAATTGAATGAATATGATTAAATCAAAGAGTGAATGAGTGATTGGTTAAGTGAATTAATAGGTGAATGATTGAATGAGGGAAAGTAAAAATGAAAGCATTGGGTTGTGTGAATTACTGGAGAAATTTTATGCATCAGACACTTGGAACTTAAATATCTCTATCTCTTTCCCTAAGTCTTTAACTGATTGATGAGAATGGACTAAAAGAAGAGTCTAAGAATATATCTCTGTGTGTGTATATATGTGGGAGGCTGTATTCCTATGGAATTATGACGAAGTCCCTTGATCTTCTTTGGTCTTAGTGAACAAAATGATAATCATTGTTTGCAGACAAACTTGCAGCCCGCTATAGGCATTGACAGTAGGGAATGTGTTGGGAGTCTTTCCTGGGTGCTAAAAGGCAGTGTCATTTCAGAGAGATAGCACTAATCTACAGATATTTCTAGCCTCTATTGACCTTGGGCTCCTTTCCACTAGCTGATTATGACAAATAACCACACAAGATGACTCATCCGAGTTAAAGAAATGAAGAACTATAAATATAATAGGACCATGGTTTGCAAAACCATGTGAAGAAGGAGATTTGAGGCCCATAACCCAGAGATATGAACACTTACTAATATGGTGTATGATATTGTTCAAAAACAAGGCAGGCGAGTTGAGACAGGGAAGCATATGCTTTAAAAGCTAGTGCAGGAGAACTTCTGATTCCTGGTTTGGCCTGGAAGTTTCTTAAAACTTCCTAACATCCTAACAACAGATAAAAAGATGAACAAACTGAAAAATCTATAATTCTTCCTAGATCGGTCAGAGAAGTGAGGTCACAGAGCAGTGTGGCATGGCCCTCAAAAATAAACAGATGGATAAGCAGATACATAGAAGCAATTTACCAGAGTAGACATCTACCAGTGGGAGCCAATACTGAGGAAGGAAAACCTGAACTGTTATAGATGAATTGTGGGAGCTTTATTATGGACAAGCCTGAGAGAGAGACAAACTCTAGAGTGGGAGGTCCCTCACACTTTGTGTTTTACCTTCAGGACCTCTGCCAGGTTCCCAAAGTGAAGATTTTATTATTTTATTTTATTTTAAAAAACATTTTGTTTATTTATTCATGAGAGACACACAGAGAGGCAGAGACACAGGTAAAGGCAGAAGCAGGCTCCCTGTAGGGAGCCTGTTGCAGGACTTGATACTAGGACCCTGGGATCACGACCTGAGCCAAAGGCAGATGCTCAACCACTGAGCCACCTAGGTGCCCCTCCACAGTGAAGATTTTAGAAAAAGCTCCTGAGCTTTCAAGTAGGAGAGGGGAAAAGTAGCCATTTAAAAATATTCCAGAGCATTCTGTTCTTCTTAACAAAATCTGCCTTCAAGTGAAATTGTTTATGCAAACCTCACCAACTGGAATTTTATTAGATACTAACCAGTCTAGAAGAAGGAAAACCCCAAACTCCAGCATGCTCTGGCCTTCCATACCAGGGAAGAGAAATATCCAATTCCATTCTCCTCTAGCCTCTTATGTGAGCGAAAGGAAACACCCAATTCCAGTGCTCTTGAGATAGGAATTCCTGTGCAATCTGTGTAGTACCAAAGGTACTACAGTATTGCAGGATACAAATAGTGGGGGATGTTGTGCATGTGGGAGGGAAGGGGAAATATGAGAATTCTCTGTACTTTCCATTCAATTTTGCTGTGAACTCAAAATTGCTCTAAAAAATAGACTTATTTAAAAAAAACTAATGCACATTCTTTATCTGTAACTGCTCCTAATTTGTAACAATGAGGAAAAACAGCTAGGAAGAGCAAGCTCTCAGGCAGAATGCACAAAATAAGTGTTGAGAACTTCAAAAGTGATATCGGTTATTAATGCAGGTCCCAGTTATTTATTCATCAGTATGGGGGTAGGTTTGACTGGAGAATGCCAGGTTCAAAACTCTAAGAGCACAGAGTAGATGCAAAAGTAGCCTCTGTATGCCTCTCGGATTATGAATTCAGTGTGTAAGAAAAGTTTTATTTTTAAATTTATAAAAATTGTCTTAAATTTTTCTTCTGGGTTGGTGGAAAATTCAATGTTGTTCTTTATTGGAGTTCCCGATCTTACCCCTTGGGTTCAAAAATGTGCTGAAGTTTGAAATATTGCCGAGGTGTTGGCGAGTGATCCAGGCACCTCTAAATGCCCACCTTACCTTGAGGTATGGCGGCCCTGCTGTTTCCTTGTGAAGCTTGAGGTCCAAACTAGCTACCTAGATTATGTTTGTCCAGTTAATAAATAGAACAATTTGGGGGTGCCTGAGTGGCTCAGTTGGTTAAGCATCTGCCTTTGGCCCAGGTCATTATCTTATGGTCCTGGGATTGAGCCCTGGGTGGGGCTCCCGCTCAGTGGGGAACCTGCTTCTCCTTTTCCCTCTGCCCCCCACTCGTGCTTGCTCTCTCTAGTACGCGCATGTGCTCTCTCAAATAAATAAATAAAATCTTAAAAAAAGGAAAAACCATTTGTCAGCAAAGAAGAGGAAGTGGGAGCAAAGGTGAAAAAGAGAGGAGAGAAAACAGAGAAGAGCCCAATTGGTTACAAATGTCAGTGCAGGAATTTTGGGGTTGAATCAGTAAAAAATCTACAGTTGCCCTTTACTGAGGAGATGGCTGGTCATTAAGGTACCTTTCTTAGCTGGACGGTCTAAAAACAGGTTTCAAAAATGTGCTTCCCAATTGTGTTTATGAGATCTTTGCTCAGGGATCAGCAAGAACCCCTTTGTCCTGGTGGAAGACGCGAATGCTGGGAATTTGCTCAAAGGTTGGGCCCCTGAAGCTGAACGGTCTGAAGGGTGACGGTAATGGAGTGGGTATTATGTAATGTGTTATTCTGCAGATTTGGTTGCTGTTTTGAGTGGTGTAGGGAAGTGTTGCTTGTGTTTGTAAGAATTTCCATGTCTCTGTACTTGTTGCTTGTTTTGGGGAGATGTGTATGTGAATATTAAGGTCATTGCTTTCGAGAATCAGGTCTCAAAGGTGGTTCACACTGGAAGGTGAGCCTGAGAAGAGAGAAACTGCACCGGCTTTGGTCATACCAGACCTGGATCCCCCAACCATATTATAGAAAATGCAACAGATTCTTCTGGAAATGCATTGTCTTATTGAAGGCCAGAGGGAGTAGGGTGTAGACCAGAGTTTTCTTTTTGTGAGGCTGGACGTGGCCATTGTCAATCACCCTTGTAAGAAAGCAGGACCTGGAGAAGAAAAGGATGTAACTCTCAGTCTGGGGTAAGGTGGGGAGGACAAATTCTTTTCTCTTGTGGCTTGTGGCTATTGATGCTCTTGACTCTAAATAGGAGAGTTAATCAAGGACACGTCTCTTGGGAAAGGTAAGCTAGTTCTGTCTACCTGATGTATGAGAAGGATCCGGCAAACAGGAGACCCCAGGGAGACTATCAGTGAACTATGGAGAATTATAGCTGCCATGCAGTTTGGCTTTCTTTATTGTTATGTTCCCATTCTGTTAACTCCAACCCCCATAAAAACCCTTTTTAGACATTATGACTTGGTTTCTGTGTTCACTGAAAGAAATTCAGAGAAAGGTCCATTCCTGGGGCAGAATGGGGCAGCAGAAAAACAGAAGCAGCTGGAAAGCAGGTCTGAGCCACCAGCAGCAGCCAGACCCTTGTGAGGGTTCAAGGCACCAAACAACCCGGAAAACACGTCATGGTGCACGGAGCAATTCCATGGGAGTCCCAGAAATGGTGGTGATGAGGGAATTGGTGGGAGAATTGGACTTTCTAGGTTCAAGGGCACAGGAACAGAGGCGTCATAGTTTTTGCATCATAAAGAAATGTGGCTTTATTGTCATTTAAAACTGGTGAAGTTTGGAAATTTGGACTATATAACGTTAAGAAATGGAGGCTTGGTACCTGTGGTTGATTCTTGCTCATTATGTTGTCAGAGGAATGGGAAGGAGCTCACACGGTTTTGAAAATCGGGAGTAAGCCCTGATGGAGAGGAACATTCTGCTTTCATTCTGCAAGATTAGAGACACAATGTAACACTCTCTAGCTAATTAACTACCAAACACTGGAATCAGTGTTCATGCTCTGAATCTCAATACAGGTCACTCCATTTGTGCATTCACACCATCTTCCTGATTATCAAATACCTTCCCAAATAGGGCAGCAGATGTTCCCTCTCACGACTTCAAACCGGCATCTGCTCAAATCATTTGTCGCCTTGAGCCGATTCAATCGCTAAGCCCCCATATTTGTCCTGACATCTGGGGGCTGGCTCTCTGCCCATTCAACGAAGTTGAGTAACACTGAGTTATTTCCTGGACTAAGTTGGTATTTGAGGTTGGGGGGTGGGGTGTGGAGGCATGAAAAATTATTTCTGAATGCTTCCTAATGAGGTAAATATTAATTTTGCCCTTAACCAAAGTAGGAGTGATTTTCTCTAGGTGACAGGAATAATTAATTTTGTTTATTCACTCATTTTTATTTGCTAATTAAAAAATGAAGATATATAATAATTTAAAAAGTAATAAATAGACATAAAATAATTTTGGGGATCCCTGGGTGGCTCAGCGGTTTAGTGCCTGCCTTTGGCCCAGGGCGCGATCCTGGAGTCCCAGGATCGAATCCCACGTCAGGCTCCTGGCATGGAGCCTGCTTCTCCCTCCTCCTGTGTCTCTGCCTCTCTCTCTCTCTATGTCTATCATCAATCAATCAATCAATCTTTTTAAAAAAAGATTTATATATAAAAAAAAGAAATAAAATAATTTAAAAAATTATGCCTATCTATTTAGGAAATTCTAGTCAGACCTAACTTTCTCAGTCCTCTATTCTAGTCTTCCATAGTTTGAAGAGGTGAGTAGATACGGTAGCTCACCTTTAAGATTATGCCATTCAGAGTTAGAGTCTATTCTTCCACCTTATTGAATCTAGGTTGGCCTGTGGCTTGCTCTTGACCAATAGAATATGGTAGAAATGACACTGTTTCACTTCCAAATCATAAGCCTTGCAAAGCTCCTGGTGAGACTCTGAATACTATCTTGGGAATCCAGCCACCAGGTAGGCCTTCTGACTGTCTTAAGAACACTCTGCTATAAGGAAGTCATATGGAGTCTAGCCATGTGGAGAGGCTGCTTGAAGGTAGGTGCTTAAACAGCACCCGACCTTTCTAGGCTTGGCACTGAACATGTGAGCAGATACCTTCAAATGACATGAGTCCCAGCTGTGGTTTGACAGCAATCAAATGAGGGACCCCAAGAGAGGACCACCCTGCCCTGAACCATGAGAGGTAATGATAAATGGTTGTTTTAATCCACTAAGTTTTGGGGGGGGTGGTTTGTTATGCAGCAATAGACAACTGGAACACTTTAAGAAATAAACTTAAGGAGGGATGCCTGGGTGGCTTAGTCACTTAAGCATCTAGTTCTTGATTTCAGCTCAGGTCATGATCTCAGAGTCATGAGATTGAGCCCTAGTGTCAGGCTCCAAGCTGGGTGTGGAGTCTGTTTAAGACTCTCTCCCTCTCCCTCTGTCTCTCTCCCTTCATGCTCTCTCTCTCTCTCTCTAAAAGAAAAGCAAAGAGGGCAGCCTGGGTGATTCAGCGGTTCAGCGCCGCCTTCAGCCCAGGGCATGATCCTGGAGACCTGGGATCGAGTCCCACATCAGGCTTCCTGCATGGAGCCTGCTTCTCCCTCTGCCTGTGTCTCTGCCTCTCTCTCTCAATCTCTCTCTCTTTCTCTCTCTCTCTCATGAATATAAATAAAATCTTAAAAAAAAGAAAAGAAGTAAACTTAAAGGGTTGCAGTTTATATTTTATTTTATTTTTTTTTAAAAAGATTTTTTAAATAATAAATTTATTTTTTATTGGTGTTCAATTTGCCAACATACAGAATAACACCCAGTGCTCATCCCGTCAAGTGCCCACCTCAGTGCCCGTCACCCATTCACTCCCACCCTCCGCCCTCCTCCCCTTCCACCACCCCTAGTTCGTTTCCCAGAGTTAGCAGTCTTTACGTTCTGTCTCCCTTTCGGATATTTCCCACACATTTCTTCTCCCTTCCCTTCTATTCCCTTTCACTATTATTTATATTCCCCAAATGAATGAGAACATATAATGTTTGTCCTCCGATTGACTTACTTCACTCAGCATAATACCCTCCAGTTCCATCCACGTCGAAGCAAATGGTGAGTATTCGTCATTTCTAATGGCTGAGTAATATTCCATTGTATACATAAACCATATCTTCTTTATCCATTCATCTTTCGATGGACACCGAGGCACCTTCCACAGTTTGGCTATTGTGGACATTGCTGCTATAACGTTGGGGTGCAGGTGTCCTGGCGTTTCATTGCATCTGTATCTTTGGGGTAAATCCCCAGCAGTGCAATTGCTGGGTTGTAGGGCAGGTCTATTTTTAACTCTTTGAGGAACCTCCACACAGTTTTCCAGAGTGGCTGCACCAGTTCACATTCCCACCAACAGTGCAAGAGGGTTCCCTTTTCTCTGCATCCTCTCCAACATTTGTGGTTTCCTGCCTTGTTAATTTTCACCATTCTCACTGGTGTGAGGTGGTATCTCATTGTGGTTTTGATTTGTATTTCCCTGATGGCAAGTGATGCAGAGCATTTTCTCATGTGCATGTTGGCCATGTCTATGTCTTCCTCTGTGAGATTTCTGTTCATGTCTTTTGCCCATTTCATGATTGGATTGTTTGTTTCTTTGCTGTTGAGTTTCATAAGCTCTTTATAGATCTTGGAAACTAGCCCTTTATCTGATATGTCATTTGCAACTATCTTCTCCCATTCTGTAGGTTGTCTTTTAGTTTTGTTGACTGTATCCTTTGCTGTGCAAAAGCTTCTTATCTTGATGAAGTCCCAAGTTCATTTCTGCTTTTGTTTCTTTTGCCTTCCTGGATGTATCTTGCAAGAAGTTACTGTGGCCGAGTTCAAAAAGGGTGTTGCCTGTGTTCTCCTCTAGGATTTTGATGGAATCTTGTCTCACATTTAGATCTTTCATCCATTTTGAGTTTATCTTTGTGTATGGTGAAAGAGAGTGGTCTAGTTTCATTCTTCTGCATGTGGATGTCCAATTTTCCCAGCACCATATATTGAAGAGTAAAAAGATTTTATTTATTTGAGAGAGAGAAAGACCACATGTGCAGGAGGAGGGGCAGAGGGAGAGGGGGAGAAGCAGACTCCTCTGGGGGGAAGGAAGCCTGATGTAGGGCTCCATCCCAGGACTCTGGGATCATGAGTCAGGTGCCCCTATAGTTTGTATTTTAATTAACATTCTCAGTCTTCTGTTAATTTTCATGATAAATGATGGTGGGAGAAATGCCATTATTTATGTTTTAAATCATATTTGACTGGAGGGCACTGAGCTCATTGATTTAATATTTGGAATAAATTCAGATTTGGAGATATATATCCATGTATACAAGTACATTGAAGAGAGCAAGGCAGGCTTCATGTTCACAAGCAGCTGCTGGTGTGATGTTATTTGAAGGATTACCAAAAATTGCCCCAAAGTTTTTCCTTCCATCATCCTGAAACCACACACCCACCCCATTAATCCACTTTTATCTTATCTTCTTAGGAAGGGTAGTACATACATTTTCTGGGACCCCGCAATACCTGCACTGGTCAGTCTGTGTGATCAGCTAGCTGAGCTCTGAAGGGAAGTCCTGAAGGAGTGGATCAAGGGGCAGCTGAACTTTGAGGGAACTGTAAAGGGTCTGAGCATGTGTGAGAAGCTAGTGTGAAGATGTCTGGGTGAACTTCAGGCACTGGGATGAATCTGGGGATGGGTCAGTTCTGAAATAAACCTTTCTCACTCCCAAACTTTGTATAGAGGTAGCCTTACTTAAAGCTAGTCATTTTGGGGGGGGCCCTGGGTGGCTCAGTCGGTTAAGTGTCTATATGCAGCTCAGGTCATGATCTCAGAGTCCTGGGATCTCAGGGTCCTAGTCATTTTTTCTTTTTGTTGGAGCATTTTCTATTCCAGGTACTCTGGTCAGTACTTTTTAACCCTATCATGACTCTATAATAGGACAATCTTGAAAATGAAATGGGCACTGTATATAATTATACTTTTAAATCATTATAAATTATAACTTATTATAATTTTTATATAAGTAATAAATATATAATATAAGTTATAAATATGTAATATATAAATATATTTATATATAAATATCTTATAAATAAAATTATAATATATATAATATATAAATTATAAAAAGTATCCTATGGACTGGGACCATCCCAGGCCAATCTGGACATATGGACACTCCATCTATGAAGCAAACACAATTAATACACTGATTGTATAGATGAGGGAACTGAGGCTTCAGGAAATGAAGTTACAAGTGTGAGACAGGGAGTGACTATCCAAATTAACAGTAAGCATTGCTGAGCATTTACTAGTTTAAAATTAATATTTGAAATCCTTAGGCAGATATCACATATTCTAAAGTGTTTGTAAAAATTACATGGGGTTTTGAAGAGTTTTTCTTTAAGGAGTTTTATGTATTTGAGGACACTCATTTATATAATCAAAGGTGTCAAAGTTTTGAGCAAGTTAAAGATGGTTGAATCATTCTGTGAAGGCATGGAAGAAATGCTAATGAAATAGGAGAGAGAGCATTTAGATTTCAAGAGCAAAGTTTTATTTTGCAAGATGGACTGAGAACATCTTCTTGAGAAAAGAAGAGAGTGATTGAACATGAATAAAGAGGAAGGACTCATGAAACAGAAGCACCAGAGGCAAATAATCACCAAGCTCCCATCGACACGAGAGCATGTCACTTGGGAGATGGCGTGCCACAGTTCAGAGCACTGCAAAGACCTTGGAAATTGTTCTCATCCTTCATACCGTCTGATAAAAATATGCCTTTCTTACTGAAAGAAGATAGCTTCTTTCATATCCAGTCTTCCCAGTGCCCATCAGCGGTTCATAAGAATGAACTTTTTAACAGACTCTGTTTAAACTTCCAGAAATCTGTATTTAATTAAAGGCTTGCTCAAGAATTTGATCGTTGGATTAATTAAGGATTGTGTATGAGAGGAATGGGATTTTTTATTTACTTGAGCTGCTGGTCTCTATAAATATAATTTATAGATAGGCAAAATACATGGATTTTTATTAATAGCTGTTACAGTCTATTAGAATGAGCCATGTGATTTCGAGTGTAGCCACTTGGTATCTATTATGTGCGCATGTCAGCAACTAAAATTCTATCTTTGGGTTTCACAGATAATATATAGAGAAGAGGGTTCTTCTTTTAGTAATTTAGTTTATACTGGGGCCAAGAGGAAGGATGCTGTTTGTAGAGAAAGTTTCTTTTCAGACTTCCTAGTTGGTGAAGCAGTATGAGGTTTCTATATATTCACACTGATGCAGCATATACACAAATCTGCAGTTGCTAAAAACCTCTGAGTTAGATCAGATGAGCTCTGCGATGCCTTCTGGCTTGGAAATTCTGGTTTTTAAGTGGCTGATCAGCCATTTTCCCCATCTGCTCTTGCATTGGGCCGTTTTCTCCCAGGAGCCTTCTGGCTGCCAAGGGGGATTTCATGTTTCATTCATGGCTGAGGTCAAGCCTGGTATATTAGCTTAGTTTTGGCTAAATGATTTCACGTTACTAAGAAGGCTTCTATAAACACAATCAAGAGGAAGAATTTCTCAAAATATTTTATCCAAGTTTGTTCCATGGAACTCATATAGAATGTGATTTTCTTTGGACCAGACAGCCTATATGAAAGAGGATAGTTTTGAATTTTGACTGCTCTTTCCCTCCATGTCAATGTCTTTCATTGACGTTTTTATAAAAGATTTATTTATTTAAGAGAGAGAGAGAGATTGGTGGGAGGGCCAGGGAGAGAGGGAGAGAGTCTTAAGCGACTCCACACTGAGTGTAGAGCCCATCATGGGGCTTGATCCCATGACCCTGAGATCACAACCTAAACTGAAACCAAGAGTCAGATGCTCAACAAACTGCATCACTCAGGCACCCCATTGACATGGTTTTTGATTCTCTAAATGCAAACTTTCTCCAAACCCAAATTTCACAACCATTAGCAAAAATATTTTTGTTTGTAGTGGGTATATGTTTGCCTGATTAGATCAGCATGCTGTTACCCACCTTCCCCTAAAAAGTTCTCCCTTTTAGAATTTAAACCATGAGCATCCTCTTGGCACTACCACCTTTTTAAAGATCTTACCCTCTTCAGGTGTTTATTGGTTTAAGGGTGAGCACCTGTCCTATCACGGACCAATTGGAATCCTCCCCAGACCTTTTATTTATTTATTTATTTTTTAAATTTATGATAGTCACACAGAGAGAGAGAGAGGCAGAGACATAGGCAGAGGGAGAAGCAGGCTCCATGCACCGGGAGCCCGATGTGGGATTCGGTCCCGGGTCTCCAGGATCGCGCCCTGGGCCAAAGGCAGGCGCTAAACCGCTGCGCCACCCAGGGATCCCCTCCCCAGACCTTTTAAATTGGGGCCAGAGAGAGTCAGGTTTTCTTTGATGGCAAAATTGGAAGATGTGTCTGAGCCCTGCAATAGCTATATTTCTTGACATAATTCAGCCACTTTTAACCTGCCTGACACTTTTAAAGCCCATTTGCCATCTGACAGAAAGAAACCTATACTTCAGGAGAAATACATATTTCACCCACCCATCCACCCCCATGCATAAAGTGTAGTAGTAGCAGTTGAGGCTTAGTTTCAGAGTCTTACTCCTCTGACTTTCCTGCTGTTATAAAAAGCTTTCTATTTAATATCAACTAAGTTGGTTCAAGGTGAATTTCTGATGTTTACAGCAGCAATGTCTACAATAGCCAAAATATGGAAAGAGTCCAGATGTCCATCAACAGATGAGGGATAAAGATGAGTAGGTAAAGATGTACACACACACACACACACACACACACACACACCACTAGAATATTACTCAGCCACCAAAAACCCCAAAATTTTACCATTTGCAACAATGGATGGAACTAGACGGTAAGCAAATAAGCAAAGCAAGCTAAGCAAAATAAGTCAAAGAAAGACGATTACATGACTTCACAGATATGTGGAATTTCAAAAACAAAACTGACGAACATAGGGAAAGGGAGGGAAAAATAAAATAAAACAAAATCAGAGAGGGAGACAAACAATAAGAGACTCTTAACTCCAGGAAACAAATAGGTTGGAGGAGAGGTGTGGGGGGAGATGGGGTAACTGGGTGATGGGCATTAAGGAGGGTACTTGATATAATGAGCACTGGTGTTATATGCAACTGATAAATCACTAAACTCTACTTCTGAAACTAATAATACACTATATGTTAATTAAGGGATTAAAAAAACCCCTAAAGGTGATAGTTGACACTGAGAGCATTAAATCCTTCAAGTTAAAGCATGAGTTCTGCAGTCATATTGCTTAGGATCAAATTCTGGCTGTACTAACTGTGAATTTGGACAAGTGAATAGTTTAACTTGTCTAAGCCTCTGTGTATTTATATGAGAAAGGGAATGATATTGGTCCCTACCTTATAGGTTAGTGATGAGCATTAAAAGACACATGGTTTCAGTTATGTATTGCTACATAATAAACCGCCTCCAAACTTAGTGGGTTAAAACAATATCAACTGTTTTTTGCTAATGGTTGTGAAATTTGGGCATAGACACAGCTAGTCGATGCTCCATGTGGTATGGCTATAATGATTCTGATTCCACCAGAGGATCCAAGGTGGCTCAAAAATGTAGCTACAAAGGCTGGGGACTGGCTGCTGCTTTTTTCTCTCCATTGTTTCTCAGCCTCTAGACCTTCTCTCTTTGCCTGGGACCCTTCTGTCCATCAGAAGGACTTTTGGACTTTTTTACTTGATGGCCAGTTTCAAAAAGCATGAAAGCTGAAAGCAAGGCTTCTGTATTAGTTTCCTATTGCTGCTGTGACAAATTACCATAAATATAGTGACTTAAAACAGAAATTTATGATTTGGAGTTCTGGAGGTCTGAAGTCTGAATTGAGTTTGACAGGTCTAAAATCAAGGTGTTGGCAGGTGTTCCTTCTGGAAGTGCTAGGGGAGAATCTGTTTCACTAACTTCTACAGATTTTGGAGGCTGCCTACATTCCTTGGCTTGAGGTCCCCTTCTACTCTCAAAATCATGAGGGTGGCATCTTTAAATCTCTCATTCTTTCTCTGACCTTTGCTTTCACCATCACATTTCCTTCTTTGACTCTTCCGCCTCCATCTTATAAGAACTCATATGATTACTTTGGGCCAACCTGAATAACCCAGATCTTCCCATCTCAAATCCTTAGTCACACCTGCAAAGTTCCTTTGCCATGTAAGATAACTATTCACAAGTTCCAGGAATTAGGGTGTGGACCTCTTTGGGAATGAGGGAGAACATTATTCTACCTACCATAGTCTACCTTCTGGCTCTCAATGATTCATGTCCATCTCACATGCATTCACCCCACCCCAATTCCCCCCCCCAAGGTTTCAACCCATTACAGCATCATCTCAAAGAACAAAATCTCATCTAAATTTTAGCAGCTCAAAATTTCCAAATCCCATCATCTAAATAGTCTGAGTCAGATATGGGTAAGACTCTGAGTATGATTTCATCTTGGGGCAAAATTCCTGTCTATTTGGGGACCCATACAATTAGAAAGCAAGTTGTCTGCTCCCCAAATCCAATAGTGGGATGTGAATTGGATAATAGCTATGGAGATTCCTGTTGACAAGAACAAACTGGTGCAGCCACTCTGGAAAACTGTGTGGAGGTTCCTCAAACAGTTAAAAATAGACCTGCCCTACGACCCAGCAATTGCACTGTTGGGGATTTACCCCAAAGATACAAATGCAATGAAACGCCGGGACACCTGCACCCCGATGTTTCTAGCAGCAATGGCCACGATAGCCAAACTGTGGAAGGAGCCTCGGTGTCCAACGAAAGATGAATGGATAGAGAAGATGTGGCTTATGTATACAATGGAATATTACTCAGCCATTAGAAATGACAAATACCCACCATTTGCTTCAACGTGGATGGAACTGGAGGGTATTATGCTGAGTGAAGTAAGTCAGTCGGAGAAGGACAAACATTATATGTTCTCATTCATTTGGGGAATATAAATAATAGTGAAAGGGAATAGAAGGGAAGGGAGAAGAAATGTGTGGGAAATATCAGAAAGGGAGACAGAACGTAAAGACTGCTAACTCTGGGAAACGAACTAGGGGTGGTAGAAGGGGAGGAGGGCGGGGGGTGGGAGTGAATGGGTGACGGCACTGGGGGTTATTCTGTATGTTAGTAAATTGAACACCAATAAAAAATAAAAAAAAAGAAAATAAAAGAATGGAAAAAGATATATCATGCAAACAATAAAAAAAAAAAAAGAACAAAGTGGAAAGAAAAATAGAGTCACCAATCTCAAGCAATGTAGTGTTGCAACTGGGCAAATTCTGTTAGGTTTCAAAGCTCGGAATTATTCCTTTATGGCTTAAGACTCCACCTTCTGGGTTCACAGCTCTGCCTTTGGAGTCATCCAAAGTCCAAAGTCATCCACTTATTTGCAGCTAAATAATTCTGTCAGCTTTTTTTTTCTTTTTTGAAAGCCGCAGACAAGCAGGCACTGCCTAGTGTCTGCACTTGGGATGGCACAACCCAGCCTGCCTGTGATGCACTGTGGGTGCCCTGTGCAGTCTCCCCTCACTGTGGCTGGCCCATCCCCTCCTCCATATTATAAAACAGGGATATTTGTAGTCTATCTGGATTCCACTGCTGGAAGGCAGAACAGACCTTGGATTTCTTTTCTTTTCTTTTCTTTTTTTTTCTTTTCTTTTCTTTTCTTTTCTTTTCTTTTCTTTTTTTTCTTTTCTTTTTTCTTTTCTTTTCTTTCTTTTCTTTTCTTTTCTTTTCTTTTCTTTTCTTTTCTTTTCTTTTCTTTTCTTTTCTTTCCTTTTCTTTCTTTTCTTTCTTTCTTTCCTTCTTTAACAGCTTTATTGAGAGATAATTAACATAATCTACAATTTATCCATTAATGTGTACAATTCAATGATTTTTAGTATATTCACAGAGGTGAACAACTATTACAACCAATTTTAGAACATTTTTTATCACTCAAAAAAGAAACCTCATACTCTTCAGCAATTACATCCATTTCCCCTCAATCTTCTTTCCCCTTCCCCCATTCCTAGGACACTGCTAATCTACCTTATGTCTCTATAAACTTTCTCAAAAAGTTTTGTCTATTCAAGGCATTTTATATAGATAGAATCACATAATATGTGGTATTCTGTGACTAGCTTCTTTCATTCAGCATGTTTTCAAGGCTTATCCAGGTTGTAGCATGAACCAGTATCTTGTTTATTTTTATTTTTGAATAGTATTCCATGATACAAGTACATGTTTTATTTGCCCATCCATCAGTGGATAGACACCTAGGTCATATTCACTTTTTGGCTGTTATTATTAATGCTACCATAAACATCCATGTACCAGTTTTGTGTGGACATAGGTTTTCATCTCTTTTAAATATATACCTAGGAGTGAAATTACTGAGTCACATGGTAACTCTATGTTTAACCTTTTGAAGAACTGCCAGACTGTTTTCTAAGGCAGCTGTGCCACACTGTCCATTCCTGCCAGTAATGTATGAGAGTTCTAGCATCTCCACGTCCTTGCCAACAATTGACATTGTCTTTTTCATTAGAGTCATCTAGTGGATGTGAGGTGGACCTCCCTGTGGTTTTTAAAAAATTAATTAATTAATTAATTAATTAATTAGAGAGAAAGAGAGAGAATGGGAGAAAGCACGAGTGGGGAAAGGGAGAGGGAGAAGCAGACTCCCTGCTGAACGAGGAGCCCACCCTACATGGGGCTGGATCCCAGAACCCTGAGATCATGATCTGAGCTGAAGGCAGACACTTACCTGACTGAGCCACCCAGGCGTCTCATTGTGGTTTTGATTTCAATTTCTCTGGTAGGCAGTGATGGTGAGCATCTTCTCATGTGACTTTGGGTATGAAGGTATCTTCGTTGGAAAAATGTCTATTTAAATCCCTTGCCCACTTTACAGTTGGGTTATTTGTCATTTTAGTGAGTTGTGTTTTTTTTTCTTTTTTGCATATTCTAGATGTAAGTTTCTTATTAGATATACTATTTGCAAATATTTTCTGCCATTCTGTGATAGACTTTTCATTTCCTTGATGGTATCTTTGGAAGCACAAATGTTTTTAATCTCCATGAAGTACAGCTTAACTATTTTTTCTTTTATTGCTTGTGCTTTTGGTGTCATATTTAAGAAACTGTTGATTCACTCAAGGTCTTGAAAATTTACCCCTATGTTTTCAAGCCCTTAGTCTTACCTGTTAAAGAGCCCTTTGGACATATTAAACTGACCACCATAGCTTCTCAGGTCTAGTCTCTGAAGCTGTACAGTATCTTTTCTGCTACATTCTGTTAGCCAAGGCAAGTCACAGGGTCTGACCAGAGTAGATATAGGACGTGACTTAGACTCCATCTCTTGATGGTGGCAGAGAATTTGTAACTGTTTTGAACTGTTTATCACACACCTATATATAATACATAGAACATACATATTACATGATGAACAATCCATATATTATTATTATCTCAAAGCTACTGTTAATTATGACTTGATATTGTTCAACCTGGATAACATGAACAGGAATATTCATTAAACTATTATTTTGTGTATGCTTTACATTTTGTGCAATAAAAAGTTTTTTTTAAGTGACTTCATATAATCTTTTTCCTTTCCTTACTTTTAAAAAATTTTTAAGATTTTATTTATTTATTTGAGAGAGAGCAAGAGTACCAGAGAGCACATGAGTGTGTATATGTGTGTGGGGGGTAGAGGCAGAAGAATAAAGGTAAGCAGACTCTACCCGGAGTGTAGAACCAGACTTGGGGCTACATCTCACCACCCTGAGATCACGACCTGAGCCAAAAACCAAGAATTGGATGCTCAATGGATTGAACTACCCAGGTGCCCCCTTATTTCTGTTAAAATCTGTTTCCTTTCATTTTCTTCTTTTGTCTCCCAACTCACTGCATCGTATTTCCCAGCCATTTTTCTCTGTCCTAAGGAGTTTGCAGCACTGATAGGTATACTGTGATAACTGTTGCTTATGGAGAGGGAGTACTAGGAGACTCTGGTGAGGTGGAGGGCAAGGGTTTGGTGAAGACACACCACAGAGCAAAAGTCTAGTGAGAAGCAAGAAAAGCTGGGCTTATATCACCAGGGAAAGGAGGAGGTTTTGTTAATCACGATGACCTCAACTTGGCCCAGTCTCCTCTAAACTCCCCTTCAACTCCCATGGGTTTTGAAAGTCAAAATTCCTTATTTTGACTTCCAGAAGATAAGGTATTCTAACATGGGTCTTGGCTTCTAAGCAAAGAAGCAATGTGGGACCTGGCCCCTGGGACCCCGTGCTCCTAGCATTTCATTGGTGAAAAAGTAAAGGATGTACAAGGACTAGGACAACTTTCTCATCTTTCTCTTCTTCTTTTCTATCTAATTACCTTTTTAGACATTTCCTGGGACATTTGCTCAATTACCTTTCAGTCCTTTTCCTGAATATTTCTTTTCAGCTATCATTTGAAAATTTCCAAGATCCCTTTTAAAAATTTCTCTGAATATTTCTTTGTTATGATAATCCACTCTTATTTTACAGAGACAACATCTCTTTACTCTCTGAGGATATTAATGATGGTTCTTTTGAAGTTTTCTTCTTCCACCTTTGTTTCTGTTTCTCTAAATTATTTTTTTCTTCATTTGTTTTGGTCTCTTCTCTTTCATGATACAGGCTTTCTTCATCTAGCTGATGATCTTCAGTGTCACTTCAAAGAGGAAGTGTCTAATAAGATGTTAGGAGGCTGGTGGTTTTAGGAGTTTGGAACTTTTGGCTATTTCATTGGAGAATCCCCACTGTCAGTATCTTGGGAGTCTTTCCCCTTGGGCTGGTCAGATCCCTCAGAAAAGTCACCAAATCTTTGCACTCAACCAGGCCTGGCCAATAGAACTTTCTGCAGTGATCAAAGTGGTCTGGATTTGGCCAATGGACCTGAGGAGCTGAATTTTAAATTTAATTTTGTAGTTAGTGATATTGCTCTCGAAGTGTCCTGAGAAGCACTGGTATGTAAATGTTCATTTAATGCTCCTGTTTTCATAACAATACTTCTATCTTCAGTTACGTCTGATGTTCCTTTCCAGAAAAGAAAAGCTTCAGTCTTTTACTAGGGGGTAAAGTTCACCTGGCTGGGCTGAGCAGGGGATGATGGCACCTCAGGGTCTGACATCTTCAACATCCTGTTTTTAGCCTCACTTTTACATGGTCACTTCTAGAAATACTTGGTGCTGTCAGTTCCCAAAGTATTTGGGATTGCATCTTGGTGCTCTTCATGTTAGTTAGGATTAGGATTTTTAAAAATTTTCTGTACCCATCATGCTCATCTCTCTGGTTTTTACCTTCCAAAATTCTGTTACTGATGTTTCTTTTTTTTTCTTTGTCCTTGTGGGTTCATAAAATTAAAAAAAACCCTTTAGTGTCATTTTAATGAGATTTCTGGAGGGAGTAAAAGTGGATGATTGTTTAATCTTCCATCTTCAGCAGGATGTTCCTAAGTGACCCATTTAAAAAGTTGTTCTATTGAAGGCTAACTATACCATATTAGCTCAGAATTTTATAGAGTCCTAAGATCATCTAACAGTTTTACCTACCTAGGTGGCTTTGCCAGTGTCTCTGTGAGTGAGTAGAAAGCAGAAAGTAATCACAAAGATGAGGAGAGCAACTACCAGATACTAGGCACACGTAATCTTCCCAGCAACTGCATGCGGTGGACAGTAATACCACTCACCATTTTCCAGATGAGGAAACTGAGTCTTACAGGTATTGTAGAAATGGGGTTTGCACACTGGTCTGTTAGATGTTAAAGCCCATGCTCTTAATCAGTGAGCTCTCCTGGTGCCAGAAGGCCTGGATTAGAAGCCCTGGTCTGACCACTTAGTCAAGAAGAGCTAACATTTATTGAGAACTTAATAAGCGCCAGGACTTTTCTAAGCACTTTGCTTATATTATTTCATTTAATCCTAACATCAACCCTATAAAATAAGCACTATCTATTTTTTTAAAGATTTATTTGAGAGAGAATGCAAGTGAGTGGAGGGAGGTGGAGAGGGAGAAGCCGACTCTGCTGAGAGAGCTGTGCTGCCCACTGTGGGGCTCACTGAGGGGCTCACAATGGGGCTGGAGCTCACCACCTTGAGATCATGACCTGAGCAGAAATCAAGGGTCAGCTGCTTAACAACAGAGTCAACCAGGCTCCCCTGAAATCAGCACTATTTTATTCCTGTTTAACAGAGGAGAAAACAGAGGAACAGAAGAGGCTGAGTCAACTATTAAAGGTCTCAGAGCCAGCAAGTAACAGAACTAGACCATATAGAGTCAAGTCTTCGTGGGGGCTTATTAGTAAAACGAGGGCAATGATACCTGCTCTATCTAGTATCTGCTCTACCTGAGTTATGCAAACAGTGAATGTAACACATGTGAAAAGAATTAATAAACCAGTCTACAGAGAGAGGGCATCATTGCTCTCCTTGCAAGCAAAGACTTGAATCCACAGAGGTTAATTGACACTACAGCAATCCACCCTCAAGGGGCAGGACATAGAAGCAAATCCTTTTGATCCCTGGTCAGATACCCTGAACATGAAACCCTTAATTCCACTTGTTATCTCCAAGAAATATTTGCTTCTAGTTTGGCTTATCTCCCACTTTTTTTCCCAGTCTTATCTCAAAGCTGAAGATGAAGCTCAGATTTTCATAAGTTTATACCATCTTTTCTTTCTGGGAGGTCCACACTTTCTCTTTGTATTTGTAAATATACAAATCAGAACCTCATCTGTGTGGAGATAGATCCCAAGAGTTACTGATACCCCTCCATCTACAGGATCACACTGTGGTCACCCTGTCAACCACATTCCCACCTCTGCATCAACATCTTGTATGACACATTCTTCCTGTGGGTTCTTGGGACAAAAACCCTAGCTACCCTCTACCCCCCAAGGGCTAGTCCCATTTCTGATGTCAGCAGAGGTGCCCACGGAGTTTTCCTTTGAAGAGAGCCATTTCTCATCTCTTCATCTCCTATTTTGGGATCAGGAAGATGTGACATGGGCTTGTACGACATCCTTACCATAGAGCCACCAGATATTCAAGCACGTGCCGGCTGGTCTTATGGTTATGGAACTTATTAGGGCTTAATAATCTTAACAAGTGTGTTCCTTTCTTCCAGAAATAAGCCTTCTAAAATGTCAGCTTGGCTTTTTATTTAAGTGTGAATCTTTTTGCAGGTTAAATTGTGAGTCCAAATGGCTTCATTGAAGGAATCTCACAGCAGGCAATCGTGCAGTGATTAACATACGGGAAGACTCCGTAGGGTTGGAAGTTCTTTTTCTTTAAGGAAAGGAGAGTTCTTGCTAGTGGATGACACCCACTGCAGCTTCTGACTCAGAGTGGGTGGTGGTGAGTGCCATGTCTTTCCTTTCTGACATCCTGTCTCTCTCACTCTGTCCCTGTCTTTTTAGCCTCTTTCTAGTCCATATTGCTTTCCTTTGTTTGATGTCCCTCTCCTCCTGTCCTCACTAGGAGAAGGAGACTGGAAATCTTTCTCCTCTGTGTCCTAATGGCGAGTGTCAGAGTCTGCATGTGCCCACGGGGTGTTGGGAGGGCTTCGTTGCCAATTCCAGCCCTGAGTGCTGTCCTACTTCTGCTGCAGATTTTTCTAGGCATCTGGTTTAGTCCTTCGGATTAGTCAAGGAACAAACCCTGCCTCTTTCTTTTTTAACAAAGAGGGAGAGGGAGAGAGAGACAGGGAAATAGAGAATATCTCTCAGCATCATAGCAAATGGCAGGCAAGAAAATCTGGCTAGAATTTGATCATATTGCTTTGTTTTCATTGGTAGCCAGGGATAGTGCATTTTCATTTGTAGCAATGGGATCAAATTGCCTTTGTTAATAACTGTATGTGTAAAAAGAGTGACTCCATTTGAAGAAAAATATTTATTGATCCATTGCTCAAGGGGTGGTGCTATATGTGAAGCTGCTATAGATGTGACAAGAACTGAGTGAAAGGTCAGCTGCTGCAGGAAGCTGGAGGGAGGCAGTAGCTGTTACTGTGCCCACAAAGATAAATGTCTGCATTTCTGGACGCTGAGAGCCTTCAACAGGCCAAGGATGGTGATTATTCTGTGGAATCCTCCTCTCATAGACTTGTGTTTTAAAGTCCACAGGTTGTCATCATGTTTCCCCTCTGTTCCCTCTAATCACCGTGGGCTTATGCTTCCTCTACTATGCATATGGGAGAAAGTAAGTGATATTCAGGGCAACTTCACCATAAACATCGTGCCAGTTTAGGCAAAAACACCCCCTGCCCCAGGTGGCCACCACAGATCTGGGACTTAAGGCCTTTGAAACCCAGAACCTGTAATAGCAGCCAAGCTCATTCAGGTCTGCTATCTCAGCCTGGCATGACTCCTATGCAGATCGCAGGAGTGACCTTGCTTACAAGTGACCCAGCTCATTTGCCCTCCAGTCTTTTGGGGTCTAGCTACTTCTCTGATTGAGGAATGATCACTCCTGTAGCTGTATTTGGTTCAGACACAAGTTAAAAGCATTGGAGAATCAGCCCCAGGCAGAACAAGGAGCCAGACCTCTCTAACACCTCTTACTTCCCCCTTACAGCTTGTCAAACTGCTCAAGCAGTAGCTCTGGGGCAGATGGCCAGCTGGAGATACTTTTTCTTCTCATAGCTTATGTGGCAAGGATCCTTTCAGAAAACTTTATACATATTGTAAAATTTTGAGGCCTGGGTTTTAAGCCATTCCATTAGAAGATGATTTCTCTTCTTCTTTTCCAGGGAAGGGTGAGTCAGGGTCCCTGCTTAGCAGTCGGGCCTTTCCATCTAGAGCAGCCTCCTTCTCATATGCCTCAGGCCTCACCATGGCTGTGAGTGCTCTGGCTGGCCTCCACTTGTCAGTGTCCAAATCTCTTTGCCCAAAGAGCAGCAGGGTGAGGGAATTGACTGCTCTCTCATCCTGATTCCTACCACCCCACCAATAGCCTCTAACCAAAGCCTAATGGGACCTAGCAGACAAATCTTACAGTTCCTTCACTCCCTGGAGGAGGAACTCTGAGGCATGTATGCTACTTTGGCTCCCAGGATTTTCTCTGTAGGGCTAATTATTCACATTTGAATCCTTGTCTGAGGCTCTGCTTCTGGGAGCAACCCAATATCAGACATTTGTGTATTGCTGGAGTAAATTAAGTCCTCCATTTTAATCTTTTGTATTCTTTTTTATGCGCTAAGGTTGGGGAGAATATCCTATGTATGGACATTACCATCAAGAAATATCATGAGTTAAGCCCCAAGGTGTTTCACTGTAGCAAATATTAGGGGCATAACTTATAACACAGGACACAAGTATGTGTCTAATGGCAGGCACACACATGGTATGAAGAGAAAGGGCTCCTGGTGAACCAGACTCTGTCATGGACCCAAGCTGTTGCTGACTTCATCAGCTCTTGCTGACCCCAGATGTTTATCTTCAGGAAGCCTGATTCCCAGGGGTCAAAACAATCAGATGTGTTTGAGAAAGAATGAACTTTCATCTTGTGGTTTTCTCAGCTCATGGGTGGTCAGTTTGAACAAAGTAGTAAAAGAAAATCACATTGCAGCTTCTAAAGAGAAGCTAGGATATATGAATGGGGACTTTTCTAAAAATTAGTTCATCTCCCAATGGAGAGCTAGCTTCCTAGAAAGGCTGAAACTTAGAGCCATCAGGCTTAGCCACCCTATGGTATCATGCATACTCCTATTTCCTGACTTTGCCTGTCATTCTGCCAGCAAGCCCTTCAAGTTTATCCCTTCCTTTAAGACAAGACATGTCTCAAACATTGCCTCCTTTAGAGATTGTTCTGTGAAGCAGGTCTGTTTTTACAATGAAATATAGGTTGTCAAGACTATGAAGTGTCTGAGATTTTACACTACTTGCAAACTAACAGTTAGCCCAGCACAGTTTCATGGGTGCTGGAATATGACGAGAGATTCTTGGATCAGAGACAAAAGACTATTACTCACAGTAATCTGGTAGCCAGAGTGTCAGCATTGAGCCCTCGTTCCTAAAGGGTCATGTGAAAAAGGTCAAATGTCACCTACTGATTGCATTATAGGAGAGGAGTACTGGGCTTAGGAAGCGTGTGTCATTTATAATGTGTAGTAAATATGTGTCTTTTGTTCCAGAGGGAGACAATATATCTTCCAAAGTCTGTTCAGTATGCAAAGATACACAGAAACATGAGAGACCCATGGCAAATTGTCTCTATCATAGATCAAACTGAGAAGACTGTTATAATTAAGTCAATAAACTGTGTAGTGGCTAAGATCACAGATTGCATGCAGAGTTTGAACTCTATTAGTAAATTTTTTTTTAAAGATTTTACTTATTTATTCATGAGAGACAGACAGAGGGAGAGAGAGAGAGAGAGAGAGAGAGAGAGGCAGAGACACAGGCAGAGGGAGAAGCAGGCTCCATGCAGGGAGCCTGATGTGGGACTTGATCCCGGGTCTCCAGGATCAGGCCCTGGACTGAAGGCAGCGCTGAACTGCTGAGATACCCGGGCTGCCCCTAAAATTTCAATTATATTAGTTATATGACATTGGCTGAGTTATATAATTGATCTGTGCTACAGTTTCACCATCTATTATATGGGGAAAGTAGCACCTCTTAGATGCTTGTGAGGGTTAATTCACTTAATATGTGCAGCATGCTTATAACAGTACCTAGAATGTAGAAATACTGTGTTTGTAAAGTAAAATAAGAAATAGAGATTAGTTAACGCATTCCCTGGAGGCTTGTGGGTAGGACCCATGTCCTTTGTGACATTCTCATCTAACTGATTAAAGTGCTTCAGCTAGGAAATGAAGTATGCAATTCACATAAACTTGGGAAATTTGAATGAATTTCCCCTGGATACCATGTGTAATGGGCATAACCAACATGGGAGATTCAATTTTTAAAAATGATTATGTGTCATGAAAGTTCCTCCAAATATTAAAAAATAGAACTATCATATGATCCAGCAATTCCACTTCCGGGTATTTATCTGAAGGAAACTAAAACACTGGCTCAAAAACACACCTGTATCCCTATGTTCATTGTAGTATTATTTACAATAGCCAAGACATAGAAACAACTAAATGTCCATTGATAGATGAAGAGATACAGACGCTATGGTGTATACAATGGAATGTTATTCAGCCATAAAAAAAGAATGAAATCCTGCCATTTGCCACAACATGGAGAAGTAAAATAAAACTAAAATAAGTCAGACAGAGAAAGACAAATACTGTATATCAGTTACATGTAGAATCTGAAAACAAAAAACAAACAACAAACAGAATTCCTTAGATACAGACAACAGATTGGTGGTTGCCAGGGGTGTGGGTGGGGGAAATGGGTGAAGGGGAGTCAAAAGGTACAAACTTCCAGTTATAAGACAAGTTAGTGCAGGGGATGTAATATACAGCCTGCTGACTATAAATATTGTATAATATATTTGAAAGTCTGTGAGAGTAAGTTTTGAAAGTTCTCATCACAAGAAAAGGAAATTGGTAACTGTGTGGTGATGGATGTTAACTGGACTTTTTGTAGTGATCATTTTGCGATATATACAAATATCAAATTGTTATGATGTATTCATGAAACTAATATAATGTTTTATGTCACTTATATTTCAATAAAAAGTGATTCTATGTCATGAATGGTGTCCTCTGTTTATACAGAGGTCACAAAGAGATAGGTCTATCTTACAAATGAAGTCCCTCTGAAATTAAATGAGACTCTTTGTCTCTAAATTTCCCTGGCATTCACTCTGAACTTTTCTTATATCCCTTTGGGTAGTGTGTGTGCGTGTGTATGATCACTTTGAGAAGACTCTAGAAGCTTCTGAAGGGTGGAGGCTCCTGTCCTGCTCAGATTGATTTGGTGATGCTGACATGACAGGTACTAACATCATGCCTGGCACAGAGCAAGGGCTCAGCCACTGTTGACTCCAATTGGAAAAGAGTCAGCCAGTTTTCAGAGGGGTCTCTTGATGGGCCTGGGGGCTGCAATTTCCTGGAAGCCAAAGCTGTGTGGTGCCGCTCAACACTCGTGGAGGTCCTCAGGTATGGTGTGCTCAAGGCAGGGAAGGTACAAAATGGGAGACTTTTCAAAGACAAAACTGAGCAGGCTGACAGAATCTGGTTAGTTTATTTGTACCCCTTTCCCTGTTGGTATAACAGGTGTGACAAGTCAGGTGACTGGGGGAGCGGCAAGGGAAGTCTTCTTTATGACCTCATCTCTCAACTTGGGAATAGAACAAATGGCTCTTGCAGTGCTATGTGGTGAACAAAGCCAAGTTTGGGATCAGCATTGAGGGCTATGGTCAGGACACAGAATACAAAGGACATTTCTACAGCCTGCTGCTGTGTGGCTGTCCACATATAACATGTATTTAAGGCAGGACTGAACAAAGATATTTCTTATTAAACGGAGAAGTATATTGCTTTGGGCTCCTTGTAGGGTTTCAAGTGCAGTGGTAGCTGAGGGTTAAGCGGCCCAGACACAGATGTGCCCTGAGTCAGCCGGGAAAGTGGTGAGCAAAGCAGGGAGCTCTGGGAGCTGTTGCTCTAATCCCAGACCTTCCAATAGCCTGTGAATTAGGAAGTGTGGGAGTGAAATCCAGGTGACTGCCAACCCTGTGGTCTTGGGCAGGTTTCTTCAGTCCAGTTTCTCGGGTCCCCATTTGGAAGTGGAAAAAATATTGCTGGGATGTCATAAACCATGATGGTGGCTGGCTCTGAAAGAGCTGGGGTGGCTTCTGCAGAAAGCAAGGCCAGGGGTGAAGACAGAGGAAACCAGAAGGCCATGGTTGGCAGGGGAGAGGAGTGGAGCATGCAATAGATCTTCCAGGCAGGGGGAGAGGGTGGAGAGACAGTGCAGTGGGAAGATGGAAGGTACAGCAAGGGATGGGGGAAGGGAGGCGCAAAGGTTTTTTTGTTTTGTTTTGTTTTTTTGGTTTTTGGTTTTTTTTTTGATGCTGAGTGAACATTCTCTTAAGGCACTGCAGAGGGGATCCCTGAGTAGCTCAAGGGTTTAGTGCCTGCTTTTGGCCCAGGGCGTGATCCTGGAGTCCCAGGATTGAGTCCCACGTCAGGTTCCCTGCATGGAGCCTGCTTCTCCCTCTGCCTGTGTCTCTGCATCTCTCTCTCTCTGTGCCTCTCATGAGTAAATAAATGAAATCTTCAAAAAAAAAAAAAAAGACGACTTCAGAGTATTGCATGTAGTAAGGGTCATTATTGTTATTATTGTTTCTGAAGCTATTGTTTCAGAGGGGTGTGTGTGTGTGTGTGTGTGTGTGTGTGTATGTGTAGTGATCACCATGTGATTTTTTTTTCTTATTTTTGGTGCTCAAGAGAACCAAACTGGACTAATCCTAATCCTGGTTTGGGACACTACATATTGACACTGGTACACGAGTAGCCCTCCTTTATTTTATCATTTAGTATTTTTTTTTAAATAACATGAGGTCATTTGTAACGAAGAACATTTCCAATAATCTCAACTACCCCCTGCCACCCTTTCTCAAGGCAACTACATCCTTAATTTTGTGTTTATCCCCCCCCCCCCCCCCCCCCCGCTTTTTGGCTCTGTCTTCCTATCTTTCTTTCTGTGCATAAGCAATATGTTATTTAGATACCCTTTTTTCCCTTACTTTTTTATTGTGGAAAATTTCAAATATGTAAAAAAAAATAAAAGGAAATGGTAAAATAAACCTCATGTACCCCTCTCTCAGCTTCAATAGTGATCAACTCACAGCTAATCTTGTTTCATTTCTACCCCAATTACCTGATTTCAAAGCAAATTCCAGATAATGTATCATTTTATCCATAAACACTTAAGCACAAGACTTAAAAAAAACACAAAATCTTTATCATGTCTAAAAAATTTAATAATAGTTTTAAAACATAATTAACTATTCCTTCATTTCCAGACTCTGAATTGTCTTGAGAATGATCACATTTATGAAAAAATTTAACATTTGAACTCTGAGCTGATAATTAAGGATATTAAGAATTGATTGTTTTGTCTTCGATGTAATAAAATGTCATGGTTGGGGTTTTGGGGTTATTTTTTAAAGTATTATATACAAATGTATTATATTCATATATATATATATATGTATTTAATGTGTATGATATATCTATACTGAAATTTATGAATGAAATGATTTGATACCTGGGATGTGCTTTGAAATAATACAGGAGTGGCTGTGAGTGGGAGGGATGAGATGAGAAAAGATTGGCCATGAATTGATTATTATTGAAGCTGAGTGACGGGTATGTGGGGGCTTATGAAACTTCTCTGTTGGGCTGCCTGGGTGGCTCAGTCAGCTAAGCATCTGCCTTCAGCTCAGGCCATGATCCCAGGGTCCTGGGATCAAGTCCCAGGATCCTGGGATTGAGCCCCACATTGGGTTCCTTGCTTAGCAAGAGTCTGCTTCTCCCTCTGCCCCTCCCCCTGCTTGTGCTCTCTGTCTTTCTACATAAATAGAATATTTTTAAAAAGTATCTGTTAACTTTTGTATATATTAGAAATTTCCCACAGGAAAAAAAATGAATGGAAAGGACATGATACTGAAATAAACATTCAGGTGCATAACTCCTTATGCACATATGCGATTCTTCAGGGTATAAACTTAGAAGTGCAGCCTCAGCTCTACTGGTGAGTGCCAAGTTGCTGTCCAGAGTCAATGGCAGCCTTTGACAGAGTCCAGGTAAGAACTCAGATGGCCTTACTTTGAGGACAGTGAGTCCATCTCTGTGTTGGGCCTTTTTTGCACCTTCATGGTGGAACTCTGTCCAGGGTGGGGAAGAGGAATGTGTTGATCTATGTCCCTCTTCCTGACAACAATGAAAGTGTGATAACATGCAGCTGGATCAGATTAGCCATTTTTGGAACATGAATATTTGCCTAAATGTACCTACTGTTTGTTTTCCTGCCTTTGAACACTTGCTTTGGGTATAAGACTTGCCTAGTTTATGGAAAGCTATAAACATATGCTGTTTTTGTTTTGTTACAGAAGGAATACATGTTTATTTTAGAAATTTAAGATAATACAAATAAATAGAAGGGAGAAAATAAAACCAGCCTAACCTACCACGGCAGTCAGTATTTGGTGTTTACTCTTTCAGTCATTTTTCTTTCCTAATATTCTACATTCCATTGAAATATGCAGTCTTCATTTAAGACATTTTTCATATTATTACACATTCTTTAACAGCATAGTTTTGGATGGTGACTTGGTATTTTGTTGTCTAGAAATGACATAATTCATTTAAATAATTTCCAACTTTGAACACTCAGGCTGTTTCCAATATTTCCCTATTTTTTTCTATTTTCCCTTTATGCTCATTTTGAAGAAGACTCAGCACTTTGACTTGTCTCCAGAAAGAACCAGCCCTGCCATAAATGACTATACATGAATGTTTCACAGGGAGACACACAGCACACAACACCCAGTGGAAACTCAGGATCATTAGCCATTTGATATTTGTGTTTTTTATCCTCCATTATTCTTCCCAGACAGTAACCTCTTCTCTCTTCTTTTTCTTCCCTAGACATAGTTTCCAAATGTCCCCTATGATGTCCAGAGTTCAGAGTTATTCATCTCTGCACACTCCCTCAGCAAAGCAAAAAGTTCTACCGTCAGCGGAACTAACCATCTTGAGACAGCAATTCGTGAACCATCTATTTTCACTGAAATATGTCCCTTGAAAGTTTCACCAAATGGTTTATCAGAGTATTATACAATCCATAGCTATGTCCTTGAGATAAATTCTTAGGGGCGGAACAGTTATATCAGAGCATAAAAAATGTGAAGACTTTTGATGACTCTTAGGAATCAGGTGTGTTGATTTGCTTTCTGCTAGTGCTCCTGAGTGAATGTTGGCTTGACTGCAGTAATTAACAAGCACAGATTTGGAGTGCCTTTTCTTGGGTTCATCTGTCACTCTGTTGCTTATCCACTTTCTTAGCAGTAGCACATCAGTCAGAGTTTAGGCAGAACGGAACCACTGCGAGTGGTACAGAAAAAGGGATTTGTATAGGGATTAGATTTTATGAAATTGTGAGAGGGCTAAGGAAGTCAAGCTCTGGAAGGAGATAGATTGGAGAATCAGAGAAAAGTCACCAAGCAGAGACCATATTGGGGAGCTGTATAAGGTTGGCATAAAGTTGCTATAGGGCTGGTAATTGGGAAGAAAAGCTGGTTGTAAAGTAGAGGAAAATCGAAGAGTAGAATGTATGAAGACACACTTATTTGTCTTTTACTGCATCTGACTCCATTGATGGTAAGAACCTGTAGAATAAGTTGGTTCTTCTGCTAGGGAGCTGTACACAGGCCTGATCTAAGACTAGAAGAAGCTGAAGGAGCTGTATACCCTATAGCTGCCCCAGGCTGAGATGAGCCCTAGCTCAGCAGCATGTGTGAACCTGTACTAACTGTGATGACCTGCACTGATCTTCCAAGCATAATGGCTGCTGTTTACATTGTGGCTTCTAAATTTCATACAAATTTCTCTTGTGTGCAATCTTAGCTTGGAACTGCATGGGGAAAGGACTTTTAGGAAGTACAGTTCCATTTGACAAGGTAAAATGACCACAAATAGTGCCTGGAGGGCGCAGTTGGTGTTAGGATAGAAAAGTGAATCTACGGAATCTGGTAAGCATTTACTATTACTCAGGGAAGTATAAAGATGGGCTGAAGTAAGAGGTAGCAAAGTTAGAACATTTTGCTGATGGGTTTTTCAGTAAGATAAAAAAAAAGTTTTCCATAAGTCAAAACATTTCTGCACTGAGAACAAATTCCTGCAGAGAAATTTTATTCTTCTGGGTTCAAAAAGAAATTACTAAACCAAATATCTTGGTTCTGCTGCCAGAGGTATTGAAGAACCAGGCATACATAGAGAGACCATGTGTTTGTATCATTATTCTGAAACAGAATTAGTAAGTACCCTGAGCTAATCTGTGTATAGAAATCTGTATGAAAGATACAAAAATATCTCCTATCAATAATTGAAGCCATTGATGGTACCAAGCTGTTGTATCATGAAGAAGTTATACAGTTAGTTACAAGAGCTTAATTTGTCTATGATAGTGTTGTCCCCACCCCTAACCCAGAGAACCTGCTGTATTTACTGGTGTCATAGGATATTTGTCATTTGCTCCAAACACAAGCAACAAAGAATCTGCTTTATAATATTGAAGAATCTAAAATTGTAGTCAGCTGTTATTACTGCTTTGGAAGAGATTTCCAGTGGTCTGCAGAATTGCCCTGTTCTATGGCACAATGTTGTTGTTATTGTTGTTGTTGTTGTTGTTGTTGACAGTGATGGTTGAGACAGCATGATAGAAGGGAGTGAGAGGAAAGAACCAGAATAATATAGGTAGTGGAATTTAAACAACCCTATTATTATAAACAACATCCTTGTTCTTATTATAGAGGGTAGGTCCCATACTGCTTCTAGTATCACAAAAGACGGATATTCCTGCCTATTGCACTGATTCTTTGATGTTTTCCCAAACATCATTTTGCTCAGTACTGCTGAGTTTTACCATAGGTAGTCCTTGAGAAAATCTCCAGAATGGGCCAGCCATTATTGGTACAGCTCTGGAAAGATCTTTTTTGATTTTCACAGTAAGAGACAAGATTTACAGATTATCACCACCGCTCTTTTTTTTTTTTTTAAGATTTTATTTATTTATTCATGAGAGACACAGAGAGAGAGAGAGGCAGAGACACAGGCAGAGGGAGAAGCAGCCTCCATGCAGGGAGCCTGATGTGGAACTCTATCCTGGGACCCCAGGATCATGCCCTGGGCTGAAGGCGGCCCTAAACTGCTGAGACACCCGGGTTGCCCACCACTACTCTTTTTTCTTTTTTCTTTTTCTTATTGGAGTTCAATTTGCCAACACATAGCATAACACCCAGTGCTCATCCCGCCAAGTGCCCCCCCCCAGTGCCCATCACCCAGTCACCCCAACACCTCGCCCACCTCCCTTTCCACTACCCCTTGTTTGTTTCCCAGAGTTAGGCGTCTCTCATGTTTTGTCACCTTCACTGATATTTTCACTCATTTTCTCTCCTTTCCCTTTATTCCTTTTCACTAATTTTTATATTCCCCAAATGAATGAGACCATATAATGTTTGTCCTTCTCCGATTGACTTATTTCACTCAGCATAAAACTCTCCAGTTCCATCCACGTCGAAGCAAATGGTATTTGTCATTTCTAATGGCTGAGTAATATTCCATTGTATATATATACCACAGCTTCTTTATCCAGTCATCTTTCGATGGACATGAGGCTCCTTCCACAGTTTGGCTATCGTGGACATTGCTGCTATAAACATTGGGATGCAGGTGTTCCGGTGTTTCATTGCATCTGTCTTTGGGGTAAATCCCCAACAGTGCAATTGCTGGGTTGTAGGGCAGGTCTATTTTTAACTCTTTGAGGAACCTCCACACAGTTTTCCAGAGTGGCTGCACCAGTTTACATTCCCACCAACAGTGCAAGAGGGTTCCCTTTTCTCCGCATCCTCTCCAACATTTGTTGTTTCCTGCCTTGTTAATTTTCGCCATTCTCACTGGTGTGAGGTGGTATCTCATTGTGGTTTTGATTTGTATTTCCCTGATGGCAAGTGATGCAGAGCATTTTCTCATGTGCTTGTTGGCCATGTCTATGTCTTCCTCTGTGAGATTTCTGTTCATGTCTTTTGTCCATTTCATGATTGGATTGTTTGTTTCTTTGCTGTTGAGTTTAATAAGTTCTTTATAGGTCTTGGATACTAGTCCTTTATCTGATACGTCATTTGCAAATATCTTCTCCCATTCTATAGGTTGTCTTTTAGTTTTGTTGACTGTTTCTTTTGATTTCAAAAGCTTCTTATCTTGATGAAGTCCCAATAATTCATTTTTGCTTTTGTTTCTCTTGCTTTCATGGATAAAGCTTGCAAGAAGTTGCTGTGGCCAAGTTAAAAAAGGGTGTTGCCTGTGTTCTCCTCTAGGATTTTGATGGAATCTTGTTTCACATTTAGATCTTTCATCCATTTTGAGTTTATCTCTGTGTCTGGTGCAAGAGAGTGGTCTACTTTCATTTTTCTGCATGTGGATGTCCAATTTTCCCAGCACCATTTATTGAAGAGACTGTCCTTTGTCCAGTGGATAGTCTTTCCTGCTTTGTCGAATATTAGTTGACCATAAAGTTGGACCCTCAACTCAAGTTGGATTCTCTATTCTGTTTCTCTATTCTCTATTCTCTATTCTCTATTCTGTTCCATTGATCTATGTGTCTATTTTTGTGCCAGTACCACACTGTCTTGATGACCACAGCTTTGTAGTACAACCTGAAATCTGGCATTGTGTTTTTAGCTCTGGTTTTCTTTTTTAATATTCCCCTGGCTATTCTGGATCTTTTCTGATTCCACACAAATCTTAAGATGATTTGTTCCAACTCTCTGAAGAGAGTCCATGGTATTTTGATAAGGATTGCATTAAATGTGTAAATTTCCCTGGGTAGCATTGACATTTTCACAATTAATTCTTCCAATCCATGAGCATGGAATGTTTTTCCATCTCTTTGTGTCTTCCTCAATTTCTTTCAGAAGTATTCTGTAGTTTTTAGGATATAGATCTTTTACCTCTTTGGTTAGGTTTATTCCTAGGTATCTTATGCTTTTGGGTGCAATTGTAAATGGGATTGACTCCTTAATTTCTCTTTCTTCAGTCTCCTTGTTAGTGTATAGAAATGCCACTGATTTCTGGGTATTGATTTTGTATCCTGCCACACTGCCAAATTGCTGTATGAGTTCTAGCAATCTTGGGGTGGAGTCCTTTGGGTTTTCTATGTAGAGTATCATGTCATCTGCAAAGAGGGAGAGTTTGACTTCTTCTTTGACAATTTGAATGCCTTTAATGTCTTTTTGTTGCCTGATTGCTGAGGCTAGGATTTCTAGTACTATGTTGAATAGCAGTGGTGAGAATGGACATCCCTGTCTTGTTCCTGATCTTAGGGGAAAGGCTCCCAGTGTTTCCCAATTGAGAATGATATTTTCCGTGGGCTTTTTGTATATGACTTTTAAGATGCTGAGGAATGTTCTCTCTCTCCCTACACTGAAGAGTTTTGATCAGGAATGTATGCTGTATTTTGTCAAATGCTTTCTCTGCATCTATTGAGAGGATCATATGGTTCTTGTTTTTTCTCTTGTTGATATGATCTATCATGTTGATTGCTTTACGAGTGTTGAAAGAGCCTTGTGTACCAGGGATAAATCCCACTTGGTCATGGTGAATAATCCTCTTAATGTACTGTTGGATCCTATTGGCTAGTATCTTGTGGAGAATTTTTGCATCTGTGTTCATCAGGGATATTGGTCTATAATTCTCCTTTTTGGTGGGGTCCCACCACCACTCTTAAGTGAGGTGTACTGGCCAGAGTTCTGCAGAAAATGAACATAGACTGAGATCCAAGGCTGCCTTTCAAAATCACACCACCAAACTGAGCCACCGGGAGAACTGCAGTCTCCACCGGAAATCATTGATCCAAGAAGCTACCTACAGCTGCAGCCAGCTTCTGTGGCCTTTTCAACAATCCCATGGGTTTTCTACATCCTTAACACCCCCTTTGTGTGTAAACTACTTCAGGTAGATGCTGCCACCTACAATAAAGACCATGGCAATTGCAGTGATTGGCACCAGAACCTGTTTTGAGAAGCAGTTGGCTTCTTCATTCATTTGCTCATTCATATATCATACATGGTAACTATTTAGCAGTTAGCTTTTTCAACACTGAGAGTCAATCTAGTCAACGTAGATTAAGGGCCTCATCAGGAAGCACCTGTTTAGCATGGTTTTATTTTTAGTTTTTTTTTGTTTTAAGATTTTATTTATTTATTCATGAGAGAGATGCAGAGACACAGAGGGAGAAGCAGGATTCACACAGGGACTTTGATGTGGGACTCGATCCCGGGACTCCAGGATCACGCCGTGGGCCAAAGGCAGGCGCTAAACCGCTGAGCCACCCAGGGATCCCCCAGAACCTTTTAGACAATTGAATCTTCTCTCCTTCAGGCAGAGAATAATGTCTGAATATTTTCTGACATTGATTGACGGGAAATAAAACTGCATAACCCATCTCCAGAGCCAGATCCGTGGCTAGGAGAGCCTGAAACTCATATAATTCAGGGACTTGCTTGAAGAAAAATGGGACAAATTACAAATAAAAATTAGTTATCAAAGGGAATACTTAGAATTGGAAATCACAACAACCTGCAAGTTCTAAAAGGCAGATGAATATCAGAAACTTCACAAAGTGCAGAAAATAATATAACAGGCTGTTAATTGTGTGCCTGACAAATCTGTAGAATACTTTCCCCCTAATGTTTATGGCCAAATAAAAGAGGACATGTAAAGGACACGTAGCAAAGTCACCAATTCATTAAAACATAGCAGCTGAGGGTCTGGAGCTTGCTCATTGTCTGCACAAACTGCATTTTCTTTTATAATACAGCCCATCTCCTTTCTTTGTTTCCTGTATTGGAGTGTCCTAATTCTCTAATCACCTTTATCTTTTTTTTTTAATTTATTTTTTATTGGTGTTCAATTTACTAACATACAGAATAACCCCCAGTGCCCGTCACCCATTCACTCCCACCCCCTGCCCTTCTCCCCTTCTACCACCCCTAGTTCGTTTCCCAGAGTTAGCCTTTATCTTTTTTATTTTAATTTCATCTACATTTTTATTGCCTATTGTGATTCTTTTTTCCCTCTACCTTCACAATTTTGACCATCAAAAGTTTTAGTTTCCATTATCTTATAATAGCAAGAGAGTTTCTGACACTTTGAAGTTCTGCTAATTTTCACTTTTAGATTTACAGTAGTGGTTTCTGTCAGGATATTTCCTTCCTATCTAATTTATTTTGGTATAATCAGAAATTCTGAAAACAATACATAAAATTAATCTGAAAATAAGGTCCATGTGAGCATCTAGATGCAGTTTGAAATTGCCACCCAGTTGAATTGTGTTATATATATATAGTGAGGTGATCAAATGATACTTAAATTACAACCATTGACCTACTGATGAATATGTATAGGGATTTTGTCACAGAATCACTGGCTGCTGTTTTTTCCAAGCCATTTCTGAGCATTGGTGGCAATATTATGTGCTGTATCATCAGGAACCACCAGACTTTGTCAGGATAGGATTCATCTGATGTGTTAAGATGCAGTCGGATAGCTTGGCATGCATAAAACATGGGACCTCACAGAGTGACTGTTTATACTACTGTTTGTACCGTATATACGCAGGAATTCTGATAAATTCCATTTTGCATAATTTCCAACAACATGAAAAAAAATATATGGTAGGTTTATTATTGTATCTCCTGCACTGAGTATTCCTAATAAGAGGAATTTTGACCAGGAAGTCTCCACTTACAGTTTTACGCTGCTTCTTCTTCTTTTTTTTAACCCCCCTCCTCTACCCCTATTTTATATTTCTGATGACTGGAAGAATTTCCCACAAACTAGCTCTGGGGGAATGCATCTCAGTCCTTTTTTTTTTTTTTTCTCTATTATCCTTATCTTTGCAATGCTAAGTGCTGTGGGGCCCTTCCATTTCCCGACACAGCCTCTGGCCTGCGGAATTTATGCCATGATGTTTGGTGTTGGCAGAGTGGGCAGTAGGAATATTTCTGGAAGCCATCCATATGTATAACTAGGTAAACCATGCCTGGAGATGACTATGAAATGTGTGAATATGTCCAGAGCTAAATGCAAGCTACATGTATCTCCAACTCTCATTTATTAGGATCCCCAAATACTTGTGGCCACTACAAAACCACCGTACCTGAAGGGAATATGATGGAGGAGAAGAGTGGAAAGAGACAATGGAATTGACCAATTGAGTTTTAAAATCTTATTTTTGTGAACTTTGCAAAACACATCACCATGTGAACACATTGTTAGAGCTCTTGCCAGGTCTTGGAAGGGCCTGAGCAGTGAGGCCACCAGAACTTAAGCTTCATTGGCTTGTTGGTGTAAACTCCACTGCTGATCTCTGTTTTAGTGTTCTGATATTTCAGTCCTTTTGGATTTGAAAGAATTGAGGTTTGGGTAGCTCATTCCAGAGAAGGGAAATACAAGTTTGTCAGACCCTAAAATAAGGGGTTAACACTTTCTGGGGTTCATTATTCCCATTAATGACTATAATCGTTCTTTCCAACTTCAAAGCTCTGTCCTTTTATTGTTGTTCTGGTCTCATGTCCAACAGAAAAGGAAAGAGTATCAAGTCTGTAAAGAGCCTGAGACTTTACCCTTCTTTTACCCTTATAAATTAGCCTGCCACAGTGTCATGGATAGTGGATCCTGGATCAGACACAAAGGACATCATTACTCATAGACCAGAGAGCAGCATGAGCTATATCAGTGCCTCTTGCTTCTAAGTCCCATGGAAGTGGCACAGATGAGCCCAGATAGATGGCTGCATTGCACTATTTGGATTGCAGGAGAGGAACCCTGGGTTTAGGGAACACAAATCTTTTATAATGGGAAGTAAGCATGCCTGCCCTTTGATTCAGAGGGAGGCACTATCTCTGTCTTCCAAGGCTGTTCACTAGACACTCATCCCTGAAAAGACAGTTTAGGACAAAGGTGATCAATGCCTTGATCATAAGATGTGCAGAATCATAAAATGTCCATGGATGATCATCTACCAAAACAGTTAAAAGTCCTTTGTTATAGAGAGGCAAAACCCAAGGTGGTTCTAAATAAAAACAGTTCTTTTCCTGTTGGCTGAAATTAGTCAACTTATTGCCTAAGAAAAATGTATAATGGAGGCATGAATGATGTCCCTCTCTAATACCAATGTAGGTTTTAGGAATACGATCTCCAGATATTTTAGTGTCCCTTCGATCCTATATGATCCTGCTGTCTCTAAAGTGATTTGTTCAATTTTTTTTTCAAACTTGTGATCAGCCTGAATTGCCTTTGTGTTGGTGGAGTCTGTAAGTTGAACTTGAACATGAAGTAGAGCTACACTTTACTTGTTTTCAAATAGAGTACTGGGTTCAAGACTCAGTTCTGCCACTGACTAAAAGTCCATTGGAGTAGGGATGCCTGGGTGGCTCAGTGGTTGAGCATCTGCCTTTGGCTCAGGGCGTGATCCTGTGATCCAAGGATTGAGTCCCCCATTGGGTTCCCTGCATGGAGCCTGCTTCTCCCTCTGCCTCTGTCTCTGCCATTCTCTCTCTCTGTGTTTCTCATGAATAAATAAATAAAATCTTTTTTTAAAAAAAGTCCATTGGAGTAAACTGAGATTTCAAAGTATGGAGGCTTCTCATTGGCTGAACTGTTGCCAAGGGGGATAAGAAAAGTGTCTCCTCCTCCAGCTGCAAAAGTAGAGTATCCACATGCAAGTTCAAATCTGTGTAAGGTCAAGTCTGTCTCTTACCGTTGGCCCTGCAATTGACTTTGAGTGGTAAGGCATAAGAACTCCCCCTGCCAAAATCTCCGGACTCCAATTTAGTGAGGTTTCCTGTTACTGATTTTCACAGTACCCACTTATTTTTTTAAATTCTTTATTTATTTATGATAGGCACACAGTGAGAGAGAGAGGCAGAGACACAGGCAGAGGGAGAAGCAGGCTCCATGCACCAGGAGCCCGACGTGGGATTCGATCCGGGGTCTGCAGGATCGCACCCTGGGCCAAAGGCAGGCGCTAAACCGCTGTGCCACCCAGGGATCCCGACAGTACCCACTTTTGATCAAGATCTTTCCTTGAAAGATCAAGTCGGGTTCTTTATATTTAGTGTGGTTTTATCTCTAAGTACCAGGAAGGACCTTTCCTGGTTGTCATGTCTCATGTCGGAGGGAAAGTACAGAGCAGTTGGAAACCACTTATGCTACATTTGAGTAACAGGGAGGGCTTGAAGGGAGAGCTCACAGGTACTTCCCATCTGAAGTCTACATCTTCTCAAGATTGTGAGCATTGAGCCAACATCACTTTATTGAGCACATCCTTTCTGCAAAAGATTGATGGACAACAAGTACATAGTCAAAAGCAATGTGACAATTCCAAACTGTATATGTTGGTTCTAAACCAGGACCTTAGGTCTGAAAATATTTATTGGCACTTATTTGAACTTAGGGAAGAAAGGATTCTCCCTATGAAGGCAAGCCCAGAGTCATGCATTCCTCCTGAAAGTCTTCTTGGAAGAAGAAATGAAGATCTTCATGATGAAGATCTATGAGAGCATACTTCATGAAGTAACCAAGCACCTTCAGGAAAATACCATATAAATATAAACAGGAAGCAGTAGTTAATGAACTTTTTTTCTGAGAATAGCAAAACTTCAAAGATGCATTAAAGAAAAAAAATATTGTTATCTCAAAAGAACAAATGTTATCAAATTTGTCTGTCAAATTATAAATTCAGAAAACATGAATTTGCAGAGTCCGTTAATACTTTGATTAAAGAAAGACTTTTGTGTTCCAAAACTTCTAAACCTTCGGAAATGGTCAAGGGATCATAATGAGGCTGGTTCTGAAAGATCATGATCAAAGGAGGTCTCCCCCTTTTTCAAGAGATTGGGAAAATGCAGATAAAGGGCATTTTCTTTCCACAAAGAGATAGAAGTGAAAGTAGGAAAAAGTATACAGGCCTGGTCCAGACACCTTGGAACTCTGTCTTCCCAGATGTCGTCTGTTTTAATTCTGGGAAATCTTTAATTTCAGGACAAGAGCAGGTCCAGTCAGGGCTTAGTGCTTTCTCTAGATGTGTCATGTGAGAATCCAAAAGTCTATTTCCTTAAACGTGTAAATTGCCCTGGATAACATTGACATTTTCACAATATTAATTCTGCCAATCCATGAGCATGGAATGGATGGATTTTCCATCTCTTTGTGTCTTCCTCAATTTCTTTCAGAAGTGTCCTATAGTTTTTAGGGTATAGATCCTTTACCTCTTTGGTTAGGTTTATTCCTAGGTATCTTATGCTTTTGGGTGCAATTGTAAATGGGATTGACTCCTTAATTTCTCTTTCTTCAGTCTCATTGTTACTGTATAGAAATGCCATTGATTTCTGGGCATTGATTTTGTATCCTGCCATGTATGAGTTCTAGCAATCTTGGGGTGGAAGCTTTTGGGTTTTCTATGTAGAGTATCATGTCATCGGCGAAGAGGGAGAGTTTGACTTCTTCTTTGCCAATTTGAATGCCTTGAATGTCTTTTTTGTTGTCGGATTGCTGAGGCTAGGACTTCCAGTACTATGTTGAACAGCAGTGGTGAGAGTGGACATCCCTGTCTTGTTCCTGATCTTAGGGGAAAGGCTCCCAGTGCTTCCTCATTGAGAATGATATTTGCTGTGGGCTTTTCGTAGATGGCTTTTAAGATGTTGAGGAATGTTCTCTCTATCCCTACACTCTGAAGAGTTTTGATCAGGAATGTATGCTGTATTTTGTCAAATGCTTTCTCTGCATCTAATGAGAGGATCATATGGTTCTTGGTTTTTCTCTTGCTGATATGATTCACATTGATAGTTTTACGAGTGTTGAACCAGCCTTGTGTCCCCGGAATAAATCCTACTTGCTCATGGTGAATAATTTTCTTAATGCAATCCCTATCAAAATACCATGGACTTTCTTCAGAGAGTTAGAACAAATTATTTTAAGATTTGTATGGAATCAGAAAAGACCCCGAATAGCCAGCGGAATTTTAAAAAAGAAAACCATAGCTGGGGGCATGGTTACAATGCCAGATTTCAGGTTGTACTACAAAGCTGTGGTCATCAAAACACTGTGGTACTGGCACAAAAACAGACACATAGATCAATGGAACAGAATAGAAAATCCAGAAGTGGACCCTGAACTTTATGGTCAACTAATATTCGATAAAGGAGGAAAGACTATCCATTGGAAGAAAGACAGTCTCTTCAATAAATGGTGCTGGGAAAATTGGACATCCACATGCAGAAGAATAAAACTAGACCACTCTCTTTCACCATACACAAAGATAAACTCAAAATGGATGAAAGATCTAAATGTGAGACAAGATTCCATCAAAATCCTAGAGGAGAACACAGGCAACACCCTTTTTGAACCTGGCCACAGCAACTTCTTGCAAGATACATCCACGAAGGCAAAAGAAACAAAAGCAAAAATGAATCATTGGGACTTCATCAGATAAGAAGCTTTTGCATAGCAAAGGATACAGTCAACAAAACTCAAAGACAACCTACAGAATGGGAGAAGATATTTGCAAATGACATATCAGATAAAGGGCTAGTTTCCAAGACCTATAAAGAACTTATTAAACTCAACAGCAAAGAAACAAACAATCCAATCATGAAATGGGCAAAAGACATGAACAGAAATCTCACAGAGGAAGACATAGACATGGCCAACATGCACATGAGAAAATGCTCCGCATCCCTGGCCATCAGGGAAATACAAATCAAAACCACAATGAGATACCACCTCACACCAGTGAGAATGGGGAAAATTAACAAGGCAGGAAACCACAAATGTTGGAGAAGATGTGGAGAAAAGGGAACCCTCTTGTGCTGTTGGTGGGAATGTGAACTGGTGCAGCCACTCTGGAAAACTGTGTGGAGGTTCCTCAAAGAGTTAAAAATAGACCTGCCCTACGACCCAGCAATTGCACTGCTGGGGATTTACCCCAAAGATACAGATGCGATGAAACACCGAGACACCTGCACCCTGATGTTTCTAGCAGCAATGTCCACAATAGCCAGACTGTGGAAGGAGATTTGGTGTCCATCGAAAGATGAATGGATAAAGAAGATGTGGTTTATGTATACAATGGAATATTACTCAGCCATTAGAAATGACAAATACCCACCATTTGCTTCGACGTGGATGGAACTGGAGGGTATTATGCTGAGTGAAATAAGTCAATTGGAGAAGGACAAACTTTATATGTTCTCATTCATTTGGGGAATATAAATAATAGTGAAAGGGAATAGAAGGGAAGGGAGAAGAAATGGGTGGGAAATGTCAGAAAGGGAGACAGAACATGAAGACTCCTAACTTTGGGAAGCGAACTGGGGGTGGTGGAAGGGGAGGAGGGCGGGGGATGGGGGTGAATGGGTGACGGGCACTGAGGTGGACACTTGACGGGATGAGCACTGGGTGTTATTCTGTATGTTGGCAAATTGAACACCAATAAAAAAATAAATTCATTAAAAAAAACAAAAACAAAAAACAAAAGTCTATTTCCTAGAATTTGGTGGCACACTGGTTGATTAACAGTACCTTATAAGGGCCTTTCCAGCAAGGGCAAAGAGATTTTTTCTAGAGGAGTCTTTTTCAATAAGCAAAATCTCCAGTTTGATAAGTGATTCTTAAGGCCTTTGTCTCCTGCGAGCACACTGTGGAAAGACAGCTCTATCAAAGCATGGTTATTTTTTCTTTTTAAGAGAGAGAGAGAGGGGGAGAGAGAGAGAGAGAGAGAGAAGGCACTCATGTGCATGCATGTAGGAGTGAGGGGCAACGGGAAGGGGAAGGAAAGAATCCCCAGCAGGCTCCACACTCAGCACAGAGCTTCAGGCTGGGCTTAATCTCACAACCCTGAGATCACGACCTGAGCCCAAATCAAAAGTCGGATGCCCAACCCACTGAACCACCCAGGTGCCCCAAAGCATGGTTATTTTTAATAGAAGCAACTAGACCTTTACAATATTGAAGTGTATTTCATTTTTGTTGAGGTGGGTCAAAAGAGGGAGGGACCAAGTACATTGGTTGTCCTATGACTATCTTCAAGAGTGAGAGTCTATAAGTTCCTAAGGCAGTGGATCTGAGATTTAGAGGGTCTAATGGCAATACTTTAAGCCAAGGTATTTGGAAAATCTTTATGAATTTTGTAATTGAGTCTTAACGGTGCCGTTAGTGCATTCAGTCAACCCTGAGGATTGAGGATGGCGTACTTAGTGAAAGTATTGTGAAACTGGTCAAACAGCATACGTTGTGAAGCAAGCACTTGGCCAATAGAATGGCTCCCCTTATCACTTTGTAGTTCAAGAGGGGTTCCCAAGGTAGTGATAATCTTTTCTAACAGAATTTTAGCTACAGGAGAGAGGTTAACCTTGTCTACAAGAGAAAGCTTCAGTCTAGTGAGAAAACATACAAATTATGACTACAACATACTTATATCCATGAGATGGGGAGAGCTACATGAAATCCATTTGCCAAACCTCAAATGGTCCATTGGAAAATTTAAAATTTAGAATGCCCAGGGACAGTATGGACAGGCTTCCCAGGATTGTATTTTGGATAAGTGGGGCAAGCAAGGTAGGCACTTTTTGCAGCCTTCTTGATATTTCCCCACCAATATTGGTTCATGAATGCTATTATATGTCAGTAGATCGATCGTTTAATGCATGTACATGTATAAGTAGTGGGAATTTTAGAATTTCTGGTAGGGCCAGATTGTTATTTGGTCCAAACCAGAGTTTTCTCTTCTTATTGATTTAACAATCATTAGATTTCCAATATTGTTTCTCCTTTTCTGGGGCCAACTGTTGGACATCTCTGGTCAATTTTTCCGAATTGTTATTTGGGAGAACATCTCTTTGGAACATGGCAGAGGTGTGGCTATCAGCCTCATGGAAAGCAGCATTTTTGACAGAAATATCAGTGAGGCAGTTTCCTTTGGCTTCTAGGAAGTTGAGTCTGGAATGCTTGGGAAACTTACTAATAGGTAGAGCCACTAGCAAACGCATGGCACCTAATAAATTTTGGATATAGGAGCCATTTTAAATCTCATCCCCTTTGGAGGTAAGGATTGTTTCCATAACATTCCAAAGTCATAAGCTACTCCAAAGGCATGCTGACTATCAGCATAAATATTTTAGATTTCACCTTTGGCTAAAGTGCAAACTTGAGTAAGGCTGTATAATTCAACTTGTTGGGCTGAAGTGACCAAAAGTTAAGGTGCTGCCCCAGTGACTTCAAAGGAAGTTGCATACCCAGCATGATTTTTACCATGTTTATACTCTAAATAAGAAGTGTCAGTAAACCATGAAAGTATGCATGGGTTAGAGGAGTTTCTTATAAATTGCCATGGTGATCTGTCAGTGCTAAGCCGTTATGAGGGGTTTCATTCATGAAGCAGGGAGAAGGGTGGTGGGCTTAAGGCTTTTGCAACAAGGAAGAGTTATGAGCAGTTAACATGAGAATTTCATAGGAGGTGAGGAGACTGGCTGAAAAGTGTTGAGTGTAATGAAAAGTTAGGCAGGCTTTTACTGCAGGAGGGTACAAGGATGGTTATTGACTATTTCTTCAGTGGTCTTCACTATGAGGGCAGTGGTAGGAGTGGCTCTGAGGCCAAGGAGATACCTTCAAGCCACAGGGTGTAGGTGTTGACTATGATACCCTATGAGAAATTTTGAATCCAATTTGAGAATAATTAGCCAAGCTAAGAAAGCTTCTTAATTGACACTTAGTTTTATGTTTTGGGAAATTCAGGATGCCTTGAAGTCTACCTGGATCCAAATCTAGTCCTTGTTCTGATATCAGGTGTCCTAAATATTGAATCTGAGTTTAAGAAAACTGCAATTTTTCTTTAGAAACTTTATGTCCCTTTAAAGCCAAAAGTTTTAACATGTGGATGCTGTTTTCCTGTAAAGAGGTTGAGAAGGGGAGCAGAGAAGCAAATCATCTATGTATTATAATAAGGTAGAGCCTACAGAAAACTTTATATTACCCAAATCAGCCTTTATGGTTTGTGAGAAATAGGAAGGACTCTGTAGGCATTACTGTCCAGGTGTATTGCCATTCTTCCCAAGTGAAGGCAAAAAGATATTGGCTCTCCTTATCAACTAGAATACAGAAAAATGTACTACATAGGTCATTTACAGTGAAAACTTTGCTTTCACTGGGAATAGATGTCAGTAGTGGATGAAGGTTGAGAATGGCAGGGTGCTGAGGGTTAATAATGTTATTTATTGCTCAGAAGTCCTGGACAAATCTTCATCCTAGGCTATTGGGTTTCCCTCTACCCTCAGGTAAAATAGGGATGTTACAGGGATTAGTGCAGGGGCAATGAGGCCTTGAGCCTTGTAATCCTCTATTTTGGGGTTGATTCCTTGAAAGACTTCTTTATCTATAGTATATTGATTAATTCTAGGGAGAGGTTTTGAGGGATCTATTTGAATACTGACAGGAGGTGCACTGTGGATTCTGGAAATGGCAGTTGAAGATTTTGCCCAGAACAACAATGGTAGCTGAGGAATAAAAAATGACTACCCCTAGATTCAGCTATAGTGACATCAGAGGCAGAGCATAGAAAAGATGCCAAATGGTCATATTTTCCCTTGTTCGCTATTTTGGTTGCTACTGTCAAATTCTAGAATTATTTTTCCCTTTTGGGAGAAAGAAATTCCAGCATGGTATTTTTTTGAGAAATCTCTGCCCAAGAAATGAATAGGGGCTGAGGAACTAAGAAGAAGAGGGTATCTCTCAAAGAGACTGAACAAAAGGGAATAGGTTCAGAGACTGGAATCTCTTGAGGTCTGTTAGAGACCTTCCCACTGTTGGAACTGTGAGTGCTCTGAGGCAGGGGCTGCTTTATAGCAGCAGGGTTAATCCCTGGGAGTGTAGCTTCCCATCAATAGGGACAGAAAGAGATTCAGTCTCAATCTGGAGTATAGTTTCTCCAAGCCGATTAAAAGGGAGTTGGGATTGAGAAGAGCCCCTGTAGTTCCTTGGAGCCTTGTCATTGGGAATTAGGAGGATGTGGGAAAGTTGGCTAGAGGGCCTAAAGTGCTTAAATTTGTAACAATCTTCTTTCCAAAGTCCTGGTTCCTTGTAATAATAGCAGAAGCTAGGCTTCCAGTTTTTTTAGATGCCTTCATGTAATGGAACTGAACATTGAAAATTTTAGTGTTCTCTCCTCTAGGTGACTCATCTAGGTTCTGAACAAGCTGGTTTGCCAGGTTAGTTAAATCTGGTATAGACATAGTTTTCCATCCCCTCCTGATCTTTTAACTAAAAGGGAAAGATCCTGGATCAGTCCAGGAACAAACATAGAGCTAAATGCTACCCAGGTGGATTCAATATCTAAAGGAAGACTAGAATTTTAAGGACAATTTAGAGTCAATTTTAATAATCATGAACAGATTCATCAGGCCTTTCTTTACAACCCCAAATTTTGTTCCAATCATCAGCCTTAGAAAAAGCCATTATAATCGCTCCATGGAAATTTCCAACGTGTTTTCTAGCATCTTGCCAGAACGTAGATGTCTGTTTCTCTAAGTCCTGTTCAGGATTTTCCCATTGGGCTAGTTTCATCCAATGTGTGGCCTGGCCCTCAGCAACAACCACAGGGACTGATTGATACGAATCTGAGAAACCAGACTGGTAAGTTTGAATAACCATGCTAAATTCTTCAGCAAAATAATGAGGGTCCCTCTGTAACTTCAAGAAACTCTTCAGCTATGGCTCCCAATTCAGCTTTAGTCTAGGGAACATAAGAAACTTAGGTTCCATTTTGATCCTCACAAGATTTAACTTTAAAGTGGCAGGCTTAACAGGTTCAGGAGAGGAGGAGGTGGAGGGGACTTCAGAGGGAAAGACAGGTTATACAAAATGATTAGAATCAGGGAACAGAGGAGATGAGGAAGTGCAGAGAGAACAGAGGAAGATGGCCACATTGGAGTGTAACTGCCTGGTGTCCACAGACAGAGAAGGTGGGCGAGGGGCAGATGAGGCCTCAGAAGTTATGCCCCCATCTTAAATGGTTTCTTTGCCTCATTTAGTTTATAAACTGTAGTGGAGAGAGCCAATTTTAGATTTAAAAAAAAAAGATTCTATTTATTTATTCACGAGAGACGCAGAGAAAGAGGTAGAGACCAAAGGTAGAAGGAGAAGTCCTGATGCAGGACTCTATCCCAAGACCCTGGGATCACGACCTGAGCCAAAGCCAAAGGACCCCTGAGCCCAGATGCCCCCAATTTTAAATTCCTGATAGCATTTGGAAGCTCCAGTTAAAATAGGACTCCCATTAAGTTTTGTCATTTTTAGGACCATAGCTGTCCAATTCACTTTGAGGAAGTTAAATTTGGGGAGATGGAAAGTTCCCCATAATGGCCATTGAAATTTTAAATTACTCCTGTTTAAGTTGGTCCAATTATTTATAAATGCATGCTTGGAGGGACCATAGTTTTTTTTTTCCAAGATTTTATTTATTTACTCATGAGAGATACACATGGAGAGAGAGAGAGAGAGAGAGAGAGAGGCAGAGACACAGGTAGAGGGAGAAGCAGGCTCCATGCAGGGAGCTCGATGCAGGACTCCTTCCTGGGTCTCCAGGATCATGCCCTGGACCGAAGGTGGTGCTAAACCGCCGAGCCACTGGGGCTGCCCAGGGACCATAGTTTTTAATTATAAACCTGGCAGGAGTTCCAGTTCCTCAAGCATTCTGATGATTGGGATCCCATTTCTTAGAGGTTATTCAGGAACAGTCTGGTTCCAGAAGGAATCAGATCAAAGGCCAGTATAGTTCCAGGAGGAAGAGTCCCAAACAGAACTTGGACAGAAGGCTAGCATAGTTCCAACAGGAATGGTCTGATTCTTTTTTTTTTTTTTTTTAAGATTTGTATTTATTAATTTGAGAGAACATGAGACAGAGAGCAAGCATGAGAAGGGATGGGCAGAGGGAGAGGGAGAAGCAGACTCCCCACTGAGCAGGGAGGCTGATGGGGGGCTTGACCCCAGGACCCTGGGATCATGACCTGAGCCGAAGGCAGATGCTTAACAGACCGAGACACCCAGGTGCCCCAGGAACAGTTATAACAGCTGCTATAAATTAAAAGTTAATTGGAGTAAACTAGGAGTTTGAGGTATGGTGTCTTCTCATTGGCTCAGGGGGATAAGGCTGAATAGTAATGTATTAGCTATATGCAAGGTCAAGTCTGTGTAAGATCAAGTCTGTCTCTTCCCTTTGGGTCTGTGATTGAGTACACACAGTAGGATGTGAGAACCCTCCACCCCCACCCCACTGAAACCTCTCGACTTCATTTTAGTGAGTTTCCCTTTTACTAATTTTCACAGACCAAAATTCTATCCTGAGCCCTCTGTGGCGGTGAAGAATTATGCTCAGAGCTCTTTTTTTCTAGAATAGTTTTCATAGGAATGCAGGAAACTGGACATTTATCCAGGGACTCCTATGTGTCGGGATTTCTGTGCAAAGGGTCAGGTTTGGCTAAAAAAAGAATACCACCTCTGACATCAGAGAACCCTGGACTGAGCACCTAGCGTTGGATGACCTGAGAAATTTACTTGACCTCTTTGGATCCCTGTGTATCCAACATTAAAATATATAGGATTACAATACTAGCAAATAACAATGTAGCACTCTTGCTAGGTGCAGATACTGGTGGAAGCACTTCAAGTTTATGTAATCATTTAATAATATGTATCATTCATGGTTGTCAGGTGGATTAGCCCTAAACTGAGTACTTATTGTTCCTGGTTTATTGCATGTTAAAAGAAAATTTTCTACTTCCAGCAGTGCCTGCCCAGGAGATATCAAAATGGAATGCAGTGTGTCATCATAGTTTGTTCTTACCATGGGAAGCTGATAAATGACCAAGAGCCTTCAGTGGCCTGAGGGACACCAGACTCTTGCTAGACCTAACTGAAGATTTTCCTGATGAATAAACAATGAGGCTGTTTTAACCAACCAGTATACAGACCTATGGACTAATGCAGTTCTCTGAAGAGTTCTCAATCCCTAATTAGCATTACCATCACTTAAAAATCCCTGATTTTTCCCCTTCCGTGAGTTCCTCAGTTAATTCACTCACTAGTGGGTATTGCCTTGTGTGGCTATTTTTTTCCCTTTGTGTTGGTAGTCTTTCTTCTATTCTTTGACATGTAGGAAGGCAATTAATAGGTGTTTGATTTTTTTTTTTATTAAGTACTACTTATGTATGGGTTTCCCTCTTGTGAGAGTGAGGTGAGGAATGATGTCTATGGGGACAGATGATTCTCTTCTCTGTAGCTCTGTGCCCTGTAACTACCCTCCCCTTGATGAACAAACAGACCCATGGGACCAACCACCAGAGGGGCAACCAGTTCCAATTTTTTGCTTGGAACTTACATTGTTTTGTGGACTATTTAAAGAAAAGAACTTTTAAATTTTTAGCAAATTTTTATTTGCAAATGAATATTTAAAGCAAGAAAACAGAATCCAACAAATGACAAATTTAAAACAAGTGAGAAATTATAGTCTCCTAATTGGAATGCATATGAAGGATCACCTTTCTTTTTTTGTTATATCTTAAGCCTACAAAAGGAGCTTGGGTAAGTGGAGAGCTCTGACGCCTGAGCTTTATTAACTTCACAATAAATCTCTCTGATGACAACACTCCTCACCTTTCAACCTCATTCCCCCAGCAGCTCAATGCCTCTGGCTTTCTTTCAGCTTCCAGTAACAAAACAAAACTTAATTTTTGTGATTTGGGAGGGAGAAGTTGCTTATGTATGTAGATGGGTCATGGGTTAGATATCTGGTCCTTTCCCTGTGGATTAGTACCCTCCTTGGAAATTAACTGTTCTGAGCTTTGCTCTCTTTCTTATAAAATGTAATTAGAGGACTTGCAGCTTGCCACCTGTAATTCCGTAAGAGGGATCAAGTGATGTGAGTGAAGGAGTTTTACATTTCATAGCCACAAGTCCATGAAAACTCATGTGATTGTTGGTTTTGAATGGGCTCTCTCCTAAGGAAATCTAATCAACAATACTCTGTAAAAAGTAAAGTAACTAACAGGTAATTTAAGATATGGAAATTTATGCTATGTGCCTACAGACAAGTAATAATAAATGGCTTTAAATGATAAAAAAGAGCCTTTCTTCATGGAGGATGGGAGTGGTCTCTGATGGCTGCTCTCCAAATGCTTCCAGACACCTACCTTGAGGGTAAGTTCTGTATCTCCCATTGTCTAGCATTTTAATGGGCCCACAGCAGGCTCTATAAATATTTGATGAATAAATACATGCATTACAAAAGAATCCCACTTTATAAAAGTCCTATCTAAAAATCACTCTTCCAGTGCATCGATCTTATTCTCTCTTCTCTTTCCTCTTTTTTATTTTTATTTATTTATTTTTTTAATTTTTTTTTTTTTTTATTTATGATAGTCACAGAGAGAGAGAGGCAGAGACACAGGCAGAGGGAGAAGCAGGCTCCATGCACCGGGAGCCCGATGTGGGATTCGATCCCGGGTCTCCAGGATCGCGCCCTGGGCCAAAGGCAGGCGCTAAACCGCTGCGCCACCCAGGGATCCCTCCTCTCTTTTTTAAATGTAAACAATTTTTCCCGGTTCTAGGATCTAGGATCTGCCCCCTGGGAAAAACAAATGCCTTCCTACTGGAAGTTAAGATGAATATAGTCTTTTTATTTCCAGGGTCCAGGAAGCCGGCTGGCCCAGGATAGGGTTGGATTTCAGGGCCTGGAGAGGACAGAGCTCAGGCATGAGTGGCAAGTCCTGAAGATCCCTGAGCCTGGCTCCCCAGGTGCAGGACCTGGGGGTACTGGAAGTGTCCTGGAGCAGGCTGAGCCTGGGAACCTACAGAGTTTCACATCCTACTTGGAAAAGCTGTTCCTGGGAGAACAATGAGGGTGGCCAAAGGGCAGACTGCTTGCCCTCTGCAAGGAGCAAGGGCAAGCAAGAAACCAGATGCCAAGAAATTCCCCACCACGTCTGGATTCTGTAAGCCCTGGATGACCAGAGGAAAAGGGAAGTGAAATTAGAAAAGGAACAGATTCGACCTTCCCATCAGGTCAGGAGACTGGATGCCTAAAAGGGATTGCACTTGAGTTAGGCAATAAAAGACACGTGATGCCATTCACACCCTTCCTACATGGAGCCCACAGACAGAGGGAATAGGTGAGCATTCCCTAATCAGGGGACTAGTTGGAGCTTGAAAAGCAATCTCAGTGGTGGTGGAGGAGGCTGGTTAATGGACAGTTGGGTCACCAGGGAAGCCCTGGGCACCCCTTGGGGGTGTAATGGGATGGAGGTAGAGTGTGGCTGGGAGAGTGAAGATCTTTGGCAGACATTTGAAGTTCATCCAGGACACAGGCAGGACTCTGGGAAAGGTTCTGATCAATGCCTGTCAGAATGTGGTGGCTGTAGAACGCCAGTTAAGGGGCTAGGGAGTGGCCTCCAGGAAGTACCAGGTTATTCTGGGGACTATTATTATACCTATGCCATAGAACATTCTGGCTCTTCCATTGCCTTTGAGGGTTCTTCAGAGCCTTTTCTTGTCTGGGGACCTTGCAGGTTATTATTGAAGACATCTAAGGATAACTTGCCTGAAAGTGCTAGAGAATCGGCTTCAGGCTCAGTTCAGGCATCTTTTCAGACCTTTATCCCAAGGTACTCTCGGGTCAGTGCTCTTGAATATTGGACCAGACTTTCTAGGGACATTTTAAGGCATACTCCTCTATTCCAGGCAGTCTCATGGCCTTGGAAGGTATCTCAGATTCCAGGGCCATTCTAAAAGTTTTCTCCCCAGACTTGGACCAAATGGTTATATGGTGATTCGGGGAACATAACAAAGATGACCCAGAAATCTGCATTCTGTTCTTGAACAGGAATTTGTGTATCCCCCTTGAGGCCACTCCTTGGTGCCAGGACTTCTGTAACACACACATGCTTTCTCTTTGTTTTGAGAGCAGAAGATTTCTTGCCTTGAGTGTGCTGTGGGGTGTCAGGCAATCAGGCGAGCTTTGTCATAGCACTTTGCAGCTGTGATTCATGTAACATTTCATTTCGAGAAATGGCATTTCTTTAAGACCCTGCTGTAAATTGAGATGAGATGATAATGTGTTTTTAAAGTACTTAAGGAGAGTCAGAGAATCAAGTGAGGTCATGCGTGTTAAATGTTACATGGAGCTGTTGACAGGCTGAGTTAAGGCTTTTGGCATTTAAGTAAATTACCAGTGAGGGAAGAGGGTTCCATCAAGCCACCTTCTGACATGAAACTCTGCACAGTCCCCTGTGTAACAGCCATGCCTCCCGCCTAGAAATGGACACCCATGCATTTATGGGCCTTCTGGGTTGCTTTCCTTAGATTCCTCATTTATGCACGGGGAACAGTTTCAAAAAGAAAGGACTTTTGCTATCACTTCACTCTCTTCTCTCTCCCTTCCTTCTTGGAATTATATGTTAGGTAGGAGACAGCCCAGAGCTCCTCTGCATTTTATGCTCTAGCATTTACCATCACACTGAGCACTAGGTGACAAAGGATTTCCAGTCCTCAGCCCGTGGACATTCATTTGAAGTAACATTTGATGAGAGTCCTATTACAACAAAACATGTGAAATAAATTATTTTGGAATGTGTAACGTTAGGCTTGAGTCACTTAGAAAAATCAAATGTTATCGTATGATACAGAGACATTTTGCCTCTCCAATCTTCTTCCTTTTAAATTAATTTTCCTTGCTTAAGTTCTTTCTTCTCTAATTAAATTTTTGGTTATATCAAAGTAGTTTCTGAATCTGATTTTAAAATCCAAATACATTGCCAAAGTTCTTTAAAAAGAATCTCCCTTAAACCTCTTCTAATTAGAAAATCAATGTATTGTAATTGAAGAAAATTTAGCAAAATTCAAAACGGTTTAAAGCAAAAAACTTACACCTAACATTGACTAACATGACTCTCATAATATCCAAATGACAAATTCACCTCTAATTTTAAACACAAGAAGCATCAGAAAAACCACAGGCTACAAGTATTGATTTGCATGATAAATTTATATTAAATAAAAGATTTTAGGTGATTGTATATGTTTTAAACTTCTTAATGTCTTTTTATATTTAATATTCCATATTCCATATTATGCCATTTGCAAAAAATTTTACTATATCTGAATTCTGACCTGGAACAGGTCAGACCTGATATATTTGAGTCAACATCTTTTTCCATACTTCTTGTTAGTCATCTCTTTCTTTGTATATAATTGAAATATAATAATAAAATTTGATTACTAATTCATATTTTGAAAGATGAATTTAGAAAATTATATAGTAGTAAAATTTTCTGCCCCTTTTCACCTTGTGTCTCAGTTCCTGAAGGCAAATGCTTAAAAAATGCTTTTAAACATTTATTCCAATATTTGCTGCTGTTTAACTGAAGAATATGCTTATATTATTTTTGATTTATTGATTTGAGACATTTTCTTTTCATCTCCATCTTTGGCTAACAAGGATTTAGATTTCTTACACTGTGTTACTCCCCTGCCTCTCATCACACACACTTTATCCCTTCTTCCCATTTTATTTTATATCAAAACACTTTTTTACAAAATCGGATCAGTGTTCACATCATTATGTCTTAGCTATAGAGCCAAGTAGTGTGAATACATCCTACCAGATTTGTCACACACTGATCAATTTCACTTTTCAGATAGTCAAAATATTAGATGATTTATCAGCTAATTCCTCCTCCTTGCAGGCTTCCCTGCCAGTTTCCTGTATCCCATCCTTCAGCTCCACATTGGACCAACAGTGCTCCATTATCAGTTCATCAGTGGGCATGTTGGGGCTACACTTCACATTATCCTGAGTTTTTCTAAGCCCTTGTCTAGGTTGAATCCCTTTTTTTCTGGATGCCTTGCCTTCTTTTTCCACTTCTGACTAGCTGTGAGAGTTTTTAAATATAAATCTATTTTTTATTGGTGTTCAATTTGCCAACATATAGAATATCACCCAGTGCTCATCCCATCAAGTGCCCCCCTCAGTGCCCATCACTCAGTCACCCCCACCCCCCGCCCACCTCCCTTTCAACCACCCCTAGTTCATTTCCCAGAGTTTGGAGTCTCTCATGTTCTGTCTCCCTTTCTCATATTTCCCACTCATTTTTTCTCCTTCCCCCTTTATTCCCTTTCACTATTTTTTATATTCCCCAAATGAGTGAGACCATATAATGTTTGTCCTTCTCCGATTGACTTATTTCACTCTAGCTGTGAGATTTTGAGCAAATCACCTAACTTCTCTGTGCCTAGTTTCCTTTTGGGAAAATGGAACATGGTGAGGAGTAAACTAGTTAATATATGTAAAGCTCTTCCAATAGTGCCTGGTGCAAAAAGTACTTTATACATATATCAGCTATTATTTTGTCAGAATATGTCCTTCATAAGCTTCCTTAAAAAGGGTTCAGGGGAAGTACGTTCTAAGAACCTATCTAAAAATATAATTTCCTCCATTTTCCTTGATTGATCATTTGACTGGGTAGAGTGCTAGGCTGAAGACAATTTTCATTTAGAATTTTGAAGGCATTGTTCTATCCTCCATCTTCAAGCTGATATTACTCTGATGACCAGTTCTTTGTACAGGAGTCACTAGTTTTCTCTTAATATTAGCTTTCAAAATTCTATCTTCATGATTCTTTTTTCATTCACCAGGCTGAGAATTTTCAATCTGAAATGTATTATCAGTATTGTCTTGATTATTTATAATTTCATCTTCTCCACTTTGTCCATTCTCTTACTAGAACTTCTACTCATTGGATGTTGAATTCTTGGGCTGGATTTCTGTAGAACACTCATCTCCTTCTCTTATGGTTCCTGTTTTTGTCTTTCTTTTTGGTTGTCTCTGCATAGTTTTCCTGACTTTCGCGATAAGTTTTATTTTATGTTTTGGTCTTGCCATCAGCTAAGTGCTGCAACAGGCAGCCCCTGAGTGGCCCTGGGCATCACTTCTCCCTTAGACTGCATATGGCTAGCTTGTTTATGATGGGAATAATCTGCGCAAGATTTGCTTGGTTTCTTCTCTCACTACTTTCAGTTTTTTCTTTTTGCTTTTAGGTTGCAATTACATAAATATTGAGAATCATCTGTGTGTTTTATTTAACAATTGAAGTAATTATATATAATAAACTTAAATACTAAGACCTAGGGGAATATAGTCACAAAATCTGTTAGAATATATGTAGGAGGGTATAACTGTGAGACCAATTGTCCAATGGACAGCACTAGCTTTCTAGTCACTTCTTCACAGAGAGGTAGCAATAGCCAGTGGAAAGAGGACTGTACCCTCCAAATGTGCACACCTGCACACATACAGGCACACAGACACCCCATTAGGAGAGGTGCTAGGACAGAGATTAGAGGGTGTGAGGAGGTGGGTCTGGAATTCCCTTCTCTACCTCAAGCATCTTCAGACAAAGACTAGGGCTTTGAACTGATCACTGATAATTACACTTCCTGAGTTTCACTAAGTGTTACCTAGAGAGAAAGTTGAAACTGGAGATTTCACCATTACTGAATGATTGAGTTTAACTAGTTTTTTTTTTTTTTTTTTAAGAGAGACCTGATTACTCAGGTCCTTTTTCTTTTTTTTTCTTTTTATTTATTTATGATAGTCACACACAGAAAGAGAGAGGCAGAGACATAGGCAGAGGGAGAAGCAGGCTCCATGCACCGGGAGCCTGACGTGGGATTCGATCCCAGGTCTCCAGGATCGTGCCCTGGGCCAAAGGCAGGCGCCAAACCGCTGCACCACCCAGGGATCCCTGAGTTTAACTAGTTGAACTGCAATTCATCTTTCTTATGTGAATGGGTAGGGGGAGCTGAGTCCAAAAACAGTAAAGCCAGCTTCTCCCTTTTTCTTCACTGGTCTGAGACTATTCAACTAATCCTGTTGCCCAGAGAACACCTAAAGAGGTATTCAGCAGACAGTTAACAGTGCTTAGCTATGAGGGCACATGTGAAGAATTGTAGGAGACATACATTTTCACCTTATGGATTATTGTAGTGATTTATTTTTTTAAATTCATTTTGTTTTATTTTTGACTTTTTTTACATTTTTAAATTTAAATTCAATTTGCCAACATATAATACCCAGTGCTCATCCAATCTATTTTAGTGATTTATATGTATAATATGCACTATTTTTTTTTAAAGATTTTATTTATTTATTCATGAGAGATGCAGAGAGAGAGAGGCAGAGACACAGGCAGAGGGAGAAGCAGGCTCCATGCAGGGAACCCGATGTGGGACTCGATCCCGGGTCTCCAGGATCACGCCCTGGGCCAAAGGCAGATGCTCAACCGCTGAGCCACCCAGGCGTCCCCTAATATGCATAACTTTTTATGCATTTATAATAATAAAAGGAAAACAACAAAGTATACTTTAAAAACCCAGAAGTTAAAAAAAAAAAAAAAAGAAACAGAAAAACCAGAAGTTGATCAGCTTACAGATGATCAATTTGCTGTGGCCTGTGGAGGCGGATGCACTGGTCAGTTGTGCTTGCTGATGGATTCCTTAGGTCATAAGGAGGACTGAGAAAGAAAGAGTAGGGCGTGGAGTGTGCAGATTAATGCAAACCCATTTCTACCACTAGCAACTTGATTGGAGGTTCCCCTTGACTAATGGTGAGTGAGCAGCATCTTCATGTAGAACACATTAATAGGGCACACATTTAATCTATCATTTATGCCAGGATATTTTGAGAATGAGCAGAATTGTAGGAATAATTCTGCTGGGGCATTAGTGTAAACCAGGATTGCCCTGTAAACAGATGCATATCGTCACCCTAAGCAGATGCATATGGTCACCCTAAGTAAAGAACACTCATAACAGTCTCAAGGATATGCCATATGGCTGTGTTCTAAGAGTAGAGGTCACCCCAGTGCTGTACCCAATGCCCTGGAGAGGATCTAAGCTCCTCCTGTATTAGTAAATATCAGTGATTAAAAAGCTCTAGAGTAGCATTGTCCTATAAAAATGCAATGTAATCCACATATGTAATTTAAAATTTGTCTAGTAGATACATTAAGAAGATGAAAAGAAACTGCCAAAATTGATTTTAATATTTAATCTCACATATCCATGTTACCCTGTATGACAAAAGGAACTTTACAGGTATGATTAAATTAAGAGATGGAAAGATAGTTCTGGATTATCTGGACCTGATCTAATCACACATGGATCCTTGAAAGCTGAAAGCCTTTCCTGGCTGTGGTCAGAGGAAGATGTTTCTACAAAAGAATGATCAGACGGGTGGAACACTGCCAATGGCTCTGAAGATGGAGAAAGGGGTCTGTGAGCTGAAGTATGTGGGTGGCCTCTGGAGGCTGGTAAAAATACGGAAACAAGGTTTTCCCCTAGAGCCTCCAGAAGGAGCATAGTCCTGCTGACACCTTCATTTTAGTTCAGTGAGACCCACTTTGGACTTTTGACCTCTCAGCCTGTATGATAATAAATGTGTATTGTTTTAAGGTACTAAATTTAGTAGGAATTTGTCTCACTAGCAATAAGAAACCAATACCATTCAACATATTCTCATTTCAACATTTCATTGTATTTTACATTTGTTGTTTTTCATGCTGAGTCCTCTAAATTTTATGTGTATTTTGCACCCAAAGCCCAGTTCAGATCTCAATTCAGGTCTTGCCCCACTTCAAGTGCTCAATTCATGTGACTAGTGGCCACCATACTGAAGAGCATAGTTTTAGGTCCTTTGCCCCAGGAATCAGAAATCTGAGGGCTCCAGGATTGAAGCATGTACAGAGAGCATCCCTCTAGAAGAGCCATATTTCCAGCCCTTCCAACCAGTGGCAGTTTGCATATGTGTGAGTAGGTGTGTATGTCTGCTCCCCATCTGTGTGTGTATGTGTAGGTTACTTCTAAGAGCATTTATGCTATGCCCGAGGGAGTGGGTTAGGGCCAGGAGCTTTGGCAGACACCTCAGGTGCCCAAGAGAGAAAATGGACTACTTTTGCAGGTCTTAGATGTTCCCCCAGCAAGAACCAGCTTGCAAATTGATCTCCTGCTAAAGATCCCCTATCACTGCAATCTTGGCCAGCAGCTAATTCCAGGTCTCCACAGAGGCCAGCATTGACTTGTGAGGATCCACATTCCATTTTTTTCATTAAAATTTTTTTACTCCAGTTTTATTGAGATATAATTGACATAAAACATTGCATACATAAGCTTAAGGTGTACAATGATCTGATACACATATATGTTATGAAATGTTTACCACAATAAGGTTAGTTAACACATCCTTCACTTCACATAATTACCATTTTGCTGTTGTTGCCATTATAAAAAGAACATTGAAGCTTTGCTCTCAGAGCAATTTCCAAGTATCCAATACAATGTTGTTAACTATGGCCCCATATTCTCTTTGGTCTGTCTGCACTTGCACTTGCCTTGGAGCTGCCCCAGGATCACCCCACCACTGATGTGACAATTCGAGAATGGGATTGGAAGAGGAATGACAAACGATTATGTTTCATGGAGGCAGAGCAGGGAGTACCTTTCCTGGATCTTCACTGGATTCTGTTTACACCAAAGAGTTTCTCATTAGGTTGTGGGGCAACATCACAGTGGAGTGAAACTCTGGAAAGTTACAGTTGCCAGAAAGCTCACTGTGAGGCTATGTCAGAGCATGTTACACATAGAGGGGACATGAGTGTTCAGGTCATTCTTCCGGGCCTCTCCTCAAGCATATTCCATAATGATCAGGCTACATGACGCAGGGGCCAGTGGGGCAGCAGGACCAGGCCGCTAGTACATGTCTTTAATTTGTGGGCATATTTTCCCTATCAGGAGGAAAACCAGTGGAGGGTAGCAGGCGCTAGATTCTTAATTCCTCGTAAAATGGTTCTTCATAATATTAGATGTGCAAAAAGGTCACAGGAAACAAATCGCAGTTGCTAATGGTTGTGTTGCTGTCACAAAGAAAGCAGAAAAAGCCCTCCTTCCCTCCCCCTTCCCTGAAAAAGTACATGTTATTCTCGCCTCTGATTAGATTTCCTGGAGATATGACCCATTACCTGGGCCAGTAATCCTAACGTCCATCTGCTTCTTCTGGGTCCCTGCTTCTGATTGCAATTCATTTTTTTTCTCGTGCACATGTTGTTTTGTATTTCTGATTAGAAACACAGAAGGTGAAAAATAGGGTGGCCGCTGAATATATTGATATAATTTGCTCATGTAATTTATGCTCTTGATGATTCTGAAGTGCATTCAGAGGCATTAGCCTTCTAATTATGGATTTTCACAGAATCTTTTTATATGCAGATGGACAGGCAGCCCCTGAGTGGAAGACCTCTATCCGAGGTGGGCAGTGGTGTGCTGGAGGTGGAACTATTTTGACTGCAGAAAGAATGATAGCTTTAATAGTTATGGTCAAGCTTTTCCCTGAGCAGATAACAGAGAATCTGCAACCTCCCATGCAAATCTACAAAGTGCTATATACATAAATGAAACTAATTCATTAAACCAGATATGGGAAATATTGTCAGGGAAGGTCTAGTCTCAATACCACTGTATTTTTATTTTTAGCTTGCCAATAGAGAATAGCTCAGGCTCCCCCAAGTTTTGACTTGTGTGTGTGTGTGTGTGTGTGTGTGTGTGTTGCAGTATGACTAGAGAGGTAGAAGTGTTCTCAAGAGGATAAAAGTGTGAGAGCATGGCACACTCTCAACATTTTTCTTCTTCCTTCCATCTCAAGGTACATTTACAAGCTCTGTGGTGATAAAATCCACTGATAAAAGCTCTAGCCCTTTCTGAACATTAAGAGGTTAGTGCAAGGCAAGATGTGAGCTTACACTGGACAACTTATTCTGAACAGTAATGTATGAGGCTCTGGGCTGGACAGTAGGGTTGAGGGATCCTTACAAAGAAGAGCTCAGAACACTTTCTTCCCACAACACTGGACAAATGCCCAGTATTGCTACTTACTTGGGACAGCTTGAGGCTACTTACAACTCTGCTCGTAGGCCACCCCTTTGCCAGGGATATCCCAAGCTCTTCCTTGTGACCAGGGCATTCAAAGCCCTCCAGAACTGGCCACAGTCTTCATAAGCTCATTTCTTTCTCTGTACCTTCCTATTCCCTGTGCTCCAAGTCAATTAAATGGTCCCCTCTTCCCCACACAGATCTCATGCCTCCCTACTCTGTCATTGCTCACACCCTCTCTTTTTCAAAATGTCTCCTTTTTTCTATCTCTGTGTTCCCAAATACTACATGTTATTTCAGGTATGATACATATGTCAGTTTTCCATAAAGCCACGCCCCATCCCCTCCCTTGATATTACCTCTTCTGCTGAACTCTGGTCCTCTCTCATGATAAATCTCTTACTCCCTTAGATAGTTATGTATGTTCATGTCTCATTTCTCCCACTAGACTATAAATTCCTGGAGGGTAGGGGCCCATGTGAAATCTACCTGCGCTTTCAGTGACATCCTACCCATGGTAAGTCACTATTTGTTGAATAAATGAATGAACACAGCACTGATCAAACGCCATTGAGATGAACAGTCTTAGAGGTCACTGGTTTGTCAAAATGAGTTCCAGGGTTGCTTCCCCTAGAGGGGGACAGGAGGTTGTTGAAATTGCAGATTCATGGAGCCCTGTAACACCTCCTGGATTAGAGTCTGTGGGAGGTGGGGCCTGGAAATCTGTGGGTTGTTTTGTTTTGCTTTGTTCTGTTTTTCTTGAAGGAAACTTATTTTCACACTTTTCATAGTGAAATTTGCATTTTTTACTTTGTATGACATGAACTCCTCATTGGACAACTGTCCTGGTCCCCTGCCATTATTTTGGGGGGTTTAGGAAAACTTTTTTTTGTTTTTTCCCCCTAAGTTTTTATTTAAATTCTAGTTAGTTAACATATAGGGTAAAATTGGTTCCAGGTGTAGAATTTAGTGATTCATCACTTACATATAACTCCCAGTGCAGGCATGTGTTTTAAATAAGATCCCCAAGAGGTCTGATTTTTGAGAGCCTCTAGGGGTTTACAAGATGCGCTTGGCCCCGGTGAGGTTAGATAGCTTTAGGATAATAAGGATCTGGAGAGTGGTACTGGGGGGCTGGCACAATTCTATTCCACCGATGTGTCAGAGTGGCCATTCGTATCAGCTTAAAACTAGGAAAGGCAAGTTAAGGTGAATTTTGGCCATGATTTGTAGGGAACCCATCCTTGAATGCAGAGAATCAGGGAGAAAAATACATCCTGGGGTAGATAGCTTTAATGTGTGTGTGTGCCTATCAACTGACGCTTTGTCAAGGATTGGCTCCAGCTGAGGAAAATCAAGTTAGGAAATTCAAAGGTCACTAGGTTTAATGAAAATTTTACTTATTAGTAAAAAAAAAAAAAAAATTATTTTAAGTAAAGCCACCGAGGAAAATCAGCCAGGCTTTAGAACTCATGGTGGAAAAGCAGCTCAGTTGAGATGCAAGAAGGAAAACCCACAGCATCCAAGTGAATATTTTAAATGCTTATAAAATTTTAATAGAAACGAGAAATGGATTTCTGTGGACTTTAGTTACTGTGGCTAATGGGTAACTAAGGAAATACTCTATTCTTCCCAATTGATTTTTTTCTAGGTGATTTTAAACAAGTATAAAAGCCATCAAGAAGAAAAATAGCATCTCTAGCCACATAGGGAGAAAGCAAATAAAAAAGAAAGGCACTTCACCCTTTACATAAAAACCTTTTTCCCAAAGAAAAGTAGTGTGGTGGTCAGGGGTTCCAAAGAGGCAAAAAGGGACAAGTACTTTAAAACGATGGCATAACTGGGCTGCTGCTAATATTTAAAGTCGAGCTGCAGAGAAAATGGCTCGAGGTTCTATTTTCAGCTTTTCAACAGGTCCAAGGCAGCTAATGAGGGCTGTTGGCAGGGCAGCAGGCCTGTTTCCAGCTGAATTGGTTGTACAAGTTGTACTAAAAGCAGAGACTAGAGGAGTCTTCCTAGAGTTGAAGCAGCAGGTACAACAGCCTGTAGGACCCATTTTCTAAGTACTGTGCTCTTCTTTTTCCTTTTAATCTTCAACTTGATGTCCATTAGGAGGAAATTTACCTGGTTGGATCACTTAGACAGAACTTATTGAATTTCTGTTTGACCAAAGGCTGTGTGTCCACTAGCCCTGCAGAGAACTCCTTGTTAATTCTGGGCACTCAGAAGGCCACTGCAGGCTGATGCTCGCCAAGTAGTTCCAGGAGACCTATCAAGCCTTCTTTCTATACGGCAGGGAAGATGGGGACACTTCCTGGAGATGCCCAAAGACTTTCAGTTGAACCAGACTGTTTAAATCTATTATATTTGCTTGAGGCCAAATTCCGGCTTTGTTCGTGTGTGCACGTGCATGCATGGCCTTTGGGGTATATGGTGTTTATTTTCTTTCCCTCTCTTATCCTGACCAATTTGCCTTATCCAGGTTAATTTCACATCTTTGTTATTATTCCGAAATTAGGCCATCCTGGCAGTCTCAAATGGAGCCACTTTGGCTCTGATCTATTGTGTGAATGTTTTGCTCAGGGGTACGGAAGCAAACATCTTCAGAGACATCTTCTCTTTGAGGCTTTCCAGTTGTACTTGCTTATAGGATTGACAAATTGAGGTTTTTTTTTTGAACTGTCTCAAATATTGTACTACCTTCATCTTGAAAAAGAAAGCAATACAAGTAGCATGGCTAACAAGAGGACCAAATCACCTTTGGGTTCCTGGTCCTTGTTCCTGGTGGTGGTGAGTGCTAATGGTATATGTACCTGGGAGAGGGCTCCATTTGATGTTCCCTCTCTAGCAGTGAACTCAGCAACCATACATAGTTCAACAATGTCACTGAATGGGGTCATTGTCAGTTATTGCACCCCGAATGGAAACTGAGATGAGAAGTGAGCAGGTGGGGAGATGGGGTCAGGCCCCTGCTGTTGCCTCCTTGTTGTGACAATGTCCAGCCCATGAGATTGTAGCTGAAGCTTAGATCAGGCTCTTCTGGCTAGGGTTAGGGGCAGTGTGTGTGTGCTTAAATTCAGATTTTGTTTTGGAAGAACTTGCACATGTGAGCCTAGCATTTTAACTTTGTGTTCAAAGAAAAATCAGAGTCCTGGATGGTCTCCTGTGAAGAACTCTTTGGGAAACAAATTACACAGCACCCTGTGTTGACTTCACCACTTGTGTAGTATCACCCACCTCCGTGGGCTTGTGAGCTTAAGCCATGTTGCATTACCATCTATCAAGTACTTTGGACAGTGGAAACAGTGTAAATGCCATAATACTCCTCCTGCCAGCTCTGAGCACCAGCAAGTCTTGTCTTTTCCCTGCTCTACCTCACATCTTGAACTAGTCCAATCTGTTCTTCTCTACTTATGATATGGTTTTGGGATCAGGATATTGGTTAGAAAGGTTTAGGGTCTGGAAAATAATTTGCCAAAATAATACCCCAAAGGTCACTTCCTGATTGGATGGATTAAGTCCCTAATCCAGTAGGCAATTAAGGGTTATGTCTGTGGGTTATGTCTAAGGGTTATGTCTGTGTCTCCTGATGTGGCACAATATGAAGTATACTACATCTCCTCTGACGGATTCTAGCCAGGAAATGTTTGAAGCTAATCCTTTGGATCTACTTTCCAGTTTACAAGGAATATGGGGGTGGGAGGATAAGATTAATGATAGATAGCCTAAGGAAGCAATAAGGCAAATAAATCCAGAGGAATTCAGAGGGTGAGAGTTTAGCTTGGCAACTGGCTTGCTCTCTTCAACAACTCAGTGATGCATAGTGAGAGATGATTGTTCTGTATTGAAAGAATATAAGGAACATAACCACCACATATAACACATAGTCCTAGATTGGGTGCCGGTGTAGCTAAACTAACAATAACATATATTTTGGGTACAATGGCAGGGGCAGGGATTTGAAAGGTATTAGATTAGAAGAGAATGTATAAACATGGAAAAATGAGTGATTATGTATCAGTATGTATACGAATGATATATATATATGATGCATATTTATGTGCATGAGGAAAGTTGGAAGGATATACACACAGGTGTTAACTGTGATAATCTTGGGGAATAAGAATACAATGTTTCAGTTTTTCTTTTTAAAAAATATTGTATTAACGTTTTCTAACACCCCCCCCCAGCTTTATTGAGATTCATCATCATATAAGTTTAAGGGGTGCAATGTGATGATTTCATAGATGTATGTTTTGCATATGACCAAATTTTTTAGGATTGAAAAGATACTGCTTTTATAATCACAAAAGATAGTTCAGAAAAACACACAAGAAACAATAACAAAAAGGGATCTGGAAGCCAGGTCAGCTCAGTTGCTTGTGGGCTGACACAAAGGACGTGTGTACACCTCCACCTGCCTGGGATTTAGCAGGAAACCCCCGGCAGAGATCATAATTCTACAGCCACGTAGCCCCACTTGTTTCATTATGAGGCACAGGTCAACAATATAAAATTTGTCACAAGAGTTGAATGTGCAGAATGAGTTTGTACCGATGACTTCTGAGGAGTGGGAACTGTTGGGATGGAGGCACAGGGCATGCTCACCAGCATCTGTTCTTCTGCTCAGGGCATGCCCAGTTCTAGATGGGAAGCCCCTCCTCAACATAGGATCTTGATAGCTTTATTGATCACTGATAAATTCCTCAGGGCCAGGTTTGATCAGTGATGTTTTTCCTTAATCAAAGCTTCTCCTGAGAGAAGTATCTGTAAGAGGCAGAGGGATGGCACACACAGTTTTCCATCCAAATGTTAAATGATATTTTATGCTGAAATAATAACCAGAAAGCTCTATGCTATAATCAATGAGTCCTTTGTGTCCAGCAGGTTGGACATACTGGCTGACACTGCCTGCATGCTCAAGTGAATGAAGAACAGAGTGGCTTCTCTAATCATATTTTGATGGCAAATATAGGATAAGGAAAAAGAGAGCCAGAAATGAAGCATCAGAAGAACCAGAGGGGAAAGATGGCTTGTAGCACAATAACTTCAAAGATGATTTGCAGGGTCACATCTGCCCTGCGGGAGGGAAGCGGGAAGGCCAAGGGTATACTCTGTTACTTAGTGAAATTGATTATGTTCAAATCAGACCATCTGGCCTGTGTAGCTGAGTCCTAGGACCTGGAGGTATCAAGTAGACAAAACTGCCTTTGATTATGGCTATCACATGTGGATTATGACTTAGGATAAGACTGACATTTCTTATGGAACAGCTCTGTTGGGAAAGGCTGTTGTTGGTATGCTTGACAGATCTTTTCACCTTTAAGATGCACTACTTAAATTAGTTCATGAAAAAAAACCCCAAGTGCATGAAAAGTAGAACTACCAAGGGAGGAGTGCCCAGGTGGCTCAGTCGGTTGAGCGTCTGCCTTCAGCTCAGGTCATGTGTTCTTAGGTTAGGGTCCTGGGATGGAGCCCCATGTTGGGCTCCTTGCTCAGTGGGGAGTCTGCTTCTCTCTCTGCCTCTTTCTGTACCATTCATACTCTCTCTAGTAAGTAAAATCTTAAAAAAAAAAAAAGAAGAAGAACTACCAAAGAAGAAAACTGATGCTTACCTCTTGCAAGGCTACACCGGTATATTCTCTGGCAATTCAATATTGACATTCGGGATTGTTCATCTCAGCACAGTAATATTAATTAACACTGTTGAATTCCGTTAGCCACTGTGCTAAAATATTAAGATGTCAAATGTGTTAGCTTGAACCGTATGATTTTTATGGGTCAAATATGGTTAAATGGCAGCAATTTTATATGATTGAATCTAATAAGTGGCCTTTCCCTTAGTGGAGCTTAAACATGAGTTAGGAGGCAGAAGAGTGACTTCTAAACTTATAAATGATTAAGAACTAGAATTAAGAAGCCTTTAGTTTGAAATCAGTAAGACACATATTCATAAAGCTGTAAGGTTTTTTTCTGACTGCCTCCATGAAGGTGAATCTTTTCCACTAGATGAAACACAGTGGAAATGAACTCAGTGACTATATGCAACTCAGTTTATTCCCCAAATGTTATTTTCTGCCTTGACCATCCACCTTTTTCCTGAGTTGACTCTGGAAATTTTCACCCTTACCATCACACCACCAAGATTTATGCCACGGTAGGCATTTTGCAGGACACACTGAATCTCTGAAAGCAAGTCCCAAAAAAGAGTTAATAGAACTGCTGCTGCATCTTTGGCGCAAATATGCAGCTTCCCAAAGTGACTGCTTTAGAGGACACAGGGCTCACTTAGAAAGCTCTGGTTGTGTTTCTTTTAAAATCACACACATTACTTCAGAGTCACACCTTGTAAGACAGGGCTCAGGGTCTCCAGAGAGAGGCATTTTGCTTCTCCTGTCTGCATTTTATTCAATTTCATATTGCAGTTGAGTGGGTGTGACTTGGCAGGTTCTTTTTCAGGTTCTAGAGAGGTTTTAACCCTGGATCACCTGTTAGGGCTTTTTTTTGGGGGTGGGAGGGTAGGGTTACTATTGTAGTAATTACAGTGTTCCTCAGTTTTTGTCCCAACCATTGTTGAATCTCTAATACAGAGCCAGCTTAACTACTTGAATCACACAGATTCTCTCTTTGTTGCTTTACTTGATAGTGGTTTTCTGTCCTCTAGAGTAAAGAAAAATCATGACTTTCTTGAGACTGCTAAAGAAAAAATCAAAATTAGTCCAAACTATTCTGAAAGTTAGGGAACAAAAGTTCTGGTCTCAGTTCTGAACTGCCTTTCTGTGTTGTCTTAGCAAATTTATTAACTTCTGGCAATACTAGTTTCTTCTTTGGGAAAATGAAGGCATTAACATGGATAATCTTCCGGATAAGATAGTCATCTGCCAAAAACAAGAGTCTATGTAAAACCTTGTATATCCTTAGGCTATTATTTAAATTATTCTATAACCCCTAAACATTCACTTTTGTAAGGAGTAAAAGAGAAGATAGCTCAGAAATAGGTTGGCAGGAAAATCCAGGTATTAAAATGTGTATGGTAATTGAGTTATATGGAAATCATTTAGATTTGTTTATTCTTTTTGAGATCTTTTCTTTCTTTTTTAAAGATTTTATTTATTCATTTGAGAGAGAGAAAGCACAAGCCGGGGATGGGGCAAAGGAGAGGGAAAAGCAGACTCTCCTGAGCAGTGAGCAGGGAACTCGATGCAGGGCTTGAGTCCACACCCTGAGATCATGACCTGAGCCGAAGGCAGATGCTTCACTGACTGAGCCAAAGATACCTCCCATCTTTTTGAGGTATTTTTATCTTTATAAGAACACAATATATAATAAGAGGGTTCTGGAGATTCAGTCTGTCATCTTGGGCATCAGATATCAGTGAATGCCCTGGCCTGTTCTGCTCTGGTGTGAAGTTTGGACTGGAGCAAAGATTGGCTCTTGAGAGACGAGTGGGCTTGAGAATCCTTGCTGGGGACATCCTGCCACCTTGTGGCCAGCTGTGGACTTCAGCATCATGCCTTGTCCACTAAGCACTGGCTCCTCTAGGCTGAGCCCAGAGGGGAGAAGCAATTTAGGACAGGCATTTCCAGGCTTCAGAATTGCAAGCACAATTCTATGGGTTCTGTTCCTTATTTATGGACTCTTTTCTTGGCCATCAAATGTTTGCATTGCATCCCAGCCCCCAAAGAGAGCCTGTATTCCTTTCACTATTTCAGAGTGCTCACATAGCTGATGGGATGGCAGAAATGGAGAAAAGTGTTGGAAATGTTTGATCTTAGTTCTGCCCCTAAATGGATTCTTGCTTCAGGCAAGTCTCAGATCTGGAGTTGAGAGGCCAAGTTCTTCTTGGCTCTGCAAGTCCAACTGTTCACCTTTGGGAAGACCCCTTCACCCCTTTGTCCTCAACTAACAGCTACAGCCTTTTACCAGGTTTGCCACGTAGCACAGCATCCGTCTGTGGTAGGTACTATTTTTAATCCTCATTATATACTTTATGGACATTCAGAGACACTAAGTAACTTGTCCAAGGTCACTTAGGTGACACAAAGTAGAACTGAGATCCAAACCTAAGTAACAAACCTGAGTAAGTCCCCACTATGAACCCCTCCATCCAGTGTCTGTGAAATGAAATAAAAATACCTCCCTTCCTGCACACAAAGCAGATGTAAGATCAAAGGAAGGATAATGCAAATGAAAGCACTTTTGTAATGGAAAAAGATCTCCCCAGAGATTATTGAGAGATATTTTTATGAGATAATTTTTTAAAAATTATCATTACTATTATGATGCATTCTGTTGAGATTATTGCTAACTGCAGGCAATGATTGTCTCTTTCCTAAATGGAAGAGAAGAGTAACTTCTTAGAGAGAAATAGGCACATGGATTAAAGAGTTACTTGCAGTTGCTATTAATGTTGTTCTCTGATCCTCTCATTTTCTTATTTGCTGCATGGTTTCAGATGAAACTGATCCTAATTAGAGATTCCATTTGTGGGAAATGAATTTGTTTGTAAATTAAATATGTAAATGAAAAGGCTGGTTTTGGACTGTTGGGGATAACAACTAGATCTGTGTGATAAAGTTTTGAGGTTTTGACCTGTTGCTAGGTGAATTGGATAGTTAATTTAAAATAAAGGAAGGAATAAAAGATATGCAGTCATTCTCCCTAAAGAATAAAGAGGAACTTCATTTTTTGTTCTTTGTCGGTGGGACTTTAGTTACTTAGAATGACTGGGTATCCTGCAGATAAACTGTCATTAGTCTGCTTTACCAATGTAAGTGCAGTATGTGTAGCATGAAAATAAGTAATGCTCGGAGTAAAACCCAACCAAAAAAAAGCAATGTACTCTTCTTTTCTCAAAGCCAATGTTGGGCTATTGGGAAGCACACTAACAAAACCTAGTCATAAAGTATAAAAGGACCACATTGGATGCAAAGTATATAACCATTTGGTTTAGGTAGCACATATTCACCACTCATTGCCCACACACTGCTCTCACAGATCATTCCTTCAGCAGAATAAATTAAGAAAGAGACCCAGGTTCGACTAGCAAGTCTTTGGAGAGCAGGATCCTGCTTGAAAAGCTGTAGAATCAATAGAGCAGATATGAGGATCCATAAGACTTTGAAAATGTATCTCTGTGGCTTCAGGGGTGTCTGCCCCTGGCAAAGGAATGGTGTGTTGGAAACTATTTTGGTTTCCTTTAGGAGATACAAATTGCTGACACTCACCACTTTATATTCACAGCATTCATATGTGTGGGACACATTACCCACAAGTTAAATAGCTACATTTTTGGTGCCTGTGTTTTATGGGTAGATGAGTTCCTTACATAGCTGAATTTTACTATCTACCTGTGTTGTATCTTCAGAAATCTGCAGGGAATAAAAGTAGAAAAAACACACACTGAGTTCCTCCCCCAGTACACACAAACACACACAGAATTTTTAATAGGTTTTATGTAATCCATAAAGTTTAAGTTTATATAACTTTAAGGATATATTGAAGGAGAAAATAAGTCATAAAAATAAAGATTGAGTGCGGTATGTGAAAGGGAGGATGTATCAGTTCTGCCCATTTCTCATTGAGGTGGTGGTGCTGGTGGTAGATGACTCAGATCTGGGTTAAGTGTATAAGAACTTGGCTTTTTAATGCCCCCTCTTATCGCATAAGTTGCTTCTGTAATTCCTATCTAGCTAGTGTTTTGGGGAGATGGGAAAGGATCATTAAATCCAGTATACTATATAAACTTATACACAGGGCGATTTCAAATTATCTTCACTTTGAGTTTTCCAACATGTATTGAAGAACATCGTGAAACACATCATTTCTCCCATAAGGAAGTTGCTGCAGTGTTGTTAATTACATCACATGATAATGTCATCTTTACAAAGACTCTTAGGATAAATTAATTTGTTCATGGCATCAGGAACAGTTGTGTTTCTCCTGGATAATTAAAAAAAATAAACTATGACACAGAATTGTGTCCTTAAATGTTTTACTGTCACATTAGCCACCGTGAACCTGAAGCTAAATTTGCAACTCATTCATAGCAAATATAAAGACTCTATGGTATATATTTTTGTGTTAACTTTATTTCTCACTTTTAGTATGTTTCTCCACTCCTTTCCCATCTATATTATTAGTAAAAATTAGATTTGGCTCTGAAGAATGGAAAACCCCAAATACCAGTGACTTAACCAAGACAGAAGTTTCATTTTCTATTTTTTTTTTAGAAGTTTCATTTTCTAAATGAAAATTGAAATTGGTTAAATTCTGGCTAGGTGGTCCAAGTCTGGAATGGTAGCTCCATGCTGATAATCAGGATAATCAGGAACCCAGACTAATGTGTTTCTCTGCCATCCTCAACACACAGCTTCCAACTCATGGTGTAAGATGGCTGCCTGGGCTCTCACCATCATGTCTGTCATGTCCGCATCCAGGCAGCAGTTAGGGGGAGAGAGGAGAAAAGGGACACAACAAATCCTCTCTTTTAAGGATATTTCTGGAAGTTACACAAATTCCATTTAGGTCCCATTGACCAGACTTTGTGTATGACTTCACCAAGCTGTGAAGACAGCTGGGAAATGTCCTTAGCCATGTATTTTAGTGAAAAATGAGGAAGGGGAGATGAGTCAATTGGGAAACAAGTAGCAAGCAGTGGCAACTTAGATCTTTGTGAATCACTTTAAATTGTCTCCATTCTGGGGGAGGAGCGGTTACAGGTAAACGAAGGAATAAATAAGGTTACAGTCCTTAGAAGGAGGGTAGATCTTGTTATTGATTCTGTTTTGCAAATGTCAGAATCTCAGAATGGGCTCTTTGATGAGATGGAGTTCCTCAACAGTTTCTGTGGATCCCACTTTGGGATGCTCAGATGACTAAGTGTGGGCAGAGGTAGCACCGGTGAGCTCGGATTATTATTATTATTTTTATCTCTGGAAGCCTAATGAACAATACACATTCACCTGTGCTGAGGATGTAAAGTAAGAGAAATTTTCTTTAATTTGAAGTGAATTTTTAATTTTTATCAGTGCAATAGCTGATAAACCTGCCAATCATGTTGAGGGTTATATAAATCTTTGATAAACGAGGTAATCTTTTTACTCAATACATGTAACTTGTTTGGTAGACAAATGTCTCTCAAACAGTGTGGCTGTTGGGGTGCAATGGGGATGAAGAACATGACAAAAGGATTCAGAATAGAGAAAGATTTTGGGTGGTGTTCGCTGGAATTGTCATCTTGTTGGGAGATGTTAGAATTATCCAACTATATGACAGCTGCATCTTTTAAACTTTAGCGTGTGTAGGACTTTAGGGATCATTGTTAAAACTGCAGATAACTGGGTCCACCCTCAGAGATTCTGAGTTGGTAGTTTGGGGACAGCATTTTGACAAGAGTATGATGACTGTCTGAAGTCAGACTGGCTAGAGTATAATGACTGTCTGAAGTCAGACTGGCTAGAGTATGATGACTGTCTGAAGTTAAACATTTCTAAATGGAGTTAATTAAACTTTCTTTTGAAAAAGAACAAGAGCAAGTCATTTAAAAAAATGCAGAGTTTGCTTTACTTAATTTTCTAGATTTCTAAAGGGACCAGCAGTTCTCCTCCCTCCCTCAACCCCCATTTCTTTTGTGAAACAAGACCCTCAGACCAATGGAGCACAATAGAATTCCTGCCTAAATGTTAATGATTTGACAAAAGGCCTTTAGCACTTGCTTCCAGCTCTGGGCACCTGACTGGGCAGGCACCAATGGGCTTGGAGAAAGCATCCTTAGGTCCCTCCTCACCATGGCAACCAGTACATAATGCTCTGTGTCTATCAGTTTCCAAGCTGGCAACTCTATAGGGTCACCTGTGTCATAGCAACAGGAGGACACTGCAGTTGGTTTTGGTATTCCAGGTGCCCTGGAAACAGGGTGTTGTTCCCAGGCTGTGACTTCTTCCTCTGCAGTTTCCTGCATGCAAAGCTGTTTGGACTCTGGGCGTTGAGGACCTGAGAGAAATAGGGTGTGGAGGGTGGGGAGGGATCTGGGGGCATGAGCTATTGGTGGCAGATGTGTGTAAATTGGAGCTGTCTGTTGGACCAGCAGGAAATAAGAAGTATGAGTCTTAAGGGCAGGGAGTGAATCACATTCATAAAGCCAGCTTGAAATTTAGGCCAGGAAGGGAATTACAAGTTCTTCCCTCTATATGAAATATTCAGACGCAAGGAAAATCGATCATCCTTTGCCTTTGAGTGTTTGTGGGGGGTTATGGTAAAATTAGGACTAGAAGGAGAGAGGGTTGGTAGCCTTGTGTTTCCCCGACATTTTAGTATAAATTTTTTTTCAAATATACAGCAAACTTTCCCACAATCAACACATCTTATTTCTTGGGATAGTTTTGATTCTAATATGATTATTATTTCCTCCTTTCTTTTCTTCCAATTCTGGTGTTATTCTGTTCCTTTCATTTATCCTCATCCACCCAAAGTTATCTTCTTTAATGATTACAACCAGAACATGATGATAACAACAAAAAGAACTACCATTTACTGAACATATACAACAAGTGCAGTGCTAGCCACTTCTCTTATATTACTATCTCATTATTTGTCAGAATGAGAAGGAGGTAAAAGTATCCCTCTTTTAATGATAGGGAAATGGGAGTCTCAGAGATAAGTGGCTGAACTAGAATTCAAATCTGGTCTTATCTGACATTCAGGAGGAGTAATAGCACTTGAGATTCCCTTTCAACTGGGTTAATGAAAAATTCACTAAGATAATCTCAAACCTACTACCAAGTCATTGATAATATCATTTTCCACGTGTAAAGGAGTCTCTAGTTCAGAGTATAATGAAAAGCTAATCTTTGGACTACTGTTATGTGCAAACCCTCTGGGGATCTACTTTTCTTTGCACAAGAGTGAAGGAGGCAATATTTTTTCCCCTTCATCATCATTGCTGAAATTCAGTGAGTTCTTCTATGGGCCAAACATTTCACATTCATTTAATTCTTATGGCTAATTCTCTGGTGTAGTTATTATAATCTCCATTTTAGAGACTGTAGGAGAGGAAAACATCTTTTCCTTTACCCTCTTAGGTTATGTGGCTGGAACCCATGAATTAAACTTATAAAAGATAGATTAACGATAGAGACAGTTTATTTCCTCTTTATATAAGGGATTCAGAAGAAAGATGTGAAAACCCAAATAAGTGGTTTGACCTGGGATTATACCATTTTAACAAAGAGTAATCAATTGTGAAGTAAGTAGACAAAGGAGGGGAGTAAATTGTGGGAAGGAAACTGGCAGTAAATTGTACTTCCAGGGGAAGTAAGCTGTAGAAGGTATATATATGAGGGAGCTAATGGAAGAAAAGAATTATTCAGCAAGATTTGTCACACAGACTCAAGTTGGTGTCCTTCTCACTGACAAGAGCCATTTTCAGTGATTGAGTTTTGCTCCTTTCCTGGTACGGGACAGAAAGACTCCTTTACAAATGGTAATTAATGCTCTGCTTTTAGAGAGAAAGGGGAGACAGAGAACTAATTGCTTGCAGCTGAAAACAATCCTAATACCAAAGTGACATCTTTTGGGATAGGATACTTTGATCCCTTTCTAGATCAAACAGTTGATATTCTCACTGAAGTAGATAGATCAATGGAACTGAACAGAAAGTCCACATATATCTCACTATGCGGAGCTTTGTTATGTGATAAAAAGTGGCATCTCAAACAAATGGGGAACATATAAACAGCCAGCATTCAATAAGTGATGTTGGGACATAGTTTTGCGTGGCAAAAAATACCACAAAAAATAAAAATACAAATGACAGTATTAGAGAAATATTTGCAATTCATACCATAGACAAGGGGTTATATTCCCTAATAGATAAAGAATATTTACAAATATCTGAGGAAAAGAAAACTAGAGAAAAAGATGAAGGAAAGACTATTTCTCGAAGAAATGCAAATGGCTCTTAAACACTCAGAAAGATACTCAGCCTCATTTAATAGGAGCAATGTAAATTGAAACAACACTGAGATGCCATTTTCTTTGCATTGTGCAAAAAATCCAAAAGTTTAATACAATATTGCATTGTGTTTGGCAAGTGAGTATCAATCAGTCTAATTTCCATGGAGGGCAATTTGTTGGTCTTACAAAATTTTAAATGTATGTGCCCTAAGTTTCAGCAATTCTATTTTTAGATATTTCTCTTACAAGTACACTCACACATGTGTAAAGTGACACAGGTAGATGCTCTTTATTACACCTTTTTTTTTTCTTGTAAAATATGGGATACAACATAAGTAAAAGACTACTGAATAAATAGTAGTAAATCCATATGATATGTACAAAAGAATGAACTCTGTAGATAGTGATTTAGAAAGAGCCCTAGAATATATTATTAAGTGAAGAAGAGCCAGGTACAGAACAGTGTGCATAGTATGCTGCCATTTGTGAATCCTGAGTATGGGGAGTTGACCCCCTCTCCCAGCAATGGAGGACCCATGGCTGCTCTCCTGGGCAGCCTGAGGAGATAAAACACATGATTCTGGATCCTGCTTTTGCTGGTGAAATTGCTGGTCCTCTCCTAACTGGGTGAACAGATCCAGATCCTCAGGGACCTATGCAGTGTTTACCCTTCCCCCTCACCCTCAGCATGCCCTATATCCAACTATACTGGTGAGAACCATACTTTTTGATTCTTTTTAGACTAGGACTTCTTTACTCCTGGGTGTATGTATGTGTGTGGGGTGTCTAAGGATTGTTGGGAGTTAGCATCCGTACTTACTATCAGTTTATTCATACCCGATTAGTCTATGTTGGCATTATAAAAGCCCACTGAGGAAATAGAGAAATGACCTTCAGTTCCAACTTTGGGACTAGAAAATTCATCTTTAATCAGATAAGGGTAACCTGGTATGTAATTTACCAAGGGCTTTTCTACAAAGCGGGTACCAGTGTTTAGTGTATGAAATCTTGACAAATCCAGGGTTTCTTTTATGTTTCAACTACCTTCTCGATTGCTAGCAGAATCTGGGATTTTGAGTACAGGTAGTCTAGCTTTGTACTGGAAATATATAGCCCATTCCAAGATTGATTATTTGGCTTTGCCTTAAGACTTAGCATAAGATGGGAAGCATTCTGTTGGGAGATAAATCTCTATGTGTCTGTAGCATTTTTGAATGTCTTGCATGGCAATCATTGTGAATTTGTGCCAAGATTTGACTACAAAAATGTTTATTGCAAATATGTTACTAATCATGAAAAATGGGGAACATCCCTATGGCCAGCCATAGGAGATAGATTAAATTATGGTACACTCATATAATGGAATGTTCTGCAGCTATTTAAAAATGATGACATAGGAATATTTAACAGCATGCAGAAGTGTTCACTATATATTAAGGGAGGAAAAGCTGGCCTCAAATCACAATAGTGATCTCATTTTAAAAGTATTACACCTACACACACACTGAATGGCTATAACTACAGATTATTAGTATTTGTATTTTTTGATATGGATAAAGTTTCTGTTTTTTCTTAAGATTATGAATATTTCTCTAAAGCAAATATGATTACATTTGCAATCAAGCATCTGATGAAAGCTGTTATGAGAAGGGTTACAGGCAAGAATGCCTGTGAGTACCTCTTCCAATTCAGCCACAGTGGTTGATGTCAGAACCCACCTCCAGAACCAGAATCTCTGCTTTGTTTTTCCAGGTCCATGTGGGCTTTGACCAGTTGCTGTATAGCTATCTAGATCTCTGCCCCATTCCTTGCTATTGCTGTTTGGACAGTGTCTGTGTGCTGTGCACCTGAGCAGAGACACTTGTAAAAACTTCTAACCTGAATAAAATTCCCCCTAGGCAAATTCCTGGTATTCCTAGTACGAACAAGGAGAAAATGGTTAAAAAATTAATTTTCTTTTCAGGTCATCTAGAAGACCAGCCCCCTGCCAATATCAGGTAGAATTTGATTGAATTCTTTCCGAATACTTCAGTAGCTTTTGAGAAAGAACTTTCTTGAGTGTCCAGCTGCAGCTTCCTGGGAGCACATGGTGCTTGTTTGAGAACTTTGTGGAGTCTGTTGCTATGGAAACAATAATCAAGTCAGATTGCCACAAGAGGATCTCTCCTGAGTGCCCAAGAACATATTGTTTCCTTCTGTTAGGTTTAAGTAGACAGAGAAACCCTCACTTTCTGAATGAATAACCCATTTCCATGGCCAGACATTGATGAATGGATGGTCAAAGGGAGCAAATAATCCTTAACTGTTTGTGATGTCCTTCTAGAAAGGTCAAGTTGTATTTTGATGGGTGAATTCTAATGAGAATTAGAGTCTTTGTTTTGCACAAGTGCTTTTAAGAGCTGATTAACCTTTCCCATCAATGGGATTAAATTTACTATAGCTCCCAAGTAACAAAAATTTCAGCTAATGGATGCTTCTGTACCTTGCAAGCTGCTGGAGCCAAAATCTGTTATGGTATGATCAGAGCTCACCTTGCATGCTCATCAGGTTTCCTACAATACTTCCAAAGTATAACGTGGTTTTTATATTCCTTACATAGTAAAAAAAAAAATTATGATTTATTTATTTATTTTAAAGACAGCAAGAAAGAGAGGGAGAGAATGTGTGCTCACATGCTGGCACGTGAGTGGGGGGATGTGCAGAGGGAGAGGGAGAGATAGAGAGAGAGAATCTCAAGCAGACTCCCTGCTGAGCACAGAGCCCCATGTGGTGCTCCATCTCTGGACCCATGATATCATGACCTGTACTGAAATCAAGGGTCCAAATCTAAACTGAGCCACCCAGGTGCCCCTCTTATATATTTTTAAATTCATGCTCCTGCACCATAGTTCTATGAGGTCAAATGCTAATGTAACTTTTACTTTTATTGGAGATTTAGAAAAGCTGAGTGAATTCTATCAAAATGCAGTACAGTGAAAGTGCCATTATGTAGTGTGTAGCAGCAAGCAGATCAACACTTTATTCAATCCAGAGTGACCTCTTGATGCCCTAGCTTCCCTGTTATTCCCTTTGGAGGCTCAGTCATCACTGATCTTCTAGTTAGTGACCTGAAGGCAATAACCTTGAAGATCCCTGTGAAAAACAATATATAAATAAAGTCAGCAAAATTATGAGGGAGATAAGGATGATAAGGATTAAACCCCCATGTGGCTACACAATGCCTTCTTTATATCCCCATTTATATTTCCTGATTTTAAGTCTTCTAAAGCACCTAAGAGTGTATGGCAAATAGAAATTTCTTTCAAAAACACATATTCTGCAAAAACTGAAAATAACCTAAATGTCTATTAAGAGTCAAGTGGATACACAAATAGTGGTACATTCATACAAGACAATAGTACTCAACAATGAAGACAGAGTGATCCACTAGGTGAAACCTACATACCTTATGCTGAAGTGAGAGACAAAGGGGCATTTGCTGTGTGATTCCATTTATATGAAGTTCTATCTGAGCTGCTTATCTGAACTCATCTCTGGAGAAAGGAAAATCAGTTCAGGTTTGTCTGGGAGGGTAGGCGGTGAGATTGACTAGGAAGGGGCACCAGGGATCTTTCTGAAATGATGGAAACATGCTCCATCCCAATTGGGATGATGGCTACATGGGTGTATCTATTAGTCAAAACTCAAATCATGCACTTAGAGTCTGTACATTTACTGTATGTAAATTATATTTCAATGAAGAAAAAGTATATTTTATAGCGTTTCTCTTTTTTCTCCTTTTCCTCCTCCTCCTCCTCCTCCTCCTTCTTCTTCTCCTTCTCCTTCTTGTTCTTGTTCCTCTCCTCCTCCTCCTCCTTCTTCTTCTTCTTCTTGTTCTCCTCCTCCTCCTCCTCCTTCTTCTTTTTCTTCTCCTTCTCCTCCTTCTCCTTCTCCTTCTCCTTCTCCTTCTTTCTCCTTCTCCTTCTCCTTCTCCTTCTCCTTCTCCTTCTCCTTCTCCTTCTTCTTCTTCTTCTTCTTCTTCTTCTTCTTCTTCTTCTTCTTCTTCTTCTTCTTCAATGTTATTCATTGAGAGAGAGAGAGTGCACCCAAGTGGGGAGAAGGGCAAAGGAAGAGGGAGAGAGAATCTCAAGTACACTCCCCACGGAGCACGGAGCCTGATGCTGGATTTGATATCATGATTCAGAAATCATGACCTGAGCCAAAAATCAAGAGGCAGACACTTAACAGACCAAACCACCCAGGCACCCCAAGTGAAATATTCTTTTAGGTGCTTTACATGATTTAACTCATTTATTTCACAAAAACATGTGGGAGGAAATAAGGTTTTTTTGGACATTTTTAAAATTTAAATTCATTTGCCAAAATTCATTTGCCAAAATATAATCCAGTGCTCATCCTATCGGGTGCTCTCCCTGCCCTTCACCCAGTTACCCCATACCACCACCCACCTCCCTTTCCACAACCCTTTGTTTGTTTCCCAGAGTTAGGAGTCTCTAAGGTTTGTCTCCCTCTCTAATTTTTCCCACTCAGTTCCACTCCTTTCACTTATAATCCCTTTCACTGTTTCTTATATTCCCTGTATGAGTGAAACCATATGATGATTGTCTTTCTCCAATTGACTTATTTCACTCAGCATAATACCCTCCATATTCTTCTTTATCCATTCATCTGTCAAAGGACATCATGGCTTCTTCCGCAGTTTGGCTATTGTAGAAATTGCTGCTATAAACATTGGGGTGCAGATGTCCTGGCACTTCACTGCATCTGTATCTTTGGGGTAAATCCCCAGTAGTGCAATTGCTGGTTAGTAGGGTAGCTCTATTTTTAACTTTTTGAGGAACCTCCACACTGTTTTACAGAGTTGCTGTACCAGCTTGAATTCCCACCAATAGTGCTAAAAGTTCTCCTTTATCCACATCTTCTCCAACATTTATGGTTTCCTGTCTTGTTAATTTTCATCATTCTCACTGGTGTGAGGTGGTATCTCACTGTGGTTTTGATTTGCATTTCCCTGGTGGCAAGTGATGCAGAGCATTTTCTCAGGTGCTTGTTGGCCATGTGTAGGCCTTCTTTGGAGGAATGTCTGTTCATGTCTTTTGCCCATTTCATGACTGGATTGTTTGCTTCTTGGGTGTTGAGTTTGATAAGTTCTTTCTAGGTCTTGGATACGAGCCCCTTATCTGACATGTCATTTGCAAATATCTTCTCCCATTCTGTAGGTTGTATTTTAGTTTTGTTGACTGTTTCCTTTGCTGTACAGAAGCATTTAACCTTGATGAAGTCCCAATAGTTCATTTTTGCTTTTGTTTCCCTTGCCTTCATAGATGTATCTTGCAATAAGTTGCTGTGGCCAAGTTCAAAAAGGGCGTTGCCTGTGTTTTTCTCTAGGATTTGATGGATTCTTGTCTCACAATTACATCTTTCAACCATGTTGAGTTTATCTTTGTGTATGGTGTAAGAGAATGGTTTAGTTTCATTCTTCTGCGTGTGGCTGTCCAATTATCCCAGCACCATTTATTGAAGAGACTGTCCTTTGTCCAGTGGATAGTCTTGCCTGCTTTGTCAAATATTAGTTAACCATAGGGTTGAGGGCCCACTTACGGGTTCTCTGTTCTGTTCCATTGATCTATGTGTCTGGTTTTGTGCCAGTTTCATACTGTCCTGATGATCACAGCTTTGTAATGCAGATTGAAGTCAGGAATTGTGATGACCCCAGCCTTGGTTTTCTTTTTCAATTATTTCTCTGGTAATTCAGGGTCTTTTCTAGCTTCATACAAATCTTAAGATGATTTGTTCCAACTCTCTGAAGAAAGTCCATGGTATTTTTTAAAGATTTTATTTATTTATGAGAGAGAGAGAGAGAGAGAGAGAGAGGCAGAGACACAAGCAGAGGCAGAAGCAGGCTCTGTGCAGGGAGCCTGATGTGGAACTCAATCCCAGGACTCCAGGATTATGCCCTGGGCCAAAGGCAGATGGTGAACCACTGAGCCACTCAGGGATCCCCAGTCCATGATATTTTGATAGGGATTACACTGAATGTGTAGATTGCTTTGGATAATATAGATGATTTCACAATATTTATTCTTCCAATCCATGAACATGGAATGTTTTTCTTTCCATCTTCCTCACTTTATTTCATAAGTGTTCTGTAGTTTTTAGGGTATAGATTCATTACCACTTTGGTTAGGTTTATTCCTAGGTATCGTATGGTTTGAGGGGCAAATGTAAATGGGATTGATTCCTTAATTTCTCTTTCTTCAGTCTCATTGTTAGTATACAGAAATGTTACTGATTTCTGTGCATTGATTTTGTATCCTGCCATGTTCCTGAATTGCTGTATGAGTTCTAGCAATCTTGGGGTGGAGTCCTTTGGGTTTTCTATGTACAGTATCATGTCATCTGCAAAGAGGGAGAGTTTGATTTCTTCTTTGCCAATATGAATGCCTTTTATTTCTTTTTGTTGTCTGATTGCTGAAGCTAGGACTTCTAGTACTATGTTGAATAACAGTGATGAGAGTGGACATCCCTGATGTGTTTCTGATCTTAGGGGAAAGGCTCTCAGTTTTCCCCATTGAGAATATTTTCATAGATGGCTTTTACTGTATTGAGGAATGTTCCCTCTATCTCTACACTTTGCAGATTTTTAATCAGAAATGGATGCTATATTTTCTCAAATGCTTTCTCTACATCTATTGAGTGGATATATGGTTCTTGTCTTTTCTCTTATTGATGTGATCTATCACATTGGTTGTTTTACAAATATTGAACCACCCTTGCATCCCAGGATGCAATTCCACTTGGTCATGTTGAATAATCCTCTTAATATACTGTTAGATATTATTGGCTAGTTTCTTGGTGAGAATTTTTGCATCAAAGCTCCTACTATTAGCGTATTATTATCTAAGTATCTATTTACTTTGGTTATTAATTGATTGGTATACTTGGTGGCTCCCACACTGGGGTATAAATATTCATGATTATTAGGTCCTCTTGTTGGATAGACCCTTTAAGTATGATGTAGCGTCCCTCTTTATCTCTTACTACCATCTTGTGAGATAAACTCTAATTCATCTGATATGAGAATTGCTCCCCCAGGTTTCTTTTGAGGACCATTTGAATGGTAAATGGTTCCCCATCCCTTCATTTTCAGGTTGGAGGTGTCCTTAGGTCTAAAACGAGTCTCTTGTAGACAGCATATAGATGGGTCTTGCTTTATATTTTTTAAAGATTTTATTTATTTATTCATGAGAGACACAGAGAGAGAGAAAGAGAGAGAGAGAGAGAGAGGCAGAGACACAGGCAGAAGAAGAAGCAGGCTCCATGCAGGGAGCCCGACATGGGACTCAATCCTGGGTCTTCAGGATCACACCCCGGACCGAAGATGGCACTAAACTGCTAAGCCACTGGGGCTGCCCGGGTCTTGCTTTTTTATCCAGTCTGATACCCTGCATCTTTTGATGGGATCATTAAGCCCATTCATGGTCAGAGTAACTATTGAAAGATATGAATTTAGTGTCATTGTATTATATATTCTAAATGCCTGTTTTGGGGGATTGTTTCTTTGGGCTCCCTCTTTCTTTTTACTGGGTCCCCCTTAATATTTCTTGCAGAGCTGGTTTTGAGGTCACATATTCTTTCATTTTCTGCCTCTCCTGGAAGCTCTTTATCTCTCCGCCTATTCTGAATGACAGCTTTGCTGGATAAAGTAAGTATTCTTGGCTGCATATTCTTCTTATTTAATATCATGTATATATCATGCCAGACCTTTCTGGCCTGCTGGGTCTCTGTGGAGGGGTCTGCTATTAATCTGATATTTCTCCCCATATAAGTGAAGAATCTCTTGTCTTGAGCTGCTTTAAGAATTTTCTCTTTATCTTTAAAATTTGCAAGTTTCACTATAAAATGTCGAGGTGTTGAATGGTTTTTATTCATTTTGTGGAGGGTCCTCTCTATCTGTTAGATCTGAATGCCTGCTTCTTTCCCCAGATTAGGGAATTTCTCAGCTATGATTTGTTCAAATATATGTTGTGGTCCTCTGTCTCTCTGTCAGCCTCTTCTGGAATCCTAATAATATAAATATTCTTTCTTTTCAAGCTGTCATTTCCCTAAGTCTTTCCTCATGGGTTCTTAATTTTTTTTTCTCTTTTTTCCTCTCAACTTCCTTCCCTTGTGTGAACTTGTGTATTATATCACTCACTCTCTTTTCCATCTCATTAACTTTAGCAGTTAGAGCATCCAGTTTTGATTGCATCTCATTTAATGTATTTTTATCTTCAGCCTGATGAGATCTCAATTCTGCAGTAATGAAGTCCCTAGAGTCCTTTATGCTTTTTTTCCAGATCCACCAGTAGCTTTATAATTGTACTTTTTTTTTTAAGATTTAATTTATTTATTCATGAGAGACAGAGAGAGAGAGAGAAAGAAAGAAAGAGAGAGAGGCAGAGACACAGGCAAAGGGAGAAGGAGGCTCCATGCAGGGACCCCAATGTGGGAGTCGATCCTGGGACTCCAGGATCATGCCTCAGGCCAAAGGCAGGCCCTAAACTGCTGAGCCACCCAGGGCTCCCCATATAATTGTACTTCTGAATTGAGTTTCTGACATTGTATTTAAATCCAAATTCTGTAACTCTGCTTGGCAGATAATATTGCTTCTGGTTCTTTCTTTTGTGGTGAATTATTCCTTCTAGTCATTTTATCCAGTGCACAGTGGCTATATGAGCCAGCGGAGTCAAAAATATCAACCATGACCTAAGTAAAACACACCCTAGATGATTCCAAAGAGGTCATTGTCCAGAAAATAAAAGCAAAAGAACAGAACAAAATAAAACAAAAGGACCACTAAAATGAAAAACAAATTTTAAAACAAAGTAGTAAAAATAAAGCACTAAAAACCAAAAACAAAGAAGAAGGAAAGAAAAAAGAAAAGACATGAGAATAAAAGGGCTGGAAATGGTGGTTATGAAGAAGTTGTAATGGATAGAGAATGTAGTCTATCTGTTGGGTCCTAGAGGACAATCATCTTGGTTCTGAGTGTATTTTCTTCTGTATATTAGAAGGTGCTCAATTCCAAATGTATATAAACCAGAAATTCTTAAATAAAGACCCAAGATTGACCACAAAATCTAAACAAGATAAAAGAGAGGGGCAGAATGGGAAGGAAGCAAGAATATAATCTCACAGAATGAACCAACACAGTGTCCCATTTGGTTCTGGGTGTATTTTTGTTGTGTGTTAGAAGGTACTAATTTCCACCATTGTAAAACAAAATGAAGTAGAAAAAACAAAAACAAATATGCATATCTTGTATATCTACCAAAATTAATTTGAATACGTTGAAGGGAATCCAGAAATGAAAAATATATCTAAGACATGTAATTATAGAAATATGGAAGTCAAAGTACATGAGAGACTCCTATCTCTTGGAAACAAACAAGGAATAGTGGAGGGGGAGGTGGGCAGGGGGATGGGGTGATTGGGTGACAGGCACTGAGGGGGGCACTTGATGGATGAACACTGGGTGTTCCACTGTATGTTGGCAAGTCAAACTCTAATAAAAAAATATATCGGAAAAAAAAAAGAAATATGGAAGTCAAAAAGCAAAAAACTTAAAAACATAGAGTTGGTAATATATTGTAGTAAAGGTGGGAAAGAGAAAAAATATTGGAAATTTTTAGTCAGATATAAAAATGAGTTATAATGAAAAAAAAAAAAAAGGCCCCTCTAGTTCTTTATGCTATTTTCTCTAAGTCCTGGAGCTTTCCAGTGCTGTTTTTTCAGTAAACTTGCCTTTCCCTTGCTCCTCTTTGTTCTTCTGCGGGAGGGGTCTGCTGTGCTGATTCTCAGATGTGGGTGCCTGTGTGGAGATGCCCCACCCCTTGCCGGGTGCTGGGCTCAGTGTGAGCTGTTTATCCTGTGAGACCTTTGTTCCCTAGAGGCCCTGCCTTTCTCAGGCACAAGGTGAAACCAAGAGGGGAAAAAAATGGTGGCGGCCAGACTACTGGCTCTGGAGTCAATCTCTCAAGTACCCAACCACAATCTCCCAGTCCACACCGGCCTAGATGCTCCTGGGAGCAGGCACGGTTGCACTGATCTGCACAGATTGCGGGGTGCCCCATGGCAGGAGAGTCCTTGCTACCTGTGCCCTACCCACTTCTGCCTGATCCAGGGGGATCAGAGGTAAGCCGGATTTTCTGCCTTGGCGCCCTCGGATGGAGGGCACTGAACCACTAGACCCATGATCCCAGGGATCGCCTCCCCTGAAGGGAACAGAGGACAGCCACCTCTGTCTGTTGCCGGGCTCTAGTGTAAAAGCAGCTCTGGAGCTGGCCTGTGTAACCAATGTTCTTTCCCCAAATGCCCCGGAATGCTGCTGCGCTCCAGCCCTTTACCAATATTGGACCCAGATTTGTGGTGAGCTTTCCCCCGGGTATCCCTCCTCTTATAGTGACTCCGGGAATCTTGATGCTTCACTGCCCCTCCTGCAATTCTGACCGATTTCCCTGCTAAGCACTTACCTGTCAGGGAAAACTCAGGCGCAGATTTTTAAAGTTCTTGCTTCTCCAGGGCTGGCCTTTTGTGTCCTGGAGGCTTTCACCACTCTGCTTTAGCCCTGCTCTTCATGGTTCCCCTGCCCCACTTTATTTCTTTTTAGGTTTTTTTTTCACCTTCGTACCTTGATAGAAGTGAAAACTTTATTCTCTGTAGCATTTCAGCTGTTCTCTCTTTATATCTCAGGTCGAATCTGTAGGTGTTCAGGATGTTTTGAAAGTTATCTAGGTAAGTTTGTGGGACTAGCTTAGATGAGGAACCCTACTCTTCAGCCACCTTGCCCAATCCCAGAAATAGGCTTATTTGCATTTTACAGAAGGGGAAAATGAGACATAGAGAGGTTTTATAAATTTCTAAGGTAATGGAACTGGGGTCAGAGTTTGAACCCTGGCAGCTCACCTCCAGAGGTGGACTCCTAGCTGCTGAAACATACTTCCACCCTCAACAGAAGGAGCAACCAGCTTGTTTTCCATTTTCTGTAAGAGCTTTTCCAAATCCAATAGCACAATAATTGTACATTTAAGCAGAAGGAATCTGGTTACCTAAAATACACCTATTTATATTGGGTATTAGGATGCTCTTAATGATTCCATTTAGCTTTAACATGGAAAACACTACTAAATTGCATACTGACCTTGTAGAGTATCAGGAAGGTAAATCCATATGCCTAAGTTGCCAAGAAAGGGAATGTGAAAGTGAGTCAGGCATTGGGCTTGAAAGAAGACCCATCCACTTCAGTTTGTTATAACTTAATATAGTTTATCATGTAAAGAGAAAAATTAGCAGTGATACCAATGTGTTACCTTTGGCCAACTATGGGGAACAGATAGAGGTGGGAGGAAGAGTTCCAATTTCTCAGTTACACACTTGCATATCACTTGCAACTTTTATTAGGAGTATGCATTTTTTGATGGGATTTTAAAAAGTTTTTAATGGTGATCCAATTAACTATCTCTGCTTATGTAAAGGTGAGCAATTGTGCAATATTCATTTATTCATTGAATGAGCAAATATTTACTGAATGTCTATGAGATGCCAGGTGTGGGGTACTAGAGATACATAGCAATTAGTAGTCTAGTAGTCAGACAGACATAAAGGGCAAACAATTATGGAATGAGGTAGATACTCTACAGATGAAGGGGTTTAGATTAGACCAGGGAATACTGTCCCCAACTCTGCTTTTAGCCATAGTAATCTATGGGTTTGGTGGCTCTATGTGACTGGGGTGGGAGTGGCTAGAGGAGATGGAAGCTTTTCTGAGTGACCTAGGGTTCTACAATTCTCTTATCTTATGGAAATTACTGGAAGCATGCCCAGCACATGGAGGATGTAGACCTGGTTCTGCATATTAATATAGCTCACAAGATATCAGTTTTTCTCTGATCCTGGTTTCTCATGGCAAACTGGTTGCTTCTCAGTTGCCAGAGGACTACATTTGTTGTCATTTAAATGCTTTTCTCAAAAATAAATAGGGATCCCTGGGTGGCGCAGTGGTTTGGCGCCTGCCTTTGGCCCGGGGCACGATCCTGGAGACCTGGGATCGAGTTTCACGTCGGGGTCCCTGCGCAGAGCCTGCTTCTCCCTCTGCCTGTGTCTCTGCCTCTCTGTCTCTCCCTGTGTGACTATCATGAATAAATAAATAAAATCTTAAAAAAAAAAAATAAATAAATACTGTTCTCAGTTGCATAATTATAGGCTGCATCCCTACTATCAGAAACTTGTCCTCCCATTTTGCAAAAGGCATAACAGGTGAGAGGGGCTGGCTTGATGCAGATTCATTGTTTACTTTCTAGAATCCCCTGAAATGAAAATGCCAAGTAGTCCACTAAGGACCGGGGTTGAAATTACTCACTCTACCTCCAGAGGTCAATCACATCGCCTTTGTAATATAAAAGAAAACGTAATGATCTTAAGCTTATGCTGTCTTTAGATCCTGAAAGAGAATAGGTAAGTGTATACTTTCCTTCCTGCTTGAGCTTAAAACAATTTTTAAAATTAAGTAACAGGTTGTAAAAAGTTGCTTTTCTCAGGACCAGTCTCAGGACTGGTTCATTAACGCCATATAGTGCACCTGTACCAGACGTTTCTTTCTTAATTTCTGTGCTCCTGCCTGTTTAACATGTGAATGGTTGCCTCCCCATCCCTGCCTCCAGTACACCTAGGGTAGTTTAATGTTTCCTGGCACGCTGTGTCCTTCAATACCTTCTTTACAAGCATGCCTGATTTGGGAAATGTTCTGTAATTGGAAGTCAGCCTCATGGGCAAGAGCACACCTTAAGCTCCTCACAGTGGCCTACCGGCCTAATTAAGCCTCAGAAATATTAAAGCAATTATTTGGGAACACTTGCAAAATGAATGCATGTTGGTAATCTGTATAGTTAACAGACACTTTCTCACTCAGATCTAACTGCTTGGGGGTGCTGATTTTACCAGCTTAATGAAGAAAAATCAGAGAACATTCCCCATACCCCATGACTACAGTCTGCTCTTGCTGAGACTATAAGGCCTCTGCAGGGTCAGAGAATTTGAGTATAGCCATAGCTTCTGTATTGGTGACAGAAATGCCATTTCTGGCCCCCTTTCCTTTTGCAAGCCAGTGGAAAACAATGAACAGAATAATAAGCAATAAAGGAAGCTTCCATCTTCATTAAAATTAGGAAATAGTCATATCTAGACTCATGATACAGTGTTTAAAAAAGGTCTCTCAGACTAGTGAAAACTGTACTGATGTGAAGACAGGAACAGAGAGAAGTATGGTGGCTTCAGTATTCCTGGGCTGCCTAGACAGAGTGTAGGATTCTTAAAAATAGTTGTCACAGCCTTGTCTTGAAACAGGCTTAGGGTGCATAGATTCACAGCAATGTTCTGTCAGCACTGAGGGACCTCAGACATATAGGAAGCACATAGATACTCTACCTATCTTGGCCACCTTAGAAGACTACAGGTAGGTGGGTGTAGGGTGAACTGAGGGGAACAAGCAGCTTTCCAGCTTTTATGTTTGCTAAAGATGAGTGGAGACATCACCATGTATCCAAAACTCCAATAAGCGGTTTCACTGGGAGGAGGGGAACTTTCTGCCAGTCCAGAGCCCATTCAACATTTACAGGGGATTGGTAAGATTTCTGGACACAATAAGCCCAAAGTTATCATCAGCACATTTGTCTGGTCTGTGCCCTTACTCTTCTTTCTCATGTGGCTCAAGAATAATATGCCCTCCTCAGCTCAAGGATGGAAAATATTAAAAAAGAAATCAGCATGGGATTTATGTGAACAGGGTTGCATTTGAAAAGAAATATCACATATACACACAAAGGTAGATGAATAAAACACATTAGAAAGATTAGATCACAATGCAGGTAAAAATTAAGACAACATATTTCTCCAAGAAGCAATCTGACAACGTATATTAATACCAAATATACACACTCCCGTCAGTCCACCTAGGAAACCACCATACAGACTTGCCCTGTCCAATATGGTAGCTACTAATTGAACTATGGAACTATTTCATATGTGGAACTGAGGAACTAAAATTTTACTTTAAAAAACTGATGCTCATTTGAATTATTGGAAAGTTCTTAAGTGTGTTTGGAACAATTTAGGCATGTGAATTTACTTTTCAACTAAATTTTATGAAATCTAAATACAGATCAAGTATTGCCAGTGAAAATGTGTCTTCAGATGTGCTCTAAGTATAAAATATATACTAGATTTTAAATGATTAGTTCAATAAAAAGAATATGAAATAATTCATTGAAATGATAATATCATGGGTATATTGGGTGAAATATATTATTAAATTTAATCTTACCAGTTTCCTTTTACATTTTTAACGTGGTGACTAGAAAATTTTAAATCACATGTGACTTGCATTATATTTTATCAGCTAGCACTGCTATAGAATAAAGCTAATAGTATGTGAAGTAAGTGGGCAGATATTGTTCCAAGTAGCCAAAACCAAAACCAAACCTCCAAAAGTGGATGCTTGTTCTTAGAGGAATGGTTAATACATATACATAATATGTCATGGAATATTATGAAGCCTTTGACAAAAATAGTTAAAGTTTTGCCAGTGGACCTGAATATCCACAAAGTATTATTATTATTATTATTATTATTATTATTATATTCATTTATTCATGAGAGACATAGAGAGAGAGAGGCATAGACATAGGTAGAGGGAGAAGAAGGCTCCCCATGGGATGCCTGATGTGGGACTTGATCCTGGAACTCTGGGATCACGACCTGAGCTGAAGGCAGATGATCAGCCACTGAGCCACCCAGGCATCCCACAGAAAGTAATATTATTGAAGAAAAGTAAACTGCAGAGAAATGTGAGTGATCCCAGAATATCCCAGTATGGTAAAACAACCATACCAATCTTCAATAAGATATATTTGTAAAACAGGACCTGAACAGGCACAAAAAGTATAGAAAGTAAATGTCAAGTTATTTTGCCTGGGTTATGTGTATGTGGTGGGTCAGGGACAAGGAAGAGGAAGGAAGCAAGAAGAAAGAATGTAAGATGTTTGATTCCCTCCTTCTCCCAGCATATATATTACCTCATTTATGTGGAATTGTACACTCACACAGAAGTAGGAAGGGAAGGATAGAGCTGGAACTATTTAAAATGATTTGGTAGGAATGTCCAAGGTATATTGCCAGATGAAAAGAAGTTGAACAAGATATTTAAGTGGACTATTTCTAGTTCCATAGAAGCAACAAATCCTCTACATATTTATATATGTTTGAAGGAAGGTGTGTGTGTTTGTCACTTTTTATTACAAATGGATATTAATTTCTGCAACTGAAAAAAGAAGAAAACTTTAAAAACAGGACAGTAATTATCATTTTCCTTGAAATAAGAGACCTCAGAGAAGAGCTATAAGCATTCAAAAAACAGTAATGGCAACAGACAGAATTTGAAAATTAGTTGGCCATAGAAGCACATTAGAAAGAGGAAAGAAATTCTCTTTGAGAGTCTCAGGAATCAAGCAAAATAGAAAAATGCAAAGAAATGACAAGATAAAAAGGAGTTAGAAAGATAATAGTCACAGTAAACCAAAGAGAGCCAATATATAAATAACTGGAACCCCTGACATAAATGAAGACTTTATTTTTAAATATTGCCACAAAGAACATAGAGAACAGAAGGAAAAGACATGTAAATGTATTTTCCTAAAGTAAAATCTGAATACTGAAGGGGCATTTAAATTTTAAGAAAAATTTGATTCAAATGATCAATAGTTAAGAATATCCTAGTATATTATACTTTAGAGATAAAGAGTCCTTTGGGCATTTAATATCATTGTTCACCTATACTGCCACACACACACACACACACACACACACACTCCAGCTACTTATATATACATTTCAAAAAATTGTGCACGAGCAAGAAAGAAACCATAGCTAAAATAAATTCAAGTATTCCAAAACCCTTTTCACGTATCTCTTTCTGGAGAATCACCTTTTGACTCAGTCATTGGTGTTCTTGTTTCCTCACACAATGTGGTCTTTGTATTATTAAGAGAATTGGCGATGAGCATTTCATTTAAGAGCACCCTGCCATTGTCTCAGGAATTTTCTTCTGACACACATTAAATCTCAGAACCCATTGAGGAAGGTTCTTATTTGATACCCAGGAAGCAGCTTTGGTGCTGCTGCTTTCCTGGTCAATGGAAGTGTCAGTGGAAAGCTTCAAATCTCAACCAGGACTTAGTTTTCTTCCTCCAATTGTTCTTAAGGGACATTTCGATTGAAAAGTAGTGCTATTTTCCAGTAATGTCACCAGGAACATAACCAAATTTACACATGAGTAGGCTTTCTGTTACGGGACAGGTTGACTCTTTGAAGGGAGACATGGTTATCATGCATCATGCATTCATCATGCATATCATGTTTTTTTTTTTCAAAATGCTCGCTATCCTTCCCTGGGACAGAATAATTCATCCATAACCATTGACATTGTGCTCATCATGAGATACCATAGTAGTTCTCAGTGGGGAAGGGTTCGCGGAAGGGAAGGAAGGAAGGAGAGGAGGACGATGCTGGAGATCTGAAAGGTTCACTCCTGTTTTCCTTTTTTCCAATTAAAGCTCATTCCACAATGAAAGTATCAATCTATGAAGAATAGTTTTTCCCCCCACAAAGCAGAAAATTCAGCATCTATACCTACAGTTCCATTGGAGAAGCAGCTGCACTCAAAATGCATTAGGGATCCAACTGCAGTTCAGTGTTCATGGGGTCATCAATTTACAGCAGCCCCTTAAAGAAGACAAGCTGTGGTTTCTTCCTGGGATGATGAACCAGGACCATTGACAATAGTGCTGGTGAAAAGTGAAATAAAGCAGTTAGTTGGGCCATAGAACAGAAAAAGTGGGTAAGCAGAAGACACGTTAAACATAGCATTGGGCAGGAAGCCAATTTTCTCTGTCACATTCAAGTTAAGGTGGGTTAAGGACAGAGTCATCAAAGAATTAGTTTTGATTCTTGAATCCTGTCTGGGCTCAAGGACTCCCCCTATTTCTTCCAGAATAAACCAAGAATCAATCCTTATAAAACATTTGCTTATTAAGAAGGGCAAATGGGGTAGGGGTATTGATTTTGCAGAGAGAAACTGTACAGAGTGGGAGTGGCCAGATGGGTCACTGGTGGCACCTCATGCCCATCACTATCGCTATCACCATGTTTTCAGGACAGCCTGCACTGCTTGATGCCCTTGAAAGAGAGGCAGTAACAATGAATTAGTGCTTGGGTACTAGTTAAGGGCATGGACTCTATAGACAGAAAGACCTAAAGTTTGCATCTTTATTGTGCTTGCATTCATTTTTTTTTGGAGTGGTAAAGCCTTCTTTTTTTTTTTTTTTAAAGATTTATTTATTTATTTATTCATGATAGACAGAGAGAGAGAGAGGCAGAGACACAGGAGGAGGGAGAAGCAGGTTCCATGCCAGGAGCCCGATGTGGGACTCGATCTGGGACTCAGGATCGCGCCCTGGGCCAAAGGCAGGCGCCAAACCGCTGAGCCACCTAGGGATCCCTTGGATAGTGGTAAAGACTTCTTAAGGCCTGTTTTTATTGAAAAAAAAAAAAAACAGGGTTAAATGACATAATTCATACAAAGTGGCTATCACAAAGCTGAGGGCATAAGAAATGCTTGCATAGCACTAGCTAGTATTATAGTTCCTAGTCTCAGCTGAGAAAAGTCAAAATGAAAGGTGATCTAAATCAAAATAAATTGTTGCACAAGTCATTTATTTTTTAAAAGATTTATTTAGTTGAGAGTGAGTGTGTGTGAGTGAGTGTGAGTGGGGGAGAAACAGAGGGAGAGGGACAAGCAGGCTCCCCCTGAGCTCTGAGCCTGAGGCGGGTTTCCATTTTAGCACCCTGGGATCACCAGCTGAGCTGAAATCAAGAATCGGACACTCAACCAACTGAGCCACCCAGGTGTCCCACAGGTTCTTATATTTAAAAAGAGTTATAAAGTTATAAAAATAAGTGGATGGGCTCTATAGGTCTAATTTGTTTATTAATAATAGATATGAAGAAGTTAGACTCAAGAATATAATACCTGTTCAATAGAGATTGACAACAAGATACCACATCTGCTGTGTTCGTAGGTGAACTGGAGTTGAAGGCATTCTCTAAAATGTAATGGCAGTTGATGTCTACAGGGGTGCTGGAGAGTAGTCCTGGAAGTGAAATAGTGTCATCTATTTTATTAATTTACGACATTACTGTGCCCTCCTGTTCCTAGCTTCTCAACCATGTTCCACACATTTCACTTTACAATATGCTCAGCAGCAGCTCTGCCTCTCAGCTTCCGACAGTAGCATATGCTGCATCTGCAGGTTGGAGGCACGGCCCCCCTGAAAGCTGTCATTCTGTGGGCTCTGGAAGACAGGACACAAAGGATGGCATGTGGTACCTGCAGTACAGGCTGTCATGAAGCAGGCGATGGTCCCTGCAATCAGAGCTCTCACTGACCCTGACGTGATATCACGCTTTCTGGAAGGAGCCACGAACGCTGGGACACATGGAAGTAGGAGATTAGTATTGAGGTCATTGTTTGGGAATTCCAAATCTCCAGCCTCAGAATTGTTCTAGGGTTGGGGGTCTCAGGTCATTGATCTTTCTTTCTCTTTCTCTCTTTCTCTCTCTCTCTCTTTCTCTCTTTCTTCTTTGTTTCTTTCTTCTTTCTCTTTCTTTCTTTCTTTCTTTCTTTCTTTCTTTCTTTCTTTCTTTCTTTCTCTTTCTTTCTTTCTTTTTCTTTCTTCTTTCTTTCCCTTCAAATTAGCTGGGAAAAATCAAGATTCAAGAGCTTAATGAAGAGCTTCACATCCAGAGAAGTTCTCTGGTGGGAGAGGAAAGGAAGACATTTTTCCACAGGCCCAGTGACTTCCATTTTCTACAGAAGAAGCAAGTCCTAAGTTTTACCACAGTGTATCGAGGGCATGGCAAGGCAAATGGATTTCAAGGAGAGATCCAAACATTTTCAACTCATCGTCACCGTCTACTTCTATGCCTATAGAAGACTAATTAATCACTAATCAGAGGCCCACATTCCCAAATCCACTAGGCCTCAGAATCCTTCTCCAGGGGCCATTAAAATCTACCGGAATTGTCATGCAAAGTGAGACCTAGTGTCATCCCTAGGTAGACAAGCACCTGTACGTTTGAACAAATTCTTTCTGAGTTTAGCTTGGGTATACAAAGGAAAACTATATGGCAGAGCAGGGATAAAAAATAGACTGCAAAGGATTTACTACTGTCCCAGGGCCTTTTCTTCCCCTGAAACAAATAATGTTACAGAACAAGATGGAGATTAAACGTATGTTTATGTCACATGCATTATTGAAGAAAATTATTTACACTTACTGAGTCTGCCAATCACTATTTCTAGAGAACCGATATTTGCAAAGCCACAGAGAGTATAAGTGGCAATTGTCTCAGAATGAATCTGTAAACAAGCATAAACACTTGGAAGAATACATGGCGTGACTAGCTTAGTAAATCTGACATCCTAACCAGGCTTCTTTTTCTGACTATGGAATCAATATTGACAAGTAAATGTGCAATGCATGATGTCAAACACTTGTTGTTTCAGAGACTTTTTTTTTTCTATCTCCGCTTGAATTTTGAGAAAGGGAAAAGGGCTGTGTAGATTCGGAGACTTTCTACAGAGAGTTGGAACTGGTAATCTTAGCCTCTACAAATGCTTCTTTCTGCCCAATGAAAACTTTTTTTTGGTAAAGATTTTATTTATTTACTCGTGAGAGACACATGGAGAGGCAGAGACATAGGCAGAGGGAGAAGCAAGCTTCCCTTAGGGAGGCTGATGTGGGACTCAATCCTAGACCCCAGGATCATGATTTGAGCCAAAGGCAAGTGCTCAACCACTGAGTCAGCCAAGAATCCCTTTTTAAAATTTAAAAAAAATTTTTTTTTAAATTTATTTATGATAGTCACAGAGAGAGAGAGAGAGAGAGAGAGAGGCAGAGACACAGGCAGAGGGAGAAGCAGGCTCCATGCACCGGGAGCCCGACGTGGGATTCGATCCCGGGTCTTCAGGATCGCGCCCTGGGCCAAAGGCAGGTGCCAAACCGCTGCGCCACCCAGGGATCCCCTAAAAATTTTTTATTAAAGATTTTTATTTATTTGAGAGAGTGAGTCAGTGAGAGAGAACAGTAGCTGGGAGGGGTCAGAGGGAGAAGCAGGCTCAGGTCAGGACCCCAGGATCATGACCTGAGCTAAAGGCAGCTGCTTAACCAACTGAGCTTCGTAGGCACCCCCAATGATAATTTCTAATATTCAGTATGACCTGGCCACCTGCTATAATGCGCCAGGCCTAGTGCTAGCTACTGAAGATATAAAATTGGTCCCAGAAAATACTCACATTATATTTGTTTGATAAAGGATTTATTTAGAATGTCTAAAGAGCTGTTATAATTTAATAATAATAGGACAAGCACCCAATAGAAAATGGCTAAAGAGTTTTCACTATATATATATATATATATATATATATATATCAAACACATAAGAATATGATTGACATCATTAGTCACCAGAAAAATGCAAAACAAAACAGTAAGATAACACGGCACATCCACTAAAATGGCTAAGAAGTCAGACAATACCAAATGTTGACAAGGATGTGGAACAATTGGATTTCTTGTACATTGTTGGTGGGAACTGACACACGCCTGTTTATAAACCGGCAGTTTCTTATCAAGTTGATAGACATGGCCTTCATTACCCAGCAATAATGCTCTTTGGAATTTTCTCTGGAGAAGTATAAACTTATGTCCACAAGAAGACTGTAAATGAGTATTTATGGCAGCTATACTCATCATAGCTTCAAGCCAGAAACAACCCAAATGTCCTTCAACAGACAAAAGGATAAGCAAATTATGAATATCTATGAAATAGAATACTACTCGGTAGTAAGAAGGAAAATAATGCATGCAACAACATGAAAGCTAAGTGAGTCCATTTGTAGGAAATTTTACAAGCAAATGTAATCTATAGTGAATGAAAGATCAGGCTGTCTGGGAATGAGGGGGTGGGTCGGGGTACTGTTGACTGCAGGTGGCCATGAGAGAAATTTTCCAGGTATGATAGAAATGTTCTATATGTTCATTGTGGTTGTGGTTACACAGGTGATACATTTGTCAAAACTTGTATATACACAAAAAAGGATCTTTATTGTACATAAATTATACTTAAATTGAAAGGGATTAATTTAGTAAAGAGAAAAAAAAAAAGAGGAAACTCACAGATATAATAGGAGTTCCTTTCATTCCGGCTGTGGTGTGTCCTTGCCTCTTTGGTCCTCAGCTTTAACCATCCCCTGGGAATATCAGGTGCCCATGTTTACAGGGCAGTAGAAAGATGGAGGGTGAATTTGTGGAAGTGTGAGCATAGCCATCTAGTTCTGTTCTGACAACCAAGATGTGTTGCTCAGGCCAGATAATTCTCTCTCAGTTTAAAGGGCTGACCACAGGACACCCAGAAGATTCAGTGGACTTTGTTGTTCACCAGAAGCTCACCCAATTTGGCAAAGGCACCCACACAATTGAGCAATAATTTACTTTTCCAAAATCCTAAAACATCGGTGATTTGGTTTAAAGAACAAACCAGGGCGGGGATCCCTGGGTGGCGCAGTGGTTTAGCGCCTGCCTTTGGCCCAGGGCGCCATCCTGGAGACCCGGGATCGAATCCCATGTCGGGCTCCCGGTGCATGGAGCCTGCTTCTGCCTATGTCTCTGCCTCTCTCTCTCTCTCTCTCTGTGACTATCATAAATAAATAAAAATTAAAAAAAAAATTAAAGAACAAACCAGGGCACCTGGCTGGCTCAGCGGTTAAGCGCCGCCTTTGGCCTACGGTGTGGTCCTGGTGTCCCAGAATCAAGTCCTGAGTCGGGCTTCCTGCATGGAGCCTGCTTCTCCCTCTGCTTGTGTCTCTGCCTCTCTCTATCTCTGTGTCTCTCATGAATAAATAAAATCTTTAAGAAAAAGTAAAGAACAAACCAGGAAAGCACTGCATTCAAAAGTAGCAGTGCTTTTCATCCCCCAACTAACTGGGTTTGTTAAAGCTCACATTCAAGACTCAAGTGCCCATGGTAAATTTTTTGTTGATTATAAGTCCTCTCTTCTCTTTCTGGTTTCTTAGAATGCCTTTGTTGGCATTTGCAATCAGCGTGCCTATAGCAGGCAGGAAAAAAATATTTCATGTATTTGAGCAGTCTGCTGTTGTTGGAAAAGCTCATCCTCATTCCTTGTTCTCTCTAGTGCTTTTCATTTAGTTCAATTGGCTTCAAAACAGGCAGGCTTATTAAGGGACCATGGGGAGGGATCTGGCACAAGGCACTTGAGATTCTTTTTTCCTGTTTCTGAGGATCTGTGGGAAGGGGACACACAGATGTGGCCATGTAGGGTTTTATTTTATTTTATCTTTTGTTTGTATGTTATATTTATTTATTTATTTTCTTGGAGAGAATTTTTAAAAATTTAAATTCAACTTGCCAAATATAGTATAACACCCACTGCTCATCCCATCAAGTGCCCTCCTTAGTGCCCGTCACCCAGTAACCCCATACCCCTGCCCACCTCTCCTTCCACAACCCTTAGTTTCTTTCCCAGAGTTAGGAAACTCTAATGGTTTGTCTTCCTCTCTAATTTTTCTCACTCAGCTCCCCTCCTTTCGCTTAAAATCCCTTTCATTTTTCCTTATATTGCACATATAAGTGAACCTTATGATGGTTGTCCTCTGATTGTCTTACTTCACTCAACATAATACCCTCCAGTTCCATCCACATCGAAGAAAATGGTGAGTATTTGTCTTCTCTGATGGCTGAGTAATATTCCATTGTATACATAGAATACATCTCCTTTATCCATTCATCTGTTGAAAGACATCATGGTTCCTTCCACAGTTTGGCTATTGTGGACATTGCTGCTGTGAACATTGGGGTGCAGGTGTCCTGGCCTTTCACTACATCAGTATCTTTGGGGTAAATCCCCAGTAGTGCAATTGCTGAGTCCTACAGCAGCTCTATTTTTAACTTCTTGAAGAACTTCCACACAGTTTTCACAAGTGGCTGTACCAGTATGCATTCCCACCAACAGTGTGAGAGGGTTCCCCTTCCTCCCAGTCCTCTCCAACATTTGTTGTTTCCTGTCTTGTTAATTTTCGCCATTTTCATTGGTGTGAGGTGGTATCTCATTGTGGTTTTGATTTGTATTTCCCTGATGGCAAGTGATGCGGAGCATTTTCTCATGCATGCTGGCCATGTGTAGGCCTTCTTTGGAGGAATGTCTGTTCATGTCTTGCCCATTTCATGACTGGATTGTTTGTTTCTTGGGTGTTGAGTTTGATAAGTTCTTATAGATCTTGGCAACTAGCTCTATGTCATTTGCAAATATCTTCTCCCATTCTGTAGGTTGTCTTTTATTTTTGTTGACTGTTTCCTTTGCTGTACAGAAGCATTTGACCTTGATGATGTCCCAACAATTCATTTTTGCTTTTGTTTCCCTTGCCTTCATAGATGTGTCTTGTAAGAAATTGTTGTGGCCAAGTTCAAAAAGGTTGTTGCCTGTGTTCTCCTCTAGTATTTGATGGATTCTTGTCTCACATTTAGGTCTTACAACCATTTTGAGTTTATCTTTGTGTATGGTGTAAGAAAATGGTCCAGTTTCATCCTTCTTCACATGATTGTCCAATTTTCCGGACACCATTTATTGAAGAGACTGTCCTTTTTCCAGTGGATATTCTTTCCTGCTTTGTCAAAGATGAGTTGATCATAGAGTCAAGGTTCCATTTCTGGGTAATCTATTTCTGTTCCATTGATCTGTGTGTCTGTTTTTGTGCCAGTACCACACTGTCTTGATGATCACGGCTTTGTAATATGGCTTGAAGTCAGGCATTGTGATGCCCCTGGCATTGGTTTTCTTTTTCAACATTCCTGTGGCTATTCAAGGTCTTTTCTGGTTCCATACAGATTTTAAGATTATTTGTTCCAACTCTGTGAAGAAAGACCAAGATATTTTCATAAAGACTATGTTGAATTTATAAATTACTCTGGGTAGCATAGATATTTTGACAATATTTATTCTTCCAATCCATGAGCAAGGAATGTTTTATTTCTGTCTTCCTTGATCTCTTTCATAAGTATTCTGTAGTTTTTAGAGTATAGATTCATTATCCCCTTAGTTAGGTTTATTCTTAGGTATGTTATGGTTTTAGGGTAATTGTAAATGGGATTGATTCCTTAGTTTCTCTTTCTTCAGTCTCATTGTTAGTGTACAGAAATGCCACTGATTTCTCGGTATTGATTTTATATCCTGCCACATTGCCGACTTGCTGTATGAGTTCTAGGAATCTTGGGGTGGAGTCTTTTGGGTTTTCTATGTACAGTATCATGTCATCTGCAAAGAGGGAGAGTTTGACTTCTGCTTTGCCAATTTGAATGCATTTCATTTCTTTTTGTTGTCTGATTCCTAAAGCTAGGACTTCTAGTACTATGTTGAATAGCAGTGGTGAGAGTGGACATCTCGGTCATGTTCCTGATCTTAGGGGAAAGTCTCTTAGTTTTCCCCATTGCGAATGATATTTGCTGTGGACTTTTCATAGATGGCTCTTATGGTATTGATGAATGTTCTTCTATCTCTACACTCTGAAGAGTTTTGATCAGGAATGTCAAAATGTTTGTCAATTTTGTCAATTTTTTTTGTCAAATGCTTTCTCTGCATCTATTGAGAGGATCATATGGTTCTTGTCTTTTCTCTTATTGATGTGATCTATCACATTGATTGTTTTACAAATATTGAACCACCCTTGCATCCCAGGATAAATTCCACTTGGTCATGTTGGATAATCCTCTTAATATACTGTTAGATATTATTGGCTAGTATCTTGGTGAGAATTTTTGCATCTACATTCATCAGTGATATTAGTCTATAATTCTACTTTTTGGTTAGGTCTTTCTCTGGTTTTGATTTCCAGGTAATGGTGGCCTCATAAAATGAGTTTGGAAGTATTCTCTCCCTTTGTATCCTTTGAAACAACTTTGGTAGAATAGGTATTATTCCTTCTTTAAATATTTGGTAGAATTCCCCTGGGAAGCCATCTGGCTGGGACTTTTGTGTCTTGGGAGGTTTTGGATGAGGGCTTCAATTTCTTCTCTGGTTACCGGCCCGTTCAAATTTTCTATTTCTTCCTGTTTCAGTTTTGGTAATTTGTGAGTTTCCAGAAATGCATCCATTTCTTCCAGATTGCCTAATTTGTTGACATATGGCTGCTGATAAATGTTTTTAAAATGGTTTGTATTTCCTTGATACTGGTTGTGATCCCTCCTCTTTTGTTTGTGATTTTATTAATACAAGTCTTCTCTTTTCTTTTTAATAAGTCTAGCTAGGGGTTTATCTATCATATTAATTCTTTCAAAGAACCAGCTCCTTGTTTTGTTGATCTCTTCTACAGATCTTCTGATTTCTATTTCACTGAGTTCTGCTCTAATCTTTATATTATCTTCTTCTGCTTGGTTTAGGATTTATTTGCTGTTGTTTCTCCAGTTCCTTTAGGTGTGAGGTTAGCTTGTGTATTTGAGTTTTTTCCAATTTTTGAGGGAGGCTTGTATTACAATGTATTTCCCTCTTAGGACTGCTTTTGTTATATGCCAAGGATTTTGAGTGGTTGTATTTTCATTTTCATTAGTTTCCATGAATGCTTTTATAATTTTTTTTTTATTTATGATAGTTACAGAGAGAGAGAGAGGGAGGCAGAGACACAGGCAGAGGGAGAAGCAGGCTCCATGCACCGGGAGCCCGATGTGGGATTCGATCCCGGGTCTCCGGGATCGCGCCCTGGGCCAAAGGCAGGCGCCAAACTGCTGCGCCACCCAGGGATCCCCCATGAATGCTTTTAATTCTTCTCTAATTTCCTGGTTGATTCAGTCATCTTTTACTAGGATGCTCTTTAACCTCCACGTGTTTGAGTTTCTTCCAAATTTCTTCTTGGGATTGAATTCTAGTTTCAAAGTATTGTGGTCTGAAAATATGCAGGGGACAATCCCAATCTTTTGGTATTGATGAGACCTGATTTGTGACCCAGTATGTGGTCTATTCTGGAGAAAGTTCCACGTGCGCTTGGGAAGAATGTGTATTCAGTTGCATTTGGATGGAATGTTCTGAATATATCTGTGAAATCTTTTTGGTCCAGTGTATCATTCAAGGCCCTTGTTTCTTTGGTGATGTTCTAATTAGAAGATCTGTCATTTGCTGAAAGTGCCATGTTGAAGTCTCCTACTATTAGTGTATTATTATCTAAGTATCTATTTACTTTGGTTATTAATTGATTGGTATACTTGGTGGCTCCCACACTGGGGTATAAATATTCATGATTATTAGGTCCTCTTGTTGGATAGACCCTTTAAGTATGATGTAGCGTCCCTCTTTATCTCTTACTACCATCTTGTGAGATAAACTCTAATTCATCTGATATGAGAATTGCTCCCCCAGGTTTCTTTTGAGGACCATTTGAATGGTAAATGGTTCCCCATCCCTTCATTTTCAGGTTGGAGGTGTCCTTAGGTCTAAAATGAGTCTTGTAGACAGCATATAGATGGGTCTTGCTTTTTATTTTTTAAAGATTTTATTTATTTATTCACGAGACACACACACACACACACACAGAGAGAGAGAGAGAGAGAGAGAGAGAGAGAGAGGCAGAGACACAGGCAGAAGAAGAAGCAGACTCCATGCAGGGAGCCCGACATGGGACTCAATCTTGGGTCTTCAGGATCACACCCCGGACCGAAGATGGCACTAAACTGCTAAGCCACTGGGGCTGCCCGGGTCTTGCTTTTTTATCTAGTCTGATACCCTGCATCTTTTGATGGGATCATTAAGCCCATTCATGGTCAGAGTAACTATTGAAAGATATGAATTTAGTGTCATTGTATTATATATTCTAAATGCCTGTTTTGGGGGATTGTTTCTTTGGGCTCCCTCTTTCTTTTTACTGGGTCCCCCTTAATATTTCTTGCAGAGCTGGTTTTGAGGTCACATATTCTTTCATTTTCTGCCTCTCCTGGAAGCTCTTTATCTCTCCGTCTATTCTGAATGACAGCTTTGCTGGCTAAAGTAAGTCTTCTTGGCTGCATATTCTTCTTATTTAATATCATGTATATATCATGCCAGACCTTTCTGGCCTGCTGGGTCTCTGTGGAGGGGTCTGCTATTAATCTGATATTTCTTTCCATATAAGTGAAGAATCTCTTGTCTTGAGCTGCTTTAAGAATTTTCTCTTTATTTTTAAAATTTGCAAGTTTCACTATAAAATGTCGAGGTGTTGAATGGTTTTTATTCATTTTGTGGAGGGTCCTCTCTATCTGTTAGATCTGAATGCCTGCTTCTTTCCCCAGATTAGGGAATTTCTCAGCTATGATTTGTTCAAATATATGTTGTGGTCCTCTGTCTCTCTGTCAGCCTCTTCTGGAATCCCAATAATATAAATATTCTTCCTTCTCAAGCTATCATTTATTTCCCTAAGTCTTTCCTCATGAGTTCTTAATTATTTTTCTCATTTTTTCCCTCTGCTTCCTTCCTTTCCATCAACTTGTCCTCTATGTCACACACCCTTCCACCTCATTAACTCTAGCTGTTAGAGTATACAATTTTGATTGCATCTCATTTAATCTATTTTTAATTCTCATATGATTAGATCTCAATTCTGTAGTAGGAGTTTCTAGAGTCCTTTATGCTTCTTTAGAGTCACCAGTAACTTTATAATTGGACTTCTGAATTGTATCTTGACATTGTATTTAAATCCACGTCCAGCAATTCTGTGGCAGAGAGTATTGCTTCTGGTCTTCTTTTGTGGTGAATTCTTCCTTCTAGTCATTTTGTACAATGCAGAGTGCCTTATTGTTGTGGTGATATGAAATGATAGAATGCTTATGTGATGTGATAAAGGGAGACGAATAATGTAGGTGTTCTGATGTACTGTTAGATGACACATCAGAAGGAGGAGCATCTACTTCTGAACTGCAGTTGGTCTTGGGCAACTGAAACTATGTTGAGCATACTCCATCAGATCTGAGGCACCACTCCACTCCAGAGCAGGTTCCATGTACAGTTTTATAATAAGAGGAACAGGAGGCTAAAATGCTACTGCTCTGCCTTTTCCCATACATGAATGATGGAAAGAGCTGCATTGCACTGGGGAATCAATACATCGTTTGGTTCTCCCAGAGCCTGAGCAACAATGCTGGATATACAGGGACAGTGATTGTAGCACTGCTTCCAATAGCAGATAATTGGTAAGTGTCCATCAACAAGAGACTGTTAAAATTAAAAATGGTGTGTTCAGACTATAGAATACTCTCATAGACACTGATAGGGAATGGCATCCAAGATATGTTATTAAGTGCAAAGAGCAAGAGTAAAAGCATACTATGGTACAAGGAGAAGAGCTGAGCAACAGAAAAATAGGGAGGATGACTTACTTGTCCCTCTTGCCTTTTTGCGCCTTTTGAGTTCTATACCAGGGTGTGTATAAATTAAGTGTAAACAAACAAACATGCACAGTATTACTTTTATGTTAAGAAAGAAAAGATGATGGAGTAAGGAGGAGCTCATGTCCTGTGGACAACATGCTACATACATATTCTGACCTGGATAACACTGGGCTTTGCCTCAGACCTAGATATTATGCTTTGGTCATGTGATGCCTTTCCCCCACCACTTGTTGGTTGATAAACAAAAATTGCAGGTACTCATCCCCATTTTGTTGCCTGTAAATAGGAAAATGGGAAAAACAAAATGCTTTTGCCATTATGACTCAACAGTAGCAAAAGCTATTGGGCTCCTGTCTTCAAATATCCTCTGTGGATCTGCCTCTGGTTGGGCTCACCCCCAACTGAAATCATTCCTACTGTTCTCTCTCTATTCTCGTAATAACTGTTTACAAACCTGCTCAGCACTGCTAGGATTGTGAGTTTGCTTTGCTCATTAAAAAAACGACTTTCTCCTGACAACTGGCAGTTGGGGATGGAAAGCAATTCACTTAATTTAGCCCATTGTTTACTTTTGGCAGGAGAGCAAACCGGTTTATGGTGGCATCCAAACAATGAAGACATTTGGCCAAGCTCTACTGTCTGGCCAGTTAAAGAATAAACATTTGAGAAACAGGAGACCTACAGACCCGCTGTATCAGATGTGTGGGTCAAATGACCCTGACCATAAAATGCAAATCAGTACTTCATGGAGTATGCTGTTATATTTGTGTAATATGTGGGGACAAATTTGCATATTTTGTCTTTAGGGAACTCGGTGAGATGATAGTGTTGTTTACTGGTAGGCAATCTCAATTAGAACCTTGGGAAGCATGCTGGGGCACCTTGGTGGCTCAGTGGTTGAGTGTTTGCCTTCGGGTCAGGTTGTGGTCCCAGGGTCTTCGGATCAAGTCCTGCAGGGAGCCTACTTCTTCCTCTGCCTATGTCTCTGCCTCTCTCTCTGTGTCTCTCATGAATAAATAAATAAATATAAATCTTAAAAAAAAGAACTGTGGGCAGCATGCTTTTCCTCCCCTTTCCTTTTATAGCCAGATACATACTTTATTTTTTTTAATGACTTTATTTATTTATTCATGAGAGACAGAGACAGAGACAGAGAGAGAGAGAGAGAGAGGCAGAGACACAGGCAGAGAGAGAAGCAGGCTCCATGCAGGGAGCCTGACATGGGACTCTATCCTGGGACTGCAGGATCATGCCCTGGACCGAAGGCAAGTGCTAAACTGCTGAGCCACCCAGGTGTTCCTTGAACATTAATTACAAATGGCTTATTTCAATGAGTAATGGTGCTGGTCAGAAATGTTCACCATTTCCCTAAGATTTTCATGAGTGGGACAATTCTGTTTTTTGGGAAAGTAAAATCTGGAGACTCAGCTGTAAAATATGACCTAAGTAATGGCTTCACCCACATTCCCTTGTCCCATCTGAGGTCAAGTAAACATGAACATTTCCCTGGAACCTACTGACCTGAAGTTCTGACATAGTTATAGGATGCTTGTCTCAAAAATTCAGACCACAACCCAAGCTCTTCTCTTCCCTCATCCACTTGAAGAGTAGCAACTGTGTCTCACTATTTCCTTAGGATGTCCAGGCAGTATTTTGCACTTGGGCAGTTTCTCAGAGTTCATAGACTTTCTAAGGCTGGAAGGAAGAGACCCTCGACATTATTAGACTATGAGCCCATGAGGGCAGAAACCTCATCACTTGTTCCATGTTGTGGCCTCAGTGTGTAAGTGCATTGCACACAGAAGGTATGTGGCAAATATTTTTTTATTGATTCTTGTCCCTAGTCATATGACTCTAGGTTTGGATCCACAGGTCTCAAAAGTAAATGATCATAGTAGTAAGGACTAGCTGTGTATACATCACACAGACACACACGCATGGATTAATTCAACATAATTGAAAGTTATGAGGTGCTGTGTTCAGTATGGGCTCCATGAGATCAGGGATTTTTGGTTTGTGTTTTTCTCTGATGTATACCCAAGTGCCTGGCCCACTATGCACAAGCACCAGTGACTATCTGACCAATGTAGAATTGTGAGAAAGAAGTGTATTGAGAAATCAATGTATTTACTTACCGACATATATTGCTGCACACCATTCACAAGTTAGGGTCCAGCCCCTTCCTTAAACTGATCGATTTTGAGAGCTGTTTATAAGTGACAAATTCATTGAAAAATGTCTTATAGCCTATGAGTTTGGTGACCATGAGCTGTCTTGCCATTCCACTCCCATCATGAAGGAAAGGGGGCATGAAGACATAGGAGCATACAATCTACAAAACTCAAAAACAGATTCCTTATTAGAGTGGTGATTTGCTTCTTGTTCCTCTGCCTCATCCTTGTGACAAGATTTTCTCACCTCCTTTATGTCTTCTTTAAGCATAGATATTTCTTCACATTGTTTTGCTTATCTCTTTCCATTAGGAGTCAGGATTGGCATTGAGTAATTTGAAGTCCCCTGGATTCCTGGCATGAGGTCAATCATTCTCTCCAGGTGGTGATAGGAGATGGGGAGGGGCAGTGGTGGGAAAATGGGGGTTACATGATGAGTGTGTGCATTGCGTAAGAGTATACTACAGGTGGTTTGGGAAGGCAATTTACAAGCCTACTTTTTATTTTATTTTTAAGATTTTATTTATTTATTCAAGAGAGACACACACACACAGAATGAGAGAGAGAGAGAGAGAGAGAGAGGGAGAGAGAGAGAGAGAGAGAGAGAGAGAGAGAGAGGCAGAGACACAGGCAGAGGGAGAAGCAAGCTCCATGCAGGGAGCCTGATGTGGAACTCAATCCTGCGACTCCATGATCACAACCTGGGCCGAAGGCAGGTGCTACACTGCTGAGCCACCCAGGGATCCCCAAGCCTATTGATTTTTAAACAAAGATAGGTAGAAACAAAACGGAGGAGAGATATGATAGAATTATACCTCAAAACTCAGTTGTGGGTAGTCAAACATGTTTTCAAACCAGGACAGGGCTGCATTCACAAAAGACAACAGGGCCAGGAAGGCAATCAGATTCACAGCTATATTTGCCACCAGGGAGATGGATGAGGATACTCTCTTTCTTGCAGCTTCTAGGAGGTTCCTTGAATCACTTTATCAAAAAATAGCAATTCCAGAATTACCAAGGTGTTGTCAGTGGATGGACATCACAGGTGTAGAAATGGCATAATCAGAGTTCATTTGATTGGAGACACAAACTCTCAGGCTCATGCCTTGATCAAAATACTCACCTATATTCTGTGACATCATTTATAATTGCTTACAATTGCTGAGTGTAGGTGATTGTCATATGGGTATCTTATGGTTATACTACTCTGTTAATTGGGGGAGGGTTATAATTAAAAACTTGGTAAAGATAAAGATATTATAGGCTTTAAAAATTATATTAAGGTAGTTACCAGAAAATATTTATAAAATATTCATGGTATAAGGACTAATACATCAAAGAAGGCCTGAAGAAATGGAATGTCACCATCACCTTTGAGTACCCCCTCTTCCTTAATCTCATCCTCTTCTCTTTAATCTCAGAAGTACCTGGCTCCCTAGAAGTTGCTTATCATTCCCTTTCTTTTTCCTTTTCCCATGTGAGTGTATACCTAAAATAATATGTTGCATAGGTTTACACACTTGCTTAACTTTACAAGTGGAATCACACCTATTCCATACATGTATTCTTTGACAAGTTGCTTTTCACTGACTATACCTACATAGAAACAGGGGATGAATCCCAGCAACATGTTCATTGATGGATTCTGTTATTGAATTTGATTATTTTGACTATCTTGAACCCCTTTATCCTTTTCAACCTTTTTCCTTTCTTTTGCACAGGGCAAAAAAATGAACTGAAGAGGGGCTAAAGATATCTATATCATACCTTCATACTTCCTATTATATAAGAAACTTCCAGAAATGGTTGTCCCATTGCTTTCCAACGGTCTTAAATCAGTGCTCAAAAAACACTACACCATATTTAAAATGAAATATCTAAATTCAACGGTTAAGGAAATGTATTGACATTCAAGTATTTAGGAAGCTTTTCAAGTATTGAAGAAGGATTTTTTTTTTTTTTTGGAAGTCTAATGAAGCCTGATAGTCACTGGGAAATTACATTCATTTTAAGATCATGGGCTCTCCAATGATCAACTTTTGTCTGTGCTTTGAATTTGGACACCCCCATCCCACCTCTCCAGTTTGTAGGAATGAGGTATCCCACTTACCCAGTTTCCATTTTCATGGCATTCTTGAGGGTTATTTTAGGTGTTTCTGTCTCAGGCCAGAAGAGTTTAGCCACAGCCAACGATGCAGGTGCGGACATCACTGAAGCAGTTAAAAGGTGGGAGGGTGAAACCTGTGATTTTGGGAGAAGGGCCAGCTGAAGTGTAGCTTTTCTGTTGTGCTCAGAATGAACAGCCCAAAAGCTTTACAAGGGGAGAGAAGGGCAGAACGGAGCCTGCCTCACAATAGTGTATTTTTGGAGGCTTGGGAGCACTCAGTGAGCCATGTCAGCATCACCTTGAGAGTCAGAGGACGAAGGGAGGAATTTGTGCTAATTGACCACATCCTTTGGTGAGAAGCCCAAAACCAAAATCTAATCATTTCAGAAGAGAATGAATCCTGGTAAAAACTTCCGAAGAAGATTCCTCTCCCTCCATGTGGATCTGATGAATGTTTAAATAGTCCCAGAAGCAGGTATTTCATTAGATCATCAGTTTAGCTTTAGACAAGGGAAGTGTCTGGGGTGCAGGCACAGGTACACCCCTCTCTGTCTTCCTTTCAGTCTTCTGAATTCTGTGGTGCCTTTATATAATATTCATTTATCCAGAGTCCCTTTAATCTGTAAGTGATTTCTGTTTCCCTCACTGTGAACCTACTTAAACTCTTTTGCCTTTCGTCCCCACATGCTTATTTTGTTTCTGAATTCTCTTCCCTATATTTTCAGAATGCCAGAATCTGCACTTCCCTCCCCACCCCCAGTCCAGCCAGCACATTTTCACAGGCAGCACTCTTAGAGCGGTGGCTGAGTGGACCATCTGCAGATCCACACTGCTATTCCTGAGAACTCTTTCAGCTCCTCCCCCTTTTTAGATATTTTATTTTTATTTATTTGTTTATTTATTTATTTATTTATTTATTTATTTATTTATTTAGCAGAGAGAAGGACAGAGAGCACAAGCAGGCGGAGGGAGAGGGAGAAGCAGGCTCCTCGTAGAGCAGGGAGTTGGATGCGGGCTCCATCCCAGGACTCTGAGATCATGACCTGAGGTGAAGGCAGATGTTTAACTGGCTGAGCCTCCCGGCACCCCCTCTTCCACTTTTGCTCTTCCCTCTTCCTATTGGTTGCTCTCCGAGGACTGGATGAGGTGGATGGATGAAACTCCCCTCTCTAGTAAGAGCTCCTTCTCACCTGGGGCCACACCTCTTCATTTTTCCATGTCTGCACTGGGGGCTGCCTCTCTCTGGGGCTTACAAGCTCTGTGCTTGGGGCACGAGCACTGGTTATAATGCTCTGCGGCCCTGTGCCACACACCAGCAGCTCTCCAACTGGGTTGCACGTAAGAATGTACAGGAGGAGTACTTTAAAAAATCATTGATACCTGGGTCTCACCCCAAGAGCTTCTGGTTTAATTACTCTGTGGCATGGGCCTGGACATTGGGGTTTTTAAATGTTCCTGGATGATTCTAATGTGCAGTAAGGTTTGAGAACCACTGTTCTAAGCCACTGGTCATAAAACTTTCTCTGTGAAAGGCCAGAGAGTAAACATTTTTTGCTTTTTCAGGCCACAACTACTCAACTCTGTAGCATGAAAGCTACCATAGAAGAATGAATAGAAGCAGCTGGTTTTCAGTAAAACTTTAGTTACCAAAAAAAAAAAAAAAAAAAAAAAAAAAGGAGCAATCTAGCTTGGCCCATAAGCCACACTTTGCTGGCCCCCGGTCTAGACTGCCTTTACTAGTGACAGTAATAATGGTTTTTGTTATTATTTTACATTGTTAGAATTTTGGCCAAAATCACCTCAATATGTGATTTCATTATGCCACAGTTGAATGTAATTCATATTTAGGTAGCAGATTTTGAAAGTGAAGCCACAAAGGTCCTCAGGGTCACTCCTTTCCAAGGCCAGAGGAAGAATGGCCAACTATACAGCAAAAGGACACTCTTTGGCCTCCTAATCCAACAGCAGTGATCAAGCAAAGACAGAGATAAGAGTAGCAAAGAAAGAGGTTGAATTTTTCAAAATTTACCTTGAAACATTCTTACTGCATAAGAAGTGTATGCACCTAAAAAGCTTCTAGCAATGGTAGAGAACCCAGCTGTCATGACTGTGTGGAGTTCAGACTTGGTGATGTGTGGTGAGTATGGTCGGACCAGCAGTGGAGACTCTTGTCTAGAAACAAAGCAAGGCCAAGTTTCAATGCTCTCTTTTAAATCATAAGAGGGTGTGCCAATCTACTAAAGATACTCTCTCTCTTTTATTTTTTTTTTTAAATTTTTTTCTCTCTTTTATTTTTAAATGGAGCCCAGTCTGGGGCTCAAACTCATGATCCTGAGACAAAGACCTGAGCTGAAACCAACAGTTGGACCCAACTGATTGAGCCACCCAGGTGCCCCTGATTCTATTTTCTAAAGCAGTATTTCTTTTTTTTTTTTTTTAAGGATTCATTTATTTATTCCAGAAAAAGAGAGAGAGAAAGCACAAGTGGGAGGTGGAGAGGGAGAGAGAATCTCAAACAGACTCCACAAAAGCCCAGAGCCTGACGTGGGGCTCAATCCTAACATCCTGAGATCACGACCTAAGCCAAAACCAAGAGTCAGATGTAAAGCAGTATTTCTAAGTGTGAATCACAGACAGCTCAGCATTACCTGGGAACTTGCTAGATGTGCAAATTCTCAGACTTACTGATTCAGAAACTGTGAATGGGACCAGCAATCATGTTTGAACAAGCCTTCAGTTGTGGTTCTGATGCATATTCATTTGGGAACTCACATCATTGATGTCTGGATCATTGAACTCTACATCAGGGTGCATATTGAGTCATGTGTAATGTTTGCAGAGTGTACAAGGCCAATTCATATAAGGTCTCTACTAACCTAAAATCAGAGTCTGCTGGCCAGGTACACTTTTCTAAGGTTGGAACACTATTCCCCAAGTAACTGAGCCCTAGCCTTGTGAACTGGTGACTTCACATCTTCCAGCTTCATCCTGACAGACCATAAACCTCTTTGCTTACACCAGAGGGAAATAGAGATGCCTAAAAACATACCAGCAATAACAAGGACAGGTGCCCACAGGTGCTTTTCTATTTGGGAATCAGACACCCCATTCTTCCCCTTAGGTGGAAATGAATTAGAGAGAGTGTATTTGTAAGGGCCTGAATCCCATTAAGGAGGACTGGTGGCCTGGGACGTGGGGCTCTACATAAATAAGAGCTGTACTTTTAGCATAGTAAGTATTCAGTTGAGCACCACAGAAGCATGTGTTCAATTTTACAGTTTTCCCTTCATTATTTGTTATTGTTCTATAGGATGGAATATGTTGAGCTTCACTTCATGGACTAACTAGAAACTCAGTACATGAGCCCTCTTACCCTGCGGATAGGAGTAATCAAGTCAAGATGGTGTTCTAATAATTAGTCCTGAGAGATTTTATGATGATAATTATAATAATTTCAACTCCTAGGGAAGGAAGTATGGGCTCATCCCTAAAGACTATCCTCCAGGCTAGCAGCCGGGCTTACCAATAAGACTCAGACTGCCTGGAGCAGTTGTAAGCCTTGGATTTGGAGCTATGTGTTTCTCTTGGTGACTTGAATTTTGCTTCAGATCTGATTACCTTGGGCCGCTGTGCTGGCAAACATTCACATGTTCTTTCCTGGGTGTGTGATTCTGTTTTGCCTGAAGCTACATATTCTGAGTGATGAGGATGGTTACCATTTCCTATTTATCCACCCCATAGGAATGCTACTCTTTTGAATGACATGCCTTGGCATCATATTTCCTTGCTTAAATGGCCTTCAGACCAAGCACTTACCCATGTGATGGATCAGAAAGATGAAAATGCTTTTGCTCATCGGCATTTTCCTTCAGGCCCATCTAAGACAGACTGTTGGCCAATTCAGACACATTGAGAATAAGCGCAACTATTTATACAGCCACAGGTTTGTTGGTGAAAAGTCTTTCTGGTCTTTTTCCTTACCACAAGCATTATACCACAGAAAGTGAGGCTGCCTGTTACATCTGTGCAGCTTCAAGATAAGTGGTGAACTCCATTTGAGAGGGTGACCTGGTAGCTTCTGAAGGGTAGGTCTGAGACCTAATAAATCAATCAACTCAGAAAAGATTGGTTGAGGATCTGTACAGAATCTATATGGCACTTAGATAAAATGATTGCATCTTGCCTCCTCTCCATAAACTTTCAAGAACCCAAATGTGACACTAGGACACTGAGACACTTGGGAGGGATCTCTCTCATGCACCCTTTCTCTCTCTATGGAATCTGGACATTGTCAGTGGTGGGGGTTCCTTATTTTGACACCCCTCCCCAACACTAAAAAAACAATAATGCTGTTATATTTTTAATTGTACATTCTAGGAAGAATTGAACTCCATTTTAAATAGGAGTTTTGTTTTGTTTTTAGAGATTACAGCTTACTGTCTAATGAATATATTGCCAGTAGCCACTACAGATTCAATAGGAGATGATCCCATAGTAACTAACATTATCCATCTAACCTAAAAGCGGAAAAGGAACAAACTCAGTGAAGATCTGTTTGTATATGTGACACTTCAAAGTAGGGATGAAAATCTTTCAAGGAAAATGCTTTCAATAATTGTTGGCAGGCCAGCACTGGTGCATAATGTGAGCGTATGTTATTTAGCCTAATGTGGACCCATCAAATCCTCCTATGTGAATGGTAGGGCTGAGTCACTGTATATCCTCTGAATTCATACTTTCATCATACAAACAATTGTCTATCAAAATGTTGTATAAGAGTAATAAATTATAATAATTGCTAACAGTCATGACAAGCTTTGCTGCATTCCAAGCACTGTTTTAAGCTCTTGATTCAGGCAATGAATTTAATGATCACAACAACCCTTTGTGAGAGGTCCTGTAATCATAGCCATTTTATAGCAAAGGAATCCAAGGCACAGAACACCTGGGTGTCTAAGATCACCCAGCTAGTAAGTAGTGGGATGTAGTTGAGGTTTGGCCTTTTGTGCTAAACTCTCAAATGAACATGGTTTATGGTCCCACTTCTACACTAGCCCTTCCGCTAGAGACTGTGGTGCCTGCTTCAGAATGGGGACATCCTGTTGCATTCTGTCCTTCCTTTCTGCTTAGACATGAGCCCAGTACTGCTGAATGTTCAAGTCAACAATCAGAAAATTACACCGTTGGGGATCCCTGAGTGGCTCAGGGGTTTTGCGCCTGCCTTTGGCCCAGGGCGCGATCCTGGAGTCCCGGGATCGAGTCCCGTGTCGGGCTTCTGGCATGGAGCCTGCTTCTCCCTCTGCCTGTGTCTCTGCCTCTCTCTCTCTTTCTCTCTGTGTCTATCATAAATAAATAAAAATAAATCTTAAAAAAAAAGGAAATTACACTGTTGCTGAAATTCTGAATTCAGCTGCTATTCTTTCTCTCTGCCTCTCTGACTCCCTCTCTCTCCTTCCCCTTTGTCCCTCCTTCCCTCTCATTTATGTATTTACAAGGATCAAGTGAGGGCTATGGCTGTGCCCAATCTCTGTATGCACCACCTGGTTTGTGTGTGCATTTGCACTAACTTACACATTTCCTCAGGTTCTGATTTAACACAAGTCTAGTAGAACTGACAGATGCTGGGGTGGCAGGTTTAACTTTTCAGACCTTTTTTTCTTTTTTTAAAATTGTGTGTGCTTATCAAACTCCCTCAGAAACACAAAGCAGCTTCCCCTTCTTGCTTTGATCCTCTAGCAACAATTAGAGCAGGCGTCTCCACTTTTGCAACATCCTGAGGGTAAGCAGGGACTCCGTGTAAGGCACAGGGAAACACAGCCAGGATGAAGGAAGGGTGCTGTTCTCCCCACAGATGTCAAAGAAGTAATTACTAAGGTTTCCTGAAGATAGCCAGCAGGTCAAAGCCCCGTTAAAAGTCCCGGAGATAAAATTTGCTCTATGGCTACATGCTCTATGGCTATATGGATTTTTTGGCTTGGCTCTAATAACTTGGGGTGGAAGAGGAGGCAGTGGAGGATCTTGGTATGAACATAAAAGCATGTTGGGAAAACCTAGATAAAAGGCGTTTAAGACTTTGTCCCCCAGATAACCAGCTGTACACCTATCATGTCACCCAATCGCTTCAAGTCCCAGTACCTTTCTAATGATCCACTGCATCAATCCAAGGTAGTAGAGCATGGGCTTTACAGTGCTGAGGAAAACCACAATGGGCAGGACCTGGGGGTGAGATGAAAGCAATCATGGTTGATGTTGGCCTTGGTAGTATTAGTACATTTCAGATCAGGCCTCTCTCCTGCTTCCTTTGCCCTGCTGAAACATCATCAAAATACTGGAAACTCTTCTTTGATTAATGACAATCAGGCAGTTTCCCTATCTATAATCTATTATTTGAATTTGCTCTGGATAAATTTGAATATATTTCATAGGAAACTTGACTTTTTTTTGGTTTCTCTGAGAAGATGAGCTTTTCTTACTGTAGTTACTCAGAGAAGGAATGCATTTTGGGAGGATTTGTAATAAGTAGATCAAGAAACTGAAGTCCACTGGCAGATATTCTTGAAGTTCTGACATTAAACATCTTCATTAGCAGAATATTCTGGTCAAAATTGAGTGGGAGTAGCCTCTCAGATCCTTATTTATAAAGGATACAGCGATCAGATACAGCACGATAGGTGCTTACACACACTGCCTTCCATTAGTAAGCACGCATTAGTTTAGCTTTTTAAAAAATTATCCTATTTATAGATTTTTTTTAATCTCTAAAAAAAGGAACTTTGGAAGCTAGTTTACTTCGGTGATACCACAATTGTCTTATTTTGGATCCTGTTTCCCTGATGTTTTTGGGTGCCATCAATGCAGCTTGTTTTCACAGTGAACGGTTTCTACCCTGTAGAGAACACACAGAGCTGTGGGCTGGGTCCCTCCGCACTCCTGCCCCTATGTACCCCTTCCCCTCTGTTCTCCAGCTAAATGGCCAGGGACAAGCTGCCACCAGACGCATAGAATGACCAAGGACAATTCGTACAGGATCTAATTTAGAAATATCTATTAATAATATATATTAAAAGACATTTTGTGCCATTACTCAGAGCTCAGTCACTTATGTGCTTTTATTGGCTTTAATGGACAAGCAGAACCTTCCTGAAAGCTTCGGCGAATTAAAAGGGCTTATATCTTGAATGTTCCCACAGGGATTCTGCTTTGGCAGAAAGGATGGAGGCCACTGCTCTGGGGAAGAGGAGGTGGTGGGTGGGTGGGTGGGCAGGAAAAGTCTAAAGAGTAGCAAATTAGGCTTTCCCAGTGACTTTTCTTTTTCCCAGGTGTAGGTTCAATTCTTGATAGCAGCACATTTCCAAACCTTTGGCCTTTTGGAGATGGCTTAGTTATCTCAGCACCAAAGCATCAAATCAGCAGCTTAAAAAAAATCAACAATTAAAAAGAAAGATTCAGCATAAAATTTGGCCTAACTGAAGCTGGGTAGTTTGGAGGTAAACTCAGAATCCCTAAGTGATAAAACAATTTAGAAGTATAGAAATAATAACACTGCTAAGAATGCTGTAGAAAAAGCCAAATTTACCCTTGGGACTCAGCAAGTATTTGTAGGGTCTTGACAGGGGAAACTGTGCTTCCTGGGCTTGTAGGAGTGCAGGGAGGCCAGGGTGCCTTTCCCTGGAGAATGTCCCTCCTTTGGTTGGGAGAAGGGCCAGCCTCCAGGTATGCTGTGCTGAAGGAAAGACACAAAAGGTTTGGCATGGAAATGGCTCTAAAAGAACAGAGGTCAATGTGGTGGCTAGCTGCCTCCTTTTGGGAGACTGAGGGGGTTCCTGAGCACAGAGTTGTCACTGATCCTGGGCCTAGAAGCCATCAGTGGCCATGTGCCTGATCATGGCCAGGTACCAAATGTTCCTTTCCCTGATGTCACAGATACTATTACCCCGTATGTCTTTTTTAGTAGTATCTCAGGCAATGCTAGGAGCCCCCTCAAAAGTATTTGTATATTTCTGACTTCCTCTAGATGTTTCTCTCAGTGCTATAGTCACAAAGCAAAAACGTTTGTAATCTATGGACTTCAGATAAAATCAGGTAAGTGGAAAAAGTTAGTGCTGTGGTATCCACCTAGGACATGTTGGGTGTGTATCTGGTTTCTGGTCAGGTTTTATCAGAATGTCTACAAAGATCCAGAAGGTACTGGAAAGGAAGTAACTACTTTGAAAAGGGATTTGGCTTTACCTTAAATGCCAGTAAGTGGTCTGCATAGGTGTACCGAAGACAAATTCATCACCAGTGTTACTATATCCAAGAAGGTCTGATTTAAAGAAAGGAAGAGCCGACAATCATTACAACCATGGAATTGGTGGTTACAGTCCACCAAGGAGGAGCCCAGCAAACTTGCTGGTGAGTTGTGGAAGGTAAATTCTCATAGCCTTCCCCGCTCCAGTAGATGGCATGGAAGTATATTTTTGAGCTATAACTACATATGGATTTCCTTTCCTTTGTGACATTCAGTATGACTCTGGGATGCTCAAGAAGGAGCCCACTGTGTCAATTTGGATATAATCCTCAAGACATGTCAGAAATAGATTTATTCATCTGCATTAGTTGACCTATATTTTTGTTTGTGTAGAATATGTTAATCTGTTTAATTATCAATATTAGTGTTGTCTCTCCCCATATCATCCATGACATCACTCTCCTATCCCAATTGTCCCTTTCATCCCACCCCAGAGGTGCCAGCTGTGTCAAGCTGAACCTATTTCTGACATGTCTTGAGGATACTAAAAGCACTTATCGGCAAGATATTCATTTGAACCCAACTTACCTCAACTTGTTGGCCCAACCAATCAAAAGCCATAAATCCAGGATCAGTCCTCAGGATTAAGAGCCCAAGAAGAAATTGTAACCCTATTCCCCAAAAGACAGGCCTCCAGTAAACCTATGCAGAAAGATGAAGAGATAGATCTTACTAGAAAATGAATGCGAAGGTCAGCATAAACACCCAGAGGATGACTATTTCCTTGGAAGCTTCTCACACGTGGCCTATGATCCACCTTCTTTGGGAGCCAAGGCAGTTGTGAGCAGAGGATCCCTTGATAGAATCATGCCCCCAGATCTCAGGGTTGCATTTCCTGGTTCAAATCCCGAGTCTGAGTTCTCCAGCCTCTGGAGAGATGTAACTATTATAGCCTGATAACCCAGGGGGTGATCCTGGAGTCCTGGGATCGAGTCCCATGTTGGGCTCCCTGCATGGAGCCCGCTTCTCCCTCTGCCTGTGTCTCTGTCTCTGTCTCTGTCTCTCTCTCTGTCTCTCATGAATAAATAAATAAAATCTTAAAAAAAAATCACACCCGTATCATATTTCCTTTCCAGATATCTGTAACAACACAAAAGAAAAAAGACTGGCAGAAAACAAGAAACAAACGGACATACTGAGCTAGGTGAGGCTTTGTAAATTAAACAAGCAACGAACAAATTGATGAGGTGTATGTCCTACAAGACAGAAGGGGGATACTGATCTCATTTTAGACTACAATCAACCATGGCTTGGGCCGACCTTTGCTGCATGGATATGACAAGCCCTGAGGACTTACAGAAATGCAGAAAACATGCTTCTGGAAACAGAGCAGGGAAGATGGATAACTAACCAGACGCTGATAAAAAATCACGAGACAAGAATGTTTCTCACTGGACTAGGAGGGCCTCTGATAGCTTTTAGGACACAGTTATGAAATCTGATTTTAGAAACTCTCATGCCATCTGGTCTCACAAAGTTTGAGTAAGTTGGTCATTCCCTGTCCTGGCTCACCGTATGTTTTAGTGGGAGACTGACACACTTCACTGGGTGCTTGAAATGTAAAGAAGGATTTTGTGGATTTCAGAGCTATTAACCAGCAGGTTGTAATATAGCTTTCCAGAAAGTTCTGGCATTATTGGCATGCCTTTGTTTCTGTTCAGAGCTTTGTTAGGGGGTCGTGGGTAGTAAGTGAGCAATATGTGCATCTGATCACTTCTGCTGCGGAGGATGGTGTCCATCAGTGAGTGAGTTTGGAGGGGCCTCAGGGCCATACACATGACAACTGTCCTCTACTTCTCCTGGGGTCCTCCTGGTTCCCTCCACACCTGCCCTGAAATCTGGCTTCCCTGCACTCACCTCTTTCCTCTATGCCCCTTATAATGGAGACCTCTTCTTCTCCCACTGGAGGAAGGAATTTATTCACACATTTAATCATTGCTAATTTGAGACCACTTCTAGGTCACTTCTGGTCCCTAAAGGAGATTCCTTATCTCCAGGATCACAAAGGACTCATCCCTGAGCTGGGACCTCCCCTCTACTTGTTAACACCCTCACTTCTCCACCTTGCAGCAGCTATGCTAAGTATCAGCACCCACTGCCTGCTTCAGGGCACGGCCCAAGCCCCTCACTCCTACAACACCTTCTTGCATCTCCTCAGACAAGGACAGAGGCATTCCTCTGTGCTTCACTCCTACTGTCTTCCTTGATCATATTTTGCGATGAAACCTCAACTGGCTAACTTTCTGGAGATTAGATGTGAGCCCAATACCACTAGGATCTTGGACATTCGGCTGCTTGACCAGCATATGTTGAATTACTAGTTAAATGAAGTGGGACTGTGTGTTGCTTCTCTGGAACAGTATTCTACCCCTGGGCGGGGGGACCCATCTGTGGGTTATGAAGAACACTGCAGGACACCCATCTTTAATAAGAAAGAAGAGGATGTATCAGAGCATATCACACATAGTAACGATGAGTCTTATTTCATGAAAACTTTAATGTATGAATACATGTACTGAGCAGTGGAAACACTGATCTAGAAGATATTAAGGGAATACCAGTTCAGTAGACACTAAGTTTTCATGGTTGAATTTAGGAAAGGTGGATGATGCTTCCTCCTTAGTTTCTGATAGAGTTTCACAGTGGCCATGGAGGAAGGCAACATTTAATTGGGTGCATTCATGTACTTTAGTTTGGATTCATCAGATTCTTTAATTGCAAGGAATATATGTGGTCCCAAATAGCAATCTCACACCACATAAAATAAAGTAGCTCAAAATAGAGGCTTCAGCCATTTGGTTATCTTGGCTAGATGACTCCCAACCTCCTGATGATTGCTTCCATCCCATTAACATTAGCAAAGTCTGATGCCTCAGACCACCCAGGAGAATTTCTGAGCCCCTGGGGTCAGAGATCCATAAAGTAAAATGAAAGATGGAAGTAAGCTCAGGTTTCTGAGGTGGTAAATATTTTTGATGGTGCATATGTGACAAGAGCTTTTGATCCCAATTCTCACCAACTCCAGAGATATCTTCTGATGCATAAAAACAAAGTTCCTCAGAGACTTAGACATTGAAATCAAATTTAAATGGACATTCGGAAACTTGACAAATACTTGAGTGTTAAGACAGAGTCCCAGGCAATCCTGGATTACGAATCAGAAGCTGAAATTGTGAAGGTAGTTTTGTTCCTCTCTAGCTGACTAACTTTGAGTAAGTCACTTCTCTGAGCTTTATCTTCCTGGTCCAAGAAATAAAGAAAATAATTTGCCTCTCTTACCTCATGGGGCAATAAGGACTAGGAATACCTTCAGGATACAACAACAAAAGAGTGAATTCAATGGACTTAATATGGATTGGGTTTTGAGAAATCAATTGCTTATTGATTGACATTGAGAAGATGAATTAACCACTTTTGCATGGGCTGGAGCAATTAGTTGGTAATGTATGCCTTTAATTAGATGACTGGCCAGGATATTGGGTTCTCAGGACATCAGTAGTTTGAATTTACCACAGTGATTACATAGAGATCCATTAAATTTCTGAAAATGGTGTTGGGTGGGTGGTAGGGAAGAGGAATTGGTGGTGGTGACAATACTAATAAATAATTTAAAATTAAAAAAAAATATATGTGGATGAAACAAAATGAGAAAACCAAATAGATCAATGTGGTTATTTCTCTGATTTAAAGCAAGAGCTTTGTTGATGTGTCTCTGGATCATCCTCCTTAATTTCTTTGTTTCTTGAAGAATCCTTCTCAGTGGTGATCTGCTCTTCATCTTGAAATCAAGCATTACAAGAGAGATGGAATAATGAGGATCCGGGGCATAACAACCCCTAATCTTTGCTCAGAATTTTGGCAAAGGATCGACAACAGTTCTTTTAAAATTATTATGCAAGAAGATAACTCTTATTACCTAGCTGTGCAGACGTTTTCCCTTTTATCACGAAAAATACAGGATCACACTTCTCTCTCTCTTTTCTCCAAAACAGCTGTAGTATTTCCTCTTTTTCTTTAGGGAATAGGCTCATATCTCTGCCTCTTGCTTCTGTCTCTGCTCTAATCCTTCAACCCCTGCTGTTTTCGGGCATGAGCTCAATGAAGTTAATATCAGAGGCTGCCTAAGTCTCCTTTTATACTTTGCCAGACGTCGTTTCCACAGGGCGGAGATCAACGTTAGTTTATTTTCCTGGCAGCCCAAGGCTTGGTCTGCAGATGTGAGCACTAGTCCAGTATCTTCAAGGGCTGATAAACATTCCTTTGGGATCTAGCGTCCTCCTATCAATGGGCTAAAGTTTGGAAGTAGTGCCCTTTCTCAACTAACCCTTGCTCTAAGGAATGGAGTGAAGTATATACCTGGATATCTTTGAAGATACCATTTGAGCTTTTCAAGATCCATGACCCATTCTGCTCTCAGGATAGCATAGAGGATTGCCTGCCTCCCTCCATTTGGCAAAGACAGGTGGCAAGGCAGTTTGCAGATGTGGAGCAATTTTGAACAGGTTCTAAAAGGGATAATGTCAAATCTCAGCTTCTGTTTTCTGTCATATCTCAGGTAGCCATTGATTCTCTGTACTGTGCGAACTCAGAAATAAGTCATAAGTGGGGCACCTCAGCTCAGATGGTTAAGTGTCCGACTCTTGATTTTGGCTCAGGTCATGATCTCAGGGTTATGAGACTGAGCCCTGCATTGGACTCCGTGCTGGGTGTGGAGCATGCTTAGGATTCTCTCTCCCTCTAGCCATACCTGCTCTCTAAAACAAACAAACAAACAAACAAATAAATAAATAAAAAATTTTTAAAAAGTCATAAGCGTATATCCAATCTGAAAGGATTCCAAGGATCATACAGTCCTTTGATGTCAAACTCCATTATATGTTTCACTTAGACTACCTTCATTTTCTGGGCTGGACCTCAGGAATTAGGAAGGTGGAGAATAATAGAAACCAACCAGTGAAGTCCAAGCTGCAGCTGCTGAGGACAAGTGTAGGCATGAGCCTAATTTCTTTCATTCCCACCTAACACCTTGCTTAGCCAGTAGTTAAAGTTTGACAAATATTTGGTTTAAATAATCATGATTATTTTTTTTCAGTGAAATTTCAAGTTACTTACTGTCAATGGAATGTTTGGCATTAACTGTTCACCCGCCCAACCTGTTCCCATCTTAATTTATTTGTTTATTTTTACTATTAGATTGCTACAGACTTCTTTATGATTTTAAATTTTAATATAATTAACATGCAGTTTTATATTATATTGAGGTGTACAATATAGTCTTCAATAGTTCTCTACATGATAAGTGTACTCTTAATCCCCTTCACCTATTTCACTTGTCCCCCACTCACCTCCCCTCTGGTAGCCATATCTCCATATTAAGTCTATTTTTTTGGCTTATCTCTTTTTTTCTTTGTTCATTTATTTTGTTTCTTAAATTCCACATTTGAGTGAGATCATACGGTATTTGTCTTTCCCTGACTGACTTCCTTCAGTTGGCATTATAGTCTCTAGAGCCATCCATGTTGTTGCAAATGACAAGATTTCATTCTTTTTTATGGCTGAATAATATTTATGCATATAAATATATAGTGATACACACACACACACATATATATATGATACACTTATCACCTCTTCTTTATCCATTCACCTACATCGATGGACACTTGGGTTGCTTCCATAGTTTGACTATTATAGATGATGCTGCAATAAACACAGGGGTGTATGCATCCCTTTGTATTCTTTGGATAAATACCCAGTAGTGCAGTAACTGGACCACCAGGTAGTTCTATTTTAAAGTTTTGAGGAACCTCCATATTCTTTTCTGCAGTGGCTGCACCACTTTGTGTTCCTACCAACAGGGCACAAGGGTTCCTTTTTGTCCTAATTCTTGCCAACGCTTGTCATTTCCTGTTTTGACTTTAGCCATTCTGACAGGTGTGCAGTAATATCTCCTTGTGGTTTTGATTTGCATTTCCCTTATGATGATTGATGTTGAGCATCTTTTCATGGGTCTGCTGGCCATCTGGATGTCTTCTTTGAAGAAATGTCTGTTCATGTCTTCCCATTTTTAAATTGATTTAGGTTTTTTTTTGGTGTTAAAAGTATGGAATAGTTCACAGATTTGCATGTCATCCTTGTGCAGAGGCCATGTTAATTTTCTATTGTTCCAATTTTAATATATGTGCTGACAAAGTGAGCTCCCGTTCCCATCATTATTTTCTTTATTTTTATTTTTTTCATTTTTTAAAATTTAAATTCAATTTGACAACATGTAGTATAACACCCAGTGCTCATCCTATCAAGTGCCCCCCTCAGTGCCCATCACCCAGTGATGCCCATTACCCCATTCCTCCACCCACTTTCCCTTCTGCAACCCTTTGTTTGTTTCCCCGAGTTAGGAGTCTCTCATGATTTGTCTCACGCTCTAATTTTTCCCACTCAATTTCCCTTCTTTCCCTTATAATCCCTTTCACTATTTCTTACATTCACATATGAGTGAAACCATATGATGATTGTCCTTCTCTGATTGACTGATTTCACTCAGCATAGTACCCTCCAGTTCCATCCAAGTCAAAGCAAATGGTAGGTATTCTGATGGCTGAGTAGTATTCCATAGTATATATATACCACATCTTCTTTATGTATTCATCGGTTGGAAGATATCATGATTCCTTCCACAATTCAGCTATTCTGGACATTGCTGTTGAGAACAATGGGGTGCAGGTGTCCCAGCGATTCACTGGGTCATAGAGTAGTTTTAACTTCCTGAGGAACCTCCACACTGTTTTCCAGAGTGGCTGTACCAGTTTGCATTCCCACCAACAGTTGAAGAGGGTTCCCCTTTCTCCACATCCTCTCCAACATTTGTTGTTTCTTGTCTTGTTAATTTTAGCCATTTGCACTGGTGTAAAGTAGTATCTCACTGTGGTTTTGATTTGATTTCCCTCATGGCATGTGATGTGAAGCATTTCCTCATGTGCTTATTGGCCATGTGTAGGCCTTCTTTGGAGAAATATCTATTCTGTCTTCTGCCCATTTCATGACTGGATTGTTTGTTTCTTGGGTGTTGAGTTTGATAAGTTCTTTATAGATCTTGGATACTAGCCCTTTATCTGATATGTCATTTGCTAATATCTGCTTCCATTCTGTAGGTCATCTTTTAGTTCTGTTGACTGTTTCTTTTGCTGTGCAGAAGCTTTTTATCTTGATGAAGTCCCAATAGTTCATTTTTGTTTCGTTTCCCTTGCCTTCATAGATGTGTCTAGCAAGAAGTTGCTGTGGCCAAGTTCAAAAAGGCTATTGCCTAAGTTATCCTCCAGGATTTTGACGAATTCTTGTCTCACATTTAGATATTTTGATCATTTTGAGTTTATCTTTGTGCATGTTGTAAGAGATTGGTCCAGTTTCATTCTTCTACATGTGGCTGTCCCCATCCCCATCTTTAAAGCAAACCAAAAATGACATTAGCCACAACAAAATTTTCATGACCCCATAGTTATGGGCCATCTACTCTCCCTCTTTCCCTTCACAGCCAAACCACTTGAAATTATTACTTTACTTTTAGTGACCATCACATCATATTCACTCAGCCCACTGTGGTCAGACTTCTACTGAGATGGCTGCCACCAAGGTCACCCAAAGACCATTGATGCCAAATCTGTTAGCTCCTCTTCACTCTTTATATTCTTGTTTATAATTGTAAAGTATCTTATTTTTTTGTTTTTGATTATTTTGTGAAACAATTAAAAAAAGACTTCATTTTTTAAAAGTGCAGTTTCAGGTTCCTAGCAAAATTGAGGGGAAAGTAGAAATTTCCCATGTACCAGCTGCTCCCATGCATCCATAGCCTCCCCCCATTATCACTGTCTCCTGCTAGAGTGGTACATTTGCTGTAATTGATGAACTTACAGTGACACATTAGTGCCCAAAGTCTATTGATACATTAGGATCCACTCTTACTGTTGTACATTTTATGTATCTGGACAAATGCATAATGACATGTATCCACTATAATAGTATCATATAGAGTAGTTTCACTGCCCCAAATCCTCTGTGCTTTGCCCACATGTGCTTCCCTCTCAGTAACCACTGGTCTTTTTACTGTCTCCACCGTTTTGCCTTTTCCTTTGTCATATACTTGGAATCATACAGTATGTAACCATTTCAGACTGCTTCTTTAATTACTAATACATGTGCTCCCATGTCTGTTCATGGTTCAAAGTTCATGTCTTTTTGGTGCTGAAGAATATTCCATTGTCTGAATGAGCCACAGTTCATTTCTCTATTCACCTGCTGAACAACGTTGTGGCTGCTTCCAAGTTTTGGCAGTTATGAATAAAGGACTATAAACTTCTATGTGTGGGTGTTGTATGGACAGAAGTATTGTTTTCTTTTGTTGAATAATTAGTGAAAGGGATACTTTTTTTTTACAATATATTAAGTAAAATAGACAGTAATAATATGAGTAGCATAATCCTAATATAGGTGACATGTACATGTATATTTGCCTTGAAAGACCATATTTTAAGTTGCTAGGCGTTGACTTTTTCCCCCTGGAATTATAAAGGTAATATTTTTTACCTTCCAAATTCTGCTACAATAATTTCCCACATTTTCTACTTCAAGCAAGTCATTTTTTTTAATCATGAGAATAACTCCCTCCAATAAATGGCTTGATAGTAGGTACCCAGAATTACCAAAAAAAGAAAGATGATCTACATGGATAATTGGCTTGATTTTTAGCAGCAGAAGCCATTCTTCAAATGAAATACTACCCAGAATTCAACATATTAAAAAAAAAGGAGAGTGGCCTTGTGTAGAGTGCCTCAGTCTGCTGTAAACTGAGGTGTCCCTGGGGAACGCAAGGGCTTGATGGACAGTTTTTGGAAACAGATCTTAGAACCTTCCTCATCTGCCTCACTTACTTTATTTAATATTGAGATGCCTTGGTTTAAACAGTGTTTTTTGCTTTAGAATGGGCTTGGAATCTGTACTAGCAAAGTGTCGGAGAAAGCCTCTGTACCCTCCACAGTAGAAAACTCTGAGGACAGGTTGATAAACACAACATCTCTTTCTTTGAGCATGTGTGGCTTCTCCATGACCCTGCCTTACACATTCTAATTACCATTTAATTCATTCCTCTGAGTGTCAGCTGAGCGCATGCTTTCTGTCCCCATAGCTCAGACTCTGTTGCACAGCAGTTACGTGGTAATAGATTCACTCAACCATCACTGGAGTACCTGCTTGGCGTTTTCGTGTTCTCTGCTTTTTGAAACTCTACACCTCAGTGAATTGTTGTTTCCTGATGTGTTCTGGTTTTCATCAAAGTCTTCATCATTCTATGAAAAATGTACAGATTGCAAAAAATACAATCTTAGAACAAAAAACCCAAATGATCTGTCAATAAATATTACCTAGAAGACTTTTGAGGAATGGGGCGACAAAGATAAGGTATTCAGATGGATCAGCTGAATAAAGACAGGCAGTGAATCTTGGACTCATAATGAAACATGATTTCTGTTTTGTTCTGAGAGAAGGAATGGTGTGGTCTAACTTGAGAAAGAGAGAAAGGAGGACCAGGTGCCCCCATCTAAGTCATGTGACTTTATAATAAGCATAGCTGAGACTAGGGTATATCATGTTAACACAGGCTTCCAATTTATAAATGAAGCATAATGTAGGCCAGAGAGTATTCTTCTTAGATGTTAGATTTTTGAGATGCTAAAATGTGTTTTGTTTGGTTTAAAGCAAACTCTGGTAGTAATGAGAATAAGAAAAATGCCTTCTTTTGTCAGGCTGTCTTGATTTGACTTTAAGGACGTGAGTAAGCTGTGTTCTTGGAGGAGTGTCCTCACCCCGGAGCAGTTATTTCGAGATGTGACAGACACCTGGCTCATTTCTCTTTTACCTTTTTGAGGCAGTCCAGTCTTTCTCCCATCTCATCCCAACTTTCCTTCCTCAGGTACTTCATTTTGAGTAAGGCAACAAGATAGATAAACTGTGTTAGGTAAGTCCCTGTAACTTTCCAGGAAATGTCCTCTGTGAGGCCTGTTGGCTGTGACCTTGTCTTTGAAAGAAAAACAAGTCTGTGGCTTTGATTTTAACTTTAGATCCCAGGCTGGCCTCAAGGATCTATAAAAATAATACAGTTCCAACTTGGGTTAATTCTCTATCTAGTTCACTTGGTTAAGCGTCTGCCTTCAGCTCAGGTCATGATCCGGGGTCCTGGGATCTGCAGGGAGCCTGCTTCTCCCTCTGCCTCTGCTACTCCCCCTGCTTGTGCTCTCTCTTGCACACTCCCTCTCTCAAATAAGTAAATTCTTAAAAAAAAAAAAAAAAAACCTAATTTCCAGCACACAACGTGATTTATGCATGAAAGCCTTGTTGCCATACTGCCCTTTTGGTTACAGCTGTGTATCTTACTTTTGCACAATTCCCCACACGTAGCAGACACTAGCAGTTATTTGTTGAATGAATGAACCACAGTGATTTTAAAGTTGCATTAACTGGTATTGCAATGTAGTACATGTGAGTATTTGGTAAAAAATATAGTCGGGGGCACTGTATGTGGTATGGAAAGATGACAGAGTGTTGCTAATTGCAGAAGCCGGCTGGTAGGCACTTCGGGACTCATTTTATTATTCTCACTTTCATGGATGCTGAAAATTTCCTTAACCAAAAATTAAAAATAAAACTCAGCGTGAGGTGGTGGAAATATAGGACACAGATGGGTGAGGGTGCTGGTCTTCAGGGTCCCCAATTTCTTGTGTGATGCTGGGTAGGTCACATCTTCTCAGCCTCAGTCTAACAGTTTCGATTTGCTGCTCTGATCCCTTCCAGAAACCTGACATTTTCTGGTTTCGAGAGGAGCCAGGGCAACCTCCTTGGTATATTCCTGCTAATTCTTGATTATTCCTGCCACCTGGTGGCAGAAGCTGGAAGTTGGGGAACACAAGGATGGGGCTTGCGTTTTTAAAGTTAATGAAAGAGAAAGTGTGTGTGTGTGCGTGTGTGTGTGTGTGTGTGTGTGTGTGTGTGTGTGTGTTTGGGGATGGGGTAGAGAAGGTGTAAGTGGCGACAGAGGCACCTCCGGATGGATTTTGTGACATTTGGTGAGATTGTTTTACCCCCAGTAGAGTGTTTGTCTTGGCTTTTTAACATTTTCAGGAAGGGGCACTTGGGTGGCTCAGTGGCTGAGAGGCTGCCTTTGGCTCAGGTTATGATCCTGGGGTCCTGGGATTGAGTCCCGCATTAGGGTCCCTGCGAGGAGCCTGCTTCTCCCTCTGCCTGTGTCTCTGCCTCTCTCTCTCTGTCTCTCATAAATAAATAAACAAAATTAAAGAAAAAATTTCAGGAACGATATCTCCCATTTGAGGATTGCCAACAGGAATAATGGGGCTGTTGTGGGTGTTGGTCGGTATTGGAAAAATAACCCTTAAGACGTCTCTTGGCTTTGTTTTATCGCTTCTTTTCAAATTGGAGTCATAAGTCTGAATGGGTGTCCATAAGTACTTCTTAGCTCCTTGTTTCTCAGCATTTCAGATTAAGTAGATCCGTTAGTACAGATTACTACATACCTTAGGGCACTGAACTACAACCAATATTGTGTTCTAAATGCAAGCTGGTCACTCCACTGAGTGGGTGGCCACGTTGTGGGGTTGTGTATGAGTAATTCTAGGCAGCTGACGGCACATCACTTAATTTCCATAGTTACTGTTATTTGCTGGGTGTACTCGTCCTGGCTTGAGATTCTCAAGAGCAGATCCTTGAGCCTGGAGTCCCTTGTGCCTGGACTTTGATCCTGCACATTCCGTGCTGTTTGAGCACCTGCAAATCGACAGTGGGTGTCGTGGGGAGTACAGTTGGACAGAAGGTTTTTAAAAATGATTAATTTATTCCGTTCATTCAGTTTCAACTTCTAAAACATTCTGGAAATCATCCCCTCAACGCCATCTATTTGTGCTCTTTCCCTTTAATAGAATTATAGTCGAACATGAAGCCACCCAGAAGACAGGCTACATTTCCACTTATAACTAGATTCTGGCCAGTTGAAATATAAATACATGTGGTACCCTGAGTGGGGCAGCTCAGAATGTTCCTTCAGAGATGACGACAGATGCCCGTTGTCCGTTTCATTTTGCCCTACATCCTGCTACCTTGTGGGATGGTTCCAGTTGGGCCATGAACACAAGAGCCCCACCATGAGGATGTCAGCGTGGTGAGTTGCGGGTACTTGGGTCCTTGATAACCTTGAGTAGTGCTTCCACTCCAGTCCTGTACTACCTCCTTCCTGACTTTTAGCTGAAGGAAATAAGCTTCTCTCTTGCTACTTTTTGTTTTTGTTTTTATTTGTACCTGGGTTGATATAATATGTAGTCAGCACAAGGCACAGGGTTAATCTCTTTAAAGTCCTGTGATCTCCATTTTTATAGATGAAGAGACTAAGGCCAAGATAAGCCATTTACGTGACTTAGGTTATATAACCACAGTAGCCGAGATGGGATGTGAACTCAGACTGTCCAACCCAAACTGTATTGTGCCTATAGAGTTTGAACATTGGGCCAGGACACTTTGGCCTCAGGAGTGTCTAAAAGGTAGTGGTACACCTACAGATTAAATTCTGCTTCCATCAAGAATATCTGATATGACCTCAGGATATTAAAAGACCAGTCAGAGTGGCTAGAATAAAAAAGACAAGGAATAACAAGTGTTGGCAAGGAAGTGGAGAAAAAGGAATCCTTATGCATCGTTGACGGTTATGTAAGTTGGTGTAGCCACTCTGGAAGACAGTATAGAAGTTCCTCAAAAAATTAAGAAGCAAACTACTACCATAAGATCCATTAATTTGACTTCTGGATATTTATCTGAAGAAAACAAAAACACTAACTCAAAAAGATATATGCACCCCTATGTTTATTGCAGCATTATGTATAATAGCTAGACATGGAAGCAGCCTAAGTGTTCATCGATAGATGGATAGATAAGGAAGATGGGGTCTATCTGTATAGCAAATGGAATATTACACAGCCATAAAAAGGATGAGATCGTGCCATTTCGAATGTGGAATGACCTAGAGGGTGTTATGTGGAGTGAAATAAATCAGATAGAGAAAGACAAATACAGTATGATTTCACTTATGTGTGGAATCAAAAAACCCCACAAATAATTAAACAAATTAGAAGCAAATCAGACCCATAAATAGAGCAAACAAACTGCCAGTTGCCAGAGGGGAGCAGGGTGGCGAGATGGGCAAAATTGTGAAGAGTAGTGGGAGATACAGGCTCTAGTCATGGAGTGAAGAAGTCACAGGCATAAAAGATACAGCATAAGTCGATGGTATGATAATAGCATTTTATGGGGGCAGGTGGTAGCTACATCCGTGAGCATAGCACAATATAGAACCTTGCAGAATCACTATATGTACACCAGAAACTACTGTATCATTGTGTATCATTGTGAAGGATTCTTGAAATTTCTTGTGGCCATTTTCTAACTATACCTAGGCTTTGGTGTTTTTTTCTCAAACAAAATAGTGGGCCTCCCCCTCACAGACTAGTTTTAAGTAGATGTTCTCTTTTATTTGCCTAAGTGGGCACTCCTGCTTTTCTGAACACGTCTTGTGTCCATGATTAGTCTGGCGCTTTCTCTTGCAACTGTGTCTGCTCCACATATTGGTCTCTCCCTCCCATGATGGCCCTGGATGCACTGTGTGGCATCCATTTCTCAGTTTTTGTGGTTGTGGTTTCTCTGCTGCAAGCTGAACATCATTGTGCTAGAGGAGACTTTCTTCGAGCTTCTTTATGGAAGCTGCTCTGGCCTGGTGTGCTCTGACTGCATAACTGACCTTGACAAGGAGGCATTGATGGCCGTGAGCCTGGAGCAAGAATGGACACCTTCACCCCTGGAGAGACTTGCATCTTGGCCTTGATGGGACATAGATGATGTTTAATGACAGATGGGAATGGCCTATCAGGCAAATATGATATCAAAAAGGACTCTGAGGAGCCGCTATGGAGATATTTACCTGATTCTAGAGCTTGACACTTCACAGCAAGTTTGTTTTAGTGTTTGCTAATATACCTTGGCTGGAAGGCTTTATAGCACCAGAAGAGATTTAGATTGGTGATCAGAGTTGTTTATTGTATTATGTGTGTATGTGTGTCTGTCTGCCTGTCTATGTATGTATGTATGTATGTATGTATGTATGCATCTATCTGTCCTTCTACCTACCTATCTCCACATTCTGAACATCTTTCAAGCAATCTACCTAGGGGTGCCTGGGTGGCTCAGTCGGTTAAGCATCTACCTTTGGCTCAGATTATGGTCTCAGGGTCCTGGGATAGAGCCCCGCATCATGCTCCCTGCTCCTTGGGGAGCCTACTTGCCTCCTCCCCTGCTTGTACGTGCGCTCTATCTCTAAAATAAATTAAAAATACTAAAAAAATAAAGCAATATTTCTAGAAGCAGTCAGTGAGGTACATTCTGAGAAGTGATGCCTTAAAAGTTGCTATGGATGCCCAAGTCTCAAGGCTTGTGGAAAAAATGGGAATATGATGTCACTTCAAAAACTTGGAACTGTGTAAATCTGTATAAATCTAGATTATACCCCTAGACTCTAAGCTGAGAAGCCAGATTCTCTGTCCCCTCTTCTCTTCTGAATACCACATGCATAACACAATGGCAGGCACAGTAGTGCTTGGTAACTGTTTTGCAATGGAAAGATAGTCCAGGGGACAGTTAAGCTTATTATAGTGCAGCTGAAATAGTGTCTCTACCTCTGAGTAGAGACAAAATGGTATAGGACTGCTTTCTCTACTCCTCCAAGAAGATTACTATATGTTCCAATATTCTAAGCATTAGGTGCCTAAATTAAGATGTCAGAAATACACTTCTTTCTTTTTTAAGCTTCAAGTGATCCATTTAATATTTCTGTATCCATTTCCATGGACATGGATTGGGACTAGATTGGAGCAACTGCTTCAAACAGTGACTTAAAATTCCAAAATGCAACTTGAGTAGATAAAAGGAAGTGGCTCATTTAAATCTTAGGATGGCTAGTTTCAGGAATATTGACAAATTATCTATATTAATTGGTGCTGCATTATGATAAAAGGCTGTGTTCCATCATCATTTCTGGGTTCACATCGAGATTTAATTTCTTGAGGCTGTATTTGCCACTATATAGAAATATAGCATTCATTACTTACCTAGTGCCACATATATTAATTGACTTTTGTGATTTGACTTTTAGATTAATTTTATGGTTGAGTTTGCTACTTACTCACTTGCTTTTGGGCATTTATAGTCACTTTGTACTCTATTGAAATTTGGCATGGAAATGTCAATATCTGTTTGGTGAGTTTGCATTGTTTGGGAATGTAGCTCCCCCTTATTTATTTATTTCGTACATTTAAAAACTACAAATATCAAACATTTTAAGGCCATTTTCTCTATCACATTTCCTCTCATTTGTACGGGCTTTGCCTTAGAAGGATTGTGTTTTCAAAGGCGGTATCCCAGAAGCCTTTGCTCTTTGCATATTGCACGTGGCTTTCTCCCTCAGGTCTCAGGTTTAGGGAATCTTTAATGCAGTTTGTGGACACTAGCCGGACTGTTCCACCCTGAGCGGTTCCTGTTTTTGTTGCTGGCCTGTGTGGGGTAATGGATTGAATGAAGGAGCAGCAGTAGGGTGAAAGGAAACCACCTGGTCAGCCTGTGGTTCATGGTCCCACTTCTCTGGCACAAATCTTTGTCACCTCTGAATGCTCTGAAGGCAGTTTTGAGTTGGGTGCAAGAAGGCAGGACCACAAAACACAGATAACATTCTCCTTTTGTGACCTTTTTGAGCCAGGGGCAAATGGAACCCCCAAGTATAGGAGTGTAAGGAAAGGCAGGGTTCTATGCCCAATGAGAAAAATTAGAGGAAGGGGAGTATGATGACTTTATCTTTTGATTTCTAGAAGCTGAATGAGATTATAAGCTGCAGTGTTTAAGATAGAAAGGTAAATGCTAAAATATATATTCAGCTAAGATCAAGTGGTGGAAGAGGAGGAATGAAAATAATAGTAGTTACAAAATATGTTATTTTTGTGATGTCTTATAATCTTAAGCTTGTAAAAGGAACCACTAAAACAAAATAGATGCCTTCAGAAGAAACCAAACAAAAATAAAAAATATGCAAAACATGCAGTGAAAAGATATTTAGAAAGTAGGACATAAAATATGGGTGGAGCTCAGAACAAATAAACCCATCTGGCAGATCAATGGATTTGACTGAGGTGGATAGAATAACAAACACAGCCATACACTCATATTCCTTCATGTCTTTCATTTTATGATTTTGTGAAAGTCATATGCATTTAGTTACAAACTGTGTTTTGATCTTTGAGTTTTGTCCTCTTGGACAAAATACATAAAATTAAATACATAATACTAAAAGGGAACTAGTTATATTGAAATTTTGTTATTAAAATATTAAAATTAATTTGTGATAGTGCATATGCATCTTTATTAACACTCTAAAGAACAAGAAAAAAACCCCAACAAAGTCCAGTGTCAAGTTCTATTAACTATCTTAATTTCAGTGCCATATATGTAAATTTTATTTGGAGGTATTTGGAACAGATACCAAGTGTTTTCTCTACTTGTATATATTAACTTAGTGTAGGGAGGGTTATTTTGCATCTTTCACCTCCATTTCAAACAAGCAGTTCTACTTCCTTTTCGTCTGTGGGATGGGACTTTCTCTCTCCCTCTCAGGTCCACCTGGTGGATCTCATAGTTAGGAGTGACCATCATACATCTGGGAGATTACATACCTTTCCTTCTTATTTGCACTTGGATATTTGGGTTTTACTTCCGGGTCTGTCCATCTTATCATCCAGCAAGTCTACTAGTGGAGGATAACAAATAATGCCCAGGAATAAAGGCTTTGGTATCGTGTTCATAGAGATTCTTGAAATAAGCATTTAATGAGTGAAGCTTAAGCTTCCTGCTTAATCGAGGTGGATGTCATATGATTTTCTAAAACTGGTCATTTTTTGCATCAGAATTCATTAGAATCTTGGCTTATGTTTAGAAGACGAGATGCAGATTAGCCTCCAATGTTATTGTGGGACCAGACCAAACATGCTCAATGCAGGCCAGACACTAATGGCTGCTGCTTGAAATGTTCACTTGGTGACGCCAGTCCACTAACACTAAATAGAGGTGCCTTGAAGGCCAAGGTGTGGCCCCACTTCTGATTCTGGCTGTGGTTAAAAGCATTAATATGGGGCAGCCTGGGTGGCTCCCTGGCTTAGCGCCGCCTTCAGCTCAGCGCCTGATCCTGGAGACCCGGGATTGAGTCCCACGTCAAGCTCCCTCCATGGAGCCTGCTTGTGTCTCTGCCTCTCTCTCTTTGTCTCTGTGTCTCTCATGAATACATAAATAAAATCTTTAAAAAAAAAGGATCAATTTGCTAAAACACGGCCTCAATTTTATATACCATAAATGTCTACTTCATATATTGTTTAGGATAGTTGCATCTAATAAGTAAATTCAGTCCTTGTCAAAAAGCATTCTGAGATCACTGGCCAAGTTTGGGACAAGTTGAGCACTAAAAAGCCAAAAGCATGAATAATGCCTGCAACTTATTTGTATCAAACAATGAGCCGGACTGATGGGTGTGTAGAGGGGAGTGTAGATGAACAAATATGTGAGAAACTTGAGTATGGTAAAACATTAATTATGAAGCACAGATGGTGGATATAGAGGTGTTTGCTATGCAAGTCTTTCAATTTCCTTTTATGTTTAAAAATCCTCATCATAAAATGTTGCAAGAAATAAAAAAATGTTGGGAATTGATTATAAAATATGTAATAAAAGAAAGAGAATGTTAGTCCAGAGAGAGAAAGATGATCAAAAAGGTAAGTGTATTCTTAAAAAAAAAATGGGAGGTGTATTCTTTTCAGAAGAATGTCAGGGTAGGAACAATGAAGCAATGAAAACCCTCATTTTGCAGCTCCCTAGGTGATAACTGATTCAAGGAAGGGAAGCTAACACCATTGGGTGAAATGTGTTGGGCAACTGGATATTCACATAGCCTTGAATATCACCTCTACAGATAGCTTACTAATACAAACAGGGAAACATGCCTTGGTAGTGGTGGGGTGTTCTCCTCCATCCTAACCAAGTCATCACCAGAAGAGTGGAGTTAAATGTCTGCAAATGCACTTATGCATATTTTTAATTTTTTTTCACGTCCAGAGTTTCCTGAGCCTGGAGCTAACTAAAAGTCACATAAATGTAGAATTTTGCACTCCAAGATATCACTGACCTTCTCCTGCTGGTTTGCCTTTCACTCTTATTTTTAGCTTTTGATATTTATATTGATAATTTGTATTTGATAATGTCTGATTTCAGCTGGACAAGCTATCCTTAGAGCAATAATATGACAATACCTGGACTCCTTACTTCCTGGGCCAGACACAGGACTCTGCACTCCCTTCTCCCCACAACCATACTCAATACTTCCTTCCTTTGCTTCTCTGATATTTGCATATTTATCATTTTTTTATTGCCATGAAACCAAGCATTAATGGATAAGCATCATTTTTCCTCCTGTTAAAAATCAGTCTTTTGTCTGAACTCATGGGTTGCTATGGTCAATGTATGTGTGCCCCTATAATTCATCATCTTGAAATTCTAACCCCCAAAGACGATGGTATTAGGAGATGGGGCCTTCGGGAGGTGCTTAAGTCATGAGGGTGGAGCCATTGATGATGTCCTTCCATCCAGTTTTCATTATACACAATGGGCCACTTCACCCTTAAAACAACTCTTGTCCCTGGCTTCTATGATATCACATGTTGCTAATTTCCTCCTACCACCCAGACTTCTCCCTTTCCAGTTCCATATCAGCCTTTCTTCTCAACCGTTAATGTGACATACAGTTTCTTGGGTCTTAGGCATTCTCATTCAGTCCTCTAACAAATATTTTTTGGTCAAGCTACTATGGGCTAGGTAATGCTGGTCGCTTTAACTGCATATATTATCCCTGCTCTCAGGGAGTTTAGAAGAGAACCTGTCAACCGTAAGTTACACAATTAATTATTTTACTATAGTCATGATAAAGACTTAAAAAGTTCAACTCCTACACTTTGTAATGCTTTTACAGATTAATTAGAATTAACTTAGCCATGTCTGAAATTCCAAAGATGCAATCCCTTTAGTCATGGGGAAACAGAAATATACTTTTAAAAAAATATATCTTATTTAAGTTCAATTTGCCAACATGTAGTATGACACCTGGTGCTCATCCCATCAAGTGCCCTCTTTAGTGCCCATCACCCAGTTACCTCATCGCCTACCCCTCCTCCCCTTCTGCAATGCTTTGCTTGTTTCCCAGAGTTAGGAATCTCTCATGGTTTGTCTCCCTCTCTAATTTTTCCCACTTAGTTTCCCTTCTTTCTCTTATGGTCCCTTTCACTATTTCTTAATTTCCACATATGAGTGAAACTGTATGATAATTGTTTCTCCGATTGACTTATTTCACTCAGCATAGTACCCTCCAGTTCCACTCACGTCTATGTAAATGGTAGGTATTCATCCTTTCTGATGACTGAGTAATATTCCATTGTATATATAAACCACATCTTCTTTATCCATTCATCTGTCAAAGGATATTGTGGCTCCTTCCACAGTTTGGCTATTGTGGACATTGCTGCTATGAACATTGAGGTGCAGGTATCCTGGCATTTCACTACATCTGTATCTTTGGGGTAAATGCCCAATAGTGCAATTCCTGGGTCGTAGGGTAGCTCTATTTTTTAACTTCTTGAGGAACCTCCACACTGTTTTCCAGAGTGGCTGTACCAGTTTGTATTCCCACCAACAGTGTAAGAGAGTTCCCCCTTCTGCACATCCTCTCCAACATTTGTTGTTTCCTCTCTTGTTAATTTTTGCCATTCTCATTGGTAAGAGGTTGTATCTCACTGTGGTTTTGATTTGTATTTCCGGATGGCAAGTGATGTGGAGCATTTTCTCATGTGCTTGTTGGCCATGTGTAGGTCTTCTTTGGGGAAGTGTCTGTTCGTGTCTTCTGCTCATTTCATGACTGAAATTTTTGTTTCTTGGGTGTTGAATTTGATAAGTCCTTTATAGATTTTGGATACTAGCCTTTTATATGATATGTCATTTGCAAATATCTTCTCCTATTCTTTACCTCTTTGGTTGTGTTTATTCCTAGGTATCTTTTAGTTTTGGGTGCAATTATAAATGGGATTGATTCCTTAGTTTCTCTTTCTTAAGTCTCATTGTTAGTGTACAGAAATACAACTGATTTCTGTGTATTGATTTTGTATCCTACCACGTTGCTGACTTGCTGTATGAGTTCTAGCAATCTTGGGGTAGAGTCTTTGGGTTTTCTATATGCAGTATCATGTCATCTGCAAAGAGGGAGAGTTTGACTTCTTTGCTGATGTGAATGCCTTTTATTTCTTTTTGTTGTCTGATTGCTGAGACTAGGATTTCTAGTACTATGTTGAATAGCAATGGTGAGAGAGGACATCCTTGTCGTGTTCCTGATCTTAGGGGAAAGGGTCTCATTTTTCCCCATTGATAATGATGTTCACTATGGACTTTTCATAAATGCCGCTTATGATATTGAAGAATGTTTCCTCTATCCCTATACTTCGAAGAGTTTTAAACAGGAATGGATGCTGTATTTTGTCAAATGATTTCTCTGCATCTATTGAGAGGATCATATGGTTTTTGTCTTTTCTTTTATTGATGTGATGTAACAGGTTGATTGTTTTACAAATGTTGAATCAGCCTTGTATCCCAGGGATGAATCCCACTTGGCATGGTGAATAATCCTCTTAATGTACTGTTGGATCCTATTAGCTAGTATCTTGGTGAGAATTTTTGCATCCATGTTCATCAGGGATATTGGTCTGTAATTCTCCTTTTTGGGGGATCTTTGTCTTGTTTTGGGATCAAGGTATTTCTGGCCTCATAAAACGAGTTTGGAAGTATTCCCTCCCTTTCTATCCTTTGAAACAGCTTTAGTAGAATAGGTATGGTTTCTTCTATAAACGTTTGATAGAATTCCCCTGGGAAGCCATCTGGCCCTGGACTTTTGTGTCTTGGGAGGTTTGTGATGACTGCTTCAATTTCCTCCGTGATTATTGGCCTGAACAGGTTTTCTATTTCTTCCTGTTTCAGTTTTGGTAATTTGTAGGTTTCCAGGGATGTATCCATTTCTTCCAGATTGTCTAATTTGTTGGCATATAGTTGTTCATAATACATTTTTAAGATCGAAACAGAAATCTTCTTAATAGCAACATCTTCCCACAGTTGAGGAAAAAGTAAACAAGGATAAAATCCCTTTGAATCTATTAATTAAAACTAAAATTCTTCTTATTCTCATTTCCTTCTCTGATTTGTTTTTAGTAGGCAAATCTCCAGTCTGTCTAAAGGGATCAAAATGATAATAGATCTCTTTTTTTATGAAAATGCATTTGATGCCTAAGTCTGAATCACCTCCAGGATGAAGTTTTGGTTTCTTGGGCCTGCCTTACTCTCATGCTATTTTGGGAAATCATGGTCACTTCCTAAGTATTAGTCTTACCTTGAATCAGACTGTCTCATGCCAGAACGGTATAGTGAGGCATTAAAGAGAATACATCAGCGTGCCGTAGGCATTTGAAATTTTTTTTTAGAAAATATTTTATTCATTTATTCATGAGAGACACAGAGAGACAGAGAGAGAGGCAGATACACAGGCAGAGGGAGAAGCAGGTTCCATGCAAGGAGCCTGATGTGGGACTCGATCCTGGGACTCCAGGATCACGCCCTGGGCTGAAGGCAGGTGCCAAACCACTGAGACACCCAGGGATCCCTGGCATTTGAGTTTTTGTACATTTGGAAAAATGTTGCTTTTTTGGCGATTCCCAAAATCACTTTGGTTATCAAGCACATCTTTCCAAAGAGCACTGACTGAATGTAAATTAATTAGAAACACATGGAATGAACTTAGAGTCTAGAAAAAATTTTTAAGAGATGCATTTGACTAAATAAGAAATCAATCAGAATAAACCAAAGAACTTTATAAAGTCCTTTTGAAGAGACACAGATGCTGGAGCCAAGGTCTCTAGGTCTGGTAGGGACCCAAGGGACTTGAGGTTTACTTTTGGCTGACATTGAAACAATTCCAAGTTGCCTCTTGGCATCTTTAATAGTTTCCTATCAGTAGATTCACAGACTTCACACTTGGATTTCAAAGAGTAGTTTGGCCTCTGCACCAAAATAGCATCCCCAACTAAATGGTTTGATTGATAGTTGCTGATACTTGAACATTGGCTAGGTGCTAGAGTTTTCCACTAATCTCCCCACAGGAGAGGTAGGGTATTAGGACATATTTTTTGGATAAGGAAATAGATATGGGAGTTAGGTAACCTGCCTTAATGGTAGACCTGGCAGTCTGGCTCTGAAGCCTCAACTCTTCACCCTATGAGGAACCTATGTTTTGTCCTCCTCATTGTGATTCAGTATGTCACTTTTAACCTTAGCATCTGTGGTTATCCCCCCCCCCACCCCACTCCAGTGTGGCTTTTCTCAAAAGCTCATCCCTTTCTCCCCTCTCCATTTTCCCCGTAAGAAGGGGCTCCTTGTTGTCTCTAGCCAAAGTCAAAATCACATACAGTACAGTCAGTTCTTGGACCATTACAGACCACCTCTTTTTTCAGCTGTGCTTTTTAAATTCTTCCCTGCCTACTTCTTTCTTCCCACTTCTCTAACCTCAAGACCTCATGCTTTGCAGGGGAATGAAGAAGTAGCCATGTGGATCAACAGGAAGCTTAATTTTGCTGGCTCCTGGAAATGTCACTTGTTGGTTTTGTGTGTGTCTTTGTCTCTCTTTCCCTTCCTTGCTGGATCCAATAGACCATGTACCCATACCTTTGCTCTCATCTGCTCTATCTGTATGACTCTGGTCTTCAGTTATTTCTGTTTCAAACCTTCCTGACTGCCCAAATTTGACCTCTTTAACCCACTTCCTCCTTGCAAATGTTTCTAAACCAATGGTCTCATGTGGAGAAGAAACCCAGATACAGTAATTTGAATTAGAAAAATAAAAATTCTTTAAAAGCTAGAAAAATTGTAAGAAGTGATATAATTCAAAGGGAGGGACACTGACAGGGAAGTAGGACCCATTGGGGAACAGCTACGCTCCCAAAGTTGAGCAGGTGGAGGGAATAAGGCAACTAGATAGTCCATAACTAGATGCCTGTCATGGATGCTTTTTAACTATGACATGTTCTCGTGGTGCAAAAAGCCTTGCCTCACATTAAGGAGTTGTTTTCTGACCATGTTTCATGGAGGAGTTTATACCATTACTTTGCTTACAACTTCTTGGAATATGGCCGGATAGTTTATTCTAGAATGTTCCTCAGTCTTCAGAGTATAGAAAGTTTTTTTTTTTATATATATATATTTTTATTTATTTATGATAGTCATACAGAGAGAGAGAGAGAGGCAGAGACACAGGCAGAGGGAGAAGCAGGCTCCATGCACCGGGAGCCCGACGTGGGATTCGATTCCGGGTCTCCAGGATCGCGCCCTGGGCCAAAGGCAGGCGCCAAACTGCTGTGCCACCCAGGGATCCCTTTTTTTTTTTTATATATATATTTTTATTTATAGAAACAGTTTTAAACCTAAACTTATCATTGATCTTAGATTTTTGGGATCAAGGTTTTGAAACCAGTGAAGACCCCTGAGTTGAATTAGAACTGGCCTCTATTCCTGTCTGGCTCTCTACCACTTTTTCTGTCTCCCTGCACATGCATCTCATACCTTACCAATCAGGGCCTTGACTTTTTGACAAAGAGTAACATGGAAAAAAAAATGTTTTTCTGACATATAGCTTAGGGAATTATTTGTGTCCTACTGGGTATTTCCTTCTTCCTAGCATCCACTGAGTAGGTGCTCAATATATATTTGTGGAGGGGCTCCTGGATGGCTCAGTCAGTTAGGTGTCTGACTCTTGATTTTGGCTCAGGTCATGATTTCAGGGTTGTGAGATTGAGCCGGAATCCACACTCAGCAGAGAGTCTGTTTGAGTTTCTCTCTCCCCCTCCCCTACCTCTCCCTCCCTGCACATGTGCCCTCTCACAGATAAATAAATAAATATTTATATATATATGTATAATGTTGAATGAATGAATGAAAGAAATTCTGTAAGTGTTCTTTGGGAACATTTGGGAAATATTCCCCATCTCTCCCAATCTAGTGAGACCACTTTCTCATGTCATGAATAGCGCTTTTTACAAACTATGTTGTGCTGATTTGCCACTGTTAACTAATTTTAACCAAATGGTAGCTGTTTATGGCTTTTTGCATAATGCCTGGCACTGCCAATAAATTTTTGTTGAATCAATAAATGTCATGCTTTATGTCAAAGAGTTTTTGGTTCTTGGAGGATAAAGCAAACAAAGCTTTTAATTTACAGAACAAGGAGATTGAAAGGAACATTGAGAAGTCTTCAGGTACATTTCCCTGATTCCCAGTGGTCATCATCTACTTTGCTCCTAAATACCCACAGGAGGCTCTTTAATTGTGTGACGCATAGCTTTTTCTTAAGAAACCTTCATCTTTATTTACTTCAAGAAGACACAACTCATCTTTTAAATTTTCTTTTTTAACTCTTTTTTTCCTTTCCAGGAAAAAGAAAGAACAATGAGGCATGCCAAGGCTATGAGCAGCTTCTGGGTCAAATACTTTTAGCTCACATGTGGAGTAGAATTAGATGCCTCCAAATCCAGATCCTGGCTGTGAGCGAAAATCATCCTGTACTCTGCCTAAACCTGCCATGTGAAGACAAAATTCCAAACTTCTGTAGCATGATAGAGACTCAGGGCTCCTACTCACAATAATCTGTTCTATGTAAAATTCCAAATAGTCCCACTTCTGATTTTTTCCAATTTGACAAATGACAGTTCAGCTAGCATCCAGGGCCGGCTTCTCATCAATATCAACAATGTCTGGATGAAATGAGACATTTAAAATGTCTTCATTTAAAATTCACTTCATTTAAAATTTAAGAGACTGTAAAAAAAGATAAGGAAAGTAAGGGACTGTGGAATAAAGGACAAAACTAGATCCCTAAATCCTTCCCCATTGAGGCATCATGGAAGTGCCTTGGGTTCTAGCCATCTAGGTTGTTAGAAACAAGTCAGATATCATCTGATTTGAGGAAGGGAGAGAGAGGCTTTTTAAACTTCCTTCACAAAGGCAATTATTGTCATGTGTTTTCTGTGTTTTAATTCACTTGCAGGGGAAAAAAGCACCTCAATAGTTCTGGCCAAGCTTGTCCTGAGTTAGTGGAAACCTACTTAATCACCTGGTGTGATTCATGTGGACCTCCCTCAGAGGTTAAGAGAGAAACAGTGCTCTTCCTCTTTACTTTGCATAATTACTTCCAACCTCAGAACTTCTCTATTCAAATTATCTGTGTCAAACATTCTTCTACTTAGATGACCTCCCAAATTTTCCTCTCCATTTAACAAGTTCTTCAAACTGGACAGGCTCACCAGGCTATTCAAGGAGTAGGTCAATTTGTGTGTGTGTGTGTGTGTGTGTGTGTGTGTGTGCAGAGTAGACGCACATTTCCCATCCAATTCTGTGTTGAGACTCTTGTAAGTGGGTACTACCCAGCTAACTTCAGAGTGAACATGGGCTCTGTGACTCTGAAGGCCACAGGTCCTAAAATCATGCTGACTCATAGGCAGGACGAAACCTCAGCAATGTATCTAAAGAACACCCTTTAGTAAGAGTATTCTTTAAAAATTGCCTCGATTTTCACCGTTAGAAAGTCTGAGCTTTATCTGATCTCTCTTGCTGTCAATTTTCCACTCTGTCTCTCCTCTGGATCCTTTGCCCATCTTTGAGTTTGGAAAAATCTTTTAGTTGCCCTATTCTAAAAAGACATACTGTAAATATGGACGCTTGATAAATGTGGTATTTGTCACGTGGGGAAAAGATTGTTTTTTAAGTGATGCTGAAATAATTGGATGCCTGTGTAGAAAAATGAAAACTTGATTCCTACCTTATGTTATAAATAAGATCTAATTTCAGGACAACCAGAGTCCTCAATGTGGAAGTCAACAACAAGTTTTTGGAAAAATATGGAAGGGCATCTTTATGATCTTGCAAGACAGAAAAAGTTGTCTTAAACAGGATATATAAAACAGAAACACTTAATAAATAATTGGGACCACAATGTAATTAACTTTTGTGCATCCAAATATTGAAGGGTGAAAGACAACTTAAGAAGTATAGAAGTCATTTGGAAACCATATAACTGAAAAAGCGCTTGTCTTTGGAACATAAAAAGAACTCTTTCAAATCAGTAGAAAAAAGACAAAATCCAGTAGAGAAAACAGGTGAGAGACTTGAGCAAGCATTCCATAAAGTTGGTATCTAGTGGCCAATAACAAAGGAAAAGTAAAATGAAACCTCAGTGTTACACTACTTAGTATACATCTACCAGAATCATTGGAATTAAAAAGCCAGATAAATATTAGTGAGGCTCTGGAGTAAAAAGAACTCACACTCTGTGGATGGAAGTGTAAATTGGTAAAAACTACTTAGGAAACCAGGTTGATTAACACTATATATACTCATTCCCAATGACCTAGCAATTCTACTCCTAAATATAATGCTAAACAAGTCTGTTACATACACATCAGGGGACATGTCTGAGAGTGTTTAGAGCTGCGTTTGTTTGTAGAAGCTCCTAAAAGCTCCAAGCTTAATGACATAAATGTCCACCAACAGTAAAAGAGATAAATTGTGTAATGTTTATGGAGAATACTGTATATCAATGAAATGGGATGAGCTCTAGTTACACAAAACACCATGGCTAAGTCTCAGAAATACTAAAATGAGCAAAAGAAGTCAGACACAAAATGATTCATCTTGCCCAATTCCATATAAATGTTTTAAAATAAGCAAAATTTTCTTGTAATTTTGTTTATATAAAGTTTAAAAACAGGCAAAAGCAGTGCTTGTGGATTCATAATTATGAGTTTAGACATAAAGCAAAGCAGGGGAGTAATTCCTATAAAGTTAGAATCATCGTCCCCCCAAGGGAGAGGGGCAGTTGTGACAGATGTGTGGGATTGGGGCATCTGAGCTGAGGGATGGCAATGTCCTGTTTCTTGATGTGGACGGCACTTTATAATACGTTGTCTATCTGATTTTGTGTGTTTTTCTACATGTTATATTTTACAATGAAATCTTTTTGGGGGATGCCTGGGGGGCTCAGTGGTTGAGCAGCTGCCTTTGGCTCACCAGCATGATCCCGGGGTCCTGGGATTGAATCCTGGATCGGACTCCCCACAGGGAACCTGCTTCTCTCACTGCCAATGCCTCTGTCTCTCTGTGTGTCTCTCGTGAATAAATAAATAAAATCTTTAAAAAAATTTTTTTAATAAAAAAATCTCCCTGTCTAATCTTGCTTCCCCTGAGCCTGTCTCTCCTCCCCGCTCTGCTCTCTGCCAGGGGAAGGAACGTCCACTCTTCCCTCATTTGCTCCCCTTCTAAGCTCCCACTCATAACACCACCTGCCTCCCATCCCCACTCCCGGTCACCGGTGACTTCTTGGTTGGCAAATCCAGTGAATTTGTCTTTGCTGCTGCTGATGTAGTTCTCTTTTCCCTTGGCTTCCCCAGACTCTCCCCTCTCCTGGTGCTGCTCCTCATTCTCTCCCTGAGGATGAAGATCCTCTGATTGCTCCAACCTCCCAGCTCCATAAACACTGGGGCTTCCTAGGTTTCTCTTATAAGCTGGTCTCATTCATGCCGCTGACTGGCTCATCACTGTGCTAACAGCCCCCAAATGCACGATGGCCCCTTCTAGCCTCCAGATGCACGCATGCCTGGAGCTTCCTCCCCATCTTCATCTAGGGGTGGAGAATCACCCTAATTTCATCCAATGGGCCTCAAAATGAACTCATGGTCTTCCTTGCTCTAACTCTAGTTCTGAACTTCCTGTCTCTATAAAGGGAATCACTTCTAGGTTGAGCTGTCAAGCTAGATATGTTGACTAGTCACTCTCTTTAACCCCCCGCACCTAGCACCATGAGCTACTACTATTATGTTCACACTGCATGCTAGGCACTTGCTAGGGTCTTAAGGTGTCCCCACTAACCCCACAAAAATTCCTGTTTAGGGAAATCTAATGTCCAATGTGACAGTATTAGGTGGTGGGGACTTTGAGGTGATTAAGCTATGAGGGCAGAGCCCTCAGGAACGGGATCAGTGCCCTTATAAAAGAGACTCCAGAGAGCCCCTTGCACCTTCTGCCCTTGAGGACACAATATGTAGATGGCTGTCCATGAGGAAGTGTGTCTTCACCAGACACCAGGTCTTTTAGTGCCACAGTCTTACAGTTTCAGGCAGCAGAACCATGGGAAATAAATTTTTACTTATAAGCCACCCAGTTCATGGAGTTTACAGCAGCCTGAACAAACTAAGACAGCACAGTTTTTAAAAACAAATACTTTCTCCCCCTAACATATATTAATTCACTTAATTCTCTCAACCCCAAGATATACTATCATTATCCTACCTTTCAGAGGAGAGAACGGGAATATTCACAGCCAGAGCAACTCTTACCTCACCCTGACTCAACGCTAGTTCCACGCTGAGAGGGCCTCCAACCAGTATTGGTACTTCTGCCCTGTGCTGGTTTGCACCATGATTATCATGCTACCCTTCTAAGTGGCATCACAACCACACACAAATCTCTTTCCATTTTGTCCACCCTCGACAGGGCTAGTCGAGAGTACAGGGCTAGTCGAGAGTACTTTAACAATTGGATAGTGTAAATTCTGGTCGATTTCTCCCCAATGTTTAGCATTCATGGAGGTCATGTGATCTGGGGCCAACTGCCTACTCTCCAGCCCTTGCTCCTCATCTTCTCTATCCCGAGCACATACCCTCTTTCGGGAAGTTCTGTTTGCTTGCAGTGCTCTGCTGACACCCCTCCCTGTTCAACTGGGAAATCCCTGCCCCTCTTTTTAGCCCTGAGAGGCTCCCTGGTCAGCCCAGCTCCCCTGCATCTGTATGTACAAAGTACCCTGTGCCAACTTTTGGCATTGTCTTTTTTTTGTTTGTTTGTTTTTCTTTTACATCTTGTTATAATCATGAATTAGTTTCCGTCTGCTTTGCTTCTGGAGGGCAAGAATAGTGTCTTATCCCTTCTTGCCTTGGTATCCCTTTCCAGCAGTGGTCTTAAATAAGGGGGGAAGTTAATGATTTTGCTGAGTAAACATGTGTCTTGTCAAACCGCAAGCGTTGGAAGAAATAACCTGGTCACAGCTTGTGGGTGTTGGTGTGTGGAATTCTCCTGAGTTTGATACCTGGAACTGCTATGTTTGATAGAAGAGAATGAAGGATAGAAACCAGGGCTATCTTTGATGGATGTGTGTCCTCCTCACTGACTGGGATGCCAACCGCTGGTGATATGTGCCCCCTTCCACTGCAGAAAAAGGGGGGGGGTCCTGCTTCATCCTGACTTTGATTCTATGCCATTCTGTCCCTACCATAAAAGAAGGTCCCTCTTGAACCATAGAAGACCCTCTGCTTTATGTTTTTTTCTCATTTAACCCTATGAAGGCAATTAGGATATGCCACCCCAAAAGATGCCACTTTGGCATGATAGTTATTTTGAGCTGAAAGCTATTAAGGAAAAGCAGACACAGAAAGAGCTCTTTGGTCTTCCTCCCTCTGTCTGAAAGCAGGACATGAATTTCCTTTGTTCCTCTGTCCCCTCTTCTACCAGTGAGAGGAGAACACTCTTAGTCACCGGTAACAGAGGTAAGATAGCATAAACCTCATGTCAAACCTTTTCTTCCATTAGCTCTCCCCATATATGTCCTAGTCACTTCCCAAATCTATTGGCTCTTAACCTCTTTCTCTCCTTCTCTTTTGCCTAATCACTTTTCCACAATTCTTTTTCCTTTGTTAAAATGGTATATAAGCCCCTGAGTTGTTTAGATTCCTTGAATTTTTTATTTCTTTTCTATGAAGCTACATGAGCCTAACATTAAAATATTAATAAATTTTGTATGCCTTTCTCTGTTTAATCTGCCATTTCTCAGTTTAATTCACAGACCTCAGGTGCTAAATCTAAGAGGGAAGAGGACAAAACTTTTCTTCCCTTACACTACTAACTTTGAGAGAAGATCACTGTGACTACTGTACAGGCAGCTGAACTGAAACTCAGGGAAGGGACAGTAACTTATGGGTAGAAGACTTAGGACGTGTGCTAAAGCCCTTTTACCTTCCTTGTTCCTTTCTTTGCCAGTGCCTAAAACTTTGCATTGCTTTCTTTGGTGACCCTGAATCCCAAGAGGTTGCTGACCTCCATCAATGTGGACTCCCATGCCAGCTTAGGGAAGGGACCACAACCTGGGACATCTCTGAAAAACCCCCATCTCAGTGCCAGTCAGGACACACGGCATTTCCCTGTAACAGGGCTCCTTCCGGGTCTCTGCAGCACCCAGCCCAGAGGTAAATGGCATTAATCACTCAGTGAGTTTTGGTTGATGACATGAGACTGGTTTGCATAACCTGGCTGCACTGGAGAGGGGAGCACCCAGGCCACTGTCAGACGGGCTTTGGGACCTGGTGTAAGAGAAAGAAACCCTCAGGTGTGCCCCTACATCCTGGATCTGGGTTCACCCCCATTCTCTCCATTTTACTAACTCTTTGGAAAATGTAGGCAGGGCCTATGAGCCCAAAAGAAAAGCCAGAAAGGAAATTCTTGTTTCCAAGTGACAGGGCAAAGTTAGGGATCCAAACAAGTTCAGTTAAAAGAGATTTTTCATGTTTATCAACAGGAATAGTTCAAGAAGGAAAAAAAACAATAGGTTTTTATTTTTTTTTAAACAATAGGTTTAAAGAGTTTCATGAGAAAATCTTATGGCATTCCAGTAATCCCACTGCTTTGTTCAGAAACCTGCCAAGGTGGTAAGAAAAGAGCCTTATCCCCATTGACGTGGTCTTAAACACAAGGCAACACGCCTGTCTGCTCACCTGGAAGCCAGTGTTGCTGCAGCCCTTGGCTCTGGGGGTTGTCATACCCGTCAGCTCCACAAAGTCTCTGCTGCTCATGGAATTGGCTGGGCTCCGAATTCTTTTCAGATCTGGTCTAGAGGTTCCTCAGTAGCTTGAAAGGGATCACAGCCTCTGCTGATGTCAGGCTGCCACCTGCTGTTTGTGGCACCTGGGCAAGGCTAGCATTCGAAATTTAAGATTATCTGTTGGGTGGAGTAGGTGAAAGGAGTGGTTTTAAGGGAAGGAAACCCTTCCAGTTCAGGTCCACTGGACCCACCTCATACATTTTGGCCTTTTTTTTTTTTACTCTGGAAAACTCTTTCAGTGCGCAGGACAGAAAAGGATGCTTTCTCAACAGTCGTGAGTGAAATAATCTATTTCCTGTGGGTGGTGCTGGGGACTAGGAATCTTGGAGGAGGGCCGAGGGCCTTTAGGACTAGTTGCTACCCATTGCCAATATTCTGTGCTTGGTCTAGGCTTATACAGTGGTCTTGAGTTATCGTCAGTAGAAGCAAAAACAGGTGTGGTAAAATGAAGTTAATAAATTGCTCAAAGGTCATTTGGCTAATCAAGGGACGGTCAGAAGTCTTCATGTCTAGGAGATTCCAAAGCCTTTTGACTACATCCCTGTCCACAGACTGGACTGCTTTCAAAATCTACCTCCTAGAGATGCATACATGCAGCAGAAAAATGGAATGTGACCAACTGCTCACTTAATAAAAGTATTTTTAGGAAATCATTAGCTCGAGGATTCTTTCAAAAACGGCAGTTTCCCTTAGTACTTTTAAAATGAAGTACAATTGTGGGCCTCTTTGGAAATCTGAAAACGCTTATGATAAGTGAAAAGCTAGAATTAATGAGTGATATACTGCATACAGGTGGATAAAAGAATGGAAGAAAATATCAAATATTACTAATGGTTATTTCTGGGTTGTGGTGTTATGGGTGGTTCTTATTTTCTCCTTCATACTTTGCTGAGTTTTCTATCATGATTTACTATAATGATTAAGAACTCACTGAAACCACATTGCCTGGGTTTAAATTCTGTCTCTACCACTTCCTGCAGCAAACTATAGCTCAAGAGCTAAACTCAGCCAGCTACTTTTTTTTTTTTAAGATTTATTTATTTATTTTAGAGAGATTGAAAGAGAGAGAGGGAGAAGGAGCAAGCATGTGTGGGGTAGGGAGAAGGTATAGAGGGACAATCTCAAACAGACCCCTGCTGAGTATAGAACCCTATGCAGGGCTGGATCTCATGAAATAGACCTGAGCCAAAACCAAGAGTTGATTGCTTAACCAACTGTGCCACCCAGGCAGCCCAAGGTGCTTATTTTTATACATACAGCCTAAGAGCTAAGAATACTTTTTAAATTTTATTTATTTTTGTTTACTTATTTTATTTAATTTTTTACTTTCTGTGATTTCTACTTTTATTCATTTATTTTTTAAAAAAGTTTATTTAAATTCAATTTGCCAACATACAGTATAATACCGAGTGCTCATCTCATCATGTGAGTTTTTAGGTTTTTAAATGGTTGGAAAAAATCAAAGGTATAGATATTTCATGACACAAGCAAAATATATTAAGTTCAAATTTCAGTGTCCATAAATAAAATTTTGTTGGAACACAAACATACCCATCCACTAATATATTATTTACAGCTGCTGTTGCTCCACAGAGCAGGGTTGGGTAAACACAGACTGATGGCTGAAAGTCTAAAATATTCACTACCTGGCTCTTTATGGACAATGTGTGCTGATCCTTGACTGACTATGTGAATATAGACAAGGTACCGTGTTTTCTGTGCCTCAGTACTTCATCTATAAAATTGGGATAATAGTTGTCATTTTACACTATATGATTGAGATGCCAAAATGTGTTAGTACACTTAAAAATACATGGCCTGGTGCTGGGCACATACTAAATTTGTTGTGATAAGATAATATTTATCTTAAAATGTTAGGAAAAAAAAGCACAGTGATCTCTAAACAGTAGTTTGCATGTGTTTTAGGGACAAGCTTTCTCCCTGAGGCCAGGTACACCTATGGCTTTGCAGGTGACATGTTGTGCTTACACGGGAAGGCTTAGCACTCCCACTAGATTGTCAATCCAGTCTCTCCCCAAAGCCCACTGTATTGGCGGTGTGGGAAGGGTGATCTCTGACTTCTCACTGTGTGCTCCTGTACACACCCCTGTTCCAAGTCCTCACCATGTTTCAACACCATCAGAGCTTACTTTATGGTTGTGTTCTTTATTTAATTTCACTGATTAATGGAGACTTGGGAATTTTGATCAGTTCTTCCCCATAATTGTGATATGCCATGGTAAGTTGGCACCATGTTACCAAATGCAAAAAGTCCAACTGTAGGTGATCAAGAGAGGCAAGAAAAACAGAAAGCAGATCATGTGGGGAAATTTTGTTATAAAATTGTTGGAAGAAGCCAGCTGTTACAACCAGCTATCAAAAGCACCATGAACTCAAGACAAATCTACTTAGAGCCTGGGTAAAATTCTTACTCTGGAAAAAAACAAAAAACAAAACCCAAACTATATTCTGCTACTTGTTATAAGCGTAGGTAGCTGGACTGACATACCTGACATTCTGCAGATACTCTTATATGAACCTTTTATAATGTAAAACCTAGTGTTTTCTTTGCCCCCAGGCTGTTTTCAAGCTTAAATCTGAAAAGAGTACAAACATTTTTGATAACATATCACTGTGCAAACAAGAACACTCTATAGTGCCGATTGAAAAACACAGTGACTTGCCCCTTCCGTGCTCCACCTCCACCAGTGAAAAGGAAAAATGGAGACCTAATTAGAACAAATTATATGTACAATGATGATGCTAAAATGCAAAATTGACGGTCAGTCATAGAGAAGTTTTAACTTAAAATGCTCTCTATCTGAAACCTATTAAAAGCTTTAAGAACTAATGAAAATTCAGACTCTTTGCAACATTGGTTAAAATGATCAGTAGCTTAAACACATTTCATATGTAAATAAACATGGGACATGGGCACAAAAAATGATCAGTAGCTTGGTAGAAGCTATGGTTCATTTTGAACAATTTGGAAATAGAAATTGTGATCAGAAAATGAGGTGAAAGACCCTTTCAACTTTACAGGACTGGGTGATTTGGGATGGTCAGCTAAGAAGGGCTGTTACTGGGAAAAAAACATTGCAATTTCTGGAAAAGGGAACACCCAAATATGTTTTCTATATCACTTCATAACTGTTATGGCAAGAATCTTGAACAGGTGATAAACATAGATGAAAATTTTGATGAGAAGAGTATTTATAATGTTGAAACTTTATAATTGTGAGACCTGAAAGATGCATTCTTAACCAAATGGTCACCAAGAATGGGACAAAGCAACATCATGTGCCTCCCGATATGATGCACAAAGCAGGACAAATCACTTCTGAGGGATTCCTGCCCCAAATGCGTGACTCAAATCTAACAATAAGGACATTAGAATCAGTTACAAAATAAAATGGCCTGTGTTCCTTCAAATCGTTAAGGTCATGGGAGGCAATGAAGGCAGAGAGACCATTTTAGATAATAAGATACTCAAGATACAGGGTGAATAAATGTAACACACCATCCTGCAGTGGATCCTGGACTAAGGGCAATGTTTGTTATAAAGGACAATATAGGGACACATTGAACAAATCTGAACTTTGGTCATAGCAATATATCCATGTTAAAGTTCCTCATCTTCATAACTATACCGTGTTACATAAGTGAATGACCTTAGATAGACATTGGATATTTAGGAATAGAGGGGTATGATGTAATTTATTCCTGAATGTCTTAGGAAAATAAGCAAATGGTAAATGTACATGAGTATGAGAGAAAACTTAAAAAAAGCAAATGAGGCAATGTGTAAATGGTGAATCAGATTAAGTTCTGGGAGTTTATGTTATCCTTGCAGATCTTTTGTAAGTTTGAGATGATCTTGGAGTAAAAAGTTAAAAAAGAGATGTTTTTTGAATATTCACATATGCAAATATATAAATATAGTTTCTGCCTGTTATGTATGTAGATAATGAAATGGTTAATTTATATGTTTTATATACACAGTCGCTCTGGAAGGCAGGATCCAGATTCATCCTGCAGGACCTGGTGCACGAGGTCAAAGTTGGATGAGATCATACTCTTCTGCTTGAGGTAATGTAAGGCCTCCTTCAGGCAGACTACTTGGTCTTCATGAGCTAAGCCATGCAGATGATGGATGAACAGGAGATCCCAAAACCTTGCCTCCCTTTTCCCTGACACGGTCAGCGAAGTCTATGCTTCTTAAGAGTGGGAGCTGCTGTCAGCCACATGGCTGTCCTCCTGTTGGATCCATGTGTAGTGGAGGGGGGCCATGCTGGCCTCAGAGCTCTGTTGTGAGACACTCAGTGGCCTGTGATGTGCAGGATGGTGTGGACATTGCCCTGATGCCTGCTAAGCAGTTTGGTGAGTACCTTGCACTTGTATGTATGGTAGGTTCTTTCAAGGTTGAGGAATGGAAGGCTTGCAACCGGGCTGCCCTCACCTGATGTTGAGCAATGTTTTCCACATTGGCTGACGAGGGCTCTCTTGTTGCACTGTTCTCTTGTTAAAATGGGTTTAACAGTCACATAACACTGAGTATACTCCGAACCGAAGGTCTCATATGCCACTTGGAGGAAGTAGAACCACAGAGTTGTAGGCAGCTGATGGAGATAAGAGCTGCCTGACATGGTCAGCACGACCAGATGCTCACCACTTCCAGAAAAAAAAAAAAAAAAAAAAAATATATATATATATATATAGTCTTTGAATCTTTGTATTATCCCACATATTTTCTCCTATGTGGTTAAATGCAGATTCCATACAAATTTTATTATTTGATTACAGAGTTGGGATGATTTATTAATAAAAGCCTCTAAATTCTGTTATGGATGGAGGTTAAGATTTTTGGTATATGGATTTCCTCTCATATAACACATCCATAAAATGATGTAAGATCTGTCATTACTCAGTCAAGCATCTGGCTCATAATTACAGAATGCCAACAGTGACATCAAATTTCCAATCAGTGACATTGAATTAAAAGAACTTAAGCATGTACCCCAAATGTAAGTTGTTCTAACATTTGATGTAAATGTAAAAGTAAATGTTTAAATGACATCTTGAGCTCACTTACATTTTCAGCCGTACCCATCACTATGCTATAATTTCACATATTATCAAAGCTTGAGATAGTGTTGGGGCTCTTAAACCAGGTAGGAGCACACCTAGAAGTTGTAGCATTATTTAGGGACACTAGGCAATATTGGTATTTTATTCTATTCACTCTACTGTACTAGAAACATTTTATAAGCAGAAAAGTACTATATTCTACATATGCCTTGTAACCTTCACAAATGGTCAAAACTATGTAAAATCAGGCAAGACAACCTCAATTTTTGAGTTTTTCTGTTAACTTTAGTTTGTTAGTCATCATTTGCTTTGTCAGCATTCATTAGCAGGATTCAAAACTTATCAAAAATTATAAAAAAATTCCAGGTAACTTCTATTCATTTACTCTGTGCAAATTAAAAAAAAATTTAAACATTTGTTTATTTGACAGAGAGGAAGAGCCCAAGTAAGGGGAATGGGAGAGGGAGAAGCAGACTCCCCACGGAGCAGGGTGCCTGATGCACGACTTGATTCCTGGACACTGGAATCATGACCCAAGTTGAAGACAGACGCTTAATCAACTGAGTCACAGAGGTACCCCGAGTCCGTGCAAATTTTAATGAGTAAAAGAAAAAAAGAGATCCTAGTCCCAGCTTCCTCTTCTGAGAATTGCACATACAGAGCTACTGTTCACCATTGTTCTCTGTTGGTAGAGTAACAGGGCAGAAATGCCTGGGCCTCGACTCATCTTGTTTGTTCTCATCCTTGCTCACAAGTCTTCCAGACCCTTCAGACTCTGTTTTGGATTGGAGAATTTTCACTTGAACTTGGACTGGTTCTTTTTTTTTTTTAATTTTTTTTTTAACTTTATTTATGATAGTCACAGAGAGAGAGAGAGGGAGAGAGAGAGAGGCAGAGACACAGGCAGAGGGAGAAGCAGGCTCCATGCACCGGGAGCCCGACATGGGATTTGATCCCTGGTCTCCAGGATCGTGCCCTGGGCCAAAGGCAGGCACCAAACCACTGCACCACCCAGGGATCCCATTGGACTGGTTCTTTCACCTTGCTTGGTCCTCAGCTCCCAAGTGGGTTGTCTCAAACCTCTGAATCCTCCAGCTGGCCCGCCTCTAGTCCAAGGGCCTGACTATCCCTGCACTGTTGAATCTCCCTGCAGGCACAGGACTCTTGCTGGGGGCAGCAGAGAGGAGCTATACAAAAGCTTGGAGAGCTCAGATCTTGGCTTCTCAATGCTGTCCGCCTGTAAGGAACCAGACAGGTATACCTAAAACGTGTGCTAGAAACAAGGAAGCTTTTAAGCCTGACTGAGTTTGTATCTAAAGAAGTGATCTGAAAAGGGCATCAAAAGGCATCCAAGTCAAGGTGATTTTAACACCAAAAAGAAAATGTTTATAGTGGAATGGAAACACATCAAGTATATGAAAATTCATGAGTCCATAATGAATTTGAAAAAAGAAAACTCTAGAAAAAAAAACTCTCATATTTGTGGTATTTTAACCAGGATTAATTCCTTACTGTGAAAGTTAGTTCAGGGGAAAAGTAAAACATTTATATTGTCTGGTAGGAATTACATTCAAGGTAACCAAATAGCCCAGTTGACGAGGTGGTATACTTTATATAACAATGCTAGCAGCAAATATAAGAAAAGTGATAAGAATCAAATGGTGTGATTTGGAGACCCCTTGAGTAAGGATGATTGGTTGGCATTAAATTATTTGGTGGATAGTTGGTGTGGTGCTGGACAGGGTATGGATCTGAAGTCTACACACAGGTGACATTCTGGCATAGGGAAGCACGAAAGGGTGGAAAAAGGAGATCAGGCCAATATTGAGAATGGGTCTACCTCTATTTAAAAATTAATTTTTATTAGAGAGAGAGAGTGTGTAAGTGGAGAGGGGCAGTGGGAGAGGAAGAGAGAGAATCTGAAGCAGGCTCCATGCTCAGCATGGAACCCGATTCGGGGCTCGATCCTATGACCCTGAGATCATGAGATCATGACCTGAACCAAAATCGAGAGTCTGAAGCTTGGTTGACTGCGCCATTCTAGTGTTCCAACATTTCTTTTAAGTGGGCCCACCAGCTATTATGAGCCTCTGATGTGGGATAGTATGATGTATGTGTTATCACTTCTCTTTTTGCGTGTGTTATGTTTTGGTTTCTTTTTTTCTTTTTCTCAAGAGCTCTGAAATGAGATTGCCTACTTCTACTCCTGATTCCCCCACTTCTGGGTTGGGATCTTGCGCAGTTTATGCAGCATCTCCTAGCCTCGGTTTCCTAGACCTCTTAGAGTTTTGTGAGGATCTAATAATATCTGTGAGATGTTGGACCAGAGCTAGACCATACAACACTCAATAAAGAGCTAAAGATCATATTGAGAATTTTGCCTGAGCTCCTGAATGGAGTCCCTGTTGCCTGAGGTGGGGTAGTCTGTGATGGGCAGTGTTGGGGACAGAGACTCTTTAAACATCTTGTAGAAGGACTCCTTGCTTCACCCCTGAATATTCTTGCACACAGTCCTCCTGGGCATTAAAACCTCTCCTCCACATGGAGCCCTATTAATCATTGTACTTCAGTTTCATCTCAGTCTTTCGTTGGATAATGGCATTTTAAGTGCAGTAATAAGTGCAGGATTTTTGGAGTGAGGGGGTGACAGTGTAGTGTTTGAAACAGGAGACATACAGCAGTCAGGAGACAGTAAAGGGGACCATGGAAATGCCCACAGCACCACTACAAATCAGATAAGAAGAATATAAGTTAGTTTGTGACAATCATTGCAAGCATGAGGAAGAAGGGTGGGTCAGTGGCCAAGGGTCCTAGACAAGAGTTGATTTGTGTGTACTGTTTTGATTCTTCAAAAGAAAAATGTCTTGGCATGAGTTGGAATAAATGTTAGTAGTCAGTTCTGATTGATGATAACATGGTTGTTTATTATTTTACCCTTGCATTTTCTGTGTGGTAAGCACACAAGGTGGTACTGGTTAAGAACAGATTACCTGGGCCCTGTCCTAGTTCTATTACTTATTACTTGTGTGAACTGGGGCAGTGGCTCATCCAGTCTCTCTTTTGTTACGTTATAAAGACTGTGTGAGTTTATATGGAAAGCACATAGAGTAATGCTCAGCACAGAGCTAAGGGGTATTGAAGCGTTGGCTGTTATTCTTAGAATTAAGAATATAGTTATAAGTAATTATAAATTAATCAACAAAGGATTCACAGGGTTTTACAAGTACAAAGAAACCTTGCAGTCTTGATCAAAGAAGTTCTGGGAAGGCCCTAAGACTCCCTCCGTGTGGGCCTCTGTGTGGACTGCCCCACGAGACCAGGAGCAAGGAGTAGAGGGAAGGCCAGCAGTGTAGATGCCCAGAACATTTACTTGATTCCCTCAGTGCTATCCCAAAAAATAAAGGGCCTTTCCTTATTAGTAATGTATATACAGGAAGCTTGAATTCCAAGAAGCAAGACACAAGGCTGTTTTCACACTCTTCTACACTACAAAGCTCCCCCACCCCAAAAAGTTTATCTTTCAATGATAACCTTTGCCATCTATGCATGCAGTGGATTGGCCTCACTGCAGATATGGATTATTTAAATGTATATCTTGAAGCCCAGTAGGTTTTCTTCTCCTTCGATTAGTTTGTAAACCACATGCATTTCTACCATCTTTGCTAAGAAGAAATTATACCTTCCTTATATATTGCCTCTTAAGTGCCATGACCCTCTCAGCATGTTTATTAATTTCTGATTTTGCATGTAGAAGAGGAAAGCAAATAACTCAAGTTTAGTCTTTAAAGGAGAAATACTCATGAATGCACACATATTAAGTCAATAATTCTCTCTGTAACTCACATCTCTCTGTATCTTTTGTTTTTCTCCTCGATTCACTGCTTTGTTTCCTTAATGTTTCTTCAAAGTATTTTCCACCTTAAACTTGACTTTAATTTTCCCCCACCTTTTTTTTTAAAGATTTTATTTATTTATTTGTTAGAGCAAGAGAGAGCTTGAGCAGGTGAAGTGGCAGACAGAGGGAGAAGCAGGCTCCCCTCTGAGCGGGGAACTTGATTCCAATGTGATACTGGATCACATCACCCAGAGATCACGACCTGAGTGGAAGGCAAAATTGAGTGAGCCACCGAGATGCCCCCTCAATTTCATTTCCTAAGAGACTCTACAGCTGAGGTAAATATTGATTACTGGTTATTTTTTGCTGAGAGAAGCAGCTATGGTGTGTAGGGTGCTCAATGCCAGTCTGTAAATAATTACCTCACATCTCAACAGACCTTATTTATCCACTTCATCTGCAGGTTACTTCTTAGTTCCTTGTGCCTCATCACACTGTAGAATTTGCTCCAGTGTCCCCAGTAATCCCTCCTTGCAAGCTCATAAATGCTTGGCAGTCCTTGCTCTAGTGATGCTGGATCTTGGCCCACTCTGGCCACATTGTCCTGCGCTTTGGCCACCCTGTCTATCGAGACTCCTCTCTCAGTCATTCTCTCTTGGTTGCCTTTGGGGCTCCCCTTCGTCTACCCTTGGAGTGTCCCTAGGGCTTCCTTTTGTTCTGCCTGGGATGAGTGACTCAGTTTTCACAGATAAGATCCATCATAGTATGTCCTGAGATCATTCAAATGTTTTGCATGCATGCTGTGATACTGTGACTTAAATAAGAACTATGGAGTTGGGCTTTGTTCTCCTTCTTGGCCCAGAACTCTCAAAGACCTGTATAAATCCCCAAGTGACAAGAGCACTAGGAGCATCTTTTCTTCTTTTGAGGTGACTCTGGGTGGGCTCCTGGATAGCTCCTGGATGGGAGCTGGCCCCCAGAGAGACCTGACCATGATTAGAAGCTTGGAATTTTCAACTCCAACTCCCATTCTCCAGACAGGGTCCTGGAAATTGAGTTATTGATTAATCATGCGTACGATCATGCCTCCATAAAATCCCAATGGTACGGGGTTCAGAAGGCTTCCAGGTTGATGAACACAGAGACACACAGAGAGAGTAGTGTGCATGGGGTGGGCATGGTAGCTCTGCACTCCTTCCCACATACCTTGTATGCTTCTCTTCTATCTGCATGTTCATCTGTATCTCTTATCATCTCTTTTCCTAGTAAACTGGTAAATAGTAAGTACTACTTCCTTGAGTTCTGTGAGCTTTCTAGCAACTTAATGGAACCTGTGGAGGGGGTTGTGGAAACCTCTGATTTGGAGCCTATAGATTGGTTGGAAGCACAGATGACAGCCTGGACTTGTGACTGGCATCTGAAGTCTGTGTGTGTTTGGGGGAGGGATGGCAGGAGGTGGAGTCTTGTGGGACTAAGCCCTTAACCTGTGGGAACTGATGCTATATCCAGATGGTGTCAGAATTGAGTTAAATTATAGGACACCCAGATGGTGTCACAGAATTGCTTGGTGTGTGGGTAAAAGCCCCCACATCTGGTGTCAGAAGTGTCATAGGTTGGTGGTCGAGTAAAAGGGAAGTGAAGAGAGAGAACAGGTGTCTCTTCTACATGTATCCATACATGTCTTCCTGGGGATATGGTCTGGAGCTCTCATCATTCTTAAGAATCCGTGGCCCCATGAGAACCAGTGGGGAGCAGGTGGGAGGAGATGAGGGAAGGACACAGATGAAATCCAAGTTTGCAGGTGGCAGATGATCCACACCCATATTAGGAAAGTGCCCATTGGACATCTCCACCTGACGAACCCATAGGCGTTTCCAGCTCACTGTGACTAAAACTTAAATCACCCCTCACCCCCTCCAAACAGGTTCCCATTCCTGTTTTCTTTCACCTGTGCATGGCATTGCCCTTCACCCTGCTTCCCAAGTCAGGACGTTGAAGGAGAGTTTAACTTGTTACTTTGCTGGCACATCTCCCACTGGACCAATCTGTTTTCCCTCTCTGTCCTTGCTTCCTTTCCACCCTTCAGCATCTGCCCTGTCCACATACATACTCACCAAAATCAAAGCCACAGTTTCCTTGCCAACTTCTTACCTCTCATTCTTATTTGTCTAGGTAATATTTACATGACTGCCCAAGAAGTATTTCATACATGGACATTTCATCAGGTCATCCTGATGAAATATTCTTCAGTGGCTTCCCATTGCTCAAGGAAAAAAAACACCCAAACCAGGTTAAGGAAGGCCTTGGTCTTTGCCTACACTTTTCATTATCTTTCATTCACCTGCATGATTTGGTCAGCAATGCCAAATTCCTTGTGATTTGTAGAACTTACCAAGCTTTCTCACTGCATTGTACATGCAACTTCACCTCTGTAGGGAACTTCACCCTCCTTACCTCCCTCTTCATTCTCCAAGTCCACCAGGAAAAGCTCCCCATACCTTTTAAGCCTCCCATTCAAGGGATACCTCCTCTGTGACGCCTCCTGGCTTTCCCAGGTGACATAAGCAGAGAACACACTGGCAGTTGCCAGAGGGGAGTAGGTGGGGAATGGGCATGAAGGGGAGTGGGAGATACCGTCCTCTATTTGTTTTAAAAAAAAAAAAGTCCTGGGATGCTTGGGTGGCTCAGTGGTTGAGTGTTTGCCTTTGGCTCAGGATGTGATTTGGGTCTGGGGATTGGGTCCCACATTGGGCTCCCTGTGAGGAGCCTGCTTCTCCCTCTACCTATGTCTCTGCCTCTCTCTGTGTGTTAAATAAATAAATAAATAAATAAATAAATAAATAAATAAATAAAATCTTTTAAAAAATGTCCTGATTTCTTAATAATAAAAAAGTACTACCTTTGTTAAGCATTTTTTCTTTCCTCACAGATGGAGAACTTATGGAGCTCTCCACCTAGTTAGTTCTGGGGTTTGAAGAAAAAAAATTGCATTTGCATTTGAGGCTGTCATAGGCCAGGAGAGGAGTTAGGGAAAGTAGATAATTACCCCAAAGTGTGCTTAGCCCTGGGCACAGTACCACCTTGCATTTTGTTTAATCCCCACAGTTGCAAATAAATCTCAGCATGTCATAGAAGGTTGGATGATACCAATGAAATTAAATAAGTGACCACCACATGTAAACTGTAACATTCTCCATATATCCCTTTCATTCCCTTTTAGCTTGGGAAGGTTTGGATGCCCAGACCTCCTGCGTGTAGGTTTTCTTTTTGTTGCTTCCATTAATCTTGCTCTGATTCTCTCAATATAGAGCAATAGTGTGGGCTTGTGTAAATCACTTAAGGTTGGAGAGCCTCACTCCAGTAGAAAATGCAAATGCAGTATTAGGGGGGTGTGAAACCTGGAGGTATGTAGGTAGGTGGGCTTCCCAGGTAGGTACCTGGGAAGTGGGCAGATCCCAAGAGTCTGGCTTATGTCACCTGGGGACTGGACGAAATCATATGGTGTTTTGTCTTTCTCTCTCTGATGTATTTCTTTTTGCATAAACAGAATTTGATACATTTTCTGAAGGAATGTGTAAAAGAGGGACCAAAAAAAGACATTTTCTAATGATTCTTATAAAGATAATTTATTGTGCCTTTGGGTAAGCAGTGTGCTCATCAGGCACTGGCTTTTTTCCTAACAGCTGGAGAGAGAATGCTGAATGGCAGCAAATGCTTCCATGGTGCAGTGTGCCAGGCTGGCTCTAAGTGCAACTGCTTACTGGATCCTCACACAGTCTGTGGTGCTGCTCATGATCCCACTTCATCAATGAGGCAGCTCAATGAGGTGGACCAGAGAGCGTGCTAGCTCCCCGTTAGAGCCAGATTCAAACCCAGACAGACAAAACCCAGAGTCTGTGCTCCGAGCCTCTGGACCACACTGCCTTTTCATCCAGTCCCTGCTCCTGCTACTCCCCTTCAGCTTTCATCCATCTATGAAGAGCATTTTCCTAAGCTCAGCACCTATATTACCTCCTCACGCCTTCACAATCACCCTGAGGCAGGTTCTACTATTTTCCTCTCTTTTCAGACTAGGAAACAGGCTCAGAGACAGCAAGTAACTGGGTCCTCATTACTTGATCAATAAGTGGGGAAGCCAAATGTTCACTCTCAAGTCCCAACTCTAACCCACCCCGATGTATTGCCTTTCTCTTAACTCAAACAATGGTAGCCTAATCAGAGACCAATACCCTGAAGTGACACCATGAGGGAACCAGTTAGGCTTCCAGGTGAGCCTGGCTCACCTGCCTGCTGGAATGGACCTGTCAGCGGGGTGGGCTGTGGGTGTGGCCCGGAGTGGGTGTGTCTGGTGGGCGTGGTCTGCATGGGTGGCCAGGGTGGGCGGGACCTGAGCCCTGCCTGGAAATAGTCTTTTGAAGTGTTGGATACAGGCTTCTGCCCTTATAGGGGTGGGGAAGACGAGCTAACTCAACACGTTGGGAGCTGGGATCTTCTGAGCTAGTTCTAGGGACACAGACCATCCCTGTGTGGAGGGAGCACTGTGGTTCACATGAGGCTTTAACCCCTCACTAGCTGTGTGATGGGGGTCCTTGACCTCTCCTCTGTCTCAGAGGTGGCTTAGAGGGCTTAGGGGTAAACAGCCAATACATGTTAGTGGGTTCTGCATTCATGAACTCAGATACATCCTTGATAAGAATCCAGACCATCACTGTATTGTACACCTGAAACTAATATTACATGGTATTTTAACTTACAAGAATTGAAATAAAAACTTTTTAGAAAAGGATAAATTGAAACAGAGAGAAAAGAAAGAATTCAGAGACCACTCTATGGAAAACGTCGTTTTCCAAATGCAAGCATCTTCCCTCGGGTCCAGTCTGAACTTCTCTGGCCTGTGGTTCTACAGATGGTGCTGCTTTTTGCTGGACACTCTCCTGGGTTCTCTTCCTTCTCTCCAGGTCTTCTCTTCTCCTCCCAATCTTGGAGGGTGCTGCTTCTCTAGAGGTAGTCTCTCAGGGATTTCCTGGCTCTGAAAATGTAAGAAAAGTGGTGCTTCATGCATTACCCTCTGTGTGAGTATTGCAGGTTGTGTGTTCTGTTCACCTTACTCTAATCTCCCTTACTGAGGACTCATGAACATGGCAGGCAAGTGGTTAAGTTTTTTAAACTTTCTGTATCATTTAAGTGTTGTAACAACCCAGTGAGTTAGGTACTCTTATCATTTCCATTCTCAAGCTAAGGAAATTGAGACTTAGTGAGATTGAGTTGCCAAAGTTTACGTCTTGTAAATGGTGTGTTTTGGATCAAATTCAGACATCAGGCTCCAGAGTCCACTCTTAACCACAAAGCTCTGTGGCCTACCAAGGGAAGATGAAAATTTTATTTTCTTTCTTTCTTCTTTTCTTCCTTCCTTTCTTCTTCCCTCCCTCCTTCCCTCTCTCTCTCTTTCTTTGTTCTTTCTTTCATCTTTTCTTTTTTTTTTAATTTATTATTATTTTTTTTTAGCGGGGCAGGGGCAGAGAGAGAGGAAGAGAATTCCTCACTGACTGTGGAACCTAACACAGGGCTCCTATAACGACCCAGAGATCATTATCTGAGTCAAAATCAAAAGTCAGAGCCTAAACTACTGAGCCACCCAGGCTCTCCTGGCAGAGGAACTCTCTAACAGATAAAACTGGCTGCTGTTGGGGCAGAAAAATGTACTCTTTTTTCTTTTAAATTCTTTGAGTGGTCCAATAATTCAATTGACATAAAACAGATAAACAAGAGAAACATAATTTTGTACAGTGGGAACCACATCAAAACATGAGACTCAAAGAAGTGACAAATCAGGAAGCTTTTATGACAATATATATTTTTTTGTATTTACTGTGATCAATCGACAAGACAAAGAGGTTTGGGCTTGGGGTAGTAAATTGGTGAAGAAGTAACAAGATTTGTTTATACAGCCTTCTTAACTCTGCATTTGCTATGTCTGGTGATAAGGATGTCTTCTACTCTCCTGGGACAGGTACCTTTCATCCGGCAAATTTAGCTCTTGCTTTCAGTGAGACAAAGGATGGTCAGGGCATCCGTCTTGTACTGGCTGTATGTCAAGCACCTTTCATTCAAAATAATCACTGTGTCAAAGTGGCATATTTTGGGGTGACCTATTCAGTCCTCTTCACTGCAAAGAAGAGGACTGGACTCTCGTAAGTAGGAAGTCTGGATGGAATTGAAAGGGTTCTTTTACTGGGTATAAAATATGTATAAATTTGAGGGACTCCCTCAACTCAGCTTCTGTAATCTGTGCCATGGGAGCTAAACACAGAAATACAATTGATCCCATTATCTACAGATGTGCAAATTCACCTACGTTCTAAAATTTATTTGTAACCCCCATGTCACTGCATATGGCGCCTTAGCAGTCATTTGCGGACATGTGCACGTTGGAACAAAATTTGAGTCACATGTTCCCAGCTGCACTCAGACAAGGCGACACACTACCTTCTTGTTTCAGTCCTTGTACTGTAAATAAGTGTCCTCTTCCCTAGCTTGTGCCACATTTTTTGCATTTTCGTGGTTTTTGGTGGTGATTTCACTATTTAAAATAATCAGTCCTCAAGTATGATGCTGAAATGCTGTCTAGTGTTCCCTACGGCAGGATGGCTGGCTTGTATCTTATGGGAGATACATGCGTTAGATAAGCTGTGTTCTGGCCTGAGTTCCAGTGTCCTTGGCTGTGAGTGCAGTGCTAATGGATCAGCCATATACATCCAATAGGGGTCTTTAAACAGAAACACAGACAAAATGAAGCTGTGCATTGATCTGTTGAAAAAAATGTGACCAGAGGTTGACAGGAACTGAACCATGCATTTTCCTTAGAAACAATGATTTGGTGCTTGCTAATTCAGTGTTTACAATGAATTTGTAACAGAACTGCAGGAATAGCAAGAATTGACTGTATTCAGCCTAAAGCTGAAAAACATACATTTTTTCAGTGACAGTAGGAGGAGGCTTACAAAAGGTATTGCACCATAGGGGAAGTGTGCTGATAAATGAGGTACATCTTTGTGAGTATAATAAATATCCAGGATTAACTTCACTTTGTTAACACTAAATGACTTAGAAGATACTTCTTTCTAGGACCTCAGGAAGATTTTATGTCATTTGACCCCCAAGAGTAAAATTTCCCTCATTATGAATTTTCTTTTGCTCACGCTTAGGAGGGAAATTGTACTGATGATGGAAATGCAATCTCAATTTCCTCTTTGTCCTGGAAGTGCATATAGATTCCTGGTGGGCTTCTTTCCCAGTATTAAAAAAATGATCTTATTTTAAGCTCAGTCATATAGAGGACATAAATGGGTTGCAAAAGCCTTTGGGAGTTACTTGGATATGAGGGACCAAAGTGGGAAGAAAACCAGGTAGGCTGGTATGAGGAGCCTAGGGTTGATTTTTTTTGTCATTTATTCCTTGAGTTAGCCTGAAACTGCAAGAAAAAACTCTTCTCCCCACATTTCCCTCTTCCAGTGTCGTTTACACCACTCCGCCTGCTGTATTAGTCATGTTCTCCTTCCTTTCTGGTTGCATAAGTATTGATTCATGGCCTGTTTGAAAAATCTTCCTTGCTTTATTTAAATGATTAATTAATTGATTGATTGATTATTATTTTTTTACTGAATTTCTGAGGTTCAGACTCTAGTCTGACAAGGGGACAAGGGGAAAGAAGGCAGTTCTCTTCTGCATCTCCTCCTTCCTTTGCCAATGCCACTCTGGGCTCATTGCTGATTCCCAGCAAAAGGCCTTCCCTGGGATGGTGTCACTTTTAGATCTTGGCCCTGACTGGGTCTCCACACAGAGCAGCAGATCCATATTTCTCAGGGCTTCTTGTTTTTCCCCAGCCAGGGGAAGTCAGGGTTCTCAGAATCTGGAGTGGGAGAGCCTGTTAAATTTCAAGGACAAAATCATGTGACTGGGGAATGACTGTGAAGATTGCCTCTCAGGCTGTGACTTTATCACCACGACTATTACATTAGTAGAAGTATTGAGTAGAGGTATTGCTTTCATTGGTCTTCCAGTCTTTGCAGCATGTTCTCTTGAAACAGAAATGCTCTTTCCCTTCAAAATGATCACTTGAAGCTGGTGTTAAAGGGATGCACACAAGATCTGCACAACTGGAGAGGCTGGCTATCTGTGCTTCACATTTGTAACTGGCATGGCATTAAATTAAATAATGAATAATACATAGTTAGCAATATTTTTTAAATTTTTTTTAAATTTATGATAGTCACACAGAGAGAGAGAGAGAGAGGCAGAGACATAGGCAGAGGGAGAAGCAGGCTCCATGCACCGGGAGCCCGACGTGGGATTCGATCCTGGGTCTCCAGGATCACGCCCTGGGCCAAAGGCAGGCGCTAAACTGCTGCGCCACCCAGGGATCCCTTTTTTTTTCTTAATTTAGCAATATTTTTAATAGAGAAAAAGAGGTGAAGCTTCAAGGCCTCATGACTTCAAACCAAGCAACCAATTTACCAAATGATCAAAAAACTCCAAACCCAAAACACTCAAGTGAGATGGTTGTGTGTATATATAGGAGAGTGGACTGGTGATTGGGAGGGAGGCTAGAGTCTAATTACTCTGCCCAGACACATACATATGGGAAGAGTGATGCTCCTCTCTCTTCCCACCTCTGTGTCCCACAACTGTCTTATGAGAAGGGAAGTTACAGCTTCAAGATCAAATGGATGGTAGGGTAGAGCTTAAAATCCATCCCCCCCGGAAGCCCCACTGAGAACACATGAGTCCTCCCGGGGAATGAAGAGACATGAGCTGTCACAATGGTTTGGGGCTCTCCAAAGGGTCACAGTACACAGACAGATACAATATATGGATTGTACAAAAGCTTCACAGGAAGGGGATGGTCAGGGGAAAAAAATGTCAAAAAATGTTGACGGGGCACAATAAGACATAAAAAAAAAAAAGATTGAGAAGGACTATGGCAATCATATTTCTCGCCAGCACTTTTTCATCCATGGAAACATTATTTCAAACGTCTTGTGTGAAATCATGAACCCCCTGGTGCAGATTTGGCTCCCTCTGGAGTGTTATAAACATAGTTTTCCTACAAATAGATAGAAACCAGGCATCAAGATTTGATTTAGTTCTTTAATGAGGGAACTAGCAGGGAGGCCAAAGTGCTGGCTCAGAGCATTTGAGGGGGAGGGATTTGTGGTCCTTGGGGAAATGGGTGCTCAATAAGGTGGCCAGGTTAGATACAGGACTTTAACTTTCTGTGGCCTGGGGGAATAGCAACAGCTTTGGGGCTCACTTTTCTACTAGGTCATAAAGTCAGAACAACTTATCAATTTCTGCAGGTTAACTTTTAACCTGACAGAGCTAACAACTGCCTGCAGTCTTACTGCCGATTGTTAGCCAAGTATGTGGTGACAGTCCCTGGGGGTGTCAGGTGAGGGTCAGGCAGGCTCACTGGGAAATGCTCCAGCATGACATAAAATATGAAGCAAATATCCCTCTACCTTTCACAAGCTTGGTGCATGGATTTATGATTGCTACTCCTCTGATTATCACTAACTGAACACCTCTGCTTTGTGGAGTCCTGATTTGGGGTCTTCAAATGATGACCAGCCTTCCTAGATGAAGAATAATCTTGATTTACACATATCTATACCCCTCAGACTAATGCTTAGCATGTGCTAAGCATCGTTCTAAGAGATTTGCAAGTATAATTTACTTGTACAATGTTACTTAACTTGTGCTATGAGGTATGCATATTAGAGATTCCAGAGGAATAGAACCAAAAGAATATGTATATATAGAAAAAAGAGGTTTATTATAAGGAATTGGTTTGTGATTATGGAAGCTGACACGTTCAGATCTGCGGTGTGGGCTAGAGGACTTGAGACCCAGGAGAGCAGATGGTGCAGATGAAGTCCAAAGTCATTCTCCTGGAGAATTTTTTTTCTTACCTGAGTAGGGGAGGGGAGTTGGTCTTTTTGTTCTAGTCAGGCCTTCAACTGATTGGACAAGGCCCACCCGGATCACTACAGAGTATGACCTGCTTTACTTTTCTATTAAAATGTTAATCCCAGGGGCACCTGGGTGGCTTAGTCAGCAGTCAAGCATCTGACTCTTAGTTTTGGCTCAGGTCATGATCTCAGGGCTCTGAGATTGAGCCCCATGTCAGGCTCCACACTGAGCATGGAGCCTGAAAAAATTATCTCTCTCCCTCTCTCTCTGCCCCTCTGTTCTTCACTTTCTCTCTTAAAAAAGAAAAAAATGTTGACGTCATCCAAAAACACCTTAGCAGAAACATCCAGAATAATATTTGACCACATGTTTGGGCACTCTGTGGCCCAGTTAAGCTGATACATAAAATAACACAGTATGGATTATTGTCATTTCCATTTTCCTGAGGAGAAAACGGAGGCTCGGAGTATGGCAGCAATAAGCCAGAGGTCCCATAACCCTGAGGCTGGTGCTCTTTTTTAATTTTTTTTAAGATTTATTTATTTATTTATTCATGATAGACACAGAGATTGAGAGAGAGATAGAGACACAGGAGGAGGGAGAAGCAGGCTCCATGCCGGGAGCCCGATGTGGGACTCGATCCCGGGACTCCAGGATCGCGCCCTGGGCCAAAGGCAGGCGCTAAACCGCTGAGCCACCCAGGGATCCCGAGGCTGGTGCTCTTAACCACTCTTGTGTCAGCCCTCTCCTGTGACATCACGATTATCCGTGGGCCCAAATCCTCCCAGTTTTCTTCGAGGCCTTGAGCCCCGTGGCCTTCTCAGACCGAATCAACCTCCACACCCAACCTTTCTTTCAGAGGTTTTTCCTCGCCCCACCCCCTGTTCTTTCCACCTGCCATCACCACCTGCATGCCTCCTGCTGCCTGGCGCTGCTTCCCTTCCCTGGGACTGTGGGCCTTGCGCATTCTGGCCACCTTCTCTCTCCATCCATCTCCCCCAGCTCCTCTTCTCACCCCTGTGCCTACTGAGCCAAAGCCATTCCCTTGGCTCCCCCTCCCCTCCTACTTCTGACTCCTCTTTTTCCATTGGGGTCTATACAAAAATCCCACCCAACCTTCAAGGTCTTCCTACGTGAAGGCTTCCTGCTTTCCCCCCTTTGGGAGGAACATAACCCTCTGGATAGCATGTTGGGATGCTCTGGGTGTAGTTTGGAAGCAGGATTCTGCCCCCCAGGGTGAATCTTGTCAAGGACAGACGGAGGGAAGAGGGGTGGTGATACCAGGCGGGAAAGAAGGGACAGGGAGGAGCCAGCGGGTAACACACTCCCAAGGGAGGGGGTAAAGGCACGAAGGGCTGAGAGGGCTAGCAGGAGGGCTTCTGCACCCTATTCTCACGCTGGGTTAATTGGAAGTAAGAAGCCTTCCCCTCAAAGCCCAGGGCACAGTTAATTCCTCACTCCCTGTGCCCGCCCACCCCTCCTCGCCCTGGCCCCCCTGCCCGGCCCCCTGTCCATCACCACTTCTTTGAACTTAGCACTAGTCCCACTAAACTGCCATGCCAGCCTTCCTGTTGGGGCCAGGTCATGTTGGGGGGTGCCGCCCAAACCCAGCAGTGCTTAGACGTTAGGTGCTCAGTGGTGCTGCGGAACGACCTGATGAGGGATCTGCTGGAAGCACGTGTGGGTTTATGATCGCCGCCTTTCAGTGGCTCTCAGAAACGGGCCTGAGATGAGGATTTGTGTGCAAGTGACATATTAGCAAAGTGCTCCCGGGAGACCAGTAAGGATCCCAGGAAGCAAGACAGGGGAGGGAGGAAGACAAGTGAGGTAGTGAGGTCACATCAAGGCCTGCTGGCCTGGCGTCAGCCTGGTCCCGGGCCAGCTGTGCAGGGGAAGTGACATCCACGTGCAATACTAGACCTGAAATGAGGGGACTGGGCTTTTAAACCCCTTGCCACAGTCACTGGCCTGTGGTCTGCCATGCGGAGGGTGAGAAGCACAGAAATGTCAACAGGGTCAGAAGGGTCTGGGTAGAGCCCCAGTGCTGCCCAGGACCGACACTGAGCACTGCGCTCCAACCAGAATTGTGGAGGAGCCAGTGAAGGGCATGCTTGGGACCATCCCCGCGGAGCCGTCGGGCGCGGTCTGTTCTGTTCACTGCTGGATCCAGCCTCAGTTCTTGGACGTGTGCCCTGGCACAGTGTAGCGACTCTGTGTGTATGTTGATGAATGAAGCAGAGAGACAGGCAGACAGAGGGCAGCATGATTTGCCCATTCTATTCTCTCTGGGAGTTTTTAAGCATTCGAGAAGTAGAGGTAACTGATATTTAGAGTAGAGGACTGATATTTCCTGGAGTCCTGGAAACTTCAGACCTTGGGTGCTTCTTACCCGATAGAATTGCTCTCCAGGACTGCAGGCTTGTGGGCAGCAGGATTGTCCCAGGGCCCCTCCACTTTCTGGCCCCCACATCTTTCTTCTCCTGTTGAAGACCATGACCTTTGTGTGGTCATTTAAGGGATTATGTTCTATGTTGGCTTGTCACGATAGCCACCGGTACTTAAAGGTAGATAACATTGCATGGACCAGATCAGAGGCTGCCCCGTGTCGGTGTGTATTAAACACACATTTATTGGCAAGTGGGCACAGATCAGTTCATTCTCTGTCTGTGAGCTCAACAAAGCCCCAGCTCTCCGAGCCTGTTCAGAGGCACTGATGCCATAATAGCATAGATATCAGATCGAACTAATCTTATATGCATCATGCGGCTAGAATTGTCTACCCAACGACGAGGATCTAGGACCATGTATGGAACAGGGTCAGGTACCATTCCTACAGGGAAGGGCCACCGGACCCGCAGCAATCACTTCTCCAGGTCAAGGCTGTCATGTCAGAGTCCCTTGCCTCTAGGCCCCAGGTCTGAAGGAAAGGCAGGAGCTGCCTATAAGGGAAGACAGGTGCTCAGGAGTGAACGCACTCCCGCAGGTCCTGCAGGGAGCACCCAGAGAAGTGCGTCCAGGGTTTTGGGGAAGGAGGGCTCCAGAGACCTAAGGCCCCTGCTAGCCTCTGCGTGTGACTTTGGGAGAGGGTGTCCTTTCTGGGTGGATGAGTTTAAAAAGAGCAACTGCAGTCCTGAGATATGCAACTCTGGAGCCAAAGTCACCTTTGTGCAGAGGGAAGTTGCTGTCCCCTGCCCTCTCCTCCCCACTAGCTCCTGAAGGGTGCACCCTCCTAGCTAGGGCTAGGGGCTTGGAGCAGAGTGGGGCACCCTGCACACCCATGCTGGATGGTGCACTTCTCTTTCTGTCCTCTGCCTCCCAGCTGGCCCTCGCACCTTTGACAACAACCTGTGGGTGCCCGGGACCTGTTCCCTTGTCTTGAGCGGGATCACAGGTGTCATTCTGGGCCTGTTCACACCTCAGGGAGGACTCAGTATCTCTGAGTACCTGTCCCCTGAGGAAACCAAAGGCTCTGGATTACACTGGAGACATAAAGTGGGCTCCTCCCAAAGCATCCTGGGTTTTGCCTCTGCCACTTGCTTCCCTAAACCCATGTCATGTAGGCTCTGATTAGAAGGAGCCTGCGTTGGGGGCTCTCAGCTACTCATGAGCAGGGCAACCATAAAAATCCCAGGAGACGGGGCTGGTGGTCAAATCTGGGAGGGAGGCATGGTGAGGAGTAGGATCTGGGAGCTAGTGAGGGGGCTGGTGGTGGAAGCGGGAGTGGGTTGTCACTACAGATGCTCCAGCGGTAGAGGAAACAGGCTCTGAGTTTCTCTGGGGTATTTGCTTCCTTGCAGCAGGCCAGCAAGGTGGTGACTCACCCTCCTGTTCCCCACCCTGGGAGCTTCCCAGCTTCCCAGATCACAGCCAGCCTGGCCTAGGCAGGTGTTCACCTTCCCCAAATCTCTCAGGACGCCACCAACTGAGAGGGAGCGAACACCTGCCCAGTGACTGGCCTGCACCTTTGAGCTCATGTGTCTGAGCCTGGGGAAGGCAGTATGGCCTCTGCCTGGCCTCCCTGCCCGTCTGAGGGCAGCAGGTGTAACTCACAGGATGGCAGAGGCTTCTGAATCATTTTCCAAATATCTCCAGAAGCAAATTACTGGGTAAGGTTGAGGCAACCTGCCACAGAGAACCTTGCCCCTGCCACCAGCCCAGACCGGCTGGGGAGGGGCGGGAGGGTGGTGTGGGGACAGGCACAGCTGTGCAGGAAGTGGCCTTCCAGCTGCAGCCCGACCTGGGAACCAATGCTGCGAGGCTCTGGCTGCGTTCTGATTTACAGATGATGCAAATGTGCTTGTGCTGATTCCTGTGTATTTAATGCTTCGTTTCATGAGGATGGAGAGTTTGCGGGGACATTGCATCAGAGACGCCCTGTCATCCAGCCGCCTCGTTATATGGATGGGGACCTGAGGCTTAGAGAGAGTAGACGGTGACTTGGGATTTCAGAGCCAGGTAGCTGCTGAGTGAAATGAGAACCCAGAGGCCTCCCATCTCGGGTAGGGGTGCTCCCAGCCACTACCCCAAGGGAGGGTGTGTGGTGGAGTGGTGACAGGTGAGGGGCGGTGGGCAAGCCATTGCACTCTCTGCATTGCAGTTTCCTCATGTTAAAAAAGTGTTGTGCTAGGGTTCCGTCCCTCAGATACCAGATTCCACCATTCCAGAGTCCTTTCTATAGGTTTTCTGGCCTTTTCACTTTCCGTTTTTGTAAAGAACACTTTACAAAGTGTTGATCAATTCCTTAAAACAACTGCCAGCTAACCTTACGTGTAATTGTTCATCATTAAAAAAATGATAAAATTGTTGGGCGATTTCAAAATGATTATTATTATTTAATAAGCCAAAAAGTTAAACTTGCCATGTTAAATATGAAGCTATCAATCAAGGAAAAAACAAGTAATATTTGGGTTCCTTTCTCATGAAATGTAAATGCAAAGATATTGTCTGATAATCTTCATGTTAGTGTGTTAAGAGCTGCTTGAAGCGTGGCTCATAGAGTCTGTGCATGTCGGAGACTTTCAAACCGTTTCAAATTCCAGGCAGTCCTCGGGGTCTCTTATTTTGCTTTACCTCGTGTTTTACGGCATTACAGATTCATGATTATACGCTGCATTCTTTTGTAACTGTCTAACTGTAGGATCTCTAGAAGAGATTCTGTTAGTTCCCGTGGCCATCCATTTCAGGATTATAACCTGGCCCGTAGAAGGTCCTTTTTGGGGTCTGTTAAGCCTAAATTTCTCACAGTGCAGGACCGTGTGGGCTGTCAGAGCAGCTGAAGCTAAATAATTCAGTCTGGTACCCCGTGGGCTGGTGTTCAGGGCTGCTCGGGACCACAGAGGGTCCTCTGAATTGCAGCATTTAGCAGCAGGCCCTGGGTGCTGTGGAATCAGCCCAGATTTCTGAGAAGTGCTGGGAGGAACAGAGCTGGGCCCGTGAACACAGGTCCCTTAGGCAGGGCCAGGGAGCAGTCAGGATGAGAGAGCAGGCTCAGGCTCATGACAAGGTACAGATCCCCAACTAAGCCTCCAGGTGGATGTACCCGAGCCTGGGAAGCCAGCGCTGTGTGATCTCATGAAGGCCCATTCCTCCTCTGTTTTCTCACCTGTAAAATGAGGTTGGACTAGGGAGTTTCTAAGGCTTCCACGAAAGGTGGCCTGAGTTGATTTTTTTTTTGTGTGTGTGTGTGTGTGGGAAGGAATGGCCAGTTGGTTGAAATCATGTCTCTGATTTATTATCTACTGTTTTTCTTGCTGTATTTGTGAGAGGTGGGATTTTATCAATCGCAAGAGACGGGACTGTGCATGAGCTACAGCAGGTGAGAAAATCCAAGCTGCAGATGGGGAGTATGTTTATCCGCGGTGTCTGCCCGCACCCCAGGGAGGCAGCAGGAACAGGACGGGAACGCGCCCCCCTAGGTGTAGACCACGGGAGCACCTGTGTGCTTAGAGCGCCGCCCGCTGGCTACACAGGGAACGCTCGCTACATTCACGCCTTCGGGGCCAAGGGTGGGGAGACCGACGTTCCCTTGGGGAGCCTGGGGGCCCTCCGAGTTCTGTCCGTCGAGTGCATTTCCAGTGGTATAAATAGAATAGTTTTAAGGAGAGGAGAAGGGCAAGGCGCCCCACCCGGCCGCCTGGGTCCCCGTGGGTGCGCAAGGTGCGGGGCCGGGCCGAGCGCCTGTGATGACCCGGAGCGGCCACGTGGTGGCAGTGTTTCGCTGCGGTCGGCCCGGCCACCCGCCCCCTCCTTAAGGAGCTCCCCACTGCGGATTTCTGGGCTCCTCCCTCTAGGCTTTTCTGGGCCTCAAGTGAAGATGCAAAATAGTGTCCTGAGTGGAAAATGATGGCTGTGACAGATATCCCGTGGCTCCTCCCTGTCTTCTATCAGAACATCTCCCAGCTAAAAGCCCTGTAGCCGCTGGCAGAGTCAGGGTTGCAGAGAGGAGTTCAAGGGGAAGTTGGGCTGATTTGATTGACTCCTTAATTTCTCTTTCTTCAGTCTCATTGTTAGTGCTAGAAATGCCACTGATTTCTGGGCATTGATTTTGTATCGTGCCATGTTCCTGAATTGGTGTATGAGTTCTAGCAATCTTGGGGTGGAGTCTTTTGGGTTTTCTATGTACAGTATCATGTCATCTGTGAAGAGGGAGAGTTTGACTTCTTCTTTTTAATAATAAATTTATTTTTTATTGGTGTTCAATTTACCAACATACAGAATAACACCCAGTGCTCATCCCATCAAGTGCCCCCCTCAGTGCCCGTCACCCACTCACCCCCACCCCCCGCCCTCCTCCCCTTCCACCACCCCTAGTTCGTTTCTCAGGGTTAGGAGTCTTTATGTTCTGTCTCCCTTTCTGATATTTCCCACACATTTCTTCTCCCTTCCCTTATATTCCCTTTCACTATTATTTATATTCCCCAAATGAATGAGAACATATAATGTTTGTCCTTCTCCGATTGACTTACTTCACTCAGCATAATACCCTCCAGTTCCATCCACGTTGAAGCAAATGGTGGGTATTTGTTGTCTCTAATGGCTGAGTAATATTCCATTGTATACATAAACCACATCTTCTCTATCCATTCATCTTTCGATGGACACCGAGGCTCCTTCCACAGTTTGGCTATCGTGGCCATTGCTGCTAGAAACATCGGGGTGCAGGTGTCCCGGCGTTTCATTGCATCTGAATCTTTGGGGTAAATCCCCAACAATGCAATTGCTGGGTCGTAGGGCAGGTCTATTTTTAACTCTTTGAGGAACCTCCACACAGTTTTCCAGAGTGGCTGCACCAGTTCACATTCCCACCAACAGTGCAAGAGGGTTCCCCTTCCTCCGCATCCTCTCCAACATTTGTGGTTTCCTGCCTTGTTAATTTTCCCCATTCTCACTGGTGTGAGGTGGTATCTCATTGTGGTTTTGATTTGTATTTCCCTGATGGCAAGTGATGCAGAGCATTTTCTCATGTGCGTGTTGGCCATGTCTATGTCTTCCTCTGTGAGATTTCTGTTCATGTCTTTTGCCCATTTCATGATTGGATTGTTTGTTTCTTTGCTGTTGAGTTTAATAAGTTCTTTATAGATCTTGGAAACTAGCCCTTTATCTGATACGTCATTTGCAAATACCTTCTCCCATTCTGCAGGTTGTCTTTGAGTTTTGTTGACTGTATCCTTTGCTGTGCAAAAGCTTCTTATCTTGATGAAGTCCCAATAGTTCATTTTTGCTTTTGTTTCTTTTGCCTTCGTGGATGTATCTTGCAAGAAGTTACTGTGGCCGAGTTCAAAAAGGGTGTTGCCTGTGTTCTCCTCTAGGATTTTGATGGAATCTTGTCTCACATTTAGATCTTTCATCCATTTTGAGTATATCTTTGTGTATGGTGAAAGAGAGTGATCTAGTTTCATTCTTCTGCATGTGGATGTCCAATTTTCCCAGCACCATTTATTGAAGAGACTGTCTTTCTTCCAATGGATGGTCTTTCCTCCTTTATCGAATATTAGTTGACCATAAAGTTCAGGGTCCACTTCTGGGTTCTCTATTCTGTTCCATTGATCTATGTGCCGGTTTTTGTGCCAGTACCACACTGTCTTGATGACCACAGCTTTGTAGTACAACCTGAAATCTGGCATTGTGATGCCCCCAGATATGGTTTTCTTTTTTAAAATTCCCCTGGCTATTCGGGGTCTTTTCTGATTCCACACAAATCTTAAAATAATTTGTTCTAACTCTCTGAAGAAAGTCCATGGTATTTTGATAGGGATTGCATTAAACGTGTAAATTGCCCTGAGTAACATTGACATTTTCACAATATTAATTCTGCCAATCCATGAGCATGGAATATTTTTCCATCTCTTTGTGTCTTCCTCAATTTCTTTCAGAAGTGTTCTATAGTTTTTAGGGTATAGATCCTTTACCTCTTTGGTTAGGTTTATTCCTAGGTATCTTATGCTTTAGGGTGCAATTGTAAATGGGATTGACTCCTTAATTTCTCTTTATTCAGTCTCATTGTTAGTGTATAGAAATGCCATTGATTTCTGGGCATTAGTTTTGTATCCTGCCATGCTACCAAATTGCTGTATGAGTTTTAGCAATCTTGGGGTGGAGGCTTTTGGGTTTTCTATGTAGAGTATCATGTCATCGGCGAAGAGGGAGAGTTTGACTTCTTCTTTGCCAATTTGAATGCCTTTAATGTCTTTTTGTTGTCTGATTGCTGAGGCTAGGACTTCCAGTACTATGTTGAACAGCAGTGGTGAGAGTGGACATCCCTGTCTTGTTCCTGATCTTAGGGGAAAGGCTCCCAGTGCTTCCCCATTGAGAATATTTGCTGTGGGCTTTTCACAGATGGCTTTTAAGATGCTGAGGAATGTTCCCTCTATCCCTACACTCTGAAGAGTTTTGATCAGGAATGGATGCTGTATTTTGTCAAATGCTTTCTCTGCATCTATTGAGAGGATCATGTGGTTCTTGTTTTTTCTCTTGTTGATATGATCTATCACATTGATTGCTTTACGAGTGTTGAACCAGCCTTGCATCCCGGGGATAAATCCCACTTGGTAATGGTGAATAGTCTTCTTAATGTACTGTTGGATTCTATTGGCTAGTATCTTGTTGAGAATTTTTACATCTGTGTTCATCAGTAATATTGGTCTAAATTCTCCTTTTTGGTGGGGTCTTTGTCTGATTTTGGAATTAAGGTGATGCTGGCCTCATAGAATGAGTTTGGAAGTATTCTATCGCTTTCTGTCTTTTGGAACAGCTTTAGTAGAATAGGTATGGTTTCTTCTTTTAACATTTGATAGAATTCCCCTGGGAAGCCATCTGGCCCTGGACTTTTGTGTCTTGGGAGGTTTTTGATGACTGCTTTGATTTCCTCCCTGGTTATCGGCCTGTTCAGGGTTTCTATTTCTTCCTGTTCTAGTTTTGGTAGTTTGTGGTTTTCCAGAAATACATCCATTTCTTCTAGATTGCCTAATTTATTGGCATATAGCTGCTCATAATATGCTTTTAAAATAGCTTGTATTTCCTTTGTATTGGTGGTGATCTCTCCTTTTTCATTCATGATTTTATTAATTTAAGTCTTTTTTTTTTTTTTTAAATAAGGCTGGCTAATGGTTTATCTATCCTATTAATTCTTTCAAAGAACCAACTCCTGGTCTTGTTGATCTGTTCTACACTTCTTCTGGTCTCTATTTCATTGAGTTCTGTTCGAATCTTTATTAACTCTTCTGCTGCTGGGTGTAGGTTTTATTTGCTGTTCTTTTTCCAGTTCCTTTAGGTGCAAGGTTAGCTTGTGTATTTGAGTTTTTTTCCAATTTTTTTGTGGGATGCTTGTATTGCAATGTATTTCCCTCTCAGGACTGCTTTTGCTGTATCCCAATGATTTTGAACGGTTGTATCTTCATTTTCATTAGTTTCCATGAATCTTTTTAATTCTTCTCTAATTTCCTGTTTGACCCTTTTATCTTTTAGCAGGATGCTCTTTAACCTCCGTGTGTTTGAGTTTCTCCCAAATTTCTTCTTGCGATTGAATTCTAGTTTCAAAGAATTATGATCTGTAAATATGCGAGGGGCCAATCCCAATCTTTTGGTATTGGTTAAGACCTGATTTGTGACCCAGGATGTGGTCTATTCTGGAGAAAGTTCCATGTGTACTTGAGAAGAATGTGTATTCAGTTGCATTTGGATGTAAAGTTCTGTATATATCTGTGAAACCCATCTGATCTATTGTATCATTTAAAGCTCTTATTTCTTTGGAGATGTTGTGCTTAGAAGATCTGTCATTTGCAGAAAGTGCCGTGTTGTGAAGTCTCCTACAATTAGTATATTATTATCTAAGTATGTCTCTACTTTGGTTATTAATTGATTGATATACTTGGCAGCTCCCACATTAGAGGCATAAATATTCATGATTGTTAGGTCCTCTTGTTGGATAGATCCTTTAAGTATGACATAGTGTCCCTCTTTATCTCTTACTACAGTCTTTGGGATAAACTTCAATTTATCTGATATGAGGATTGCTACCTCTGCTCTCTTTTGAGGACCATTTGAATGGTAAATGGTTCTCCAACCTTTTATTTTCATCCTGTAGGTGTCCTTAGGTCTACAACGAGTCTCTTGTAGATAGCAAGTAGATGGGTCTTGCTTTTTTATCCAGTCTGAAACCCTGCGTCTTTTGATGGGATCATTAAGCCCACTCACATTCAGAGTTACTATTGAAAAATATGATTATAGTGTCATCATGATACCTATTCAGTCCCTGTTTTTGTGTATTATTTCTTTGGGCATCTTCTATCTTTTACAGGGTCCCCCATAATATTTCTTGCAGACTGGTTTGCTGGTCACATATTCTTTCAGTTTCTGCTTATCCTGGAAGCTCTTTATCTCTCCTTCCATTTTGAATGAGAGCCTTGCTGGATAAAGTATTCTTGGCTGCATGTTTTTCTCAATTAGTACTGTGAATATATCCTGGCAGCCCTTTCTGGCCTGCCAGGTCTCTGTGGAGAGGTGTGATGTTAATCTAATATTTCTCCGCATATAATTTAGGGATCTCTTGTCCTTTGCTGCTTTAAGGATTTTCTCTTTATCTTTGGAGTTTGCAAGTTTCACTATTAAATGTCAAGGTGTTCACGGTTTTGATTGATCTTTTTTGGGGGGCGGGGGAACCTCTCTATCTCCTGGATCTGAATTCCTGTTTCCCTCCCCATGTTAGGGAAGTTCTCAGCTATGATTTGTTCAAATATGCTTTCTGGTCCTCTATCCCTTTCAGTGCCCTCTGGAACCCTAATTAAACATAGATTTTTCCTTCTGAGGCTGTCATTTATTTCCCTTAACCTTTCCTCATGGTCTTTTAATTGTTTTTCTCTTTTTTCCTCAGCTTCCTCCTTGCCGTCAACTTGTCTTCTATGTCACTCACTCGTTCTACCATTAACCCTCATCGTTAGGACCTCCAGTTCGGATTGCATCTCATTTAATTGATTTTTAATTTTGGCCTGATTAGATCTAAATTCTGTAGTCATGAAGTCTCTTGAGTCCTTTATGCGTTTTTCCAGAGCCACCAGTAGCTTTATAATTGTGCTTCTGAATCGGTTTTCTGACATCAAATTGTAATCCAAATTCTGTAACTCTGTGGGAGAGAGTACTGTTTCTGATTCTTTCTTTTGTGGTGAGTTCTTCTTTCTAGTCATTTTGCTCAGGGCAGAGTGGCTAAAAACGAGTTGTACTGGAAAAAGGAAGAAAAAGAAAAAAAGAAAAAACAAACAAATAATTAAAAACAAAACAAAACAAAAAACAAGGAGGGCTGCCCTCTGGTTCTATATACTGTAAATCCCTCGACTTCCCCTGGAGCTTTCCAGCGCTGCTTGGTCAAGCACTTGCTCTTCCCCGGTCCTTCCAGCTGGACTTCTGGGGGAGGGACCGGCTGTGCGGATTCTCAGGTGTGTGCACCGCCCCCTGCCAGGTGCAAGGCTGAGTGGGAGCTGTTTATCTGCGAGACCTCTGTTCCCTGGAGGCCCCGCCCGTCCCAGGCACAGGGTGACATCAGGAGGTACAATCCCACTGTCAGCGGGCAGCTCCCCAGCCCTGGAGTCAGCCCCCACAGTAACTACCGGACCTCTGGGTCTGTACTGGCCTGGCTGCTCCGGGGGCGGGGGTCGCTGACCTGCACAGCTGGGGGAGGGGGCCCGGTGGCAGGGCTTCCTTGCTGTCCTGTGCCTTCTGGGCCTCCGCCCTCCCAAGGGGGGCGCCAGATCCTGGGCTGTGTCCCCCGGCGCCCTGGGCTCCGGGGCCTGCGCCGCTGGAATCGCTCCCGGGCAGCGCAGCCCCCTCCACGCCCCGCCCGGCGCTCCAGCCCTGTAGGGTGCTCGCCCAGGTGTGGGGCTCTCCCCCGGGGGGCACCTCCTCTATAGTGACCCCAGGAGCCGGGGGCTCCACTGCCCCTCCTGGGAACCTGCCCGAGTTCCCTGCGAGCGCTCTTCCCTCCAGGAAGATTCCGGTGTGGATTTTTAAAAGTTCCTGCTTCTCTGAGGCTGGGCTGTACTGTCCCAGAGGCTTTCGCCGCAGTCCTTAGCTCAGCTCCTGGGGGGGGGGGGGACCCTCGGGGGGACCCTCCCCGACTTGATTCTATTAATTAATTAATTAATTAATTAATTAATTAATTTTTTATTTATTTATTTTTCTGTCTTCCTACCTTGTTAGAAGCGCAAACTCTTCTCTCTGTAGCGTTCCAGCTGTTCTCTCTTTATTTATTTATATTTTTTTACAAGATTTTACTTATTCATGAGAGACAGAGAGAGAGAGACAGAGAGAGAGAGGGAGAGAGGCAGAGACACAGGCAGAGGGAGAAGCAGGCTCCATGCAGGGAGCCTGACGCGGGACTCGATCCCGGGTCTTCAGGATCACACCCTGGGCTGAAGGTGGCGCCAAACCGCAGGGCCATCGGGGCTGCCCTGTTCTCTCTTTAAATCTAAGTCAGAATTCCTAGGTTTTCAGGATGATTTGAAAGTTATCTAGATAAGTTGGTGGGGACAGATGACTTGGGGACCCTACTCTTCCTCTATCTTGCCCTGCCCCACGACCAGGGCCCATTCTTTCTGAGGGTCCAGAGGGCAGCATCTTCCACAGAGAGACTTGCAGAATGCAAGGCAGAAAAATGTGAGGGAAGTCCTCGGAGATGAGGACCTTGTCCCCCAAGTTCCTCTTTGGTGTATGGGGGTGCTGATTTGCTTTGGAGATTCTGGGTCCCCCAGTTCAGGGCTACCTGCCCCAGGATCACTGGGGAAATCAATACACACCCAGATTCTGGGGCCCTGCTCCTTCTCAGTCTGTTCTGTGGGTCTGGGTTGGAGCCCAGGGGTGTGGGGGTTGAATAAGCTCCCAGGAGAAAGCAGGGGAGCCTGCAGTGCAGCGTCTAGGGATGCCTTTCATTTCCTTCCGGTGTGTGTGGGGCGGGCGATGTGTGGTTGTGAAGTGATAGCTCCAGTGGAGGACATGGCCCTGGATTCCACTTCTTACAGCTGCTGAGGTTTGTGTGCATTCATATCCTCAAGATGCTGGAGGACCTTCCTGGGGCGGGAAGCAGGTTCTGTGCCTGGTTTTCCCACTGACAGAGGGTGATGGTCCTCAGGAGGGCCTTTTGGCTCTTACCTCATAATGGGGGGTGGGAGGGGGGTGGGGGGTATCTCAGCTTTAGACTTGAGATTCTTTTTATCATGAAAAAAACGTAAACATATACAAAAGTAAAGCAAATAGTATGAGTCCTTATTTATCCATTACCTAGATTCAACAATTTTTAAGATTTTGCTATGCTGTTTTGCCTAATTATACTTTTTTTGGTCTTTGTCTTTGATAAAATATCTTCAGGCAAAATCCAAGCATCTAGTCCTTTCTTCCCTGTGTGGGGCATTTTCTTCATAATTCCTATACCATTATCACAAGTTAGTAATAGTTTCTAGATGTTACATAATTCCCAGTCTATATGCAAATTTCTCCAACGTTGTCTCAAAAATATCTTTTTACATTTAGTTTGAGGCTAGACTTTTGCCGTTATGTCCTGACATCCCCTTAAGTTGCAGAGGTACACCAATGGGGGTGTTTGAAATGTAGCACAATGTTTTCTCCCTAACACAAAGCCCTGGTGCAGTAGAGATCCTCACAGATTCAGAGCTGGAGGAGTTTTGGAAAGCATTCAGCTCCCCCTCTCCCCAGTATTGGAGTCCTTCGACAGGTCAAGGACTGCTGTGCATTCGGTGTTTCCACAAACTCTTCTGGGGTCCCCCCCACCCCGTGCCAGAGTGTAGACTCAGAATAAGACGCCCTTAGCTGTCTGACCCGGGGTGAGCTACTGACCTTCTCTGAAGCCAGAACACTCCCGCACTGAAAGGCAGAGCAGAAGCTTGCCGAGCAGATCTCCACTTAAGCATCTCTCAGCTCGGCTCCCCTCAGTCCACTCTGTGGGCTGACAGATGCCCACGGCACGCTCAGCTGGAGATGCTCCTGGAGCTCCCCGAGGGCACATCTACCTTCCCATAGGCAGACCTGTTGTTCCCCAAACCTGTCCAGGCCAGCTCTCTTTGATATTATCCTCACATAATTTAATCAAATGTCATGAAAATTGATGAAATAGGGATGTTAAAAAGAAACAGAGGTGTTTTCATCTCCTTTGAAATGGTTGATTGAATGCAATGTCAAGACTTAGAGCAGGCAAGCTGATAAAAAACTGGCTTCCCCGACCCCTAACTTCGTTGAGCTATAATTGCCATATCACACTGTATAAGAATAAGATGCACAATGTGAAGATCCGATATGTGCATGTGAAATGATTACCACAATAAGTTTAATTACACATCACCTCACATCGTTATGATCTTTTGTGTGTATTGAGAACTTTTAAGATCTATTCTCTTAGCAACTTTCAAATATGCTATAGGATGTTAACTATAGTTACCATGCTGTACATTAGATCTCCAGAATTTATTCCTCTTATAACTGGAAGTTTGTATCCTTTGATCAACATCTCACCATTTCTCCCACCCACCCTCCTGGCTTCCTGGCTTCTGTGAGTTTGACTTTTTTAGACTCGGCATATGTGTGATATCATAGGGTGTTTGTCCTTTTTTGTCTGATTTATTTCACTCAACATAACGCTTTTACAGTCCATCCATGTTGTCACAAGTGGGAAAATTTCCCCTTTTTGTGGCTAATTAATATTCCATTCTATCTATCTATCTATCTATCTATCTATCTATCTATCTATTCATCTCGTTCTCTTTATCCATTCATCCATCGATGGACACAGATTGTTTCCGTGTCTTGGCCATTGTGAGTAATGCTGCAATAAACATGGGGATACACTTAGACACCGATTTCATTTACTTTGGCTAGATAGCCAGAAATGGAATTACTGGATCATATGGCAAAATGTGGCTTCTGAATCAGGTGTAGAGGAGGTGGTTGTAAGACCTAGGGAAAGTTATGAAAATGTGGAAAACCTGTCCACCTCAGATTGCTTCTTAAGAGAGTTTAAGTTCTTGCTCTGCTTTAAAGAAATGGAAACTGGAAATCACTATCGACACATAGAGGTAGATTTTATGAAAGACAGACCACGTAGATCTAATCAGGAGATTCCTTCAAAGAAAGGCCTTGGGTCAACACCCATTGGGGAATGAAAGCAACCTATATATTAAGTTGAAATTAAATATTTAAGGTATGTATGTGCCATCTTTTGTGATTATTTGCTTTAACTTATTTTTTTCAATTAACCACCTATCTACAGGGGATAATATTGGATATAAGGATTCTGTATTAATAATAAATGCTTATCTCAGAGGACGAATGTAAGGAAGAAATGAGATCACACAAATTTTCTACTCCAGTGTCTGGTACACAGCAGGCCCTCTAAATACAAATTCTCATTTTCTTCTCTCTCCTTCAGTGGTAAGGAACCACAACTTCCCAAGACAGCAGATTCTATTTTCAAACAGCTCTGGATCGTGAGAAGCTCTTCTAAAGCCTCCTTATAATTTGTATCTAGTAGCCCTACTTTTATCTTTTGGGTATACACAGAACTAAGGCCATCTACCTGTATTTGAAGACAATCATCTTGTCCCTCCAGCAGTGTTTTCTTCTCTACAGCTAACCCAATAACCCAAGTTGGTTTTTTTTTTTTAAGATTTTATTTACTTTTTATTATTTATTTATTTATTTATTTATTTATTTATTTATTTATTTAAATTTTTTTATTTTTTTATGAGAGAGTAAGCCAAATGTGGGGCCAGATCCCAGGGCACTAAGATCATGACCTGGGATGAAGTGAGATACCTATTCACTGAGCCACCCAAGCATCCCAAGTTTTTTTTGTTTTGTTTTTAACTGTCCCTCGGATGATATGTTTTCAAGATTCCCCACTCATTCTTTTGCCCATTCCTTTCTGGGCTCACAACACATGACTCACATTATACTCCACATGTATGTGATATTCTATACATGGAGCCCTAGAACTACTCCACCACTTTGTACTTATTCTGGACACTCTCCTAAAATGGCCATCTGCTTCTGCATGAGTGTTTTGAAAGGTGTCTAATGTTGCAAATATAGGCCTTCCTTTCTGTCAACTAATATTTGCAAGTCCTTTCCTTAGAGACTCCATGAGAGCAGGTCTTCTTTATCTTGAAATTGTACATTTGATTTTTTCAGCTTATATGCAGTAATTTCTATGAATTATAGTTCCTTCTACTGGTTTCATTTCTTTTTTTGCATTTTGATGCAGGTCATCCATGAATCAACTATTTTCCCTACCTTGATGTTGTTGGCTAATTTGAGAAGGGGATCTTCTAAGTCTTTCCTCAAGCTGCTGGTAACTATGTTAGATAGTAAGGGGATGCAGAGACAGCCATGTGACACATTATTAAAGGTTCTTCTCTCCATCCAGTTCATTTAACTAATTCAATTCAACAAATAATTGTTAAGCTGTATATGTATCATTCTAAATGCTGGGGATACAGCAGTGGACAACACACCAAAGTTTCATCTTTATAAAGCTTGTATTTTAGTAGGTGTCATTTTGGCTAGTAAGTCCTGCCAGCATAATATATATGCTTTTGTCTTCATTTAGTTCAGCTCACACTTATTCATGATACTTTGTTGAGTTCATATGTGTCGAGACTTGTTTTTTGGTCTTTGGGCACATTATAGGTGGCAGCTTGTATAGAACAAATAAGCTTAAGTGTCCATCCTCTAGATTGGCAAAAAGCTTATCATCATACTCTTCGGGGTCCCCTGTCCTTTCTGGATCATTCATGAAGCCTTTGAAAGTTTTGCAGTCTAAAAGGCAATTTCTCCAAACTTCCATTTTCCAGTGGGGAAAAATCAAGTTGGTCAGCCCTTCGTAGTGGCTGTTTCTTGTGACTTGGGGCACTGCTGAACTGATTGTCCTTGTGTCTCATCCCATTACCCTCCCTGCCCTAACCCCTTTCAATTGACCATGTGGTACCTGCTCCACCCAGTACTAGCTGGTGCCTTTCAAAGGATGGTGATGTTACTTCCTCTGGGCCTCCCTCAGTTCAGAGTGCTCTTCAGTGGATTCTCTGGAGAAGTCCTCAGTTCTTGGTCATTGTCCTCTGGGGATGGTGTTCCATGGGTAGTTCAGGGGACCTCCTCCCAGGATCTGAAACCTTGCCTTTCTTTAGTTTTGAGAATATTTTGAGTACAAAGGTAGAGAGACTGAGACCAAGATTGAAATATTTTTCTTTTGCAATCCTCAAAATCTAAAAAATGTATTCCATTCTCTTCTTGAGATAATCTTAGTTGATTCAAGCCTTCTCAATTCTTTTTCATTTAAGGTGAAAAAATTTGGATTATTTCCTCAGGAAGGGGAGAGGTTGATGAGGTGCCACTTTAGAGGGTGCTGCTGACCCCTGATTGCTCTCCATGCATACAGCATCAGGATAGTGGTGTTTGCAGCAGTAGCACGAGGGGGATGGGCAAGATACAGTGGTGGGGAAGAAATTTCAAAACTTAATGTATGAATTGCCATTTCTTAGAGGCCACTGTGCATTTTAAAATATCAGGGGTAAAAAGTCTTCTGTGTGTTACCCCAAAACACATGCATTATCTAAGTTGATCCCTAGAACAGCCCTACAAGGGGTTATCATTTTTGCCATTTCACAGATGGTGAGGTAGGTCAGAGAAGCAAAGTAAGGAGTTTGGACATTGGGTCAGTTGGGGCCTGTATTCTGACGTGGTCCACCACGCTGTGTTCCTCTGTGTGGCTCACGGCTCCTGCCCTCTGTACTGACCTGGAGCTTGCTGCACCATCATTCAAGCACAGAGGAACTGCTGGGGGCTTGGATCCCCAATGAATCTCCTATGGATGGAGAGTTTCAGACATGGCTTTTCCCTTTACAAAGAACCGCTGATTTGTTTCCTGAAGTAATACTTCTCATTAACCCAATTACATAATGGGAGTAGAAGGACCTTCACGTGCTAGAGCTAAAGGAGACATCAGTGATCAGGTAACTTGGCTTGTTTCACAGAGTTGAAATATGAGAGTTAGGGAGCTTAAATGACAGCGAGGCAGAGAAGGAACTGGGGGAGTAACTGGATTTTCTCATTACAAGCCCAGGGCTTATTTTATTTTATTTTTTGAAAGATTTATTTATTTATTTATTTATTTATTTATTTATTTATTTATTATGAGAGAGAGAGAGGAGAGAGAGGAGAGAGAGAGAGAGAGAGAGGGAGAGAGAGAGAGAGAGAGAGAGGCAGAGACACAGGCTGAGGGAGAAGCAGGTTCCATGCAGGGAGCCCGATGTAGGACTTGATCCTGGGTCTCCAGGATCACACCCTGGGCTGAAGGTGGCACTAAACCACTGAGCCACCCAGGCCATCCCCCAGGGCTTATTTTAAACTGGTGTTGATAGCTTTAGCTTAGAGGTCGTTGTTATTCTTAGAATAATGAAAATTATTGATGTGTTAAGATTCATAGGACTTCCAATTCTTGCCAAGACAGAGTAACAGGTTCACTTTTCTACCATTAACAGATATAAAATTGGGCAAAATAGATGAAGAACTAATTCCAGGCATCCCAGGGCTGCAGTTCTTGAGGAAAGAGAAACACACAAGGTGAGGTTCACTTCCATGCTGATGTTTTGCCTGAGACATTTTCCAAACTGTAGGGAAGTGGAGCCTAAGCAGAAATCACCAGTCTGGTTGGGGAAAGGACACAAAAATAGAAGGTCAGAGTTGTAAGGCTGCTGGAACTTGCAGATTTGGGTACCAGAGAGGATGAACCTGAAGAGAACTAGCCCCAGAAATCTGTGTAAGGGCTTCCTTCAGATTCTTTGCCAGATCTTCAGCTGTATATACATGGAATGAGACTCTGCAAAGTCAGCTGGGAACAGCTTCTTGGGGACTGAGAGGTGAACCGTGATTTGAGTAGTAGCCACTCAAGAGAGCTATTGGAATTCTGACACAACTAAAGTGGAGGTGGACGCTTACTTGAGACACTGGAAAGGCCCACCTCAGGAGGAAGGACTATGTCCTAGGTGTAAGGGACATGCCATAGCATTGAGAACAAAGATGAAACATTCTGCCTTAACAAAGTCAAAACCCAAGACTCAATAGGATCAAGATGACATGTTAGTAATTCATCTGTTTGTTAAAACAAAATATCACACTTCTTAGAGGAATAGAACAAAATCCAGAGTCTCTATGATATGTCATTCAAAATGTTCAGCATGTAATAAAGATGTCTAGATATGCAAAGAATAATCTTCAATATGTGAATCTTCCTGAATTTGCAACTCCAAACACTCTCTCAGTTGGCTTTTTTTATTTTGGGAGTGTTTTAGTCTGACTTAAATGATTAATGGAACATAGAATGTCTGGGCTTTGGCAATAAAATTATTTTTTTTTAAAATTGAGGTATAATTGGCATAACACTATATTAATTTAATGCACGCAACATAGTGGTTTGATATATGTGAATATTTTGAAATGATCACCACAATAAGTAATGATTTTTTTCTTTTTTTATGATTTTTTTCTTGTGATGAGAACTCTTAAGATCTACTCTCTCAACTTTCACATATGCAATACCATATTATATTTTTTATTTTTAAAATTTGATTTAAGGTCAATTAATTAACTTGTAACATATTATTGGTTTCACAGGTAGAGGTCAGTGATTCATCAATATTATATAATTATAGTGCTCATTACATCACGTGTCCTCCTAAATGTTCATACCCAGTTACTCTGTCCACCCACCCCTCTCCCCTCCAGGGACCTTCAGTTTGTTTTCTATAATTAAATAGTCTCTTATGGTTTGTTTCCCTCTCTGATATTGTCTTGTTTTGTTTTTTCTTCCTTTCCCTTATGATGCTCTGTTTTATTTCTTAAATTACTCCTATGAGTGAAATCATATGATAATTGTCTTTCTCTGAATGGCTGAGTTTGCTTAGCATAATATCTTCTAATTCCATCAATGTTGTTGCAAATGGCAAGATTTTTTTTTTTTTATGGCTGAGTAGTATTCTATTGTATAGATACCACAATTCTTTATCCATTCATGTGTCGGTGGGCATTGGGATTTTTCCATAGTTGGCCTGAGACCAAGACCTGAGCTGAGACCAAGAGTTGGACACTCAACTGACTGAACCACTCAGGTGCCCCAGATTCCATTGTCTAAAGCAGTATTTCTTTTTTTTTTTGAAAGTTTATTTATTCTGAAAGAGAGAGAGAGAGAGCAAGTGTGAGGAAAAGAGTTAGAGGGAGAGAGAATTTCAAACAGACTCCACAACAAGCTTGGAGCCTGACACGGGGCTCAATCCCAGCACCCATAGAAGATCATGACCTGAGCCAAAACCAAGAGTCAGATGTAAAGCAGTATTTCTAAGTGTGAACCACAGCTCCATCAACATCACCTGGGAACTTGCTAGATGTGCAAGTTCTCAGACTTACTGATTCAAAAACTATGGGGATAGGGCCAGCTATCATGTTTGAACAAGCCTTCAATTGTGGTTCTGATGCATATTCATTTGAGAACTCACACCATTGATGTCTGATTCATTGAACTCTACGTCAGTGTGCATATTGAGTCATGTGTAAAGTTTGCAGAGTTTACAAGGCCAATTCATATAAAGTCTCCACTAGCCTAGTCTACTGGCCAGGTACACTTTTCTAAAGTTGGAACACTATTGCCCAAGTAACCGAGCCCTAGCCCTGTGAACTGGTGACTTCCCATCTTCCAGCTTCATCGTGACCGACCATAAACCTCTTTGCTTACACCAAAGGGAAATAGAGACGCCTAAGAACATACCATCAATAACAAGGACAGGTTACAGGTGCCCACAGGGGCTTTCCTAATTGGGAATCATATACCCCACTCTTTCCCTAGGGTAGGAAAGGAGTTAGAGAAAGTGTAGTTGTAAGGGCTTGAATCCCATTAAGGAGGACAGGTGGCCTGCGACATGGGACTCTCCATAAATAATAACTGTACTTTTAGCATAGTAAGTATTCAGTTGAGCACCACAGAAGCATGTGTGCAATTTTACAAGTTTCCCCTCATTATTTGTAATTGTTCTATAAGATGGAATGTGTTGAGCTTCACTTCATGGACTAAATAGAAACTCAGTACATGAGCCCTTTTACCCTGCAGGTAGGAGTAATCGAGTCAAGATGGTGTTCTAATTAGTCCTGAGATATTTTATGACTAAAATTATACTAATTTCAACTCCTAGGGAATGAAGTATTGGCTCATTCCTAAAGACTATCCTCCAGGCTAGCAAACTGGGCTTACCAATAAGGCTCAGCCTGCCTGGAGCAGTTGTAAGCCTTGGATTTGGAGCTATGTGTTTCTCTGGGTGACTTGAATTTTGTGTCAGATTCAATTTCCTTGGGACGCTGTGCTGGCAAGCATTCACACGTTGTTTCCTGGGTGTGTAATTCCATTTGCCTGAAGCTACATATTCTGAGTGATGAGGATGATTACCATTTCTTACTTATCCCCCCCTTAGGAATGCTGCTCTTTTGAAGGACACCCCTTGGCATCATAGTTCCTTGCTTAAATGGGCTTCAGTCAAAGCATTTAACCATGTGATTGATCAGAAATATGAAAAGACTTTTGCTTATTGGCATTTTCCTTCAGGCCCATCTAAGACAGTCTGTTAGCCAGTACAGACACATTGAGAATAAGTGCAACTATTTATACAGCTGCAGGGTTGTTGGTGAAAAGTCTTTCTTGGTATTTTTCCTTACCACAAGCATTATACCACAGAAAGTGAGGCTGCCTGTTACATCTGTGCAGCCTCAAGATAAGTGGTGAACTCCCTTTGAGAGGGTGACCTGGTAGCTTCTGAAGGGTAGGTCTGAGACCTAACAATTCAATCAACTCAGAAAAGATGGGATGAGAATATGTACAGAATCTATATAACACTTAGATAAAATGATTGCATCTTGCCTCCTCTCCATAAACTTTGAAGAACCCAAAATGATGCTAGGGCACTGGGACACTCGGAACGGTTCTCTCTCATACACCATTTCTCTCTCTCTCTTTCTATGGAATCTGGACATTGTCAGTGCTGGGGGTTCCTTATTTTGACACCTTTCCCAGACACTAAAAGACAAAGATGCTGTTATAGTTTTAATTCTCCTTTCCAGGGAGATTATCCACTTCAATAGGAGTTTTGTTTTTAGATTTTACAACTTACCTGTCCAACGAATATATTGCCAGCAGCCACTACAGATTCAATAGGAGATGATCCCATAGTAACTAACATTACCCATCCAACCTAAAAGGGGAAAAGGAACAAAGTCAGTGAAGAGCTGTATATGTGACTCTTCAAAGTAGGGATGAAAATCTTTCAAGGAAAATGCTTTCAATAATTGTTGGCAGGCCAGCACTGGTGCATAATGTGAGCGTATGTTATTTAGCCTACAAAGTGGACCCATCAAATCCTCCTATGTGAATGGTAGGGCTGAGTCACTGTATATCCTCTGAATTCATACTTTCATCATACAAACAATTGTCTATCAAAATGTTGTATAAGAGTAATAAATTATAATAATTGCTAACAGTCATGACAAGCTTTGCTGCATTCCAAGCACTGTTTTAAGCTCTTGATTCAGGCAATGAATTTAATGATCACAACAACCCTTTGTGAGAGGTCCTGTAATCATAGCCATTTTATAGCAAAGGAATCCAAGGCACAGAACACCTGGGTGTCTAAGATCACCCAGCTAGTAAGTAGTGGGATGTAGTTGAGGTTTGGCCTTTTGTGCTAAACTCTCAAATGAACATGGTTTATGGTCCCACTTCTACACTGGCCCTTCCGCTAGAGACTGTGGTGCCCGCTTCAGAATGGGGACATCCTGTTGCATTCTGTCCTTCCTTTCTGCTTAGACATGAGCCCAGTACTGCTGAATGTTCAAGTCAACAATCAGAAAATTACACTGTTGCTGAAATTCTGAATTCAGCTGCTATTCTTTCTCTCTGCCTCCCTGACTCCCTCTCTCTCCTTCTCCTTTGTCTCTCCTTCCCTCTCATTTATGTGTTTACAAGGATCAAGGGAGGGCTATGGCTGTGCCCAATCTCTGTATGCACCGCCTGGTTTGAGTGTGCATTTGCACTAACTTACACATTTCCTCAGGTTCTGATTTAACACAAGTCTAGTAGAACTGACAGATGCTGAGGTGGCAGGAATGAGATTAACTTTTCAGACGATTTTTATTTAAAAAAAAAAACAAAACTTGTGTGTGCTTATCAAGTCCCTCAGAAACACAAAGCAGCTTCCCCTTCTTGCTTTGATCTTCTAACAACTAGAGCAGGCGTCTCCACTTTTGCAACATCCTGAGGGAAAGCCAGGACTCCGTGTAAGGCACAGGGAAACACAGCCAGGATGAAGGAAGGGTGCTGTTCTCCCCACAGATGTCTGCTCTGCTGGAGTCAATACTTTGGTCAAAGAAGTAATTACTAAGGTTTCCTGAAGATAGCCAGCAGGTCAAAGCCCCGTTAAATGTCTCCGAGACTTGCTCTATGGCTACATGTAGAATTTTTTGGCGAGGGTCTAATAACTTGGGGTGGAAGAGGAGGTGATGGAGGATCTTGGTATGAACATAAAGGCATGTTGGGAAAACCTAGATAAAAGGCATTTAAGACTTTGTCCCCAAATAAGCAGCTGTACACCTGTCACCCAATCGTTTCAAGTCCCAGTACCTTTCTAATGATCCCCTGCATCAATCCAAGGTAGTAAAGCATGGACATTACGGTGCTGAAGACAACCACGATTGGCAGGACCTGGGGGTGAGTTGGGAGGATGAAAGCAATCATGAGTTGATGTCGGCCTTGGTATATTCGTATGATTCAGATCAGGTCTCTCTCCTGCCTCCTTTGCCCTGCTGAAACATCATCAACATACTGGAAACTCCTCTTGAATCAAGTGACACTTTAATCAGGCAGTTTCCCCATCTATAATCTCTTATTTGAATTTGCTCTGGATAAGCTTGAGTATATTTCATAAGAAACTTGACTTTTTTTTTTTGTTTGTTTCTCTGCGATGATGTTTTCTTACTGTAGTTACTCAGAGAAGGAATGCAGTTTTGGGGGGGATTTGTAACCAGTAGATCAACAAACTAAAGGCCACTGGCAGATATTCTTGAAGTTCTGATATTAAACAGCCTCATTAGCAGAATATCCTGGTCAAAATTGAGTGCGAGTCACCTCTCAGATTTCTTATTTAGAAAGGCTACAGGGATCAGATATGGCATGATATGTGCTTACGTGCACTGCCTTCCAGAGAGTAAGCACTTATTCGTTTAGCTTTTATTTGTTTTTTATTTTTGTATATTTTTAATTGGAGTTCAATTTGAGAACATATAGTATAACACCCAGTGCTCATCCCGTCAAGTGCCCCCCTCAGTTCATGTCACCCAATCTCCCCATCCATCTGCCCACCTCCTCTTCTACTACTCCTTGTTCGTTTCCCAGAGTTAGGAGTGTCTCATGTTTTGTCACCCTCTCTGATTTTTCCCACTCATTTTCTCTCCTTTTAAAATAACAATTATTTTATTTATAGATTTTTTTAATTGCTAAAAAAATGAACTTTGGAAGCTAGTTTACTTCAGTGATACCACAATTGTCTTTTTTTGGATCCTGTTTCCCTGACGTTTTTGGGTGCCTTCAATGCAGCCTGTTTCCACAGTGAGCGGTTTCTACCCTGCAGAGAACACACAGAGCTGTGGGCTGGGTCCCTCCGCACTCCTGCCCCTATGTACCCCTTCCCCTCTGTTCTCCAGCTAAATGGCCAGGGACAAGCTGCCACCAGACACATAGAATGACCAAGGACAATTTGTACAGAATTAATTCAAAAAATCTATTAATAATATATATTAAAAGACATTCTGTGCCATTACTCAGAGCTCACTTATATGCTTTTATTGGCTTTAATGGGCAAGCAGAGCCTTCCTGAAAGCTTCAGGGAATTATTGGGGCTTATCTCGTGAATGTTCCCACAGGGATTCTGCTTTGGCAGAAAGGATGGAGGCCACTGCTCTGGGGAAGAGGAGGTGGTGGGTGGGTGGGTGGGCAGGAAAAGTCTAAAGAGTAGCAAATTAGGCTTTCCCAGTGACTTTTCTTTTTCCCAGGTCTAGGTTCAATTCTTGATAGCAGCATATTTCCAAACCTTTGGCCTTTTGGAGATGGCTTAGTTATCTCAGCACCAAAGCATCAAATCAGCAGTTTAAAAAATCAACAAGTCAAGAATCAGTATAAAAGATGGTCTTTTATACTGGGTAGTTTGGAGGTAAGCTTAGAGTCCCTAAGTGAGAAAACAATTTAGAAGTATAGAAACAATGGCACTGCAAGAAAGAATGCTGTAGAAAAAGCCAAATTTATCCTTGGGACTCATCAACAAGTATTTGCAGGGTCTTGACAGGGGAAACTGTGCTTCCTGGGTGTGTGGGAGTGCAGGGAGGCCAGAATGCTTTTCCCCTGGAGAATAATGTCCCTCCTTTGGTTGGGAGAAGGGTCAGCCTCCAGGTCTGCTGTGCTGAAGGAAGGACACGAAAGGTTTTGTGCGGAAATGGCTCTGGAAGAACAGAGGTGAATGTGGGTGGGCAGCAGTCTCCTGTTGGGAGGCTGATGGGGTTCCTGAGCACAGAGCTGTCACTGATCCTGGGCCTAGAAGCCTTCAGTGGCCATGTGCCCGATCATGGCCAGGTACCAAGTGTTCCTTTCCCTGATGTCACAGATACTATTACCCCATAGGTCTTTTCAGTAGTATCTCAGGCAATGCTAGGAGCCCCCTCAAAACTATTTGTATATTTCTGACTTCCTCTAGATGTTTCTCTCAGTGCTGTAGTCACAAAGAAAATGTTTACAATCTGTGGACTTCAGATAAAATCAGATAAGTGGAAAAAGGCAATGCTGTGCTATCTATGTAGGACATGACCAGCAGGTGTATATCTGGTTTCTGGTCAGGTTCTATCAGAATGTCTATAAAGACCCAGACGGTCCTGAAAGGAGGTAACTACTTCAAAAAGGGATTTGGTTTTACCTTAAATGCAAATAAGTGGTCTGCGTACGTGTCACCGAAGACAAATTCTGCACCAGCATTAGTATTTTCCAAGAAGGTCTGAGTTAAAGAAAGGAAGAGCCGACAATCATTACAACCTGGAATTGGTGGTTACAGTCGACCAAGGAGGAGCCCAGCAAACTTGCTGGTGAGTTGTGGAAGGACTATCCTCATAGCTTTCCCCGCTCCAGTAGATGGCGTGGAAGTATATTTTTGAGCTATAACTGCATACAGATTTCCTGTCGTTTGTGACATTCAGTATGACTCTGGGATGCTTAAGAAGGAGCCCGCTGTGTCAATTTGGATATAAACCTCAAGACATGGCAGAAATAGGTTTATTCATCTGCATTAGTTGACCTACATTTTTGTTTGTAGAATATGTTAATCTGTTTAATTATTACTTAATAATTGTTGTCTCTCCCCCATATCATCCATGACATCACTATCCTATCTTGATTGTCCCTTTCATCCCGCCCCAGAGGTGCCAGCTGTGTCAAGCTGAACCTATTTCTGACATGTCTTGAGGATTATATCCAAATACTAAAAGCACTTATTGGCAAGATGTTCATTTGAACTTAACTTACCTGAACTTGTTGGCCCAACCAATCAAAAGCCATAAATCCAGGATCAGTCCTCAGGATTAAGAGCCCAAGAAGAAATTGTAGCCCAATTCCCCAAAAGACAGGCCTCCAGTAAACCTATGCAGAAAGATGAAGAGATAGATCTTACTAGAAAATGAATGCAAAGGTCAGCATAAACACCCAGAGGATGACTATTTCCTTGGAAGCTTCTCACACGTGGCCTATGATCCACCTTCTTTGGGAGCCAAGGCAGTTGTGAGCAGAGAATCCCTTGATAGAATCATGCCCCCAGATCTCAGGGTTGCATTTCCCAGTTCAAATCCCGAGTCTAAGTTCTCCAGCCTCTGGAGAGATGTAACTATTATAGCCTGATAGAATAACTTAGACACAAAGCATAGTCTTAGCGGGGACCCTAAAAGAGGAGGGATCTGGTCCTCTTCATCGTGCTGTAAATACTAGAGACCTATAATTACTTCCTCTGTCTGGAAAATGGAAAGGCAGAACATGGCTTCCCTGTGTGCCCAAGGTTTGTTAATCTGACAATTTGTAAGTGAATTAAGTGAAACTCCCCCCTGTTGAGGGGCTCTCATTTCATTGTAAAAGGAACCAATTAACTCTAATGCAGACCCAGGGAGTGCAGCAGCAATGGACAATCATCTGCTTTCATTTGTGGTGTGGTGATGAGTGGGCTGCAAAGAACTGTGGGATTGGAGGCATGGAAACTGGCAGAGATGTTGACTGGAGGTGGCCAAGGGCTTTGGATCCTATTAGGTGACTGGTTTTTTTTGGGTCAAGCTTTCAGAAAGTCAGTAAGTTCTACTGGAGTTTGCTTTCTGAGTCATGTGTGAAGGCTTCAATGTCTCCGGATTCTTGCCCATTTCACGGGTTACAGGCTGGCAGAATGAGGATGAGAACTGAATTCAAGGAAACAAAACTGTTTAAGGACAGAGTTTGGCAGGAAAATAGCCTAACTTGCAAATAGAAGTTTGATAAACTGCAGAATCTAGCAGTAGAATATTCGATTATTACCGGCCTGGAGAAATTGGGATCAAAATAGATAAGGAAGTTATCCTTCTAGAAATTATACAGACTCTTTCATTGTGACTATAAAGATAAATAGACAAAAAAATAATGTGCTTAAGTCATGAGGGTGGAGCCATTGATGGTTTTCATGTCCTTCCATCCAGTTTTCATTATACACAATGGGTCACTTCTCCCTTAAAACACTCTTGTCCCTGGCTTCTGTGATACACATGTTGGTAATCTCCTCCTACCACCCAGACTTCTCCATTTCTTGTTTCCTATCAGCCTTTCTTCTCAACCCTTAATGTGACATATAGTTTCCTGGGTCTTAGGGGTTCTCATTCAGTCGTCTAACAAATATTTTTTTGTGTACCTGCTATGGTTTATGCAATGCTGGCCGCTGAGACTGCATATATCATCCCTGTTCTCATGGAATTTAGAAGAGAAGCTGTCAACTATAAGTTACACCCTTAATTATTTTACTATACTCATGATAAAGACCTAAGAAGTTCAAATCCTACACTTTGTAAAGCTTTTACAAATTTATTAGAAGTAACTTAGCTGTGCCAGATTTTCCACAATCCCTTAGTCATATGGGAAACAGAAATGTTCTTTTTAAAACGAAATATTTTATTTAAATTCAATTTGCCAACATATTGTATAACACCAAGTGCTTATTCTATCAGGTGCTCCTTGTGCTGTCACCCAGTGACCCCATCCTTAGTGCTGTCACCCAGTGCTGGGTGCTCCTTGTGCTGTCACCCAGTGACCCCATCCCCCCACCCACATCCCCTCCTGCAACCCTTTGTTTGTTTCCCAGAATTAGGAGTCTCTCATGGTTTGCCTCCCTCTCTAATTTTTCCCACACAGTTTCCCTCCTTTCTCTTATCGTCCCTTTCGTTATTTCTTATATTCCACATGTGACTGAAACCATATGATGATTGTCCTCCGATTGACTTATTTCACTCAGCATAATATCCTCCAGTTCCATCCACATCGAAGCGAATGGTGGGTATTTGTCCTTTCTTATGAATGAGTAATATTCCTTTGTATATACACAACACATCTTCTTTACCCATTCATCTGTCAAAGGACATTGAAGGTCCTTCCACAATTTGGCTATTGTGAACTTGCTGCTGTGAACATTGGAGTGCAGGTGTCCCGGAATTTTACTTTATCTGTATATCTGTGGTAAATACCCAGTAGTGCAATTGCTGAGTCATAGGACAACTCTATTTTTAACTCTTTGAGGAACTTTCATACTGTTTTCCAGGGTGGCTGTACCAGTTTGCATTCCCACTAACAGTAGAAGAGTTCCCCTTCTCCACATCCTCTCCAACCTTTATTGTTTCCTGTCTTGTTAGTTTTAGCCATTCTCACTGGTAAGAAGTTGTATCTCATTGTAGTTTTGATTTGTATTTCCCTGATGACAAGTGATGTGGAGCATTTTCTCATGTGCTTTTGGCCATGTGTAGGTTCTTTTTGCAGAAGTGTCTGTTCATGTCTTCTGCTCATTTCATGACTGGAATTTTTGTTTCTTGGGTGTTGAGTTTGATAAGTTCTTTATAGATTTTGGGTACTAACCCTTTATATGATATGTCATTTGCAAACATCTTCTCCCATTCAGTAACTTTTCTTTTAGTTTTGTTGATTGTTTCCCTCGCTATGCAGAAGCTTTTTATCTTGATGAAGTCCCAACAGTTCATTTTTGCTTTTGTTTCCCTTGCCTTCACAGGTGTGTCTTGCAAGATGTTACTGTGGCCAAGTCCAAACAAGTTGTTGCCTGTGTTCTCCTCTAGGATTTTAATGGGTTCTTATTGCATATTTAGATTTTTCAAACATTTTGATTTTTTTTTCTTTGTGTGTGGTGTGAGAGAAGATCCATTTCCATTCTTCTTCACATGGCTCTCCAATTTTTCTAATACCATTTGTTGAAGAGACTCTCTTTTCTCCAGTGGATATTCTTTCCTTTGTGGAAGAAGGGTAAATCATAGAGGTGAGGGTCCATCTCTGGGGTCACTATTCTGTTCCATTGATCTATGCATCTGTTTTTGTGCCAGTACCATTCTGTCTTGATGATCACAACTTTGTAATGCAGCTTGAAGCCAGGCATTAGATGCTCTCCAGCATTGGTTTTCTTTTTCAGTAATCCTCTGGGTATTTGGGGGTCTTTCCTGAGTACATACAAATCTTAAGATTATTTGTTCCAATTCTGTGAAGAAAGAGCAAGGTGTTGATAAGGATTGCATGTAATGTGTAAATTGCTCTGGGAAGTATAGACTTTTTCACAATATTTATTCTCCCAATCCACAAACATGGACTTTGTTTCTTTGTGTCTTCCTCAGTTTCTTTAATAAGTATTTTGTAGTTTTTAGAGTATACATCCTTTACCTCTTTGGTTAGATATATTCCTAGGTTTCTTATGCTTTGGGTGCAATTATAAAAGGGATTGATTCCTTAATTTCTATTTCTTCAGTCTCATTGTTAGTGTACAGAAATGCCACTGATTTCTCTGCATTGATTTTGTATCCTGCCACACTGCCAACTTGCTGTATGAGTTCCAGAAATCTTGGGGTGGAGTCTTTGGGTTTTCTTTTTTTTTTTTTCTTTTTAAAAAAACTTTACTCCTTTTAAAAAATTTTATTTATTTATTCATGAGAGAGAGAGAGAGAGAGAGAGAGATAGAGAGATAGAGAGAGAGAGGCAGAGACACAGGCAGAGGGAGAAGCAGACTCCATGCAGGGAGCCTGACATGAGACTCGATCTCCAGTCTCCAGGATCAGGCCCTGAGCTGAAGGTGGCTCTAAACCACTGAGCCACCGGGGCTGCCCTGGGTTTTCTATATATAGTGTCATGTCATCTGTGAAGTGGGAGAAGTTGACTTCTTCTTTGCCAATTTGAATGCCTTTTATTTCTTTTTGTTGTCTGATTCCTAGGCTAGGACTTCTAGTACTATGTTGAATAACAGTGGTGGGAATGGACAGCCCTGTCATGTTCCTGATCTTAGGGGGAAGGCTCTCAGTTTTTCCTCATTGAGAGTGATATTTGCTGTGGGCTTTTCATAGATGGCTTTTATTGTATGAGGAATGTTCCGTCTATCCCTACACTTTTTAAAAAAGATTTTATTTATTTGTTCATGAGAGACACACACAGAGTGAGAGAGAGAGAGAGAGAGACTGGCAGAGACACAGGCAGAGGGAGAAGCAGGCTCCATGCAGGGAGCCCGACATGGGACTCGATCCCGGGTCTCCAGGATCACACCCTGGGCTGAAGGCGGCACCAAACCATTGAGCCACCAGGGCTGCCCCTGAGCCACCCCGGGCTGCCCTATCCCTACACTTTGAAGAGTTTTAATCAGGAATGAATGCTGAATTTTGTCAAATGCTTTCTTTGCATATACTTAGAGGATCATATGGTTCTTGTCTTTTCTCTTATTGATGTGATGTAACAGGTTGATCGTTTTACAAATGTTGAACCAGCCTTGCATCCCAGGGAAAATTCCATGTGGTCATATTGAATAATCCTCTTAATATACTGTTGGATCCTATTGGCTAGTATCTTGGTGAAAATTTTTGCATCCATGTTCATCAGGGATATTGGTCTGCAATTCTCCTTTTTGTTGGGGTCTTTGTCTGGTTTGGGATCAAGGTAATGTTGGCCTCATAAAATGAGTTTGGAAGTATTCTCTCCCTTTCTATCCTTTGAAACAGCTTTAGTAGAATAGGTATTATTTCTGCTTTAAATGTTTTTTAGAGTTCCCCTGGGAAGCCATCTGGCCCTGGACCTTTGTGTTTTGGGAGGATTGTAATGACTTCTTCAATTTCCTCCCTGGTTATTGGCCTGTGCACGTTTTCTATTTCTTGCTGTTTCAGTTTTGGTAATTTGTGAGTTTCCAGAAATGCATCCATTTCTTTCATATTGCCTAAGTTGTTGGCATATAGCTGCTCATATTTTCAAAATTTGTATTTTCTTGATATTGGCTGTGATCTCTCCTCTTTCATCCGTGATTTAATAATATCAGTCTTCTCTTTTCTTTTTAATAAGGCTGGCTAAGGGTTTATCTATCTTATTAATTCTTTCAAAGAACCAGCTCCTTGTTTTGTTGATCTCTCCTACAGATCGTCTGATCTCTATCTCATTGAGTTCTGCTCTAATCTTTATTATCGCTCTTCTTCTACTTGGTTTAGGCTTTATTTGCTGTTGTTTCTCCAAATCCTTTAGGTGCAAGGTTAGCTTGTGTATTTGAGTTTTTCCCAGTTTTTTGAGGGAGGCTTGTATTGGAATGCATTTCCCTCTTAGGACTGCTTTTGCTGTATCTCAAAGATTTTGAATGTTTGTGTTTTCATTTTCACTAGTTTCCATGAATCTTTTAAGTTCTATTCTAATTCCCTGGCTGATCCATTCATCTTTTAGTAGGACGCTCTTTAACCTCCATGTTTTTGGGTTTCTTCCAAATTTCTTCTTGTGATTGAGTTCTAGTTTTAAAGCACTGTGGTCTGAAAATATGCAGAGGACAATCCCAATCTTTTGGTATTGGTTGAGACCTGATTTCTGACCCAATATGTTGTCTATTCTAGAGAAAGTTCCACGTGCGCTTGGGAAGAATGTGTATTCAGTTGCATTTGGATGCAATGTTCTGTATATATCTGTAAAAACTCTTTGATAAAGTATCATTCAAGACCCTTGTTTCTTTGGTGATGTTCTGCTTAGAAGATCTGTTACTTGCTGAGAGTGCCCTGTTGAAGTCTCCTACTGTTAGTATATGATTATCTAAGTATCTCTTTACTTTGGTTATAATGGATTGATATACTTGGTGGCTCCCACATTAAGGGCATAACTATTCATGATTCTTAGGTCTTCTTGTTGGATAGACCCTTTAAGTATGATATAGTGTCCTTCTTCATCTCTTACTACCGTCTTTGGGATAAACTCTAGTTTATCTGATATGAGGATTGCTAACTCAGCTTTCTTTTGAGGGCCATTTGAATGGTAAATGGTTCTCCACCCCTTCATTTTCAGGCTGGAGGTGTCCTTAGGTCTAAAATGAGTCTCTTGTAGACAGCATATGGATGGGTCTTGCTTTTTTATCCAGTCTGATGCCCTGTGTCTTTGGATAGGATCATTTAGCCCATTTACGTTCAGACTAACTATTGAAAGATATGAATCTAGTGTCATTGTATTATGTATTCAGTCCCTGTATTTGTGGATTGTTTCTTTGGGCTCCCTCTTTCTTTTTACTGGGTCCCCCTTAATATTTCTTGCAGAGCTGGTTTTGGGGTCACATATTCTTTCAGTTTCTGCCTAGCTCTTTCAGAGCTGCCTCTTGGAAGCTCTTTATCTCTCCTTCGATTCTGAATGACAGCCTTGTTGAATAAAGTATTCGTGGTTGCATGTTCTTCTCATTTAGTACCCTGTCAATATCATGCCAGACCTTTCTGGCCTGCCAGGCTCTGTGGAGAGGTCTGCTGTTAATTTGATATTTCTCCCAATATAAGTGAAAAATCTCTTGTCCCTCACTGCTTTAAGGATTTTCTCTTTCTCTTTGAAACTTGCAAGTTTCAGTATTTAACGCCAAGGTGTTGAATGATCTTTATTGATTTGGGGGAGGGTCTTCTCTACCTCTTGGATCTGAATGCCTGCTTCTTTCCCCAGATTAGGGAAGTTCTCAGCTATTATTTATTCAAATATCCTTTATGGTCCTCTCTTTCTCTCTCAGCCATTTCTGGAATCCCAATTAGATGTATATTTTTCCTTCTCAAGCTATCATTTATTTCCCTAAGCTTTTCCTCATGAGTTCTTAATTGTTTTTCTCTTTTTTCCTCAGCTTCCTTCTTTTCTGTCAACTTGCCTCTTATATCACTCACTCTCTCTTCCACTCCATTAACCCTAGCAGTTAGAGCATCCAGTTTTGATTGCATCTCATTTAATCTATTTTAAATTTTGGCCTGAGGAGATCTCAATTCTGTAATAATGAAGTCTCTAGAACCCTTTATGCTTTTTCCAGAACCACGGGTAGCTTTATAATTATACTTCTGAATTGAATTTCTGACATTGTATTTAAATCCTAATTCTGTAATTCTAGGACAGAGAGTATTGTTCTGCTTATTTCTTTTGTGATGAATTCTTCTTTCTAGTCATTTTGTCCATTGCATAGTGGCTGTATGAGCAAGCTGATTCAAAAATATCAACCACAACCTAAATTAAATACATTGTAGATGATTCCAAAGCAGTCAAAAAAATTAAACAAAAAGAACACAACAAAATAAAATGAGATCTCTAAAGTGAAAAACAAATAGTAAAACAAAGTAGTTAAAATAAAATACCAAAAACAAAGAAGAAGAAAAGAAAAAGGAAAAGAGAGAGAGAAAAAAAAGGGCTGGAAATGGTAGTTGGGAGGAAGCTGTAGTGGAGAGTGAATGTAGTCTCCCTGAGGGGTCCTAGAGGATGATCATCTTGGTTCTGAGTGTTTTTTCTTCTGTACATTAGAAGGTGCTTAATTCCAAAGACACAACATTGACCATAAAATCCTAAACAAGATAAAGGAGAGGGCAGAATGGGAAGGAACAGAGAATATAATCTCACAGAATGAAACACCAGAGTGTCCTACTTGGTTCTGGGTGTATTTTGGTTGTGTGTTGGAAGGTACTAACTTCCACCATTGTAAAACAAAACGAGGCAGAAAAAACAAAAATAAATACCCATATCTTGTATATCTACCAAAATCAAATTGAATAGATTGAAGGGAATCCAGAAGTGAAAAAGATACCTAAGACATGCAATTGTAGTAATATGAACGTCGAAAGGGGAAAAAAACTTAAAAAAATGTAGAGTTGGTAAAATATTGTAGTTAAGTTGGGAAAAGAGAAAAATACTGCAAATTTTTAGTCTGATATAAAAACAAGTCGTAATGAAAAAAAATCCTCTAGTTCTTTATGCTATTGTCCCTCAGTCCTGAAGCTTTCCAGTGCTGCTTGGTCAGTAAACTTGCTTTTCTCTTGCTCCTCCTTTGTTCTTCTGGGGGAGGGTCTGCTGCACTGATTCTTAGATGTCTGTGCTTGGGTGGAGATATCCCATCCCTTGCCAGATGCTGGGCTCAGTGTGAGCTGTTTATCCTGTGAGACTTTTGTTCCCTAGACACCCTGCCTCTCCCAGGCACAAGGTAAAACAAAGAGGGGGAAAATGGCAGCCAGCAGACTTCCATCTCTGGAGTCAAGCTCCCTGCGAGTGCCGAACCACAGTCTCCCAGTCCACACTGGCCTAGTTGCTCCTGGTGGCAGGTGTGGGTGCACTGATCTGCACATTTGCCAAGCGCCCAGTGGCAGGAGAGTTCTTGCTTTCCTGTGCCCTCCTGGCTTCCCCCTGTCCCAAGACAGCCGGCTTTGTCTGCTTTGGTGCCCTTGGATGGAGGGCCCTGCACCACTGGATCCATGGTCCTGGGGACTGCCTCTCCCAAAGGGAACAGAAGACAGCCACCTCTGTCTGTTGCTGGGCTTTAGTGTAAAGGTAGCTCCAGAGCCGGCCTGCATAACTAGTGGGTTTCTCCCAAATGCCCCAGAAGACTGCGGTGCTCCTTTACTGATATCAGACCTTGATTTTTGGTGAGCTTTCCTCTGGATACTCCTCCTCTTACAGTGACTCCAGGAATCTTGTGGCTTCACTGCCCCTCCTGTGATTCTGCCCAACTGCCCTGCTAAGCACTTTTCCATCAGGGAAAACTCAGGCACAGATTTTTAAAGTTCCTGCTTCTCCAGGGCTGAGCTTTCATGTACCGGAGGCTTTCACCACTCAGCTTTAGCCCTGCTAGTCACAGTTTCCCTCCCCCACCTTATTTCTTTTTAATATTTTCACCTTCCTACCTTGTTTGAAGTGAAAGCTTTTATCTCTTTAGCATTCCAGCTGTTCTCTCCTTACATCTCAGGTCGAATTTTTAGGTGTTCAGGATGTTTTGAAAGTTATCTAGGTAGGTTTGTGGGACTAACTTAGATGAGGAACCCTACTCTTCAGCCATCTTGCCCAATCCCAGAAATAGGTTTATTTGCATTTTATAGATAGGGAAAATGAGGCATAGAAAGGTTTTATAAATTTCTAAGGTAATGGAACTAGTGCCTGGGACTAGAGTTTGAACCCTGGCAGCTCAGCTCCAGAGCTGGACTCCTAGCTACTGAAATAAACTTCCACCCCCAACAGAAGTAGCAACCAGTTTGTTGTTTTCCATTTTCTGTAAGAGCTTTTCCAAATCCAATAGCACAACAATTGTTCATTTAAGCAGAAGGAATCTGGTTACCTAAAATACACCTATTTATGTTGGGCATTAGGATGCTTTTAATGATTCCATTTAGTTTTAACATGGAAAACACTACTAAATTGAAGATTGGCCTTGAAGAGTATCAGGAAGGCCACTAGTCATGGTACAACACAGTTTTGCACAACAGGCAAATCCATGTGCCCTACGTTGCCAAGAAAGGGAACGTGAAGGTGATTCAGACATCGGGCTTGAAAGAAGACCCACTTCAGTTTGTTATAACTTACTATAGTTTATCATGTAAAGGGAAAAATTAGCAGCAACACCAATGTGTTACCTTTAGCCGACTATGGGGAACAGATAGAGGTGGGAGGAAGAGTTCCAATTTCTCAGTTACATACTTGTCTATCACTTGCAATTTTTGTTAGGAGTATGCATTTTTGATGGGATTTTAAAATGTTTTTAACAGTGATCTAATTAACCATTCCTACTTATGTGAAGATGAACCATTTTGTAATTCATTTATTCATTGAATGAGCAAATATTTACTGAGTGTCAATGAGATGCCAGGTGCGAGGTACTAGAGATACATAAGAATTAGTAGTCTAGTGGTCAGACAGACATAAGTGCCAACAATTATGGAATGAGGTAGATACTCTTCAGTTGAAGGGATTTAGATTAGACCAGGGAATACTATCCCCAACTCTGCTTTTAGCCATAGTAATCTATGGGTTTGGTGTCTCTATGTGACTGGGGTAGGGTGGCTAGAGGAGATGGAAGCATTTATGAATGACCTAGGGTTCTACAATTCTCTTATCTTATGGAAATTACTGGAAGCATGCCCAGCACATGGAAGATGTAGGCCTGGTTCTGCATATTAATATAGCTCACAAAATATCAGTTTTTCTCTGCTCCTGGTTTCTCATGGCAAACTGGTTGCTTCTCAGTTGCCAGAGGACTACATTTCAATGCCAGTTGTCATTTAAATACTTTTCTCAGTTGCATGATTATAGGCTGCATCCCTACTATCAGAAACTTGTCCTCCAATTTTGCAAAAGGCATAACAGGTGAGAGGGGCTGGCTTGATGCAGATTCATTGTTTACTTTCTAGAGTCCCCTGAAATGAAAATGCCAAGTAGTCCACTAAGGACCGGGGTTGAAATTACTCACTCTACCTCCAGAGGTCAATCACATCGCCTTTGTAATATAAAAGAAAACGTAATGATCCTAGGTTTATGCTGTCTTTAGATCCTGAAAGAGAATAGCTAAGGGTATGCTTTCCTTCAGCTTAAAACAATTTTTAAAATTAAGCAACAGGTTGTAAAAAGTTGCTTTTCTCAGGACCATATGGTTCATTAGTACCATACAGTGCACATGTACCAGACGTTTCTTTCTTAAGTCCTGTATTCCTGCCTGTTTAATATGTGAATGATTGCCTCCCCATCCCTGCCTCCAGTACATCTAGGGTAGTTTAATGCTTGCTGGCACGCTGTGTCTTTCAATACCTTCTTTACAAGCATGCCTGATTTTGGAATTGTTCTGTAATTGGAAGTCAGCCTCATGGGCAAGAGCACACCTTAAGCTCTTCACATGGCCTCCCAGCCTAATTAAGCCTCAGAAATATTAAAGAAATTATTTGGGAACATTTGCAAAATGAATGCATGTTGGTAATCTATATAGTTACAGAGACCTTCTTACTCAGATCTAACTGCTTGGGGGTGCTGATTTTATTAACGAAATGAAGAAAAATCAGAGAACATTCTTCACACCCCATGACTACAATCTGCTCTTTGCTGAGACAATAAGGCCTCTGCAGGTCCAGAGAACTTGTGTATAGCCATGGCTTCTGCTTTGGTGACAGAAATGCCATTTCTGCCCCCTCTCCTTTTCAAGCCCATAGAAAACAATGAACAGAATAAGAAGCAATAAACCAAGCTTCCACCTTCATTAAAATTAGGAAATATTCATATCTGGACTCATGATACAGTGTTTATAAAAGGTGTTTCAGACTAGTGAAAACTGTACTGATGTGAAGACAGGCACAGAGAGAAGTATGGCAGCTTCAAATTTCCTGGGCTGCCTAGACAGAGTGCAGAATTCCTCAAAATAGTTGTCACAGCCTTGTCTTGAAACAGGCTTAGGGTGCATAGATTCACAGCAATGTTCTGTCAGCACCGAGGGACCTCAGATGTATAGGAAGCACATGGATACCCTATCTTGGCCATCTTAGAAGACTACAGGTAGGTGGGTGTAGGGTGAACTGAGGGGAACAAGCAGCTTCCCAGCTTTTATGTTTGCTAAAGACGAGTGGAGACATCACCATGTACCCAAAACTCCAATAAGGGGAGGAGGGGAACTTTCTGCCAGTCCAGAGCCCATTCAACATTTACAGGGGATTGGTAAGATTTCTGGATACAATAAGCCCAAAGTTATCATCAGCTCATTTGTCTGGTCTGTGCCCTTACTCTTCTTTCTCATGTGGCTCAAGAATAATATGCCCTCCTCAGCTCAAGGATGGAAAATATTAAAAAAGAAATCAGCATGGGATTTATGTGAACAGGGTTGCATTTGAAAAGAAATATCACATATACACACAAAGGTAGATGAATAAAACACATTAGAAAGATTAGATCACAATGCAGGTAAAAATTAAGACAACATATTTCTCCAAGAAGCAATCTGACAACGTATATTAATACCAAATATACATACTCCCGTCAGTCCACCTAGGAAACCACCATATAGACTTGTCCTGCCCAATATGGTAGCTGCTAATTGAACTATGGAACTATTTTATATGTGGAACAGAGGAAACTAAAATTTTACTTTAAAAAACTGATGCTCATTTCAGGTATTGGAAAGCCTTTAAGTGTGTTTGGAACAATTTGGGCATGTGTATTTACTTTCAACTAAATTTTATGAAATCTAAATACAGATCAAGTATTGCCAATGAAAATGTGTCTTAAGATGTGTTCTAAGTATAAAAAATATACTGGATTTTAAATGATTAGTTCAATAAAAAGAATATTTAATAATTCATTGAAATGATAATATCATGGGTATATTGGGTGAAATATAGTATTAAATTTAATCTTACCAGTTTCCTTTTACATTTTTAACATGGTGACTAAAAAATTTTAAATCACATGTGACTTGCATTATATTTTTATCAGCTAGCACTGCTATAGAATAAAGCTAATAATATGTGAAGTAAATGGGCAGGTATTGTTCCAAGTAGTCAAAACCAAAATCAAATCCCCAAAAGTGGATGCTTGTCCTTAGAGGAATGGTTAATACATATACATAATATGTCATGGAATATTATGAACCCTTTGACAAAAATAGTTAAAGTTTTGCCAGTGGACCTGAATATCCACAAAGTATTATTATTATTAATTATTATTATTATTATTATATTCATTTATTCATGAGAGACACACAGAGAGAGGCAGAGGGAGAAGAAGGCTCATCATGGGGAGCCTGCTGTGAGACTCAATATTGGAACTCTGGGATCACGATCTGAGCTGAAGGCAGATGATCAGCCACTGAGCCACCCAGGCATCCCACAGAAAGTAATATTATTGAAGAAAAGTAAGCTGCAGAGAAATGTGAGTGGTCCCAGAATATCCCACTATGGTAAAACAACAATACCAATCCTCAATAAGATATGTTTGTAAAACAGGACCTGAACAGGAACGAAAAGTACAGAAAGCTATATGTCAAGTTATTTTACCTGGGTTACGTGTATGTGGTGGGTCAGGGATAAGGAAGAGGAAGGAAGCAAGTAGCAAGAATGTAAGATGTTTAATTCCTTCCTTCTCCCAGCATATATATTACCTCATTTGTGTGGAATTGTACACACAGACACACACACACACACACACGCACACACACACAGAATAAGAAGGGAAGCATAGAGTTAGAACTATATAAAATGACTTGGTAGGAATGTCCAAGATATATTGCCAGATGAAAAGAAGTTGAACAAGATATTTAAGTGGACTCTTTCTAGTTTCATAGAATCAACAAATCCTCTACATGTTTATATATGTTTGAAGGAAGGTGTGTGTGTTTGTCACTTTTTATTACAAATGGATATTACTTTCTGCAACTGAAAAAAAAGAAAACTTTAAAAACAGGACAGTAATTATTGTTTTCTTTGAAGTAAGAGACCTCAGAGAAGAGCTATAAGCATCCAAAGAACAGTAATGGCAACAGACAGAATTTGAAAATTAGTTGGCCATAGAAGCACACAGAAAGAGGAAAGAAATTCTCTTTGAGAGTCTCAGGAATCAGCAAAATAGAAAACTGCAAAGAAATGACACGATAAAAAGGAGTTAGAAAGATAATAGCCACAGTAAACCAAAAAGAACCAACATATGAATAACTGGAACACCTGACATAATGAAGACTTTTTTTTTAAATATTGCCACAAGGAATATAGAGAAGAGAGGGAAAAAACATGTAAATGTAGTTTCCTAAAGTAAAATCTAAATACTAAAAAAAAAATAAAAAAAATAAAAAAAAATAAAATCTAAATACTGAAAGGGCATATAAATTTTAAGAAAAATTTGATTCAAATGATCAATAGTTAAGAATATCCTAGTATATTATACTTTAGAGATAAAGAGTCCTTTGGGCATTTAATATCATTCTTCACCTCTATTGCCACACACACACACACACACACACCAGCTACTTATATATACATTTCAAAAAATTGTGCACGAGCAAGAAAGAAACCATAGCTAAAATAAATTCAAGTATTCCAAAAACCCTTTTCACGTATCTCATTCTGGGGAATCACCTTTTGACTCAGTCATTGGTGTCCTTGTTTCCTCACACAATGTGGTCTTTGTGTTATTAAGAGAATTGGCGATGAGCATTTCATTTAAGAGACCCTGTCATTGTCTCAGGAATTTTCTTCTGACACACATTAAATCTCAGAACCCATTGAGGAAGGTTCTTATTTAATACCCAGGAAGCAGCTTTGGTGCTGCTGCTTTCCTGGTGAATGGTGTCTGTGGAAGGCTTCGAATGTCAACCAGGACTTAGTTTTCTCCCTCCAGTGGTTCTTAAGGGACATTTCAACAGAAAAGTTGTGCTATTTTCCAGTAATGTCAACAGGAACAAACCAATTTTACACACGAGTAGGCTTTCTGTTATGGGACAGGTGACTCCTTGAAGGGAGACATGGATATCGTGCATCCATGTAGTATATCATATTTTTTTCCCCCAAAATGCTCACTATCCTTCCCTAGGACAGGATAATTCATCCATAACCATTGACATTGTGCTCATCATGATTAGCTTTGGGTGATGGAATGTAGTAGAAGTGAAGGGTCCTTCGTAGCAGAAGTTTTAAGAGCCACCTTTTTTTCCACCTCTCACAACATACCCCACATAGTGGCTGCTCCTTTAGCCTGGGTCCTAGAAGTGAAGACAATATGAATTACCACCAGAATTGACCCTCACTAGGCATATGGTGTAAGAGAAAAGTAAACTTGCAAGTCACCAAGTTTTTTGACTTATATCCTATTGCAGCAAAATTTCGGGTAAGCTGATTGGTATAAATCTCTAAGCATATAGTATTTGAAACCTGATTCTAGAATGGTCAAAAAGTTCTCTTAGGGAATGCTTGATTTCTGTAGGACTTCCTCAGGCAGGCAATGAGCAGGTGATAAGTGATTGATTCTTTTCCATGTGAGATTCAACTTCTGGCTGTTTTAGGTCAGCCAGGATGACTGCAGTGACCTCCCTAAGTCATTTTAGAAGGGAGCCACTCTGGGTGTGGCTGAGCCACAGCCCCATTGTTGTTACCCTTCATTTATGCCTGTATTCTGGTAAAATGTCATAAAATTCTAGGGTCAGAAAACATCTTTGGGACTGGAGACAAGAGCTCATCTTAAGATACCATAGTAGTTGTTAGTGGGGAAGGGTTTGCAGAAGGGAAGGAAAGAAGGAAAGGAGCGTGATTCTGGAGATCCGAAAGGTTCACTCCTGTTTTCCTTTTTTCCGATTAAAGCTGATTCCACAATGAAAGTATCAGTCTGTGAAGAATAGTTTTTTTTCCTCCCCAAAGCAGAAAATTCAGCATCTATACCTACAGTTCCATTGGAGAAGCAGCTGCACTCAAAATGCATCAGGGATCCAACTGCAGTTCAGTGTTGGTGGAGTTAACAACTTGCAGCAGCCCCTTAAAGAAGACAAGCTGTGGTTTCCTCCTGGGATGATGACACCAGGACCGTTGACAATAGTGCTGGTGAAAAGTGTAATAAAACAGTTAGTTGGGCTGTAGAACAGAAAAAGTAGATAAGCAGGAGAAGTCAGATTAAACATAGCATCAAAGGGCAAATGGGGTAGGGATATTGATTTTGCAGATAGAAACTGTACAGAGTGGGAGTGGCCAGATGGGTCACTGGTGGCACCTCATGCCCATCACTATCGCTATCACCATGTTTTCAGGACAGCCTGCACTGCTTGATGCCCTTGAAAGAGAGGCAGTAACAAAGAATTAGTGCTTGGGTACTAGTTAAGGGCATGGACTCTATAGACAGAAAGACCTAAAGTTTGCATCTTTATTGGTCTTGGGAAAGTGGTATAGCCTCCTCAAGGCCTATTTTTATTGAACACTAAAAAGAGCAATAGTTCTTACCTTATACTGTGGTTTCCAGGGTTAAATGAGCTAATTCATACAAAGTGCCTATCACAAAGCTGAGGGCATAAGAAATGCTTGCATAGCACTAGCTAGTATTATAGGTCCTAGTCTCAGATGAGAAAAGTCAAAATGAAGGGTGATCTAAATCCAAATAAATTTTTGCACAAGTTATTTATTTTTAAAAAAGTTTATTTATTTGAGAGAGAGAGAGATTGTGTGTGTGTGTGTGTGTGTGTGTGAGTGTGAGTGGGGGGTGGAACAGAGGGAGAGGGACAAACAGACTCCCCACTAGGCTCTGAGCCTGAGGCAGGGTTCCATTTCAGGACCCTGGGATCATGAGCTGAGCTGAAACCAAGAATCGGACACTCAACTGACTGAGCCACCCAGGTGTCCCACAGGTTCTTATTTTTAAACAGATTTATAAAGTTATAAAAATGAGTGGATGGGCTCTATAGGCCTAATTTGTTTATTAATAATAGATATGAAGAAGTTAGACTCAAGAATACAATACCTGTTTAATAGAGATTGACAACAAGATACCACATCTGTTGTGTTCGTAGGTGAACTGGAGTTGAAGGCATTCTCTAAAATGTAATGGCAGTTGATGTCTACAGGGGTGCTGGAGAGTAGTCCTGGAAGTGAAATAGTGTCATCTATTTTATTAATTTACGACATTACTGTGCCCTCCTGTTCCTAGCTTTTCAACCATGTTCCACACATTTCACTTTACAATATGCTCAGCAGCAGCTCTGCCTCTCAGCTTCCGACAGTAGCATATGCTGCATCTGCAGGTTGGAGGCACGGCCCCCCTGAAAGCTGCCATTCTGTGGGCTCTGGAAGACAGGACACAAAGGATGGCATGTGGTACCTGCAATACAGGCTGTCATGAAGCAGGCGACAGTCCCTGCAATCAGAGCTCTCACTGACCCCGATGTGATATCACGCTTTCTGGAAGGAGCCATAGATGCTGGGAAACATGGAAGAAGGAGATTAATGTTGAGGTAATTGATTGGGAATTCCAAATCCCCAGCCTCTGAGAATTGTTCTAGGGCTGGGAGTCTCATGACTTACTTTCTTTCTTTCTTTCTTTCTTTCTTTCTTTCTTTCTTTCTTTCTTTCTTTCTTTCTTTCTTTCTCTCTCTCTCTCTCTTTCTTTCTTTCCCTTCCTTCCTTCCTTCCTTCCTTCCTTCCTTCCTTCCTTCCTTCCTTCCTTCCTTCCTTCCTTCCTTCCTTCCTTTCTTCCTTCCTTTTTTTCCAAATTAGCTGGGAAAAATAAAGATTCTAGAGCTTAATGATGAGCTTTACATCCAGAGAAGTTCTCTGGTGGGAGAGGAAAGGAATACATTTGTCCACAGGCCCAGAAGCTTCCATTTTTTACAGAAGAAGTGAGTCCTAAGTTTTATCACAGTGTATGGAGAGCATGGCAAGGCAAACAGATTTCAAGGAAAGATCCAAACATTTGCAACTCATCGTCACCATTTATTTCTATGCCTATGGAAGACATCACTAATTAATAACAGCATTTTCCACTTTCACTAGGCCTCAGAATCCTTCTCCAGTGGCCCTTAAAAATTGACTGGAATTGTCATACAAAGTGAGACCTAGTGTCATCCTTGGGTAGACAAGCACCTGCACATTTGAACAAATTCTTTCTGAGTTTAGCTTGGGTATACAAAGGAAAACTATATGGCAGAGCAGGGATAAAAATAGGCTGCAAAGGGTTTACTACTGTCCCAGGGCCTTTTCTTCCCCTGACACAAATAATGTTACAGAGCCAGATGGAGATTGAATGTATGTTTATGTCACATACATTATTAAAGAAAATTCTTTTCACTTACTAAGTCCGCCGATCACTATTCCTAGAGAACCGATATTCGCAAAGCCACAGAGAGCGTAAGTGGCAATTGTCTCAGAACGAATCTGTAAACAAGCATAAACACTTAGAAGTATACATGGCGTGACTAGCTTAGTAAATCTGACATCCTAACCAGGCTTCCTTTTCTGACTATGGAATTAATATTGACAAATAAATATTCAGTGCATGATGTCAAACAACTGTTGTTTCATAGACTTTTTTTTTTGTCTCCCCTTGAATCTTGAGAGAGGGAAAAGGGCTGTGTGGATTCAGAGATTTTCTACAAAGGAGTTGGAATTGATAATCTTGGCCTCTACAAATGCCACTTTCAGCCCAATGAAAAAATTTTTTTTTTAAAGATTTTATTTATTTACTTATGAGAGACACACAGAGAGAGGCAGAGGCATAGGCGGAAGGAGAAGCAGGCTCACCATGGGGAGCCCGATGCAAGACTGGATGCAAGGACCCCAGGATCATGACGTGAACCAAAGGCAGACACTCAACCGTTGGGCCACCCAGGCATCCCTTCTTCCTTGTTTTTATTAAATATTTTTATTTATGTGAGAGAGAGCACTAGCTGGGGGATGGGCAGAGGGCGAAGCAAGCTTAGGTCAGGACTTCAGGATCATGACCTGAGCCAAAGGCAGCTGCTTAACCAACTGAGCTTCCTAGGCACCCCCAATGATAACTTCTAATATTCAGTATGACCTGGCCACCTGCTATAATGTACCAGGCCCAGTGCTAGCTACTGAAGATATAAGATTGGTTCCAGAAAATATTCACATTACATTTGTTTGACAAAGGATTTATTTAGAATCTATAAAGAGCTGTTATAATTTAATAATAAGAGGACAAGCACCTAATAAAAAATGACTAAAATGTTTTTACAAGATATATATATATATATATATATATATATATATATATATCACATCAGAATTTCTTCTTGTGATTGAGTTCTAGTTTTTACAAGATATATATATATATCTCACATCAGAAGATGTTTGACATCATTAGTCACCAGAGAAATGCAAAACAAACAGTAACATAATACTATACATCCATAAAATGGCTAAAAAATCAGACAATACCAAGTGTTGACAAGGATGTAGAATAATTGGATTTCTTGTACATTGTTGGTGGGAATATAAACTGACACAACCTGTTTATAAAGTACAAACATGCTTGACAGTTTCTTATCAAGTTGGTAGACATAGCCTGCATTATCCAGCAATAATGTTCTTTGGAATTTTCCCTGGGGAAGTAAAAATCTATATCCACAAGAAGATTGTACATGAATATTTATGGCAGTTATAATAGCTTCAAGCTAGAAACAATCCAAATACCCTTCAACAGACAAATCGATAAGCAAATTATGGATATCTATGAAATAGAATACTACTCTTAGTAAGTATAGTAATAGTAAGAAGGAAAATATATACATGCAACTACATGAAAGCTAAGTGAGTCCATTTGTATGATTTTACAAGCAAATGTAATCTATAGTGAATGAAAGATCAGGCTGTCTGGGAATGAGGGGGTGGGTCGGGGTACTATTGACTGCAGGTGGCCCTGAGACAAATTTTCCAGGTGTGATAGAAATGTTCTATATATTCATTGCAGTTGTGGTTACACAGGTGATACATTTCTCAAAACTCATATATACACAAAAAAAGGAACTTTATTGTACATAAATTATACTTAAAAGAAAAGGGATTAATTTAGTAAAGAGGAAACTCACAGATATAATAGGAGTTCCTTTCATTCTGGCTGTGGTGTGTCCTTGCCTCTCTTTGGTCCTCAGCTCTAACCATCCCCTGGGAATGTCAGGTGCCCACGTTTACAGGGCAGTAGAAAGATGGAGGGTGAATTTGTGGAAGTGTGAGCATAGCCCTCTGGTTCTGATCTGACAACCAAGAGGTGTTGCTCAGGCCAAATAATTGTGATGCCCCCAGCTTTGGTTTTCTTACTCAGCATTTTACTGGTTATACAGAGTCTTTTCTGATTCCATACAAATATTAAGATTATTTGTTCCAACTCTATGAAGAAAGAGCAAGGTGTTGATAAGGATTGCATGTAATGTGTAAATTGCTCTGAGAAGTATAGACTTTTTCACAATATTTATTCTCCCAGTCTACAAACATGGACTTTGTTTCTTTGTGTCTTCCTCAGTTTCTTTAATAAGTATTTTGTAGTTTTTAGAATATAGATCCTTTTACCTCTTTAGTTAGGTATATTCCTAGGTTTCTTATGCTTTGGGTGCAATTATAAAAGGGATTGATTCCTTAATTTCTATTTCTTCAGTCTCATTGTTAGTGTACAGAAATGCCACTGATTTCTCTGCATTGATTTTGTATCCTGCCACATTGCCACTTGCTGTATGAGTTCTAGAAATCTGGGGGTGGAGTCTTTTGGGTTTTCTATATACAGTGTCATGTCATCTGTGAAGTGGGAGAAGTTGACTTCTTCTTTGCCAATTTGAATGCCTTGTATTTTGAATGCCTTTATATCTTTTTGTTGTCTGATTGCTGAGGCTAGGACTTCTAGTACTATTTTGAATAACAGTGGTGAGAATGGACATCCCTGTTGTGTTCCTGATCTTAGGGCAAAAGCTCTCAGTTTTTCCTCATTGAGAGTGATATTTGCTGTGGGCTTTTAATGGATGGCTTTTATTGTATGAGGAATGTTCCATCTATCCCTACACTGTGAAGAGTTTTAATCAGGAATGGATGCTGAATTTTATCAAATGCTTTCTTTGCATCTACTGAGAGGATCATATGGTTCTTGTCTTTTCTCTTATTGATGTGATGTAACAGGTTGATCGTTTTACAAATGTTGAACCAGCCTTGCATCCCAGGGATAATTTCCACGTGGTCATATTGAATAATCCTCTTAGTGTACTATTGGATCCTATTGGCTAGTATTTTGGTGAGAATTTTTGCATCCATGTTCATCAGGGATATTGGTCTGTAATTCTCCTTTTTGTTGGGGTCTTTGGTTTTGGGATCGAGGTAATGTTGGCCTCATAAAACAAGTTTGGAAGTATTCTCTCCCTTTCTATCCTTTGAAACAGCTTTAGTAGAATAGGTATTATTTCTGCTTTAAATGTTTTTTAGAGTTCCCCTGGGAAGCCATCTGGTCCTGGACCTTTGTGTTTTGGGAGGATTGTAATGACTTCTTCAATTTCCTCCCTGGTTATTGGCCTGTGCACGTTTTCTATTTCTTGCTGTTTCAGTTTTGGTAATTTGTGAGTTTCCAGAAATGCATCCATTTCTTTCATATTGCCTAAGTTGTTGGCATATAGCTGCTCATATTTTCAAAATTTGTATTTTCTTGATATTGGCTGTGATCTCTCCTCTTTCATCCGTGATTTAATAATATCAGTCTTCTCTTTTCTTTTTAATAAGGCTGGCTAAGGGTTTATCTATCTTATTAATTCTTTCAAAGAACCAGCTCCTTGTTTTGTTGATCTCTCCTACAGATCGTCTGATCTCTATCTCATTGAGTTCTGCTCTAATCTTTATTATCGCTCTTCTTCTACTTGGTTTAGGCTTTATTTGCTGTTGTTTCTCCAAATCCTTTAGGTGCAAGGTTAGCTTGTGTATTTGAGTTTTTCCCAGTTTTTTGAGGGAGGCTTGTATTGGAATGCATTTCCCTCTTAGGACTGCTTTTGCTGTATCTCAAAGATTTTGAATGTTTGTGTTTTCATTTTCACTAGTTTCCATGAATCTTTTAAGTTCTATTCTAATTCCCTGGCTGATCCATTCATCTTTTAGTAGGACGCTCTTTAACCTCCATGTTTTTGGGTTTCTTCCAAATTTCTTCTTGTGATTGAGTTCTAGTTTTAAAGCACTGTGGTCTGAAAATATGCAGAGGACAATCCCAATCTTTTGGTATTGGTTGAGACCTGATTTCTGACCCAATATGTTGTCTATTCTAGAGAAAGTTCCACGTGCGCTTGGGAAGAATGTGTATTCAGTTGCATTTGGATGCAATGTTCTGTATATATCTGTAAAAACTCTTTGATAAAGTATCATTCAAGACCCTTGTTTCTTTGGTGATGTTCTGCTTAGAAGATCTGTTACTTGCTGAGAGTGCCCTGTTGAAGTCTCCTACTGTTAGTATATGATTATCTAAGTATCTCTTTACTTTGGTTATAATGGATTGATATACTTGGTGGCTCCCACATTAAGGGCATAACTATTCATGATTCTTAGGTCTTCTTGTTGGATAGACCCTTTAAGTATGATATAGTGTCCTTCTTCATCTCTTACTACCGTCTTTGGGATAAACTCTAGTTTATCTGATATGAGGATTGCTAACTCAGCTTTCTTTTGAGGGCCATTTGAATGGTAAATGGTTCTCCACCCCTTCATTTTCAGGCTGGAGGTGTCCTTAGGTCTAAAATGAGTCTCTTGTAGACAGCATATGGATGGGTCTTGCTTTTTTATCCAGTCTGATGCCCTGTGTCTTTGGATAGGATCATTTAGCCCATTTACGTTCAGACTAACTATTGAAAGATATGAATCTAGTGTCATTGTATTATGTATTCAGTCCCTGTATTTGTGGATTGTTTCTTTGGGCTCCCTCTTTCTTTTTACTGGGTCCCCCTTAATATTTCTTGCAGAGCTGGTTTTGGGGTCACATATTCTTTCAGTTTCTGCCTAGCTCTTTCAGAGCTGCCTCTTGGAAGCTCTTTATCTCTCCTTCGATTCTGAATGACAGCCTTGTTGAATAAAGTATTCGTGGTTGCATGTTCTTCTCATTTAGTACCCTGTCAATATCATGCCAGACCTTTCTGGCCTGCCAGGCTCTGTGGAGAGGTCTGCTGTTAATTTGATATTTCTCCCAATATAAGTGAAAAATCTCTTGTCCCTCACTGCTTTAAGGATTTTCTCTTTCTCTTTGAAACTTGCAAGTTTCAGTATTTAACGCCAAGGTGTTGAATGATCTTTATTGATTTGGGGGAGGGTCTTCTCTACCTCTTGGATCTGAATGCCTGCTTCTTTCCCCAGATTAGGGAAGTTCTCAGCTATTATTTATTCAAATATCCTTTATGGTCCTCTCTTTCTCTCTCAGCCATTTCTGGAATCCCAATTAGATGTATATTTTTCCTTCTCAAGCTATCATTTATTTCCCTAAGCTTTTCCTCATGAGTTCTTAATTGTTTTTCTCTTTTTTCCTCAGCTTCCTTCTTTTCTGTCAACTTGCCTCTTATATCACTCACTCTCTCTTCCACTCCATTAACCCTAGCAGTTAGAGCATCCAGTTTTGATTGCATCTCATTTAATCTATTTTAAATTTTGGCCTGAGGAGATCTCAATTCTGTAATAATGAAGTCCTAGAATCCTTTATGCTTTTTTCCAGAACCACGGGTAGCTTTATAATTATACTTCTGAATTGAATTTCTGACATTGTATTTAAATCCTAATTCTGTAATTCTAGGACAGAGAGTATTGTTCTGCTTATTTCTTTTGTGATGAATTCTTCTTTCTAGTTATTTTGTCCAGTGCAGAGTGGCCTTCTTCTTGTGGTGATATGAAATGATAAAGTGCCTATGTGATGTGATAAAGGGTAATAAATGATGTAGGTGTTCTGATGTAATGTTAGATGATACGTCAGAAGGAGGAGCATCTACTTCTGAACCCCAGTTAATCTTGGTCAACTGAAACTATGTTGAGCACACTCCCTCAGATCTGAGAAACCACTCTGCTCCAGAGTGGGTTCCATCTAGAGTTTTGTAATAAGAGGGACAGGAGGCTAAAATGTTACTGTTCTTCCTTTTCCCATATTTGAGTGATGGAAAGAGCTGCATTGCACTAGGAAATCAATAATACATCGTTTGGTTCTCCCAGAGCCTGAGCAACGATGCTGGATATACAGGGACAGTCATTGTAACACTGCTTCCAATAGCAGAAAATTGGTAGCAGTGTCCATCAACAAAAGATGGCTTAAAATTAATAATTGTGTTCAGTCTATAGAATACTCTTTCACAGACACTGATAGGGAATGGCATCCAAGATATCTTATTAAGTGCAAAGAGCAAGAGTAAGAGCATAATACGGTACAAAGAGAATAGCTGAGCAGCAGAAAAATAGGGAGGATGACTCACTTATCCCTCTTGCTTTTTTGTACCTTTTTAATACTATACCAGGGTGTGTATAAATTAAGTGTAAACAAACAAACATGCACAGTATTTCTTTTATGTTAAGAAAGAAGAGATGATGGCGTAATGAAGAGCTCATCCTGTGGACAACATGCTACATACATATTCTGACCTGGATAACATTGGGCTTTGCCTCATGGACCTAGATCTTATGCATTGGTCATGTGGTGCCTTTTCCAGGGGATGATGTGACACCCCCACCACTTGTTGGTTGGTAAACAAAAATTGCAGGTACTCATCCCCATTTTGTTGCCTGTAAATAGGAAAATGGGAAAAAATGCTTTTGCCATTTTGACTAAACAGTAGCAGAAGCTATTGGGCTCCTGTCTTCAAATATCTTCTGTGGATCTGCCTCTGGTTGGGATCACCCCCAACCCAAATCAGTCCTACTGTTCTGTCTCTATTCTTGTAATAATGTGCACAAATCTGCTCGGCACTGCTAGGATTATGAGCTTCTTTTTCTCAGTATAAAAACTACTTTCTTTTGGTCAGAAGGTTCCCATTTTCCTTAGAGTTCTGTGTGTGGGACAATTCTGTTTTTCAGGAAAGAAAGGCTGGAGACTCGGCTGTAGAATATGACCTAAGTAATGGCTTCACCCACATTCCCTTGTCCCATCTGAGGTCAAGCAGACATGAATAAAGCCTTGGAGTGTATTTATCTGAAGTCCTGACATAGTTATAGGGTGCTTGTCTCAAAAATTCAGACCACAACCCAAGCTCTTCTCTTCCCTCATTCACTTGAAGAGTAGCAACTGTGTCTCACTATTTCCTTAGGATTTCTAGGCACAATTTTGCATTTGGGCAGTTTCTCAGAGTTCATAGACTTTTAAGGCTGGAAGGAAGAGACCCTTGACATTATTAGACTATGATCTCATGAGGGCAGAAACCTCATCACTTGTTCCATGTTGTGGCCTCAGTGTATATAGGTGCTTTGCACACAGAAGATATGTGGCAAATATTTTTTCATTGATTCTTGTCCCAGCTCATCTAGGTTTGGATCTACAGGTCTCAAAAGTAAATGATCATAGTAGTAAGGACTAGCTGTGTATACCTCACACAAAGATACACACACACGGATTAATTCAACATTATTGAAAATTATGAGGTGCTATGTTCAGTATGAGCTCCATGAGATCAGGGATTTTTGGTTTGTCTTTTTCTCTTATGTATACCCAAATGCCTGGCCTACTATGCACAAGCACCAGTGACTATTTGACCAATGTAGATATGTGAGAAAGAAGTGTATTGAGAAATCAATGTAATTACTCACCGACATATATTGTTGCACACCATTCACAAATTGGGGTCCGGCCTCCTTTCTTAAACTGATCAATTTTGAGAGGTGTTCATAAGCGACAAATTCATTGAAAAATGTCTTATAGCCTATGAGTTTGGCCACCATGAAGCTGTCTTGCCATTCCACTCCCATCATGAAGGAAAGGGGCATGAAGACATAGGAGCATATTATCTACAAAACTCAAAAATAGATTCCTTATTAGAATGGTGATTTGCTTCTTGTTTCTCTGCCTCAGCCTTTTTACAAGATTTTTCTCAACCTCTCTATATCTCCTTTAGGTGTAGAAATTTCTTCACATTGCTTTGCTCATCTCTTTCCATTAGGAGTCAAGGTTAGCATTGGGTTATATGAAGTCCCCTGAATTTCTGGCATGAGGTCAATCATTCTCTCCAGGAGGGTGATAGGAGTTGAGGGGCAGGAGGAGGTGGGAAGATGGGAGATACATGATGAGTGTGTGCATTGTGTAAGAGTATACTACAGGTGGTTACGGAAGGCAATTCACAAACCTATTTTTTTTTTTTAAACAAAGATAGGTAGAAACAAAATGGAGAGAGACATGATAGAATTATACCTCAAAACTTAGTTGTGGGTAGTCAAACATGTTTCCAAGCCAGGACAAGGCTGCATTCACAAAAGACAACAGGGCCAGGAAGGCAATCAGATTCACAGCTATATTTGCCACAAGGGAGATGGATGAGGATGCTCCCTGTGTTGCGGCTTCTAGGAGGTTCCTTGAATCACTTTATCAAAAAATAGCAATTTCAGAATTACCAAGGTGTTATCAGTGGATGGACATCACAGGTGTAAGAATGGAATAATCAGAGCTCATTTGGTTGGAGACACAACCTCACAAGCTCATGCCTTGGTCAAAATAACTAAATTCTATGACATCACTTATAATTGCTTATAATTCCTGAGTGTAGGTGATGGTCATATGGGTGTCTCATGGTTATACTACTCTGTTAATTGGGGAAGAGGTTATAATTAAATTTGGGAAAAGATAAAAATATTATAGGTTTAAAAATTATATTAAGGTAGCTACTAGAAAATATTTATAAAATATTAGTAAAATATTAGTTCATGGCATAAGAACTAATAATTCAAAGAAGGCCTGAATATCCATCACCTCATTTAAGAAATGGAATGCCACCATCACTTTTGAGTACCCCTTCTTCCTTAATCTTATCCTCTTCTCTTTAATCTCAAAGGTACCTGGCTCCTTAGAGGTTGCTTATCATTCCCTTTCTTTTCCCTTTTCCTATGTGAGTGTGTACCTAAATAATATGTTGCATAGATATACACATTTGCTTAACTTTACAAGTGAAATCACACCTATTCCATACATGTATTCTTTGACAAGTTGCTTTTTACTGACTATACCTATATACAAACAGGGGATGAATCCCAGCAACATGTTTGTTGATGGATTCTGTTATTGAATTTGATTATTTTGACTATCTTGAACCCCTTTATCCTTTTCACCCTTTCTTCCTTTCTTTTGCACAAGGCAAAAAAATGAACTGAAGAGGGGCTAAAGATATCTATATCATACCTTCATACTTCCTATTATATAAGAAACTTCCAGAAATGGTTGTCCCATTGCTTTCCAAAGGTCTTAAATCAGTGCTCAAAAAACACTACACCACATTTAAAATGAAATATCTACATTCTACGGTTAAGGAAATGTATTGACATACAAGTATTTAGGAAGCTTTTCAAGTATTGAAGAAGGATTTTTTTTTTTTTTTTGGAAGTCTAATGAAGCCTGATAGTCACTGGGAAATTACATTCATTTTAAGGTCATGGGCTCTCCAATGATCAACTTTTGTCTGTGCTTTGAATTTGGACACCCCCATCCCACCTCCCCAGCTTGTAGGAACGAGGTATCCCACTTACCCAGTTTCCATTTTCATGGCATTCTTGAGGGTTATTTTAGGTGTTTCTGTCTCAGGCCAGAAGAGTTTAGCCACAGCCAATGATGCAGGTGCGGACATCACTGACGCAGTTAAAAGGTGGGAGGGTGAAACCTGTGATTTTGGGAGAAGGGCCAGCTGAAGTGTAGCTTTTCTGTTGTGCTCAGAATGAACAGCCCAAAAGCTTTACAAGGGGAGAGAAGGGCAGAACGGAGCCTGCCTCACAATAGTGTATTTTTGGAGGCTTGGGAGCACTCAGTGAGCCATGTCAGCATCACCTTGAGAGTCAGAGGACGAAGGGAGGAATTTGTGCTAATTGACCACATCCTTTGGTGAGAAGCCCAAAACCAAAATCTAATCATTTCAGAAGAGAATGAATCCTGGTAAAAACTTCAGAAGAAGATTCCTCTCCCTCCCTGTGGACCTGATGAATGTTTAAATAGTCCCGAAAACACGTATTTCATTAGATCATCAGTTTAGACAAGGGAAGTGTCTGGGGTGCAGGCACAGGTACACCCCTCTCTGTCTTCCTTTCAGTCTTCTGAATTCTGTGGTGCTTTTATATAATATTCATTATCCAGAGTCCCTTTAATCTGTAAGTGATTTCTGTTTCCCTCACTGTGAACCTACTTAAACTCTTTTGCCTTTCGTCCCCACATGCTTATTTTGTTTCTGAATTCTCTTCCCTATATTTTCAGAATGCCGGAATCTGCACTTCCCTCCCCACCCCCAGTCCAGCCAGCACATTTTCACAGGCAGCACTCTTAGAGCGGTGGCTGAGTGGACCATCTGCAGATCCAAACTGCTATTCCTAAGAACTCTTTCAGCTCCTCCCCCCTTTTAGATTATTTATTTATTTATTTATTTATTTATTTATTTATTTAGCAGAGAGAAGGACAGAGAGCACAAGCAGGCGGAGGGAGAGGGAGAAGCAGGCTCCTCGTAGAGCAGGGAGTTGGATGCGGGCTCCATCCCAGGACTCTGAGATCATGACCTGAGGTGAAGGCAGATGTTTAACTGGCTGAGCCTCCCAGGTGCCCCCTCTTCCACTTTTGCTCTTCCCTCTTCCTATTGGTTGGCTCTCCGAGGACTGGTTGAAGTGAAGGGATGAAACCTCTCTAGTAAGAGCTCCTACTCACCTGGGGCCACACCTCTTCATTTTTCCGTGTCTGCACTGGAGGCTGCCTCTCTTTGGGGCTTACAAGCTCTGTGCTTGGGGCACAAGCACCGGTTATAATGCTCTGCGGCCCTGTGCCACACACCAGCAGCTCTCTAACTGGGTTCCACATAAGAATGTACGGGAGGAATTTTTTTAAAAAAATTACTGATGCCTGGGTCTCACCCCAAGAGCTTCTGGTTTAATTACTCTGTGGCATGGGCCTGGACGTCCGGGTTCTTAAACATTCCTGGTTGATTCTAAATGTGCAGTAAGTTTTGAGAACCACTGCTCTAAGCCACTGGTCATAAAACTTTTTCTGTGAAGGGCCAGAGAGTAAATATTTTTGGCTTTTTCAGGCCACAACTACTCAACTCTGTAGCATGAAAGCTCCCATAGAAGAATGAATAGAGTAGCTGGTTTCTAGTGAAACTTTAGTTACCATAAAGGGGAGCAATCTAGCTTGGCCCACAAGTCACACTTTGCCGACCCTCAGTCTAGACTGCCTTTACTAGTGACAGTAATAACGATTTTGTTATTGTTTTATGTTGTTAGATATTTGGCCAAGGGAACCTCATAATATGATTTCATTCTACCACACTTGAATACAATTCAGTTTTAGGTGGCAGGATTTGAAAGTGAAGCCACAGAGATCCTCAGGGTCACTCCATTCCAAGGCCAGAGGAAGAATAACCAACTATACAGCAAAAGGACACTCTTTGGCCTCCTATTCCAACAGCAGTGGTCAACAAAAGACAGAGATATAGAGGATAGTTATAGATCAGCAAAGAAAGAAGAGGTTGAATTTTCCATAAATTTATCTTCAAATGTTCTTACCCCAAAAGAAATGTATGCACCCAAGACACTTCCAGCAATGGTGGAGAACCCAGCTGTCATGATTGCATGGAGTTCAGACTTGGTGATGTGTGGTAAGTACGGTCGGACCAGCAGTGGAGACTCTGTCTAGAAACAAAGCAAGACAAGATTAAATGCTCTCTTTTAAATCATAGGAATGTGTGCCAATCTACTAAAGATTCTCTCTCCCTTTTATTTTTTAACGGAGCCCAGTGCAGGGCTTAAAAACACGACCCCGAGATCAAGAACTGAGCTAAGACCAAGAGTTGGACACCCAACTGACTGAGCCACCCAGGTCTCCCAGATTCCATTTTCTAAAGAAGTATTGCTTTGTTATTTTATGAAAGATTTATTTATTTAAGAGAGAGAGAGAGAGAGAGAGAGAGAAAGGGAAAGAGAGCACAAGTGGAAAGGGCAAAGGGAGAGGGAAGGAAATCTCAAACAGATTCCACAACAAGCTCGAAACATGACTCGGGACTAAATCCCAGCACTCATAGAAGATCATGACCTGAGCCAAAACCAAGAGTTAGATGTAAAGCAGTATTTCTAAATGTGAACCACAGACAGCTCCATCAGCATCACCCGGGAACTTACTAGATATGCAAATTCTTAGACTTACTGATTCAAAAACTATGGGAATAGGACCAGCTATCATACTGTTTGAACAAGCCTTCAGTTGTGGTTCTGATGCATATTCATTTGAGAACTAACACCATTGATGTCTGGATCACTGAACTAGAGTTCAATATGTCAGTGTGCATATTGAGTCATGTGTAAATTTTGCAAGAGTTTACAGGGACAATTCATATAAGGTCTCCACTAGCCTAGTCTACTGGCCAGGTACACTTTTCTAAGTTGGAACACTATTGCCCAAGTAACTGAGGCCTAGCCTTGTGAACTGGTGACTTCACATCTTCCAGCTTCATCGTGACCGACCATAAACCTCTTTGCTTACACCAAAGGGAAATAGAGATGCCTAAGAACATACCATCAATAACAAGGACAGGTTACAGGTGCCCAAAGGGGCTATCCTAATTGGGAATATATACCCCACTCTTCTCCTTGGGTGGAAAGGAGTTAGAGAAAGTGTTGTAAGGGCTAAATCCCATTAAGGAGGACAGGTGGCCTGTTACATGGGACTCTCTATCAATAATAGCTGTACTTTTAGCATAGTAAGTATTCAGTTGAGCACCGCAGAAGCATGTGTGCAATTTTACAAGTTTCCCCTCATTATTTGTAATTGTTCTATAAGATGGAATGTGTTGAGCTTCACTTCATGGACTAAATAGAAACTTAGTACATGAGCCCTCTTACCCCGCAGGTAGGAGTAATCGAGTCAAGATGGTGTTAGATTCTACAACTTACCTGTCCAACGAATATATTGCCAGCAGCCACTACAGATTCAATAGGAGATGATCCCATAGTAACTAACATTACCCATCCAACCTAAAAGGGGAAAAGGAACAAAATCAGTGAAGAGCTGTTTGTATATGTGACACTTCAAAGTAGGGATGAAAATCTTTCAAGGAAAATGCTTTCAATAATTGTTGGCAGGCCAGCACTGGTGCATAATGTGAGCGTATGTTATTTAGCCTACAAAGTGGACCCATCAAATCCTCCTATGTGAATGGTAGGGCTGAGTCACTGTATATCCTCTGAATTCATACTTTCATCATACAAACAATTGTCTATCAAAATGTTGTATAAGAGTAATAAATTATAATAATTGCTAACAGTCATGACAAGCTTTGCTGCATTCCAAGCACTGGTTTAAGCTCTTGATTCAGGCAATGAATTTAATGATCACAACAACCCTTTGTGAGAGGTCCTGTAATCATAGCCATTTTATAGTAAAGGAATCCAAGGCACAGAACACGTTAGTTGTTTTGTCTAAGATCACCCAGCTAGTAAGTAGTGGGATGTAGTTGAGGTTTGGCCTTTTGTGCTAAACTCTCAAATGAACATGGTTTATGGTCCCACTTCTACACTAGCCCTTCCGCTAGAGACTGTGGTGCCCGCTTCAGAATGGGGACATCCTGTTGCATTCTGTCCTTCCTTTCTGCTTAGACATGAGCCCAGTACTGTTGAATGTTCAAGTCAACAATCAGAAAATTACACTGTTGCTGAAATTCTGAATTCAGCTGCTATTCTTTCTCTCTGCCTCTCTGACTCCCTCTCTCTCCTTCTCCTTTGTCTCTCCTTCCCTCTCATTTATGTATTTACAAGGATCAAGGGAGGGCTATGGCTGTGCCCAATCTCTGTATGCACCGCCTGGTTTGGGTGTGCATTTGCACTAACTTACACATTTCCTCAGGTTCTGATTTAACACAAGTCTAGTAGAACTGACAGATGCTGAGGTGGCAGGAATGAGATTAACTTTTCAGACGATTTTTATTTAAAAAAAAAACAAAACTTGTGTGTGCTTATCAAGTCCCTCGGAAACACAAAGCAGCTTCCCCTTCTTGCTTTGATCTTCTAACAACTAGAGCAGGTGTCTCCACTTTTGCAACATCCTGAGGGAAAGCCGGGACTCCGTGTAAGGCACAGGGAAACACAGCCAGGATGAAGGAAGGGTGCTGTTCTCCCCACAGATGTCTGCTCTGCTGGAGTCAATACTTTGGTCAAAGAAGTAATTACTAAGGTTTCCTGAAGATAGCCAGCAGGTCAAAGCCCCGTTAAATGTCTCCGAGATAAAATTTGCTCTATGGCTACATGTAGGATTTTTTGCGAGGGTCTAATAACTTGGGGTGGAAGAGGAGGTGATGGAGGATCTTGGTATGAACATAAAGGCATGTTGGGAAAACCTAGATAAAAGGCATTTAAGACTTTGTCCCCAAATAAGCAGCTGTACACCTGTCACCCAATCGTTTCAAGTCCCAGTACCTTTCTAATGATCCACTGCATCAATCCAAGGTAGTAAAGCATGGACATTACGGTGCTGAAGAAAACCACGATTGGCAGGACCTGGGGGGTGAGTTGGGGGGATGAAAGCAATCATGAGTTGATGTTGGCCTCGGTATATTCGTATGATTCAGATCAGGTCCCTCTCCTGCCTCCTTTGCCCTGCTGAAACATCATCATCATACTGGAAACTCCTCTTGAATCAGAGACACTTTAATCAGGCATCTATAATCTCTTATTTGAATTTGCTCTGGATAAGCTTGAGTATGTTTCATAGGAAACTTGACTTTTTTTTTTTTTTTTTTTTGTTTCTCTGCGATGATGAGTTTTCTTACTGTAGTTACTCAGAGAAGGAATGCAGTTTTGGGGGGATTTGTAACCAGTAGATCAACAAACTAAAGGCCACTGGCAGATATTCTTGAAGTTCTGATATTAAACAGCCTCATTAGCAGAATATCCTGGTCAAAATTGAGTGCAAGTCACCTCTCAGATTTCTTATTTAGAAAGGCTACAGGGATCAGATATGGCATGATATGTGCTTACGTGCACTGCCTTCCAGAGAGTAAGCACTTATTCGTTTAGCTTTTATTTGTTTTTTATTTTTGTATATTTTTAATTGGAGTTCAATTTGAGAACATATAGTATAACACCCAGTGCTCATCCCGTCAAGTGCCCCCCTCAGTTCATGTCACCCAATCTCCCCATCCACCTGCCCACCTCCTCTTCTACTACCCCTTGTTCGTTTCCCAGAGTTAGGAGTGTCTCATGTTTTGTCACCCTCTCTGATTTTTCCCACTCATTTTCTCTCCTTTTAAAATAACAATTATTTTATTTATAGATTTTTTTAATTGCTAAAAAAATGAACTTTGGAAGCTAGTTTACTTCAGTGATACCACAAATGAACTTTGGAAGCTAGTTTACTTCAGTGTCTTTTTTTGGATCCTGTTTCCCTGACGTTTTTGGGTGCCTTCAATGCAGCCTGTTTCCACAGTGAGCAGTTTCTACACTGCAGAGAACACACAGAGCTGTGGGCTGGATCCCTCCGCACTCCTGCCCCTATGTACCCCTTCCCCTCTGTTCTCCAGCTAAATGGCCAGGGACAAGCTGCCACCAGACACATAGAATGACCAAGGACAATTCGTACAGAATTAATTCAAAAAATCTATTAATAATATATATTAAAAGACATTCTGTGCCATTACTCAGAGCTCACTTATATGCTTTTATTGGCTTTAATGGGCAAGCAGAGCCTTCCTGAAAGCTTCAGGGAATTATTGGGGCTTATCTCGTGAATGTTCCCACAGGGATTCTGCTTTGGCAGAAAGGATGGAGGCCACTGCTCTGGGGAAGAGGAGGTGGTGTGTGGGTGGGTGGGCAGGAAAAGTCTAAGGAGTAGCAAATTAGGCTTTCCCAGTGACTTTTCTTTTTCCCAGGTCTAGGTTCAATTCTTGATAGCAGCATATTTTCAAACCTTTGGCCTTTTGGAGATGACTTAGTTATCTCAGCACCAAAGCATCAAATCAGCAGTTTAAAAAAATCAACAAGTCAAGAATCAGTATAAAAGATGGTCTTTTATACTGGGTAGTTTGGAGGTAAGCTTAGAGTCCCTAAGTGAGAAAACAATTTAGAAGTATAGAAACAATAGCACTGCAAGAAAGAATGCTGTAGAAAAAGCCAAATTTATCCTTGGGACTCATCAACAAGTATTTGCAGGGTCTTGACAGGGGAAACTGTGCTCCTGGGTGTGTGGGAGTGCAGGGAGGCCAGAATGCTTTTCCCCTGGAGAATAATGTCCCTCCTTTGGTTGGGAGAAGGGTCAGCCTCCAGGTCTGCTGTGCTAGAAGGAAGGACACGAAAGGTTTTGCACGGAAATGGCTCTGGAAGAACAGAGGTGAATGTGGGTGGGCAGCAGTCTCCTGTTGGGAGGCTGATGGGGTTCCTGAGCACAGAGCTGTCACTGATCCTGGGCCTAGAAGCCTTCAGTGGCCATGTGCCCGATCATGGCCAGGTACCAAGTGTTCCTTTCCCTGATGTCACAGATACTATTACCCCATAGGTCTTTTCAATAGTGTCTCAGGCAATGCTAGGAGCCCCCTCAAAACTATTTGTATATTTCTGACTTCCTCTAGATGTTTCTCTCAGTGCTATAGTCACAAAGAAAATGTTTACAATCTGTGGACTTCAGATAAAATCAGATAAGTGGAAAAAGGCAATGCTGTGCTATCTATGTAGGACATGACCAGCAGGTGTATATCTGGTTTCTGGTCAGGTTCTATCAGAATGTCTATAAAGACCCAGACGGTCCTGAAAGGAGGTAACTACTTCAAAAAGGGATTTGGTTTTACCTTAAATGCAAATAAGTGGTCTGCGTACGTGTCACCGAAGACAAATTCTGCACCAGCATTAGTATATTCCAAGAAGGTCTGAGTTAAAGAAAGGAAGAGCCGACAATCATTACAACCTGGAATTGGTGGTTACAGTCGACCAAGGAGGAGCCCAGCAAACTTGCTGGTGAGTTGTGGAAGGACTATCCTCATAGCTTTCCCCGCTCCAGTAGATGGCGTGGAAGTATATTTTTGAGCTATAACTGCATACAGATTTCCTGTCGTTTGTGACATTCAGTATGACTCTGGGATGCTTAAGAAGGAGCCCGCTGTGTCAATCCACTAGGGTAATCCTGTCTGATGTGCAGAAATAGGTTTATTCATCTGCATTAGTTGACCTACATTTTTGTTTGTGTAGAATATGTTAATCTGTTTAATTATTACTTAATAATTGTTGTCTCTCCCCCATATCATCCATGACATCACTATCCTATCCTGATTGTCCCTTTCATCCCGCCCCAGAGGTGCCAGCTGTGTCAAGCTGAACCTATTTCTGACATGTCTTGAGGATTATATGCAAATACTAAAAGCACTTATTGGCAAGATGTTCATTTGAACTCAACTTACCTGAACTTGTTGGCCCAACCAATCAAAAGCCATAAATCCAGGATCAGTCCTCAGGATTAAGAGCCCAAGAAGAAATTGTAACCCAATTCCCCAAAAGACAGGCCTCCAGTAAACCTGTGCAGAAAGATGAAGAGATAGATCTTACTAGAAAATGAATGCGAAGGTCCGCATAAACACCCAGAGGATGACTATTTCCTTGGAAGCTTCTCACACGTGGCCTATGATCCACCTTCTTTGGGAGCCAAGGCAGTTGTGAGCAGAGAATCCCTTGATAGAATCATGCCCCCAGATCTCAGGGTTGCATTTCCCGGTTCAAAATCCGAGTCTGAGTTCTCCAGCCTCTGGAGAGATGTAACTATTATAGCCTGATAGAATAACTTAGACACAAAGCATAGTCTTAGCGGGGACCCTAAAAGAGGAGGGATCTGGTCCTCTTCATCGTGCTGTAAATACTAGAGACCTATAATTATTTCCTGTCTGGAAAATGGAAAGGCAGAACATGGCTTCCCTGTGTGCCCAAGGTTTGTTAATCTGACAATTTGTAAGTGAATTAAGTGAAACTCCCCCCTGTTGAGGGGCTCTCATTTCATTGTAAAAGGAACCAATTAACTCTAATGCAGACCCAGGGAGTGCAGCAGCAATGGACAATCATCTGCTTTCATTTGTGGTGTGGAGATGAGTGGGCTGCAAAGAACTGTGGGATTGGAGGCATGGAAACAGGCAGAGATGTTGATTGGAGGTGGCCAAGGGCTTTGGATCCTATTAGGTGACTTGTTTTTCTTGGGTCAACCTTTCAGAAAGCCAGAAAAATGTGCTGGAGTTTGCTTTCTGAGTCACATGTGAAGGCTTCAGTGTCTCTGGATTCCCATATCATGTGTTACAGGCTGGCAAAATGAGGATGAGAACTGAATTCAATGGAAACAAAACTGTTTAAGGACAGAGTTTGGCAGGAAAATAGCCTAACTTGCAAATAGAAGTTTGATAAATGCACAATCTAGCAGTGAAATATTAGATTATTACCGGTCTGGGGAAATTGGTATCAAAATAGATAAATTTTCTTTTTGTGCTTGATTGAGGGAGGTGGTGTATGTGAGTAGAAATTGGACTAGGCAAGAGAGAACATCTCACTGGTGGTGTAATTGGAAGATAACTGGGAACAAAAAATGAGAGTACCAGTTCTAAGAAAGCTTGGGAAGAAAGGTCCCTGGCTACTTAAAACAGCATAGCAAGGTAAGACAAAATCTGAATAACAGTGAAATTCTCTCAAACTCATTATTTTGAACAATTTAGACATTGAGGGGAAAATTAGAAGGAAAAGTTTAAGTCTAAATCTATTTCATACTTACTTTGGTTGGGTGCTTAGAAAATAGAAACACCAGGATAATGTACATTACGAGCCCACCAAAGGATATCAGCTGCTGTTGGCCCAATTTGGCAGTATCAAAGATCAGCCAGAGAATAACTCCCAGGATCAGTAAGCTCCAAACCACCCTAAGATAATCAGAAAGGAGGCATTGACAGCAGTTTTTGTGCTACCCTGAAAATCTTAAGCAGGCTTTAACAAACAGAAAATTTATTAAGTGTAACACACCCTGGCACCAGGAAGTTATGTTTCTAGAAATTACACAGACTCTTTCATTATGGCTATAAAGGCAAATAGACAAAAAATTACGTGCTGTGTTAAACACCTTCCGCAAATTTGGGGCTCTTTGCTGGTTCAAGGACATACAAAGGGGTCAGAGATGAGAAAGGATGTTTAGAGATGGGAGTCTGGTGATTTCTTTAAGAGATTTGCTGTGTGTCCTCGCTTCCATTTTGGGAGATAGGAGAGATTTTACTTTTCTTCGTTTTAGGGGAGAACTTGAAATGTGTTTCTGAAGCTGGGGGACTTCAGATGGGCCTCAGAGAGCTAAGGGCTCTGACTCCTTGGTGGATCTAGTGGGCATAACATGTTTGATTCACAGTTTGGATCACAGAGGTGGAAAACATGCTGTGTTGGGATTGCATGAAACTGTGTAAATAAGCCAAGGATATGTGAACTTTCCTGGTACATTCCTTATGAGCCATTCTGGGGAGAATCCTGTCTGGTGTGCAATCCACTAGGGTAATCCTGTCTGGTGTGCAATCCACTAGGGCCACCTGGAGGAAAGGGAGGCTCACAGAAAGAGGCAGAAGGAAAAGCCCTGAGTGGTCATTCATAGGATATGAGATTCTATAGGGAAGAGTTGGCTTTAATAATACACAGGGTCTTTCTCTCCAAGAGGCCAGCTTCAGGCCCAGAGCAGAAAGCTGCCTCCTCAAGTCAGAACTATCCCATCATTTTATCATTTGGTGGCTCTTGAATTACAGGCACTTGTAGGGGCATTTGAACATATCTTGAATGAATCAATGCCCTATCTAGACCTTGATTTCCTGTTTGTAAAATGACGGCATTATAACAAGCATCATAACTAGGTTATTCTAGTTTCAATAGCCCATAAATGAAGGAGCGATTTCAGAACATGTGTTTGGAACAGTGTTGGGAAAGACTAACATCCCTCTCAAATGCAACAAGAGGACTGGGTGCATTTACCACTTCATCCAGAACCAATGGCTGTTTAGGAGCCCTTTGGCAGGAGACAGACACTCATCGATTTGATGCTCATATTTGGCCATAAAGTAATCCCAGATAACAAAGAAGATGGCAGCAACAGTGATCACAAAAAGGGCAAGAGCTCTCTGGAAGTTCAACACACAAGCTGCAATCACCATCGCCAGATAACCTGTTGGGAAAGTGAGTACAGAACAGAGAACATCACCAACACCAGCTGCTAACCAGCACTGACAGTGCTCAGTCACAAGCAGGTTCAGTCAAGAGGTCACCAAATGCAGGAGAGCTTTTGATACAGCAATTGGCTCCAGTAATTATTAGTACTATGTTTTGAGGTGTTTTTTTTTTTTTAAGATTTTATTTGTTTGAAGGAGAGCATGAGGGGCAGAGGGAGAATGAAAAGTAGGCTCCCCTCTGGCAGGGAGCCCAAAGTGGGACTTGATCCCAGGACCATGAGATCATGACCTGAGCCAAAGGCAGATACTCAACCAACTGAGCCATTCAGGTGTCCTGTTTTTTTCTTTTTTCAAAGAAATCCCCTAAGAGTCTCACCCATGCAGGGAGGACAGAGTGCTAGATCTGTTTTCTCATGGAAACCTGAGTTCTTGAATCTTGATGCTAGATTGTTGGGTCTCTCAGTACTAATAGCTTTTTTTGTGTGTTCAGAGTCAGCAGGTGAGCTTCTAGCAGAGAAACATCAGGTGTGAAGCAACCACTGGCAAAAAAGTATTGATTTTCCTTATTGGCAGCTCAGATTTGGCCTAAGCTTTAGTAGGAAAATAGACTTACCAGAAATCTCAGAGTTCCAAAGAATCTCTAAAGAAAGGGCTGAGGGATAATTACCAATGTGGCTGCTTTGAGGAGGAGATTCTAGAGCAAGTTTTCCTAGAAGGGTCAGCAAACATGGTCTGCAGGTCATATCTGGCCTACCACTTGTTTTTGTAGGTGGTAGGTACAATTGTATTTGTATACTCGTATCTGTGTTCTACAAATAAAATTGTTTGGAAACACAGCCATGCCTGTCTGTTTACTTTTGTAAACTGTAGAGTTGTGTGGCTTTTGATGCCTTGCCTGAAAAGTCTAAAATACTATGTGGCCCAGTACAGTGGAAGCTTTCAACCCTGTTGTTCCTTGTTTCTGAGATCTGAACACCAAAAAAGCCACTGACCCTAGAAGGGCATTGGTCTTGGATTAATGTCAGTGGACTTGGGTGTGAGGGTTCATATTTTATAGACAGGAGTGTTCGTCAAAATGGGCTGCAGAATCCTTTGCTTTGGAAGGAGTAAAAATAGGGAAGCTTCTCATCTGTGAAGACAGGAAAGAAGAATAGCCTACATGACCCTAGACTCCTGCTCATGCTGTATTTGCATGAAGTGTTAATTGCTTAGATTCCCTCCTGCAATTAGGTTCCCACCTTGTGAGAATGACCATATTTTCTAGTTACCTGGATTTGCATTAACCAACCCTTAAATCCATATCACAACAACAAAGGCCATTAGAGCAGGGGACCTAAATAATTAGCTGCTGGCTGCATAAGTCAAACAAGGAAACTATCTGTATATTCAACCCCAATTGAGACCCACTACTCAGGGTTTCTCAATTAACCTCTCTGCTTCTGTGGATTCGCTGAAGTCTGGGGGAACAAAGATTAGAAAGATTTATTTTCCTTCTACAGAAAGATAATATATGGGGGATTCTTGAATAAAGACACTGGCATCTATCCTCCTTTCATTATTTACCTAGTATTAAGATGCCCCAGATGATGTACTGAAAGATGGTCTTGTGTTTCTTATAAAAATCACAAACTGTATCATATTTCCTTTCCAGATACCTGTAGCAACACAAAAGCAAAAATGCTGAAAGAAAACAAGAAACAAACGGACATACTGAGCTAGGTGAGGCTTTGTAAATTAAACAAGCAAACAAACAAATTGATGAGGTGTATGTCCTACTAGACAGAAGGGGGATACTGATCTCATTTTAGACTACAATCAACCATGGCTTGGGTCGACCTTTGCTGCATGATATGACAAGCCCTGAGGGCTTACAGAAATGTAGAAAACATGCTTCTGGAGATAGAGCAGGGGGGATGGATACTAACCAGACGCTGATAAAAAATCACGAGACAAGAATGTTTCTCACTGGGCTAGGAGGGCCTCTGATAGCTTTTAGGACACAGTTATGAAATCTGATTTTAGAAACTCTCATGCCATCTGGTCTCACAAAGTTTGAGTAAGTTGGTCATTCCTCGTCCTGGCTCACCGTATGTTTTAGTGGGAGACTGACACACTTCACTGGGTGCTTGAAATGTAAAGAAGGATTTTGTGGATTTCAGAGCTATTAACCAGCAGGTTGTAATATAGCTTTTCAGAAAGTTCTGGCATTGTTGGCATGCCTTTGTTTCTGTTCAGAGCTTTGTTAGGGGGTTGTGGGTAGTGAGTGAGCAATATGTGCATCTGATCACTTCTGCTGCGGAATATGGTGTCCATCAGTGAGTTTGGAGGGGCCCCAGGGCCATACACATGATGACTGTCCTCTACTTCTCCTGGGGTCCTCCTGGTTCCCTCCACACCTGCCCTGAAATCTGGCTTCCCTGCACTCACCTCTTTCCTCTATGCCCCCTGTAATGGAGACCTCTTCTTCTCCCACTGGAGGAAGGAATTTATTCACACATTTAATCATTGCTAATTTGAGACCACTTCTAGGTCACTTCTGGTCCCTAAAGGAGATTCCTTATCTCCAGGATCACAAAGGACTCATCCCTGAGTTGGGACCTCCCCTCTACTTGTTAACACCCTCACTTCTCCACCTTGCAGCAGCTATGCCAAGTATCAGCACCCACTGCCTGCTTCAGGGCACGGCCCAAGCCCCTCACTCCTACAACACCTTCTTGCATCTCCTCAGACAGGGACAGAGGCATTCCTCTGTGCTTCACTCCTACTGTCTTCCTTGATCATATTTTGTGATGAAACCTCAACTGGCTAACTTTCTGGAGATTAGATGTGAGCCCAATACCACTAGGATCTTGGACATTCGGCTGCTTGACCAGCATATGTTGAATTACTAGTTAAATGAAGTGGGACTGTGTGTTGCTTCTCTGGAACAGTATTCTACCCCTGGGCGGGGGGACCCATCTGTGGGTTATGAAGAACACTGCAGGACACCCATCTTTAATAAGAAAGAAGAGGATGTATCAGAGCATATCACACATAGTAACGATGAGTCTTATTTCATGAAAACTTTAATGTATGAATACATGTACTGAGCAGTGGAAACACTGATCTAGAAGATATTAAGGGAATACCAGTTCAGTAGACACTAAGTTTTCATGGTTGAATTTAGGAAAGGTGGATGATGCTTCCTCCTTAGTTTCTGATAGAGTTTCACAGTGGCCATGGAGGAAGGCAACATTTAATTGGGTGCATTCATGTACTTTAGTTTGGATTCATCAGATTCTTTAATTGCAAGGAATATATGTGGTCCCAAATAGCAATCTCACAGCGCATAAAATAAAGTAGCTCAAAATAGAGGCTTCAGCCATTTGGTTATCTTGGCTAGATGACTCCCAACCTCCTGATGATTGCTTCCATCCCATTAACATTAGCAACGTCTGATGCCTCTGACCATTCAGGAGAATTTCTGAGGCCCTGGGGTCAGAGATCCATAAAGTAAAATGAAAGATGGAAGTAAGCTCAGGTTTCTGAGGTGGTAAATATTTTCGATGGTGCATATGTGACAAGAGCTTTTGATCCCAATTCTCACCAACTCCAGAGATATCTTCTGATGCATAAAAACAAAGTTCCTCAGAGACTTAGACATTGAAACAAAACTTAAATGGACATTCAGAAACTTGACAAATACTTGAGTGTTAAGACAGAGTCCCAGGCAATCTTAGACTAGAAATCAGAAGCTGAAATTGTGAAGGTAGTTTTGTTCCTCTCTAGCTAACTAACTTTGAGTAAGCCACTTCTAGCTTCATCTTCCTGGTTCAAGAAATAAAGAAAATAATTTGCCTCTCTTACCTCATGAGGCAATAAGGACTAGGAATACCTTCAGGATATGACAACGTAAGAGCAAATTCGCTGGGACTTAATATGGATTGGGTTTTGAGAAATCAATTGCTTATTGATTGACATTGGGAAGATGAATTAACTACTTTTGCATGGGCTGGAGCAATTAGTTGGTAATGTATGCCTTTATTAGATGACTGGCCAGGATATTGGGTTCTCAGGACATCAGTAGTTTGAATTTACTACAATTATTATCATAGAAATCCATTAAATTTTCTGAAAATGGTGTTGGGTGGGTAGTAGGGAAGAGGGATTGGTGGTGGTGGTGATAATAGCTAATAAATAGTAATAAATGTTTAAAATTAGAGGAGGATGAAACAAAGTGACAAAACCAATTAGGAGATCAGTATGGTTATTTCTCTGATTTAAACCTGTACCCTTTTTGATGTGTCTCTGGATCATCCTCCATATCTTCTTTGTTTCTTAAAGAATCCTGCTCAATGGTGATCTGCTCTTCATCCTGAAATCAAGCATTGTAGGAGAGATGGAATAATGAGAATCTGGGGCATAACAGCCCCTAATCTTTGCCAGAATTTTGGCAAAGGATTGACAACAGGTCTTTTAAAATTATTATGCAAGAATATAGCTCCTATTACCTAGTTGTGCAGACATTTTCCCCTTTATCATGAAAAGTACAGGATCACACTTCTCTCTCTCTTTTCTCCAAAAGAGCTGCAGTGTTTCCTCCTTTTCTTTAGGAAATAGGCTCATATCTCTGCCTCTTGCTCCTGTCTCTACTCTAATCCTTCAACCCCTGCTCTGTTTTTGGGCATGAGCTCAATGAAGTTAATATCAGAGGCTGCATAAGTCTCCTTTTATACTCTGCCAGACGTGGTTTCCAGAGGGTGGAGACCAACGCCAGTTTATTTTCCTGGAAGCCCAAGGCTTGGTCTGCAGATGTGAGCACTAGTCCAGTATCTTCAAGGGCTGATAAACATTCCCTTGGGAACTAGGGTCCTCCTATCAATGGGCTAAAGTTTGGAAGTAGTGCCCTTTCTCAACTAACCCTTGCTCTAAGGAATGGAGTGAAGTATATACCTGGGTATCTTTGAAGGTACCATTTGAGCTTTTCAAGATCCATGACCCATTCTGCTTTCAGGATAGCATAGAGGATTGCCTGCCTCCCTCCATTTTGCAATAATGTCTCAAATAGGTCCAGCTATTGTAAGCATGGCAAAGACAGGTAGCAAGGCAGTTTGCAGATGCGGAGCAGTTTTGAACAGGTTCTAAAAAGGATAATGTCAAATCTCAGCTTCTGTTTTCTGTCATATCCCAGGTAGCCATTGGTTCTCTGTACTGTGCGAACTCAGAAATAAGTCATAAGTGGGGCACCTCGGCTCAGATGGTTAAGTGTCTGACTCTTGATTTTGGCTCAGGTCATGACCTCAGGGTTATGAAACTGAGCCCCGTATTGGACTCCATGCTGGGTGTGGAGCATGCTTAGGATTCTCTCTCCCTCTAGCCATACCCCATCTCTTCTTTCACTGAAATTTCATCTTTCTTTCATCATCTTTCTTTCATTGAGATTCATCTTCATCTTCATCATCTTTCTTTCATTGAAATGTCTTTCATTGAAATTTCTTTCATTGAAATTCAAATTCAAAGAAATTCTTTCTTTCATTGAAATTTCTTTCATTGAAATTTCAAGTTACCTACTGTCTATGGAATGTCTGGCATTAACTGTCTGGCCCCCCCAACCTGTTCCCATCTTTATTTATTTATTTGTTTGTTTGTTTATTCTTACCTATTAGATTGGCACAGATTTTTTCTTTTTTTAAATTTTAATTTTAAGATAATTAACATGCAACTTCATATCAATTTCAATTGTACAAAATAGTCTTCAACAGTTCTCTACATTACTCAGTGCTTATCAGGGTAAGTGTACTCTTAATTCCCTTCACCTATTTCACACCCCCCCCACCTCCTCTCTGGTACCCATCTCTTTTATAGTTGTCTGTTTTTTGGCTTATCTCTTTTTTTCTTTGTTCATTTATTTTGTTTCTTAAATTCCACATATGAGTGAGATCATACGGTATTTGTCTTTCCCTGACTGACTTCCTTCAGTTGGCATTATAGTCTCTAGAGCCATCCATGTTGTTGCAAATGACAAGATTTCATTCTTTTTTATGGCTGAATAATATTTATGCATATAAATATATATACATATATATATATAAAATACACTTATCACCTCTTCTTTATCCATTCTTCTACATCAGTGGACACTTGGGTTGCTTCCATAGTTTGATATTGTAGATGATGCTACAATAAACAGAGGTGTGTATGTATCCCTTTGTATTCTTTGGATAAATACTCAGTAATGCAGTTACTGGATTACCGGGTAGTTCTATTTTTAGTTTTGAGGAACCTCCATACTCTTTTCTGCAGTGGCTGCACCACTTTGTGTTCCTACCAACAGGGCACAAGGGTTCCTTTTTCTCCTCATCCTTGCCAACGCTTGTCATTTCCTGTGTTTTTGATTTTAGCTATTCTGAGAGGTGTGCAGTAATATCTCCTTGTGGTTTTGATTTACATTTCCCTTATGATGATTGATGTTGAGCATCTTTTCATGGGTCTGCTGGCCAACAGACATGTCTGTTCATGTCTTCTGCCCATTTTTTAATCGGTTTATGTTTTTTGGTGTTAAAAATATGGAATGCTTCAAAAACTTGCATGTCATCCTTGTGCAGGGGCCATGCTAATCTTTTATTGTTCCAATTAATATATGTGCTGCCAAAGTGAGCTCCCATCAGTATCTTTATTTTTTTATTTTTTCAGTTTTTAAAATTTAATTCAATTTGCCAACATATAGTATAACACTCAGTGCTCATCCATCAAGTGGCCTCCTTAGTGCCGTCACCTAGTAACCCCATCCCTCCACTCACCTCATGTTCTGCAGCCCTTTGTTTGTTTCCCAGAGTTAGGAGTGTCTCATGGTTTGTCTTCCTCTCTAATTTTTCCCCACTCAGTTTCCCTCCTTTCTCTTATAGTCCCTTTCACTATTTCTTATATTCTGTGTTTAAGTGAAACCATATGATGATTGTCCTTCTCCGATTGACTTACTTTACTCAGCATAATACCCTCCAGTTCCATTCAGGTGAAAGCAAATGGTGGGAATTCATCCTTTCTGATAGCTGAGTAATATTCCACAGTATATATAGACCACATCTTCTTTATCTATTCATCTGTCGAAGGACATTGTGACACCTTCCGCATTTGGCTATTATGGACATTGTTGCTATGAACATTGGGGTGCAGGTGTCTGCACGTTTCACTACATCAGTATCTCTGGGAGTAAATCCCCAGTAGTGCGATTACTGGGTCATAGAGTAGCTCTATTTTTAACTCTTTGAGGAACCTCCACACAGTTTTCCAGAGTGGCTGTACCAGTTCACATTCCCACCAACAGTGCAAGAGGGTTCCCTTTTCTCCACCTCCTCTCCAACATTATTTGTTTCCTGTCTTGTTAGTTTTAGCCATTCTCACTGATGTGAGGTGTATCTTATTGTGGTTTTGATTTGTATTTCTCTGATGGCAAGTTATATGGAGCATTTTTTTTTATCTGTTTGTTGGCCATGTGTAGGTCTTCTTTGGAGAAATTTCTGTTCATGTCTTCTGCCCATTTCATGATGGGATTGTTTGTTTCTTGAGTGTTGAGCTTGATAAGTTCTTCATAGATCTTGGATACTAGCCCTTTATATGATATTTAATTTGCAAAAATCTGCTCCCATTCTGTAGGTTGTCTTTTAGTTTTGTTGACTGTTTTTGTTTCCCTTGCCTTCATAGATCTTTTTAGCAAGAAGTTGCTGTGGCCAAGTTCAAAAAAGTTGTTGCCTGTTTTCTCCTCTAGTATTTTGATGGATTCTTGTCTCACATTTAGATCTTTCCACCATTTTGAGTTTATCTTTGTGCATGGTATAGGAGACTGGTCCAGTTTCATTCTTCTGCATGTGGCTGTCCCCATCCCCATCTTTAAAACAAACCAAAAACGACAAAACTACACAAAATCTTCCTGACCTCATAGTCATGGGATATCTACTCTCCCTCTTTCTCTTCACAGCCAAACCACTTGAAATTATTGCCTTTACTTTTAGTGACCCTCACATCATATTCACTTAGCCGACTGTGATCAGACTTCTATTGAGATGGCTGCTGCCAAGGTCACTCAAGGTCCACTGTTGCCAAATCTGGTGGCTCCTCCTCCCTCTTTATATTCTTGTTTATAATAGTAAAGTATCTATTTTGTTTTGTTTTTGGCTGTTTTGTGAAACAATAAAAAAAAAGACTTCATTTTTTAAAGAGCAGTTTCAGGTTCTCAGCAAAATTGAAGGAAAAGTAGAAATTTCCCATGTACCTACTGCCCCCATGTATGCATAGCCTCCCCCCATTAGTACCATCTCCTGCTAGAGTGGTACATTTGTTGCAATTGATGAACCTACAGTGACACATTAGCACCCAAAGTCTATAGTTACATTAGGGTTCACTCTTAGTGTTGTACATTTTATGGATCTGGACAAATGCATAATGACATGTATTCACCATAGTAGTATCACATAGAGTAGTTTCACTGCTCCCAAATCCTCTGTGCTTTGCCCACATGTCCTTCCCTCTCGGAAACCACTTGTCTTTTTACTGTCTCCACCATTTTGCCTTTTCCTTGGAATCATATAGTATATAACCATTTCAGACTGCTTCTTTTAATTACTAATACATACTTAATGTGCAACCATGTCTATTCATGGTTCAAATGTTCATGTCTTTTTGGTGCTGAAGAATATTCCATTGTCTGGATGAGCCACAGTTCATTTCTCTATTCACTTGCTGAACAACATCTTGGCCTCTTCCAAGTTTTGGAAGTTAGGAATAAAGGTACTATAAACTTCTATGTGTGGGTGTTGTAGGGCAGAAGTATTGTTTTCCCTTCTTTTGTTGAACAATGAGTGTAAAGGACACTTTTTTTTTTACAATATATTAAGTACAGTAGACAGTAATATATGGATAGCATGATCCCAATATAGGTGACATGTGCATGTGGGTGTATATTTGCCTTGAAAGGACAAATTTTAAGATGCTAGGCATTGATTTTTTTCCCCTGGAATTATACAGGTAACAATTTTTTGTCTTCCAAATTTTACTGCGATAATTTCCCACACTTTCCACTTCAAGCAAGTTATTCTTTTTATCATGAGAATAATTCCCTCCAATAAATGGGTTGATAGTAGGCACCCAGAATTACCCGCCCCCCCAAAAAGAAGGATGATCTACATGGATAATAGGCTTGATTTTTAGCAGCAGAAGGCTTTCTTCAAATGAGATCCTAGCCAGAATTCAATATATTAAAAAAAAATGAGAGTGGCCTTGTGCAGAGTGCACCTGTCTGCTGTAAATTTAGGTGTCTCTGGATAACATGAGGGCTCAATGGACAGTTTAAAAAACAGATCTTAGAACTTTCCTCATCTGCCTCACTTACTTTAACATTGAGATGCTTTGGTTTAAACCAGTGTTTTTTGCTTTAGGATGGAGTTTGGAATCTGTACTAGTGAAGTGTTAGAGAAAGCCTCTGTACCCTCCCCAGCAGAAAACTCTGAGGACAGGTTTATAAACACAACATCTCTTTATTTGAGCATGTGTGGTTTCTTCATGACCTTGCTTTACACATTCTAATTACCATTTAATTAATTCCTCTGAGTGTCAGCTGAGTGCACGCTTTCTGTCCCCATAGCTCAGTCTCTTTTGCACAGCAGTTACGTGGTAATAGATTCACTCAACCATCACTGGAGTACCTGCTTGGCGTTTTCGTGTTCTCTGCCTTTTGAAACTCTACACCTTAGCGAATTGTTGTTTCCTGATGTGTTCTGGTTTTCATCAAGGTCTTCGTCATTCTACGAAAAATGTACAGATTGCAAAAAATACAATTTTAGAACAAAAAACCCAAATGATCTGTCAATAAATATTACCTAGAAGACTTTTGAGGAATGGGGCGACAAAGATAAGGTATTCAGATGGATCAGCTGAATAAAGACAGGCAGTGAATCTTGGACTCATAATGAAACATGATTTCTGTTTTGTTCTGTTCTGAGAGAAGGAATGGTGTGGTCTAACTTGAGAAAGAGAGAAAGGAGGACCAGGTGCCCCCATCTAAGTCATGTGACTTTATAATAAGCTTAGCTGAGACTAGGGTATATCATGTTAACACAGGCTTTCAATTTATAAATGAAGCATAATGTAGGCCAGAGAGTTTCCTTCTTAGATGTTAGATTTTTGAGATGCTAAAATGTGTTTTGTTTGGTTTAAAGCAAACTCTGGTAGTAATGAGAATAAGAAAAATGCCTTCTTTTGTCAGGCTGTCTTGATTTGACTTTAAGGACGTGAGTAAGCTGTGTTCTTGGAGGAGTGTCCTCACCCCGGAGCAGTTATTTTCGAGATGTGACAGACACCTGGCTCATTTCTCTTTTACCTTTTTGAGGCAGTCCAGTCTTTCTCCCATCTCATCCCAACTTTCCTTCCTCAGGTACTTCATTTTGAGTAAGGCAACAAGATAGATAAACTGTGTTAGGTAAGTCCCTGTAACTTTCCAGGAAATGTCCTCTGTGAGGCCTGTTGGCTGTGACCTTGTCTTTGAAAGAAAAACAAGTCTATGGCTTTGATTTTAACTTTAGATCCCAGGCTGGCCTCAAGGATCTATAAAAATAATACAGTTCCAACTTGGGTTAATTCTCTATCTAGTTCACTTGGTTAAGCGTCTGCCTTCAGCTCAGGTCATGATCCGGGGTCCTGGGATCCGCAGGGAGCCTGCTTCTCCCTCTGCCTCTGCTACTCCCCCTGCTTGTGCTCTCTCTTGCACACTCCCTCTCTCAAATAAGTAAATTCTTAAAAAAAAAAAAAAAACCTAATTTCCAGCACACAACGTGATTTATGCATGAAAGCCTTGTTGCCATACTGCCCTTTTGGTTACAGCTGTGTATCTTACTTTTGCACAATTCCCCACACGTAGCAGACACTAACAGTTATTTGTTGAATGAATGAACCACAGTGATTTTAAAGTTGCATTAACTGGTATTGCAATGTAGTACATGCAAGTATTTGGTAAAAAATATAGTCGGGGGCACTGTATGTGGTATGGAAAGATGACAGAGTGTTGCTAATTGCAGAAGCCGGCTGGTAGGCACTTCGGGACTCATTTTATTATTCTCACTTTCATGGATGCTGAAAATTTCCTTAACCAAAAATTAAAAATAAAACTCAGCGTGAGGTGGTGGAAATATAGGACACAGATGGGTGAGGGTGCTGGTCTTCGGGGTCCCCAATTTCATGTGTGATGCTGGGTAGGTCATATCTTCTCAGCCTCAGTCTAAGAGTTTCGATTTGCTGCTCTGATCCCTTCCAGAAACCTGACATTTTCTGGTTTCCAGAGGAGCCAGGGCAACCTCCTTGGTAATTCCTGCTAATTCTTGATTATTCCTGCCACCTGGTGGCAAAATCTGAAAGTTGGGGAACACAAGGACAGGGCTTGCGATTTTAAAGTTCATGAAAGAGAAGGTGTGTGTGTGTGTGTGTGTGTGTGTGTGTGTGTGTGTGTTTGGGGATGGGGTAGAGAAGGTGTAAGTGGCGACAGAGGCACCTCCGGATGGATTTTGTGACATGTGGTGAGATTGTTTTACCCCCAGTAGAGTGTTTGTCTTGACTTATTAACATTTTCAGGAAGGGACACTTGGGTGGCTCAGTGGCTGAGCATCTGCTTTTGGCTCAGGTTATGATCCTGGGGTCCGGGGATTGAGTCCTACATCAGGGTCCCTGAGAGGAGCCTGCTTCTCCCTCTGCCTGTGTCTGTGACTCTCTCTCTCTGTCTCTCATGAATAAATAAACAAAATTAAAGAAAAATTTTCAAGAAGAGCAATGTCTCCCATTTGAGGATTTCCAACAGGAATAATGGGGCTGTTGTGGGTGTTGGTCGGTATTGGAAAAATAACCCTTAAGATGTCTCTTGGCTTTGTTTTATCGCTTCTTTTCAAATTGGAGTCATAAGTCTGAATGGGTGTCCATAAGTACTTCTTAGCTCCTTGTTTCTTTACATATATATACTCAGCACTTCAGATTAAGTAGATCCGTTAGTACAGATTACTACATACCTTAGGGCACTGAACTACAACCAATATTGTGTTCTAAATGCAAGCTGGTCACTCCACTGAGTGGGTGGCCACGTTGTGGGGTTGTGTATGAGTAATTCTAGGCAGCTGACGGCACATCACTTAATTTCCATAGTTACTGTTATTTGCTGGGTGTACTTGTCCTGGCTTGAGATTCTCAAGAGCAGATCCTTGAGCCTGGAGTCCCTTGTGCCTGGACTTTGATCCTGCACATTCAGCGCTGTTTGAGCACCTGCAGATCCACAGTGGGTGTCGTGGGGAGTACAGTTGGACAGAAGGTTTTTAAAAATGATTAATTTATTCCGTTCATTCAGTTTCAACTTCTAAAACATTCTGGAGATCATCCCCTCAACGCCATCTATTTGTGCTCTTTCCCTTTAATAGAATTATAGTCGAACATGAAGCCACCCAGAAGACAGGCTACATTTCCACTTATAACTAGATTCTGGCCAGTTGAAATATAAATACATGTGGTGCCCTGAGTGGGGCAGCTCAGAATGTTCCTTCAGAGATGACGGCAGATGCCCGTTGTCCGTTTCATTTTGCCCTACATCCTGCTACCTTGTGGTGGATGGTTCCAGTTGGGCCATGAACACAAGAGCCCCACCCTGAGGATGTCAGCGTGGTGAGTTGTGGGGTACTTGGGTCCTTGATAACCTTGAGTAGTGCTTCCACTCCAGTCCTGTACTACCTCCTTCCTGACTTTTAGGTGAAGGAAATAAGCTTCTCTCTTACTATTTTTTGTTTTTGTTTTTATTTGTACCTGGGTTGATATAATATGTAGTCAGCACAAGACACAGGGTTAATCTCTTTAAAGTCCTGTGATCTCCATTTTTATAGATGAAGAGACTAAGGCCAAGATAAGCCATTTACGTGACTCAGGTTATATAACCACAGTAGCCGAGATGGGACGTGAACTCAGACTGTCCAACCCAAACTGTATTGTGCCTATAGAGTTTGAACATTGGGCCAGGACACTTTGGCCTCAGGAGTGTCTAAAAGGTAGTGGTACACCTACAGATTAAATTCTGCTTCCATCAAGAATATCTGATTTGACCTCAGGATATTAAAAGACCAGTCAGAGTGGCTAGAATAAAAAAGACAAGGAATAACAAGTGTTGACAAGGAAGTGGAGAAAAAGGAATCCTTATGCATCGTTGACGGTTATGTAAGTTGGTGTAGCCACTCTGGAAGACAGTATAGAAGTTCCTCAAAAAATTAAAAAGCAAACTACTACCATAAGATCCATTAATTTGACTTCTGGATATTTATCTGAAGAAAACAAAAACACTAACTCAAAAAGATATATGCACCCCTATGTTTATTGCAGCATTATGTATAATAGCTAGACATGGAAGCAGCCTAAGTGTTCATCGATAGATGGATAGATAAGGAAGATGGGGTCTATCTGTACAGCAAATGGAATATTACACAGCCATAAAAAGGATGAGATCGTGCCATTTCGAATGTGGAATGACCTAGAGGGTGTTATGTGGAGTGAAATAAATCAGATAGAGAAAGACAAATACAGTATGATTTCACTTATGTGTGGAATCAAAAAACCCCACAAATAAGTAAACAAATTAGAAGCAAATCAGACCCATAAATAGAGTGAACAAACTGCCAGTTGCCAGAGGGGAGCAGGGTGGCGAGATGGGCAAAATTGTGAAGAGGAGTGGGAGATACAGGCTCTAGTCATGGAGTGAAGAAGTCACAGGCATAAAAGATACAGCATAAGTTGATGGTATGATAATAGCATTTTATGGGGGCAGGTGGTAGCTACATCCGTGAGCATAGCACAATATAGAACCTTGCAGAATCACTATATGTACACCAGAAACTACTGTATCATTGTGTATCATTGTGAAGAACTCTTGAAATTTCTTGTGGCCATTTTCTAACTATACCTAGGCTTTGGTGTTTTTTTCTCAAACAGAATAGTGGGCCTCCCCCTCACAGACTGGTTTTAAGTAGATGTTCTCTTTTATTTGCATAAGTGGGCACTCCTGCTTTTCTGAACATGTCTTGTGTCCATTAGTCTGTCGCTTTCTCTTGCAACTGTGTCTGCTCCACTTATTGGTCTCTCCCTCCCATGATGGCCCTGGATGCACTGTGTGGCATCCATTTCTCAGTTTTTGTGGTTGTGGTTTCTCTGCTGCAAGCTGAACATCATTGTGCCAGAGGAGACTTTCTTCGAGCTTCTTTATGGAAGCTGCTCTGGCCTGGTGTGCTCTGACTGCATAACTGACCTTGACAAGGAGGCATTGATGGCCATGAGCCTGGAGCAAGAATGGACACCTCCACCCCTGGAGAGACTTGCATCTTGGCCTTGATGGGACATAGATGATGTTTAATGACAGATGGGAATGGCCTACCAGGCAAATATGATGTCAAAAAGGACTCTGAGGAGCCGCTATTGAGATATTTACCTGATTCTAGAGCTTGACACTTCACAGCAAGTTTGTTTTAGTGTTTGCTAATATACCTTGGCTGGAAGGCTTTATAGCACCAGAAGAGATTTAGATTGGTGATCAGAGTTGTTTATCGTATTATGTGTGTATGTGTGTCTGTCTGCCTGTCTATGTATGTATGTATGTATGTATGTATGTATGTATTTATCTATCTTTCTACCTACCTATCTCCACATTCTGAACATCTTTCAAGCAATCTACCTAGGGGTGCCTGGGTTGCTCAGTCGGTTAAGCATCTACCTTTGGCTCAGGTCATGGTCTCAGGGTCTTGGGATAGAGGCCCGCATCATGCTCCCTGCTCCTTGGGGAGCCTAGTTGCCTATCCCCCTGCTCATACGTGCGCTCTATCTCTAAAATAAAAAAAAATATATATATATAAAATAAAGCAATATTTCTAGAAGCAGTCAGTGAGGTACATTCTGAGAAGTGATGCCTTAAAAGTTGCTATGGATGCCCAAGTCTCAAGGCTTATGGAAAAAATGGGAATATGATGTCACTTCAAAAACTTGGAACTGTGTAAATCTGTATAAATCTAGATTATACCCCTAGACTCTAAGCTGAGAAGCCAGATTCTCTGTCCCCTCTTCTCTTCTGAATACCACATGCATAACACAATGGCAGGCACAGGAGTGCTTGGTAACTGTTTTGCAATGGAAAGATAGTCCAGGTGACAGTTGAGCTTATTATAGTGCAGCTGAAATAGTGTCTCTACCTCTGAGTAGAGACAAAATGGTACAGGACTGCTTTCTCTACTCCTCCAAGAAGATTACTATATGTTCCAATATTTTAAGCATTAGGTGCCTAAATGAAGATGTCAGAAATACACTTCTATCTTTTTAAGCTTCAAGTGATCCATTTAATATTTCTGTATCCATTTCCATGGACATGGATTGGGACTAGATTGGAGCAACTGCTTCAAACAGTGACTTAAAATTCCTAAATCCAACTTGAGTAGATAAAAGGAAGCGGCTCACCATAAATCTTAGGATGGCTGGTTTCAGGAATATTGACAAATTATCTATATTAATTGGTGCTGCATTATGATAAAAGGCTGTGTTTCATCATCATTTCTGAGTTCACATTGAGACTTAATCTCTTGAGGCTGTATTCACCACTATATAGGAGCACAGCATTCATTACCTACCTAGTGCCACATATAGTAATTGACTTTTGTCAGTTGACTTTTAGATTAATTTTATGGTTGAGTTTGCTACTTACTCACTTGCTCTTATGCATTTATAGTCACTTTGTTTTCTGTGGTTGAAATCTGGCATGGAAATGCCAATATCTGTTTGGTGAGTCTGATCTCTTTGCATTGTTTGGAAATGTAGCTCACCCTTATTTATTTATTTACCTTATTTATTTATTTCGTACATTTAAAAACTACAAATGTCAAATATTTTAAGACCATTTTCTCTATCACATTTCCTCATAATTGTATGGGCTTTGCCTTGGAAGGTTTGGGTTTTCAAAGGTGGTATCCCAGAAGCCTTTGCTCTTTGCATATCGCGCATGACTCTCTTGTCTCAGGTGGCCTTCTGCCTCAGGTCTCAGGTTTATGGAATCCTTAATGTAGTTCATGGACAGTAGCTGGACTGTTCCTCCCTGAGCAGTTCCTGTTTTTGTTGCTGGCCTGTGTGGGGTAATGGATTGAATGAAGGAACAGCAGTACGGTGCGAGGCAATCACCTGGTCAGCCTGTGGTTCATGGTCCCACTTCTCTGGCACAATTCTTTGTCACCTCTGAATGCTCTGAAGGCAGCTCTGAGTTGGGTGCAAAGGAGGCAGGACCACAAAACACTGATAACATTCTCCCTTTGTGATCTTTGTGATCCAGGGGCAAATGGAACCCCCCAAGTATAGGAGTGTAAGGAAAGGCAGGGTTCTATATCCAATGAGAAAAATTAGAGGAAGGTGAGTATGCCAACTTTATCTTTGATTTCTAGGAGCTAAAAGAGATTATAAGCAACAATGTTTAAGATAGAAAGGTAAATGCTAAAATATATATCCAGCTAAGATCAAATGGTAGAAGAGAAGGAATGAAAATAATAGTAGTTAGAAAATATGTTAATTTTGTGATGACTTATAATCTTAAACTTGTTGTAAAAGGAACCACTAAAAAAAAACATACGCCTTCAGAAGAAACCAAACACAAATAAAAAATATGCAAAACATACAGTGAAAAGATATTTAGAGAGCAGGATATAAAATATGGGTGGAGCTCAGAACAAATAAACCCATCTGGCAAATCAGTGGATTTGACTGAGGTGGATGGAATAACAAACACAACCATACACTCATGTCTTTCAATTTTATGATGTTGTGATAGTCATATGCATTGAGTTACAAACTGTACTTTGAATTTTGAATTTTGTCCTCTTCATGGGCTAGTGATGTGGAGTATGATCCTCACATGTGATGCTGGACATTGCCTTGAGGTCACTAGGGTCAACAACTGATATGCTTACAATGAAGTTTGTACCTGCTCAACCATTGTTTTTCACTTCACAATATTTGGTACACGTTACATAGATATTTGACACTGTGTTATACAATTGGCTTTCTGTTAGATGATATTGCCCAACTGTAGGCTAATATAAGTGTTCTGAGCACATCTAAGGTATGATGTTTGGTAGATGAGGTACATTTCATATACCTCATCTGGATATACAATACTTTGAAGTCCTGATTGGTTTATTGGGGCATCACCCTATTGTAAGTTGAGGAGGATCTGTACTGGAAATGACTCAGTAGCAACTCAGAAAGATAAAACAGGCAGTGGTCATGATCTTAATTTACCAAGTCTGAATACAGGATTAAAAAAAGCAATTAAACTGTTCCAAAACAACAACAGTCAGAGTACAAACTCTCGCTCTGAGAAGGAGGACTCTGCATACAAATGGCATAGATTAATATAAAGGAAACTGAGGGACAAGTACCTAGAAACACATTTAGCAAAAGGTTGATAAAACTCTTTCAGTCTATGACAGATCAAGTGGGCAAAAGTAAGGATAAGAAAGATCAAGATAATAATAAATAATACAATCTGATTAACATAAGTTGAATTCTATAACCCCAGTAGGAAATATATTGTGGCCAAGACTCCTAGTTGTCACTAATATCTATTCTTTTCTATTTCCTTTTTTCCCCTTCTATTTAAAGGACAGGAGCAGAGGAAGAGAGAGAGAGAGAGAGAGAGAGAGAGAGAGAGAGAGAGAGAATTCCAAGCAGATTCCACACCTAGCACCAAGCCCAATGCAGTGCTCGATCCCATGACCCTGAGATCATGACCTGAACCAAAGTCAAGAGTTGGATGCCCAGCTGACTGAGCCACCCAGGTGCCCCTTCTCTAATTCCTTTAAATATAGGGCTCTGAATTTGAACAGGGCCCCAAATTTCCCAGCCTCAAGGTATATTTCTAAACTCTCTGTGGCTATGATTAAATTCTGCCCCTGTGATTGAAGCTATGTGTAACTTCTGGGAAGTGTCCCAAAGCAGAACAGTTGGTACAGCCTATGGTTTCCTTTCAGAATGTTTTAAAATACATAAAATTAAATATATGATACTAAAAGGGAACCAGTTATAGTTAAATCTATTTATTAAAATTAATTTGAGATAGTGCATATGCATCTTTATTAACACCTTAAAAATCAAGAAAATAAACCCCAGCAAGGTCCAGGGGAAAATTCTATTAACTACCTTAATTTCAGTGCCATCATGTAAATTTTATTTGGAGGTATTTGCAACAGATACCAAATATTTTCTCTACTTATATACATTAACTCAGTGTAGGGAGGGTTATTTTGCATCTTTCACCTCCATTTCAAACAAGCAGTTCTACTTCCTCTTGGTCTGTGGGATGGGACTTTCTCTCTCCCTCTCAGGTCCATCTTCCACCTGGTGCATCTCATAGGAGTGACCATAATACATCTGGGAGATTACATACTTTTCCTTCTTATTTGCACTTGGATATTTGGGTTTTACTTCCAGGTCTGTCCATCTCATCATCCAGCAAATCTACTAGTGGAGGATAACAAATAATGCCCAGGAATAAAGGCTTTGGTATCGTGTTCATAGAGATTTTTGAAATAAGCATTTAATGAGTGATGTTTAAGCTTCCTGCTTAATCGAGGTGAATGTCATATGATTTTCTAAAACTAGGTCATTTTTTTTTTTTTTTGCATCAGAACTCATTAGAGTTCTCTTTGGAAGATAAAATGCAGATTAGCTTTTGCTGTTATTGTGGCACCAGACCAAACATGCTCAATGCAGGCCAGACACTAATGGTTGCTGCTTGAAGTGTCCACTTGGTGGCGCCTGTCCACTAACACTAAATAGAGGTGTCTTGAAGGCCAAGGTGTGGCCCCACTTCTGATTCTGGCTGTGGTTAAAAGCATTAATATGCTAAAACATGGCCTCAATTTTATATACCATAAATGTTTACTTCATATATTGTTTAGGATAGTTGCATCTATTAAGTAAATTCAGTCCTTATCAAAAAGCATTCTGAGATCACTGGCCAAGTTTGGGACAAGTTGAGCACTAAAAAGCCAAAAACATGAATAATGCCTGCAACTTATTTGTATCAAACAATGAGCTGGCCTGATGGGTGTATAGAGGGGAGTGTAGATGAACAAATATGTGAGAAACTTGAGTATGGCAAAACGTTAATTATGAAGCACAGATGGTGGATATAGAGATGTTTGCTATGCAAGTCTTTTAACTTCCCTTTATGTTTAAAAGTCCTTATCATAAAATGTTGCAAGAAATAAAAAAATGTTGGGAATTGATTATAAAATATGTAACAAAAGAAAGAATGTTAGTCCAGAGAGAAGAAGATGATCAAAGTGTATTCTTAAAAAAAAAAAAGGGAGGTGTATTCTTTTCAGAAGAATGTCAGGGTAGGAACAATGAAGCAATGAAAACCCTCATTTTGCAGCTCCCTAGGTGATAACTGATTCAAGGAAGGGAAGCTAACACCATTGGGTGAAATGTGTTGGGCAACTGGATATTCACATAGCCTTGAATATCACCTCTACAGATAGCTTACTAATTACAAACAGGGAAACATGCCTTGGTAGTGGTGGGGTGTTCTCCTCCATCCTAACCAAGTCATCACCAAAAGAGTGGAGTTAAATGTCTGCAAATGCACTTGTGTATATTTTTATTTTTATTTTTTTATGCCCAGAGTTTCCTGAGCCTGGAGCTAACTAAAAGTCATATAAATGTAGAATTGTGTGCTCCAAGATATCACTGGCCTTCTCCTCCTGGCTTGCCTTTCACTCTTATTTTAGCTTTTGATATTTATATTGATAATTTATATTTGATAATGTCTGATTTCAGCCTGGACAAGCTGCTATCCTTAGAGCAATATATGACAATACCTGGACTCCTTACTTCCTGGGCCAGACACAGCACTCTGCAGTCCTCCCTCCCCACAACTGTACTTAATATTTCCTTCCCTTGCTTCTCAAATATTTGAATCTTTATCATTTTTTACTGCCATGAAACCAAGCATTCACGCATAGGCATCCTTTCCTTCTGTTAAAAACCAGTCTTCTGTCTGACGTCATGGGTTGCTATGGTCAATGGGCTAGCAATGCTGGTCGCTGAGACTGCATATATCATCCCTGTTCTCAGGGAATTTAGAAGAGAAGCTGTCAAACATAAGTTACACAATTAATTATTTTACTATACTCATGATTAAGACTTAAGAAGTTCAACTCCTACACTTCGTAATGCTTTTACAGATTAATTAGAATTAACTTAGCTGCATCTGAAATTCCAAAGATGCAATCCCTTTAGTCATGGGGAAACAGAAATGTACTTTTTAAAAATATATATTTTATTTAAATTCAATTTGCCAACATATACTATAATCCCCAGGGCTCATCTCATCAAGTGCCATTCTCAGTGCCCATTCAGTGCCTGTCATCTAGTTACCTCATCTCCCCACCCTCCTCCCATTCTGCAACCCTCTGTTTGTTTCCCAGAATTAGGAGTCTCTCATGGTTTGTCTCCCTCTCTAATTTTTCCTGCTCAGTTTCCCTCTTTCCCTTATAATCTGTTTCATTATTTTAATTTTCACGTATGAGTGAAACCATATAATGATTGTCCTCCTCCGATTGACTTATTTCACTCAGCATAATACACTTCAGTTCCATCCACGTCGAAGCAAATGGTAGATATTCTGATGGCTGAGTAATATCCCATTGTTCATACAGACAATATCGTCTTTACCCATTCATCTGTTGAAGGACATTGAGGTTCCTTCCACAATTTGGCTATCGTGGACATTGCTGCTATGATATTGGGGTGAAAGTGTCCCATCTTTCACCACATCAGTATTTTTAGGGTAAATACCCAGTGGTGCAATTGCTGGGTGGTGAGGAGCTTTATTTTTAACTTCTAGAAAACCTCCACACTGTTTTTCCAGTGTGCTGTACCAGTTTGCATTCTCACCAACACAAGAGGGTTCCCCTTTCTCCACATCCTCTCCAACATTTGTTGATTCCTGTCTTATTAGTTTTAGCCACTCTCACTGGTGTGAGATGGTATCTCATTATGGTTTTGATTTGTATTTCCCTGGTGGCAAGTGACATAGAGCATTTTCTCATGTGCTTGTTGGCCATGTGTAGGTCTTCTTTGGAGAAAGTCTGTTCATGTCTTCTGCCCATTTCATGACTGGATTGTTTGTTTCTTGGGTGTGGGGTATGATAAGTTCTTATAGATCTTTGATTCTAGCCTTTTATCTGATATGTCGTTTGCAAATATCTTCTCCCATTCAGTAAGTTGTCTTTTAGTTTGATGATTGTTTCCTTCACTGTGCAGAAACTTTTTATCTTGATGAAGTCTCAGTAATTCATTTTTGCTTTTGTTTCTTTTGCCTTCACAGATGTGTCTTGCAAGAAGTTACCATGACCAAGTTCAAAAAGGTTGTTGCCTGTGTTCTCCTCTAGTATTTTAATGGATTCTTATTTCACATTTAGATCTCTCAAAATTTTGAATTTATCTTTGTGTATGGTGCAAGAGAATGGCCTAGTTTCATTCTTCTTCACATGATTGTCCAATTTTCTCGACACCATTTATTGAAGAGACTGTCTTATTTCCAGTGGATATTCTTTCCTGCTTTGTCAAAGATGTTTTGATCATAGAGTTGAGGATCCATCTCTGGGTTCTCTATTCTGTTCCATTGATCCATGTGTCTGTTCTTGTGCCAGTACCACACTTTCTTGATGATTATAGCTTTGTAATGCAGCTTGAAGTCAGGAATTGTGATGCCCCCAGCTTTGGTCTTCTTTTTCAGTATTCTTCTGGCTATTTGGGGTCTTTTCTGGTTCCATACAAATCTTAAGATTATTTGTTCCAACTCTATGAAGAAAGACCAAGGTGTTTTGAGAAGGATTGCATTGAATGTGTAAATTGCTCTGGATAGCATAGGCATTTTCACAATATTTATTCTCCCAATCCATGAGCATGGACTGTGTTTCCTTATGTCTTCCTCGATTTCTGTCATAAGTGTTTTGTAGTTTTTAGGAAATAGATCCTTTACTTCTTTGGTTAGGTTTATTCCTAGGTATCTCATGATTTTGGGTGCAATTGTAGATGAGATCGATTCCTTAATTTCTCTTCCTTCAGACTCATTGTTAGTGTACATAAATGCCACTGATTTCTCTGCATTGATTTTGTATCCTGCCACATTGGCAACTTGCTGTAGGAGTTCTAGCAATCTTGAAGTGGAGCCATTGGGTTTTCTATATAAACTATCATGTCATCTGCAAAGAGGGAGAGTTGGACTTCTTCTTTGCCAATTTGAATGCCTTTTAATTTTTTTTGTTGTCTCATTGCTGAGGCTAGGACTTCCAGTACTATGTCGATTAACAGTGGTGAGAATGGACATCCCTGTCGTGTTCCTGATCTGAGGGCAAAGGCTCTCAGTTTTCCCCATTGAGAATGATATTTGCTGTGGGCTTCTCATAAATGGCTTTTATCGTATGAAGAATGTTCTGCTTATCCCTACACTGTGAAGAGTTTTAATCAGGAATGGATGCTGAATTTTGTCAAATGCTTTCTCTGCATCTGAGAGGATCATATGGTTCTTTGTCTTTTCTCTTATTGATGTGATGTAACAGGTTGATCGTTTTACAAATGTTGAACCAGCCTTGCATCCCAGGGATAAATTCCACATGGTCACATTGAATAATCCTCTTAATGTACTGTTGGATCCTATTGGCTAGTATCTTGGTGAGAATTTTTGCATCCATGTTCATCAGGGATATTGGTCTGTAATTCTCCTTTTTGTTGGGGTCTTTGTCTGGTTTTGGGATCAAGATAATGCTGGCCTCATAAGACGAGTTGGAAGTATTCCCTCCCTTTCTATCCTTTGAAACAGCTTTAGTAGAATAGGTATTATTTCTGCTTTAAATGTTTTTTAGAGTTCCCCTGGGAAGCCATCTGGCCCTGGACCTTTGTGTCTTGGAGGATTGTGATGACTTCTTCAATTTCCTTGCTGGTTATTGGCCTGTTCACATTTTCTATTTCTTGCTGTTTCAGTTTTGGTAATTTGTAGATTTCCAGGAGTGTATCCATTTCTTCCAGATTGCCTGATTTGTTGGCATTTAGTTGCTTATAATATGTTTTTAAAATTGAAATAGAAATGTTCTTAACAGCAAACATCTTCCGACAGTTGAGGAAAAAATGAACAAGGGTATAATCCCTTTTAAGCCATCAATTGAAAAAAAAAAATTCTTCTTATTCCCTCTCTGATTGGTTTTTAGTAGGTAAATCTCCAGTCTGTCTAAAGGGATCAAGGATGATAATAGATCTCTTTTTTTATGAAAATGCATTTGATGCCAAAGCCTGAATCACCTCCAGGATGAAATCTTGGTTTCATGGGCCTGCCTTACTCTTGTTCAATTTTGGGAAATCATGGTCACTTCCTAAGTATTAGTCTTATCCTGAATCAGGCTATCTCAAGTCAGAACATTCGATAGTGAGGCATTAATGAGAATACATCAGTGTGCCATAAGCATTTGAATTTGCTTACATTAGGAAGAACGTTGCTTTTTGGCTAATCCTAAAATCACTTTGGTTATCAAGCACATCATTCCAAAGAGCACTGACTAAATGAATGTAAATTAATTAGAAACACAGTGAATAAATTTAGAGCCTAAAAATATTTTTTAGAGATGCATTTGACTTATAAGAAATGGATCAGAATAAACCAAAAGTTATTTAAAAATAACTTTGTAGGGATGCCTGGGTGGCTCAGCAGTTGAGCATCTGGCTTTGGCTCAGGGCATGATCCTGGGATCCGGGATCGAGTCTCACATCGGCTCCCTGTGTAGAGCCTGCTTCTCCCTCTGCCTGTGTCTCTCCCTCTCTCTCTGTCTCTCATGATTAAATAAATAAAATCTTTAAAAAAATAAAAATAACTTTATAAAGTCCTTTTAAAGAGACACAGATGCTGAGAGCCAAGGTCTCTCAGTCTGTCAGGGACCCAAGGGACTTGAGGTTTACATTTGGCCGACATTAAAATAATTCCAAGTTGCCTCTTAGCATCTTCCATAGTTTCTTATTGTAGATACACAGAATTCACACCTGGATTTCAAACTTTGGTTTGGCCTTTGCACCCAAAATAGCATCCCCAACTAAATGGTTTAGCTAATAGTTGCTGATACTTGAGCATTTGTTAGGTGCTAGAGCTTTCCACTATCCCCCCTAGTCTTATGATGTAGGGTATTAGGACCTGGTTTTTGGATGGGGAAACAGATTTGGGGGTTAGGTAACTTGCCTTAATGGTAGGCTGGCATTCTGGCTTTGAAGTCTCAACTCTTCACCCAAAGAACCTATGTTTTACCCTCCTCACAATGATTCAGTATGTGACTTTTAACCTTAGCATCTGTGGTTAACCCACCACCACACCCCAGTGTGGCTTTTTCTCAAAAGCTCATCCCTTTCTTCCCTCTCCATTTCCTCCTTAAGAAGAGGCTCCTTGTTATCTCTAACCAAAGTCAAAGTCACATGCCATATAGTCAGTTCTTGGAACATTACAGACCACCTCTTTTTCCAGCTGTGCTTTTAAAATTCTTCCCCATCTACTTCTTTCTTCCCTCTACTCTGACCTCGAGATCTCATGCTCTGCAGGGGAATGAGGAAGTAGCCATGTGGGTCAACAGGAAGCCTAATTTTGGTGCCTCCTGGAAATGTCACTTGTCGGTTTCTTTGCTCTCACCTGCTCTATCTGCATGGGTCAGTAGGCGCCACTATCTTCATTTTAAATTAAGAGATGTGAAAAAAAAAAACCCACAAGTAAAGTGAGAGACTGGAGTAAAGGGCAAAACTAGATCACTAAATCCTTCCCTACTGAGGCATCATGGAAATGCCTTGGGTTCTAGCCATCTAGGTTGTTAGAAATAAATTAAGTATGATCTGATTTGAGGAAAGGAGAGAGAAGTTTTTAAAACGTCCTTCACAAAGGCAATTATTGTCATGTGTTTTCTGTGTTTTAATTCACCTGTGGGCTGAAAAGTACCTCAATAGTTCTGGCCAAGCTTGTTCTGAGTTAGTGGAAACCTACTCAACCACCTGGTGTGATTCATGTGGACCTCCCTCAGAGGATTAGAGAGAAATAAAGCTCTTCCTCCTTACTTTGCATGATTACTCCCAACCACAGATAATTTGAACTTCTCTATTCAAATTATCTGTGTCAAACATTCTTGCACTTAGATGACCTCCCAAAATTTCCCCATAATTTAACAAACTCTTCAAATTCAACTAACTCGCCAGACTATTCAAGGAGTAGGTCAATCTGTGTATGTGTGTGTGTGTGTGTGTGTGTGTGTGTGTGTGTGTGTGCAGAGTCACATTTCCCACCCAGTTCCGTGTTGAGACTCTTGTAAGTGGGTACCACGCAGCTGACATCTGAGTGAGCATGGGCTGTGTGGCTCTGAGGGCCATAGGTCCTAAAATCAATGACTCATAGGCAGGATGAAACCTCACCTGTATTTCTACAGAACACCCTTTAGTAAGAGTATTCTTTCAAAAATTGCCTCAATTTTCACCCTTAGAAATCCTGACCTCTCTTGCTGTCAATTTTCCATTCTCTGTCTCCTCTGGATCCTTCCCCCTGCTTTCAGTTTGGGAAAATCTTTTAGTTGCCCTATTCTAAAAAGACATACCCTAAATATGGACACTTGATAAATGTGATACTAGTCACGTGGGGAAAATATTGTTTTTTAAGTGATGCTGAAATAATTGGATGCCTGTGTAGAAAAACAAAAACTTGATTCCCACCTTGTTTATTCATAAGATCTAATTTCAGGAGGACCAGAGTCCTCAATGTGGAAGTCAGCAACAAGTTTTTGGAAAATATGGGGGGGTATTTTATGATCTTGTGAGACAGAAAAAGATGTCTTAAACAGGATATATAAAACAGAAACACTTAATAAATAATTGGGACCACAATGTAATTAACTTTTGTGCATCCAAATATTAAAGGGTGAAAGACAACTTAAGAAGTATAGAAGTCATTTGGAAACCATATAACTGAAAAAGGGCTTGTCTTTGGAACATAAAAAGAACTCCTTCACATCAGTAGGAAAAGAGACAAAATCCAGTAGAGAAAACAGGTGAGAGACTTGAGCAAGCATTCCATAAAGTTGGTATCTAGTGGCCAATAACAAGGGAAAAGTAAAATGAAACCAAAGTGTTGCACTACTTACTATACATCTACCAGAAACATTGCAGTTAAAAAGCCAGATAAATATTGGTGAGGCTCTGCAATAAAAAGAACTCACACTCCCTGGATGGAAGTGTGTATTAGTAAAACCACTTGAGAAACCAGGTTGCCAGAGTCGCTAAAGTTGAAAATATAGATGCATTCCCAATGACCTAGCGATTCTACTCCTAAATATAATGCCAAACAAGTCTGTTACATACGCATCAGGGGACATGTCTGAGAGTGTTTAGAGCTGTGTTTGCTTGTAGAAGCTCCTAAAAGCTCCAAGCTTAATGACATAAATGTCCACCAACAGTAAAAGAGATAAATTGTGTAATGTTTATGGAGAATACTGTATATCAATGAAATGGGATGAACTCCAGTTACACACAATACCATGGCTGAGTCTCAGGAATCCAAAACTGAGCAAAAGAAGTCAGACACAAAATGATTCATCTTGCCCAATTCCATATAAATGTTTTAAAATAAGCAAATATTTTCTTGTAATTTTCTGTTTATATAAAATTTAAAAATAGGCAAAAGCAGTGCTAGGGGATTCATAATTATAAGATAAGACATAAAGCAAAGCAGGGAAGTAATTCCTATAAAGTTAGGATCATTGTCATCCCCAGTGGAGGTGGCAGTTGTGACAGATGTACAGAATTGGGGTGTCCTAGCTGAGGGATGCAATGTCCTGTTTCTTGACGTGGATGGCACTTTATAATAAGTGTGGTTTTTTTTGCATGTTATATTTCACAATGAAATTTTTTTTGGGGGATGCTCAGTGGTTGAGCATCTGCCTTTGTTTGGCTCAGATCGTGATCCCGGAGTCCTGGGATCAAGTCCTGTATTGGGCTCCTGGCAGGGAGCCTGTTTCTCCCTCTACCAATGCCTCTGCCTCCCTTTGTGTCTCTTGTGAAGAAATAAATAAAATCCTTAAAAAAATTTTTTTTTGAGTTAAAAAGCCTCCTGTCTACAGTCTCAATCCTGCCTCCCCTGAGTCTGTCTCTCTTCCCCGCTCTGCTCTGCCAGGGGAAAGAACGTCCTCTCTTCCCTCATTTGCTCCCCTTCACAGCTCCCGCTCATAACACCACCTGTCCTCCTCCCCCACTCCTGGTCACTGGTGACTTCTTGGTTGGCAAATCCAGTGAATTTGTCTTTGCTGCTGCTCATGTAGTTCTCTTTTCCCTTGGCTTCCCCAGACTCTCCCCTCTCCTGGTGCTGCTCCTCATTCTCTCCCTGAGGATGAAGATCCTTTGATTGCTCCAACCTCCCAGCTCCATAAACACTGGGGCTTCCTAGGTTTCTCTTATAAGCCGGTCTCATTCATGCCACTGGATCATCAGTGTGCTAACAGCCCCCAAATGCATGATGGCCCCTTCTAGCCTCCAGGTGCATGTATGCCTGCAGTTTCCTGCCTCCTCCCCATCTTCATCTAGGGGTGAGGAATCACCCTAATTTCATCCAGCAGGCCTCAAAATGAATTCATGGTTGTCCTTGTTCTAATCATCCCTCTGGATTTCCTGTTTCTATAAAGGGAATCACTTCTAAGTTCTGCTCTCAAGCCAGATATGTTGGCTAGTCACTCTCTTTAACCTGCCCCAGCACCAAGAGATACTATTATTATGTTCACTCTGAGTGCTAGCTAGGTACCTGCTAAGGTCTGAAGGTGTCCCTGCTATCCTCACAAAATTCCTGCTGGAAAATCTAATACTAACGTGACAGATTTAGGTGGTGAGGACTTTGAGGTGATTAGGCTATGAGGGTAGAGCCCTCAGCAATGGGATCAGTGCCCTTATAAAAGAGACTCCAGAGATCCCCTTGCACCTTCTGCCCTTGAGGACACAATAAGTAGATGGCTGTCCATGAGGAAGTGTGTCTTCACCAGATCCCGAGTCTGTTGGTGCTACAGTCTTGCACTTTCAGTCGCCAGAACCATGGGAAATAAATTTTTATTTATAAGCCACCCACTTTATGGTGTTTATACCAGCCTGAACGAACTAAGACAGCACAGTTTTTAAAAACAAATACTTTCTCCCCCTAACATATATTAATTCACTTAATTCTCTCAACCCCAAGATATACTATCATTATCCTACCTTTCAGAGGAGAGAACGGGAATATTCACAGCCAGAGCAACTCTTACCTCACCCTGACTCAACGCTAGTTCCACGCTGAGAGGGCCTCCAACCAGTATTGGTACTTCTGCCCCGTGCTGGTTTGCACCATGATTATCATGCTACCCTTCTAAGTGGCATCACAACCACACACAAATCTCTTTCCATTTTGTCCACCCTCGACAGGGCTAGTAGAGTACTTTAACAATTGGATAGTCAAATTCTGGTTGATTCGTCCCCAATGTGCTAGCATGCGTTGAGTCCACATGATCTGGGGCCAGCTTGCCTACTCTCCAGCTCCAGTACCTCATCTTCTCTATCCCAAGCACATACCCTCTTTCGGGAAGTTCTCTTTGCTTGCAGTGCTCTGCTGACAGCTCTCCCTGTTCAACTGGGAAATCCCTGCCCCTTCTTTCACCCTGAGAGGCTTCCTGGTCAGCCCGGCTCACCTGCATCTGTATGGGCAATATACTCTCTGCCAACTTCTGACATCGTTTTTTGTTTATTTTTACATCATGTTACAATTGCATATTGGTTTCTGCTTGCTTTGCTCCTGGAGGGCAAGAATAGTGTCTTATCCCTTCTTGCCTTGGTATCCCTTTCCAGCAGTGGTCTTAAATAAGGGGGGAAGTTAATGATTTTGCTGAGTAAACATGTGTCTTGTCAAACCGCAAGCGTTGGAAGAAATAACCTGGTCACAGTTTGTGGGTGTTGATGTGTGGAATTCTCCTGAGTTTGATACCTGGAACTGCTATGTTTGATAGAAGAGAATGAAGCATAGAAACCAGGGCTATCTTTGATGGATTTGTGTCCTCCTCACTGACTGGGATGCCAACTACTGGTGATATGGGCCCCCTTCCACTGCAGAAAAAGGGGGGGGTCCTGCTTCATCCTGACTTTAATTCTATGCCATTCTGTTTCTTCCATTCTCTTGAACCGTAAAGAACCTCTGCTTTATGCTTTTTCTCATTTAACTCCTATGAAGGGAGTTAGGATATACCACCGCCAAAAGATGCCATTTTGGCTAAGAGTAATTTTGAGCTGTAAGCAATTAAGGAAAAGCAGACACAGAAAACTCTCTTCAGTCTTCCTCCCTTTTTCTGAGAGCAGGGCATGAATTTCCCTTGTGCAGCTGTCCTCTCTTCCATCAGTGAGAGGAGAATACTCCTAATCACTGGTAATAGAGTTAAGATTGCATAAACCTCATATTAAACCTTATCTTCCATTAGCTACCCCAATATTTCCTAGTCACTTCCCACAATCTCTTGGCCCTTAACCTCTTTCTCTCTCTTTCTCTTTTGTCTAATCACTTTTCCACAATTCTTTTTCCTTTGTTAAAATGGTATATAAGCCCCTGAGTTGTTGAGGTTCTTTGAATTTTTTATTTCTTTTCTATGAAGCTACATGAACCTAACATTAAAATATATATTTTTAATTTTTATTTATTTATGATAGTCACAGAGAGAGAGAGAGAGAGGCAGAGACATAGGCAGAGGGAGAAGCAGGTTCCATGCACCGGGAGCCCGACGTGGGATTCGATCCCGGGTCTCCACGATTGGGCCCTGGGCCAAAGGCAGGCACCAAACCGCTGCGCCACCCAGGGATCCCCCTAACATTAAAATATTAATAAACTTTATTACCTTTCTCTGTTTAATCTGCCATTTCTCAGTTTAATTCACAGACCTCAGGTGCTGAATCTAAGAGGGAAGAGGACAAAACTTTTCTTCCCTTACACTACTAACCTTGAGAGAAGATCACTGTGACTACTTTACAGGCAGCTGAACTGAAACTCAGGGAAGGGACAGTAACTTGTGGGTAGAAGACTTAGGACGTGTGCTAAAGCCCTTTTACCTTCCTTGTTCCTTTCTTTGCCAGTGCCTAAAAGTTTGTATTGCTTTCTTTGGTAACCATGAATCCCAGGAGGTTGCTGACCCCCATTAGTGTGACTCCCATGCTAGCTTAGGGAAGGGACCACAGCCCGGGATATCTCTGAAAACCCCCATCTCAGTGCCAGTCAGAACACCTGGCATTTCCCTGTAACAGGGCTCCTTCCGGGTCTCTGCAGCACCCAGCCCAGAGGTAAGTGGCATTAATCACTCAGTGAGTTTTGATTGATGACATGAGACTAGTTTGCATAACCTGGCTGCACTGGAGAGGGGGGCACCTAGGCCACTGTCAGACAGGGGCTTTGGGACCTGGTATAAAGAAAGAAAGCCTCAAGTGTGCTCCTTACATTCAGGAGCTGGACTCACCCCATTCTCTCCATTTTACTAGCTCTTTGGAAAATGCTGGCAGGGCCTGTGAACTCAAAACAAAAGCCAGAGAAGAAAGTCTTGTTCCTAAGTGACAGGGCAAGTCAGCGATGCAAACAAGTTCAATTAAAAGAGACTTTTCAGGTTTGTCAACAGGAACAACTCAAGAAGCAAAATACAATATTTTAGAAAAAGTTTTATGAGAAAATCTTATTGCATTCCAGTAATCCCACTGCTTTGTTCAGAAACCTGCCAAGGTGGTAAGAAAAGAGCCTTATTCCCATTGACGTGGTCTTAAACACAAGGCAACACGCCTGTCTGCTCACCTGGAAGCCAGTGTTGCTGCAGCCCTTGGCTCTGGGGGTTGTCATACCCGTCAGCTCCACAAAGTCTCTGCTGCTCATGGAATTGGCTGGGCTCCGAATTCTTTTCAGATCTGGTCTAGAGGTTCCTCAGTAGCTTGAAAGGGATCACAGCCTCTGCTGATGTCAGGCTGCTACCTGCTGTTTATGGCACCTGGGCAAGGCTTGCACTGGAAACTGAAGAATCTGTTGGGCGGAGTAGGTGGAAGGAGTGGTTTTAAGGGAAGGAAACCCTTCCAGTTCAGGTCCACCCACCTCATTAAGCTTGGGCTGTTTTTACTCTGGAAAACATTTTCAGTGAACAGGACAGAAAAGGATGCTTTCACAAGAGTGATGAGTGAAATAATCTATTTCCTGTGGGTGGTGCTGGGGACTAGGAATCTTGGGGGATGGGGAAAGACCTTAAGGACTGGTTTTTATCTATTGCCAATATTCTGTGCCAGGTCTACACTTTTACAGTGGTCTTGGGTTCAGTACAAGCAAAACCAGGTGTGGTAAAGTTATGATTTGCTCAGGGTTGTTGGCTAATTAAGGGATGGTGAGAGGCCAACCTCATGTCTAGATGATTCCAAAGCCTTTTGACTACATCCCTGTCCACAGATTGGATTGCTTTTCAAAATCTACTTCCTAGAAATGCAAATATGCAGCAGATAAATGGAATGTGACCAACTGCTCATTTAATAAAAAGATTCTCTATTTTAGGAAATTATTAGCTATACAATTCTTTCAAAAATGGCAGTTTCCCTTAGTACCTTTAAAATGAGTGGCAATTGTGGGCCTTTTTGGAAATGTGAAAAATGCTTGCAAGAAGTGAAAAGCTAGAATTAATGAACGATATACTGCATACAGAATGAAAGAAAAGAATGGTAGAAAATATCAAATATTATTAATGGTTATTTCTGGGTTGAGGTATTATGGGTGGTTCTTATTTTCTGTTTCATACTTTGCTGCAATTTCTATCATGATTTACTATAATGATTAGTGAGTTCTTAATCCACATTGCCTGGATGAGATTAAATTCTGGGTTTAAATTCTGTCTCTACCACTTCCTGCAGCAAACTATAGCTGAAGAGCTAAACTCAGCCAGTTGCTTTTTTTTTTTTTTTAAAGATTCATTTATTTATTTCAGAGAGATTTAAAGAGAGATAGAGAGATAGCAGGCACATGTGGGAAGGGGGAAGGTGTAGAGGGGTAATCTCAAACAGACCCCCTGCTGAGTACAGACACCCACTCTCCCCACCCCCATGCAGGCAGGATCTCATGAAATAGACCTGAGCCAAAACCAAGAGTTGTTTGCTTGAGCAACGGATCCACCCAGGTGCTCCAAGGTGCTTATTTTTATACATACAATCTAAAAGCTTGGAATAGTTTTAGATTTTTATGTATTTTAATTAATTTATTTTGTTTTACTTTCTGTAATTTTTATTTTTTTTATTTTTTAAAAAAATTATTTAAATTCAATTTGCCAACAAATAGTATAACACTCAGTGCTCATCTCATTGTGTGAGATTTTAGGTTTTTAAATGGTTGGAAAAAAAATCAAAGGTACAAGTATTTTATGACACAAGCAAAGAATATGAAGTTGAAATTTCAGTGTCCATAAATAAAATTTTGTTGGGACACCAACTTACCCATGCACTATGTGTCATTTACGGCTGCTGATGGCTCCACAGTAGCTTGAAAGGGATCACAGACTGATGGCTAAAAGTCTAAAATATTCACTACCTGGCTCTTTATGGAAAATGTGTGCTGATCATTGACTGACTAACCTTGTGAATTTGGACAAGGTACCAAATTCTGTGCTCAATAGTTCATCTATAAAATTGGGATAATAGTTGTCATTTTACAGTATATAATTGAGATGACAAGATGTACAACTAAAAATAGACTGGTGCTGGGCACATATTAAATTTGTTGTGATATGATAATACTTATCTTAAGATGTTAGAAAAAAAGAAAAAAAAAACACGATGATCTCTAAACAGTAGTTTGCATGCATTTTAGGGACAATTTTCTCCCTGAGGCCAGGTACACCTCTGGCTGAGCAGGTAACATGTGCTTACACGGGAAGGCTTAGCACTCCCACTAGATTGTCAATCCAGTCTCTCCCCAAAGCCCCACTGTATTGGCGGTGTGGGAAGGGTGATCTCTGACTTCTCACTGTGTGCTCCTGTACACACCCCTGTTCCAAGTCCTCACCATGTTTCAACACCATCAGAGCTTGCTTTATGGGCATGCTCTTTATTGATTCTCACTGAGTAATGGAGACTTGGGAATTTTGATCAGTTCTTCCCCATAATTGTGATATGCCATCATAAGTAGGCACCATGTTACCAGATGCTAAAAGTCCAATTTTAGCAATTCTGGAAGTGATTGAGAAAGGTGAGATAAACAGAAAGCAGATCATATGGGGAACTTTCATTGTAAATTTGTTGGAAGAAACCAGCTGCTACAACCAGATATCAAAACCACCATGAGCTCATGATTCAATCTAGTTAGAGCTTAGGTAGCATCTTACTCTCTGGAGGGAACAACAAAACAAAACTCAAATTTTATTCTGATATATGTGGTTATGAGCACAGGTAGCTTGACTGACGTGCTTGACACTCCTGCAGATACTCTTATAAGAAATTTTTATAATATACAACCCAGTGTTTTCTTTGCCCCCAGGCTGTTTTCAAACTTCAGTTTGAAAAGAGTACAAACATTTTTGAGAATATATCACTGTGCAAACAAGAACACTATAGTGTTAATGGAAAACACATACTTGCCTCTTCTATGCTCCACCTACACCAGTGAAAAGGAAAAATGGAGAGATAATTAGAAAAAATTATATGGGGCAGCCCTGGTGGCGCAGCGGTTTAGCGCTGCCTGCAGCCCGGGGTGTGATCCTGGAGACCTGGGATCGAGTCCCACATCGGGCTTCCTGCATGGAGCCTGCTTCTTCCTCTGCCTGTGTCTCTGCCTCTCTCTTGCTCTCTCTGACTGAATAAATAAATAAATCTTTAAAAAAAAAAAAAGAAAAAATTATATGTACAACAATGTGCTAAAATGCAAAAGTGATTGTCAATCATAGAGAAGTTTTAACTTAAAACGTATCTCTTTCAAACCTGTTGCTAAAAGCTTTAAAAACTAATGAAATTCAGATTTTCTTTGCAACATTGGTTAAAATGATTGATAGCTTTGTAGATCTATGGTTCATTTTGACCAATTTGGAAATAGAAATTGTGATCAGAAAATGAGGTGAAGGACCCTTTGAACTTTACAAGACTGTATTTTAAATCCTTCCTCGGCCATGTAGAATCTTATCTGTAAGGAATAGCTGGTGCCCGGGCCAGAGGAACGGTCCCTTAACTCTGAGTCTGAGCTATTTTCATTGCCGTGTTCCTCAAACTCAATTTTAAACTTGAAACCATTGTGTGGGGATTCTCAGTGGCTCACTGGTTGAGAGTCTGCCTTCAGCTCAGGGCATGATTCCTGTTCCCCAGATCGAGTCCTGCATCAGCTTCCTGCGAGGATCCTGCTTCTCCATCTGCCTATGTCTCTGTTTCTCTCTCTCTGTGGCTCTCATGAATAAATAAATAATTAATTAAAAAAAATAAACCGTTGTGTGGCCAGTCACTGGTGTTTTTAATCAAATAATTTCTACATTCCATACCCCAAGAATTGGCTTTATGAAGACTGCATGTACAAGCTCATCAAAGAAAAACAAATGGAAAAAATGCAAGTACTTCAAAGTTTATTAAAAATATGAAAGCAAAGAAAATGAAATATATGACAATACATCTTGCCTTGTGAGTGATTCTAGAGTAAGGTTACTCTTTCTTTTTTGGTGAGAGTGTTTCCAGAAGGAGTCAAATGAATTTTCAAAATATGTGTAACACTTGTCCCACATTAAGAACAATGTGTTATAACATGAGTTTTATCTGCTCCCTGCTGTTTTCCCCTAAGGGACTCATCACGTATTACAGAGTGACATTTGCTTATACATCTTGTAGTTTAATAAACCAAAAATGTAATCCTGGGATGCTAACAAAGCTTAATCTCATTAACCAACTCTATTCAGATATTCAAGAGTGGAAGAAAAAAAAACCCCACAATAACATGTAGTTGAAATAAATACTTTGGGATGTTTTCAAACAAGAAAACTTTTTGCTTTTCAACATTCCTGCTGTGCTAAGGATAGTTAGCCACAATACTTCCTATAGTCAAAGATAGGTCAGTGGATTTTTGGCCTGAGGAATACTTAACTGTGATTTAAGATTGTTTGGCAGACTGTATCACTTTATTTATTTATTTATTTATTTATTTATTTATTTATTTATTTATTTATTTATGAGAGAGAGTGCACAAATGGGGGGGGGGGACAAGCAGAAGGAGAGGGAGAAGTAGGTTCCCCACTGAGCAGGGAGCCTGACTTGGGGTTTGATACTAGGACCCCCTGAGTCAGTCACTGAGCCAGCCAGGTGCCTCTGTCTGTCTGCACCACTTTAGTTAGAATCCTGGGAAGGATGATTGTGGCTCAAGGGATGACCAATAAAGAAAGAGAGAGAACTAGCATCTGTGAGCACTGCCATGTGCCTTTTAAGTATTTATGTTGTTTCCATTTTATCTTCGTAACTTTGCAAATGAAGTATTACACTCTCTGTTTCACAGAGGAAATACTGGAGGCTCAGAGAGACACACTGATTTTTCCCAGAACATAATGAATAAGTGGCAAAGTCTAAATTGGGCCCATGCCTCTTGATGGTCATATCAAGAGCTCTATGTTCTGGGGAGAAATACAGTCCAGAGGAAGCACAACTGAGTTAATACCCAGAAGCACTCATTCTATCAGTTGAGAAAGCAAACCATCCCCAAGCTAAATGCAAAAAAGTGAATAAAATGGAAAAATGATGGGCTCGACAGCAGAGTCTCATCCACCTGTGTATTTTGAAATCCTCAAAAAATGTGCCAATGCTTAGTTGAGGTGATTTGTAAGAAGGCCCAAGTAATGGCTTGACTTATTGTTTCCACCAGAAATGAACATTTGGGCTGTAAGCTATCCCCATCTAAGCTGTACCCATCTTAGTCTCTGCTTTCTCTTCTGTGCTCTAGAACAGAGTAGGCTCGAGGCTGAATAGCTTGTCCATTGATCAAAGGAAGAAAATGGAAGTCCCTACATTCCAGTAAAATGAGGTGTATAGTGGCACCTCTCTTACTTAGAATAGGCCTGCTGTGGGGGTTAAATGAAATACTGTGTGAACAGTGGCTGGCATTAGGTAGTGAGAATGTGCATACTCAAGATTCTGAGGGAAACATGCCAGCCCAGAGTGGACTCCTAGTGCTCAGTGTCTGGTAGGCTAGGTAGGTACCATCACACGTCCCTTAAATAAGGTTAACTAAGGGAGTGGGGAGTGATAAAAAAAATTGATTTTGGCCTGGGTTATGGTAATACCAACGTAATCCTTGTGGAGGAACAAAGGCTTTTGAGGAAACCTGTTCCTGAGTCTGAGAATATGAGATTCCCAGAGGTAAAAACCTTCCCCTTCATTTTGTTAGTTTAGAGAAAAAAGTGGTCTGCAGAAAAGCATCATGCTGGGCTGGGTCTGCATATAAACTCTCCTCAGTTCTTACCCATAAAAGTGGTTAACAATAGTGTCAGCTGCGTTCTTCTGACATGATCAGGTGAGTGGATCTTATGCGATTTCAGGGTCCATGGACCTGGCCCAAGGTCTGAACACTTAGGCATTATTTCCTAAGTTACCACGGTGCTGGTCATTCTACTGTGGAAAACACTCATTGTCCTTTATCATGGATGAGAAACCAGGACATAGTTCATGAGGGAACAGTGGGTGGTTTTAGATGGTCAGCTAAAATAGGGCTGTTACTGGGGAAAAAAAATTGCAATTTCTGGAAAAGGGAATACCCAAATATATTTTCTACATCACTTCATAACTGTCATGGCAAGAATCTTGAACAGGTGCTAAACGTAGATGAAAATTTTGATGAGAAGAGCTCATTTATAAAGTTGAAACTTTATAATTGTGAGACCTGAAAGATGCATTCTTAACCAAATAATCACCAAGCATGGGACAAAGCAACATCATGTGCCTCCTGATATGATGCACAGAGGAGGACAGATCACTTCCGAGGGATTCCTGCCCCAAATGCGTGACTCAAATCTAACAATAAGGACATTAGAACCAATCAAAGGATATTTTACAAACTAAAATGGCCTGTGTTCTTCCAAATTGTTACGGTCGTGGGAGGCAGTGCAGGCAGAGAGACCATTATAGATGATATGATACCCAAGATAAAGGGTGATCCTGGAGTGGATCCTGGACTAAGGGGCAATGTTTGTTATAAAGGACAATATAGGGACACATTGACCAAATTTTGGACATAGCAATATATCAATGTTAAATTTCTTCATCTTCATAACTATGCCATGTTATATAAGAGAAAGTCCTTAGGTAGACATTGGATACTTAGAATTAGAGGAGTATGATGTCTGTAATTTATTCCTGAATGGCTTAGGGAAAAAAGCAAATGATAAATATACATAAGTATGAGAGAAAATTAAAAAAAGGAAATGAGGCAATGTGTTAGTGGTGAATCTGATTAAGTTCTAGGGGTTTATGTTATTCTTGCAACATTTCTATAAGTTTCAGATGATCTCAGAATAGAAAGTTATAAAAAGAGATGTTTTATGAATGATTCACATATGTGAACTTATAAATTTAGCTTCTGCCAGTTATGTTTGTAATAACGAAATGGTTAATTTATATATATAATTCCCCTTGAACTATTTTATTTTGCACTGTAGAAAACAAGAACCAATAATAATGCTTTTCTTCACATTCATACAGATTTTAGGAAATTACTGCCTTTTCCTCTGGAGAAATAACCTACAGACAAAAATACAGTACCCCATTGTGAAATCTGCAAATGACAGAAGTCAATCGCTCAAAGACAACCCCCAGGGCAGGAAAGCACACAAGTGAGTCACAAGATGGGGCAAGCACATAAGCACCACAAGCTGGGGAAACCAGTCATTTCTGTTTTCAACACCACTGATCCAGAATATACAGTAGGTTCCACAAAGGGATGATTTTTGATATATGGTCTGAAGAACGTTTCCCAAATGACACAAGAGTGTCTTTAAGGAGCTGTGCAAGGAGAAATGTTCAAGAGTAAGAATCATGCCAAAGATCAGGGTCAGGGAAGAACCTATAGGGAAAAGGAAACTCAGAATGTCAATGTCTGGATACTTCCTTCAACCAACTGTCTCTGTTGGACTCAAGAGGGAACCTCAAAAATTTTGAGGGCTCAAATCAGCATATATATGGTGTCCCTACAAATCCTCTAGGGTTAACTATCTTGGATAGTGATCAACATATATCCTAAAGCAACAGAGACAGACACTGAGGCTGTCAACATTAAAAACTAAGATGGAAATTGTGCTTCCGACAAGATGAATTGGGTTTCTGACTGGCTTTTATCCTGATCTAGCAGCTTCCTTCTCCCCTGTTATTCCTTATATTTTTTACCTTATACTCAAAATTAAATGTGAAATCTGAGGTGCAGGTACTAGGTAGTCCAGAAGGCAGGGCTTCTGGAAGTGCTGGAGTCAGTACTCACTGTCTTCTCATAACAGCCTGACCTTCCTTCAGACTCGAGAACCTACTACCCTGGAGGTAGGTCTGAAGTTCATCCATAAGCCTGGTGACTGCTCACTATCCCCCCTCCCCTGCCCTCCAAAGTAGGGGAACAGAGTGAATCTTTACTATGGCACAGGTATGAAATGCACATGAGTTAAAAAGAAAATCACAGTCGCTCTGGAAGGCAGGATCCAGATTCATCCTGCAGGACCTGGTGCATGAGGCCAAAGTTGGATGAGATCATACTCTTCTGCTTGAGGTAATGTAAGGCCTCCTTCAGGCAGACTACTTGGTCTTCATGAGCTAAGCCATGCAGATGATGGATGAACAGGAGATCCCAAAACCTTGCCTCCCTTTTCCCTGACACGGTCAGCGAAGTCTATGCTTCTTAAGAGTGGGAGCTGCTGTCAGCCACATGGCTGTCCTCCTGTTGGATCCATGTGTAGTGGAGGGGGCCATGCTGGCCTCAGAGCTCTGTTGTGAGACATTCAGTGGCCTGTGATGTGCAGGATGGTGTGGACATTGCTCTGATGCCTGCTAAGCAGTTTGGTGAGTACCTTGCACTTGTATGTATGGTAGGTTCTTTCAAGGTTGAGGAATGGAAGGCTTGCAACCGGGCTGCCCTCACCTGATGTTGAGCAATGGTTTCCCACACTGGCTGGCGAGGGCTCTCTTGTTGCACTGTTCTCTTGTGAAACAGTTTTGACAGTCATGTAACACTGAGTATCTTCTGAGTCAAAGGACTCATATCCCACTTGGAGGAAGTAGAGGCGCAGAGCTGTAGCCAGCTGATGGAGCTAAGAGCTGCCTGTCGTGGTCAGCTACTGACCTGTTTTTCACCACTCCCAGAATTCCTCCTATATATATATTTAAAATCTTTGAATCTTTGTATTATTCCACATATTTTCTCCTATGTGGTTAAATGCAGATTCCATACAAATTTTATCATTTGAGTTCAGAGTTGGGATGGATTTATTAATAACAACATCAAAAATTCTGTTATGGATTGGGGGTTAAGATATTTGGTATAGGGGTTTCTTCTCATATAACACATCCATAAAATGGTAAGATCTGTCATTAGTCGGTCAAGTAGTCTGGCTCATATTTACAGAATGCCAACAGTGACATCAAATTTCAATCAGGGGCATTAAATTCAAAGAACTTAAGCATGTACCCCAAATGTTGTCAATTGTTCTAACATTTGCTCTAAATGCAAAAGTAAATGTTTAAATGAGATCTTGAGCTCACTTATATTTTCAGCCGTACCCATCACTATGCTATAATTTCACATATTATCAAAGCTTGAGATGGTGTTGGGGCTCTTAAACTGGGTGGGAGCACATCTAGAAGTTATAGCATTATTTGGGAACACTAGGCAATATTTGTATTTTATTCTATTCACTCTACTGTGCAGCAGGAAAGGATTATATTCTGCATATGCCTGGTAACCTTCACAATTCTAAATTCTCAAAACTATGTAAAATAAGGCAAGAAAACCTCAGTTTCTGAGTTTTTCTGCTACCTTTAGTGTGTTAGTCATCACTTGCTTTGTTACCATTCATTAGGAGGATGCAAAACTTATAAAAATTCCAGGTAACTTCTTCATTCATTCTGTGCAAATTTTTTAAAAGATTTTTTAAAAGATTTTATTTATTTATGAGACACAGAGAGAGAGGCAGAGACACAGGCAGAGGGAGAAGCAGACTCCATGCAGCGAGCCTGATGTGGGACTTGATCCCGGGGCTCCAAGATCAGGCCCAGAGCTGAAGGCAGTGCTAAACCGCTGAGCCACCCAGGCTGCCCTAAAGATTTTTTTTTTAAACATCTCTTTATTTGACAGAGAGAAAGGTCACAAGCAGGGGGAATGGGTGAGGGAGAAGCAGCTCCCCATGGATCGGGGTGCCTGATGCAGGACTCGATCCCAGGACACTGGAATCATGACCCAAGCTGAAGACAGATGCTTAATTGACTGAGCCACCTAGGCACCCCGACTCCATTCAAACTTTTTTGAGTAAAAGAAAAAAAGAAATCCTAATCCCAGCTTCCTCTTCTGAGAACTGCACATACTGAAATGTTGTTAACCATTGTTCTCTGTTGGTAGAAGAACAGGGCAGAAACGCCTGGGCCTCGACTATCTTGTTCTGTTCACATCCTTGCTCACAAATGTTCCAGACCCTTCAGACTCTGTTCTGGATTGGAGAAATTTCACTTGACCTTGGACTGGTTCTTTCACCTTGCTTGGTCCTCAGCTCCCCAGTGGGTTGTCTCAAACCTCTGAATCCTCTAGCTGGCCCGCCTCTAGTCCAAGGGCCTGACTGTCCCTGCACTGTTGAATCTCCCTGCAGGCACAGGACTCTTCCTGGGGGCAGCAGAGAGGAGCTATACAGAAGCTTGGAGGGCTCAGATCTTGGCTTCTAAATGCTGTCCCCCTGGAAAGAACCGGACAGGTATCCCTAAAATGTGTGCTGGAAACAAGGAAGTTTTTAAGCCTGACTGAGTTTGTATCTAAAGTTTGTATCTGAAAAGGGCATCAAAAGGCCTCCAACTCAAGGTGATTTAACACCAAAAAGAAAAATGTTTATAGTGGAATGGAAACACACCAAGTATATCAAATTTCATGAGTCCATAATGAGTTTTAAAAAAGAAAACTCTAGGAAGAAACCTCTCATTTGTCATCACTTAAGCAGGATTAATTCCTTACTGTGAAAGTTTGTACAGGGGAAAAGTAAACATTTACATTGTCTTGTAGGAATTGCATTCAAGGTAACCAAATAGCCCAGCTGATGAGGAGGTATACTTTATATTAGCAGCAAATATAAGAGAAATTATAAGAATCAAATGGTGTGATTTGGAGACCCCTTGAGTAAGGATGATTGGTTGGTGTTAAATTATTTGGTGGGTAGTTGGTGTAGTGCTGGACAGGGTATGGAGCTGAAGTCTACACATAGGTGACATTCTGGCACATGAAGCATGAAAGGGTGGGAAAAGGAGATCAGGTCAATTTTGATGAAAATGGGTCTACTTTTTTTTTCTTCAGTTTATTTTTATTAGAGAGAGGGAGTGTGTAAGTGGGGAGGGGCAGTGGGAGAGGAAGAGAGAGAATCTGAAGCAGGCTCCATGCTTAGCATGGAAAGCATGGGGCTCGATCCTATGATCCTGAGACCATGAGATCATGACCTGAGCCAAAATCAGGAGTCTGAAGCTTGGCCCCCTGAGCCATCCTGGTATCCCAAAATTTCTTTTAAGTGGGGCCACTAGCTATTATGAGCCTCTGATGTGGGATAATATGATGTATGAGTTATCACTTCTCTTTTTGCATGTGTATGTTTTGGTTTCTTTCTTTCTTTTTTTCCTCAAGAGCACTGAAATGAGATTGTCTACTTCTACTCTTAATTCCCCCACTTCTGGGTTGGGATCTTGAGCAGTTTATGCAGCATCTCCTAGCCTCGGTTTCCTAGACCTCTTAAGGTTTTGTGAGGATGTAATAAGAATATCTGTGAGATGTTGGACTGGAGCTAGACCATACAGCTCTCAATAAAGAGCTACAGATCATGCCAAGATTTTGCCTGAGCTCCTGAATGGAGTCCCTGTTGCCTGAGATGGGGGCATCTGTGATGGGCAGCGTTGGGACAGAGACTCTTTAAACATCTTGTAGAAGGACTCCTTGCTTCACCCCTGAATATTCTTGCACACAGTCCTCCTGGGCATTAAAACCTCTCCTCCACATGGAGCCCTATTAATCATTGTACTTCAGTTTCATCTCAGTCTTTGGTTGGATAATGGCATTTCAAGTGCAGTAACAAGTGCAGGATTTTTGGAGTGAGGGGGTGACAGTGTAGTGTTTGAAACAGGAGACATACAGCAGTCAGGAGACAGTAAAGGGGATTACCTGGAAATGCCCACAGCACCACTACAAATCAGATAAGAAGACTATGAATTAGTTTGTGACAATCATTGCAAGCATGAGGAGGAAGGGTGGGCCAGTGGCCAAGGATCCTTGACAAGGTTGATTGTGTGTACTGTTTTGATTCTTCAAAAGAGAAATGTCTTGGTATGAATTGGATTAAATGTTAGTAGCCACTTCTGACTGGTGATAACATGATTGTTTATTATTTTACCCTTGCATTTTCTGTGTGGTAAGCATATAGATAAGAACGAGGTGGTAGTGTTTAAGAACAGATTACCTGCATCCTGCTCCAGTTCTGTTACTTATTAGCTGTATGACCTTGGGCGGTGACTCAGCCAGGCTCTCTTTTTTTTGTGTGTTATAAAGACTGTGTGAGTTTCATAGACTAATGCTTAGCACAGAGCTAAGGTGTATTGAAGGTTTGGCTGTTATTGTTCTTAGAATGAAGAACATAGAAGTAAATATAAATTAATCAACAAGGGATTCACAGGATTATACAAGTACAAAGAAATCTTGCAGTCTTGATCAGAGAAGTTCTGGGAAGGCCCTAAGACTCCCTCCATGTGGGCCTCTGTGTAGAGTGCCCCACGAGACATGAGCAAGGAGTCAAGGAGTGGAGGTAAGGCCAGCAGTGTCGATGCCCAGACCATTTACTTGATTCCTTCAGTGCTATCCCATAAAAAAGGGCCTTTCCTTATATTAGTAATGTATACACAGGAAGTTTGAATTCCAAGAAGTAAGACACAAGGCTGTTTTCACACTCTTCTACACAACAAGGCTCTTCCCCCACCCCCAAATTGTCAATCTTTCAGTGATGACCCTTGCCATCTATGTGTGCAGTGGATCGGCCTCACTGTGGATGTGGATTATTTAAATGTAAGTCTATCTTAAAGCCAAGAAATTTTTTTCTCCTTCAATTAGTTTGTAAACCAAATGCATTTCTACTACCTTTGCTAAGAAGAAATTATATCTTCCTTGTACATTGCCTCTTAAGTGCCATGACCCTCTCAGCATGTTTATTAATTTCTGATTTTGCATATAGAAGAAGAAAGCAAATAACTCAGGTTAGTCCTTTTTTCTTTTTAGTGATTTTATTTATTCATGAGAGACACAGAAAGAGCGAGAGGCAGAGACATAGGAGGAGGGAGAAGCAGGCTCCATGCAAGGAGCCTGATGTGGGACTCAATCCCGAGACTCCAGGATCATGCCCTGAGCTGAAGGCAGGTGCTCAACTGCTGAGCCACCCAGGCATCCCAGGGTTTAGTCTTTAAAGGAAAAATGCTCATGAATGCACATATATTAAGTCAATAATTCCCTCTGTAATCGCATCTCTCTGTATTTTTTTTCTCCTGACTCTCTGCTCTGTTTCCTTAATCTGTTTTCAAAGTATTTTCTACTTTAAACCTGATTTTAATCCCCCTCTTTTTAAAAGATATTATTTATTTATTTATTTATTTATTTATTTATTTATTTATTTATTTATTTGTTAGGGAGAGGGAGAGAGAGAGAGAGAGAGAGAGAGAGAGAGAGAAATTGAGCAGAGGAAGCAGCAGGCAGAGGGAGAAGCAGGCTCCCCCCTGAGCAGGGAACCTGTTTCCGATGCCAGACTGGATCTCAGGACCCTGAGATCATAATCTGAGCCAAAGGCAGAATTGACTGAGCCACTCAGGTGCCCCCTGACTTTCATTTCCTAAGAGAATCTAATTGCTGAGATAAATATTGATTACTGGTTATTTTTTGGCTGATGGAAGCAGCTATGGTGTGCAGGGTGCTCAATGACAATCTGTTAATAATTACCTCAGATCTCATCAGACCTCATTCAATCCACTTCCTCTGAAGGTTACTTCTTAGTTCCTTGTGCCTCATCACACTATAGAATTGGCTCCAGTGTCCCCAGCGACTCCTCCTTGCAAGCTCATAAACTCTTGGCAGTCCTTGCTCTGGTGATCTTGAACCTTGACCCACCCTGGCCACATTGTCCTGCACTTTGCCCACCCAGTCTGTCGGGGCTCCTTTCTCAGCCACTCCCTCTTGGTTGCCTTTGGGGTTCCCTTTCCTCTACCCTTGGAGTGTCCCTAGGGCTTCCTTTTGCTCTGCCTCGAATGTGTGACTCAGTTTTCACAGATAAGATCCATCACAGTATGTCCTGAGATCGTGCAAACGTTTTGCATGCATCCTGTGATACTGCGACTTCTTTAAGAACTATGGAGTTGGGCTTTGTTCTCCTTCTTGGACCAGAACTCTCAAAGACCTGTGTAAATCCCCAAGTGATAAGGGCACTAAGAACTTCTTTTCTTCTATTGAGGCGACTCTGGGTGGGCTCCTGGATAGCTCCTGGATGCGACCTGGCCCCCAGAGAGACCTGACCGTGATTAGAAGCCTGGAATTTTCAACTCCACCTCCCATTCTCCAGACAGGGTCCTGGAAATGGAGTTATTGATCTATCATGCATACAATCATGCCTCCATAAAAATCCCAATAATACGGGGTTCAGAAGGCTTCCAGGCTGGTGAACAAATGGACACACAGGGAGAGTAGTGTCTGTGGGTAGGACATGGTAGCTCTGCACTCCTTCAGGCATACAAGGTATCTGCATGTTCATCTGTATCCTTTATCATCTCGTCTCCCAGTAAACTGGTAAATAGTAAGTACTGATTCCCTGAGTTCTGTGAGGCTTATAGCAACTTAATGGAACCTGTGGAGGTGGTTGTGGAAACCTCTGATTTAGAGCCTGTAGGTTGGTGGCAAGCACAGATGACAGCCTGGACTTGTGACTGGCATCTGTAGTCTGTGTGTGTTTGGGGGAGGGATGGGGAGTAGGGGAGTCTGGTGGGACTGTCCCCTTAACCCGAGGAATCTGATGCTACTACCAGGTAGATGGTGTCAGAATTGACTTAAATTTTAAGACACCCAGATGGTGTCACAGAATTGCTTGGTGTGTGGGTAAAAGCCCCCACCTCTGGTGTCAGAAGTGTCATGGATTGGTGGTCGAGTAAAGGGGAAGTGTAGGGAGAGAACAGGTGTCTCTTCTGCATGTGTCCATATATTTTTTCCTGGGGATATGGTCTGGAGCTCTCATCATTCTTCAGAATCCGTGGCCCCATGAGAACCAGTGGGGACAAGGTGGGAGGAAATGGGGAAGGACACAGATGAAATCCAAGTTTGCAGGTGGCAGATGCTCCACACCCATATTAGGAAAGTGTCCATTGGACATCTCCACCTGACGAACCCATAGGCGTTTCCAGCTCACTGTGACTAAAACTTAAATCACCCCCCCCCAAACAGGTTCCCATTCCTGTTTTCTTTCACCTGTGCATGGCATTGCCCTTCACCCTGCTTCCTAAGTCAGGACCTTGAAGGAGAGTTTAGCTTGTTAACTTTACTCTCACACCTCATGCATGGCCAATCAGTTTTCCCTCTGTTCCTTGCTTCCTTTCCACCCTTCAGCATCTGCCCTGTTCACATACTCACCTAATTCAAAGCCACAGTTTCTTTGTCAACTTCTTGCCTCTCATTCTTATTTCTCTTATTCTTCAGTGGCTTCCCATTGCTCACAGAAAAGGCAGCTGAACCAAGTTAACGAAGGCCTTGGTCTTTGCCTACACTTCTCGTTATCTTTCTATCTCCAGCATGATTTGGTCAGCAATGCTGAACCTCTTGTGGCCTGTAGAACATGCCAAGCTTTCTCACTCTGCTTTGTACATGCAGCTTCTCTGTAGGGAACTTCACCCTCCACCTCAATACCTCCCCCTTCATTCTCCATGTCCACCAGGCAAAGCACCCCCAGGCTTCAAGTCTGTCCTTCAAGGGATGCCTCCTCTGTGAGGCCTCCTGGCTTTCCCAGATGACATAAGCACACAGAGAACAAACTGGAAGTTGTCAGAGGGGGTAGGTGGAGAATGGACATGAAGGGGAGTGGGAGATACAGGCTTCTAGTTGTTAAAAAAAAAAAAAAAGGTCTTGATTTCTTAAAAATAAAAAAAGTACTACCTTTGTTTGTCTGTTGTTAAGAATCCTTTCCTCACGGATGGGGATTTTATGGAGCTCTCTACCTAGGTAGTTCTGGGCTCTGAGGGAAAAAAATTGCATTTGCATTCGAGGCTGTCATAGGCCAACAGAGGAAGTAATGGAAATAGATAATCACCCCAAAGTGTGCTTAGATCTGGGCACAGTACCATATTGCTGTTTTGTTTAATCCCCACAGTTGCAAATAAATCTCAGCATGTCATAGAGGGATGGATGACAAAAATGAAATTAAACGAGTGACCAGCACATGTAAATTGTAACCTTCTCCATATAGCTTTTTCACTCCCTTTTAGCTTGGGAGGTTTGGATGCCCTGATCCCACTGGGTCTCGATTTTCTTTGTGTTGCTTCCATTAACCTTGCTCTGGTTCTGTCTATATAGAGCAAGAGTGCCGGCTTGTGTAAATCATTTAACGTTGGAGAGCCTCACTCCAGTAGAAAATGCAAATGCAGCTGGGGGTGTGTGAAACTTGGAGGTATGTAGCTAGGTGGGCTTAACTAGGAAGTGGGCAGATCCCAGGGGTCAGGCTTATGTCACCTGGGGACTGGACAAAATCATAGGGTATTTATCTTTCTCTGTCTGACATATTTCTTTTCTGTAATAAGAAACTGATATATTTTCTGAAGTAATGTGCAACACGGGGAACCAAAATAAGATATTTTCTAGTGATTCTTATAAAGGTAATTCATTGTGCCAGGCACTGGCTTCTCTTCTCACAGCTGGAGAGAGAATGCTGAATGGCAGCAAATGCTTGGATGGTGCGGTGTAACAGGCTGGTTCTAATGCCACTGCCTACTGGATCCTCACACAGTCTGTGGTGCTGCTCATGATCCCACTTCATCAATGAGGCAGCTCAATGAGGTGGACCAGAGAGCGTGCTAGCTCCCCGTTAGAGCCAGATTCAAACCCAGACAGATAAAACCCAGTGTCTGTGCTCCGAGCCTCTGGACCACACTGCCTTTTCATCCAGTCCCTGCTCCTGCTACTCCCCTTCAGCTTTCATCCATCTATGAAGAGCATTTTCCTAAGCTCAGCACCTATATTACCTCCTCACGCCTTCACAATCACCCTGAGGCAGGTCCTACTATTTTCCTCTCTTTTCAGACTGGGAAAGGGAGGTTCAGAGACCAAAACTGGATCCATATTTCTTGGTTAATAAGTGGTGAAGCCAAATGTTCAGGCCGGGTACACACTCTGAAGTCCAAACCCCAACCCACCCGGTGTATTGCCTTTCTCTTGACCTGCTCAAGCAACAGTAGCCTAATCAGAGACCAATACCCTGAAGTGACACAAGCGAGGGGACCAGTTAGGCTTCTAGGTGAGCCTGGCTCACCTGCCTGCTGGGATGGACCTGTCCGCTGGGTGGGCTGTGGGTGCGGCCCGGGGTGGGCGTGCCTGGTGGGCGTGGTCTGCGTGGGTGGCCAGGGTGGGCGGGACCTGAGCCCCACCTGGAAATGGTCTGGAGGTGTTGGATACAGGCTTCTGCCCTTATAGGGGTGGGGAAGACGAGCTAACGCAACGCGTTGGGAGCTGGGGTCTTCTGAGCTAGTTCTAGGGACACAGACCATCCCTGTGTGGAGGGAGCACTGTGGTTCACATGAGGTTTTCTTTTTCTTTCTTTCTTTCTTTCTTTCTTTCTTTCTTTCTTTCTTTCTTTCTTTCTTTCTTTCAACGATTTTATTTATTTATTCATGATAGACAGAGAGAGAGAGACAGAGACACAGGCAGAGGGAGAAGCAGGCTCCATGCCGGGAGCGCGAGGCAGGACCCGATACCGGGACCCCAGGACCGCACCCTGGGCCAAAGGCAGGCGCCAAATCGCTGAGCCACCCAGGGATCCCCTCACATGAGGCTTTAACCCCTCACTAGCTGTGTGATGGGGGTCCTTGACCTCTCCTCTGTCTCAGAGGTGGCTTAGAGGGCTTAGGGGTGAACGGCCAATACATGTTAGTGGGTTCTGCATTCATGAACTCAGATACGTCCTTGATAAGAATCCAGACCATCACTGTATTGTACACCTGAAACTAATATTACACGGCATTTTAACTTCTAAGATTTGAAATAAAAACTTTTTAGAATAGGATAAATTGAAACAGACAAAAAAAAAAAAAAAAAAAAGAATTCACTCTATGGAAAACGTCCTTGCCAAATGCAAGCATCTTCCCTCGGGTCCAGTCTCAACTTCTCTGGCCTGTGGTTCTACAGATGGTGCTGCTTTTTGCTGGACACTCTCCTGGGTGCTCTTCCTTCCCTCCAGGTCTTCTCTTCTCCTCCCAATCTTGGAGGGTGCTGCTCCTCTAGAGGTAGTCTCTCTCAGGGGATTCACCATCCCACCACCACCAGCGGGCTTTCCAAACTACCTTCCCTTGCCCCTCCTCCCATCCTAGCCGTGTTTTCATCTCCAGCTGCCCCCAGGTGTTTTTGTTCCGGGTGTTCCTCTCCTGTTACAAAGCACAACAGACCACATACTGTCTAATACTCGAGTTTAGGGCAGCTAGACCAAAGAGAAAACAGTTAAAATGCACATTTCATATACACTCCAGCATTCCACTTGTAGGAAACTGACTTACAGAAATATTCAAGTCCTCGGGGACACATGTACTAAAGACGTTCATTGTAGCATTAATAAAAGCAAAACAGTAGAACAGCTTATAGGGGAAACTGTGAGTTATGGTACATTCGTACCAGGGGAGAGTGAGCACCAGAAAGAATAAAGCACATCTATAAGAACTGATATAAAAGGATTCTGCAAAATACATGAAAAAAAAGTAACTTGGAGAACAATATGTGTACTATCATCCCTTTTGTGGGTGTGTTTGAAAGCATGTACATGAGATATAAATCAAGGTCTAAAACAGGGTGTCCAAATTAAAATGTCTTTGGACCTAACCTGAAAGCTACAGCTGGTATCAGCGCCTAAGAACAAACAAAGGGACCTCATTGTAAAGTATCGAAGTGCAAAAAATTTAAAGACTACTCTCATGTTTTATCTCTGTGGGTGTGTAGGAGGTAAAGATTCTGACAAGGGCTCTGGAACCTACAAGGCCTTTGTGGCTAGAGTGGCAGAAAATAAAGCCAAACTCTTAAGGTAGAATGTGCATTCTGTTCTAAGAAACTATGAGAAGCCCCTGGGAGGTTCTCAGTGAGGGAGGATGGATCTGTGCGAAGGGGCGGGCCTGGAAGCTTGGGAGACCAGTTGAGAGTCAGGCAGGCATTTGCTGACAGGAGCAAGGGGTAGTGGCAAGGTGGAAAAAATGTGAAGCCTTTAAAAGTAACCTGGCTATCATTTACTTAGATAAGCAATCTCAGAGATTAGCAGTTTGGTGTGATGGCCAGGTCAGGGCATGGAGAGTCCTGGCAACGTTTGGGATTCTTACAGGGGATCTGAGCAGAAAAGAGAAAGAAGTTAGAGTTTGTTTGGATGTGCCCTTAGAACCCAAGCGGGGGGGGGGGGGGGGGGGGGGGAGGGCTAGAAATATGAGTTGACAGCGTGTAGACATGTAGGGTGAACAGGAGACAGTAGTCCAGGATTAATCCCAAGAGATTGACATTTCACTGGGGATTAAATGATACCACTCGTGAAAAACCCCCAGCATAGTGCCTGGAATGCAGCACACACTAAGTAAATGTTAGTTTCCCTCCCCACATGAAATACTTGTTAACTGAGCTCATAGTCAATGATTAATCTGAAACCAGACTGATATTTAAGGATAAACGTAAAATAAGGTGATGGGGCTTATTCAGGATATGAGCCATCACGTACTTGCTGAGTTATACAAAGAAAAGCATTTCAGGAAAGGAAGTTCTGTTCTCTGTACTCCCACTGGGGCCACAGATGATCTCTACACTTTAGGGTGTGTCCTCCCTGGTGGATCTGACTGGAGGGCCAGAAGCCAGGTTGACTCTCCATCTTGCTCACCTGTGATGATGTCTTCTACCCTTTGGGAATGCCTTATGAGTCCTACCTACCAGCTGGGTGTTGATAAACTCATTTTAAAGGATCTGTTTGTTTTCTTCTTTCACTCTGCCCTACCCATCCTGATTTGTACCACCCTAGGGTAGGCCTCAAAAGGATGGACAATATGAATTTTCAATCCAGGGGGTGGGAGGGTGTGTGTGCAGGGGAATTCATCCCTAGTAACTACTAAGGAAGGTTTCTGGTTTGGGGTTTTTCTGAAGAGGCTCATTGTAGCTATTCCAATCCTTTTCTGACTTCAAAATAAGAATCAACTAACCTTTTCTTCGGGGGGCACACCTGGCTTCTGTTTTTTCTCCTGAAGCTTGTAGACTAGAGAATTTCAGGTGCTGTTCTGGAGGTGGTCGTCTTTGTGCTTTGGCGATTTGAGGGGGAGGAACTAGTGTGGAGCCCTTGAGTTGTTTTCTCTGTTTCTGATGTTGAGGGGCCTCCTGGACACCTCTTGTGGAGGGACCAAGGAGGCAACTTAATATATGAGGTTGCAGCCAGAGTGAACTCAGATCTGAAGTTAGATCTTTAGGACTAATCACTTAACTCAGGAGTGATTAACTTTTTTTATGCCATGGACCCCTTGGGAACCTAGTGAAGCCTAGAATTTTTCTTGGAAGGATGTCTTAAATATAAAATAACATGCATAAGATCATACAGGAAACCATATCAAATATAAAGAAGTTTTAAAAATTGTGATTAGTAACATAATGTGTTCTTTTATCAACACATTAAATAACAGATCTAATAGAAATATGTGTTAAATTAACAACCGGAGGTCTGAGAAATTAAGGACTATGGTTTCAAAGTAATAAAAAAATAAATAATGTCTTCAGATAATTGGAACAACTGTAATGTCATGTGAAAATGTGATTTCTATTGGTGACAAATTCAGTTGACTGAAGGTAGTACTTAAGTCTTTTATTCATGAATTTTAAAAATATCAAATTTCAGTTACAGATTAGTGGAAATAAGATATTTCCCCATCCAAGGTCCTAGATATCCTGACTGGTATTTAAAACCACAAAACACAATGAAAGCAACTAGTAGTATATAGATGAAGAAGAACAAGGTTCCTAAAACTAATCTCTGGGATATTCTGGCATTGGAAGATTGAACAAAAGAGGAGGAGGAGCTCAAAAGAGACTGAGAAGGTACCAGCAGTGAGGTAGGAGAGTAGTGGAGGAGAGGGCGGAGTTGAGAAGCCAAGTGAAGAGAATGTCTCTGGGAGAGGATCCAAGGATCTGCATTGTTTATAATCCTGTGTTTGCATATTGGGATTTGCTACGTAGAACAACTTTTAGATTCTTCTCTACTGGACCATTTCCATCGTTCATTCATTCATTCACTCATTCATTCATCCACCTATCCATCCACCCATTCATTCATCCACCCATCCATCCACCGATCCTTCTGTTTATTAATTTTTGTCAATTCCAACAAAATACAAAGCAAAGTGTTCTGGGAATACAGAAGCAATGGCCAATTACTCTGTGACACGCCCTCAATGTTCATGATTAATTCTTACAACAACTCATTTATTATTACTCCCACTCAGTAGATGAAATCAGGGCAGGAGAGATTAAATAAATTATCCAAAGAAAGGGATATAGCCTGGATTTAGACCTGACTTCTTAGCCCTACATCTTTTTTTTTTTTTAAGGATTTGAATATTCATGATTCTCTTTAAAGTTGTTTTACCTCTGCTTCATTAAGATATAACTGACATTTAACTTTGTGTAAGTTTCATAATGATTTGATATATGTGAAACGATTATCACAATAAAGTTAGTTAACACATCCATCACCTCACATAGTTAGAATTTTTTGAGTGTATGTTAAGAATATTTAAGATCTAATCTGTTTGCAAATTTCAAGTATACAATATGATATTGTTAATTAAAGTCATCATATGGTACATGAAACCTCCAAACTTATTCCTCTTATAATTGGAAGTGTATATACTCTGACCAACGTCTCACCTTTCCACCACCCAGCCTCAGCAATCACCAAGCCTACTCTTTGCTTCTATAAGTTCAACTTTTTTAGATTCCACTGCAAGTGATATCATACTGTATTTATCTTTTTCTGATTTATTTTACTTAGCATAATACCATCAGGATGCATCCATGTTGTCACAAATGGTGAGATTTTCTTCCTTTTATTTTTTTTTATGGCTGAATATCCCATTGTATACATACATGCACCACATTTTATTTGACCATTCATCTGTTCAAGAATGGGTAGGGTAGTTTCGATGTCTCAGCTATTGTGAACAATGCGGCAGTGAACATGGGGCTGCAGGCGTATCTCTTCAAGGTATTGCTTTCATTGTCCTTGGACATATGCCCAGAGGTAGGATGGCTGGGTTATATAGTCCTGTTTTTAAATTTTTTTTAAAAAAATTATTTATTTATTTGAGAGAGCGAGAGAGAGCGGGAGACAATTAGAGAGAGTATAAGTAGGAGGAGGGCAGAGGAAGAGGGAGAAGCAGACTCCCTGCTGAGTAGGGAGCTCAACTCAGGGCTAGATCCCAAGAACCTGGGCTCATGACCTGAGGTGAAGGTAGATACTTGACTGACTGAGCCACCCAGGTGCCCCTATCTTTAATTTTTTGAGGAGATGCCATATTGTTTTCCATAGTGGCTGAACAAATTTACATCCCACCAATGGAGCACAAGGGTTCCTTTTTCTCCACATCTATGCCAACACCTATTATCTGTTGTCTTTTTGTTAATAGTCATGGTAACAGGTGTGGGGGAATGTCTCAATGTGGTTCTGATTTGCATTTCCCTGATGATGAGTAATGTTGAGTACCTTTTCATGTATCTTTTTGCTATTTGTTTGTCTTTGAAAAAATGTCTATTCAGAGTTTTTAAAAAGTTGAATGAATTTCTTATATATTTTACATATTAACCCCTTATCAAAAATATGATTTACAAATATCTTCTCCCATTCCTTAGGTTGTCTCTTTATTTTGAGTTTTTCTTTTGTTTTGCAGAAGTTTTTTTTGTTTGATGTAGACTTGTTTATTTTTGCTTTTGTTGCCTGTGTTTTTGGTGTCAGTTGACGTTTTATCTCTTCTCTCTCTTAACCTGATTCCACTTTTTTGAAGCATCATCTTCCAGTTTCTTTGACCCATCACTCTCCTGGTTTCCCTTCTATCTCACTGCTCTTTCTCTCTTATGCTCTATATGAAGACTAATGATCAAACTTTGGGCTGCATCAGAATTGTGTAAATGTTTTGTTAACAAAGAAGAAAAAAGAAAGATGACTAGGCCCTACTCCAGACATTCAGAGTCAGAATGCATGGTCGGATGCTCATAAACCACTGCCTCTTAGGTAAATGGCACAGGTGATTTTGGCATAGACCAAAGTTTTAAACCTAGCACTAGCTAGGATTTTAAAAATTACTTTTCCATATAATAGTTATAATAGAATCAACAAAGTATTCCTTTCATACTTTGAGTGTTATGATAATTCCTTTTCTAAAATGAGATTGTTTCTGTGATTTCACCAGTTATTAAGGATGCAGGAAAGTACACATTCTGAAAACCAATTATAAAGATCAATTCTCTTGTTTCCATCTTATGTCTGAAAATAGAAGAAGCAGTAATACTAGATATGGGTCAGAAGACCCAAGTTCAGTCCCTTTTATAGATGTGATTTTCCAGTTCTGGACTGGATCTCAGTTTTATCTCATTCACGATATGAGAATTGTCATAATCCCTATTGAGACATGATTCATTGTGCTATTGGCTTTCCTCTTCCCCACCTTAGAATAATTAGATGTTTCAAAGTTCCAGAATGACTGTTACAAATATATCCAATCATCAGTTTCTATCTATCTATGGAGGGGTCAGTCCCCTTATCCAGATACTGTTTGATACCTAGAGTTGCCTGGTATAGTTATTTGTTTATATTGAAAGGTTATTTTGATAAAAGATGGAAGGCTGAATAATAATTTTATTGCTTTGGGGACAGACTTTTTACTAGAGTAGAAATAAAGAATAGATAAAATGTGAGCTGAAAAAATTATGAATGTGAGGGAAAAGCAAGATGAGGATTCATCTCTAACTAACAGATCTAACAAATCTCAAAAAAGCCTATGCTCATTTCCTTTTGTTCCCTTTGTGTGTAAGAAAAAAAATCTCTGCAAGATTCTGATTATGATGTAGGGTATGGCTGGATAGAAACAGGTCACAAAAATAGCAAACCTATTTCTAAAATCAGGAAGAAAACTGCCTTGGACAGATCTGGTTGGAGTGTTTTTGTTTTTGTTTTTTCCTCCTCTCAATCTATAAAACAAACATTTAGTAGTAAACTGCTGTAAACACAGTTCACACAACTTGTTTGGCACCTTAATAAAGTCTCAGTTCTCTTTCTTTGTAGATACTCTGGCCACCACCTTCCATGAAGGGTTTACTCAAGACAGATATGATTTATTCTAGACCTGTGTTGCCCAACATGGTAGTCTTCAGCCACATATAGCTATTCAGATTTCAACTTGAATGAATTGAAATGAAATAAAACTAAAAATTCAGTTCCTTGGACACAATAATCAATCACATTTCAAAGGTTAGTAAGGTATATGTGACAATGGCTTCTGTGTTGGAGCTGTGTAGACATTGAACATTTTCATCATCACAGAGAATTCTATTTAATAACAGTACTTGAGAGCAATTTAGCTCCCTCAAGAATGTTTGGTAATATCTGGAGATGTTTTAGGTTGTCAAAAGAGAGGGTTGTGTGCAAGGGTGCTGCTAAAAAATCCTACAGTGCTTAGGATAGTCTTAAACCAAAAAGGATTATCTGGGCCAAAATAGCAACAGTGCCAAGGTTGAGAAACTGCTCGAAAGGTAGGAATCTGTTAGATTGATGATTGGCATCAGGTAACAAGCACAATGAAATCATGGTGGGACCCCATAGGATTTAGCTCAGGGCATTTTCCTTAAGATCACAGGTAATAGATCTCCCTGGTTTCCCTTATTTGTTTGGGCTATTGTTTGTTTTTGAAGATTTTACTTATTTATTTGAGAGAGAGAGGGAAAGAGAGAAAAAGAAAATAAGTGGTGGGGAGGAGCAGAGGGAGATGGAAGCAGATTCCTCACTGAGGAGGGAGCCTCTCACTGAGGAGGGAGCCTGATGCAGGGCTTGATCCCAGGATCCTGGGATCATGACCTGACCCAAAGGCAGATGCTTAACCCATTGAGCCACCCAGGTGCCTCTGTTTGGGCTATTATTGATTGGGTAGAGTCTCTGGAATATTTGAACCAATCCATATATCATTAATTGATCCAATAACATTAATTTCCCTAAATAAAAGCTCACTTTTGGGGTGCCTGTGTGGCTCAGTAGATTGGGTGATGGACTCCTGATTTTGGCTCAGGTCATGATCTCAGGGTCATGAGATGGAGTCCAGTGTCAGGATCTGCACTCAGTGGAGTCTGCTTGAGATTCCCTCTACCCCTCCCTTGCCCGCACTTGCACGTGCTCTCTTAAATAAATAAATAAAACCTCTTCTTTTTCTTTTTTAAAAAAGCTCACTTTTAACAACTCTTATGCTTAGTACCAAGCTTACTAATTTCCCCAATGAAAAATCTATCTGAAACATTTATTATGTTTACCATGATGGCTCTCCTATAGCCTAGAAGCCTTTCTCATAAGTGGCTGACTATGTGCTCCTGATCGGTGCCAAAGATAAAACAAGCCAGAACATAGCAAAGATCTGCCACCTTAAATTTAATTATTTTTCAAAGTACTCAAACATCAGTATCACACACACACCAAAAATCTGAATGTAGGGGTATATGGGAGTCTTTGTGTTTCTGCTACTTCTTTTCGTTCTTGGCCAAAGCTCAGGTCCCTAGTTCCTCAAATACACAAGCGTATCCAGCCAGGGTGATTCATTACCCTGTACCCTGTATCCATGACATGTTGCTGCCTGCAGTGTGTCATGTCTTATTTGACTGGACCAAAGGCCACTTATGCATGCATTGCAGTTTGTCCACCTTGTGTGCAAATTCTCCCATATCTTGATACCTTTACACTGACTTCGGGCCTACCATAATGAGACCTATGATACCCTTAATTTCGGGGCTTTGTTTCCTTTGCCTATTAAATGAAGGGGGTTGATCTGCTACTCCTTTAGTTCCCTTTTAGTTATAGCTTCCTATAACGCTACACTATTGGCTTGGTAGCCACCTTCACCTACACTAAACTCAAAGAAGGTCAAGTGATTTTGCTGTCTCCTTAAAGCTCATTATAATGGATTTTAACACAGCTGAAATAGTTAGGGATGAAATTGATGTTCACAAGTTCTCACAGAATTAATTCTAAGAGAGAGAGAAAAGGAATTGTAGCAAAATGTCAGTGAATCCAGTTGGAAGACATATAGGTATGCATTACAGAATTCTTCCACCTTTAATAAGGATGACTTCTTTTTCAATGAAAAATTAAAATAAAAACAAAATGAGGTGAATTTCTAACTCAGTGCAGTTGTCCAAAGGGATTTGTTTGCTCCCTGCTAAAGTCAAACTCAGAAATTTCCTAACTATCCAAAGAAACATATTCTTTCTTTCTGGAAGCTGTTGACACACAGGAATGAAAAGACCAGGCAAAATGAGCACCCCCCTATTGATTTTGGAGAATGCCATAGCCCAACACTTCAGCTTGTTCTTTTAACAAATAATGAATACAACATTTATCTTGTCCCTCCAAAAATGGAAAATAGGGACATAAGACTTTAAAAACATGTTGAACTACAGTTTTGTACATGTTGAAAACACGTGAGGGTTTTACAGTTGACCCTTGAACAACATGAGTTTGAACTCCTTGGGCCCACATACATTTGAATTTTTTCCCATAAATACAGTATGGTACTGTAAATGTACTTTCTCTTTATGATTTTCTTTTAAAAATAGGTTTTTATATAAATTTCAGTTAGTTCACATACAGTGTAATATTAGTTTCAGGTATACAATTTAGTGATTCAACACTTCCATACAACATCCAACTCCTCACAAGTGCCCTCCTTAATCCCCATCACCTATTTCTCCCATTCTCCCAACCACTTCCCCTCTGGTAACCATCAGTTTGTTCTCTATAGTTAAGAGCTTGTTTCTTGGTTGGCCTAGCTCTCTCCCTCCACCCACCCCATGATTGTTAGTTTTGTTTCTCAAATTCCACATATGAGTGAAATCATATGGTATTTGTCTTTTTCTGACTTACTTTGCTTAGTATAATACTTTCTCGATTCCATGCAAATGGCAAGATATCATTCTTTTTTATGTTTGAGTCATATTCCATTGTGTGTGTGTGCATGTATATATATATATATATATACACACATCTTAATCCATTCATCAGTCAATGGACACTTGGGCTTTTTCCATAATTTGGTTATTGTTGATAATGCTGCTATAAACATCAGGGTGCATATATCCCTTTGAATTAGTATTTTTGTATTCTTTGGGTAAATATCTAGTAGTGCAGTTGCTTAATTGTAAGGTAGTTCTATTTATATATATTTATATATTGTTTTCCAGAGTGGCTGCACCAGTGTCGTTCCTATCAACAGTGTGGGGAGGGTTTCCCTTTCTCTACATCCTTGCCAACATCTATTGTTTCCTGTGTGGCTGATTTTAGCCATTCTGACAGTTATGAGGTGATATCTCATTGTAGTTTTGTGTTTGCCTGATAATGAATGATGTTGAACATCTTTTCATGTGTCTGTTGGCAATCTGCCTGTCTTCTTTGGAAAATGTCTATTCATGTCTTCTGCCCATTTTTAAAACTGGATTATTTTTTTACTGAGTTTTAGTTTTATAAGTTCTTATATATTTTGGATGCTAACCCTTTATCAAATATGTTATTTTCAAAATATCTTCTCCCATTCTGTAGGTTGCCTTTGAGTTTTGTTGATTGTTTCCTTTGCTGTGCAGTTTTTATTGTGATGAAGTCCCAAATAGTTTATTTTTGCCCTTGTTTCCCTTGCCACAGGAGACATATCTAGTAAGAAGCTGCTATAGCCAATGTCAAAGAGGTTACTGCCTGTGTTCTTCTCTAGGATTTTAATGGTTTCCTGTCCCACATTTAGGTCTTTAATCCATTTTGAATTTATTTTTGTGTATGGTGTAAGAAAGTGGTCCACTTTTATTCTTTTGCATATAACTGACCAGTTTTCCAGTATCATTTGTGGAAGAGACTTTTTTCCATTAGATATTCTTTCCTGCTTTGTATAAGATTAGTTGACCATATAGTTGTGGGTCCATTTCTGGGTTTTCTATTCAGTTCCACTGATCCAGAAGTCTATTTTTGTGCCTGTACCATATTGTGTTTTTGTTTTTTTTTTTTAATTTTTATTTATTTATGATAGTTACAGAGAGAGAGAGAGGCAGAGACACAGGCAGAGAGAGAAGCAGGCTCCATGCACCGGGAGCCCGACGTGGGATTCGATCCCGGGTCTCCAGGATCGCGCCCTGGGCCAAAGGCAGGCGCCAAACCGCTGCGCCACCCAGGGATCCCCCATATTGTGTTTTTTAAAGAACTTTAAAAAAAATACTTTTAATTTATTTGAAAGAGAGAGAGAATGAACAGGGAGAGGAGCAGAGGGGGAGGGACAAACAGATTCTACATTGACCACAGAGCCAAAGCAGAGCTTGTTCTCATGACCTGAGATCATGATCTGAGCAAAATCAAGAGTGGTTCCTAATGAACTGAGCAACCCAGGCACCCCTATCATATTGTCTTGATCACTACACTTTTGTAATATAACTTGAAGTCTGGAATCATGATGCTTCCACCTTTGGTTTTCTTTTTCAAGGTTGCTATGGTTATTTTGGATCTTTTGTGATTCCACACAAAATTTTAGGATTGTTGTTCTAGTTCTATGAAAAATGCTATTAGTATTTTGATCAAGATTGCACTGTGTAGATTGTTTTGGATAATATAGACACTTAACAATATTTGTTCTTCCAATCCGTGAGCATGCAATGCTTTTCCATTTCTTTGTATCATCTTCAATTACTTTCATTAGTGTTTTATGGTTTTCAGAGTACAAAACTTTTACCTTTTTGGTTAGGTTTATTCCTAGTATCATGTGCTTTTTGGTGCAATTATAAATGGGATTGGGTCTTTGATTTCTCTTTCTGCTGATTCATTATTGTGTGTAGAAAGGCAACAGGCTTCTGTACATTGATTTTATATTCTGTGACTTTACTGAATTCATGTATTAGTTCTAGAAATCTTTCTAGTTCTAGTTCTAGAAAATATTTCAGATTTTCTATATAGAGTGCCATGTTGTCTGCAAACAGTTAAAGTTTTGCTTCTTCCTTGCTGATTTGGATGCCTTTTATTTCTTTTTGTTGTCTGATTGCTATGGCTAGGACTTCCTGTAATGCTAGATAGTGATCAAAGATATGGAAAAAAAAAAGGAAAAACTGAGTAGAATAGGGACATTGGGGTACCAGAGAGTAGGAGGACTGGTTTCAGTCTTCGTAGGGTGGCCTCCCTGAGAATGGTGCAAGCAGGTGTCTGGCAGAAGGATGGTCAGGGCACTGACTGTGCAAAAGTATGATGTTCTGTCATGAGGTGTGTCCGGGTGGCTAGGGTGATGGAGTTGTGGACAACGGGACTGAGGGTGAGGTCAGAAGTGTGAAGATGATCGGAGGAGGGTACAGGAGGGTGTGACATGATCCTATTTACCTTTTAAAAGAAATCATTGTGGCTACTGTGGAAAGTAGACTTACTGAACCCATTCTCTGAGGTGATATGCTTCTAGGGCCACCTTCTGCTTTTGATTAGGTTCTGCAAATCCAGTGAGTTCTAAATACTGGCCCTGTCTGGCCTGGTTATAGGTGATGTCAGATGTCAACCTAGTAGCTGCCATTTATCTTTGGTTTTGCTCCCATAACCCTCATCTTTAAACTTGGCATTTCTGGTAGGTTCCAGTTAGGGATACTGAAAATAACCTTGTTATTTTCAAAAAACTTTTCTTTAATTAGTTACAGTAAATCTGTTTCTTAATAATTAAGAATTTCATGCATCTTAAATCCTTGAAAACATGGTTTTCCCCTATATTTGTTCTCTTCCACCCTTGTAGACCTGATAAATACCTTAGAAAAGCTTCAGTCTGACAGCATAATTAAGGTATACTTTTATAGTGCTTCCTTAACCTCTGTCATTCAAAGAGGAAGGAAAATGGAATATTTGAGGCTGGAAGAACAAGGTGGCAATGAGTTTTATTATGTCAAGATGGAAAGGAATATTAGTATTTAGTGAAATAAAGTGGGAGGACAGTAAATGATCCCCTAACGAGATTCTGGTTAGCATCATGCACATGGGAAGATGCAGTCGTGATTGGCAGAGCCCAGGAGATGCATCTTTCAAATACAAGGGATAAAGTGCCAGCGGGAAAAGATTACATAGGAAAAAGAGAAAGCTCACCCTTACTTAGCATAGGCTGGTTGCTGAGCTCTCTGGTTGGATCCAAGACCTAATGCCTCATCTATGGACTCAGAGCAGAATTTCTAACTACATTCTTCGTGGTCCTCTCTGGTCTTCTACTCCCTTCCCAGACTGATCTTGGTAGGGAGAGCACGCTTCAGGCACCCTGGAATTCCCCTAACCAGCTTCTGTACTCTCTCCAAACTGTTGCCTTTACCTGAACTCTAAGTCTTTAATTTTGTAAAAGCTATTCATCCTGGAATGCCCAAGAAGTAATGATGGGGTCCCTCAATGTATTCCCATAGCACTTTGTAATGATGGGAGGATGGTTCTGTAATGAGTGCCCACAAGTGCACCAGGCACTGTAGCATACTTTTCTACATGTAAGTTTCAGTTGTTTCTCTCATTGACACTAGAAGTATGGGTTTTACTGCATTTTTCAAGTAAGAAGAGAGACACCCAGAATGACTAAGTCACATAGTAACAGTTATACAGAAAGACTCCCCAGTTAAGCTTCTCACATCTGCATGAATGGTTCTGATCCTATTATAGTTTGTACTATTGTGACTTGTTTACCTTGTTTACCTGGTGGGTTACCAACGTCCTTGAGGAATAAGACAATGTCACATATGTCTTTATCTTTTCCATAGCTTTTGGTATGGCACCTTACACATAGTAGGGGTATACTATCTGTGTGATAGAGTCCATGATACTCAGAATGTCTAATATGCACACTTTGAATTCTCAAGGTTATTAACATCCTTTGATAGTGAAGAGGGGTGTTTTAAGAGTAATTATGAGAGAACTTGGCTGATAGCAAAATTTGCCAAGAAATCAGAAAAAAATTTCAGGTTGGTTCCGAGGCTAACCCACATGACAAGGGAAGAAGAAAATTCTCCCGTGGGTAGAGGTACCTCAGAAAAGCTTCTATTACAACTGATTCAAAGCAGAGTTCTGTGCTTAGTGAAGTCCTATTCCCACAGGGCTGAGATCAATATCCCTCTTTATAGATTAAAATGTTGCTAATCTTGAAAATCAGCAGCAAATTGGTTGCCTGGAGAAGGTATGTTTTGCTAATCCAGTATCAGTCTTTTGCAGGGAATGATTGAAACCCAATCTGGGAAGGGCTTTTTGATCATTACACACTGGATCTGGAGAAGGCTGGACCATATCTAGATGTCCTTTGTATTTAATCTTACAAACAGTTGTAATGAGAGGTCTTAGCAGCTCCATGTTAATGAGCTTTCTTTGGGCAAGCTTTCTTTTTCTTTGGACAAGCTCTATGTTCTAAGGACACGAGTTGCCCTTGATAGCAGATGAGGTCCAGCAGATGAGAAAGCATGGATTCATCAGACCTGGATACGTATAGAAATTTATTACATGAAAAAGGTGGCATATCATATTAGCTGAGAAAATATGACTTATTTAGTGCATGGTGCTGGAAAAACATATGACCAATTAGAAAAAAAAAAAGAACGAGATCCCAATTTTCCTTTTTATTACTGTTAAAAAGAGACAACATGTCTATAATGGAGTCACTTTTGCTAAGCCACTGCTAGACTTAATACCTCACCTGATCAAGGTTTCAGCCTGTATAGGAGTGGAATTTTAAACCAATTAGTCTGGAACTTTCTCTTATTAGGTAGGAAAATTTTGCCTCTATCTTTAAATATTTTTTTTGGATGGTGTAGGAATTAAACTAACATGAAACAGGTCAACAGGAGAAAATAAAGATTAATTATATATATACAGTGCCTCTCTAAGAATATGAGGCCCATAGGCAGTCAGGAAAATAAGGCTCATATGTTATCCAGAGCTAAGGAGAAAAGTATAGGGGTCTGGGACTTCAAAGAGAAGGAATGTAATTCACAGGCATATGAAAGAATACATTCTTGGTAAACAAATGTCTGCAGAGACACAGACATTGGAATTTAGAGAGGAATTTTAACGGACTTTGCTAAGACCCTCACAGTCTACCACACCTTATTCATATTATACTGTAGTTACCTATGGTGATAGCTTATCTTTATTATTTTATTGTATTTTTAATTTATTTTTAAGATGTTATTTATTTATTCATGATACACACACACACACACACACACACACACACACAGAGAGAGAGAGAGAGAGAGAGAGGCAGAAACATAGGCAGAGGGAGAAGCAGGCTCCATTTAGGGAGCCAGATATGGGACTGGATCCTGGGACTCCAGGATCATGCCCTGGGTGGAAGGCAGGTGCTCAGCCGCTGAGCCACCCAGGCTTCTCTTATCTCTATTATTTTAGATAAATGAGGGGAATATCAAAGGTTCTTGCTGAGCCTTCTCTTTCTTAAACATAATCAGCCTAAAATAATTTATATGGCAAAGAGACATATTTTGTGTTGGTAAATTTTGCTCCCCTATTCTGATCAGCACTAGTGAGGTAGCCTGCCTGAGAACACTTCCCCTAAGGGAAGGTAGCCTTGTCTGAAGTAATCTACTTTTTTTCTTTTCAAGTAATCCATTCTTAACTTTTTTGTTCCATTCTCTTGCATATAAAATCCTCTTATTTTGTACAATTCCTTGGAACACTTTTCCATCTACTAGGAGGAGTGCTGCCTAACTCATAATCTTGGAATAAAATCAATTAGATCTTTAAATTTACCTGGTTGAATTTTGTTTTCTAACACATGAGAAGAAATGCAGATGATAAAAATATTAATGTTAAAAACAAGTCCATATTAATGTTAAAAACAAGAAAATATGGAAATTAAAACTTAGAATGGGAAAGGCCTAGGTTCGGATGAAAAAAACCATAAACAAACCAATAAAGAATTTGATGAATTTGCAACATGAAAACATACAAGTTTTACGAGGAAAAATATCAACAAAAATCAAGAGATAAGAGACAAGCTGAGGAAAATGTATTTGCGTATGAAAAACCTATTAAAAAAATAAAAGGAGCTCCTGCAAATAAATGTGAAAGAGCTCAACAACTCAATCGTGGTGAAGTTTTGCAATATAGATGAGGTTTGGTAGAGTGAGGTCTGGAGCCAATGACCAAGAAAGAATGCTTGAGATATCTTTGGTGCAAAATGGTGGTTTTATTTTTTTATTTTTTATTTTTTATTTTTTTTGGTGGTTTTATTAAAGCACAAGGACAGGACCCATGGGCAGGAAGAGCTGCTGCCCTGGGCCTATGAGAGGTGGCTGATTATATACCTGAGAGTTGGGAGGGGTTTGAGGATAGCGTACTCTAAGGAATTTTGGAAGTGAGGTTTCCAAGACCTTGGGGTGGTGGTGGTGGTGGCTATTATTGTGAAAAGGTCACTGATTACCATCTAATAAAACTTGAGTCATGGGACCCTTCAGATGTATATCAGTGAGCCATGTGCTTGGAGGATGATTGCCAACACGTATCTTGGGGGTTTAGAGATAAAGGGAAATTTCTAAAAGAAAGTGGTTGAGCAACTGCCTTTGGCCCAGGGCGTGATCCTGGGATCCTGGAGTCGAGTCCCACATTGGGCTCCCTGCATGGAGCCTGCTTCTCTCTCTGCCTGTGTCTCTGCATCTCTCTCTGTGTCTCTCATGATTAAATAAATAAAATCTTAAAAAAACAAAATAATTTTTATATGTTAAAGTAGACTTACAGGATCCTGGGGGTCGGGCTAAGATTGCCTTTTGCCCTTAGCAAAGTATTAACATCGAAGCAGTTGAACCTGTAGAGGAATGTCTCTCTGCCTCTTTCAAGACTTGTCAATGTGCTGCCCCAGGCTCATGCCTTGTCCTCAGCTAGCCCTGTGTTCCCCCATCAATACTAAATAAAACAAGATGGATATAGAAGGATACAGTCTAATACATTGTAATGCAATAGTCAAATACAGGATGCAGAAGCAGAACGTTTTATGTGTTATGGTACCATACGCGTAAAAAGGTGTATATATGCACCCAGAGTTGTTAGTCCTTAGAATGTCTCTGAGGGTAGTATCCTCTGAAGATTGGGGCACAGGGATAGAGGGAGATATGCTTTCTGTTCTAAATCATTTGAATCTCTTATTTCATTTGGAAATACTGAAATATTATATACCCTCAAGAGAATAAATAAAATACCATGTAAATTATGAGACATAATATATATAAAATAAACACCTATGAGGTAATCCCTCAGCATGGAACATTCTTGACATTTTCTATGGACTTTTCTCTATCTCATTACTTTGCCTCTCATTCCACCTCATCTCTTAAGGTGATCCTTGTCCTGAATTTGTTAGAAGGTCATTGCCTTTCCTTCCTTTCTAGATTTGCAATATAGGTATGCACCCTTAGGTGAAATATTCTTTGGTATTGTTTATTTACAAACTTTATACAAATGGTATAATATTTTGTTTATTCTTCTGCAACTAGTTAATTCGCTTTCTCCCCCTAAAAGGTAGCAGAATATGGCACCACAAAATATGCATTTTTGGCATCTGGATTATTTTGATAGCAGAAATATTGGTTGGGGTGGAGGAGGGCAAAGGGAGAGGTAGACGCAGACTCTCTGCTGAGCTCAGAGCCCCACTCTGGGCTACATCTCAAGACCCTGAGATGTTGACCTGACCCAAGTCAGAGGCTTAATCAACTGAGCCATCCAGGTGCCCCTGGAAGTTATGTATGTAAATAAACTTGTTTGTTTTTCTCTTGTAAAACTATCTTTTATTACATGAGGGTCTCAGTTAAGAATTCAGAAGGATAGTAGATGCCTGGGTGGCTCAGTGGTTGAACCTATGCCTTTAGCTCAGATTGTGATCTCAAAATCCTGGAATCAAATTCCTGCATAAGGCTTCTCTTAGGGATCCTACTTCTGCCTCTGCCTGTGTCTTAGCCTCTCTCTCTCTGTGCCTCTCATGAATAAATAAATAAAACTCTTAAAAAATAATTCAGAAGGTTAGAAAAAATTACATTCCCCATTATATATCTCCAAATTCTTTTTCTTTTCCTTACTTTTAAGCTGGAAGTGGAGCCCAATGCAGGGCTTGAACTCACAACCCAAAGATAAAGACTTGAGCTGACATCAAGAGTCAGACATTTAACCAGCTAAGACACTCAGGTGCCCCTCTTTTTTTCTTTAAAAAGATTTTATTTTTAGTAATCTCTATACCCAATGTGGGGCTTGAACTCACAACCACTGAGATCAAGAGTCCCATGCTCATTGGATTGAGGCAGCCAGGTGCCCCCCTCATATTATTTTCTAAGAATAATCTATGTTGAAGCTTATAGCTATGGTCCACTTATTTCATTGTGGTATAGTATTCCTTTGAATCAATCAAATCAATATCATTTACCTATTTAGTCTTCTGTTGATGGACATTTGAGTTGTTCCATTTCTTTATATCACAAACAATGTTGCTGGGAACATTCTTGAATATGTTTTAGTGCAAGAATTCTGAGGGGCTATAGATATAGATCTGGATGTTTTTTTCTGTCAAGACAGTATATCTTTTCATATGTTTGTTGACCATTCTTAGAAATGTCTGTTCATGTCTCTCACCCATTTTTCTATTGGATTATTGGTCATCTTATTAAATAACAGGAATTCTATAGTTACTTGTGGCAAGTCACTGAAATTCTACCGCACTATTAGAATTTTTTGCTTTGTGAGGGCACTATTTACAAAAATTAAAAATACCTTAGTAGATGTTTTAAGTGTTGGTGCCCTCAAGAATTGCAGGAGAGGAATAAATCTTTCTCAATCCTCTTAGGATCACAAGATGAAGCTAAAAATTAAGTTGACAAAGATTAACAAAGGGAAAGGCACGAAGATTTTATTGAATTTTTACATGTTCATAAGAAAGTGAAGATGTCAAGAAGTAACTAGAGCAGGAAGCTTTTATACCTTTTAGATAAGAAAACAATATATTTGTGAAGCACTGACAAGACCAAGGTGTTTGGACTAAGGGAGGCTCAACTAGGGCTAGGTAGTTTGTCTCTCCTTAACTAGGGAGGGAAAAGTTAGTTTAACAAAGTTTGTTTGCAGATTCCTTTGGTGCCAGCTATGGGCTGATATATGTCTAACTCCAGTGAAAGGAGAATTGATTTCCTGCCTTTAGGCAGAAATAGGGAAGCTTTTTCTATATTTACTAATTGTGTTCTTAACAGCCTTTAGTTAAAAAACAGTTTTCATGTAAAAGAGACATATTTTCTTCAACATCTTGAAAGTTAAAAATGTATACAGTTAACACTTGAATATCCTACATAGTCAAAAACCCGAGTATAACTTTTGACTTTTCAGAGACTTAACTACTAATAGCCTGCTGTTGACTGGAAGCCTTACCAATGACATAAACAGATGATTTACACGTGTTTTGTATGTTATCTATATTATATACTATATTCTTATAGTAAAGGAAGCTGGGAAAAGAATGCTATTAAAATAATAAGGCAATCATAAAGCATACATTTACAGTACTGTACTTTTTTTTTAATTTTAATTTTTATTTATTTATGATAGTCACACAGAGAGAGAGAGAGAGAGGGAGAGAGAGAGAGAGGCAGAGACACAGGCAGAGGGAGAAGCAGGCTCCATGCACCGGGAGCCTGACATGGGATTCGATCCCAGTTCTCCAGGATCACGCCCCGGGCCAAAGGCAGGCACCAAACCGCTGCGCCACCCAGGGATCCCTACAGTACTGTACTTACAGAAAAAAAAATCTGTGTTTAAGTAGATCTGTGCAGGTCAAACCTACGTTGTTCAAGGCTTAACTGTATTTTCTGATCTCCCCTCTAGACAGGCCCATTCATTATGTCTGAGGTAAGACACAGAACTCTGCATTTATAGCAGTTGATGGAGTTGATTCTGACTATCCTTGGAGAAACACTACCTCTGAGGGCATATAAGGGAGGTAAAAATGGGCAAGAGTAGAGGAGAGAGGAAATGAGAGAATTCAGAGAAATGACATGGTGAAAAAGAGAGAAGTTTGGAGATCCAAGTTAGAGGGCATAGTCTAGTCCAATATCAGGAGAGATGAATGTTGAATGTGAGCAGGTCTCAACCACAAGTATGAGGAGAGGAGATAGAGTTAAAGTAATGCCATTAGGAATGATTCAGGAAGCAACTAAATGAGAAATGAAAGTTGGCAAGTAAGAAATAAAACTAAACTGAGAAGTATTCATTCATTCATCTGGTTTACAAATAACTGCTGAACGGTTAGCATGTGTCAGATGCTGAGCAAGATGCTGGGAATGAAAAGATAATTAAGAAAATGTTCCTTACCCTAAAAGGGCATCAGAGAGGTCAATGTGCAAAAGGAGTAATGCAGTAAGGTACTCTAAATGTTGGAACGAGTGTTAAAGAGTGCTATGAAAGTAATACTTGTTGTTGGGGTATGATCATCAAAGACATTTTTGGAAACACCTCCTCTACCCCTGCATAATTTTGTTTCATTCATTCAGCAGAGTGTACTGCATGCCTATTACAGGCCAGGAGTGAGGAACACGACAGACAGTTGCTCCTCTTAGAGAGGCGACATTCCAATAGGAAGAGATAGACAATGCAATGATCAAGCAATAAATGAACAAGAAAAATAGTAGGTGGTGATATGGGCTAGGTATAAAATTAAAGTCAGAAGGGCAGGCTTCTCTGAGGAGGTGACAGCAGTGCAGATCTGAGTTAGGAGCTGGCATGCAAGAGTGGAGGGGATGTAGTGGGCAGGTGGGGGTAGGTAGATGGGAGGACAGGGAGAACATTCTAGGCAGAGCAAACTGAAAAAAAATCTGTGTTTAAGTAGATCTGTGCAGGTCAAACTTATGTTGTTTAAGGCTTAACTGTATTTTCTGATCTCTCCTCTAGACAGGCCCATTCATTATGTCTGAGGTAAGACATAGAACTCTGCATTTATAGCACATATTCTTAGGTGGGTTTGAATTGAGCTGGTGGAGAACAAAGGCTATCATGGAGAAGGGGAAGAAAATGGTCAGTAGAGTAAGAGAGGAAATAGGCCGGATCCTAAAAGCCAGGTTAAAGAATATTATTTTGTTCAATGTCATGAAATCTATTAGAAGATTGTAAATTGGGGTGTGAAAGAGGTTTGATTTATATTTCTAAATAACATTCTGGCTGCACTATAGAAAATAGCTTGGGGTTGAAAACCAGAAGACCACTAGAAGCTTATGGTAACATTTTAAGCCCAGGGACTGAGCAGTGTAGATGGTGGTGGATGTTTAGATATTTTATCCTACACTGAATCCTCCTTAAATCCTTCCCAGAGTCTCATAAAGAGATTATCCCCATTTTGTGGCTAATAAACTGAAGCCATGGGTGAAGGAGTTTGCCAAAGTTCACAGAGTCATGGAGCTATTAAATAGCAGACAGCAGTTCAGTTAAGCCAGTGGTTTCCAAACATGGATATAATAGGGACTCAATGGGAGGATTGGGCAACCCCTCCAGGGCAATAATATCTGAATTTCCTGAGAGGAGCTAAATTTTTTTTCTTTTTCACAAAAAAATAGACCTTATTTTTATAATAGTTAAGGTTCACAGCAAAATTGAGTGGAAAGTACAGAGATTTCCCATATATCCCCTGCCCTCCACACATGCAGAGCCTTCCCCATTATCAACATCCCTCACCAGAGTGACTCATTTGCTTCAACTGATGAATCTACACTAACACATCATTATCACCCAACGGCTACAATTTACATTAGGATCAGTCTTGGTGCTGTATGTACTATGGGTTTGCACAAATGTTTATTGACGTGTATCTACCATTATGGCGTCCCACCGAGTAGTTCCACTGACCTAAAAATCCTTTGTAGTCTATCTGTTCATCCCTCTCTCCTTGGAAACCATTCAACTTTTCCCTGTCTCCACAGTTTTGACTTTTCTGGAATATCATGTAGTTGGAATCTTATGCAGCCTCTTCAGGCTGGCTTGTTGCACTTAGTAACATGCACTTATGTTTCCTCCGAATCTTTTCATGGTTTGATAGTTCATTTGTTTTTAGCGCTGAATTAATCTATTCACCTACTGAAGGACACCTTGGCTCCTTCTAAGTATTGGCAAATAGGAATAAAGCCCCTATAAATATCCGCGTGGAGGTTTTTGTGTGGGAGTATGTTTTCAGCTGAATTGAATCAATACGAAGGAGCATGATTACACCTGATTGTGTAGTAACAGTATACCTCAGTTTACCTCAGGATACCTCAGACCTCAGTTTTCTCACTTGTAAAATTGGACCAGCATCCCTGGCCTCTCCCCACTAGATGCCAAAAGCACCTCCCCCACTCCACTTGGTGACAATCAGAAATGTCTGCAGGCATTGCTCCCAAATGTCCCCCCAGAGGCAAAAATCCCTGCTGGTTGAGACCCACAGCAGTAAACAGAGACTCAAGATACAATAACATCTTATGAGATCTTGTTTTTAACTGCTTTGGGGAAGACCGTTGTAGCCTCAGCACCTGGAAGAGGAGGGAAAAAGTGGCCACAAGTCAGGCTGGGCTGGATCATTATTGTTCAAGATTGGTCCTTGGAGTTCACTGGTTAAACTTCCCCTTTGAGGAGAGGTGGACCATCGCTGAGGCAGACCTTGTGATCTGGAAAACACTGGAGACCTTGCGTAAACTTTCTTTTGTTTTTACCCCTTTTCTGACATTAAATTCACTTAATGGGTTAAAGAGTACACACAGTTAAAATGAGCCTACTAAGGACACTATTTTATTTTCTGTCTAATAGTGGCCGTGCAGCTCCTGGCTCTGAAAATGTAAGGAAAGTGGTGCTTCATGCATTACCCTCTGTGTGAGTATTGCAGGTTGTGTGTTCTGTTCACCTTACTCTAATCTCCCTTACTGAGGACTCATGAACATGGCAGGCAAGTGGTTAAGTTTTTTAAACTTTCTGTATCATTTAAGTGTTGTAACAACCCAGTGAGTTAGGTACTCTTATCATTTCCATTCTCAAGGAAATTGAGACTTAGTGAGATTGAGTTGCCAAAGGTCATGCCTTGTAAATGATGTGTTTGGGATCAAAATCAGACATCAGGATCCAGAGTCCATTCTTAACCCCAAGGCTCTGTGTCTACTAGGTGAAGAAGAAAGAATTTTCGTTCTTTCTTTCTTTCCTTTCTTAAAGGTTTATTTATTTATTTTATGGGTCAGGGCAGAGGGACAGGCAGAGAGAGAATCCTAAGCAGACTCCCCACTGAGTGTGGAACCTGGCACAGGGCTCCATCTCATGACCCTGAGGTCATGACCTGAGCCAAAATCAAGAGTCAGAAGGTTAACCTACTGAGCCACCCAGGCTCCTCTAGTGGAGGAACTTTCTAACAGATAAAACTGGCTACTCTCTGGGGCAGAAAAATATACTCTTCTTTCTTCTAAATTCTTGGGTGGTCCAATAATTCAATTGACATAAAACAGATAAACAAGAGAAACATAATATCGTACAGTGGGAACTGCATAAAAATATGAGACTCAAAGAAGTCACTAAAGCAGGAAGCTTTTATGACAATATATTTGTTGTATTTACTGTGATGAATCAACAAGACAAAGAGGTTTGAGCTTGGGGTAGTAAATTGGTGAAGAAGTAACAAGATTTGTTTATACAGCCTTCTTAACTCTGCATTTGCTATGTCTGGTGATAAGGATGTCTTCTACTCTCCTGGGACAGGTACCTTTCACCCGGCAAATTTAGTTCTTGCTTTCAGTGAGACAAAGGATGATCAGGGCATCCTTCTTGTACTGGCTGTATCTCAAGCACCTTTCATTCAAAATAATCAGTATGTCAAAGTGGCATATTTTGGGGTGGCCTATTCGGTTCCTCTTTACTGCCAAGAAGAGGACTGGACTCCTGTAAGTAGAAAGTCTGAATGGAATTGAAAGGGTTCTTTTACTGGGTGTAAAGTCTGTATAAAACTGAGGGACTTCCTAAACTCAGCTTCTGTAATCTGTGCCATGGGAGCTAAACACAGAAATACAGTTGATCCCATTTCCTACAGATGTGCAAATTCACCTACTTTCTAAGATTTATTTGTAACCCCCAAGTCACTGCATATAGTGCCTTAGCAGTCGTTTGCGGACATGTGCAGATTGGAGCAAAGTTTGAGTCACATGTTTCCAGCTGAGGTCAGACAAGGCGACACACTACCTTCTTGTTTCAGCCCTTGTACTGTAAATAAGTGTCCTCTTCCCAATGTAGCTTGTGCTACATTTTTTTGCATTTTCATGCCTTTTGGTGGTGATTCCACTATTTAACATAACCAGTCCTCAAGTGTGGTGTTGAAGTACTGTTTAGTGTTCCCTGTGATAAGGACGGCTGGCACGTATCTTACAAGGAGAATACAAGCTTAGATAAGCTGTGTTCTGGCCTGAGTTCCAGTGCCCTTGGCTGTGAGTGCAGTGCTAATGGATCAGCAATATACATCCAATAGGGATCTTTAAACAGAAACACAGACAAAAGGAAGGCGTGCATTGATCTGTTGACAAAAATGTGACAGAGGTTGACCAGAACTGAACTATGCATTTTCCGTAGAAACGGTGATTTTGTGCTTGCTAATTCAGTGTTTACAATGAATTTCTAACAGAACTGTATGAATGACAAGAATTGACTGTATTCAGCCTAAAGCTCAAAAAAATATTCATTTTTCAGGGAGGGAGGCTTACAAAATGTATTGCACCATAGGGGAAGTATGCTGATAAATGTGGTACAGCTTTGTGAGTATAGTAAGTATGCAGGATTAACTTCACTTTGTTAACACTAGATCACTTAGAAAATACTTCTTTCTAGGACATCAGGAAAATTTGATTTTAATTGACCCCCGAGAGCACAATTTCCCTCATTATGAATTTTCTTTTGATCATGCTTAGGAAAATTCTACAGATGATGGAACTGCAATCTCAATATCCTCTTTGTCTTGGAAGTGCATATAGATTCCTGGTGGGCTTCATTCATTCCCAGTATTAAAAAGATCTTATTTTAAACTCAATCATGTAGAGGATACAAATGGGTTGTAAAGACCTTTGGGAGATATTGGATATAAAGGACCAAATTGGGAAGAAAACCAAGTAGGCTGGTCCGAGGAGCCTAGGGTTGATTTCTTTGTCCTATATTCCTTGGGTTAGCCTGAAACTTTAAGAAAAAAACCCTTCTCTCCACTTTTCCTCTTCCAGTGTCTTTTAGACCACTCTGCTGGTCATGTTCTCCTTCCTTTCTGGTTATATAAGTATTGATTCATGGCCTTTTTGAAAAATCCTCCTTGATTTATTTATTTATTTATTTATTTATTTATTTATTTATTTATGCATTCATTCATTCATTCATTCATTTATTCATTTATTTATTATTTTTTTAACCAAAATTCTGAGGTTCAGGCTTTAGTAAGAGATGATATCATGGGCCTGGGGGTAAGAAGGAAGTTCTCTCCTGTGTCCCCTCCATCTTTTGCCAATGCCGCTCTGGACTTATTGCTGATTCCAGCAAAAGGCCTTCCTAGGGATGGTGTCACCTTTGGATCTCGGCCCTGACTGGGTCTCACACAGAGCAGCAGATCCATATTTCTCAGGGCCTCTTGTTTTTCCCAGCCAGGGGGAGCCAGGATTCTCAGAGTCTGGAGTGGGAGAGCCTGTTAAATTTCAAGGACAAAAATCATATGACAGGAAATGACTGTGAGTTCTGTGAAGATTGCCTCTCGGGCTATAACTGTATCACCATGACTATCACATTAGTAGAAGTATTGAGTAGACATATTGCTTTCGTTGGTCTTCCAGTCTTTGCAGCGTGTCCTCTTGAGAGAGAAATGGTCTTTCCCTTAGAAAGGATCACTTGAAGCTGGTGTTAAAGGGTTGCACACGGGATCTAAATAACTGGAGAGGCTGGCTATCCGTGCTTCACATTTGTAACTGCCATGGCATTAAATTAAATAAATAATGAATAATACATAGTTAGCAATACTTTTAATACAGAAAGAAAAAAAGGGTGAAGCTTCAAGGCATCATGACTTCAAACCAAGCAGCCAATTTACCAAATGATCAAAAAACTCCAATACCCCCACCCCCCGCCAAAAGAAAACTCCAAACCCAAAACACTCAAGCGAGATGGTTGTGTGTATATATAGGAGAGTGGACTGGTGATTGGGAGGGAGGCTAGAGTCTAATTATTCTGCCCAGACACATACATATGGGAAGAGTGATGCTCCTCTCTCTTCCCACCTCTGTGTCCCACAACTGTCTTATGAGAAGGGAGGAAAGTCACAGCTTCAAGATCAAATGGATGATAGGATAGAGCTTAAAATCCATCCCCCCTGGAGGCCCCACTGAGAACACATGAGTCCTTCCAGGGGATGAAGAAACATGAGCTGTCACAATGGTTTGGGGCTCTCCAAAGGGTCACAGTACACAGACAGATACACATATATGGATTGTACAAAAGCTTCACAGGAAGGGGATGATCAGGGGGAAAAATGTCAAAAAATTTTCCTAAGAGGCACAATAAAAAAAAGATTGAGAAGCACTGTGACAATCACATTTCTCGCCAGCACTTTTTCATCCATGGAAACATTATTTCAAACGTCTTGTGTGAAATCATGAACCCTCTGGTGCAGATTTGGCTCCCTCTGGAGTGTTATAATTTTCCTACAAATAGATAGAAACCAGGCATCAAGATTTGATTTAATTCTTTAATGAGGGAACCAGCAGGGAGGCCAAAGTGCTGGCTCAGAGCATTTGAGAGGGAGGGATTTGTGGTCCTTGGGGAAATGGGTGCTCAATAAGGCCAGGTTAGATACAGGACTTTAACTTTCTGTGGCCTGGGGGAATGGCAACAGCTTTGGGGCTCACTTTTCTACTAGGTCATAAAGTCAGAACAACTTATCAATTTCTGCAGGTTAACTTCTAACCTGACAGAGCTAACAACTGCCTGCAGTCTTACTGCCGATTGTTAGCCAAGTATGTGGTGACAGTCCCTGGGGGTGTCAGGTGAGGGTCAGGCAGGCTCACTGGGAAATGCTCCAGCATGACATAAAATGTGAAGCAATTATCCCTCTACCTTTTACAAGCTTGGTGCATGGATTTATGATTGCTACTCCTCTGATTATCACTAACTGAACACCTCTGCTTTGTGGAGTCCTGATTTGGGGTCTTCAAATGATGACCAGCCTTCCTAGATGAAGAATAATCTTGATTTACACATATCTATACCCCTCAGACTAATGCTTAGCATGTGCTAGGCATCGTTCTAAGCGTTTTGCAAGTATAATTTACTTAACTTGTATAACAGTGCTATGAGGTATGCATATTAGAGATTCCAGAGGAATAGAACCAAAAGAATATGTATATATAGAAAAAAGAGGTTTATTATAAGGAATTGGTTTGTGATTATGGAAGCTGACATGTTCAGATCTGCGGCTGGGGAGGGGCGGGAGGGCGGTGTGGGGTCAGGCACAGCTGTGCAGGAAGTGGCCTTCCAGCTGCAGCCCGACCTGGGAACCAATGCTGCGAGGCTCTGGCTGGGTTCTGATTTACAGATGATGCAAATGTGCTTGTGCTGATTCCTGTGTATTTAATGCTTCGTTTCATGAGGATGGAGAGTTTGCGGGGACATTGCATCAGAGACGCCCTGTCATCTAGCCTCCTCGTTATGTGGATGGGGACCTGAGGCTTAGAGAGAGTAGACGGTGACTTGGGATTTCAGAGCCAGGTAGCTGCTGAGTGAAATGAGAACCCAGAGGCCTCCCATCTCGGGTAGGGGTGCTCCCAGCCACTACCCCAAGGGAGGGTGTGTGGTGGAGTGGTGACAGGTGAGGGGCGGTGGGCAAGCCATTGCACTCTCTGCATTGCAGTTTCCTCATGTTAAAAAAGTGTTGTGCTAGGGTTCCGTCCCTCAGATACCAGATTCCACCATTCCAGAGTCCTTTCTATAGGTTTTCTGGCCTTTTCACTTTCCGTTTTTGTAAAGAACACTTAGTTGATCAATTCCTTAAAACAACTGCCAGCTAACCTTACATGTAATTGTTCATCATTAAAAAAATGATAAAATTGTTGGGCGATTTCAAAATGATTATTATTATTTAATAAGCCAAAAAGTTAAACTTGCCATGTACCCAGTTAAATATGAAGCTATCAATCAAGGAAAAAACAAGTAATATTTGGGTTCCTTTCTCATGAAATGTAAATGCAAAGATTTTGTCTGATAATCTTCATGTTAGTGTGTTAAGAGCTGCTTGAAGCGTGGCTCATAGAGTCTGTGCATGTCGGAGACTTTCAAACCGTTTCAAATTCCAGGCAGTCCTCGGGGTCTCTTATTTTGCTTTACCTCGTGTTTTACGGCATTACAGATTCATGATTATACGCTGCATTCTTTTGTAACTGTCTAACTGTAGGATCTCTAGAAGAGATTCTGTTAGTTCCCGTGGCCATCCATTTCAGGATTATAACCTGGCCCGTAGAAGGTCCTTTTTGGGGTCTGTTAAGCCTAAATTTCTCACAGTGCAGGACCATGTGGGCTGTCAGAGCAGCTGAAGCTAAATAATTCAGTCTGGTTCACCCCATGGGCTGGTGTTCAGGGCTGCTCGAGACCACAGAGGGTCCTCTGAATTGCAGCATTTAGCAGCAGGCCCTGGGTGCTGTGGAATCAGCCCAGATTTCTGAGAAGTGCTGGGAGGAACAGAGCTGGGCCCTTGAACACAGGTCCCTTAGGCAAGGCCAGGGAGCAGTCAGGATGAGAGAGCAGGCTCAGGCTCATGACAAGGTACAGATCCCCAACTAAGCCTCCAGGTGGATGTACCCGAGCCTGGGAAGCCAGCGCTGTGTGATCTCATGAAGGCCCATTCCTCCTGTTTTCTCACCTGTAAAATGAGGTTGGACTAGGGAGTTTCTAAGGCTTCCACGAAAGGTGGCTTGAGTTGATTTTTTTTGTGTGTGTGTGTGTGGGAAGGAATGGCCAGTTGGTTGAAATCATGTCTCTGATTTATTATCTACTGTTTTTCTTGCTGTATTTGTGAGAGGTGGGATTTTATCAATCGCAAGAGACGGGGACTGTGCATGAGCTACAGCAGGTGAGAAAATCCAAGCTGCAGATGGGGAGTATGTTTATCCGTGGTGTCTGCCCGCACCCCAGGGCTGCAGCAGAACAGGACGGGAACGCGCCCCCCTAGGTGTAGACCACGGGAGCACCTGTGTGCTTAGAGCGCCGCCCGCTGGCTACACAGGGAACGCTCGCTACATTCACGCCTTCGGGGCCAAGGGTGGGGAGACCGACGTTCCCTTGGGGAGCCTGGGGGCCCTCCGAGTTCTGTCCGTCGAGTGCATTTCCAGTGGTATAAATAGAATAGTTTTAAGGAGAAGAGAAGGGCAAGGCGCCCCACCCGGCCGCCTGGGTCCCCGTGGGTGCGCAAGGTGCGGGGCCGGGCCGAGCGCCTGTGATGACCCGGAGCGGCCACGTGGTGGCAGTGTTTCGCTGCGGTCGGCCCGGCCACCCGCCCCCTCCTTAAGGAGCTCCCCACTGCGGATTTCTGGGCTCCTCCCTCTAGGCTTTTCTGGGCCTCAAGTGAAGATGCAAAATAGTGTCCTGAGTGGAAAATGATGGCTGTGACAGATATCCCGTGGCTCCTCCCTGTCTTCTATCAGAACATCTCCCAGCTAAAAGCCCTGTAGCAGCTGGCAGAGTCAGGGTTGCAGAGAGGAGTTCAAGGGGAAGTTGGGCTGATTTGTGCCTAAGGGCAGGTTAGGCAAGAGCCCTGTTCCATCAGCCAGGCCAGGGACCAGGGGGCCAGTGGTCCAGGGTCCAGGGGCGGTGTGAGCCCCCCAGAACCTACGGAAGTGACTGACTTTCATGAAGAACTCGGCTTTTTTCTTTTATCTGCCAGACAGAGCCCCAGGACCCATTCTTTCTGAGGGTCCAGAGGGCAGCATCTTCCACAGAGAGACTTGCAGAATGCAAGGCAGAAAAATGTGAGGGAAGTCCTCGGAAATGAGGACCTTGTCCCCCAAGTTCCTCTTTGGTGGATTGGGGTGTTGATTTGCTTTGGAGGTTCTGGGTCCCCCAGTTCAGGGCCATCTATGTATACATGTATTTGAAGACAATCATCTTGTCCCTCCTGCAGCATTTTTTCTCTACGACTAACCCAAGTTTTTTTTTTTTAAAGATATTTATTTATTTATTTATTTATTTATTTATTTATTTATGAGAGAGTAATAATGGGGGAAGGTGCAAAGGGAGAAGCAGAATCCCCACTGAGTCGGGAGCCCGATGTGGGGCCAAATCTCAGGGCACTAAGATCATGACCTGAGCTGAACTGAGACACCTACCCCACTGAGCCATCCAGGCATCCTAGTTTTTTTTTTTTTGTTTTTAAGTGTCCCTCATATGATATGTTTTCAAGATTCCCCACTCATTCTTTTGCCCATTCCTCTCTGGGTTCACAACACATGACTCACATTATACTCCAGATGTATGTGACATTCTATACATGGAGCCCTAAAGCTACTCCACCACTTTGTCCTTATTCTGGACACTCTACCAAAAAGGCCATCTGCCTCTGCATGAGTGTTCTGATGGTGTCTAATGTTGCAAATACAGGCCTTCCTTGCTGCCAACTAAAATGTGCAAGTCCTTTCTTTAGAGAATAATGTGAGGGCAGGCCTTCTTTATCTTGAAATTGTACATGTGATTTTTTCAGCTTATATGCCGTAATTTCTATGAATTATAGTTCCTTCTGTTGGTTCCAGTTTTCTAAATTGAGTTCTTTTTTTGTTTTGTTTTTTTTTTTTGCATTTTGATGCAAGTCATCAATGAATCTACTATTTTCCCTACCTTGATGTTGTTGGCTAATTTGAGAAGGGGATCTTCTAGGTCTTTCCTCAAGCTGCTGGTAAATATATTACACAGTAGAGGAATTGAGAAACAGCCATGTGACACATTATAAGAGATCCTTCCCTTCCTCCAGTTCGTTTAACATTCAACTCAACAAATAATTGTTAAGCTGTACATTCATCATTCTAAATACTTAGGATACAGGAATGGGCAAAACAAACAAAAATTCCATCTTTATAAAGCTTGTATTTTAGTGGGTGTCTTTTTGGCTGGTAAGTCCTGCCAGCATAATATATATGTTTTTGTATTCATTTAATTCAGCTCATGGTTATTCATGATAATAATTTGTTGAGTTCATATGTGTTGAGACTTGTTTTTGGTCTTCAGGCACATTGTAGGTGGCAGCTTGTATAGAACATGTAAGCTTAAGTGTCCACTCACTAGATTGGCAAAAAGCTTATTATAACACTCTTCTGGGTCCCCTGTTCTTTCTGGATCATTCATGAAGCTTTTGAAAGTTTTGCAGTCTAATAGGCAATTTCTCCAGACTTCCATTTTCAGGTGGGGAAAAATCAAGTTGATCAGCCCTTCGTAGTGGCTGTTTCTTGCCACTTGGGGGCGCTGCTGAACTGATTGTCCTTGTGTCTCATCCCATTACCCTCCCTGCCCTAACCCCTTTATCAATTGACCATATGGTACCTGCTCCACCCAGTACTAGCTGGTGCCTTTCAAAGGAAGGCGATGTTACTTCCTCTGAGCCTCCCTCAGTTCAGAGTGCTCTTCAGTGGATTCTCTGGAGCAGTCCTCAGTTCTTGATCATTGTCCTCTGGGGCTGGTACTCAATGGGTAGCTCAGGGGACCTCCTCCCAGGATCTGAAACCCTGCCTTTCTTTAGTTTTGAGAATATTTTGAGTGCAAAGGTAGAGACTGAGACCAAGGTTGAGATATTTTTCTTTTGCAATCCTCAAAATCTAAAAAAATGTATTCCATTCTCTTCTTGAGATAATCTTAGTTGATTCAAGCCTTCTCAATTCTTTTTCATCGAAGGTGAAAATATTTGTATTATTTCCTCAGGAAGGGGAGAGGTGATGAGGTGTCACTTAGAGGATGCTGCTTGACCCCTGACTGCTCTCCATGCATACAGCATCAGGATAGTGGTGTTTGTAGTAGCAGCACGAGGGGGATGGGCAAGATACAGTGGTGGGGAAGAAATTTCAAAACTTAATGTATGAATTGCCATTTCTTAGAGGCCTTTTAAAATATCAGGGGTAAAAAGTCTTCTGTGTGTTACCTCAAAACACATGCATCATCTAAGTTGATCCCTAGAACAGCCCTACAAGGGGGTATCATTTTTGCCATTTCACAGATGGTGAGGTAGGTCAGAGAAGCAAAGTAAGGAGTTTGGACATTGGGTCAGTTGGGGCCTGTATTCTGACGTGGTCCACCACGCTGTGTTCCTCTGTGTGGCTCACGGCTCCTGCCCTCTGTACTGACCTGGAGCTTGCTGCACCATCATTCAAGCACAGAGGAACTGCTGGGGGCTTGGATCCCCAATGAATCTCCTATGGATGGAGAGTTTCAGACATGGCTTTTCCCTTTACAAAGAACCGCTGATTTGTTTCCTGAAGTAATACTTCTCATTAACCCAATTACATAATGGGAGTAGAAGGACCTTCACGTGCTAGAGCTAAAGGAGACATCAGTGATCAGGTAACTTGGCTTGTTTCACAGAGTTGAAATCTGAGAGTTAGGGAGCTTAAATGACAGCGAGGCAGAGAAGGAACTGGGGGAGTAACTGGGTTTTCTCACTACAAGCCCAGGACTTATTTTAAACTGGTGTTGGTGGTTTCAGCTTAGAGGTCATTGTTATTCTTAGAATAATGAAAATTATTGATGTGTTAAGATTCATAGGACTTCCAGTTCTTGCCAAGACAGAGTAACAGGTTCATTTTTCTACCATTAACAGCTTTAAAATTGGGCAAAATAGATGAAGAACTAATCCCAGGCATCCAGGGCTGTGGTTCCTGAGGGAAGAGAAACACACAAGGTGAGGTTCACTTCCATGCTGACGTTTTGCCTGAGACATTTTCCAAACTGTAGGGAAGTGGAGCCTAAGCAGAAACCATCAGTCTGTTTGGGGAAAGGACACAAAAATAGGTCGGAGTTGGTAAGGCTGCTGGAACTTGCAGGTTTGGGTACCAGAGAGGACGAACCTGAAGAGAACTAGCCCCAAAAATCTGTGTAAGGGCTTCCTTCAGATTCTTTGCCAGATCTTTAGCTGTATATACATGGAATGAGACTCTGCAAAGTCAGCTGGGAACAGCTTCTTGGGGACTGAGAGGTGAACCGTGATTTGAGTAGTAGCCACTCAAGAGAGCTATTGGAATTCTGACACAGCTAAAGTGGAGGTGGACGCTTACTTGAGACTCTGGAAAGGCCCACCTCAGGAGGAAGGACTATGTCCTAGGAGTAAGGGACATGCCATAGCATTGAGAACAAAGATGAAACACATCTGCCTTAACAAAGCCAAAACCCAAGACTCACTCCGATCAAGATGACCTATTAGTAATTCAACTACTTGTTAAGCAAAATATCACACTTCTTAGAGGAATACAACAAAATCCAGAATCTCTACAATATGTCATTCAAAATGTTCTGCATATAATAAAGATGTCTAGATATGCAAAGAATAATGTTCGATATGCATACCTTCCTTAATTTCAAACTCCAAACACTCTTGTTTGGCTCTTTTTTCTTTGGGAGTGTTTTAGTCTGACTTAAATGATTAATGGAACATAGAATGTCTGGGCTTTGGCAATAAAATTAAATTTCTTTTTTTAAAAATTGAGGTATAATCGGCATAACACTATATTAATTTCATGCACACAGTATAATGATTTGATATATGTAAATACTGTGAAATGATCTCTGTAGTAAGTCACAATTTTTTCTTGTGATGAAAACTCTTAAAATCTACTCTCCCAACTTTCACATATGCAATACTGTATTATTATTATTTGATTTTTAAACTTTTATTTAAGTTTAATTGATTAACATAAAATGTATTATTGGTTTCACAGATAGAGATCAGCAATTCATCAATATTATGTAATACCCAGTGTTCATTACATCACGTGCCCTCCTAAATGTTCATTATCCAGTTACCCTGTCTCCCCAGTCCCCTCCCTTCCAGGGACCTTCCTTTTGTTTCATATGATTAAGATTCTCTTATGGTTTGTCTCCCGCTCTGATTTTGTCTTGTTTTATTTTTTCTTCTCATCCCTATGATCCTGTTTCATTTGTTAAATTCCACCTATGAGTGAGAACATATGATAATTATCTTTCTCTGCATGACTCAATTTGCTTAGTATAATATCTTCTAGTACTAGCCATATTGTTGCAAATGGCAAGATTTCTTTTTTTTTCTGATGACTGAGTAGTGTTCCATGTATATATACCACATCTTCTTTATACATTCATGTGCCAGTGGACACCTGGAGTCTTTCCACAGTTTGGCTTGCAATACAGTATTATTAACTATAGTTACCATAATATACAGTAGATTTCCCAGGACCTATTTATTTTATAACTGAAAGTTTGTACCTTTTGACTCCCTTCACACATTTCTCCCACATCCTGGGATTGGATTTCTGATCTAAAATCACGAATTGTTTTTGAATTGCTCTTAATGTCTTGGCTGATGTTTTTCAATTTGTGGAGAAATGTGCCTCTGTAGACAAACTGGCCTCCTTAACTGGATCTCAGCATTTTGTGGTTCAGCAGAGAGATGATATTTTGAAACGTATCTGAGTTTTATTTATTTATTTATTTATTTATTTATTTATTTATTTATTTTTAAGATTTTATTTATTTATTCTTGAGAGACAGAGAGAGAGAGAGGCAGAGACACAGGCAGAGGGAGAAGCAGTCTCCATGCAGGGAGCTCGACGTGGGACTCAATCCCAGGTTTCCAGGATCACGCCCTGGGCTGAAGGCAGGCACTAAACCGCTGAGCCACCTGGGCTGCCCCGTATCTGAGTTTTAAAAAGAGTTGACTCTTTTGTTTTAATTTTGATCTTTAAAAATATTTTTATTTATTTATTATTTATTTATTTATTTATTTATTTATTTATTATTTATTTATAGCAGGGGGAGTGGCAGAAGAAAAGGGAGAGAGAGCATCTCAAGCAGACTCCATACTGAGCACAGAGCCTGACTTGGGGTTCAATTTTATGACCCTGAGATCATGGCCTGAGTTGAAATCAAGAGTCAGTTAACTGACTCTTAACTGACTGAGCCACCCAGGCACCCTTCAACTCCTTCTTTTAAAAAAATGCAAATTATCATGTTAGTCAGGGTTGTTTATCAGTAAGGGATTTGGGGGGACTGGGGATGAGGTAGTTGATCAGTGTAGGGCAGATAAGATAATTTTCTGTATTTGAGAGAATATCCTAGGTTTTACTGAACATCTGGATGACTGATAATAAAATAAGGAGGAACTATAAAATCTGAGCAAAAATTGTAAAATCTTTGGGTGTAAGAAACCTGAAGAAGCATGAAGAAAAATTTTTGTAGTTTCTGTTTTTAGATATAATTAGTTGATCACTTAGCATTTTTAGTAAAAATCTTTAAGATAGATTTTTCCTTTTCCTAAAAAAATAAAGTTGCTTTCTAATCAGGAAGGAAGCAGAAGGTTTCTGCTGGAGACCTTTGCATTCTGGTTGCTATTGAACTTGGGAGATTTACTGTTCTTGGAATAAGTACATTTATTCAATAGGGAATAAAATCAACATTATTAATTATTTTAAGACAGAAAACATCTTGAATCATGAAACCTTTAATTCATGGGTCTTAATCTTTCTCCTTGTTTCTAATGGCTGATAACTCATCCTATAGAATTATGTCTCTGTGCCCTTGGAATGCTCTGTAATTAATTAATAATTTATGCTGGGGAAGTGATAGTACAGGGACAGGCGTTCATTCCTTGCTGGGATTCTTTAGCTGCTTAAATCATCAGAGGATTTTCCTGGTGGAAAGACTGCAGAGTGCAGCCCAGAGGCTGAAGGGCAAAGGCTCACAGTGGGGGACGCATTTCTGCAGCCTCCTTTCCTCACAGCTGTGGGTGTGACAAGGTCTTTTACAAATCCATCAGATGGTATTTCTGACTATCCCTTGAATTGTCTGGGCCCTGAAACATTTTCTAACTTGAATTGTTGAGAAAAGGCCTTTATTTGGGCATGGGAAAATTAGCATGCAGTTGAGAAATAGATTTTAAATGTGCGAGCAAGAGTGATTAGCTTTTCTTTCTTTTGATTCTTGGGCCATTTCCATTTTAGTTTCTGTAAATGAGGAATCTTTTAATGAGTTATGTGATATTTGCTGAAGGTTGTGATTTTGGCAACTGCTAAATAGAAAAAAAAAAAACCCAAAACCGTTCTCCCCCCTTGTCTTCCCCTACTCATCCTCTTATTATTTGGATGGGGTTTTCAAATTGTTTGCCAAAGCCAGTGACACAACTGCCTTCTTCAGACAGGCACCTAACAAGCTGGCCCAGAGTTCCACAGCCACCAGCCAGCTTTGTGTTAAATCTTCTCTATGAAAACACCAGCCTCTTGGGTGGAAAGATGTTGCTCTAGAAGGGAGTGTGTGAAGCTGTAGGTGATCCACAGGGTCACTTAGTCTAAATCCTACATGTGGAAGGTAGTCTTTTTTAAATATGGAAGTGGGTTCATTGCTTTATTAAAAATTACAACATTAATTATGAATTTTGTGCAAAATGTAACAAATAATGAAAAAGAAAGTAAGAATCCAAACTCAAGCACCCCACACCCAATCCCATCATTTATGTGGGGGTCACCAAGTTTTCTGCAAATGTTTAGGGTAGTAAATATCTTTGCCTTTGGTCTCTAACACTACAATTGACTTCTGCCATTGTAGCAGGAAAGCAGCCATAGACAGAAGGTAAATGAACAGATATGACTGTATTTCAATAAAACTTTATTTAGGGCCAGATGGCTGTCAGGGTATGGTTGCTAACCCTTTATGCAGAGTAACCATCATTCATATTAGGTGCACATAATTTCCCAAATCTTTTTTTTCCCTTTCCTTCTCACTTGAGTCTTTGGGAATATATCCCTAGAGGAAAAAAGAGAGATCTAATTTTATATAGATGAAAGCATCTTTATAAAAATGAAAGCTATATTTAAAAATATAGTAAATTCAATTTTACTTGAATTTGACAGAAGGAATGAACTGAAATAAGATTGCAGGAGCTACTGAACTCCAGACACACACTTCTTCACAGCGAGTGATAATAGTTCCTAAAATATTTCCTGTGAAATTAGAAGGGGGGTGGGTAGAAAATGAAAAGATTGGGCATCTTTTTGCTTTTGAAAGTCCAGTTTTCAATTTTGGATGGAGCAATTGACTTCCTACTCCAACAGATAAGGAAGTAAGTGTTCTTTCACTTCTCCTGCCTGAATTCCCTTTGCTCATTTGATTGATTTTAAATAGTCAAGGCTGATAATTTACATTCTATTTTGTCACCACAATTACCTGTGGGTCCTTTGGTCTTAGATGTTTCAATAGATGGGCTAATGCCTACCACCAATGTTTTTTTAAATCAAGGTTTCTCCATTTCTGTTTCCTTTTTTTAAAGTTTTGATTTCTCTCTTACTAAGTTGCCTAGTAAATATTTTCAAGAAGGACTTACAGGATTTTTAGTCTCTGATTTGTCTCTCAGCATCATACTCAAAGGACAAAATGTCTGGACATATAATGGGTTACATTTCCTACCAAGTGATACATAATTTTTATTTTTAATTTTTGGGGTATAATTTTAAAGTTACGTCTTCTTTGTGTGTCTTTTGGCTGGTTGGATTTTGGGTCAAGAATCCCACTTTTTCTGTGATGTGTAACTGCTACATTTCTCCTGTTCTTTCCTGTTGGGAAATGTCCACCTGTATTCATGCTGGAGGGCTTTCCTGGCTGTGTCTGTCACACTTGGAGGGATCTCTCTTTGCCTGGCGACCTTGTAGGCATTATTCCTTTCCTTTTAGGCATTGGATATTGCTCTTGGGAAGCCTGAGCACAGCTTTATTTTTATCTTGGGAGTATCTAACTGCCCCTTGTCCCCCCCTCTCCCCCACTGCCTGAAGGATTCTTTCTCTACTGTTAGAATTAATATCTTCTTGAGGACATGTCATGTATTAATCATTTATATCAGTTTTGTGCCCTTTCTGTGCTTCAGGCTTAGTTCATCCTTCATGTCATAGAAGTTTTCTTCTACTTTATTTTTTACCACCTTTTCTGTCTTGAGAAGTTCTTTATCTTGAGAACACATGTCATCCTTTTTGTTCTTGCATATCCTCTCAATTGCTTTTACACCTTTGCTTTCATTTGCTATTGAAAGAAAACCAGAACATGTCACCCCAGTATATGCCCGTTTGACATAAAATTGTTTTGAACTGAAGATGATTAAGAAGTGTTGAATGCAGAAAAAGCTTCTTTTCTGCCTATAGGCAGAAAATAAATTCTCCTTTGATTAGTGACTGACTCTTATTAGCCCAGAGAAGGTGCCAGAGGAATCTCAGAACAAACTAACCCTTCTCTTCCTAATTAAGGAAGTAAGGACCACCTAGCCCTAGTTGGAGTACCCTTATTCCAAAACTCTTATCTTGCCAGTTCTTCCCAAATGTATTGTTCCCTTGTATGAAAGGTGTAAAAGCTTCCTGCTCTGGTCATTTCTGTGGGTCTTCATTCTCTTGTGAAGTCTCCCATGTACCCACAAGAATCCAATAAAACATGTATGCTTTCTCCTGTTAATCAGTTTTTGTCAGTTTAATTTTCTACCCCAGCCGGAGACTGTAAGAAGGTCAAGGAAAACTTTTTCCTTTCTCACCTGATTAACTAAGGCCTTATTCTATGTCAATAATTTATTTTTGGCTTGTTCTCTTCTCCTCACGATTTTTACTTATTATTTCTATAGTGATGTTGTTTTGATCCTTATTTAATTTCCTTAGTTCCACAATCTCCCTGTCATTCACTTCATTACTTATTCATTTTGACCTGGATTATTGTTTTACTAAATCCACATTTTTCTTAAGGTGTTTTTTTTTTTTTTTTTTTTTTTTTTTTTTTTTTTACAAGAAGTACTCACAGGGAATTGTTTTCTCTATGTTAGATTATATTTTCTTTCTGATTGTGTCTTTTATCTGCCGCTTTCTTTCCTTTCCTCCATCCTCCTTCCCTTTTATCCCCCTTAATTTTTTTTTTTCTTGTGCTTTAGTGTTAGCTTAGCTGCTATGCTATTTCTTTTTATTGTGACCCAGTTTGGCAAGAGCAGCTCTGCCCACTTTTTATAGTCAATATAATGTAGTGTATATGAATTTTCTCAGACTCTGTAGGACCTGTTTGTCTTTGTCTTGTAGTCTGACAATTGAATATTGTTTTCTGTGCACTCTTGTTGCTTTTATATAACCAGAACATGTGGAGTTGGAGGTGTGTGGCTGGGCCAGTGGAGGAACATTCTGTTGGGGCTTTGGGAAGCTTTTCTTGGAGTCCTTGTTCTCTGCCTTAACATGTACTACTCTCAAGGAACATGGAAGATCAGGCTTTAGAGATCCTCTAATTTAGCCCTGGTGGTTTTATTTTTTTTCCTTTTGTGAGGTCTTGACCTCTTATAAGGGCAGATAAATGCTTCATCTCTTGAGGATTTCCTCTCTGCACTTTTGTAGGCTGCCTGTATACTTACTCAATTTGCATCTCTTCACATTAGTGGGTAATGTGCACATTTGAACATTTTATCTACTCATCTTCCCTTAGTATTGCTTCTAAGAGGTAGTGATTGAGTTAAGAGCTTATAATAGTTTTTTCCTGTGCAACAAACAACTGCAAGATCTGTGGCTTACAACAAATATTTATCTTCACATTCAGGCATCTGACAGTAAGCCACTTTGTCTGATTCAGGCTGGGCTTAGCTGGGCCAGGTTGGATTCTAGGCTTGCAGCTGGTTTCAGGGATGCTTCATATCCTCACTCTGGGGATCACAATGGAAGGGAATTGCTACCTGGTAGGATTCCAATAGCATAAAAAGCCAAGTTGCATCACACAAGCATAAAGTCTCTATTTGCATCATGACTGCTAATGCAACCTGTGGACCCAAAAAAGGCACATGGCCAAATCTAACTTTAGTAGAGGTCAGCAACATCACATGAGAAAAGGTAAGGATGTCTATAATGTGAGGAAATAAAGGATTGTAAATCTTTTCCCAATCTACCTTTGAGACTTCTTAAATCTGTTAGGAATCTTCTTTCTTTCATTTGCTGCTTTCCTTCATTTTAATTTTGAAATTTAAGGCAGAGTTACATCACTTTCCTTGACTAGAATTGGGGTAAAACATTTTTTTAATTAAAAAAATTATTCTATTTAAGAATTAAAAGACAAATCTTTGGTCTTAGCCCCAGTTTGACATTTGCTCAGGAGTCCCCTTTAATCCCTGTAGGGGTTTCTAAGCTTCTTTAGAAAGTAAACTGTTTTTTTTTTTTTTTTTCAAGTTTACCTTAGCTTTATTTATTTATTTATTTATTTATTTATTTATAAATTTATTTTTTATTGGTGTTCAATTTACCAACATATAGAATAACACCCACTGCTCATCCCATCAAGTGCCCCCCTCAGTGCCTGTCACCCAGTCACCCCCATCCCCCGCCCACCTCCCTTTCTACCACCCCTAGTTCGTTTCCCAGAGTTAGGAGTCCCATGTTCTGTCTCCCTTTTTGATATTTCCCACTCATTTTTTCTCCTTTCTCCTTTATTCCCTTTCACTATATTTTATAATCCCCAAATGAATGAGACCATATAATGTTTGTCCTTCTCCGATTGATTTATTTCACTCAGTATAATACCCTCCAGTTCCATCCACGTTGAAGCAAATGGTGGGTTTTTGTCATTTCTAATGGCTGAGGAATATTCCATTGTATACATAAACCACATCTTCTTTATCCATTCATGTTTTGATGGACACTGAAGCTCCTTCACAGTTTGGCTATTGTGGACATTGCTGCTAGAAACATCGGGGTGTAGGTCTCCCAGCGTTTCACTGCATCTGTATCTTGGGTAAATACCCAGCAGTGCAATTGCTGGGTCGTAGGGTAGATCTATTTTTAACTCTTTGAGGAACCTCCACACAGTTTTCCAGAGTGGCTGCACCGGTTCACATTCCTACCAACAGTGCAAGAGCGTTCCCCTTTCTCCACATCCTCTCCAACATTTGTTGTTTCCTGTCTTGTTAATTTTTCCCATTCTCACTGGTGTAAGGTGGTATCTCATTGTGGTTTTGATTTGTATTTCCCTGGTGGCCAGTGATATGGAGCATTTTCTCATGTGCTTGTTGGCTATGTCTATGTCTTCCTCTGTGAGATTTCTGTTAATGTTACCCAGGGCAATTTACACGTTTAATGCAATCCCTATCAAAATACCATGGACTTTCTTCAGAGAGTTAGAACAAATTATTTTAAGATTTGTGTGGAATCAGAAAATATCCCGAATAGCCAGGGGAATATTAAAAAAGAAAACCATAGCTGGGGGCATCACAATGCCAGATTTCAGGTTGTTCTACAAAGCTGTGGTCATCAAGACAGTGTGGTACTGGCACAAAAACAGACACATAGATCAATGGAACAGAATAGAGAATCCAGAAGTGGACCCTCAACTTTATGGTCAACTAATATTCGACAAAGGAGGAAAGACTATCCACTGGACAAAAGACAGTCTCTTCAATAAATGGTGCTGGGAAAATTGGACAGCCACATGCAGAAGAATGAAACTAGACCACTCCCTTGCACCATACACAAAGGTAAACTCAAAATGGATGAAAGATCTAAGTGTGAGACAAGATTCCATCAAAATTCTAGAGGAGAACACAGGCAACATCTTTTTTGAACTAGGACACAGTAACTTCTTGCAAGATACATCCATGAAGGCAAGAGAAACAAAAGCAAAAATGAACTATTGGGACTTCATCAAGATAAGAAGCTTTTGCACAGCAAAGGATACAGTCAACAAAACTAAAAGACAACCTACAGAATGGGAGAAGATATTTGCAAATGACGTATCAGATAAAGGGCTAGTTTCCAAGATCTATAAAGAACTTATTAGACTCAACAGCAAAGAAACAAACAATCCAATCATGAAATGGGCAAAAGACATGAACAGAAATAAACTGTTTTTTAATTATAATAGTTTCTTCAGTACAAACCAAACTCTGTTCTGCTCTAACAGGGACTCTAGTTCTATGCATCTCTCTGGGGATGCTTGACCTACAATAAATCATTTTGGAAATGGCTTCTTCTGTTTCCTCTAGACATCTTCTCTGTTTGGCTACAGTCTTTATATTTTTAAACAAACATAGAGATGTAAATACAGTCGTTTGCATTAAAAGGGGAAATTGAGTGATAGTATTGGTTTTCAAAAATTTTTGTTTCCTTATGAGTCACTAGGAAAGGTGATAAAAAGTTCTGAGTGCAGGGACACCTGGGTGGCTCAGCAGTTGAGCATCTACCTTTGACTAGGGGTGTGATCCTGGGTCCGTGGATGGAGTCCCACATCATGCTCCATGCGAGGAGTCTGCTTCTCCCTCTGCCTATGTCTCTGCCTCTCTTTGTATGTCTCTCAGGAATAAATACATAAAATCTTAAAAAAAAAAAAAAGTTCTGAGTGCAGAGTAAACTTGCCAACCAGTGGACTCTACTGGTGATCAGGCCCCCAACTGCACTTTTCTTTTACGGGATCCTCAAGATCTGGGGTTGATGTTGTTGAAGGGTCTGGGGTAAGGGGTATGAAAGTATAGGGTACATGAATATTTAATATATGGTATATCTAAGAAGATATGGCTTGTCCACTGAAAATCTGGAAAATCTGATCCAAAATCTTTATAGAACTATCTTCTAGTATCATGCCAGGGTGGGATATCATGGTTTTCTGGTGGGATTGGGTGGAGGAAAGGTCTAGGCTCTAGAAGTTCTTTTTTTTTTTTTAAATTTTTATTTATTTATGATAGTCACAGAGAGAGAAAGAGAGAGAGGCAGAGGGAGAAGCAGGCTCAATGCACCGGAAGCCCGATGTGGGATTCGATCCCGGGTCTCCAGGATCGCGCCCTGGGCCAAAGGCAGGCGCCAAACTGGTGCGCCACCCAGGGATCCCTAGAAAGTTCTATATTCAGACTCATCTCTCTGTTTTCAGGTTGGTAATAGGTAGGTCTCAGATCCAGGCTCTTCTAGGCATGTGCTTCTCAGGCATGTGTTTCTTGAATTTCTAAGGCATGTGTTTCTAAGGCATGCATTTCTGCTACTCTTTGGCTTCTCTTTCTCTAGGCACTTGGTCTTCATCCTTTGCAGCTTCATTAATTACACTTTGACTTCCTGTTTCCCCAAAATGTGTTCACATCACTAGCGCTGTATGTCCTGTGACTTCATAGTTTTAAAAAAATTCCTCAACTGTCTTGCATTTCAGAAGAGAGTACAGACACATGTATTTATTCAGGTCACTATTTTAATCAGTCCATTCCTTTTATTTTTAGATTTTATTTCTTAAGTTTTTATTTACATTCCTTTTATGTCCCTCCTTTCAGTGCTCCCTTTGCTTAGAATGTATTTGAATCTCTTGTACATTTAATCACATCATAACCATAACCTCACAATCTGGTTGAAATCTTCATCCTTCCTCTCTCTCTCTCTCTCTCTTTTTTTTTTTCAGAGACTTTGATTAAGTATCAAATGTGTGTTAGTTACTGTGTTGGGTATCGAGGCCCTAAAGTCACACAGATTAAAAGACACATAGCTTCTATTCTTGAGGCCGCTTTTCCATTTAATGGGGAGACTGTCCAGTGGATAAGCATTTCTTAGATGATTGGAATTAATTGAGAAAAGTGCATGAGAGCAGAGTAGGAGTGCTTACGTCTCTCTAGAAGAGTCAGTAAGTCTTTCTAGAGGAGGTAGCATTTGGGTGACCCTTATAAAAATGTTTTATCAGAGGAAGAAGTAGCATGAATTAACAGGGCAGTAAGAGAAAGAACGGATGCTGGGTCATTTGACTGGCTCAGGGTTATAGAACGTGAAAGCCATTCCCTTCCTTCGCACATTGCCTGTCATCTTAAAATTTATTACTTTACCGTTTTAATGTGTGAAACCTGAGTGTTGCCAAGTCCTCTGTTCTCTGTTTCTTTAATATTGAAGCACAGTCCTCCAAATACAGTTTCTAAGATTTATATATCTTGGAGGCAAAAGGTCTGTTTATCTTGCTGACCCAAAGATTGACCCAGTCCTTTTCTATCTTTGTCCCCAAACACTCTACAGAGAATTGTTGTGCATTGTAGACTTCTACTGAAGGCTTGAAAAATATAGGAGGTGAATTACAGCTCAGTCTATAAGCCTAGAAAGAGTGTTTTCTCATCTCCTGGAGCCTCTGCCCACTGCCAGGTTGCTGGTAGTCACTTTTCCTTCTATGTCACATCTTTCCAGTTCTTGTCTTCTCTGAGTTTCAAGAACCCCAGAAATTTCCTTCTTTTTGAGCTTCTAGGGGAAACCACCTTAATTTCTAGTAATTTATTAGGCAGCCTATCCCAGTTTTCCTAGTTGAAATTAATTGTTTCCGCCTGTGGGTTTCTATAGGATTGTCACCCTCAATTAAGCAAATTTCAAATTTCATCCCCCACCTTTTAGCTTTGAACTTGCCAGTCTTCTCCACCAGAAATAAGCCCCCTGAGGTTGAGGACCTTGACTCATTCATGTTTATATAATAAAGTATAATGTTTCTTTCATAGTAATTATTCAAATAAATCATTCTACACGCATTGCCTAGTGCTCAGGGCTTTGCAAACATGAGATTGCTTTTAATCCCCGCATGATGGTTGTTTCAGCCTCATGCAAGCCAGTTTGATTCTTCAGCTGTTCCTAATTGAGATTCTTTCAGTCAGTGACAAATGATGGGGGTCAATGCAGCATGAGACCTCAGACTTAGCCTCTGCAGATCAGCATCTGTGGAGATTCGGGCTTCCTTTTCCTGTAGTATCCATGGTAGTCACAGGGGAAGGGGGAGTGGGGAGAGGATGGGGAGGGAGAGTAAAGATCTTCCTGCCTCACCCATCAGAGGTGGCATCAGCATTGGGCTGGGAAATGCCATTTGTTAAGGGCCTGAAGATTTTAGTGACCTCAAGTGGGATGTTGTCAGAGTTTTTGGTGCTTGTGAGGCTGTGGTAAAGGGGCGGCTGGTAACCAGTGTGGACAGTCCTTTTCTCAGGGGCTCTTCACCTCTACCCTGGTTCCCTGTGATATTTTTTCTGACTAATGACCTGAGGAACTTATAAAAAGATCACTTTATTATTCATTGGTCAAGTGGCACCAGGATTCATTTTCACCAATTCTACAAAGGACTCCTTTAGTCAACTGGGGTTGGCCAGTGGGTTTTCCTTGGAAAAACAGCAATAACAGTTTCTGGTTATAACTCCTGACAAATTACATGGAGGGTGGAATGATCTCATTAGTAGTATTTGTTATTGGTGAGTTTTCAATCAATAGCCACTCATCCTATGACACAGTAATAATGATTATTGTAGGCATTCTTCTGTTGGGAATTGGCTTACACAATTGTGGAGTGGGAGCAGCTAAGTTCAAAATCTGAAATCGGTGGTCCAGGCCAGTAGACTGGACCCCCAGGCCGGAGGTGATGCTGCAGTCTTCAGGCAGAAATTTTTCTTCTCTGGAAAACCTTAGTTTTCTTAGTTTCCTCTCTTTCTCTCAAGGCTTTTAACTGGATTGGTGGAGGCTCACTTGAATTATCATGGGTGTTCTCTTCCACTTAGGTCAACTGACTGTAGATGTTAACCACATCTACCAAGTACCTTCACAGCAACATCGTGATTAGTGTTTGAAGAGTAACTGGGCTCTATAGCTTAGCCAAGTTGATACATAAAACTATCGCAGTAAATGAAGTTGGAGTTTTTGCCATGAAGTAGAAGGAAACTGAAGGAAAGGAATCACAGATTCCTGAGGTGGACTATGCTGTATGGCGAGGAGGCAGGAGGACCAGTGAGTATGCTGACATTGAGACTATCTTTCTGGGATAGGAGAGAATGAAGAACAATTTCCTAACCTGGAATGCATAAGCCAATTCAGGTATTCTAAGATGTTTCCATTTGAAAGAAATCCCTGCACCTCTGGAACTGAAGGCAGGCAGTCCTGAAATAATTTGTGTTGGGTTTGAGGCAGGGGGTTGGGGACTGGGCAGGCATAGGGAGAGGGCAGTAGCCACAGCTCTTGAGTTGTAAAATCTGAATTGTAGAAAGACATTTGGCTGGAAAACTAAACAGGAAAAGGTTCCTTCTATCTTGTAGTTTATAAAGATAAAGTGATTTCAGTAGCATCCCTTTGAAACTTGAGGAATGGACATCTTAATAAATATCCATGGAGTCAAGAGATAGGGGATGAATGTTAACTGTCTAGAGGCCACTGTTACTAAATTAAGATATGTAAAGATGTCATTATTGACTGCATTGTGCTGGCTTTCTCACTGCATATTAGTAATATAAAATTATTTGTCAAAGATTCACTCAGGACCTTATTCCCTCCACCATGCTTTTCTCATCAGGTTACCCTCTATAGCTGGGGATTCTTCTACCATAAGATTCTTCAGGAACCCAACTGTCTATAGAGAGGATTTCCACTATTGAGATATATATATATGATAGCGCATGTCTAATGGGGCAGTGGAGAAGCTCTGTGCTTCAATTATTAATAAGTTAGCACTGTCAATACATTTAACAAAACTCATTCCTCTTCAATAAAAGAACCATTAACCTCTTCTAAACCAGGCACATCCACATGGGCAGTTTAAGTAGATTCGCTCAATAATTGCATAATATTGTACCTTCTATCATCTTCCTGTTTAGTACCTCCTCTCAACCCCAACTCCAACTGCTGAAACATTTGATTTTCTTGTCTAATGAAAAGGAGAGAAATAGAATGTTTTATTGTCTTCATTTTCTTCTATGACACTTCCTGAAAATAGCCTTTAAGTAAAAAGTGTCACATATTTGCCTATAGATAAATAGTCACCAGGAGCTTGGATTTTGCAGTTTTAATGGACAGCAGATATCTCTGGGCTCCCCTAAAATCTGTTAGTTGCCTTGTAAAACTGTTTTGCGTGTATACAAGATCTTAACATTTCTGGAGTACCTATGTTTTTTTTGGTAAACTTTTATTCCAGTTAAAAATTTAAAAGGGAGCTGCTTGTAATGTCCTTAGCATTAACTTAAGCTATAGCAGGTCTATAAAACAATCATTGAGATGCTATTTAAAGTATATGAATAATAAAACAGCTATAATAAGAAAGCTTCAAAAGAGTAACAGCCTTGGTAATTTCCCCTTTTCAGAAGATCCTGGGGTAGGGATGAGTTAGGTGGGGGCTGGGCTGGTTTGGCTGCACTTTGGAGATGTCCTGGGCAGTTAAATGTTATTTGGGAATCAGGGAACCTGTATCTCATTTTTTTTTCTTATTAAGAGTAAAGGCTGTAGGACATTTTCTGGGTTATAAATGGTAACGGAGTATAACGCAATAATATTTCCAGGAAATCACCTCAGGGTATTTTGGTTATAAGAGATATTTATGAGGGTGCAAATTTTTTGAAATTGTTCTGTTGCTTAAAATCAAAGGCATTAATTTTTTTTAACTTTCAAATATTTTATTTTATTTTATTTTATTTTATTTATTTATTATTTTATTTTTTACTGGAGTTCAATTTGCCAACATTTAGCATAACGCCCAGTGCTCATCCTGCCAAGTGTCCCCCTCAGTGCCCATCACCCGTCACCCCAAGCCCCCGCCCACCTCCCCTTCCACTACCCCTTGTTCATTTCCCAGAGTTAGGTGTCTCTCATGTTTTGTCACCCTCACTGATATTTTCACTCAATTTCTCTCCTTTCCCTTTATTCTCAAAGGCATTAATAGTCCAGGGCTATGTGGGGCATGATGGAAAACCTGGGTTTTTTTTTAGAGCAAAGTGAGTCTGGATTAGTTTCTAGGTTCTGCCGTTTAGAAGCCTTGAGACCTTGGGCAAATTCCTTAAAATCACTAAGCTTTAGTTCCTCCTTTTATAAAATGGATTAATAATAGTACCTGTTGTAAAGGGTTACTGGGAGAATCCTCCAAGATAACAACTTCTCTGGACTCTGTCTCTTTCTGTTATTTTGAGATTATTAGTGATTTAACATGAGGTCTATGATATTTATTTGGTATCACTGCCTGGTAGACATCTCTCTTTGTAGTGGTGAAATGGGGCTGATGTTTGAGATCTCAATGAATGAATGCCCTTCTTGGGTGTTAGGAAGTTCAGGAAGGCTGCATTGATCAAGAATCTTGAGATCCTTGGACTTCTACCAAAATAACTGCTGCTGCTTTATTCTAAAAATATATATAAAGAAACTATTTTATTGAAAAATAGTGTATGTTTAGAAAAGTGCACAAATTATAAGTATACACCACAATAAATGATCACAATGTGAAAATTTCTGGGCACTTACCACTCAGATAAAGACTCAGCTCTCTGCCAGCACCCCCAAAGACCTTCTCATGATCATACCTAGTCATTCCCACCTCCCTCTCCTCAGAAATCACAACAGTCCTGACTCCTCACATGATTAATCAGCTTTGCCACTTTTTGAAGCTTCTATAAATGAAATTAATTTGGGCAGCCTGGATAGCTCAGCGGTTTAGCGCCGCCTTCGGTTGGGGGCCTGATCCTGGAGACTGGGGATCGGGTCCCATGTGGGGCTCCCTGCATGGAGCCTGCTTCTCCCTCTGCCTGTGTCTCTGCCTCTCTCTATGTGGGTCTCTTGTGAATACATTTTTTAAAAAATGGAATTAATTTATTTTGTGACTGGCTTCTTTCATTCGACATTTTTATAGCTTCCACTGTTATTGTCTATAGCAGTGCTTCATTCATATTTGCACATTGCATATGCATTATATAAATATATCACTATTATCATCCATCTACTGTCAATGGATGTTGCAGCAGCTTCTAGTTTTGTTTATTAAAAATAATGCTGCCATGAACATTTTGGTGTATGTATCTCTTTTGGTAAGCACATGTACACATTTCTGTTGGGAGTATACCCTGAGATGGAGTTGCTGACTTTGCAGGTAGGCACAAGTTCAATTTTAGTAGAGATTGCTAACCAGTTGTTCAAAGTAATTGCATCTTTCAACGCACTATACTTACAGCCCTACAAGTGACACAGGAGAGTTTCTGTCATACCATATGTGTGCCACACTGGGTACAGTCAGTCTTTTTCATTTTGGCTACCCTGATAGGTTGGGAGTAGTATCTTACTGGGATTTTGCTTGTGGTTCTCTGATGATTAATGAGCTTGAACACCTTTGAATTTATCTGCTGGCCATTGGAACTTCCTCTTTTTCTCTTCCTCTCTCTTTTCTTCCCTTTCTCCTTCCTTCCTACATTCACTGGTCACCCACATTGCAGGTTTTGTGCTACTGCTCTGTAAGTCTAAGTGAAACTTAAACTTAGACTTCATTAAGATTGAAAAGAATGGACTCAGGCAGGGCACCCAGCCCCAGGCAAACAGCACTGGTCTGAGAGCTGACATATGGGTCCTGCTTTCAGATACTCTGGGTGTCCCTGTGATGTTGGTCATTGTTGCATGATGTCTTGGGTCTCCATTTTTTTTCCTAGTTTGTAAAAAAAAATTTTTTTTAAATGATTTATAAGGGCACTTTCATCTCTGGCATTTTGTGATTGCACATAATTTGGCAGAACATTTACCATGTCCTCACTGCCTTTTGAACATTCTGCCCTGAAGTGATCTGGAATAATGATTCTAAAAAATGGGCCCAAGAATCAGTTTGGTATAGTTATAGCTTGTCCCTTAATCTTATTGACAAAGAGAACTGGGGGAAACAGAAGATGGTGATACAGAAGAACTTATATTTTTTTAAGAAGCTGGAGAAACCTATGAGTGATAATATGAATCTGAGGCCATAGTAAAAACTGGAAGTCCCTAATGATGGTCACAGTTCAAAAATTTCTTGAGAATCAGGATTATATGGATGCACGAATATTTGAATGACCTGTTTGACTCTATCCTCTTCCTTGCCCTACCTCTGTCCATTCATAGCAGAACCAGAGACTCTTAACAGAGCATGGCTACCTAAAGTTGCCTCTTATCTAACAGATGACTGAGGGATCAGTGATAGATGCGAGGGATCACTGGGTTGCTCAACAGATTCCCTTCCCCCCTCATTTTGGGACTCCCAATATGCCCTACTATGCTCCTTCCATCAAGGGGAGCCATTTATGCTGCTGGATTCAGTCACTGACAGAACAGAATTTATTCAGATGAATTTTTTAAAAATTCACCGGCTTTGTGGATTTTGTTTTGTTGCTTACAAATACTTTACTTCACATTGACTTATAAGACCATAGACGAATGTTAACGGAATCATTATTCTACTAAGTTTTAAAAATACATATAAACATACTGTATATCTATAGTGATTAATTTAACCAATTCCCTATGTAGGCATTTAAATTGTTTAGTTTTCCTGTATCAGAAACTATAAACATTCTTTTAGCTAATTCCTTATGTATGAATCTAATTTTTAAAAACTGTTTTATTATGGAAACTTTCAAACATATACAAAAGTGTAAGAAGCAGTGTAATAAATCCCCATGAATCCATTATTTAGCTTCAAGAACTATCAACATATGCCAATCTTATCTCATTTATACCATCCCATTGTCCCCTCCACACTTTTTGAAGCAAATCCCAGATATCATATCATTTTATCCTTAAATGCTTCTAAAATATAAGCACCCTTTATAAAAATTGTGGTTGTTTCTCATGCTTAAACCATATGTGTATTTCAGAAAAAAATGGGGAGGATACGTAGTTGTGTTAGTTTTCTATTGCAGTGTAAAAATTTACAATTATAGTGGGTTAAAACAAAACACACCTATTATTTAGTAGTTTCCATGAGCCAGGAGTCCAGACCCGGGTAGACTATGTTTCAGGGTCTCACCAGGGCTGTAACAGAGGTGTTGGTAGGGGCTGCAGGGGTCCCTATTGCTCAAAGTCCTCTTTTAAGCTCACCTGGGTATTGGCAGAGGTTGGTTCTTGTGGTTGCTGGACTGAGGCCCCCAGCATCTTGAGTCCACCCACAGCTCCTTGCCACATGGTTCTCTCCAGAGGCACACTCACAACACACTGTTTTTTCTTAAAAAAGAAAAACATTAGTTGTTTTTCCTTGCAAGCAAGGGAGAGAAATCTTTGATCAGAGCATGGACCCAGTCCCTTTTTTTAGAACTTTCCTCTCATTAAGTCAGGTCCATCTCTCTTTTTAGCATCTCTTTTGATTACATAAAATCCAACTGATTTGGCACCTTAATGAAACCTGCAAAATTCCTTTTCCCACATTGCAGGACTGGAGACTACAGAAAGATAAAAAGAGAAACCAAGAAGAAAATCATACCTGGAATTCTATTCTATTGCTAACTTAGGGCAGGAATCAGAACTTTTTTTCTGTAATGGGTCAAATAATAAGTTTTTTGGCTTTGTGGGCCAGACGTTTTTTGTCACAATCATCCAACTCTGCTACTCTCCCAGGAAAGCTGCCACAGATACTGTGTAAATAGATGGGTATGGCTATGTTCCAATAAAGCTATTTACAAAAACAGGTGGCTGGTCACATTTAGTCAGTGGGCTGTAGTTTGCCAACCTCTGACATTCTAAAATATTTCTCTCTCTCTCTTTTAAAGATTTTATTTACTTATTCATGAGATGCACAGAGAGAGGCAGAGACACAGACAGAGGGAGAGGCAGGCTCCCTGCAGGGATCCCAGTGCGGGACTCTATCCCAGGACCCTGGGATCACGCTCTGAGCTGAAGGGAGATGCTCAACCACTGAGCCACCCAGGTGCCCCTATTTTTCTCTCCTTAAAAATACCACCCCACACAATGCCTCAGTACTTATGATACTGCTTGATAACTGCTGGGCTGGAGTCATGTCTTATGAGCGCTATAAGAATAACGATCTAAAAATCTGTCCATGCATTTCTTGTGAAGGACATTATTCATTACATCTCCCAATAATTCCTCTCATGAAGCTCCACATGAAAAACTTTCTTTGGAACTTAGTGGCAACAGAAGTTTTGCTTCCCCCGACTGTATTTTTTTTTCTATTAAAAAAGTTATATCACTTACCATATTTCCCTTTTTGTTTGGCTTCCAGGAAGCTCAGAGTCTAACTCGAATAACTTGAAACTCAATTAGCACAACTATAAAGACCCGACAGATTGCATATTGCGCTTATCTGCCCACACATTGGTATTTTATCCTTATTTTAATTTTCTGTGTCTCCCTATTTTACTATTATTTTATTGTACAAGCTTTGTGGAATAATGCTGAGTTAAAATATGAAATTCTATTCCATGAATTCAAAGGAACACGTATTTGTATTAATAATAGCTCCAGATTAGAAATAGTCCACATACCGGTACATCAAGAAGAGAGCTAATGAATTGTGGTATCATCACATTATGGAATTTTACACAGAAACAAAAAGATCAAACTGCTGACATATACTACAACATGGAAGGACCCCCACAGACATCATGCTGATTAGAAGCAGCCAGACACAAGAGAATAAATGCAGTACATTTCCTTTTATACTAAATCCAAGAAGAGGCAAAACAAATCGAAGGTAATGGAGGTCAGAACATGATTGCCATAGGGTAGGGGTGATTTTCTGGGAAGTGGGAAGAAGAAATCTTATGGGGTGCTGGAAATGTTCTGTATCTGGGACTGGGTGTTGTTGTGGAGTGTAAACATATGTAAAAACCATTGAGGTGTGTAGATTTGGGATTAGTACACTTTATGCCCTTTACTACATATAGGTATAAGCTGCCTTCCAAAGAGAATTCCTAATAATGCAGCTTCTAGCTTACCTCTCTTCCATGTCTATGCCCTGGTGGCTATTGGAAAAGAACTTTAAAACTGATGATCTCAAACATTTATACCTTTTTATTTTCTAAAGTCCATGAATTAACAGCAATTGTACTCTTTTATTACACCATCTCTCTTAAATGCAGAACTGGAAAAATAGGTAAAGATACCTTTTAATCCCAAAGGCAGGTCACTGTCTATGGCTGTGCTGTTCATCCATTGATGAGGGACTTGAGAGAGTGAGTGGGGGCTGGAATCTGGCCCTTGGGCTGCTTGCCAAGCTCAGTGCTTGAAGGCAGTGTCTGCCTGTAGTGGCACATTTTCTCATTTGCACCAATATACTTTTTCTAATTTTCACTTAACAGCACAGGTCAGTAGCAACTCTACACAAAGATGATACTTAGGGTATAATATTAATTTTTAGGACTAAGGGTATATTTGGTGATCTCTGGAATAGAAGCCAGGTCTCTACCTGTATCTTTGCAACCTATGGAATGCTTTATAAAATAAAATAGGAAGAATCAATATCAAATCACTTGTACATTCTACTTAAGTATTAAGAATACAGCCTCTAGTCAGCTTAGTAATGGCTTAATGGGGCAGAGCCATATGGAATTTGGGGGAGAATGAATTTTCGCTGACCTAAGAGATCCATACTTTTAGCTGAGGCCCCTTGGAGAGATTGAGCTCATCTTGAGTTCTAAAGAGGTCACTGTGGCCATCACTTAGAGGAAAGCATGTGAGCAAAAGATGGGAGGAAGCATCTAATCAAATCTGTCCTAGCTGTAACACCAATGTCCAGGAAAGAACAAAGCAACAAAAACCAATAGGAGATTGAGATCTAAAAAGACATTTAACATTTTTAAGTGCTAAGATAAAAAAAGTTAGGTTACACTATCAACTGGGTATATAGATACTATCAAGACCTATCTCTTCCTACCTCTTCTACGTATGTAAAACTAAAGCTAAATTGAATATATACTGGAGAGATGTTCAAGTTACACTGGCTTCTTCTCATTTGATATGAGATGAACTAGAATTATTGGTAGTTGTAGAGTTTTCTCTAAGACAATAAAAATGTTTGTCCAGAAATAATGATAGTGGGGAAAAAATCCCAAACAACACATTAAAGAATATTTTAATTCAACTGTAATTAATGTAGTTTTATATTAGCCAAACAATACATTTTAGTAAGTCTAATTAGTAATTGCTTATATGACTTTAATTTTAGTTTAAGAAAAAAATCTGATACTTGCTTTGGGTACCTCAAATATATTTGGGTAAAATTTGCATTTAAACATCTACATAACTTTCTGAACTCATCACTGATATTGAAGACTCTTGGAGGAAGTTGTCTTTGTAGTGCTGTTAACTCAGCCCTTTTGGAGTAATAGAGAAATATCTCTGCTAAAAATTCCAGACATTAGGATCACTTCCTTGTCCAGTAACACAATATGAACATATTCCCATTAACTAAAAGCTTATTTGATTTTTGCTCCTTGAACATCCCCAAGGATTTTTTGATGAACTCCTGACTTGGTCAAGTTCCCCATGAATTAAAGTAACAGAGATCCACTTTGAATCAGTATAAGCAGAAAGAGATTTCCTGAGAGGATCCTTGTCAAGTAGGCTGGATCTTACTTCCAGGCTTCGGAGAGGGACTTGGTTGCCCTGGCTTGGTTCATATGTCCAGCCCTGAGCCCATTAGCTGTGGCAGATGGTAGAGTCATACACCCGAATGTGGCCAGAAGAGTTCAAGGGAAGACCCTTCCTCCCAGTGATTAGGAAGAGATTCCCAGTACTTGGTCCAGGAAATAGTGAGCCCAATGGGGAGGAAAGATACATCCCAAGGGAGGACAACAAGAGAGGTCAGGCTAAGAAGAGAGCAAGGCAGATTGTTTTGAGTTCTGTATAATGTGATGGAATTCAATTTCCTTCTGGTCCAGGGCCTAGGAAACTGATCAAGTTTTCGAAGCTGAGGCTATGATACCATTTTTCTCTTGTCCATTTCAAACCATGCTGTACCCCAATTACCAGCCTTGGTGTGGCAGGAAATTATCCCATCTCTATCCTGAGCCAATGTGCACCTAAACAAACTAAGGCTGGCCCTAGTTCTCACTCAGTGGCCAACCTTGCAACTTACTCTATACAGTAAGGGCAAGTGACTGGAATAGAAGATTTGGGGCTGGAGTCATTTTGGGGAGTTTCTTTTTTTTTAATAATAAATTTATTTTTTATTGGTGTTCAATTTGCCAACATACAGAATAACACCCAGTGTTCATCCCGTCAAGTGCCCCCCTCAGTGCCCATCACCCATTCACCCCCACCCCCGCCCTCTGTGTTGCTTATCTCCAAGCATGGAAACTGATTACATAGATGGATGCCTTTTTTCATCTCTCTGTATTGAAGCTCTTTGGTGGGGGCCTTCTACTTGAACTCTGGACTTGGTGGCATGACTTTAGTCGATGGGACAACACAAATGTTACAAGGCTTGAGGAAGCACTGATATATTTCTTTCTCCTTTCTCAGACCCTGCTAAATTTGGAGGGCACTTCATTACACAGCAATGGCTAACTGATATACCAGGTATTTTTATGTAAGTGAAATCAAGTTCAATTGATCATTCATTAAGAACACCCAAAAGGTTGAGCTATGCAGGGACATGTGAGAAGCGGAGAGGGAAAAAGCCCTTTCCCTAGGGCTGGTTTTCTTTGAAAGTACTTACTGGGTATTGATATTATGAATGGGTTATATACATCTAAACCCCAGGGATTTAAAACAAACAAAAAATGAAACATGTTTGAAATGAGCTCTTTCTCCCTTACCTCTGTCACTGCCTTGGGTCTCTGGGAATTGGGAGACCTGTACAGGTTCGTATATGTATCTCTGGCAGATGATGCAATCTGGGACTTCCTGAAGCAAGATTCTACTTTATTGGAAGGGCTTTTCAGATGAGAATGAGAGGGCACCATGAATTTCCTTGCATAAGGAGTGAATTTCTTCCATTAAAATGTTGAACTTCTCCTAAATTATTTGTGCTGGGATTGACATTACATGCTTTGGGTTATTTAATCTGTTTTAAAACCTTGTCTTTATGTGGAGAGGAGTAATTTTTAAATTAAAATAAGTCTTCACTTTATTCTTTCCAGAGTAACCTAATTTTATTTCCTCATTAAGGGAATTGAATGACCCATAGCAACACATGTGGATGTGGGAGTGGCAGTGGGGAATTGCATGAAGATTTTTGCTGAACACTTTTGCTATTTCCTAAATGGAATGACTGGGTAAATAAGCAATTTTTCTGGGAGAACAATTGGGCCTCTTAGGAGAATCTTGAGAATAATGAGGATACAAACTTGTTTGAGGAATATAAGATTGCATAGAATTAACATTAAAGAACAAACACAAGCCCGAGATCATAATAGGTTATTGTGTACCTAGGCATGCCAAGCTATATACCTAGAGGAAAAAAATTGAGAAATAAGTTCAGGCTAATAGTTATTTTGTTACCTATAACAGTTTCTAATGTTGCTTTTTTATGTCTTTGATTCTGAAGAGTATAATTTTCAGATTTTCATCCAAAACAATGTTATTTTCTCAGATTCCATCTAAACAAACATGACATAACATTGCTGAATCCGAAGATTTATGTCAAATTAATGAAAGATTGAAGAGCAGCTCATGGATGACATCTAATTCCTATATTTTCTAAGCAACTTAAAAAGTAACTGTTAATACATGATTTGCTTAATTTACTGATTAAACTTATCAGGGTAAATTATTCCATTTCAGGAAGTTTTTGATTCTAAAGCTGATTCCAGTGTCTTTTAACAACTTAAGGGATTTAATCTGTTTTTATAATGGACTTTATTCATTTTGGCTAAAATGATTTAGTTCTTTGAAAACATATCAAGTTTGAGTGATAAATATTGAATGATCCTTTTGTTTTGTTATGTTGTTAAATTCTGTATGAGCTATTACTTTTAGTTTAGCAATTTAAAAAATATTGAGTGGAGGGCACTGTGCCAGACCCTGCAGGAAGATTTAAGGGCAGATGTCATTTCAGTTTATGGGTATGGTTAAGCATGAATAATTTATTTCTCATGTTTGTTTTTTGATATTTTTAATTATTATTTTTAATATGTTGTTGGGAAGAGATACTAGTTTTGCATAGTACAAAACTTGAAAGATACTAAAGGGCATCGGTAAAAAGAAAGGCAACTTCCCTTTCCTTATCCATTAGATATCCAGTTTACCTCCCTGAGGCAACTCTCTCCTTCCCGATGTAATCCATGCATTGAAACGTGTGTGTGTATGTGTGTCCTCACCTTTATAAAAAAACGTTTCATATTGTATTAATGCTATTTTGTGCCTTCTCTTTTTTCTTTAACTTAATAATATGTCTTAGAAATCTTGCCATATCTGGACATGTAGAGATACCTCAATGCTTCTTTTTTTCTTTTTAAGATTTTATTTATTTATTCATAAGACACACAGAGAGGCAGAGACATAGGCAGAGGGAGAAGCAGGCTCCCTGTGGGGAGCCTGATGTGGGACTCGATCCCAGGACCCTGAGATCACAACCTGAGCCAAAGGCAGACACTCAACCACTGAGCCATCCAGGCACCCGATATCTCAATGTTTCTAACAACTGTGAAACATTTTGTTGCATGATAGTGTCATAATTGAATTAACCAGCCTCTGATTGATGGCATGTAGGTGGTTTCCAGTCTTGTGCTATTACAAACAGGCTGCCATGAGTTCCTTTGGAAATACATTGTTTTGCCCTACACTGAACTTATTTTGCATACAGTGTAATGCAAAACTATCTATATTCCCTAAAAATTTCCACAAATAAACACTGGAATAATTCAGAATTTCTTTTCACTCTTTTGGCTTTACAATTTTTAGTTTCTCAGTTTCCCTGGACAAACTTTTCATTGAATTCTTCTTTTTTGGCTTTGAACACTTTGAAAGTTTAACTCAGATAATTTGAAATTCTGGAAGTGTATCAGAATATGGACATGTAACCAATAGCTCTGCAGGCCCGTGGTTCTCAAACTATCTATGGTAAAGGACCAGTTCTTTTTTTCTTTCTTTTCTTTTCTTTTCTTTTCTTTCTTTCTTTCTTTCTTTCTTTCTTTCTTTCTTTCTTTCTTTCTTTCTTCTTTCTTTCTTTCTTTCTTTCTTTCTTTCTTATTTCTTTGTCTTTCTTTCTTTCTTTCTTTCTTTCTTTCTTTCTTTCTTTCTTTCTTCTTTCTTTCTTTCTTTTCTTCTTTCATCATTATTATTTTAAACATTTCCAATCCATCATAGACCTGTGCCACTATGTGGCTCATACCACATGCAACTCAACTTGAGAAGAGACATTCAAGCTGGCTTCTACCTTGTTCAGAGAGACAAGTCACTGATCACATCCTTGGATGTTGTGTCAGTGTGAAAGTTTCTAGCTATTCATTCTTACATTTCTTGTAGATCAACCCCTTTGTAGTACTGTTGTAGGACCCAAGATTCAATTCCTGTGGGAAAACACTAATTTGATGGAAGAACATTTTTCTTTGAATGGGTAAAAGCAACACTGAATAAAGAGAAAAATTTGTTTTCATTGTCTTTTTTTTTTTAAGATTTTATTTATTTATTCATGAGAGACACAGAGAGAGAGAGAGAGAGAGGCAGAGACACAGGCAGAGGGAGAAGCAGGCTCCATGCAGGGAGCCTGATGTGGGACTGGATCCCAGTCTCCAGGATCACGCCCTGGGCTAAATGCAGCGCTAAACTGCTAAGCCTCCCAGGCTGCCCTGTTTTCAGTCTTTTTTTTTTTTTTTTAAAGATTTTATTTATTCATTCATGAGAGACTGAGAGACACACAGAGAGAGAGAAGCAAAGACAGAGGCAGAGGGAAAAGCAGGCTCCACGCAGGGAGCCCGACGTGGGACTCGATCCCAGGTCTCCAGGATCAGGCCCTGGGCCGAAGGCGGCGCCAAACCGCTGCGCCACCAGGGCTGCCCTGTTTTCATTGTCTTAAGCGCATTCTAACCTGGCGCTTCGTTTTCTAAAAAGTATGTCCACTGGAAAAAGTCCCTTGGCCAAATACACAGTCATCATGATGATTACCAAGGCCTCTTATTCTATCTTTAAACAAACTCAGAATTGTGATTAGTCACAGAAGCACACATCATCTATACTAAATAAGTAAACTACAGATCACTAGGGACTCTCCTGAGAATATGTTAATATTGGCCTCCTGAAAAACATCAGGGACTATTTGTTGCAAAGATAAAAACTCAAGGACTTACTTTCTGTTTTTAAAGGCATTTTTAAATTGGCTTTTTGAAAAAAAAGAGAACCAAAATATGCATAAGTAATGGATCTCTTTCTATGAGAGTGCTATTATCATTGTCAGGAAGTTCTCAGGGGTGTTGTCACCCTAGCAGTGAGCCAATAGGTCCTGCTTCTCTGTAACCAGCGAGAAGATTGTGAAGGACTAATGGGCGGACCATGCGGAATGCCGACAACTTACTGAACTGGAATCCAAACTTGAGGAGGAAAGAAACAACATTTTCTATAGCAGAAATGCCACCAAAGTGAAAAAGATTCTTCCATTTAACATCTGTGTAATATGTAGTAGTGTTTTTCAGATCACGAGGCAAAGAGAAATGTTAATAAAGAAACAAACTCTGTAGTTTTTAACATATAGATATATGGAAACTTAGTGCTCTTCTTTTTCTTTTCTTTTTTTTTTTTTAATTTATTTTTTGCCACTCAGAGGCCAAAGGCCAAATTCTCACAATTTTCTAACTTGTCTGCCTCTACCCCCAGCAGGGAATGACTTTTTGCCACTTGACTCTTGACACAAAACTGTTCAGTGGGAGTCTTCCCCCCAACAGAGAGAGATGTGAACTGGAATAGATGTATCACAGTTATTTTAAACTTCTAAATGTGTACTCTTCTGAAAGACATTTCTTGGAAGGTAATTCTTTTTTAAAAAAATGAATTTAAAAACATTGGATAAAATCCAAAGCTTGAGAAAAATAAGGAAAATTGGGGTGGGGAGGGAAATATGCCTTTTTGAGAGGCTTAAATAAATCATTTACCTACCATAGGAGCTCACCTACCTTCTAATTCAGCCAGTGGTCTGGATGCAGTGGGTTGGTAGTGATTGCCCAGTGGCCTGTCCATAGCTGGGCATTGGGACTCTTTGCCCCAGAATCAGTCTGTTTTCTGTTGGAGGCTAATGAGGCTTTGCTCTGCATTCCTAACACCTAGGACAGTACTTGGCTCATAACAGACACTTGTGACTTTTGAATGAATGATCACATGTCTTCTCTTACCATTCAATCAGTCATATGACCCAGTGGATGGAAAGTTCATTCATTTTTGTTTACTGCTTATCACCAGCATGTTGATGACTCCTGACTTTCTATTTGATCTTTCAGTCGAGTTCCCCATCTCCAGGTGCATGAAGATATTTTACTTTTGCTTCAAACTCAACATCTCTAAAGGAACTCATTTTCTTCTCAAAACCAGCCCTGCCTCTTCAAATTTCCGCCAATGGACAATTACTGTCCTAGTTATACAAATGTGAAATTTTGTAAATGGATAAATCTCTGAATCCAACCAGTCACCAAATCCCTAAAATTGTCTAACATCCATCCTTTCCTCTGAGGTTCTCTTGTTACCACACTAGTTAATTTTCTTACCTCCTCATTTCAAAATTCTTGCCATAGCTTCCTACCCCTCCTTCCCAGCCAACACTGATGCCAAATATATTTTCCTTATTGATGACATCACAGCATTCACCTACCCCAAATCCATTGTCATAATGTTCTCCAGTACATTATTAATTTTTTTCCTGCTGACTTTCAAGATCCTCCACTTATTATTTTCCAAAATATAGCCATTTTCAATTCTAGGCAAATTGACTTCCTAATCAGCCATTGCGATATTGTGATTTATAATAAGAAATGTATATTTGGTCTTCAACTCCTGGCAAAGGGCTCCTAAAATTCTTGGAATTTCCTAAGTGATAAGAGTGATAAAGGTGGCTTTTGTTAGGTTAGTAAGGCAATTTTTGAAAAACTCCTATGGTTTGGGCCTGGTTCCCTGGGGGACCAATCCTGGGATTCAGTCCCACCTTCATGACCTTCAGGGAAGGCAGAAGGGCTGGAGGTTGAATCAATCCCCAGTGGCCAATGATTTAATAAATCTTGCCTATATAACAAAGCCTCCATAAAAATCCAGAAGGATGGGCTAGAGAGCGTTATATTTGGTGCTAGAAGAGTAGTGCTCTTGAAGGGAGGCTTGAAAGTTCCTTTCCCCACTCCTTGTTTTCACCTAGCTGTTCTGGAGTTATATCCTTTTATAATAAACTGGTGATCTAGTAAGTAAAGTGTTTCTCTGAGTTCTTTTTTTTTTTTAAAGATTTCATTTATTTATTCATGAGAGACACAGAAAGAGAGGCAGAGACACAGTTGAGGGAGAAGCAGGTTCCCTGTGGGGCGCCTGATGCAGGACTCAATCCCAGGATCCCGGGATTATGATCTGAGCCAAAGGCAGATGCTCAAACACTGAGACACCCAAGAGCCCCTGTTTCTCTGAGTGCTGAGAGCTGTTCTAGCAAATTAATCAAATGTGAGGAGGGGGTCGTGGCGACCTCCAATTTACAGCTGGTTGGTCAAAAGCACAGGTAATAACTTGAATTTGAGATTGGTGTCTGAAGTTGCAAGAGGGATAGTCTTGTAAGACTAAACCCTTAACTTGTGGGATCTGACCATAACTCCAAATAGACAGTGATAGAATTGAGTTGAATTGTAGAACACCTAACTGGGGTTGGAGCATTGTTTGTGAGTGTGGGAAACCTCCTACCTGTCCCATGGTGGAATTGGGCGCACAGCCCTCTTAACCTTCCTAACCAACCCAGAGCCTTCTCTGGTCCTGTTTTTACTCATATTCTCTTTCTCACTTTGATTTTTTGCCTATTGTATGCATAATGACATACATCCTCAAATGCCAGCTCAGATTCCTCTCCAGGGAGCTTTGTTCTCCACTCCATCTGTCGGTGTCTCCCTCCTCCTGTGGGAGTGTTGAGAGGTGAGGCAAGGAGATTGAGGAAAACTGAGATTGCGTCCAGCAGCCACAACACTGACTAGCATTTACTGGGAGCTCAAGGGATCATAGAGTGCTTCCTCTTACATTTTTTAAAAAGATTTTATTTATTCATGAGAGAAAGAGAAAGATAGAGAGAGAGGCAAAGACCCAGGCAGAGGGAGAAGCAGGGTCCAGGCAGGGAGCATGATGTGGGACTCAATCCTGAGACTTCAGGATCATGCCCTGGGCTGAAGGCAGGCACCAAACTCCTGAGCCACCCAGGTGTCCCTTACATTTTTCTTATTTAATTTCTCAAGAGCTAGTCAAACAAATAGAGAATATTGACCTAAAAAAGATGACTTTGTTTGGGGTCATGGGAGTTATTCTTAGTTTTTATGAGGACTACCACGTAGAGAAATTCTTGTTCTAGATACTTTAGAACCCCAGTCCTATGTGTAATCAGGATTGTGTGGGTTAAGTTACCAAGAGGCAGAAATTGCATGTAAGTGGAATGAGACATCCAATGAGGTAGAACTTTTTCCTTTCTTCTTTATTTTTGTATTTTTACAGAGAAACTTGATATGAGGAAGTTTTCAAAGTAATTGAAAGCTGTTAGGGTAGAAAAAGTGGCCCTAAGATAGATCCAGTGACAGGAAAGGTCATCGCCAAGATAGCTAAAATAAACTCAGTACAAGAATCAAAAGAGATGAGGTCAGAGGTTTGACCTTAGCATAGTATCAGGTGGTCAAAGAGAACAGTGCTTTTGAATCTATGAGGGGTGGCTCGCTCAACCTATCCCACGTGGGCCATTCAGCATCACTTTGGTGGGGGGTACCTTGGTCCTCTATGTTCAAAGAACTCTTACAGAGTGAGCTGAGATCTATGGCAGTGTGGGGTGACGTGATCAGAGCTGGTGACATGATGCAGGTGGCAGTGGTGGTGACTAGAATTCCATTACAGACAACTTGAGTATCATTTGTGACCAGTGCAGGGTTTGGAATTTCCACATGGAAGGGGCTTGGGACAGCCATCTCATTGGAGAGTGGAGTGTGTCAGAGATGGCATAGTGCCTTATATGGTATTAAGAAAATGTAGTCTCTGTGAAAGCATCGGGGTATGAATGGGGATTTTAGGGCCACTCTGAGTCTCCCATCCCACCTCCCTAGGCCTCCATGGCTGGAATGGTAGTGTCCTGGCTGGCAGGAACAATTAGAACTTGCCCTTTGGCTATGACCAGTGGCAATGACACTGGTCAGGCAGCAGTTAAGCGGTATTATTGTAGTTATGGTAAGCTAAGCTACTGTGACAAATTAGACTCCAAGTTAGGATGGCTTAAATGCTATAGAAGTTTATTTCTTACTCATAAAGCAGTCTAAAGTGGCTGCTGCTGGTCAATGGTTCTCTCTCCTTTGTGCAGTGATTCAGAAATAAAAGTACCTTTCACTAGACCCCCAAAGACATCAGCGTTTAGGCAGAAGGAAGACAAAGAAAAAAGAAGCACCTGATTTAGAAAGCCTGGTCCTAAAATGGTACACGTTATTTCTATTCATATTCCATTGGAAAAAATTATCTTATGTCCACCTAACTGCAAGGAAGTCTGAGAAATGCAGGCTGGTCTTGTGTCTGTTAAATTCTGTGACTAAGGAGAGAATGTTTGGAAACTTGTCTGGCAGTGTTTGTGCAGTGCTATCTGGGTTCTGGTTCTAGCAGAGAGATGGGCACACAGGACTGCCCTTGAGATGGTAGTAAATTCCATCAGTATTCTTGCCTGGATCAGAGGATCGAGTCCCCAGGAAGGGGACTTCACTTCTTGTCTATCTAGGCTTGTGGGATCTCCAGTGTTTTAGGGTCACTGCTGGGATGTATAGTGTGGATTGTCCAAACTCTGAAGCTTGGCGATCCAGACATTCCAGGAATATTCTACTTATAGTTCACAGGGGCAGAAATAGGCTGTGAGTTGCTTTGGCGGGTGTGGGGTTCCCCTTAACTGGAGATATAAAATATATGGATGCAGCTAGGATCAGATTATTGGACATGAAGACCTCTAAAGTCCCCTGAGCACTAACTCTCTGACCCCGTAATCCTGTGTATTTATAAACATATACTGTGAGGCACACTTACTGTTATACTGATTTGTATTGTGTATTTTGTGGCAGCTTAATGTAGTAGAAAGAGCACCTGTCTAGGAAATGTGATAGGAATCAGACATGGGCTCTAGTCTAAACTCGTGGCTCTGGGTGACTCATTTACCCTTGTGCATCTAAAACAGAGGCTGGCAGCAATGTCCACAATGGCCAAACTGTGGAAGGAGCCTCAGTGTCCATCGAAAGATGAATGGATAAAGAAGATGTGGTCTATGTATACAATGGAATATTCCTCAGCCATTAGAAACGACAAATACCCACCATTTGCTTCGACATGGATGGAACTGAAGGGTATTATGCTGAGTGAAATAAGTCAGTCGGAGAAGGACAAACATTATATGTTCTCATTCATTTGGGGAATATAAGTAATAGTGAAAGGGAATAGAAGGGTAAGGAAGAAGAAATGGGTAGGAAATATCAGAAGGGAGACAGAACATGAAGACTCCTAACTCTGGGAAACGAACTAGGGGTGGTGGAAGGGGAGGTGGGCAGGGGTGGGGGTGACTGGGTGACGGGCACTGAGGGGGGCACTTGATGGGATGAGCACTGGGTGTTATTCTGTATGTTGGCAAATTGAACACCAATAAAAAATAAATTTCTTATTAAAAAAATAAAAATAAAAATAAAACAGGGGCTGGCTATGTTAGGAGAGCTCCCTGGAAGACAGAATATTACATCCTGCCCCCCTCGCCCATGATGATCACTTCTTAAACCCTGGAACCAGTGAATATGTTACCTTACATGACAAAAGGTTCTTTGCAGATGTGATTAAATTAAGAATCTTCAGAGAAGATTATCCTGGATTATGTGGGTGAGGCCAGTGTAATCACAAGCATCCTTCCCAGAGGGAGGCAGGAGGATCAGAATTGGAAGCCAGACATGTGACAATGGAAGCAGAGGTTGAGAGCTTTCTTTTGCCAGGAATGCAGATGGCCTTCAGACCTGGAAAAGAGAAGGAGGTAGATTTTCCACTAGAGCCTCAGAAAAAAGGCAGTTGTGCTAACACCTTGATTTTAGCTCAGAACAGTTTTAACCTCCCATCCTCTAGACCTATAAGGTAACAAATATGTAACATAGCCTTAAGCCACTAAATTTGTGGTAATTTTTACTGCAGCAACAAGAAACAAGTACAAACTGTACGATTCCTTCTAGAGCTAAAATATTATAATTCTCTATTTCATGTATATTACTTTCATGTCTTTGACTAGAATAAACTTTGAAGGCAAGAACTACTTCTAAGAGTTAATCCCCCATAACTCCAGAGCATAATTAAAGGAGCTTAATAATTATTATTGATTTTTTTCAGCTTTACTGAGGTATAACTGACAAAACTAAGATATTTAATGTGTATAATATGATGACTTGATCTATTATGCATTGTGAGAGGCTTCCCCCCACCTAGGTAACTAACATATTCATCACCTCACATAGTTACTTTTCCTTTTCTTTTTTGTGGGAGGTAGGGTAAGAACATTTAAGTTCTACTCTCTTAGCAAATTCCAATTATATAATACAATGTAATCAATCATGGTCATACATGATACATTAGATCCTCAGACCTAATTCATCTTACAGCTGGAAGTTTGTACCTTTTTACCAACCTCTCCCTATTTCCCCTATGGCAACTCCTGGGGAACCAGTTTTCTACTCTCTGTTTCTATGAGTTAAGCTTTTTTTTTTTTTTTTTTTCTTCCCCAGTTGATTTTTACAAAGTATCTTGGGAAAAAGCAGAGAAGCCATGGTGACAGTCATGACTCTGGAGGAGCTCAGAAGCCATATAAGTAGCAGGGGCTTCTCCAGATATCTTTTCTTGGTCTTATTGCTGGCTAAGTGTTTTTCTCTCCATATCTTCTGGGACCTCATATTTATAGGTTCACTTCAGCCTTTTACTCTATAGCTGGCCTCAACTCTAGATACTGAGGCTCTATCCAATGTAGAGGATACAGTTGTTGGTCGTCCTGGCCACCAAAGTGGCTCCTACCTGTATTCTTACAGTTGGACACTCACCTCTGTGGCATAACACAGTGTTTGGTCTTTGCCCCTTGTTTCTGACACATAGCTCCTAAAACCCTTACAATCTCCTGAGTGGTAAGTATGTCTTTGGTGTGCTGAGGAGATGACTCTTGGCTGGGGGGCTGCTAGCTTCAGGATGGGGGCTGCTTGCCAGAGAAGCCAGCCATGATTAGAAGCTCAGAGCATTCAACCTCACATCTTGATTTCCAGAGAGGAGAGAGAGGCTAGAGATTAAGCTGGTCACCAGTGACCACAATCACAGGTATGGTATGAAACCTCCAAACCCCATCCCACCCTTCAAATGATGAAGTTTGAGGATCTTCTGTGTTGGTCAACATATCCATGTGTTGGGAGAGTGGTGTACCCCCAACAACAAGGGGACAGAAGCTCCTGTGCTCTGGACTCCTCTGGACCTCACCATAGTTTCTCTTCATCTGGCTGTTTATTTGTACTTTAAAACAAACTGTTATGGTACATATAATGTTTCCTCAAGTTTCTGTGAGCCAAAACTGAGGATCAGACCCAGGCGGGATTTTGGGAGCCCCTGACTTTGTAGTCCAAGTCAGATAGCATGTGGGTAACGTGGGGACTTTTGAAGTAAGGGCAGTCTTCTGGGACTAAGGCCTTAACCTGTAGGTTCTGACGCTAACTCCAGGAAGTGTCATAATTGAATTGAATTGTAGGACATCCAGTTGGAGAATTAGGGAATTGGTTGATGTGAGGAAAAAAACCTAACAGTCCTTTTCTGTAGATGTGGTCTTCACCCTGAACTCTGGTTCTGCTGCCTGAACCTCTTGCTCAAGTCCAGATTATTTTTTAGTTTGCTCAGCTGATGGCCCCTGTACCCTTGGGCTTCTGCCTCATTCCTGCCATGTCCTCTAGGACTCAAAGGCTTAGTTTTGAGCATCCCTGGGTCCCTGTTGCCTGATGACAGACATCCCTGAGCCTGACTCCTGGGTGGTCTCCAAGCACTGTCTACTAACTGGTTTCCTATCATTGTCCTCTGTTCACATTGACAGAACACATTTTCCCTCTGTTGAACTACTTGATGCTGCCTGCTTTGTCACATCTCTACTGCTTTGCCCCCTGACAGTACATTCAGCTTTCCAGAGAGGACTTCCAGCACCTATGGAAGGCTTGGCCCACTGGAACCTAGCTCCCTTGTGTGCAAGGTCATCTCCTGTCCTGGTTCTGGACTCTAACACTGTGTCCTGAGGCATCACAATGCAACAGAAAGTGCCCCACGGGATTCTGAGAAATGATGTCAGCAGTGAACTTGGTCATCTCAGGACCTAATTAAATTAAGCTATTCAGTGCCAGGACTTGACACATGTTTTAGCTTTGAGGGTCACAGGGCTGTCACTGCAAACCCAAGATATAGGCAGAAAGATACAGAAAGTCAGAAGAAAAATAAAGAGAGTAAAAAGGGGGAAAGGGAGGGAGCAGGTGTGTACATCGAAGGGAGTGCCACAACCTTGACTTCTGGTGCCTTCCCTGGCTTATTTTACTAGACCAGCAAGCTATCATTGAAACAGGAAGGCCACATGCTCAGCTGCAGGTAAGGTGCTATTCTCAGAAAGCAAGAAAAGAGTTGGATATGGAATCTAGTTTTTCTTTCAGCAAACAGAATGAGGTGGTGGAGAGAACATGGGGTTTGGCTTCAAACAAATCTGAGTTTACATCTCAGTTCTGCCCCTTTGAACTGAAAATCCTTGGGCAAACTACCTTGACCTTTCAAAGGCTCAGCTTTCTCATTTCTGATATGGGGATGACAGCACCAATTTCTGATGAGATAATGCAGGTAAAACAGCCAGTGACATGCTTGTCATAAAACAGGCACTCAACAGATGGTGACTCCATGCCCTTTCTTCCTTGTCACTGTTCCCTGTCACAGCACCAGGGCAAAACAGTCTTGGGGGTTTGTAGAGAAATTTGCTCCTTTTCCTAGATAGTGACTTAAAGCAGCAGCAGATTTCCGCAAGCTGCCCAGTGTCCAGGTGTCCCAAGGGCAGCCTTCATGTAGCTGATACAATTGGTTCAATTGCCTAAATGTCTCTTAAAGGAGGCAATTGCATACAAACATGCTCATCAGTGTGAGTGGACATATTTAGGTCCTCATAGGCGTCCAACATCCAAGTGCACTGTCACTGGGACTTCTGGGAAAACAGAAGCAAGCAGCCCCCACCCTTGCCCTCTGCCCTCCTAAACCAAGGGAATTTCTGTGGAAATCCAGAGGGTCTTTCCATGAGGAATGAGTATTGCAAGATTGCGGTTACATTGCAGGCTTTTTCATGCACATGTGTGTACACCAATATTCAACAAATATTTATTGGGCTTCTGCTACGTGCCAGCCACTGTGTGAGGAATGCAATGGTGAGCAAGACACACATCATTCTCTCCTTCTGTTGGGAAACACCAAGAACAGAAAAATAGTCTGTCTATGTATTAAAAGCCTAGAGTTGGGTGAAGAGCTTTCAGATATGCAATGAAAAACAGATTATGACTTGTGAATTGAGCACCTGTTGTTTTGCTGCTTGCTAACAGAGCATACTTTTTTCAGAATTCATTTTCCCACCACATGATATGTGATCAAAAGACAATTAGTAATTTGAATTTGAGGCAGATGAAAACTGGTCTATTGGTGAGAACTTATACAATTCTGGTTTGGAGAGCTTTGCTTTGCAAATGTATAGGCTGGCCCCAGAGAAGCACTGCAGATGGCGAAGGGTGCTGCTTTGGTACAGGGCTACAGCAGGACTGGGCTTTGAATTTTGGGCCTTTTTGGTGTAAAGGGAAAGAAAGTAATATGGCTGCTATCACTAGGAGAAAGCTTTGTTTAATGGCTAAAACATTAGATGTGGGATTTAACTCTCATAACCCCTAGCTCTTCTTTGCCCATGACCTTATGTGGAGCTTAAGTCAACCTCATTCTCCTCAGTTCCCCTTTCCAACAAAAGCAGAGAGCCAACCAAGAACTAAAGAGTCAAGAAACATGTATTCCAAACCTGGATCCACCATGTTGAGTTGAAAAAAGTTTGATTTTTGAAACTTCTGTTTCCCTCTAAAGGAATTCCTTTCTCCCTTTCCTTCTGCTAAAGTGTCTATTGGTTTGCAGTCCTTGAATCAGAAGCAAGAATTATCTCTTCAACTTCTAGTAGAATAATCCCCCAAATCATGCTTGCCAAATAAATGAATGAACCACAACATTGAAGTTTGACTTCCTCTATTTCAAATGCCTTGGGACTTTTGAGGAGTACCTCACATGGACATGCCAACCACAGCCTTCAAAAGCAAAACTTGGGTTCCTTACAATTATGGGCATGTCAGCAAATTTTGGTGGGGGTTTTTTTTGGGGGGGGGAATTAATACAGTCCTTGTTTATTTCACATGGATTATCTTCCTCTCTCAAAGACCATTTCTTAACATGGCTTCCTTTATCTTGTTGACCCCACTCTACTACTGGATCCCACGAGGTAAGCATCCCCAGATGTGTTTTCTCTCCAAAAGACTAAGCCTATTTGAAACTTTGTTTGCTACTTGTCATTAATGTGACTTCAGATAAGTTACCACATCTCGTAAAACCTCAGCTTTTCCACCTGCTGTATGGGGAGTATATTCCTCTGTTGCTTCTATTTCTCCCATGACAGGGTAGTAGTTAGAATAAATGAAATGATTTTTCTTTTCTTGTGTGTGTGTGTGCGTGTGTGTGTGAAAACTGTTGGAAAATCCAGAAGTGGCTACAGGAACCAAAGGTGAAATTTTTGTAATTGCCCCTTACCAGCATCATCAACAACTTAGTTGTTTTTGTCTTCCCAGAGACATCAGAGTTGCCTACTGATGCCATGTAAGGAAATACAAGGAAGCAGAGAATTAAAAATGCCATTGTGGAGTTGGAGGAAGTTTAAAGTGAATATATGCCATTTTATATTCATCCATTCATTCATATTTGCCATTCAACAAGTAATTATTGAACATCAACCATATACAAAGATGAATCAAACATGATTCTGGTCTTGTGATTCTTTCAAAATGGTAAGAGAAATAGTGCTCTTAAAACCAATAATACGGGGATCCCTGGGTGGTGCAGTGGTTTGGCGCCTGCCTTTGGCCCAGGGCGCGATCCTGGAGACCCAGGATCCAATCTCACATCGGGCTCCCGGTGCATGGAGCCTGCTTCTCCCTCTGCCTGTGTCTCTGCCTCTCTCTCTCTCTCTCTCTCTCTCTCTGTGACTATCATAAATAAATAAAAATAAAAAAAAACCCAATAATACGAAGTAGGAAATTATGGGCATTCCTCTGATAAGAAAAATATAATTCAGCACTGTGATTATACTAAGAGGAAGAGAGAATTTGTCACCGAGGGCCAGGAAGGCTTATTATGAGAAATAGTTTCTAGCTGAGCCTTGGAGAATTGGGGGAATTTGAACTTACAGAATGAGATGGAGGAGGGACAGTATACAGGCAGAGGAATGGCTAAAATAAAGACAGGTGCATTCTCATTGGCAGGCTCCTCCTGTGACTTTGAAGTCCCTTTGACCCCAGCCTGGGATGTGCTCTTGGTTTGAAGATTACTTTTTTTTTTTTTATCTTTATTTGTTTTGGTTTTTAATTTTTCCCTTTGATCTTGATTAAGTTGCTAAAAATGGTCCACTATCTCACCATGCAGTTCATCTGAGCATAAGAGACTCATGGCCCCCACTAGTAATAACCTTGACTGCACATTATGCAAAAAGTCCATCAAAATTCTCCTTCTGGAATGTGAGGTTCACTTCAAAGCCCTCTTCTGTTGACCAAGCCTTGGGAGGTGTCATGTCCAATCATCACTTCTCAGTTACTGGGCTTCCCTGCCTTGCTGTGAGATCAAAGGAAGGAGAGTTCCATCATACAAGTGAAAACGAGGTTCATTGACTTTAGGTAGCTGATGTGGAACAGAACTTAAATGAAAAAGGTCAAGAAACTATTAGTCCAGGGTGTGGGAAGAATCTTCAACTTGTCTGAGATACTAAGACAAGATAGAAAACAAAGGGAGGTCACCATTGTATTCCAGATAATCACTTGCCTTAGTATGAATGCTTGAGAGATCATCATTTACAGGATTCACCAAGCTTGAAGCCAGGACCAATCCTCTAAGTTAGGTTATACCGGGTGGCTCTTTCCTCTCACCACATTCAAGTTGCAAAATGAACAGAGAAGACATTTATCCATCCTTACCTGGGTATATGTTGATATATAGAGCTGGGCTACTTTAGAATATTAAATGATTATTTTTAGATTTTTGAATCTTATGGGCTGATAAATTTCTAAAAATTGTGTTCAACATAAAATTGTTAACTTTTTATTTTGCTGAACCAAGGATATTAGACTAAAAGGACCTTGGTGACTACAAACTGAATGTCATTATTATTATTTAATAGATTTTATTTATTTATTCATGACAGACACAGAGAGAGAAGCAGGATCCATGTAGGGAGCCCAATGTGGGACTCGATCCTGGGTCTCCAGGATCATGGCCTGGGCCAAAGGCAGGTGCTAAACCACTGTGCCACCTGAATGTCCCTGAATGTCATTATTTTATTATATTATATTATTTTTTTTAAGATTTTATTTATTTGCGAGACACACACACAGAGAGAGAGAGAGAGAGAGAGAGAGAGGGAGAAGCAGGCTCCATGCAGGGAACCTGATGTGGGACTCAATCCCTGGTCTCCAGGATCACGCCCTGAGCTGAAGGAGGCACTAGACTGCTGAGCCACCTGGGCTACCCGAATGTCATTATTTTATTTTATTTTATTATTATTTTTTTAATTTATTTTTTATTGGTGTTCAATTTACCAACATACAGAATAACCCCTGGTGCCCATCACCCATTCACTCCCACCCCCTGCCCTCCTCCCCTTCTACCACCCCTAGTTCGTTTCCCAGAGTTAGCAGTCTTTATGTTCTGTCTCCCTTTCTGATATTTCCCACACATTTCTTCTCCCTTCCCTTATATTCCCTTTCACTATTATTTATATTCCCCAAATGAATGAGAACATATAATGTTTGTCCTTCTCCGACTGGCTTACTTCACTCAGCATAATACCCTCCAGTTCCATCCACGTTGACGCAAATGGTGGGTATTTGTCATTTCTAATGGCTGAGTAATATTCCATTGTATACATAAACCACATCTTCTTTATCCATTCATCTTTCGATGGACAACGAGGCTCCTTCCACAGTTTGGCTATTCTGGCCATTGCTGCTATAAACATTGGGGTGCAGGTGTCCCGGCGTTTCATTGCATCTGTATCTTTGGGGTAAATCCCCAACAGTGCAATTGCTGGGTCGTAGGGCAGGTCTATTTTTAACTCTTTGAGGAACCACCACACAGTTTTCCAGAGTGGCTGCACCAGTTCACATTCCCACCAACAGTGTAAGAGGGTTCCCTTTTCTCCACATCCTCTCCAACATTTGTGGTTTCCTGCCTTGTTAATTTTCCCCATTCTCACTGGTGTGAGGTGGTATCTCATTGTGGTTTTGATTTGTATTTCCCTGATGGCAAGTGATGCGGAGCATTTTCTCATGTGCATGTTGGCCATGTCTATGTCTTCCTCTGTGAGGTTTCTCTTCGTGTCTTTTGCCCATTTCATGATTGGATTGTTTGTTTCTTTGGTGTCGAGTTTAATAAGTTCTTTATAGATCTTGGAAACTAGCCCTTTATCTGATATATCATTTGCAAATATCTTCTCCCATTCTGTAGGTTGTCTTTTAGTTTTGTTGACTGTATCCTTTGCTATGCAAAAGCTTCTTATCTTGATGAAGTCCCAATAGTTCATTTTTGCTTTTGTTTCTATTCCCTTCGTGGATGTATCTTGCAAGAAGTTACTGTGACTGAGTTCAAAAAGGGTGTTGCCTGTGTTCTCCTCTAGGATTTTGATGGAATCTTGTCTCACACTTAGATCTTTCATCCATTTTGAGTTTACCTTTGTGTATGGTGAAAGAGAGTGGTCTGGTTTCATTCTTCTGCATGTGGATGTCCAATTTTCCCAGCACCATTTATTGAAGAGACTGTCTTTCTTCCAATGGATAGTCTTTCCTCCTTTATCGAATATTAGTTGACCATAAAGTTCAGGGTCCACTTCTGGGTTCTCTATTCTGTTCCATTGATCTATGTGTCTGTTTTTGTGCCAGTACCACACGGTCTTGATGACCACAGCTTTGTAGTACAACCTGAAATCTGGCATTGTGATGCCCCCAGATATGGTTTTCTTTTTTAAAATTCCCCTGGATATCCAGGGTGTTTTCTGGTTCCACACAAATCTTAAAATAATTTGTTCTAACTCTCTGAAGAAAGTTCATGGTAATGGTATTTTGACAGGGATTGCATTAAACGTGTAAATTGCCCTGGGTAACATTGACATTTTCACAATATTAATTCTGCCAATCCATGAGCATGGAATATTTTTCCATCTCTTTGTATCTTCCTCAATTTCTTTCAGAAGTGTTCTATAGTTTTTAGAGTATAGATCCTTTACCGCTTTGGTTAGGTTTATTCCTAGGTATCTTATGCTTTTGGGTGCAATTGTAAATGGGATTGACTCCTTAATTTCTCTTTCTTCAGTCTCATTGTTAGTGTATAGAAATGCCACTGACTTCTGGGCACTGATTTTGTATCCTGCCACGCTACCAAATTGCTGTATGAGTTCTAGCAATCTTGGGGTGGAGGCTTTTGGGTTTTCTATGTAGAATATCATGTCATCGGCGAAGAGGGAGAGTTTGACTTTTTCTTTGCCAATTTGAATGCCTTTAATGTCTTTTTGTTGTCTGATTGCTGAGGCTAGGACTTCCAGTACTAGTTGAAGAGCAGTGGTGAGAGTGGACATCCCTGTCTTGTTCCTGATCTTAGGGGAAAGGCTCCCAGTGCTTCCCTATTGAGAATATTTGCTTAAGATGTTGAGGAATGTTCCCTTTACCCCTACACTCGGAAGAGTTTTGATCAGGAATGGTTGCTGTATTTTGTCAAATGCTTTCTCTGCATCTAATGAGAGGATCATATGGTCCTGCTTTTTCTCTTGCTGATATGATGAATCACATTGATTGTTTTACGGGTGTTGAACCAGCCTTGTGTCCCGGGGATAAATCCTACTTGGTCATGGTGAATAATTTTCTTAATGTATTGTTGGATCTTATTGGCTAGTATCTTGTTGGGAATTTTTGCATCCATGTTCATCAGGGATATTGGTCTGTAATTCTCCTTTTTGGTGGGGTCTTTGGTTTTGGAATTAAGGTGATGCTGGCCTCATAGAACGAATTTGGAAGTACTCCCTTTCTATCTTTCCAAACAGCTTTAGGAGAATAGATATGGTTTCTTCTTTAAACGTTTGATAGAATTCCCCTGGGAAGCCATCTGGCCCTGGACTTTGGTGTCTTGGGAGGTTTTTGAAAAAGAAAGGGGAAAAAAGGGTGGGGGAAGCAAACAGAAATCAAAAAGCAAAAAAAAAAAAAAAAAAAAAAAAAGCAAAAAAAAAGAAAAAAGAAAAAAACCCAAAACAGGGGGGTATCTTCTGATTCTGTGTACTTTAAGTCCCTTGACTTCCCCTGGAACTTGTCCGTCTAGCTGGTTCTGGGGGAGGGGGCTGCTGTTCTGATTTTTAGGTGTTAGCACTTGGGGGAGCTGCTCTGCCCCCACCTGGTGCAGGGCTCAGTGGGGGGTGTTTACCCCGTGAGGCCCCAGGAGGAACAACCCCACTGGCGGGGCCAGCTCTGGAGCCCTGGCGTCAGCTCCCGCAGTAACTGCAGTAGCTCCGGAGCTCTCCGTCTGCAGGGCCTGGAGGCTCCGGGGTGGGGCCGCTGATCTGCTCAGCTCGGGGCAGGAGCGTCCTTGCTGTCCTGGGCCCTCCCGGCCTCTGCCTGTCCCGGGGGGAGGCTGGATCCTGGGCTGTGTCCCGGCGCCCTATGCTCCCGGCCTGTGCTGTTGGATTCGCGCTCCCGGCAGCACAGCCCCCTCCGCGCGGAGCCTCTTCCTCTGCCCCCGAGCCCCCCCCAGCTGCTCCCGCCCCGCAGCCCCCTCCGCGGAGCCCGCCCGAGCCCCTCCGAGCTGCTCCGGGTTCCCGCCGTGCGCGCTGCAGCCCTCAGGGAGCTCGGCGCACTCTCCCGGGGCGCAGGTGCCTGTTAGTGTCCCAGGGAACCCGAGGGCACCCCCGCCCTCCTGGGGTCCTGCTCCAACTCCCTGCGAGCCCCTTTCCGCCCGGGAAGGTTGGTGCAGCTCCTGCTCCTCCGGGACGGGGCTCTCCTGTCCTGGGGACACTCGCCCCGGCCTCAGCCCAGCTCCTCTTGGAGCCCCTCCTCCTTGGAGGCCTTTTGTTTCTTTATTTCTTTTTTTCCCCGTCTTCCTACCTTGATAGAAGCGCGAACTCTTCTCACTGTAGCATTCCAGCTGTTCTCTCTTTAAATCTCAGGCCGAATTCGTAGATTTTCAGGATAATTTGAAGGTTATCTAGGTAATTTGGTGGAGACAGGTGACTTGGGGACCCTACTCTTCTGCCATCTTGCCCCTCCCTCGAATGTCATTATTTTAAAAGGAGAAGTATTCTGTGCCATTTATTGGGAAGAGTATAATTTCAGACTAAAGGTTAAGTTCTTAAGGAGCACCATGGGTAATCTTCATCTTTGCTTTTGCTCTAAAATGTTTCAAATTCCCTCATGGTGAGCCCAGGTCATAGATGTGGCCTTTGGGACCTGTGTATCAGATGAGAGCTGGCTTCATTATTCTGTTTTGGAAAGATACTGACTGGGTTCAGGAATTTTATGGGTGCATGGATGATTTTAAATACAGTCACATCAATCCTGACAAGGTATATTTTGTACTGGCATCATACTTCCTGGCACTTGGTAGACGATGGTGTGGTCAGTTCACTTTTATTCTGACTCATTTGTGGGAAGGAAAATTTAATTCTCTGGGAACCCATGTTTGTATTAGTGTTAAATCATTTGTCTGATGTTTAATGATTTATATACACAATGCAAAGAGGTCCCAGAATTGCCTTTCTGATGGTTCTACACCCAACCTCCTCCCACCCCCGCTCCTTCATTCCACTCCAGGCCAGAGAAATCATTCAGGTTAGTGCCTTAGGGAATCCACCCAACACACTATTCTTCAGCTTACTCATTCCTTATATATATTTTTATATTCTATTGATAGTGGACTTTTAGATGAATACAAAGACTTCATGAGGATACTTAGACAAGTACTATCTGGTGATTTTGTGTTTTAACATGCTGAACTGCTTTGCCTTCTTAACTCAGCAATTAGTCTCCTCCCAAACTTGATGCACCTCTTTTGGATTATAAATTGTGATCCTCTGATTTATTTCTCTCTAGTTCATATGCCTAATGTGGATGGGCCTTTGGTGCTCATTAAAGCAGAGACTTTTATTTGAAAGGTTGCTCTGACACTGTGCTGATGGGACCTCATATATTATACTTCTCCATACTGGCCATCTATAATTTAGTGTACTGGTCCTCTTCATATAATGTTCAGCATTTGCAATGCTTATGAGTAAGTGACAGCATACAATGGTATCAATAAATCAGATGGGCCAGGCCCAGTCCTTGATGGTCAGTTTCTCTGTCTACCAAGGAGGAAAGCTGAAAATCAGTGACTGCCATTAACTGGGAGCTTTTCAGATCATTAAGTCAAAGAAAGCACATTTGTTGGCTTTTATTATTAATACATTTTGAGTGGCTGTTTAAAATAGATCTCCCTGGTTGGATAAAGAGGCATGAAAAAAAAAGATTCTTTGTTACTTTTTTTAAGTTGTTGCAGTTGATTTCAAAAGAATGACTTATTTTGACAAAGTGAGTGAACTTGAGTTGTAATATATATAATAGGCCAAATGATATAGGAGACTTCAGGTTATGTGACATGGCATGTATGTCACAGAGCCTGGAAAATTAGGATTTATTTTCTTGAAATGCAAATCTAGAACAAGGTGGCTCAGAAATCACTATGCAGGGGTGCACAATAGTGTTTACTATAGTGTGTCACAGAGTGCAATAGCATGTCTGGAATGCTTTTGTAAATGTTCCATTGCCTAGGGATAGTTCTGAGAATATATATATTTTAAGAGATACATACCTCAAATTTCCATTGTTGGTCATGAGTACCCTACATTAGCTCAAAAGTGAGCAAGTGGACATTGTCATTTCATAATAATCCTTCCTGACATGGAAAGAAAGATGTAGGGTTGGAAGTTTGCAGTAGGAAATGCTTAGCAGAGTCTCCAAGGAAAAGGTACCCTCTGGTGCTATGAAATACAAATCTTTATGAAGCTGGGCTAGGTGGTATTAAAATACAGGAGCTCTAGGGGCAGGTCAGCCTCTGGATTTTATGTCCTGACTCTGCCATTATGCACCAGTCATGTGACCTTGGGCTGGTTACTGTATCTCCTAGAACTTTGATTTCCTTGTCTCTAAAACAGGGGGACAAACTCTTGCCTCATCAGGATGTTTTGAATAATAGATGATTTGATAAACACAAAATACCTATATAAGTGCTGAATAATTTTAGGTTTCCTCCCCTATACTTCTGGAGAAGACGTGGAGTCTTCAGGAATCTTCTAACTCTGTAGACTCAAATCTCTTAGCATCCTTGAAGATCAGTATGACGATCACAGGTTAAAGATGAAGCCCTGAACTCTGTATCAAGAAAGAACGCTGAGCCATTTAATTAGGGCTGTGACTGAAAAGGTTATCTTTTTATATCAACCTTGACTAAAATCATTTGTACCTATGAGTAAAAATAAAATAAATTCTGTGGGTAAATTTGATTTTCCATATTTTGTTTTTCAGTTCAGAGACACTTTCTTGTACTGATGAGTGAAATTAAGTCATAGAGTCCTACTCAGGCTGGTAATGCTTGTCATTAGCAATAAAAAACATAAACACAAATCTTTACTTTGGAGTACATAAGTGGGAATGCAGATGTGTAGTCCTCACCTGTAACATGAGACAATAATGATTATCATTTTCTGCTCAGTTGATGCATGCTAAAAGCAGGAGGCTTTCACTCCATTATTTTGACCTTTTGGTTCTAGATCCTTCACTTTGTTCTTTGCTCTAAAGCTGTTATGGTCTAAATGTTTGTGTCCTCCCAAATTTGTATATGGAAAACCTAACTCCCAAAGATGATGATGTTAAGAGATGAGCCCTTTGGGAGGTTCTTAAGTCATGCAAGTGGAGCCTTCATGAATGGGGTTAGTGTACTTATTAAGGGGCCTCTGAGAGCTAGCTCATTCCTTCTAGCATGTGATGACATTGTCAGAAGTCAGCAGTCCACAACTGGAAGAGGGCCTTCACTAGAACCTATACTCCTGACATCTTGATTTTGAACTTCTAGCCTCCAGAAGTGTGAGAAATGAATTTCTGTTGTTTATAAGCAACCCACCCTGTGGTATTTTGTTATAGCAGCCTAAACAGGCTAAGGCAGAAATCAGTAGGAACTGTTTTTTTTTCTTTTTAAATCGAATTCATGATATTACTGGCATATGTAAGTAATGCAAAACAAAGCAAAAACAATTGGCTAGCTAAAGTATCAGTCTTACTAAAGCATTAATCTAGGTAGTTATGTAGAAAACTGCAAAAACCGACCTGGGGAAAATTTGCATAAGTAGAAATAACCAACACAAAATAAAAAAAGGCAATGGTTCCCTTTTCTCCGCATCCTCTCCAACATTTGTTGTTTCCTGCCTTGTTAATTTGCCCCATTCTCACTGGTGTGAGGTGGTATCTCATTGTGGTTTTGATTTGTATTTCCCTGATGGCAAGTGATGCAGAGCATTTTCTCATGTGCATGTTGGCCATGTCTATGTCTTCCTCTGTGAGATTTCTCTTCATGTCTTTTGCCCATTTCATGATTGGATTGTTTGTTTCTTTGCTGTTGAGTTTAATAAGTTCTTTATAGATCTTGGAAACTAGCCCTTTATCTGATATATCATTTGCAAATATCTTCTCCCATTCTGTAGGTTGTCTTTTAGTTTTGTTGACTGTATCCTTTGCTGTGCAAAAGCTTCTTATCTTGATGAAGTCCCAATAGTTCATTTTTGCTTTTGTTTCTTTTGCCTTCGTGGATGTATCTTGCAAGAAGTTACTGTGGCCGAGTTCAAAAAGGGTGTTGCCTGTGTTCTTCTCTAGGATTTTGATGGAATCTTGTCTCACATTTAGATCTTTCATCCATTTTGAGTTTATCTTTGTGTATGGTGAAAGAGAGTGGTCTAGTTTCATTCTTCTGCATGTGGATGTCCAATGACAAATACCCACCATTTGCGTCAACGTGGATGGAACTGGAGGGTATTATGCTGAGTGAAGTAAGTCAGTCGGAGAAGGACAAACATTATATGTTCTCATTCATTTGGGGAATATAAATAATAGTGAAAGGGAATATAAGGGAAGGGAGAAGAAATGTGTGGGAAATATCAGAAAGGGAGACAGAACGTAAAGACTGCTAACTCTGGGAAACGAACTAGGTATGATGGAAGGGGAGGAGGGCGGGGGTTGGGGGTGAATGGGTGACGGGCACTGGGGGTTATTCTGTATGTTGGTAAATTGAACACCAATAAAAAATAAATTAAAAAAAAAGGCAATGGCTAAAATTCCACACAGTAATTTTTTTTGAGTGAGCAATTATGATGGAAAAATCAAATATTTGTGAAAAAAAAATGAATCTGGGAAAAATATTGGTCACAGAAAGACCAGACAAAATAACAACAAATATGTCACAATGGCAGGTACTAGATTTTGTAAAATTTGATATGGATATAAAGCCAATTAGTGGGCTAAATTTATCCTGTAAATTTCTTTATGCTGTAAATTTTATAAGAAAAATTAATTTCAATGAAAACAAATTTATTAAGATAGAAATTAAATGGAAAAAATTGGATATCATTTAACTAATCCAGGAGTTAAATTCACTTACTGGAGGTTGCTCCTTACTGTTGGTGCTACTCAGGCCTCCTTTCTGTACATCAGGCTTCAGGGGTACTGTCTCAGCTCAAGGCCCAAGTTCTTGCTGAGCCCTTGGCCCTCCATGGCCTGATACTTGACCCCTTGTGCTCTCATTTCCTCCCCACTGTGGTCCATGTTCCAGCTGCTTCAGCTTCCTTGCTGTGTTTGACACAGACCAAGCATATGTTACTTGGGCCCTTCCTTTGCCTGGAATGTTCTTCCTGTAGTTATCACCTAGCTCACTTTCACTTCATGGTAGCCCCAACCAACTATCACTCCTCAGGGAGAACTTGTACTACCCACTCACTTTCTACCTCCTTCCCTTCTTTTTTTCTCATAGGAATCATTATTTTCTGATATTATTATATCTATCTATTTAGTTGTCTACCAATTTGGCCAGAATATTAGCTCCAAAGGGTTTGGCTCACTTCTCAGTCTGTGGGGTCTTAAAGAGAGCTTGGCATGTAGGAGGCCCAACCAATATTGGTTGAACAGATTCTGTATTAAAGTGTTTGTATTTGTTAACACAGCACCAATGTTTTACTTGGATCATACTCTAGGGCCAGGTTGTCCACTGAGTTAAAATTGAAGGATCCAAATATCCTACATCACCAGAGCCTGTGCTTAGCATGTATGGCCAACATTAGTGTTGCTGCTAACAGTTCTGATTTTCAACCTTCTGGGCATGTGGTCAGATTACACTTCTTTCCTACAGATAGGTATGGCTATTGGATTAGGCTTGGCCAGTGAAATGTGAACAGAAGGGACATGTGTTACTTCCAGCTGGAAGCCTTTCAGAGCTAGTGTACAACTTTACAAGCTCCCTTCTCCCTGTTGTGGTGAATGGTGACACTCTAGATCATGGTGGCTTCATTAGCTTTGGTTCTGGAGGAAAGGTGGCATAGACAGGAGCACGTCCTGAGTTGGACATGGAGCATGAGGCAATGCTCTATTTATGTTTTTGTTGGGCCACTGAGATTTTAGGGCTGTTAGTTACATAGTTGATGGATACAAGTTACACATTTTATCTCATTTAAGTTTTCCATTGTCCATTGGAGGCAGTCATTATTATTCCTACTTAGCACTGTGGAAATTGAACTCACAAAAGTTAAGTAATTTCTCAAAAGTCACACAGCTACCAAATTGCAGAACTAAAATTCAAATCCAATTCTGGCTGATTCTGTGATCTGAGTTCTTAAACATAGGCTTGTCCAACCTCTCAGTGCGTTATTAAATATGTGATAATCCGTACATGCAAAAGTGTGCTTTTAAGAGCTTCAGTGGCCTCATTAAAAACTGGAGAACCATTGAGATCTTCTCAAAGCCAGGTGATAGAGAAGATCATCAGAAGTGTAAGTATCATGTTTCCTCTGTCAGTACATACAATGAATTAAATATTAAAACTCACTTGAAGGTAATTTGCATTAATGACTTTGAAAGGGGAAGAAATAGTTCTCACCTGGATAAGATTTTATTTTTTCACCTATCTCTGTTTAGGAATTTCAAAAACTCCACTGGCTCTATGTAAAAACAAAATAGGCTAAGAAAACTAACTGATACAAAAACCTATTTCAGAAATCTCAGCATATTCTCTCCCTATGTGTGAACTGAGAGGAAACCAGACTTTCTGAAAGTCATGGGATGGCATGGACCAGGGCAAAGTACAGCAGGAAAATGCCTCAGATTCAGGTGGCATCAGGCTTCATAGCCTGTAATGGTGATAAACCACCTTACGAACACAGTGCAGAGCTGGTGTGGATGGGGTGGCTGTAACTCCTACTTCTAAGTCCCTATGACTGATATCCCCTTTTCTTTTAAACAGATATGAGTTAGGCTTGTTGTCATGGCTGAGTTCTATTTCTCCAATGGTGTTCTGTATTTCTATTCAGATCAATTATGATTTGAATTCAATTTCCAAGTTAAGGGAGGAGGAATACTTGATACTCACTCCATACAGGACTATCCAGGCAAGTAGAGAATTCTTTAGACATGAAGAAAACTACTTTAACAAATTTGCAATGCTATAGTTATTCCATTTGCAGAAATAAATGTGCTGTAATGACTTTATTTTGGGATATCAGCTGTAATATGCACATAAATGAGGTCTAACTAAGGATTGCTGAATCCCTTCTTGTGGGGCCATGTGCTTAGGTCATGGTTGTGAACAAGTTGACGTGTGGATGATTTTCTATCTCAGAGCAGGATAGTACAAGGGGCAGGCAGGGTCTCCCAGAGAAGGGTCTGAATGTGGCCCTTTAAAAAGACTAGTCTGTCACAATGTAGTGAGTCTCATCTTCATTAACGCTGGGACATCCACAAACTGGACTTCTAGCTCTATTTCTTTTTCAGGTTGAACCTGAAAAATACAGGCTAGTCTTTCATCTATAGACTTGTGCCTCTTGATTGAAATCAGGCCTGTTAGGATTTGTTCTGCAGAGCGTGTCTCCGGGCTCATGAAAGTCCCTCTCGACTGATGGTCCTAAGACAATGTAAGGTGATCCAGAAAGCCTCTTGGGATTCCATGAGCACTAAACAAAAAAGTAGGGATTCTTCTTCTAACAAACCTCATTCTAAAGAAAGCCATCAGGACAAAAAGCAATTGTGGGCACTAATAAAAAGCCAAGAGAGAGAAAATCAATAATCCCTGTGTGTGGCTCTGAACCCCATTCTCTGTGGTCAGGAATCAGGTGCCTCTATCAAGTGTGAGCATATGTACGTGTGTGAATCCACACACTAATGCTGTAGGAGATGTTGAAATAAAGAAAAGATAGTGGCAGAGAGATTGATGAAGTTCTTGCCAAACTACGTGTGACTAAAAGAGTCTCTTTAAGTTGTGTTCTGGGAGGAGGTGGTGGCTTTACTTTGAAAGGGGTATATGGGCTGAGGCTGGGAAGGAGAGACAGTTCTAGTGCCTTGAGGTGACTCTAGAACTTCCATGGCCCAATGGCAAGTGTTGTGGGTTGACTGGTGTTTCTCCTCAAAATATGTCCAAATCCTAACTCCTAGTATTTTGAATGTGATATTATTTGGAAATGAGGTCTTCACAGATATAATCAGGTTAAAATATGATCATACTGGATTCATGTGGGCTCTAGTTTAGTGACTGGTGTCCTTATGAAAAGAGGGAAGGGCTCCTGTGGTTACAGAGGCAGAGATGGAAAGGGGCAGCTGCAAACTGAGAATGCCAGGGATTCCCAACAACCACCAGACACCAAGGAGAGGCATAGGAGGATTCTTCCTCAAAAGCTTCGGGGGGGAGTATGTCCCTGCCTATACCTTGACTTCAGACTCCTGGCATCCAGCACATATTTCTACTGCTATAAGGCACTTAATTTATGATTTTGGTATGGAAGTCGTAGGAAATTAGGACAGTAAACAAAAGGCAATCAGCTTCAGCCTCAGTGCAGTGGGTGACAGTGAGCAGAACTTGGACTACAGGTAGCAGTGAAGGCTCAGAGGGGCTGGAAAGTGAGGCAGTCTATTGATGGTGGCAGTGGGTGCATACTGTGAAGAGGTGCCTGATTATTCTCTCTCTGATTTCTCACTCAGTGAGACCAGGAGTTGGTTGGTTTGGCTGCTTGCAGGAGCAGTGAGCACTCAAGTAGTCAAGTAGGGTCAGATTTCTCAACCCTCGACTTCCATCACTTTTTGTGATAGATGCATTTTCCAAAGGTGAACATAACAATACCCCCCATCCCTCCTGCTCTTTGGAAACCTGCTACTCCCCCATCATATCCCCTCTTCTGAATCTGGGCAAATCTATAACTCTCTTGTAACTAATAGAATGTGGTTGATGTGGTATGATTTCAAGGTTAGATAATGAGAGGCAATGCCACTTAAATCTTGTGCACTGGACCAGAGACTCAGTCTGGAGCCTGGACCACCTTATAAGTAGCCCAGCTGCCCTATAGCTGCCATGTTGTAAGGAAGGTCAAACTAGCTCACATGGAGAGACCACATGGAGAAATCCCAGGGCTATATGAAGAGCATTTTCCTGCCACTCTCAGTTCCTTTCCCCTCAACCTACACTGTTCTAGCTTCAGCCACCATCTGGTCCTGAGCCAAAGCCATCCACCACATTTTCCCCAAATTCCTGTTGTGCACAAACTGTGAGGAATAATAATTGTTGTTTTAAGCCACTAAGTTTCAAGATGCCTTATTATGCAACAGTAGTAACTAGAACTTCTTTAAACCTTTGCCCAAAGGCTACTTCACCTCTAAAACCTCCTCTGATCCTAGATGTCATGACTTCATCCCATGAAACTCTCCTTTCCCACACAGCTACTAGGTGTTGGAGTTCTCAACATTTCCCTTCACTCAGAGCTCAGTTTTGCTGGTGCCAATCTCTATTTTCTTCAGTTTCCCTCAGAAGCCTCATACTTCCTGTCCTTTTATTATACAGAATTCATTGTGTCCTACCAGCTACCTCTATCCCTGAGTACCATACCCATCTCAGCTCTCTCAGTAACAAAGAGGCCTCCAGGTAACAGATCTCACCCTCCTTAAGGAGCAGCGTTTGAGCTCCAATAATGCTGACGAGGCTTCACTTTTGTTTTTAAAGATTTCATTTATTTATTCATAAAACAGAGACAGAGGGAGGCAGAGGTAGAGGCTGCCCTGAGGTTTTTAATATAATAAGAAAACATTATTTTAGTCAATCATGAACTCAAATGATAAGCTCATCTGTCTCACCCAATGGGGACTGTGTCTTACTCATCTTTTTATCCCTAGGTTAGTTCACACCTTGACAGAGAAAAGACTCTGGATGGATAGATGGATGGATGGTTGGATGCATACATGCATGCATGGGTAGATTGATGAATACAGAGAAATGCTTGAAAAATATAAAGTGGAATTTGCAAACTTGGGGCATACGTGGTGCCATTTCCAAACTCTGTGCCATGGAAGGCATGATTAATAGATCCCAGCACTCTTTCTGGGGATTGGAAAGGCTGCCTCACCCTGTTTTTAAACTATACATAGAAGGTAGCAATCAACGATGGTTTGTACTTGAGAAGACTAAAAGCACAAAGACTCTTTTTTGGAACTTCAATTTATTAAAAATATCATTAAAATAGAAGTCAAAACTCTGTATACAACTGCTTCCTGATTTTCTTCTAAGGTTTCAGCAAAGTTCATTAAACTAATATACATGTTCCTGTGCTTTCAATGTACATAGATTTCACATTAAGAAGAAAATGTTCTGACACTTTATGGCCTTTGCTGTTAGCTGCAGTGTGGTGAAGTCTTTAAGTAAAAAATTCATCTCAAAAGGGGACCAAATAATAAAGCAAAGTGTGGGATTCTGAAAGTCAATATGGTCAATAGTGCTGTGTTGTTTACAACCAATCACTTACCAGGATGGACAGGACCAACGGAGAAAGGAAATTACCCACCCGCCCACATAATTGCACCAATTGCTAGAATCGGTTAATAGGTCATAAAAAAAATCAATCCTAGAGAAGCATAAAGAGATACATAGAGTAGAACTTGGTTATTATTGGTCTTCATTCACAGCCACATTTGAGTACCTTACTCTTTATTAGCAGGATGACAGTTCTGACAAATTATCCTGTCACTTTCTGCTTTCGTGCCCTCTTTTTTATTGGGAGTGAGTTTTTTTCTCTTCTCTACTTTCTGTGTTTTGATTTTCATAGCACAGTGCCTGGATTCTGTGGCAAGGGAGGGGGTGTTATTAGGGGAAGAAAAGAAGCTTTTGTTGTGCCCCTGGCCAGTACCAGGAAGAGTGTCAAATTCCTTAGGCAACTTGTCTCATCTGATACACCTCCCACTTGGACCAAGTGGTAGCTATGATTGTGACCTTTACTCCATGGAAAAGGAAACTGATGTTTAGAGAAGCTAAGTCACTTGCTACACAACCAGCAAAGGGATTCATTCAAATGTAGGTCTGTCTGTCCGAGCCGAAAGTCTTACTTTTTCTATTGAATAAGTCCTTGATTTCTTATCAAAAAGGCCAGATGTGTGTTGAAATTCAGTACGGTACAGAATGGGGACATGATGCATATTCCATATATTACTTAATACTCCCTGTGGGGTCTAGAGCAGCACCCTGTAATCAAATCCATTAATATTTCAGCAGTGAAACATCAACATTGAAACTAAATAGGATAAATAAAAGTACGAATGGCCTTACTATTTGGTTGCCAAATGATTCTACACCTATTTTGTGAAATTTTTCATTTTCAGAGCTTTGGGATTTCATAATTTTGGCTAAGGAACTGTATCATGTGGGCTCCCAGGAGAGAGTTTGCACACATTTGTCCTCTCTCTCAGGGAACTCTGAAATGGAGCAAGCTGGAGTTAAAGAACAAAAACAAAACCAGAAACAGAAATCTGCTGTTGTTGGTCAATGGCCAAATTTATATACACTTGGCACTTAGGAAATGAAAATGGCTTTGAGAACAAACTGGTAGTAGAACCATAATAGCCCTTCACAGGCCTCTCAAATACAGAGAAGTGGGAATATCAGGAGTATCCCATGAACTAATAGGATCCAGGCCCATTGAACTGTAATTTTATTTTTTAAAGATATTTATTTGAGAGACAGAGAGAAAGCACAAGTGAGTAGGGAGGGGCAGAGGGAGATGGAGAAGCAGGCTCCCTGCTGAGCAGGTGAAGTGCTGAGGAGGGAGCCTGATATGGGGCTTGATCCCAGGAACCTGGGATCATGACCTGAGCCCAAGGCAGATGCTTAACGGACTGAGCCACCCAGGTGCCCCGAACTGTAATTCTAAACTGCAGCCCATGCACAGCAGCCATTTGGACTTCCCATGAAACTGAGACTCCACTTCTCTTTTCATCTCCCCTCCCCCTTTCAGATATCTCCTCTGAGGATTGATGGGAGTGTCAGAGAGCCACTGGTGTTTGTCCCAAGTAATTGGATTGACCCTTTGAAGAAAAGGTTAGTTTAGATAAAATGAAATTTTCAAGTGGAGGGACAGATTCTCATTCTGGAACATCTGTAGTTCACTTGGAGGATGGGTTTTCAGTCCTTGTTCTATTATTTCATGATTCTCTATCATACTAGCTACACTTATCAACATCTCGCCCACCCCATCTCTTTTGTTCATGTCATTTGACCACCTTCCCTGCTATCCTATAGTCACAGCTCATTGGGTCAAGCTGGACCTCATTTTTCTTTCTTGGATTTTGAACATAAGACGTAGAAACTGAAACCACCTAAATCAGGTGGTTAAGGACTCTGGGTTTGTAATGTCACATCGGGTTAGGCCAGAGTCATGCCCTTGCCTTCTCTTCACCTTAGCAGGCTGTAAAGGAACAAAAATCAAGAGGATGATCCTCACAGAAGAGATTTTAATGAAGTGTATTCCAGAAAAAAGTGGAGAGAGACAGAAAGAAAGGGGAAGGGGGCAAAAGAGAGAGAGAAAGAAAAAAAAAGAGTATTGAGGCTTGGTTAGCACTTGGTTTATTGACACCAAGTCTGGGTTCTCCAGAGAAAAGAATCAATAGGAGATCGATCTATCATGTATGTATGTATGTATATATGTATCTATCTATCTATCTATCTATCTATCTATCTATCTATCTATCATCATCTATCTTTACTAAGGCATTGGCTCATATGATGATGGAGGCTGGGAATTCCACAATCTGCAGCCAGTAAGCTGGAGATCCCATGGTATAATTCTAGTTTAAGTCCAAAGGCCTGAGAATCAAGAGAACTGATGGTGTAAGTTACAGTCTGAGTCTAAGTCCATAGGCAGGAGAAGATGGATGTTTTGACTCAAGATAGCCAGGCAGAAACTTCTCTTAATTAGCCTTTTTTCTACACAGGCCTTCAATAGAGGCCCACCCACACTGGGGAGGACAGCCTGCTTTATTTAGCCTACCAATTCAAATAATAATCTCATCCAGAACCACCCACCCCCAGACACACCCAGAAATAATGTTTATAGCCAAATATCTGGGCACTCCATGGCCTGGTGAAGTTGACACATAAAATTAACTATCACAATCCTTATAATAAATCTTTCAAAGCAGGATGTACCAAGTTTATCTAAACAATCCAGAGACCAGTGATTGATGGGAGTCAGATGCCGAGAGCTCTTGGAAACATTTTATCATAGTCTTTGTACATCTTTCCTGAAGGAACTGTGGGAGAACTTATTGGATCCCACTTTCCTCAACAATGTTCCCTTCCATACTACTGTCCCTCCTCCTGGAGGAAGATCAACAATGGAGTGGGTCTCCTTACCTTTCATACATTTTTTATTTATTTATTTATTTATTTATTTATTTATTTATTTATTTATTTATTTATTTTACCTTTCATACATTTTAAAGTGAGGTTGGGGCACCTGGGTGGCTCAGTCAGTTAAGCATCTGCTTTTGGCTTAGGTCATGATCCTGGGGTCCTGAGATCGAGCCCCAGGTTGGGCTCCCTGCTCTTTCTCAACAGAAAGTCTGCTTCTCTCTCTTCCTCTGACTCTCCCTCTCTACTCATGCTCTTGTTCACACTCTCTCTCTCTTTCTCAAATGAATAAATAAAAAAACTCTCTTAAAAAAATCAATTGAACACCAATAAAAAATAAATTTATTATAAAAAAATCAATAAACTGAGATTAGATCAGATCAATGTTTCCCAAAGTATGGTATGTGTACTACTGGAGGTATACAAGATAATTTTAAAAAGTACAAGAGCAAAAAAATAAAATTAAATTAAAAAAATTAAAAAGTACAAGAGCAAACACTTATTTCACCCTTTGAGTATTTTCATTTTGTATTAGACAAACCTGTAATTTATATGTTACATTGGTCAGGGTAGGTTAGGCCATGCTGTGTAACAAATAGGATAATATACAATAAAGGATTAACTCAGCAGGTCTGGGTAGTTCAAACTCTACATTCCAAAGAAAGTTTTGCTTCTTTCCCAGCTCCTGGTTGATAACCTCTAAGCCCTTGGAACAACCTGTTTGTTAAGAGTGTTTTTGTTTACCTGAGGCCTGTGCCACATCAGGTAGTTTATGTTCACAGTGTGATCTCAGGCCACAGACTATTAGCTTGACCTCTGGAGGAGATGGAACTAAGGTCAGCCACATGGGAGATCAGCTATGCCTGTGTAATGAGATCCCTGGACACCAAGGCTTGGGTGAATTTCCTTGGTTGGTAGTACTTCATGCATGTTGTCACTATCGGTGATGGGAGAATGCTGGTCACAGGACTCAACTGGGAAGGGACAACTGGATTCTTGTGCCTGATCTCTCCTGGACTCTGCCCTGTGTGCCTTATCCTTTTCTGATTTGATTCTTTATCTTTTCATTATAATGGACCATAACTATGAATATGACAGCTTTCTAAGTTCTGTAAGTCCTTCTATTGAATCATTGAATCCAGGGTGGTTTTGGGGACCCCAAATGCAACTAAAAAATTCTTAGCAGCTTAGTACAATAACCTTTTTTTTTTTTTTTCTGTTCATGTAAAGTCTGGTGCAGAGCTGGATTCTCTTCTGGCCAACACTCCTATTAGCAATTAGGGTGCCAAATGCTGCCATTTCAGAATCCTTTGTTTCCAGTTACACAGGTGGCAGAATGAGAGCAAAGGAGAACATGTGGGATGTTTTAGGGACCAGTTTTGTAAGTGTTTCACTTCTGCCCAGATTGCATTGGTCAGAATCCAGTCACATGGGGCCAACCTAAGGCAGGGAGGTTGGGAAAGGCAGTCTTCCTGTGTCACTAAGGAGAGAAAATTAAATTGATGAGCATTTAACTAGTCATCATCACATACATCAAGTCCTTGACTCTATGGGATATTAATACTTAAGGCAAAATCAATTTTACATAAGTATAAAAAGTGTGTTGTTTTATAGAAAGATACTTAAAAAAAGTGTAGATAATTCACAATATGACAAAAATACTGAAGTGGCAGGTGAATTATTGAAGTTTGGGTAATACTGGACAAGATAATGGCCATGGAGACATTTTGGTTACAATGTGCTTCTATGATAATACCACCTGATGGACACTATAGTGTTCTACAAGGTTCCTGGGTCTGGTAGTTAATAATTTTAGGAGTTTAAAATTTTTAGTCATTCTCTTGAAATCTAGGATAGGAAAAAATAATGGAAGGAAAACTTCATTTTTAAGTATTCTGCTATGTCAAAATGGAAAGAACAATTAATTTTCATTCAAAATTTCTTTCTTATACGTGATACAAGAAAAACTCTTTTCTAGCCTAAGTATATTATTTTTTTTAAAGGAAGTTCCATCCTGGCTCCATGTAGAATATTCCCTTTTAAACATCTGGCTTACTCTTGGTCTATGATTTAAATGGCTTAGTGAACATTTTCTTGTCAAAAATAAAGCAGGATGTTTGAAAGCTCAGGGAAAACTTTTGACAGCTGACAAATCTTCTGAATGCGGTGAACTTATCAAAAGCATCTTTCTAGGTAAACTTTGATTCACCTTGTAAAGCTAAAATAGAACAAAGACAGACCACACAATAAATAAAATGATATTAACAGAAAATGTGTATTAGAAGTTTGGTATTCTATATGGCCCACAATTACTTTGCCTGGCAATAATTTTTGGTAAGATAACAAAATAACTTAAGTATATCCAGTTATATAAAGGTCCGTCCCATAGGAGCCTGATCTGGAATTTCAGAATTCATGGAATTCAAGGGGAAATTTGTTTATCTCTCTGCCTTTGCCAGGGCTGCTTGAAAACAGCCTGTCAGGAGCTGATTGACCAACAGTGAGTCGTTTTTGCTCAGCAGAACCTCTTATCAGTCAATGTCTAGGTATATGACACAACTTTGGAGGTGGATGAGTAAGTTTTAGCCAATGTTGTAGTGACTTACATTTGATTTTTGGTTAGGTCTGTTACTTTGATACAAAATGGCAGCCTTAATTAAAAGTGTTCCAGTCATTGAATGTGTTGCACTATTAAAGAGCTTGTAGTGAATTTGTGAGAGGGAGAATGGGGAAACCTGATTGCTTTGAGTGGTGGCCTTGGTTCACACTGAAATTAATCCATCTTGTCTTTAGAAATCCTGAAAAAAAAAGACTTCAAAAACTCATATCAACTGTACATGGTATATGAAGGTACCAGTGAGATGACCACCAATAACCTATAAATAATGTGGATTAATTAAATAGAAATAAATTAGACTAATTAAATAAAATTAAGTGGGAGGAGTTGGCCCATGGGAGTCTAGAAATAAGATTGCAGAATTAAGTAGAAATAAATTAGACTACTCAAGTAAAATTAAATGGGAAATATCAGCCCATGGGAACAGCTGCTTGACTTGTAATTTAACCAGTGACATTAATATAGTACAAGAAAGAACATATTTATTATAGCATAAAAAGTGGATTTAAGAGAATAAAAATCTGCCAATACATGTGTATTATGGTTTGGTGTAGAATATCTATTTGGGAGACATAGTGAAATCATAGCAAGGTACTTTCTTATAAACAGTTATTATCTTGTTCACATAAAATATCCCTTACTACTGTCTACTTACATATATACTCATATCTGACCTTCTAATCACTAACCTGACTTCTTAGGATACTGGAAATAACAAGACCCATTCCAACTAAATCATTACAGGATCTGGAGTAGCTCACATACTGTCTGGGAGGGCCAGAGGGAGTGCTCTGCAGCCTGAAGCAGATCTCATGATGGGATTGCTCCAGAGACAATCCCACTATTGTCACCATGGTTAGAGATATGGGAGAGTGCACAATTAATACTGGAAAGCAAATACTCAGTCATTGGGCACCATTGCTTTAAAAGCACCCTCAATGCCATCCTCTTAAAAAAAAAAAATCAGATTCTGTGCAGTGTTAGGTCAAAAATCTCATGTCTGATTAGAAAAGTCTAGGTTCCATGGATTTTCCTTAGCTTCAAGGGTATCTGGGAAAGCATGCTCTTGGACCCTACCTTGAGAGATGCCACTCTTGAAGAGAAAAGTCTCCAAATATGGAAAGGGTAGCAAAGATCCAACACAAGGAAAAACCCCTACAGATGAGTTGGCCTTGTGGTCATGGGAATCCCGTGTTCCCCACTGTAATGAATACACTGACCCTTCTGTATTATTCATTGGTTTCAATACTGAAGCATCTTCAATACTTCCTCTGGGAGTAGTGGAAAAACCCACTTTCTAGACCTGTAAGGCTGTCAAATAAACTTGAGACATAGTAAATTCTTCAATCTAATGCCATGCTAAATGAGACACTTCACTGCCAGTCAACCAGTCAGCTTTCCCTTGGCAACATCCTCTTGTTTCAAATTTCAACAAAGACGTTATAGATTGCATATAAACCAATCCCAAGGCCAAATGGCCTGACATATGAAAAGAAGAGCATGGGAATAGCTTCAACAACAAGTGCTCTTTTGATGAACATGAGTCTCTTCTTTCAATGTGCTAAAGTTGAGAATCAGGGACCCTGGTGGCTGGATTGATGGGTGGGTGAGGGCCCATATACAGGGAGATATGGGTAGAAGTGGTCTGCTCTGGGTGCAAGCAATATCTGTTGAGAATTTTAAAACAATAAAAGCAATGAAAAGGTGGTTTGCTTTTTGTTATCACCATGGTTGGGCAGTTCTAAACCATGTCAGTGATAAAATACTTCTAACCAAAAACACCTTTTTGCTTGTCTATATTCTAAATGATTATTAAAATTACTTTTGAGATTTAAAAATACATAATAATACATACGTTAGTTTCAAATTAGAATGGTTTTGTTTCTTACTCTTTAGTAAGGACTATATTCTCCATGGAAGTTAATTTGGAGACTCCTTCTGTTATTTAGTGGATCTCCAATGTGCATGGACTCAGTTACATGTTTGTTTTGAGAGTAAATGTGTAATGGTCTGGAATTGTTCAAGCTGGCTTTGGGCATTGTATGTGTCTCCAACTCCTGTGATACTGCATAGTCTGTGTTTAAATAGCAGATTTAAAATAAACAATGATAGCTTAGTGAATTAAAGATGAAAACTCAAAGCCCAAATTATTTTAATTGTTACCCCATGAGACCCCTTGGAGATTTGGGGCTTGAAATTTAAAACAGTAACTCCAAAACATAACACTTTTGCGCAGTAAATGCAAATATTAGTTCTCAAATGAAATATTTTACTGAATTTTGAATAACATGCTTAAAATAGAACTTTCTTCTTTTTCAGTTAATTGTTTAACACCTAAAGATAACAAATACATCAAAAAATAATGGTCATTACTCATACAACATGAGTATAACTGACACTAATTTTATACTATGGACAAGGAAGTGTTAAAAAATGATATCCTGCAAGCATCAAATATACTGGGTCCTCTCTGAGGTGTACGTCAGATTCCTGAGAGTTGGAGGAATAATGCTCGTGGTTAATACTATTTTCACTGGGAGAGAGTAAGATGTGTTCAACATTGGTCCCGTGGCACTCTTGCCAACATTAGTGCAAATATTATGCCTAAAACAAATAAAATGCACAAACAATAACAACAAATCATAGCTTCTGGTTAACGCAAAGAATTAAATGTAAAATTGATGATAGTAGCTAGCAAAATATTGGCTGGAAGAAGTTACTTATTTACTTGGATTCTGGTTTGTAACTATCATCCCTAGGTTTGCACTTTAATGCAGAGTTCCCTTTCCTGGGTGCCACCTCTCGCCCAGGCCCAGTATGACACACATGCAGGCCTCAAAAGGTAGGTCTTGGGGTCTTTCTATTTAGTAAATGAAGAAACTCAGGAGCAGAGAGACTAAACAATCTGTCTGAAGGGTTAGCATGTAGAAAAGTTTGGGAAGGAAGCCTGTCTTTCTGGTTTCAAAGCAGGCTTTTTCCTCCCTCCATTGTGCTATCTTGAAAGGACAGAAACACATCCCAGATTGTCCAATGATCATTTATAGAGCTTGCTGAAATCCTATTGTGTCTATGATTCTTTTCCACCATGCTTTGTTTGGAGGCGAAGGCTGCTTTGAGCAGTGGCCACAGAGTGAGGTTAAGCAGAACAACATCCTGAGCTCTGTCCCTCCTCTAGGCCTGGGCTGGGTGCTGTCTCTGCTATCAATGGGTCTACCCCATGCCAGCTTCAGGGATGTGGAAACAAGGCTCAAGAGGAAGAGGCATTACCTTAAAGTTTTGACCACAGATCAGCTGCTCTTAACTGGTACACTTCCCAGACCCTTGGGTGCTTCTCCCTGCCAAGTGCTTCTCTTCCTATCTTCACTGAAAGGTTGCTTTCAGGTTTCTAGTTTGGAGCTTTCCTATTCTCATTCCCAGGGCCAGGCAGCTGTCAGAGCCTCACCTTCTGCTGAGCACTGAGATGTCAGATGTAGTGACTTTCAGAGAGGGAAGGGAAAAAGTAGGAGGCTGGAATGGAGGGAAGGAGGTTGTCTCCTTCTACCTCCTCTCCACTTTCTCTCTCAATCTGATGAAGGACCAAAGGGCTTCTGCTGGCTGCCATTTAAATAATCAGAGGGAAAATGAGTGGGAAAAATTAGAGAAGGAGACAAACTATGAGATGCTCCTACCTCTGGGAAACGTACAAAGGGTTGCTGGAAGGGAGGTGGGCGGAGGGTTGGGATAATTGGGTGACAGGCACTGAGGAGGGCACTTGATGGGATGAGCACTGGGTGTTATACTATATGTTGGCAAATTGAACTATAATAAAATAATAATTTTTAATATTCTCATTCTCTCATTTCATTTTTTAGGTAGGCAGCACATTCACTTGGCTCAAATATCAGAAGATATAAAAAAAAACAAAGCATCCAAGGAAGAATCTCCCTTCTACCCTGTCTCGCCCACACCCCTGCACCCACTAGCCCTGTGTCCCACTCCTGATAGACACTGTTGTGGTTACCTGTTATACTTCCAGTTTGGGTATCCACGAAAATACAAGCAAATGCAATGCATATTGATGCCCAGCTTTTTTACAAAAACATGGTGGCATTCTCTACTGCACTTTTAACTTAATCCTGCACTTTTAATGTAATGAGATTTTCCATGGGGGGTTGGGAGGGAGGGGAGATGAAGACTATCTGACAGTTGTCCAGGGGATTTGCACAATTACTCAATGAATTTATAGAATGGTGAATCTGGGGAATGTTCACTGGTTCAGACTAGTAAGATTGTGCTGGACTTCTCTCCTTCTTGTTTTTTAAGTTCTCTTCCTTCCTTCCTTCCTTCCTTCCTTCTTTCCTTCCTTCCTTCCTTCCTTCCTTCCTTCCTTCCTTCCTTCCTTCCTTCCTTCCTTCCTTCCTTCCTTCCTTCTTTCCTTCCTCTTTCCCTCCTTCTCTCCCTCCTACCTTCTTTTTCATTATTTCACAGTTGGTAAATTCGCTAGATATTTGCTACTATCTTGATCTGTTCAGATATTTTTGATCTTTGTTGCTGAGCCATAAGGTTCTCACTGAACAACTACCAAAAATGTGGTCTTATTGTACAATACTCCTATGCCAAACAGCGACAGGTCTCTGCTGGCAGATGTCTTTCCTCAAAATGTGCAGATATGCCCTTGTCAACTTTAGTGAGAAATTCAAAGTCAAGTTCGCTTCTTGGAAAGAATCTGCCTATCAAGTGTAATTGTGCTTGGGTAAATACTCAGCAAATAAACTATTTCTACTTCACTAATCCTGGGAATGCAAACTTCTGTGATGCCAGTTCACAGGGACCCTTTGAACTGCTCTTGTCAAAACACCATGTGGGGATTCTCCTACCAGGCCATCATTACCGACATTGCCAATTCTTAGTCAATATTTTAATAAACATGTTGAGTGGAAATCAACTGGTTAGCTTGTGGAGCTAAACAAATTTAGGAACTTGATTGATGTAGTAAGGCAAAGATAGGATGCAAACCCCCTCCCTACTTCCTCTAGACAGGGTAATTCTTTTTCCTCTGCCCTATGGACTGATTTCACCTGATCCAAACGTGTCAGCCATCCAACTCTGGTGAGTGTTGGCGATAAATCTGCTCTTAGTCCATCCAGCCATTTGCAAATACTGTGGCAATAATCTGACCAAATTTCTCAGAGGAGATAAATTTTACATGGTGGTTCTTTGAGTCTCACTTCTGTGGGTAGGGCCTCCAGTAGAACATCTGTAGACTTTCAGGCATTTTCAGATTATTATGGCTAAAAGTGAAGTGTGGGTGTGTGGGTCTCTTCCCTACCTATGGCAGCTCATATGTCCCTGAGTGATTTCCATTTTGGGATGGTTATGAGTGGAAAATGTTGGGAGGCCTTTGGCTTTTAGAAGCATATTTTTAAAAAAGGTTTTAATTTATTTACTCATGAGAGACACACACAGAGAGGCAGAGACATAGGCAGATGGAGAAGCAGGCTCCCTCTGGGGAGCCTGATGTGGAACTTGATCCCAGGGCCACAGGATCATGACCTGAGCCAAAGGCAGACGCTCAACCACTGAGCCACCCAGGTGGTGCCCCAGCTTTCAGTGTATTATTCAAGTTATACCACATTTAATTTGAAAAAAATTAATTTTTCCACAAATGCATTATTTTGAAAAGTAACTTGATGTAGTAGGCTTCCACAGGAAGTGGTCTCCCTTGCATAGGACTATATCCTGTGGTGTTGCTAGGAAGAGAGGGGGGCTGTAGTTAGTAGCACAGTTGGTGATGGTGAGACAAATGGTTCACCCTGAGGATTTCCTCTCTGCAATCCCCTTAGAGAGATGTGGGCCAGCCCTATAACTTACCAGGAGTGATCCATCATGGTGTGGATGGGTTTCAGGCTACAACATGGTCTAGACAGAGAGAAGGAAGGCCAATGAGAGGGAAGCAGATATTCTCCTGGATAAAGGCAGAAAAACAGATGTTAATGATTAGCTTTACTGTGGGTTCTGTGTCCCTGGGTGCATGTGAGAAGTCCATGTAGAGTTTTTGAGGCCTCTCTGGTTTTGCCCCAGAGGGAAGGAAAAAGGCCTTTTTCTGGTGAGGTCAGGCTGTAGGTCAGGGTGAAGAGTGGAGGGGAATCTGTCTTCTTTCTCCGAGGAGTGAATCTTGGATTTTAGACCCCCAGAAGTTTTGCCCACAATTTTTCTTTCTTCTAGCCCCACACCGGGGTTGGAAGGCCCCAGGTAGAGCACAGGGCTGTCAGCTCAGGGCCTTCCTCTTTAAAGCGAATAACTTACCTTTTTTTTTTCTCGAGCCATCCATGTTTCAGTCTTTCCCCGCTTCCTGGAATCCTTCCCCCACCACCAGTAGAAAAGGATTTGAATGCTGGCTGCTCCACTTCCTAAGAGTAGACCTTGGGCAGTTTCAGGGCTTTTGTCTGTAAAATGGGAGAAAGATAACCACCTTGCAGACTCATCATGGAGGTTGAATGGAATAATGTACCTACATCCCATAGCACAAAGGAGACACGTGATAAGGCTAGTTTCTTTTTCCTTCCCCCCCCCTTTTTTTTTTTAACTCACCCCTGCCCCCTTGTGCTACCACATTTTTATTGGCCTTCCCTGTAAATGGGACTTTACACATGGAGCAGAGTCTAGCTTTCTGTCTTTAGAATTAGAAACAGCACTGCTATCTTCCTCTGACAGCTGTGACCCCTCCTATGCGATTTACACAAGTTGTGGTGTAACTGGAGTGAGTATTATGGTTTAGCACATATATTAAAAAGCATCTACTATAGAAACAAGTATTGGCAAGGATATGGAGAAAAAGGAACCCTCATGTACTGTTGGTGGGAACGTACACTCATGTAGCCACTGTGGAAAATCATATGAAAGTTCTTCAAAACATCAAAAATAGAACTACCTTAAGATCCAGTAATTGCATTCCTGGGTATTTACCCAAAGAATAAGAGAACACTTATTCAAAAAGATATATGCACCCCTGTGTTTTATTGTAACATTATTTACAATAAGAAGCTGCCTAAAGGTCCATTGATAGAGGAATGGATAAAGATGTGATACACACACACACACACACACACACTAGAATATTGCTCAGTCATTAAAAGAATGAACTCCTGGGATCCCTGGGTGGCGCAGCGGTTTGGCGCCTGCCTTTGGCCCGGGGCGCGATCCTGGAGACCCGGGATCGAATCCCACGTCGGGCTCCCTGCATGGAGCCTGCTTCTCCCTCTGCCTGTGTCTCTGCCTCTCTGTCTCTCTCTGTGTGACTATCATGAATAAATAAATAAAATCTTTAAAAAAAGAAAAAAAAAAGAATGAACTCCTGTGATTTACAACATAGATGGAGCTACAGTGTACTATATACTAAACGAAATAAGTCAGTTAGAGAAAGACCAGTACCATATGATTTCATTTATAGGTGGAATTTAAGAAACAATACAAATGAACAGAGGAAAAAAATAGAAAAACTAAAAAACAGACTCTTACCTGTAGAGAACAAAAAGATGCTCACCAGAGGGGATATAGGTAGGGGATGGGTGAAATAGGTAAAGAGGATGAAGAATATACTTACACAATGAGCACTGAGTATTGTAGAGAATTGTTGAATTACTATATTGTACACCAGAACCTATTATAAAACTGTTAACTATACTGGAATTAAAAAAAGTTTTCCTATAGACATTTTGCTTTACACAGCCCATTTGTCTCCAGGCAATATAAAGGAGGCTTGGGTTGTGAACACAGATAGGGATATACTGTCAAGCACCTTTGCTGACTTACTTGAATAGGTAAAGACATTCACTGTCCTTTGTGGCTACAAAATGGTAAAAAGCACAGGCCATACAGCCAGCCATGGCTTAGGATGCAGGGATGGGGGCTGCATTGATCTGATGGCCTTCCTGTCGTCTCTCTCCAGCCTGGCCTTAGTGCTTGAGATCTACAGCTTCCACTTGAAGGGATTTGTGATGGAGACAGACATGTGGATGCTTTTACAAAATCAGGTTTGTAGGCATAGCCTAAAGCATGCATTCTGAATGGGGGGGATATCACTCCCAACAGCATGCAAAATGTTTCTCGGGGAACAAAACATTATATTTCTATGTATAAAACCCAGGTATGCATATAGTATATAAACTGACATGCAGTAAGCTGTGATATTAAAATTACATGAGGAATATTTAGAGGAAAAATTTTGAAAAACTCTCCTTAGGGGTGAAATAATGAAGAAAAAAGTTTGAGAAACCCTGATCTAAGGCAGTGATTCTCAACTTTGCACACTAGAATGATCACAGAGGTTTAAAAAATCTCAATGCCTGGGCTGCACCCAGACCAACCAGAAAGGAGTCTTTAGGGTTGGTCTCAAGCATTAGTATCTTTATTTATTTGTTTTTAAACATTTTATTTATTTATTTATTTATTTATTTATTTATTTATTTATTTATTTATTTATTTATGACAGAGATAGCGGGAGAAGCAGGGAGCCTGATGCAGGACTCAATCCCAGGACTCTGGGATCAGGACCTGAGCCGAAGGCTTACTCAACTGAGCCACCCAGCCACCCAACATTAGTATCTTTCTTTTTTTTTTTTTAAGATTTTATTTATTTATCATGAGAGACATACAGAGAGAGGCAGAGACACAGGCAAAGGGAGAAGAAGCAGGCTCTATGCAAGGAGCCCGATGCGGGACTTGATCCCAGGACTCTGGGAACATGCCCTGAGACAAAGGCAAATGCTCAACCACGGAGCCACCCAGGCATGCCCCAGCATTAGTATCTTTAAAACACTCTACATAATTCCAATGTGCAACCAAGTATGATATGCCCTGCTGTGGGTCCCTGGTACTTAGTGTGGTCTACACAGCAGCAACATCAATGTCACTGGGAGCTTGTTGGAAATGCATATTATCAGGCCTTCAGGTGATTCTTGAGCTAATTAAAGTTTGAGAAGCACTTGGATAAATATTTATCGTTAATAAAACCTCAGAGCACATCAGTGCAGCTGCATTAATGCAATGTCAGCATGTTTCCAGCTCTGTTTCAAGACCTCATTGCTGGCCTTTGGAATGAGAGGCCTTGGTATAAGGGGGATGGCCCAAGGTTGAATTTGTGCTCTGACATGATGGGAAGCCGGGCGATCCCTCAGAAGCTGAGCAGACAGCTCGTTTATAGGAAGGGGACCAATGTGCTCAAAAGGTTCAAGTCCAGTCAGCTGGAACGAAGTGAGATGGAATCTCACCATTATGCAAGGAGTTGGCAGTTCTTGGGCAAGAGGTTGATCATGGAAAGTGGTATTTGGAGCCAGCTTAATTTGGCAAGTCTGTGGGTTGAATGAGAGCAGAAAGATTGGGAAGTTGGTAAAACTTCTGGGATCTTGTTCAGGTGTCTTGGTGAGATCTGCCATTCATGCATTTGATCCTTTATTTATTCACTCCCTCAGCAAATGTTTATTGAGTGGTCACCATTTGGATTTGACTTGGCACAGTTGTTATGGGGGAAAAAAGAAGAAACATGACAGACCTTGAAGGGAGACTTTTGGAAGTAAGATTCAGATCCCAAAAATATAATCAGTTATCTCTCATCAACTTAAAAACACTGGCTTATTTATTGAAATCTACAGACACAAAAATATTTTTAAAAGACTGCAGAATAGTTTCATAAAGTGGATGACTTACAATATAAGTAAAGACTTTAATATCATCCATGTTAATTTAAACAAACAAACAAAAAGATTTCTGGAGTATTTTCACTTCCTGTTTTAGATGGGCACAGGTTTGGATTTGGATCTTCCAATTTTTCTTTGCTTATTGCCACAAACTCTTTTGATGCATTGTGAAACATTCTTAGAGGAACATAGCTCTGATGATTCTATCACTATTCAGGTTGATTCAGGTTGTAAGCTGATGTATTACTGCACCAAAATGTCTGCTTCTTGGGGTTTCTACATCTACTTGACTACTGCAGGGATAATAATTATTCTTGATTGTAGTTTCATAATTTAACCAATTTAAGGTTACCAGAATAAAGCATTTGAAGCTATTATATGGCTAATGGTTTAGACATTTTCATATCTCTGTCTTTTGGGTGATAAATGTATAATGTGCTTAACTCTTCCACCAACATTAACTTCTCACATTTAAAATGTTGAATTAAACAATTTAGTGTCCTTGACAGTGTAATAGATTTTGTTTAATAGGCAATGCCTAAAGCTGGACCTAATTCACCTCATTTTAGTTAATGTAATTTTTCCCACAAGGGGTGTTCGATGTAAATCTATCAGACATGTATGGATCTGTGTGACCTCGTAACAACCCCTCAGAAGGTTACATAAGAATCACTCATCTCACCATTTTAACCCTGATGGTGGTGGTGGTGGAGTGACATGAAATGGTGAGAATGATACCAGATGAAGCAAGGGTATTTTGCTCATTTGTTCCATTAATCCTAGAAAAGAATGTATATTCAACATCCATAATGAAACACAGAATAGACCTTAAATGCTGATACTAGGATTCATCTTTAATTTTTTTCTAGTGTTATATATTTACAAGGTTTCATAAAATGTTTCTTAAATTTTCTTCTCAACACCCTTTTGAGATTGGTTAGGTTTTCTTCCCTTCTACTCTCTCAAATCACATATAGAAAGCCCAGAAAGAGTGGGCAAAAGAGGAACATGGTCAGGTCTCTTAACAGCTGACATTCTCCTATGCTGGGCTTTCTATTATGAGTGTAGAGCAGCCACTCTCTGGTCAGATCACCCGGGTTTGATACCAGCTCTGCCACTCACTAGCTCTTTGCTTCATTCATTCATTTGCTCATTCAATACACATGTATTTGAGCATCATTTTCCAGGAGTGGCAAACTAAATGCATAGGAACTACTTAACACCATATTGATAAACATTGCTCCAAACGTAGGATTCAATGATCTTTTCTATTTTGGGCTATGAGAAAAAGTGGTGGTAATTTAAAGAATAAGAAGTTAAATGTGTTTCCTGGGCTTTCAAATAAGGAAACGTTGGGACGAGTGGATAGCTCAGTTGGTTAGGGATCTGTCTTTGGCTCAGGTCATGATACTGCAATTCTGGCATTGATCCCCATGTAGGGCTCCCTGCTCAGCGGGGAATCTGCTTCTCCCTCTCCCTCTGCCCCTCTCCTGGATCACATGCTCACACACTCTCTCTCTCAAATAATAAGATAAAAAATAAAAAATCAGGAAAGTTTATTTTACAGAATAAAGTTTACAGAATAAATGTCCCAGAGCATCTAGGGAACACTGCCCACAAAAAAGGTAGTCAACAAACTTCTACTAATGAATTTCATTCCTTCAATATTGAATATACTGGGGACCCAATAAGAAGCTTTGAATTTGGGAGATAATTGCCCTGTAAGGGTTCAATGAACTAAAAGCTGTATAGGATGCCTGCGATTACTGTTTGGTCCATGTTGTTATTCAGATTGGTAAAGTTGGCAGGAAACAAGAATGCAAAGTATGTTGGGCCAGTACTAGGAGATGAGATTGGAAAAGTAGGCAGGGTAGGGCTATGGAAAACCTCAAATGGAATGCTCAAGAGCCACTGAAGAGTATCAAACAAGAGAATGACATAATCAAATTTGTGTCTTAGAAGTAGAACTTTACACATAGGAAGAGGAGGGCATGGGGGGCAGGCCAAGGTTGATTAACAAGAGTGGTGATAGGGAAAACATAAGGACTCGGGTCAATAACTTAGGTGAGCAATAATGGCCTAATATAGGAGCCAAGAGGTTGGGAGGAGGGGGCAGATATAAGCAACATGAGGAGTAGGGAGTTAAGGGTTGGTGATTAATTTCATATGGGGATAAGAGAGAGGCTAAACTCTTTGGTGACTTCTAGGTCTCTCCTTTTAATGCACAGGTAGATAATAGATTGGATTCCATTAACTGAAAGATTGAGGTAGGGGTAGATTTTGAGAAAAAGATCACAAACTGAGTTAGATGTGTCTTTGGGACCTCGAGTAGGTTGTTAGTATATGTGGGGGAGGGTTGATGCCGTTGAAATCAGATGTGTCAAAAGACAAGCAACACAGGTCAAATTAAGTACCCCAGGGAACAACACATTTAAGGGATGGGAGGAGTGGGTGGAAGCAAAAGTAGAACTCTTAAGAAGCTCTGTTCCTTCTCTGGTGTCTCCAGTCTTGGTGAGTGACACCCAGTCATCCAAGCCAGAAATCCAGATGCTGTCTTTGACTTTACAGTCTCCCATATTCCCTCAAAACCAAATCTTGTAAATTCAACCTTCTTAAAATTGTCCTGTGTCCATTTTTCTTTTCTACCCCACTGACAACTTTAGCCTCTCTAAACATGAGTCTCTCTAAATGTGAGAATACTTAGTTATATGATTCAGTAGGTTGCCAGTAGAGGCTGCAATTCTTCAATTCTAACAAGCAGAATTTTCCCTAACAATATCGAATTAGGAAAGATTTGAAGGAGTTGGTTGGAGGTGGGGTCCTAGCACCTTGATGGTCCACATGATAAATGAATTAGTTCACTTTTAGCAAGTGCCAACCACATTCCGCTTTAGCTAGTTCAGTGGCATTAGAGATGCTGAGTTACTTACTCATTTGGCCTTCTAGTCTTGCCAACTGGACAGACGAATTTAATGTCTCCTTGGGGTAGTGAAATTGTCCTCAATTCAGATATGGGAGTGATTTGTAAAAGCAAGCCATTTTTCTTTTAATGTGCTGCACAAATGAAAGGGGTACTAATAGTTTCACAGAATAATTTTGTGAGATTGCATGTATTATCAACTCTATGCTAAATGGAATTGTAATTGCAATGTACAGCTTTGAGTTGGCTCCTTGAAGAAATCCAACGGCCATTCTGTTTGGGCAGCAAAGCAACTTCTTGCATGAAATCAACCAGATTCCTATCTACGTATACCCAGAAGTGGGGTTACTGAATCATATGGTAGTTCTACTTTTAATTTTTGGACAGACTTCCATACTGTTTTCTGAAATGGCTGTACTCATTTACATTCTCACCAACAGGTACAAGGTATTTTCTCCATAACTTCACCAACACTTGTTGTCTGTTGTCTCTTTGATAACAGCCATCCTAACAGGTATGAAGTAATAGCTCATTGTGATTTTGATTTGCATTTTTAAAGATTTATTTATTTATTCATGAGAGACACACACACACACAGAGGCAGAGACATAGGCAGAGGGAGAAGCAGGCTCCTCGCAGGGAGCCTTATGTGGGACTCAATCTGGGATCATGGGATCACGCCCTGAGCCGAAGGCAGACACTCAACTGCTGAGCCACCTAGGCATCCCATTGATTTACATTTCTGTGATTGTTAAGTTGAGCAATTTTTCATATATCTGTTACCTGTTTCTATGTCTTTTAAAAAAAAGTCCATTCATGTCCTTTGCTCATTTTAAAAACTGAGTTATTTGTTTCTTGACTCTGAGTTTTCAAAGTTCCTTATATATTTTAGATATTAATCCCTTGTCAGATACATGGTTTGCAATTTTTTTTCCCATTCCGTAGGTTGCCTCTCCATTTTGTTGATTATTTCCTTTGCTGTGCAGAAGCTAGTTACTTTGATGCTGTTCACTTGTTTGTTTTTGTTACCTGCGTTTTTGGTGTTACACACCCTGAGTATCATTCCAAGACCAACATCTAGGAGTTCTCTCTCTGTTTTCTTCTAGGAGTTTTATGGTTTCATGTTCATTAGGATTTTGATTTGTATTTCCTCATGAAAAATGATACTGAACATCTTTTCATTGCATATTGGCTATTGGCTTATCTTCTTTTTTTTTTTTTAAAGATTTTATTTATTTATTCATAGGAGACACAGAGAGAGAGAGAGAGAGTCAGAGACATAGGCAGAGGGAGAAGCAGGCTCCATACAGGGAGCCCGATGTGGAACTCGATCCTGGGACTCCAGAATCATGCCCTGAGCTGAAGACAGATGCTTAACCGTTGAGCAACCCAGGCAGACACAGGCATCCCTTGGCTTATCTTCTTTGAAAATATCTGTTCAAATCTTTTGTCCGTAAAATAAATTGGACTGTGTGTGTTATTATCAATGAACTGTAACACGTATTTGTAATATATACTCAACATAGATATATTAGATATTCTACTGAATCTAAGGAATATTTTTTCTTTAAAAATTATTTTTATTTTTATTATTAAGTCTTTAATTTTTAATTCCAGTACAGTTAACATATAGTGTTGTAGTATAGGTACAACATAGTGCCTTATTATTTTCTTAGAAGCGTCTTTTATAGAGCAAAACTTAAATTTTGATAAAGTACAATTATCAATATTTTCTTTTGTAACTTTTACTTTTTGAAGAAATCTTTACCATAAGTTTGAAGATTTTCTCGTACTTTTCTTCCAAAACTTTTGTAGTTTTAGCTTTTAATTTAGATCTATGACCCATACCAATTTAATTTTTGTATATGTTTAAGGCAAAGGTTGTCTTCTTTCTCCTTCAAATGAATGTCTAGTTCTAGCCTCCAGTGTATTGCTTTTTAAAGTGATTTTTAGGAAGCTTTTAAATAATGACCTTCAATTCTTGCAATTGTGAGGGCATATAATTACTAAATATCTATTAACCATTTATCTCCCGCGAAAAAGAGTGCATTGCATTTACTAGATCTTTTTTTCATATTCATTTTCCCTGAAGACATTTCCTAACCTCCTGCAATCAGGCAATTCTGGCCAATTATATATGAGTGGAAACACATGTGTTGCTTTTGTCTGAGACAGTGAAACATCCCTGCATGGCATTCCAACTTTCTCTCCCCTACACTGGCAATTAAGAAAGCCTGTGTTGGAGGATAGAGCCACAAGATTAAGGAGAAGTCATCATTTGAAGGACCACTTGAAATGTCACCCCAGGCCCATCATGGCATTTGTGTGAATGATAGTACATTTTTATATTTTAAGCATCTGAGATTTTAGGATTAATGTTACTGCAGCATAGCTTACTCTATACTGACCAATATACATCAATAGCCTTTAAAAAATAAATTTTCATGAGGCAACTTCTCTAGTCAGTTTAACTATCGTTTATTGAAATTGTTCAGGTTAATGTAGCTCTCCCAAAAATAAGGCAATTGAAGGAGTACCTCCATGATCTGAGAGAATTTATAAGGATTAGAACAAAAGGACTACTTGTCTGAGGAATGATTTTGGGAGAAACCTCATTGCATATTGGAGAATAGATCATTTGAATGTATAACAATATAATTGTAAACTTTGATTATTTAAGAATACACCACTAGCTAGGGGATGGAAATATATTGGTGCTATGTCTAAATCTAAGGAGTAAGATGTGACCTGATAAGATCAGGTAATATCTCCTCTTCATAAATTACATTTGCTGCAATAGATATTCATAGGATACTCAGTCCTCAAGTATTTTCTGGATATCTGGAAGAAACCCTATAAAAGGTTCCTATGCTCCTAAAATATATACCCTGAGCTCTTGATCTAGTACATTATAAAAGTCAAGTACAAAGTCTATTTTTGTAGTCTGCCATTATCTATAAGACAAAACAGCAGAGTTCAGGAGAACCTCTCCCCACCCCCACCTTTACTTTTTCTCTGTTTTCTAAACAACTGGTTCATTTTGGTTTGTTTCAAGACTGGCAGTATGAATGGATAATGTCCTGGATGGAAAGTTAGGAGTCATGGGCTCTGGGTGCAGCAGTGTAGTCTGGGGCAAATTACTAACTCTTCTTTGGAACTTAGTTTCCTCATTTGTAAATAAAAGACTGTGTCTATATTAGCAATTCCCAGTTGGGGGTTTCCAGGAGATTCTCATACTACTTATAATGTGTCAAAACGTCCAGCAAAAACATTACCTATTTTCTGATGAGGTTGTACAGGCTTAGAAAAATGTTACATTTCTTGGCAATTTTGGCTCTGAATTTTTTAACTTAGCAGACTAGCATTAGTTATCTCCTGTTGATATAAAACTGGGTTTGAAAATTATGTATGTCTTTAGTACAAATAGTAGCTAACATTTATTGAGTGCTTATGAAGTGCTGAGTAGTAGTCTAAATATTAGACCCAGGGGAAACCTTATTACATTCCCCATAGCACACTACTTTGGCCATATTCTCTACCCTTCTGTTGCTAATTTCTACCTTTTTTATATTGTGGTCATCTATCAGACTTGGCTTTCAAAAGGGCCCAAATAATGTAAATGAAGTAGAGTGTATATAAAAGTCACATTTCTTTTTGTAAGAAGTCATTGTGAAGATGATAATAGAAATATTAAAACCCCAAACTTTCACACCAACTGTCTCTAAAATATAGACAGGATATAAAAAATATAAAATAGGAAATTGGCAAAGTAAATCAGATTTTTTTTCTAACTGAAGGGAATTTGTTCACTATAAAAATGAGGATTCTTCCTAGATTCTTAATGAAACAGGAAGAGATAGGTGAAAATGCACTTATTCCAGACCCTTGATTAGGTTTCTCCTTGGTGCATAGCAAGGTATTTAGTGGTTAAGAGTGAAAGTAAGTGTGGAGAAAAAAAAACAGTTAAAAGAAAAGAAAAGAAAAGAAAAGAAAAGAAAAGAAAAGAAAAGAAAAGAAAAGAAAAGAAAAATCCATTCATCATAAAACCAAGTCATCAAAGTCAGCCCAGATTTAAGAGCAAGAGAATTGGACTCCACATCTCAATGGCAGGAAGAGGTAAAAATGTGGCCATCTCCAATTAACCTTAGTGTTTACATCAAAAACAGTGGAAACAATTAGCAAGAGAGCATTTATATGAATCCTGGCAAATACATATAAGTGCTCAAAGTGCAGGCTCTGGCCACAATGTGCTGAGGGAGTATGGAGTCAAAGAGTGAGCCAAGTAAGGAGCTTCAAAGAGCTTCTTGTCCCCTGGGCTGTGTGTTAGAGCATCCCCTAGTCTTTGTTTCCCAATACTATCCTTAGACTTTGAAAGGTTTGTAATTCATGGCAGAGCAACTCCCAAGAGGATGGCGCTAAAATAATTATATAGCCTTCACAATTTTCCACCCTCATCGCCTGTTTTCCCAGAGAAGCACTTTGGAAACTCACTAAATGAAACCAGCTATCCTTTTTTCTTGTTGGTGTTAAGTGTTAACTGGCTAGGGCAGCTGGCCAGTGGCTATCTCCATGCCTGTGTAACTGAGTAACTTGGAGGCTCTTGGCACTTGTGTTAGCCCAGAAACCACATGGGCTCATGGAGAATATCACTGAACAAGGGACAACCCCTTGTTCAAAGAAGCCATCTCCCATCATCACCAGCTGGGCCACAGTTTCTGTGGAAAAAAGCTTAAGAAAGATATTTCCCAGAAGGTGGTGGCAGACAGGCGGCAGACGTTTGCTCCCCAGCTTCACTTCTCTCATCTTCATTTCTATTGCTACCACCACACTTAGTCTCTAAGGAATATATTTCCTCTTTCAAGGTTAAGTATTTTTTCTCTGTACTCTTTTCTTTTTTAAAAAAATTTTATTTATCTATTTGAGAGAGAGAGCGAGCAAGAAAGTGCAAGTGGGGGTGGGGTAGATGGAGAGGGAGAGGGAGAAGCAGAGTTCCTGCTGAGCAGGGAGCCCCGCTGGGGGCCTGATTCCAGAAGCTAGAGATCGTGACCTGAGCTGAAGGCAGACACTTAATCAACTGAACCACCCAGGCCCCCCTTCCTCTGTTCTCTTGAGGTTAGTTGAGATAGGTCAACATTCTGAATACATCTTATTAAAGAACATAAGGCAAGAAGAAATCATCCTAGAGAATATGGATCATATAACAAACCCCACATGCAAACATATAGTCAGTTTTCTGGGCCTCCAGACCAGCCATTACCAGTGGGATACCAACCATCAAGTACTAGAACATGGAGGTAAAAAAATCACCCAGCCATACCCTGCCTTATTCCTGACCCACTTAAAGTCATATGGAGTCATAAAATGGCTGCCACTTAAGCTATTGAGTTTGGGGGTAGTTCATTACATAGCAGTAAATAACCAGAACAACTATCTAATCAACTGTAAGTGCCTAAACACTACTGGATTTTATTTCCTTTATTTTCATTTTAATTGTTCTTTCCCCACAGTTACTAAGATAACTATAGTCTAGCTCCAGAAGGCTGGGTTCAAGCTCTAACCTGCTGTTTTGTTCCTTCCATAACTTATTTTTCTGATTCCCAGGAAATGTGCTTATGTACCACCTAATTTCATTCTCTGGATAAATGTAAAAGACACATTAATGCTAATAATACTTCCTCTTTGATTTGACTTTAACTTCCATGTTGTGTGTTGGCCATTGCTATGTTCATGACCAGTGGCAGGGTTGTGGAGTAGCTAGATATAGCAGACCCAAGCTACTGGAAACAATGTTTAATTTTTCCGTGACTCACTGAAGACCCATCTTCCCTGGTGCTCTGAATGTTGTAGGCACATGGGGTTTAGCATGGCCACTGGGAGTGAGGGCTCTGGAGTCAGATTACCTTCCCACCTTATTCCAGCTGAATGGTGTTAGAGGCTTAATTTCTCATCTGTAAATGATAATGATAATAATACATATTTCATAGGATTGTTGTATTAAGTGAATAGGTATAGGGTACCTTAGGATAATTCTTGCCACAAAGTCTTAAAAATATTAGTTGTAATGATGATGAATACAGAATGCCCTGAGTATGCTGTAACTAAAGTATATGATATAATAATACCTCTCTGGACATTATGTCAGGGAGGGTCAGAGCTTTTATTCCTCCAGAGAATAGCCATTTATCCTTAATCTTCAGATGTAGGTAGTTTCAAATAGTGTATAGCAAACTCTTTGGTGTGAAGGGGATGGGAAGCTAGATGATAAGGAAGGGGAAGAAGGAGGTTGACATTCAGAGTGTTTTGTGCTGAGCCTATGAGTCACACACACACGTGTAACCTTATGGAACTGTGTCAGCAATAATGTGAGGTACATGTGCACCTCTTTTCCTTTTACAGTTGAGGAAATTGAGGTTCAGAAACTTTAAGCAGCTTGCAAGGAGCCCTGGGTGGTGCAGCGGTTTGGCGCCTGCCTTTGGCCCAGGGCACGATCCTGGAGACCTGGGATCGAATCCCACATCGGGTTCCCGGTGCATGGAGCCTGCATCTCCCTCTGCCTGTGTCTCTGCCTCTCTCTCTCTCTCTCTCTCTGTGTGACTATCATAAATAAAAAAAAAATTTAAGCAGCTTGCACAAGTCATGTAGCTAGCAATGATGGGGCTAGGATTCTAACCCAGGAGAGTCAGGCTAAAAAATCCTGGTGTTTTTTTTTTTTTTTTTCCCCCTCCCGACCATACTGAAGTGCAGGTTTCTTTGGTGTAGTGTGGAGAGGATTAGGGCCTGATGTCTATTCTGATCTAGCTGGGAAAAGTATCAAACTTTAAGAATAAAGAGGGTCAGGAGAAACAAAATAAAACAAAACCCCAAACAAAATGAAGCAGGACAAAACACCAAAAGACTCCTGCAAACACACACAGACAATTCTACTTGCATTCTATTCTAGCTTATGCTGGGCTATTGTATGCTCTCTAGCATAGAGAGTAGAATGTAATAGACTTTTGTTGAGTCCACAAAATTTGGAGGATATCTACAGCTTTAAAAAGATGGATTCTGACATGTCTCTTTGTTTAAAATTCATAGTTTCCTTGCCTAAAAATTATATTGACAGCATTGAACCTTAATCTTAGGCAGGAAAGAGTGGTTGGGGTGAGCTAGAAGCCTTACTTTTCTAAGTCTAGGTATTTTTTAAAAGATTTTATTTATTTATTCATGAGAGACACACAGAGAGAGGCAGAGACATAGGAAGAGGGAGAAGCAGGCTCCATGCAAGGAGCCCGATGTGGGATTCGATCCTGGGTCTCCAGGATCACGCCCTGGGCTGAAGGCAGGTGCTAAACCACTGAGCCACCCAGGGATCCCAGTCTAGGTATTTTTTTGTTTGAGGGAGTCTTTTGGTGTTTTGTTCTGCTTTGTTTTGTTTATTTTCCTCAACTATAAAGGGAGGAGAGGTATACATAATGCCTCACACTCTTCCTGAGACAATTCCATAAGATTCCAGAGAGCATTTGCCTCTCTCTCTCTCTCTCCTCCAAATTTTACAGCTCTCCTTGGAAGTTTTTCCACTCAGATGTTGTGATCCTATTTTTCTCCTGATTCTACCCAACAAGATCCAAAGCTATTTATTTTTCTGGGAGTGTCCAGAAGCTCCTGACCGTTTTGCTCAGCCTTTGGATATTTTGACAACCTTTACTGCCAGTTAGTTTATCACAGAGGTTTGGTACACCCCCCCCCACCAATATTGCTAGAAAATGTGACAAGAATAGCCTGGTGTAATCCTAGAGAGTTCATTCACCAGGTCCCTGCATCAGAAGGGAGATAATGGGGTGGGGGGATATGATGCCTGACAATATTGAGCCCCCAGAAAAATTTAGCTCTTCCTCTTTTCATCTGGTCTATATTCTGCTCCTGGTCACTGGGATCCTGTCTCTTCTTTAGATACCTTCTTTATGGTGGACCCTTCATACAGCTGGAAATCTGCTCTGTCTTCCTCTGTCAGCAGCAGATGGCAGAGGGTGGGACACTGCTTACCTATTATTGAAACACCTAAAACATTCTCCTCTGGACTTTGATTAACAAATGAGAGGACATCTGGAGTAGGGTAAAGAGGATGGGATTTATAATTAGAGAATCTGGGTTTGAATCATGCCTTTTAAAAATTGAATTCTTGACTGTTTCAATAAACCAAGATTCTGTATAGAGTGAAATATATTTTTCACCAACATGTAATCTTACTTGGAATGACCTGGTCTACCTGGCAATTTCCTTTCCAGTTGCCGGTAGCCTAGAGCTACTCTCCCTGCCTCTGTGACCCTTTCCTGGACTCCTTTCAAAATCCTGTTTTCGAACCTGCTTGCTACCGATGATTGGTACTGGTAATATCCATCCTAACAGGAGTAACTTTGCCCAGTAGCCACATGGCAAGCCTTGCCCTGTGCCTTCAACAAGACAGCCATGTTAGATAACAACTCCCCAAGATTAACTACTGAACAAGAAACACATAAGTTTTGGGGTAGCAGATTAGAAATAGGCTAGGGTTGTTACTTAAAATCAAATATCAAATTCTAGGCAGTTACCAGGGATATGTGTGTTGGATAGTATATGGCTTTTTGGCAAGCAACATTAAGCATTCACTTTGTAGCAGATGCCTCTTATGTCCCGCATCACATCCCCTTGGCCCATCTTTGATTTCATCCATAGTTTCAGTGAATAGTTCCGGATGAGTTCCATAACGTCCCACTTCCAGAGCATGCCTAGGGCTTTCTCTGATGTCCTGGCAGCCTCCTCAGCCAGCATGAAAATGCAGCCTGGAAATGAGGCTGATATTCTCAGACACAGACCTTAATCAAATTGGGGAGGAGGCCAGGGAATAAGTGTCCTAGATCCCCATAGCTCAGATAGTCCAGTCTGAGGGCCTTTGGTAGGGGAATCAGGAGGTACTAGCGGAATCAGCACCCTGTTGCTCCCAGTTATGACTTTGCTGATATACTCTCACCTGGGCTTTTTTTCCTTCCTGTCTCTCTACCCTCTCTCCCATTCCTGCTTCTTGGGATCTCCTACTCTGGTAGGCAGAATAATGTTCCCCACATGTCCATGGCCTAATCCCAGGTATCTGTGAATACATTACTTTAATTTATGAATATGGCCAAGTAATTTTATATATTTGATTTTAAGTTAAAGACCCTGGGTTATTCAGAGAGGTCTAAGGTCTCTGAAGGGTCTTTATAAGAGAGAGGCAGGAGACTAAGAGAAAGAGATGTGACAGTGAAAGCAGAGATGTGAGTGATGATTCCATAAGCCAAGGAATGAAGAAGTGGTAAAGGAAAGGGATAGATTCTTTCCTAGATTCTCCAGAAGGAACGCAGCACTACTGACACCTTGATTTTAGCTCCATATATTAGTTTCCTAGGGCTGCTGTAACAAAATATTACAAGCTAGGTGACTTAAAACAATATAAATTCATTGTCTCATTACTCTGGAGGCTGCAAGTACAAGATTGAAGTGTTGACAGGGCCGTGCTCTCTGACAGCTCTAGCGGAGAGCCCTTTCTAGCCTCTTCTAGCTGCTGGCACTGGCAGCCCTTGGTGTTCCTTGGGCTTTACCTGCACTATCCCAGTCACATGGCCATTTGCTCCCTGTGTGCTATCACATGGTCTTCTTTCTGTGCATTCTTTCTGTGTATTCAAATTTCTCTTTATTTATAAAGACAGTCTTTATAATGTTTAGGGTCCACTTGAATGATGCCTTTTCAGCTTGATTACCTCTATAAAGACCCTATTTCTAAATAAGGTCACATTCTAAGGTATTGGGGGTTGTTAGGACTTCAACATATTTTTTGGAGGAGGGCACAATTCAATCCATTATACCCCATAAAACTTACTTCAGACTTCTGACCTTCAGGATTAGAAGATAAATTTGTGTTATTGTAAGTTTCTGAGTTTGCAGTAATTTGTTAGAACAGCAATATAAAACAAATGGACTTCCTAAACTACCTGCACTTGAGCCCTTATCTCTAACTGACTCTGCTTTTGGGCATCCCTGTATACAAGGATTGGGAACCTGGAAACCACATTTCCTACAATTCCATGCCATATATTCTGGAAGCCACTTAAGTTCTGCCTCTGAGATGCATTTTCATGGATTTGAAAAATGGAAGACAGGTAGTTTTTTTCCTCTGGCAGTGATGGCTTCCCCAGACAAAAGACTGCAGCAGCCTTTGGATTCCCCTGATGTTCACCTGTTTCAGGGGTTTGGTAGAGTCAATAATTAGCAGCTATTACTTTAGCTTCCTGGATACTGGATGGTAGCAGTTATCTGACCCTCTGAGGTGGTCCTCCTAATTTTCTTTTTCTTTATAAAATTCTTTTGAGTATTTGACTTTATGGTCTTAACATTTCCAATCAAGGATTTTTTAAACTTATTGAACTATATGAACTTAAAAATTTGTTATTAAAATTGTTTTTTTTTTTTAATTTTAGAAGGGGATGGTAGAGGCAGAGGAAGAGGGAGAGAAAGAATCTTAAGCAGGCTCTACACTGGGTGTAGAGCCTGATGAAAGGCTTGATCTCATGACCCTGAGATCATGATCTGAGCTGAAATTAGGAGTCAGATACTTATCCAACTGAGCCACTCAGGCACCCCATATGAACTTTTAAGAATAAACTTAAGGAGATTACCTTTTTATCAATCATAAATGTTGTAAATATTTTCTTTTTTTGCAGTAAGAACATTTAACATGTGATCTAGCCTCTTAAATTTTTAAGTGCGTAATACCTTGTCATTAGCAGTAGGCACTATGTTTTACAGCAGGATCTCTGGAAGTTACTTGTGTCTTATAACTAACTGTAGCTTTGTACCCATTGAATAATAGCTACCATGTTCCCTTTCCCCCAACTCCTGGTAATCACCATTCTGTTATCTATATCCATATGTTTGACAATTTGAGATGCCTCATGTAAGAGGAGTCATGCAGTATTTGTCCTTTTATGACTAACTTCACCTGGCATAATATCTTCCAGGTCCATTTATCTTGTTGCAAATGGTAGGATTTCCTTCTTTTTAAAGGCTAAATAATATTCCATTATAGGTATAGGCCATATTTTCCTTATCATTTATCTGTTGGTAGACATTTGGGTAGTTTCTATATCTTGGTTATTGTACATAATTATGCCACGAATATGGGAACACAGATAGATCCTGATTTTGATTCTTTTGGATATACACCCAGAAGTGGAATTGCTGGGACATGTGGCATTTTCCTTTTTAAATTTTTGAGGAGATTCCATCTGTTTTTCCCACCAACAGTGCACAAGAGTTCTGATTTTCCAATAATGGTTATCTTTTGTTGTTTTGATAATAGGCATCCTAACAGATGTGAGGTAACATTTCATTGTGGTTTTGACTTACATTTCCCTGATGATTATTGAAGTCAAGCATCTTTTAATATACCTGTTGGCCATTTGTATGTCTTCTTTGGAGAAGTGTCTATTCAGGTCCTGGTACCTATTTTAAAATCAGGCTGTTTTTTTGTTTGTTTGTTTGTTTGTTTGTTTGTTTTTTACTATTAAGTTTTAAGAGTTCCCAATATATTTTGGATATTAGTCTCTTTTCAGATGTATGTTTTGTAAATATTTTCTTCCATTCTGTAGGTTGCTTTTTCACTCTGATTATTTCCTTTGCTATACAGAAGCCTTTTGGTTTGATACTGTCCACTTGCTTATTTTTGCTTTTGGTGTCCTACTCAAAAAATCATTGCTGAGACCAATGTTAAGAGGCTTTTTACCTATGTTTACTTCTAGTGGTTTTAAGATTTCAGATCTTACTTGTTAGTCTCTAATCACTTTGAGTCAATTTTGGTATATAGTGGTAAAATAATCCAGTTTAATTTTTTAAAAATATGTGGATATCCAGTTTTCCTAACACCATTTATTGAAGAGGCTATCGTTCCCCCATTGTGTGTCTTTGGCACTCTTGTTGAAGATAATTTTACTGTATAAGAATAGTTTATTTCTGGGATATTTTGTCCCACTGATAAATATATCTATTTTATGACAGTATCATACTGTTTTGATTATTATAGCTTTGTACTATATTTTGAAGTCAGGAAATGTCCTCCAGCTTTGTTTGTCTTGCTCAAAATTACCTTGGATAGTTGGGATCTTTCGTAGTTCCAAATGAATTTTAGGATTGTTTTTTTCTATTTCAGTAGAAAATGTCTAGGATTTTGATAGGAGTTGCATTGAATCTGTAAGTTATTTTGGGTAGTATGGGCATTTTAACAACATCAACTCTTCTAATCCATAAATTGATAGATTCTTATTTATTTGTGATTGTCTTAATTTTTTTATTGGTATTTCATATTTCATACTTTTCTTTTTGGTACTATTATAAATATGAGTGCTTTCTTATTTTTATTTTTAGTTATTCTGTTTTTAGTGTATAGAAATGCAATTGATTTTTTAAAAGATTTATTTATTATATATATGTAATCCTATACATATATATATATAGAGAGAGAGAGAGACAGAGACAGACAGAGACAGAAAGAGACAGACAGAGAGAGAGCACAGTGAAGGGAGTGAAGGGACTGGGTAAAAGTAGAGGGAGAGAGAATCTGAAACAGACTCTGTGTAAAGCAGAGTCTAACATGGGGCTGGATCACTCAGGACCCTAAGATCACAACTGGAGCCAAAACCAAGAGGCAGACACTTAACCAACTGCATCACCCAGGCACCTCTACAAGTGATTTTTATATGTTGATTTTCAATCCTGCAACTTTACTAAATTTATTTATTATTTCTAATAGTGTTTCATTTTGGGGGATGTCTTCAGAGTTTTCTACATATAAGTTCATGTCATCTTCAAACAGATAATTTGTATTTTTTTTCCAATTTGGATGTCTTTTATTTCTTTTCTTTGCCTATTGCTAGGACTTCCAGTACTATGCTAAATAGAAGTGGCAAGAGTGGGCATCCTTGCTTTGTTCCAGATCTTTCAGATCTTAGATAAAAAGCTATCAGTTTTTCACCATTGAGCATGATGCTACTTGTAGACTTGTATATATGGCCTTTATTGTGTTGAGCTAAGTTCCTTTTATACCTAATTTGTTGAGAGTTGTTATCATGTTATCATGTTTCATGTTATCATGAAAAGGGGTGTTGCATTTTGTCAAATACTTTTTTGGGGGGCATATATTAAAATGATATAATTTTGTCTTTCATTCTGTTAATGTGGTATGTCATATTTATTGCTTTAGTGGCATTTTAAAAAAGATTTTGTTTATTCATGAGAGACACACAGAAAGAGGCAGAGATGTAGGCAGAGGGAGAAACAGGCTCCCCACAGGGGAGCAGTTCTATATCAGGCTATAGAACTCAATCCCAGGACCCTGGGATCACACCCTGAGCCAAAGGCTCCACCACTGAGCCACCTGGGCATACCTATGCTTTAGTGGTATGTTTAACAAACCTTACATTCCAGGATAAATCCCACTTGGTCACAGTGTATGATCCTTTTCATGTGCTATTGAATTTGGTTTGTTAGTATTTGTTGAGGATTTTTGCATCTATGTTTCTCAGGGATATTGGCCTGTAGTTCTCTTTTCTTATGGTGTCTTTGTGTGACGTTGATGTCAGAGTGATGCTGGACTCATAAAATGAGTTTGGGAATATTTCCTCTTATTTTTTGGAAGAGTTGAAGAAGAATTGGTATGAATTCTTAAATGAATGGAAGAATTCACTTTTGGGTTTTTCTTTGTTGGGAGGTTTATGATTACTCTTTCAATCTCAGTATTTGTTCAGGCTTTTGCTTTCTTCTTGATTCAGTCTAGGTAGGTTGTATGCTTCTCGGGATTTTTCCATTTCTTCTAAATTGTCAAATTTTGTTTGTGTACAGTTGTTCACAATAGGATCTTATGAACTTTTTTTATTTCTGTGACAACAGTTATAATGTCTCCTATTTCCTTTTGGATTTTATTTATTCAAATCTTTTCCCCTTTCTCCTTAGTCTAACTAAGGGTTTGTTGATTTTATTTATGTTTTCAAAAATCAATTCTTAGTTTTATCAATTTTTTCTACTGTTTTCCTTATTCTCTATTTCACTTATTTCTGCTCTAATCTTTATCTCCCTTTCTTCTACAAACTTTGGGCTTATTTTGTTCATTTTCTAGTTCCTTGAGGCATAAAGTTAGGTTGCTTATTTGAGATCTTTCCTGGTTTTTTTTTTTAAGATTTTATTTATTTATTCATGAGAGACAGAGGGGGAGAGAGAGAGAGAGTGTGAGAGAGAGAGAGGCAGAGACACAGGCAGAGGGAGAAGCAGGCCCCCTGCAAGGAGCCCGATATGGGACTCGATCCCAGATCCCAGGATCATGCCCTGAGCCAAAGGCAGACACTCAACCACTGAGCTACCCAGGCATTCCTTTCCTATGTTTTTTTTGTTTGTTTTTTTGTTTTTGTTTTTGTTTTTAATGAAGGCATTTATTACTGTTCACTTCCCTTTTAGTACTGCTTTGGCTGTGTCCCATAATTTTTTGCTATGTTGTGTTTTCATTTTCATTTGTCTTGAGTAGCTTTAAATTTCTTTTGATTCCTTCTTTGGCCCAATGGTTGTTTGAAAATGTATTACTTAATTTATTTATTTGAGTTTTTCCGACTTTCTTTGTTATTGCTTGTCCACCCTTTTCTGCTTCTTAGCTGTCCCTGGTGATCTAGCTAGGCCAGATCCTCTGCTATTTTGCATGAGGCAAGACAGAAGTGGACTTCTCAGTAGAGCTCTGGAATACTGGGTAAGTTGTAGGCCAACCTCATTCTCTCCCTCAGTGGAGAAATCCTGGCAGAGGGTATCCTTCTTGGGTCTGCATTGTGCTGGCTTGGGGGAGGGGCCGTGTAGACAAAGTTGTTCGAGGCACACAAGAATGAGTCCTATGATTCTGGGGACCAAGAGGCTTCCGTTTCTGAAGTTTCAAGACGTCCTTCTATAAACTCCGGCTGCCAGGAGGTCAGCTGTATTTGTCAGGTGAACAGGGGTTGTTGTGGATATGATCCAACTCAAGGGAGGCAGGGTCTCTGCTGTGCTGCTCTCTCAGTGTATGGTTGGCTGCTGGGGAGAGTTCACAAGACCTGAGATCATGGGAGCAGGGCATTAGCTTTCCAAACTTTTCTTTTTAATAACAGGACACCTAGGTTAAGAAAAATCGAGCCCGCGAAATACCAACATAGAAAGCATAAAAAGGCAAAACTGCTGTGGTTGAATCCAGGGAATGAGTGGTTTTGATTTGGTCTGCTGTGTAGAAAACAGATCTAATACAAATGCTGGATACCAATTTCTTACTTTGAGGGCTTGGGCACATCACTTTACCCCTTTATTATTATTTTTTCACTTCACCTCTTTAAGCCTCAGTTTACACTTTTGTAAGTGAGTATAGTCATATCTTCTCCTTCTGGAAAGTCATGAGTTTTGGATGTAGCACATGTAAAGCTCTTGGGGTGATCCTTGAAGCAGCAGGAGCTTTAAAAAAGGTAACTCTCATTTATCATTTATTTATTTAAACTCCATTAATTATTATATTGTCATTGTATTTTATTATTTATCTATTATCATGTATTATTATCAGATGATAGGGCAGCTTAGTCCCTAGGCCATCAGGAATACATCACATTTAGTATGATGTCTCAGGGACATCTAGCAGTTAAAATATGCCCCCAACAGTGCTGCGTAACAAATCATACCAAGATCCAGTGGCTAAGGCACCATTCATTAATTTTCCATGGATCTGCATTCAGCTGACCTTGGCTGGACTCTGCTTTGAGGGTCTTTTATCCTGTTTTCAGCACCGGCAGGTTGATTCTCCTGGTACCAGTGGGCTAGCCTGGGTATACTCTCATGGCAATAACAGAGGCACAGGAAGGCAAACCCAATCACCCGAGAAACATTTGATCTTGTTATGCATTAACCTTCCATTTATCCAAACAAGGCACATGCCCGGACCCTAAATTAAGGATCTGGAAAATATACACTCTTTCTTCAGAGTGGGAAGAACTTCAAAGGCACGTGGCAAAGGATATGAATATGGAGTGGGGTGAATGATCATGTCATTAATGTACTATCTTTGGGGATCATCTGGATTCAAGATGTCAGTAAAAGATCTCATGAAGACCTGTGGAAGAGACAGAGATATTCGAAGGGAACAGGAATACTGGGTCAGGGAAGCATTTGGAAAAGGGAGATTCAAGAAGTGTCTGTTGCTCCAGAAAAGACCCACAAGGTGAGGCCAGTTCAAAGGGGGGGGGGGGGACTGTTAATGATCTTGAAAGACTATCTAAACAGGCTAGTTAATCCTTTAATAATCAGACTGTGCTGGCTGACCTGTTCCTATCCAGAAGTCAATGGGAAATGCTTATTGTCTGTTTTCTTCATCAAAGGGGGACAAAGAAATCTTTGGCAAATTATAATACTGATTCCTTATTCAGTACTTTCAAGGGGAATTTTTTTTTTTTTTATTTTTTAGAAAGAGAAAGAGAGAGCGCACATGTGGGTATGGAGGAGGAGGAGCAGAGAGAGGAGAGAGAGAATCCCAAGCAGGTTCCACAAACAGCCTGGAGTCCCAGGAGGGGTTCAATACCACAACCCTGAGATCACAACCTGAATCAAAACCAAGAGTCTAATGCTTAACTGACTGAGCTACCCAGGTGCTGCATTTTAAATGCATTTTTAATAAAAATTGTGTGTATTTTTAATACATATTTATGTTTTTACTGTGAAAACTATGTTTGGTGTATTAAGTCACAATAAGCTGTTAGCAAGGGGAAAAGTAGTATTTGCTTCTTTAGGTTGAGTGGTTTGCTAGCACGTGCACATCTATAAAGCCAATGTGCTCTGAATCCACACTTAATTAAACCAAAAAAATTAAGAAAACACAATTATTGATTAACTCAGGGAGCAAGCCCAGTGCACACATCATGCCAAAAAAATATTACCCAGGACCATCTGCACCATTGGTGTGGTTGCAATCACAGAGCAGGCATGAATTGTGAGGATTTGGTAATCAGATTGAGTTGATCAAGGGAAAATTCTGTGATTTCACACTCGCAAAGCCTCTTAAATTAGAATTGTAGTTGGCAATCACACGGCTACTTTGCTTTGCAATCCCCATGCCAGAAGAACTTTTCCTACTTTGATCCAGGACTCAGAGTATCTGATTTGGGAATGCAATCTGCTTACAGGATTTTGTGGCTTTACTTTTATAATAAAAATTAAACCTTATTTTAGCTAGATAAGAAACGTCTTGATAAAACCTTTAGGGATCTTAGAACCCCATTTTTTAGTTTTCTTGACCGTTTTAAGATTCCATAAGTTGCCATAAAATTTGCATTTTCACATCTTGAGTGATTTGTACAGCTTTTATCAGCTAGAGTGGATAGAAATTACCAGAGTACAAATAAATCACATATTAAAGGGGCTTATAGGAAAGTAAACAACACACATGATACAGCACTTAAAACTCTGGAGAGCAAGAGAATGTGCTCATTGGCCAAGGAAACTCACAGCGAGGGACACAAACAACCGTTGGCCAAGAGTGATGGTAGGATATGAGTCACATTTTAGCTCTTTGATGAGAACTATGGGCAGCATTCAGATTGTGAGAAACAAGCAGTGTGTTGTAGTGGACTGAATTTTATATTATATGTTCACATGACATGTAATATAAATATATCTATGTACATTTAAAAATATATATACCTTCTTTTTAATATGTCATGTAAGCTTTTTTTTTTTTTTTTAATGAAAGAAAGTTTTTTCAAAGACAAATAATATTTTACCAAACTGTTAGAGTAACTGTATATAGCTTTTCTCTCCTTGGGATACTGCAATCTTGCATTTTCAACTGTCTTTTGTCACCGATCCTAAATTCCTGACTGCTGTCAGTTCAAGAACACTTGTAGATAAGCTTGTAGAAACAATCAGATAAGACCCCTTGTAAGTAGGGCAAGCGAGCTGGGTTGTAAATGATCTGGAACAAAGTCATGAAGAACTGACAGGCTCACGTTATGTTTGGGAATGACTTTAGGGGAGGAGGATTTACAGGGAGAGAGGAATGGTCATGACTTCCTGACACACAGATCTGCACAGGAGGTACCTTATCTACTGGTAAACAAAAATATGTCTCTGTCCCTTTAAAAAAATCTTTTCCTTTTTAAAAAAATTTTGTTTGCTTATTTTTTTTTTGTTTGCTTATTGGTTAAAAACAGTCATGTCAGAAAGCTATGGAGAGAATTTAAAATGAAAGCAATTAGCAAACAGGCTGCCGCAAATTGTTTAGATTCTTTCCTTCTAATTTACTATTGGGCTTCTCTTTTTTTGAAGGAATTCAAATGTGAATGAGTGTATTTGTGTTTGCTAATAGTTGGAGAGCTATGAGCAGGGATTTGGGAAGCTTTCTGGACTCAATTCCCAGCTCTGCCTCCACTTTGCAAAGTAGTAGTTACCCTTAGCTTATCTAAACACAGGGTTTAGAATCCACACGCTGCATTCTGCTTTTATGCAAGTAAGTCATTAGGAACCTTCTGGAAGAGTGACCCAGTGTGACCATTCCTTCCACTGCTCTCTTGCTTTGTTTCTGGCACTTTGTATCTCTGAGCCACAGGTGCATGGACCACTGAGGGCCTTGGGCTGCAGCACAGACCTGGGATAGCATCCCTGCAGGGATCTCATTTTATACCTCTGTTCCTTTGGTTTTGGAGTAAACCATTACTTTGAAAAATTTGAGTTCCATCTTAGTGGAATCAAGGAGAAAGGTCTGTGGCTCAGAAGTCTGGAGAACACGGAGGAATTCAGTAAAAGTTCTGGAAGGACTTGCCTTCCGGCTTCCTGGCTTGGAATGGGACAGATGGGAAGATGAATGAGTGGGCCTTACAGGGAGTGAGCAGTGATGGGGAGAGCCAAGCGAGCTGACCCTTCCTCCCAGGAAGGTTCCCTGTAGGGTGGTAGTTGAATGATGATCATTTAATATTGGTATAAAAAAGGAAGAAGCCATTCTTCTTCAGATCTTTTTCCTGGAGCTGGTTTCATGGAAAAAATAAGGCAGCTTGTGATATTTCTGTGTTGGAGCAGATTCATTCAGGCTCACTGAGGCAAGCTGCAGAGACTTTAGGGACAATCATGTTTGCTGCATTGCCTGATAAAACTCTGAATTCATTCTGTATCTGTCCATGCCTCTCTTCTGGATTGTTGATAACGTACAATATTTAAAAAGTAAAAAAACCCCACTATTTCCATACAAATAGTTAAGCATGCATCAAAGATTTAGCTAATTAACGAAGGTACCAGCAGGATGACAAAGCAGATACAAAGGCAGAGAAGAGAGGCTGATAGTCCCATCTAGGTGCTTATCCACACCTGTGTCTACTACATATACATATATGTAGTGAGTGGGAAAAAGATCACTGGCATAGGACTATGCAAAATTAATACAAAACTGGGGAATATCATGCAGGACAATGAGCTATAACTTTGGAATTTGTGGTTTGCACCAGACAAATTGTCATTTATTCAGTCTACAGGTTGACATGTAACTTTACCCAGTCTGGGACTTTATCATAGTAAATGGGGAGTGGATGTTTCAGGTCCCAGGGCAGGGCTGGCAACCAGCCCGGGGCTGCTCTGTGTAGCCTGTGGTCACAGCCAGGCCCTTTCATTTAGCCTTGTCTCTCTGGCTGCTTTCACACTACTGTGGCCAGCTGAGGAGTTGTGACAGAGACCACATGGCCTGCAAAGCTGAAGATATTTATTGCTTGGCTCTATACAGAGTAAAGTTTTATGACTCTTGGTCTAGAAACTGAGTCAGCCAATCCTAACATACGCTTCCTAAAAAATGCTCTCAGGGCGCCTGGGTGGCTTAAGTCAGTTGAGCCTCTGATTCTTCCTTCAGCTCAGGTCATGATCTCAGTGTCGTGGGATCAAGCCCCAAGTTGGGCTCTGTGCTCAATGGGGAGTCTGCTTCTCCCTCTCCCTCTGCCTGCTACTCTCCCTGCTTGTGCCCCCCTTTCTCTCTCTGGAAATAAATACATAAAATCTTTTTAATAAGTGACAGAAATGGTCTAGAATGAGTCTGAACAGTGTTCTGGCTGATTGCTCTTATTCAAGATTTGTTCATTAAGGAGGCACGTGATGTGATGAGCACTGGGTGTTATGTTGTATGCTGGCAAATTGAATTTAAATTAAAAAAACCCAGAAAAGTGTACTAAGAATTTCATAACAGTGACAGTAGAGCATTAAACAAAATGAAGTATGCCACTGCCCTGTGTGTATAAGCACGGCAGTGCCCTGGTCACACTCACTGGAATGATCTCTCTGTTGTGTTCACCTTTGCATCCCAAGCACATAGCAGATCTGATACATGGTAGGCCATGGACAGATACATTTGTGGAATGTTATTCATTATTTAGCAGAGCCTGTAAAAAAAGTGACTCTTTTGAAAGTTTCATTTTTGAAAATTCTATTTGTTTCCAAAACCACATGTATTGCACAAAATCTTTGTAGGTACACATTTAAATTATGAGTAAGTATAGTGTGTGTTCAGCATATTAGTTCACTTTCCAATAAATGTTCACTTTCTTCATTTTTTTTTTCCTTTTGCTCCTTGGACTGGATAATGTCAATGGCCCCAGTTGGTTGCTTCTTTCCTCTGCCTGCTCAGATCTGCTGTTCAACACCTCTGTAACGGCTGCTTTTCTGCGTGAGGCAGGCTCTTCATGCCCTCATAATGCTTCTGGTTGTGTTTCTTGTGTCTTCAGGGTCATGGTCTTGTGAGTGCCTTGGCTAGACACAGCTACTTCTTCTGGGCCTTTCTGTCTGGGCCTGCTCGCTGCCCTGCCCCCACACACCACAGGCTGCCACTCGGTTCCTGCCCTGCTTCTGCCAGAAGTTGCCCCTTCTCCTGGTATAGGTAACTCCGACTTTCTGGTAGGATGGCAGTCTGTGGAAAGTGGGGAAAGGAGATGCAACTTTCTTCCCGTCATATTTGTTAGAGAATATCAAAGCTCTGTGTGTGTCTCTTGTCTTCATGACTTAGAGTGCTTGGTGGAGTGGCATTTGCAGTGTTTACTTTTGCTGACTTTCCCTTTGCAGCCACACACTCACCCACTACATACATTTCATACATAGATTAACATCTGGAGACACATCTTTTGTAACAATGCTAGGCTTTTCTGCCAGCCCAAACTTGTCTCAATATCCTTTTCTTATGAGTTCTTTCTCACAAAACTTTTTAGGCCTTCATAGAATAGAATTTTCTGGAAGGCCACGCCCTGCTGGCTTATCAGACAGGTTCAGACAGCTCTTCCCCAGCACAAAAAAAAGCTGACTATCCCTTCTTGGTCCTTCCATCCACCTCAGCAGCCTGAACATCTAAGGCCATACCTTGCTTTCTCTTACTTTCCATCAGACTTTATTCAGACCATCTGGGAGCATCATTGACTCATTTAGTACAGCAGAGAGTATAATTACATGTATTGTAATTAACTCAAATTATTTAGCATATTTTAATGTATTCAAGGTTTCATATGGTTGTTATGTTTGCTCAGAAACCATATTTAGGATCATAGTATATCTGTGTATGCATATTTATCATGTCCTGACGGGTCATATTGGCCAGAAGAAGAGGGAACAGTAGATCATGTTTAGACAAACATTTGGTTCCAGGCCATAAACTACACAGTTGCAAGGGGGAAAAAATGCCCACAAATATGTACAAATAGGTTATGAGTTTTAATCCGTGATGATTAATCTATAGATTTTACATTTAAAAAGTAAAAAAGACCTCATATCCAAAAGAAACTTTAGTTAAAACCTCTGACAGGCTTTTCAAAAGACTTTTGAAAAGAAAAGTTAATAATTCTATCTTAAAGCCAACCCTACTAACAGTATTTATATAGCATTTAGCATGTGCCAGGCACTGTTTTAAGTGCACTGCAAATATAAACTCATTGAATTCACAGAACAGCCCTGTGATATAGGTGCTTTTAGGTATTGTTCCCTATGTCACATCTAGACGGGCTCTCCTGCTCTTTTGCAAATATGACCTTTTGTTTAGAGAAACAGGCCATGACATTTATTTTCCATTTAAAATATATGTTTAATTTCAAAATATGTCTGTGGGTCATGATTTTATCCATCAACGATCGGTAAATTAATGTGGTATTTTTCTAGTCATGATTTGCAAACCAAAGGATTATTTACATAATGGTTCTCATAAGTTTCTTAGTAAATCTAAAAGGTTTATGAAATAATTTTATATTTGTCTTAGAGAAGAACAAATATCAGGATAATCTTTTTTTTTTTCAGATTAACTGAGCTAATGAAGAGAGTCGACATCAATTAAATAAGCAACTGCAAAGAGAGCAGAATGCACAGTGACTTTCAATTAGTTGACCTCTCAAAACTTGTTTATACGTACTGGCCAGCTGAAAGACGCAAGCCATCTCATGTATTCATACATTATTCATATGCATCATTCCTTTTATATAGTTAATGGCATGCATATAGCCTGGATTTTCTGGTTTGCTAACTATTCTGCCCTCATAAATAAACCTGTGATTGTTAAACCACATGCCCTGATTTTTGTTTCAGAAGCCATGACCACTATATGATAGAACAAGTGTCCATACACACTATTAGGTGTCAGCACAATTGAAGCAAACTAGAAACATTTTCCCCAGTAATCATTAAGTTGCACTAATTTTTTATTATTTATTTATTTATTAAAAATATTTTATTTATTTATTCATGAGAGACACATGAGAGTCACAGAGACATAGGCAGATGGAGAAGCAAGCTCCCTGTAGGGACTCAATCACAGGACCCGAGGATCACACCCTGAGCTGAAGGTAGATGCTCAACCACTGAGCCACCTAGGCGCCCCTGCACAATTTTTTAAAAATGTGAAACATGACTCAAAATCTCCTTTGAAGCCTAAGCCACAATATGCAAAATATTTAGGATCAATGTTTCTGACATAGGACCCAAAGGGTGCTGAAGGTGTCCTCTGGGGAAGATAGATGGACAAGGGGCATAAGAGATGAGTGGTGTGTGCTTCACAAGTCTGAAGTTTCTCGAAAATTCAGGCAGCATGTACAGGGATGCCTTTGTTTTTAAATGAAAATTTGGCCCCTTTTGCAGATTTACTTCTTATCTTTTTGGATGGCAAATATCTTTGGCAATTCCACAAATATGCCTTCTGCAAGATGAAACATTAAAGTGCCACAAAGAACAAAAACAAGCACAGGACCAGATACATTCTAGAAGCATGTATCATTGGGGCACATTCATTTTCATCTCTGTTCACCTGGTAAGCCAGGTGTTATAAACATATTTACCTCTTTACATATTACCAAGAGTAGAGGGTAAATGTTGGATGGAGGGGTGTTGGGGAGGCAGGTGGAGATGGGTTTGGGTTCTGACTCCACCAGGTCATCAGCCTTAGTTCACCCGGTCACCTGCATGTTATTTAACCATCCAGAAATAGCTGAGAGGAGGACAGTTAGGAACCAAGGAGCAGACCCCTTGAGCGCTTTCCCTTAGAGCAGGCTTTGTCAGCAACCTTAAGCTAGTAGGTGAATGTGGTCATTGTTAAGCCCCAATGCATTCCTTACATTTGGAAGCTGGGAGACTGGGAGCCCCAGGGAGAGTAATTGGCCAATGCAGAGCACTTCCAACGTGCTAGGTACTGTTCTGAGTGTCTTACATAGACCAGTCCCTGGCAACAGGCTATAAGGGAAGGACTATTTTCATCATCTTTGTTTTACAGATCAGGAAATGGAAACACCTGTGGCAAAATAATTTGCCTGTAGCTCTGCAGCTAAGGTGAGAGTGGGTATTGGAACACACAAAAGTCTGGCGTCAGCACTGGTGATAAACATCTTGTATCTCAGAGAAGGATCCTAAGGGGTGATGCTTCTCTGGGCCCCAACTGCCAGGGGGTCCCAGAGCACCTTCTTATAGGAACTGACAGTGGCCTCAAGTATTGTTAGTGGAACTGAGAGGATGTCTATTGGATGTCTGCACAGAGTTGCTGTACAGTGAAGATGAGAAGAGGAAACAGTTCTTGAGTCATCATGAGATATCTTGAGAGATGTTAAAGTTCACAGGATGGATTAAATTCTGTAGCAAAGCCTAGAAGTTTCTAAGCCTAGAATTTCTTCGCCTAGTTAAACTATAGTTTCTTCTTTTTATAGTCTTAGTATAAATTGCCTTTGGTATTTTCCAATCCCTAAAGGAAAAAAATGCTCATTGTTAAAAAAAGAAAGGCGGGGGAATAATCAGTAAAACATAAAGAAGAAAAAGAGAATTCCCTTTAATCTACCACTGAGAGAACACAGCTTTGAAAATTTCATTGTTTATCCCCTTGGACGCCCCATCCATAGATTTATAGGCATATACAAATATACAGACTAAAGTTTTGGGGAAAATGGGCCAGACTATATAAATATATATAAATCCTGTTTCCCTCCATGTTTTCATTTAATTCAATGTGGACATGTGTGCATGTCAGTAGATCTGGTTTCACCTCTTTATGATTGAAAAATCATTGCAAAGTGCTTCATCATCTGTATGTTTCACAATTTACTTAAAAATTCCACTACTGAATGACACATAACTTGATTTATTTACTGATTTTGATTTATTGCTATTTATGATTTGATTTATTGCTATTTGTATTTTGATTTATTGCTATTACAAACAAGCCTGGGAGAGTTAAAGGCAAATCTATGTATATGTGACCCTTGAACAATATGGGTTTGAATTGCACGGGGCCATTAATAGGCAGATTATTTTTTGATAAAAAGTGTTGAGTGCTGTATATGTATTTTCTCATCCTTATGGCTTTCTCCATAACATTTTTTTTCTCTAGCTTACTGTGCTGTAAGAATATAGTCTACAAAATACATGTTAATTGACTATGTTATCAGTAAGGCTTTTGGTCAACAGTAGGCTATCAGTTAAGTTTTTGGGGAATCAAAATTATATGTGGATTTTTGACCACATGGAAATCATGCAAACAACTAACCCCTGTGTTGTTCAAGAGTCAACTGTACTTCTGTTTGATCAATCATTTCCTCAGAGTTAATTCCTAAAAATAAAAATCTTTAATCAAAGAATAGGTCCATTTTTAAGGATTTTAGTGTATTGTGTCAATTTCCACCCCGCTCCCTCTCCTAAACCCCTGGAAATTGCATTTTTTTACTCTCTCCAGCCTGGTAAGATACTTCCCCATGTAGTTGTCAACACTGGGTTCAGTAATGCTGGCTATTCACTTGAATTCTTACCAATGCGATAAGTAAAATGAATAAATGAACAAATAAAATGGCATTTTATTGTTTTAATATGCATTTCCTTGTTTAATACTAAGTTGCACTTTTTTCTTAAGTTTGTTTACTAGTCACTTGTATTTCCTCCTTTTGGAAGTGACTGATCATGCCCATTTCCCATTTTCCTTTTGATTTTGGATATATGCTTCTTATATATTTTAAAGATTTAAAAATTTTTTTTAATTTTCAAAATTTATTCATTTGAGTGAAGTAAGTCAATCGGAGAAGGACAATCATTATATGGCTTCACTCATATGTGGAATATAAAAAATAGTGAAAGGAATTATAGGGGAAAGGAGAGAAAATGAGTAGGAAAAATCAGAGAGGGTGACAGAACATGAGAGATTGCTAACTTTGGGAAATGAACAACGGGTAGTGGAAGGGGAGGTGGATGGGGGGATGGGGTGACTGGGTGTTGGGCACTGACGGGGGCACTTGATGGGGTGAGCACTGGGTGTTATACTATATGTTGTCAAATTGAACTCCAATAAAAAAATATGCAAAAAAAAAAAAAAAAGACAGAGAGACAGAAAGTGCATAAGCGAGCAAGAGCATGAGCAGGGGGAAGGGTCAGAAGTAGAGAGAGAAAAGCAGACTCCCCACCCCCAAGAGTTCCTGATAAGAGGCTTGATCCCGTGAGCTGAAGGCAGATGCTTAACCGACTGAGCCACTCAGGTCTCCTCAGCGTTTTAAATATTAAGAATATGAACTTTTTGTCATAGATTATGTTAAAACTGTTTTTCCTATTTGTTGTCTTACACTTATTTATGATTTTTCTAACCACACAAATATTAGCAATGTGTCAATCTTTCCCTTTAGTTTCTGCATTTGATCACAAGCTTATGAAGATCTTCTAAGATTATAAAACTATTTACCTATATTAACTTTACCTTAAAATTTTAATCTACCCAGAATTTATTTTGGTACATGATATAAATGACTGATCTAGCTAGTCTGGTTATTTTTTTTCACTAGTTAATCTAAATCTTTTTGTGCTTTGGAAATGTTTAATTTTTTTAAGTGAGGGTGGAAAAATCAAGATGTTGTAATTTCCAGGCAAAAATGTAGTCAAGAAAAAAAAAAAAATGAAGTCAAGGACCATTGCTATTTTCCCATTGGCAGTGCTGAATTCCTGAACTGTCCATCCTGTTCTTGTCTGCTTTGTCACCAAAGCCACCTACCTCTAAAACCTGAAATGGATTTCTCCTTTGATCATAGCCTTGATGTGGGCCATGGGAACATCATGCTCTACCTAACAATTAAATTGATAGTCCCTGGCACCAGTGAAAAAATGAAGAGAGCAAAAAATCTTTCTTCCTGAGTCTCATAGCAATGAAGCAACCAAACAGAAAACTGGCCCAAACCCAAGTTGAAAAGCCTTGTGGGAAGGAGAGCCAAGCAGGCTAAAGAGAATGAGGCTATCTCTGTGCCATATCACTGCATACACCTCATTAACTATCATGGCCGCAGGTTGGGTGGATCTCAGCTTGTCCTGCAGCCTGTATTAAGTTCAGGATGTTTGGAAATACCAAACTTGGAAGAAGATCACACAAACCCCTGCCTGAGGTAATGGAGTGGCAACCCTTGTTAGGGAATTCTTTCTCATAGCTAGCTGACTTAAGCTCATTGAATTTAGTTGGGTCCCCTCTGAAAACCAGTGCCTGTAGTTTTCTCTGCACCGTGGGCTATGAGGTATCAGATATTGCCTTCTACGTTTCTCATCTTTCTCAAGAGAAGTTCTCTTTATTTGGATCAAATGACCTCATGATCTGAAGTGATTAACAAAAATTAATTTGAGAGGGACACAGGATGTGGCACCGGACTTTCCAGAGGCCCTGGCAAAACCTGTTCTTTTTTTTTTTTTCTGAATAGAGGATAACTAAAAACATAAAACGTGCCCTTCTTTTTCTCGTCTCTGTTTAACAAATAGAACCTTGTTGATTAATTAAATTCTTTCTAAATTCCATTGCAAAAACATGTATATTTATCTCTACTTGGTATTCATTTATGCAGCTATCAATTCAAGCGATGTTTATTGAGCACGTATTATGTGAAAGGACAGAAACAGGATTTGAGTCTGCCAGGTATTGTGTGCTTTTAAGCTACTTCCTCATGTAATCTGCATGAGAATTTTGTGAGAGAGTTTTACTGTGCCCATGTGATGCGTGGAGTGACCAAGGCCCAGAGAGATTGAGTGGTTTGTCCAAGGACACTCAACAGGCATGTGCTGAACCCGATTTAAATGTATGTCTCTCAGAGTTCATGGCCCATCTGTTCTTCCTACTCTAGCAGTGACTCGTCTTTTGAAAATTATCTTATTTCTAATTTAATTGCTTTATTGGAGAACATGACCTATGTGATAGCTATTCTTTGAATTTGTTGAGACTTTCTCCATGACCTAGAATGTGGTCTGTTTCTATAAATATTCCATGTTTACTTGAAGAGATGGTGTGTTCTCTGCTAGTACAAGGTTCCATATATCTATTAGATCAAGCTTGCTAATGTGGTTGCTTAAATCTTCCATATCATTACTAATCTTTGGTCTGCTTGATCTATCAGTTCCTATTAGAAATGTGGAAATCTCCCACCATGGTTGTGTATTTGCCAAATTCTTCTTGTCATCTTTCTTTGTATTGTTTTGCTTTATATGTATTTTTGGCTCTGCTCTTAGTTGCATGCAAATTCATGATTTTTATATTTTCCAGATAGATTGTTCTAGTCACTATATGTGGGATTCCAAATCATCTCTCTTAATGCTTTTTCCCTTAGCTTCTATTTATCTAATCCAAGTATTGGTATACTATCTTTATTTTGGCTAGATGTTTGACATTTGTTTCTGTCTATGGTGATATATAGATACATGCAAAATGAGATGATAAAAAGAAAAAAATGAGTAATATCATATAAATATTATAAATGCAGATTTAATAAAAATTTATGAATATATAATATGCAATGTGTAATATATATGTTTTCCATCACTTCATTTTATGCCTTCCTGTGTAGTTTGATCTTAGGTATGCTTTTTTATAACCAGCACAGATGTTTTATTTTTAATGCATTCAGACAAATGCTGTCTTTCAATAGCAATTTCATTGTGAGCACTGTTGGGCTGGACTTCATTTTTGCCACCTTATTTCATGCTCTTTGCCATGCCTTTATTTTGTTCCTTTTGCCTCCTTCCCTGCATCTGATGGGCTGATAAACTTTCCTACCTTCACCTTTGACTTGTCTGCTGGTTTAGAAGCTAAAGATTGCATTTCCCTTCTTTGAGCCATTACCCTTAACATTTGGACGTACATCCAACAGTAGAGCTTTAATAATGTGGCGGGTTTTGTCCTCTTTCTATCTACCAGTGGTGACATGAATGTGTGCTGGAACAGCTCAGGGACTGTCAATCTGTGTTGGTATTTTGTCTGGAATTGTGGTTTTCCCTTCTGTACCGTGTCTATCCGCACATCTGTCTATTTCAAGGTCCATGTCTCTGTTTACCTATTGATTTTTCTCTCCCTTTACTTGTCCACTCTTTTGCTCCAGCTCCATTTCTACTCAAAGGTTTGTACTTCTGTTTCTGGTCCACAGACATGTTCATCTTGTGTTGGTTTCTGGCTGTTACTTGTTTGCTTTACTTAAAAAAAAGAAATCTACCCCTGTTATGTATTGGGAGTCACAAAGGTGTGTCAGAAGTGGAAGTAACAGAGCTTTCGCAGCCAGGATTCCCCAGCATAGAGTCTGCTGGTCTTTGGAGGAGCCCTTTGATTGAAAGATGAAAGTCTTCTGTTATTTTTCTTCTGTGTGAACGACTCCTGATTCTATAGTTCTTCATTTTCACCTATGACCGTGGGCTATTTACTGTCAGGGAAGTCCTTAGCACAAACCACAGCATTATAAAAATTACAACAAGATGCCCAGTAGCTGCAGCCCTGCAGCTTGCAAGAGGAGGTCAGATTGCATTTCGGTCTATGCTCACCCCTCCGGCAAGTGCCTTTGTGCAGTGCATAGACCGAATGCCTCCATACGGTGGTTCTGTTCCTAATAAGTGAATCATTAAGGGTTACTAATACTTTTAATAGCGTTTGTAAACCACAATCACCATGTCGTTAGAAGTTACTAATGTCATTTTCAGAATTCTTACCCCAAAGCCTGGTTGCTATGCATTTAACTAGAGTTTTTCCTATTCCCATGCATGCACTGATCGTCAAAATTCTCTTGGTGCTTGGGCCCTGGTCAGAGAAGTTTGATATTTCTTGCAGTAGATTATACTCCATGTTTTAGGCAGGACTGTGGAGGGATCTCTGATCTTTTATCATAACTTTTATCCCTTTATATTAGACCCTAAAAGTGAATCTAGGTAGAAGCATTAGAATAACCTCAATATTTTAATGGAAGCTAATTATAATCATAATAACCAGAGCACAATCACATAGGAACAGAAATGCACCAATAAGTGTCTAACAATAGGCTTTCTGAAAAGAAAAGCCTTGATTTCTCGTATTTTTCCAATTTCAGTAGTACAAATACTTCCAATATGGCAGATTTAAGGCTATCACTGCATTGGTATCACTGAATATGGAGCTGGGAAGAGACACATGTAACATTGTCTCCAGCACCCCACTGGATCATATTATGATCATCACATAAAAGAGGTCATTGATATTTGTATTGTAATTTTTAGTGATAATTTTGAAACCAGATTATCAAAGTTCAAAGAATAATCAGTCTAAACAAGTATCCAGCTTGGAAACAATGGCCACCAACTTAGTCTTATGTGGAGAATGGATGAGTCCCAGAGAGTCAGTAGCTGCAGAAGACAGCAGATCTGAGGGTGAGGTGACAAAGCCTGTCTGTAAATTCTTTTATCTGCAGCTCATAAAGAAGAATGGCTCCAACTCTAGAGATGCTCTTTTGAAGAGGACATCTAAATCATATTTAGAAAATTGCAAGTGATTTTCTTTTCATTTTTTAAAAAAAGTTTATTTATTCATGAGAGACACACAGAGAGGCAGAGACACAGGCAGAGGGAGAAGCAGGTTCCCTGCAGGGAGCCCGACGTGGGACTGGATCCCAGGACCCTGGGAACACAACCTTAGCCAAAGGCAGAAGCTCAACCACTGAACCACCCAGGTGCCCACAAGTGATTTTCAAAGATATTATTGTAGGCACTTGCATATTTTTCATTTTTCCAATGTGCAGTGTCCTTTGTCCATTGGAATTTGGGGTATCTTTGCTTTGGTTATCTTACCTCCACCTGACATTTGTTTGCCTTTCCAGAGCTGATCTGCAACCAAGTATATTCTATTTTTATGATTCATATATTTGCTATCACACTTGGTCTCATAATCTGGTATAATACTTTGGCACTCATGGCTACCTTAATTCATCAATGTATTCCTTTTGGAGTTATGGTGGAATGATAAGTTTCACTTTTTCTTTTCATTTGAGAATGTCAGAGCATTTTCCTGAATTGAACTGAACTGAACATTGATATTATTGACAGTATATGGTGTTACTTAGCAAAGTGGCAGACTGGAACACATTATTTACTCCGTTGAATTGTATATGTCTAGCAAAAATTTGCAGAAAGATAAATGTGAGATCCTTTTCTGCACTCCTGCTTTCCTTTAGAACATCTGGCTCTTGAAAGAGGTAGATAACTGGTAGCTGTGCATCAAACTGGATATATTTGTGAACTTCTACAATTTTATCTTGAACATTTTAATAATTCTTTTGCATGACTTCTCTATCCCCTCCACCCACCTCCCTCCACCTTTTTTTTAACAGGTTGCCACAGTGACTACCCTGGGGTGGTTGTTTTTTCCCCAATGTTCCAGATTGAATTATGCTAAAAATATAAATATGGAATTTGCCTTTAAGCAAAGGTAAACCACTTCCAGTAGCAATGTTTTGTTTAGTTTTCAGTGTTGACAGATGACATGCATTTTCATTGATTCCATATACCACACTTTGTGGAATACACAAACTGGAACAGACATCAGAATCTAAGTTAACATTTTCCCAAATGGTGGTCCTCTAAATGTTCATCTAGAAACTAGTAGCTCTAGAGTAAAAAATGTGTTCTATAACCAAATAAGTCTGAAAAATGTAGCATACTATATTCTCTCTTAACAGTCTACAATACTTATTTACCCATTAAACTTGATATTCTGTTAGTTAAAAAGCAAAACAAACAACAACTAATGAAGTCACACACACACACACACACACACACCACACACTCTATTTGTGTAACCCAGTGTTTACCAAATATTTTGAGAATAATTTTTTTCTTATTATATCTATAAATACCTTTGAAAGGAGGTTCGTGGAATACCAGTTTGGGAAGTTTGCTTTAAACCCATCTACCTACCCATGGCGACCATATGTAGACCCTCTAGGTTTTATTGTTGTATTGATGGAAACGCAGAGTATTTTTACACTGTTTAAGCAAGAGACCCAAAGTGGAAAACACAAGACAAAATTCATCCTATGATTGAATCAGATTATTCTTGGATTCATCCATGAACACTTTGGCAAATGTAGTTGAACATGAATATGACTGTGTTTTACTAAATAAAAATTGAGAGCACTTTTGCTTTTTGTGAAACATTTCATGTGCACGCAAGAGGAGACAGTTTTCCATATACCGTTGTCGCATAGTCAGTAAGAATTATGGCAATTTGTCCACCCTTGCTGTTGCATATTATCATTTATCAATGAAGTTATCAGCATTGCAACTTTGTATATGCATCTATAAAGTGCTGCAGAGAATACTTAAGTTGAGCAGTTATAACTTGTGAATACACACTGCACAAAGCTAGAAACATATCAAAGAGCTCAAATGCCTTGGGAATTAAAGTACCTTTCATGATCTTTATCTGGATAAAAAAACAAATCAAAAGATTACAGCCCTTCGAACAACGGAAGCCAGAAGAAATATCACTTAAACTAATTCAATGTTTGTTTACTGGTTAGTCAAAGAAAATTTTGATGATACAGAAAAGTAGACAGGAAAAAAAATCAACTTGGGGTTAGAACACCTAAATACAAACATTGCTAACATTTTGGGGGTATTTTCTTTCAGTCTTTTTCTGTGCATTAAGTTTTGTCCAATTTGTTTTGTTTTCAAAACAGAGCACAGAGGCATGCTTACTGTGAAAGTAATAAGGCTTTAACTTCAGGGTCTCTCATCTGCAAAAAGTACCCTTCGTGGCCTGGGAAGCCCTAGCAATGTGTTAATGTGGGCACATATTTTTTTGTTTTGTTTTGTTTTGTTTTGTAGATTTTGTAAAAGTGAGATTAATTAAATTGAGATTCTTAAACTTGCTGCTTTTGTCCACTCGGATTTCCATTCATTACACTTCTCAGATCAGGTGAGTGCCAATGAAGTGGCAGCAGGAATTTGGGGTTTTGGCTAAGGGAGTAGAATTGTGGAAGCATGTTGTTGGGGTTTGATGGGGGTATGTTCAAATGGTTCACAGTGACTTTTGTAGAAGTGACATCCAGAAATATCGTCCTCTGTTGTCCTTTCTGTTTTTTTTTTTTTTTTTGAGATTTTGTTTGTTCATGAGACACACATACACACAAACACACACAGACAGAGGCAGTGACATAGTCAGATGGAGAAGCAGGGAGCCCAATGTGGGACTGAATCCCAGGACTCCAGGACCACGCCCTGAGCTGAAGGCAGACGCTCAAACACTGAGCCACCTAGACACCCCCTTTCTAGTATTTTGATTTGATATTTCAGAGCCAAAAGTTGTATCAATTTTTTTTTCCTTTGGTGCCCAGCACAGGAAGTGTGAGTAATGGTAGAGAAACGAAGTCTGATATTTCTGGAGCCAAAAATTAGTGAGTAGGAAAGTCCTCCCATCAGCAGACCCGAGCAATGGTAGGCACATGATTAAATTGTGATGTCTTTCAGAGATTTACTGGATAATGTAGAGCACGCAATTGCATTGTACAGCTTTGGGAGTTACATATTTTATTTTTATTTTTACTCTTTAGGGATTATCTTAAAAAGATTTAGCTTATATTCATTTCAGAAGGCTAAGATTAATCAATATGTTGCTCTTGTAAAATACAAAAGCCTATGATACACAAATCTAAATGTGGCCCTCCCATCTTCCATGTTTTTTTGGTTCCAGCTTGCTCCATGTCTTTGTTCCATGTATTTTTTAGTTCCAACGTGTATGTAACACCCCCATCTGCAATTACCATCATCGTTGGAATGACAAATATGTCTTACTGATTTTTTCCCCTTAAAATGCTTCTTGTACCTCCATGTCCTTTTCAGTTCAAGCTTCTTTTATTTTTATTTTATTTTATTTTTTTTTTGCTAAGGTATCTTTTCTTTTCTTTTTAAAATATTTTATTTATCCATGGGACACACACACACACACACACACACACACAGAAAGAGAGAGAGAGAGGCAGAGACACAGGCAAAGGGAGAAGCAGGCTCCATGCAGGGAGCTCGATGTAGGATAGGATCGCGCCCTGGGCCAAAACCAGGTGCCAAATTGCTGAGCCACTCAGGGATCCCCTGCTGAGGTATCTTTTAATCATATTCCTTTCTGGGTCCAGGAGAGTGAATTATCTTGATATTTCTGTTTCTGAATATGTTTTTTGTTTTTCCTTCTCTCTTGATTGATAGAATCGTAGTTGGACAGATATTTCCCTTCAGCTCCTTGAAGATGATACTCAATTGTTGTCTGCTATTTATGGGTGCTGATGAGAAGCCTGAGTACAGTCTGATTTTTTTTTTAGATTTATTTTCTTTTTGGAAGTTTCTAAGATTTACATAAATGTTTCTGTTCTGTGATTGTACTATTATGTGCTTATGTGTGGATTTGTGTTTGTTTACCTTCCTTGGGACTTCTAATGCATTACACATTTTTTGGTCTCATTTTTAGTGTAATAGACTTTAGAGAATTTTTAGGTTTATAAAAATATTGAGCAGATAGTACAGAGTCCCCCGTAAACTTTTTCTCCCCCACTCAGTTTTCCCTATTATTAATATCTTGCCTGAGTATTTATAATTGATGAGCCAATATTGATAAATTATTATTAAAGTCCATGGTTTACATTAGGGTTCACTTTTTGTGCTGTATGGTTTTGTGGGCTTTGATGTATATGTCACAAATCCACCATTATAGCATCATACAGAATAGATTCACTGCCCTAAAAATCTTCTGTGCTCCATCCATTCATCCCTCCCTTCCTCCTAACCTCCCCGCAACTGCTGACCTCTTACTGTGCTTAGTTTTGCCTTTTCCAGAATGTCCTGCTTTTTCACTTAGCAGGATGGACTTAAGGTTCCTCTGTGTCTTTTTGTGGCTGGATAGCTCATTTCTCTTTAGTACCTAGCAGTGTTCCATTGTCTGGATGCACCACAGTTTGTCTATCCATTCACCTATTGAAGAACATCTTGGATGCTTCCAAGTTTTGGCACTTTTGAATAAAGCTACTGTAAACATTTGCATGCAAGTTTTTTTGTGTGGACATGAGTCTACCTGCTCATTTGTATGGTAAAATTATGGATTGTCAGGTAAAATTATGGATTGTCAGGTAAAATTATGTTTAGTTCTGTAAGAAACTACTAAACTGTCCTCCAAAGTGTACCAACTCGCATTTCCAGCAGCAGTGAATGACAGTGCTTGTTACTCCACATCCTCATCAGCATTTGGTATTGTCAGGTTTTGGATTTTAGCCATTTTAACAGTGCCAGTATGCCATTGTTTCACTTCGCAGTTCCTTGATGACAAATAATGATGAGCATGTTTTCAAATGCTTATTTGCTATTTGTATGTAATCTTTTGTGAGATGTCTGTTAAGATTCTTTTGCCTATTTTAAAATTGTGTTGTTGATTTTATTATTGTTGAATTCTAAGAGTTCCTTGTATATTTTGGAGTTAAGTCCTTTATCAGACATGTGTTTTGCGAATACTTCCTCCTCATCTATGGCTTGCCTTTTGACTCTTTTACCAGTGTCTTTTGAAGATAGGACATTTTAAATTTTAATGAGTTCAAATTTATCAGATTTTTCTTTCATGGATTGTGTTTTTATTTATTATTTATTTATTTACATGAGGGAGAGACAGAGAGAGCACAAGTTGGGGGGAGCAGCAGAGGTAGAGGGAGAAACAGACTCCCTGCTGAGGAGATAGCCCAATGGGGGCTCAATCCCAGGATCCTGGAGTCATGACCTGAGCTGAAATCAGATGCTTAACTGACTGAGCTACCCAGGTACCCCTGGATAGTTTCTTAAAGATGTATGAAAAACACTCATCCTCAAACCCAAGGTCATCTAGATTTCCTTCTATATTTTCTTTTTAGAAGTTTTATAGAATTATGTTTTATATTTAGGCCTATGATCCATTTTGAGTTAATTCTTATGAAAGGTGTAAGTTCTGTGTTTGAATTCTTTTTTTATTGCTCTTGTTGCATATGGAAATCCAATTATTCTAATAACATTTGTTGAAAGACTATCCTTTCTCTATTGATTTGCCTTTGCTTCTTTAGTAAAGGTGGTTGACAATATTTGTGTGGTGCATTTCTAGGCTCTTTATTCTGATCCATTATCTAATGTGTCTATTTTTTCACTGATAACAACACTGTCCTAATTACTTAGCCGTGTAGTACCTCTTGAAGTGAGGTAGTGTCAGTCTTCTGACTCTGGTCTTCATCAGTGTTGTGTTATCATCAATTCTGGGTCTTTTGCTTTTCCATATAAACTTTAAGAATCAGGTGGTTGATATCCACAAAATAGCTTGCTGAGATTTTGATTGAAATTGCACTGAATTTATAGATCAAGTTGGGAAGAATTCAGAAAATAATATTTTCCTTCAATCTATGACACAGAATATTTCTCCTTTATTTAAATCTTCTTTAATTTCTCAAAGTGTCAAAGTATTTTAGTTTTTGCTTATAGACCCTGTACATAGTTTGTTAGATTTATATCAACATCTTTCTTTTGGTGTCATTATAGATGTTATTGTGTTTTACTTTAGAGTGTTGAGAGGGCATAGTTTTGCCCTGTTTCCCATCTTAGGGAGAAAGCATCAGTTTTGCACCATTAAGTATGGTATTAGCTGTAGGTTTTTATAAATGCTCTTTATCAAATTAAGGAAGTTCTCTTTTATTATGAGTCTGCTGAGAGATTTTTTTAAAAATCATGAATAGTAGTTGGATTTTGTCAGATCTTTTTCAGTACCAATTGACATGAGAATATCTTTTTCTTGATAGACTCATGCAGTAGTATGTTAATTGGTTTTTATGTTGACTCAACCTTGCATACACAGCATAAATCTCACTTGGTCATTATATATAATTCTCTTTATACTTCATTGGATTCAATTTACTAATGTTTTGTTGAAGATTTTTGCATGTATGTTCATGGGAGATATTGGCCTATAGTTCTCTTCTTATAATGTCTTTGCCTGGTTTTGGTATGATGAAGATGGCTTCATGGAATGAGGCTTCTATTCTCTGACAGATTGTAGAGAACTGGTATAACTTCTTTCTTAAATGCTTTGTAGAATTCATCGGTGAAACTATCTGGGCCTGGTGCTTTCTGTTTTATAAGATTATTAATTATTGATTAAATCTCTGTCATAAATATAGACCTATTCAGATTGTCAATTTCTTCTTTTTCAAATTTTGTTGCTATGTGTTTTTCAAGGAATTGGTCTATTTCATACAAGTTATCAAACTTGTAAACACAGTTGTTCATAATCTTTTATTTTTCTTTTAATTCCCATAAGACTAACAGTGATGACCTTTCTTTCATTTCTGATATTAGTAATTTGTCTTCTTTTTATTTTTTTTCTGGGTTAATATGGCTAGAGATTTATCAAAAATTTTTTTAATTTTTATTTATTTATTCATGAGAGACATAGAGAGAGACACAGAGACATAGGCAGAGGGAGAAGCAGGATTCCTATGGGGAGCCCCATGCAGAACTCAATCCCAGGACCCTGGGATCACGACCTGAGCCAAAGACAGATGCTCAACGACTGAGCCACCCATACATTCCTAGAGATTTATCAATTTTATTGATCATTTCAAACAATCAGCTTTTAATTTCGTTGGTTTTCTCAATTTCCTGTTTTTAATTTCATTAATTTCTACTTTAAATTATTTCTTTTCTTCTGCTTTCTTTTTTTTTCCTTTTGGTTTAAATTGCTCTTATTTCTCTAGTTAATTATGTCAGAACATTAGATTATTGATTTTAGATTTCTTTTCTTTTTAAAGATATGCATTTAATACTAGAAATTTCCCTTGAAGCACTGTTTGCTGCATTTTTCAAGCTTTGTAAGTTGTATTTTCATTTTTATTTAGTTCAAAGTATTCTAAAATTTCTCTTGAGATTTCTTCTTTGACTCATGTGTTATTTAATAGTGTTTTGTTTAATCTCCAAATATTTAATCTCCAAAGATAATTTTCAGCTATCTTTTCATTATTGATTTTTAGTTTAAGTCCATTGTGGTTTGCGAATATACTTTGTATGATTTCTATTGTTTCAAATTTGCTCAAGTGCCTTTTGTGGCCCACAATGTACCCTATCATAGCAACTATTCCATGTGAGCTTAAGAATGCCTCTTCTGTTGTTATTAGATGAAATATTTTATAATACAATTAGAACCAGTTGTTTGATGGTACTTTTCAGGTCAATTGTGTCCTTACTGATTTTCTGCCTGCTTGATCTATTAATTATGATAGAGGGATGTTAGAGTCTCCAAAGTGGATTCATCTATTTCTTGCAGTTCTATCACAGTTTTGCCTTATGTATCATGATGCTTTGTTGTTATATACATAAACACTAAGGATTGTTGAGTCTTGTTGAAAAATTGATCATTTTTTCATCATGCAAAGCTCTTCTTTATTCCTATAATTTTCTTTTTTTTCTGAAGTCTGCTTTATCTGAAATCAATATAGCTATTCTAGCTTTCTTTTGATTACTATTAGTATGGCATATCTTTATCCCTTTAGTTTTAACCTATCTGTGTCTTTATTTTTGAAGTAGAGTTCTTGTAGGCAACATATAGTTGGCTCTTGTTTTTTTATTTGTTATGACAATCTATTCCTTTTTATTGTCTTTTTAGACCATTGATGTTTATTTTATTTTGAGATTTTATTTATTTATTCATGAGAGACACAGAGAGAGAGAGAGGCAAAGGCAGAAGCAGGCTCCCTGAAGGGAGCCTGATGCAGGACTTGATCCCAGAACCCCAGGACCACAATCTGATCCAAAGGCAGACCCTCAACCACCAAGCCACCCAGGCGGCCCTAGACCATTGATGTTTAAAGTGATTATCACATCAAGTGCCCCCCTCAGTGCCCATCATCCATTCACCCCCTGAGTACTGGGTGTTATTCTGTATGTTGGTAAATTGAACACCAATAAAAAATAAATTTATTATAAAAAAATAAAGTGATTATCAATATAGATAGGTTATATTTTCAATGTTTGTAACTTTTCTATTAGCTCCACTTTTTTTTAATCTTCTCCTCTTTTTCTGTCTTCTCTGGTTTAAATTGAGCACTTTATATGATCCAATTTTCTCTCCTCTCTAGCATATTAATTATATTTCTTAAAAATGTTATTGGTTTCCCAAGAATTGCAATATATTTTTTCAACTAGTCTAAGTCTACTTTCAAAAAACAAGAGTTGTGTGTATTCCTTAGACAGAGTATTTCCAATTATCCCCATAATCAACATTTACCCTTTAGTCATTTTTTTTTCCAAAAAACACACTACTTTCCTTTCTGATATTCTCAAATTTACGAAAGCATTTCCTAGATGCTCCTAACTTTTTATCCAGTAATTTCTATTTTTGATATGACCTTTGTTTTTTGTTATGTTTCTGTTTTCTTTCAATTCATGTCCTTTAAAAAAACAAAACATCTCCTCTTATGTTTGTCCCTTATAAGTCCTTACATTTCTTCCTGCTCCTCCCCTTTTCTTGAAATCAGATTTCACTTGCTTTCTTTAATTTTTGTAAAGATATTTGATCATCACCTCAAATCCAATGTGCTGTCAGGGGTGAGAACCACATGCCTTGGATGATGTCATCTATAATATACCTTCACTTACTCTCGACATAATTTGTGGCGTAATTTCCTGGTGCGTATTCTTTATTTGCCTTGTTTTGTGATGTTTCTCTCCTCCTTGTTTCTCTGCAGTGTGTTTGCATTCATTCCACACCAGTGTCCATCATTGCATTCTGGAAGTTTTCCTGGACCAGCTATCTGCAGCACAAAAGTACAGGGATAAGCTGAGACACACTGGGATAACAGAAACATTTGTTAGGTTGCTTTGATCACTTCGTCACAGTACTCTACCTGGTTGATGTGATTCTGCCTCTGGCTGGGGAAAATCATTCTGGCTACTTGGTCACACGTTCTTATCTGGCAATTTAAATATTACTCATCTGCAAGTGATCAAAGCTGCAGCTCTGTGTGCCACCCAGGTTTATCCTAAACCTACTCTCACTGACAGCCTGTTTCTTGCAGAAATAAGTCCTCTGATCCTCTATGAAGAGTTCAGCTGGCTTGCTCACACACCCTGATTTTGCTACTCCAATCAGGACACTGTGGTTACCCCTCTGGGGAGCCATGTAGTCTGGAGAACAAGTTATCTCAGAGTCTGTAGAGCTCACACTCCTCTTTCTGAGCCTCTCCTTCCCCAGGTACAATTTCCAGTGCATTTAACAGCCCTACTTCACAAATTGTGGTTCAAAGTGGAGGTGTTTTCCTCGTTTTACTTATTCATTTTAGTTAGTTTAGAGGGGACGACTGAATAGAGTCTTTTTCCTGTGTTATCTCAAATAAAAAATTAATGTAACACTAATGAAAAAATAGTCATGTTTTCCAACCATTAGGTCAACATTATTACATGGCTTAACAGCTCACAGTACCTAAGTAATCAGATGCATTTCTCATTTTTAGTTTTTACTTGTTTGTTTACTATTTTGGAGCTTAGTTTTTTTTCTAATTAAATCCAGCAATCCAAAAACTGATACTAGAGTTGATCAACAAAGCTGATGTGTCTAATATGTGTCTAAGATGTGTCTAATGCCTAAATCAGAAGAATCCCCTGACAGTAAATGTCAATGTTGCTTTGCCTACTCCATCTTAACAATTCCTTTGCTTTTTTTATTCCCAGGAAAGATTTGTTTTTCACTCCAAAGATTAACTATAAACATTTAGAACATATTTTTTTCCTTGGACTTAGCCCCTTGGAAACCAATTGTTAGACTAAGTTCTGTCTAAATAATGAAACCTAATTGATATGGAACAGTTGCCTTTGATATTAACTACTGGTCTATTTAAACCGTTGACCTGAAAATAAGTGACACTAAGTGCATATCTCTTTACCAATCATCTGAACCATCCAGGCTCTAGGGGATTAAATAATCTAAAAGTAGCAGATTTTATTAGCTACTGGGATTTTCAATGGCATGCCCATATGATCAGTTCATGGTTGTCACCTTGCGTAAGTTGATCAACCTATTATGTTCATGTAATGTTGTAATTACATTTCTTTTTGACAAGGATGCATTAAGTGTGGCTGTGATATGGGAAACTCTTTCAGCTTTCATTAATTCGATATAAATCCAAAGCTTGCAGATTCAGCAGGATGGTCTATAGTGGCTTAATTGGAATTGCTGGTCAAGCACATTGATTCTGCTTCACTCAGGTAAAGATGAAAGTAGCTGTAACAATAGATACAGCGTTTGAAGGTCATTGAGTGGTAGTGAGGCATGGGGAGCAAGGCAGCAAGACACACACACAAAATAATGGAATTTTTATTTGGTATCTGGGAAGCTTTGAGTGACACAGTATCAACTGACCTTGAAATTTCATACTTTTGTGACTCATAGCATTTGTTTTTGAATGCCAGAGAAATATGATGATGCTTTAAAGGGAAATTAATACAGCCAGTTTTACTCTCTGGGAAGCTTGCACCTTGTATGTTTTATTTGTTGACTTTATGATAATATGAAAAATGAAGACCCTTGTTAATTTCAGATGAATATGACATAAAAGGTAAAATCACTCTTTCATTAGCCTCCTCTTGATCTTAAGTTCATATATAAGGGGCTATTAGGTCCACATTCTTCATTTCCAAGCATACACTGCCGTGAGGTGTCCACACTGAGCACAGTCTCAAGAAATGGTCCACCACACACCCAGTCCCTGCCTGATCATCCAATTCTTACCCTGCACAGAGTTCAAATATGCCCATCTGAGTGCACTCTTACCGGAACACCAAGTTTAAGTACCAAAGCTGTGCTTTAGTTATTTAAGAAAGGAAAAGAACATCAGCTGTTTCAAATTTTAGACTCTAGCTTGGGCAAAAAAGAAAATTGTCTATTGTGTAGTCATTTTTCTGCAAAAATAACATCCATAGGAACAGTAAGTGTCCAGCAATGTGAAATTAGTCTATAAATGGGAAGATTGAGACCAAAAGCATCAGATTACAAACATCTCACCAAAACCCCATAGTCTGTGGAGAGCAATCTATGGAGTTGACATAAGAATCTTTTCTCTTCTTTCTTCCCCTACATTAACACTGATCTCAGAAACTCATCATTGCATCTTTTGTGTAGAGGACTGCGTAATCAGAGGGTTCCCATTGCTAGAGTATTTAAAAAGACAAGTAGAAATTAGCTGAAGTGTATTTAGTCTCCGCCCCTCCTTCTGACCCCAAGGGTAGCTCGAGCATCTTACAATTCATCCTCTGGGGGCTGGCTTATGCTTGCTCTCTTCTCTTTGGCAATGGCTTTAAATAACCAAGTTCTTATTACAATCCTCAGATTTAAAATTAAGTTCTGATCACGTCTTCTCAGGGCACACCTAAGAGGCGCTGTTTATCCCCAGCCAAATCAACTGTTTTCCCAAGTGACTCATTCCTGGAAAAATTATTGTTCCTAATAACCAGCTCAAATATGTATTTTCATTTAATCTTTCCTTTTACCTCCATTTCACATGTGTTGCTGCATGTCATGCAGTTTCTATGAGGATCTGCTATTACATCATTGTGTGAAGTATGAGATGGAGTTTGTTTTAATTAAAAAATTACTTTTACTCAGATAGTGGCTGGGCTTGGAAATATTCTCTATTGCCCTGGAGGTTTTAGGCTGGGGCCCTAGTGGTGTGTGTGTGTGTGTCTGTGTGTGTGTGTGTGTATGTACTTTTTTCTTTTAAAGGATCTCTATTTTGTGAGAGAATCCATTACTTATTTTTCTTCCTGTAACAAAGTGGTGTAGGCAAGTGACATCATAGTGGGAAGAAGAAATTTCCAAAGGTGTTTTCTGCATACAGAAGTCAGCACAGGCTATCCCTCTGGGTACACAGCACAAGGATGCAGCAGAGTGACCTCTCTTTGCCCCTCTGACCAACACCCAGGGGTCTAGTAGTGGCATCTGAATGACGGATATCTAAGGGCAAGACTGGAGTTTCCACTGGGGAGCTTCTATAAACTTCGAGAACGAACAGGGGTATTTTGTAGTGTTTTAGCATAACGGGTCCATTGGTACAGATTCCAGGTTTTATTACATCTGTTTTATGTCCTACAAATAGTAACAGACGTTTCTCTTTGCTGTACAACATGGTGAGCCACTGGCCTAGACTAGAGGCAACTCTGCATTGCTTTTCAAATATTCTCCCTCTCAACTGCAGGAACTCTTTGGTTTCTATTATCCTTCTGGTCTTTAATATCTCTGATGGTGCATCTGATGAAACTCAGTGGCTGGGTTTGTGAACATGGTTAAAAAGACCCATGCAGGACGAGCGACATCTCCCCATGGCGTGTTATGATCCCCTCCCGAGATGTCCCACTGTCAGCAAGATTGGTACTGAGTTGTTTTCCTAACCAAGAGGATGGGTCATATGACCCCTTAGTACTTTTGGTCCCAGTCCCTTTTTAACTAACCACACACATTGCATGATTTCAGGCTGGCGTCCCTGACCGAGGGCAGAGTTTTCTTGTGTAGGTTTTTCCACAGTAGACATTTACACCAAGCTGATAGAATAGACCCATCACAGCCACCATTTTTGCCCCATCACAATGGAATTATCCAGGTACAATCTTCAGAAAACATGTGTGGGATTCCAGAGTAGGGCAGCCTCTGAACACATTCCCTGTCCAGTAGCAGATGACAGGCACTGCATCCTGTCTGCTCCCTATTGTAATAGCTTCCCCATTGTTCAGCTATTCTGCTGCATCTACAGATTGCCATGGCTGAGAAGCAGCTCCAAGAAGTTGAGGACGGTGGTGATCCTTCAAGAAGCACCAGATCAGTGGTAGAAGCAGATGACTGTGAGGCCTTTCATCTTACTTAAGAAACAAACAAACAAAAACAAATAACAATGTGAGGGTTCTATATTAGATAAGAAAGGACTTCTTACAAGTACAAAGTGCTATATAAACTATACCCATGTATCAGTCCTTTTAGGGATAGTATAATTTCAAGTGAGTCTGCTTGGAAGATTGCATATTTGGTGAAGAAAAAGAATCTGACTTTTAGGAGCAGTGATATTCTTTCACATAAAAAGTGGACAGTGAAGATCGAACCTGACATGGATCATGACCATGGTCAGGACCAGAGAGATGATATTTCAAGGTCTTCCCAGATCTCTGACCTATGCAGAAATGAATATAATTTTTAGGCTATTTTCTCTTACATCTTGTTTTAGATTCCCCTTCCTCTCTTATTTAGACCCAAGAGAAGGTTTCCAGTGGATGATAGTTATGGAAAGTTATGTGACAAGTGAATACCCTCAGAAGGGATTTGGAAGAGGAGACAAGAAAACTTACACTAGCTTGTGAGCTAGAAAAATCATGGCAAGCTATCATTAGGCACCTATGATGATTTAACCTCACTCCCTCCCACCCTGCAAAGTGAGGCATATTATTGCAGTTGGGGAACCAGGCCTCCGAGAGGCTAGTAGATGGTGGAACTTGGTTTTGAAACAAAGAGCCACCCTCCATCAACCTTGCTTGGGTCCCATACTTTAAGTGACTGTAGCTGGGATCCATGACTTTGTGGATGACATATTTGAATCTCCTGCAGCAAGTGGAGGTTAGTAAGAAGGTGGAAAGCTAAATTTTCATGGCTTTAAAGTAAATATATTACTTAGGCAGGAATCATGTCTCCCCTACTTTTTCTTTAGTGATAGGAGGGAGAATAGAGAAGAGAAGGTGACTGGTCCCTCTGGTGCTAAAACAGGACCTTAGAATGGATGTTTTGGCTGACATCCTGAGAAGATAGATAGAAACACCAAACTGAGGCCATCAGACCAAGGTGAATATGTTCAAAGCAAGTGGATGACAATTGGATGGGGTTCTCCTTCCCCTCACAAGGAGTGAAGATGAAGAAAGGGATTCTGAATGGAGGGAGCATCTTTAGTGAGAATCATTAGTATGCTATGAGTCCCAGTGCTACTTCCTAGGAGGAAAGGGTGGGAGATGCCTCTTCTTCCCTCTAAAACAAATGGAGGGACATTGAGTCCACTCAGTGAGCTTGATGTCAACTGATGGCTAGACAAGTGTCTGATTCATATCTAAAGAAACAGAAAGTTTGATTCCTACTCTGGTGGTGAGTGTGAAGGAGGGCTGGCTGCTTCTGTCCTGGGAACATCCTCCCAGAATCTGCAGGAGCAAAGGCTGCATGAGCATCTCCGGGATCAGATGTGGCCAAATTAGAGAAGGGGCTTTTGTGTTTTAGACCTTGTCCAAGAAGGGCCATTATAAAAGTGAACAGACTGTTGTTTCAGATGGGGGCACATTTGTTTACTCACTTGAGACATGTCAAGTGGTTTACTTATGTATATGTTATTACTGCAGCCAAAACTTCTTTTAAGAAAATAATGAAGAAGTTTCATCAGAGAAAAATTAAAAGTATTGCTGGATTCCTCAGGGCTGCAGAAAGAATAAGCAGAAAGTTGGAGAAGAACACATCAACCACACTAATGGAGTTTCTGGTGAATGGTCCTTCGCAAAGAGGGAGGTTTCAAAATATTTCCCAGCATCTGTCTGAGAAGAACCAGCTTTATGCACTGGCAGGGCCCAGGAAGCCCATAGCCTGCACACAAGGCATCACACCTCCCTCCCAGCCTGGCCTGCTCTCCCTCACTGGAGTATGTAGAAATCTGGTTTGGCAAATTGGGGGAAGAGGGACAGACGAAGAAAGAGGAATGTGACAGTCCTGTCCCCTCTACTGACTCCAGCTTTTTCTCTCTTTTTGTAACAGCATATTCTAGTTAGGAAAGGGTGAGTCCTTAAAAGTTTGAATGAAGTTGGAAGCTTCTCTTAGTATGTGTGTTGGTTATTCAAAGTACAAATCCAAATTATGTTTTGTTAATCAATTGCCTCTAAGATTTTCTAGTACCTAAGAGTGACCAGAAAACAAGTTTCATCCAAGGATAGGGGAAAAACTAGCCCTCCTGAGCAAATGAAGGGATAACAGGAAAAGAAAAGAAGTTTGCTTTATTCTTACACACAGCATATCCATTTGTTTGATTTATTGGTTGCAGTAGTTTGACAGAAAGACTATGATATTGCCCCAAAGTAGTAAGCAACAAAAGCTGACCAATGAAGATCCAGAGCCATCCAATAGATATATCTTGCAAACCATATACATGGTTTAAAATTTTCTGGCACCCACATTAAAATAGTAAAAAAAACAGATGAAATTAATTTTAAGATAATCTATTTTTACTTAACTAATGTGTCTAAGTATTATCAGTTCAATGTGTAATCAATGTAACAATTTTTAGTGAGGTATTTTATATTCCTTTTGAATTTTTGCACTTACTCTTCAAAATCTGGGTATTTTTTACACTTTCAGTACATTCCAACTTGGGCTCATTATGGGTAAAGAGCTCCATTGGCACATGTAGCTAGTGCTTGCCAGATTCCACAGTACAGTTGTGGGGTCCCTGATGAGGTGGAGAGTGATCTTAGACAGTGAGTAATAAGTCTTCATGCTCTGGTGATGAAGAGGTTGAGGCAGAGTCCCCAAAGTGGACAAGAGGATGATCTGAGATTCTGTTTGCACTTGTGTTGGGTCTGATGAGAAAGCATCTGGAAGGATATTGAGCAGAGTGGTAATGGTAATGGTAATGGTAATGGGGTAATGTAGAGCTGAAATGAGACCTGCACAGGCTGTGACTCCACCATCCATCCACGCTGACACTGGAAACCAATCTAAACTGGTCAGGAAGAGAGGAAACCGAGAGAATGTCTAACCAAGGGAAGTCAAAATAAATTCAGCACACTTTTCTGAAGTAATAGCTATGGAATTTAAATATTCATTAAAATGAGCAAAACATGCTCCCATAGGGGCTGTTACTGGTCTTTGCATGAACCAGCATTCTTGTCTGAAATAGAAGTATTAGGCAGTATGCTTAGCATCGTTTGCAGGGTAAGCCTGCCATTGTTCTGGTTTTGCTATGAGGGGAGTGAGGCTTAGGTAAGAGGAATAAAATAATCCACTTCTTACTGTAGAATATTATGGCTGAGGGAACCCTGGGAAACACTGGGTACAGAAGACAGCCCTCAGAGATGGGAGAATTTTCTGTGGAGGGGTGGGAGGCACATGCATAACCAGAGAGCCGGCTTCAGATTCTATATCAGGGCATTTTCCCAGATATCCCCCTGTGGTTTGTAGGAGTACTGGGATGGATCCCCTGTCTCTCAAAAAATAATCTGCTGTGGAGCAGAAATAATGATGAGGGGGTTTTTTTGGCCTTCGGTGTCAAGTCTGTTACTATAGGGAGAGTGAAAAGTCTTCTTGCAATCTTGGTTTGGCTGTGAGTGATGTCATGAGTGATGTCATGAGTGATGTCATTACACATGATGTCATGTGTAAGCCCCAAGAGCTCCACGATGGAAGAAAGGAGTGAGTGTGGAGGAGCAAGGTCCTAGCAGTGACGGCAGGAGAAGTGGAGGTGAGAAGAAAAGTGGAGGTGGGAGAAGTGGAGGTGGGAAAGTCAAAGGGACTGGATGATGAGAACACCGGCCATTTGTGGAGGACATTGAGAAATTGTTACTGTGTTCATTTTGGTTGGCCGGTAGCAGAGTTGTAGGAGAGAAATGTAGAGAATGCGAAAGGAGCTTTGTAATATAAGGAATTAGACTAAAGGGAAACCAAAAAGAAAAAAAAAGAAACAACAGCAAAATTAGTGGCTTAGAATGGATGTCCATTAATCATCAAATGTTTAGAATTATGGATTTTGAATATAAGGTATTCAGAGAGTTGGTAGACCAGCGTCATCCATCAGAAATATAATGCAAGCCACATGTGTAATTTAAAATGTTCTAGTAGTTACACTGAAAAAGTAAAACAAAACAGGTGAAATTCATTTTGATAATGTATTTTATTTAAAACAGTATATCTAAAATATTAACATTTCAACAAGTAATCAATGTAAAAGGATTAATGAGATATTTCACATTCCTTCTCTCATACTAAAGTATGTCTTCAAAATCTGGTGTGCATTTTGTCCTTCCAGCTTATCTCAATTTGGACTGGTCACATTTTAAACACTCACAGACACATGTACTTGGTGGCTCTGATATCAAAAAGTATAGTTCTAGATAGCTTCTTTCCACATTGTCACATTTTTGTCTTTATTTAATAAACTTTTCAAAAAGTATAATTATTTCTAAGTGGAATTTCAAAATAAGCCAAACTAAAAGTGTATTGCTTAGAGATGTGTATTTAAATGGGTGATAAAATTAGAATGAAGCACAGGGGGATGATTCTCACAAAAGCAAGGACAATAATTTTTTTTATTCTGTGGGAAATCCGTGATAGAGTTAGAAAAAAAAAATGGAAGAGAAGAAAATAAGAATCTCCCCAAATTATTCCACCAATTAGAGATGAGCATTATCAGGGGTTTTTTTGTTTGTGTTTTGTTTTTTGGGTTTTTTTTTTTTTTTTTTTTGGTAGTTTGTTTGAATTGGAGTTTTTAATTCGTTTGCCTGTTTTACTGAAAGAGAGCAAGAACCTGGAGCTGAATGAGGAGGATACATCCAGGGTGGGGCCAGGCAGGGCAGGTTAGGCTGCTGCATCATAGGCCTCAGTTACTGGCTGCCAAATGAAGTTTTCTAAGTCAGGCTAAAGACTACAGAAAGACTTTTGTCTTCTAACAATAGGAAGAGGGACCATTTCCAACATTAAAAGAAGGCAGACAATGCTGGACTCTTGGCCAAGTCTGATGATGCCCATTCCCATGAGAGGACACCCTAAAAGATGAGAGAGCAATTAAGGACATTGACTGGTTTTTTTCCTCTTTAAGGCAAGAACTTAACCAATTTACTGGAATTTTTAAAAGAATTTACTAGAAAAAACACAAGCCAATAACCTCATAAACCATTAGGTACTCAGTGTTTCTGGAAGGGCAGCTGTAAGTGCATGGTCTATGTCCAATTTTCTGTCATCTTGGAATGGGAAGAACATTGGAATGACAAGTTAGATTGAAAAGCTGTTAAAAGCCAGAAAAATAACAAGTGCCTAATCCATAAATGGAAAACTGTCAGTCCCTTATGTCTTTATACAACTTGGTTTGATGGTAATTCAAGCAAAACTTCTGTGTTTTCAACCAGCCCTTAATGGCAAAGAAAATAAACCATCCAGAGAAAAGGAGTCATAAGAGGAACAATATACCTCAGTTTAGTGTCTGTGGAGAGTAAATTTGAGTAATATAATTTACTTTAGGGGGAGAGGAAGAATGGACAAAGAAATGATGTGAAGCTGCAGACGTGAAACCTGGTTTGTGATTTCAGAGGTGAAACCCTTTTGGTTTATGACCATGACCTTCAGTGACCTGGCTCTGGCCACTGTACATAGCTAACAAGGCTGACGGGGACCCTGTTTACCATCCTGCTCCCCTTATCCAGCCTGCTCTGCTCAGTTATCACGGGCTTGTCTCTGCGTCACTGGTCTCCTAGGCTAAGAGTGTTGTTTCAAAGCTGGGGTTTCCAGGGCTTTCCTTTCTCCCCGCTGAGATCTGGGAACCCCCATGAAGTCTAAATGGCAGCTAGAGGTTGTCAGTTACATCAGGGGAAAACCTCAGAGAAACACATAATGTGTAAAAGTCACTGCAGCATGGAAGCCCGCAGATACCCTCTGATTCTGGGCTCCAGCACTGCGGGAGCCCTGCTATTATGCCATAAAAACAACTGCAAACAGCAAGCCTGGGGATGCGGATGTGCATCGCCAACTCACAGCGGTCCTAGGAACATGAGCTTTCGATATCTTGGGAAATGCGTCTTGCTGAGCAGTTTGGAGTGTTACCCCAAGTAGATCAGAGAGCTGTTTTCTTCTCCATTTATTTCAATGCAGCCTTGACGCTGTAGCTGGAGATTGTTAGATCCTCAGAAATTAGGTGGGCTCCATCAAATTTGCTGAGGCTTTACTCCATGTACCCTCCCCCAGCTAGCTGGCCATCGGGATTTCTTTTATTGCTGCCCATGTGGAGGGGCTCAAAAGACAGAGACACTTGCCTGCTGCATATCAAGTTAGAAGAGCATACAGTGGTGATGTTGAAAAGAGAATTGGTGAGGGGCCTTGAGCTGGGGCTCTGATCTTGACTGTGCTACAACCGACCTGAGTGACCTTGGGGAAGTGCTGTCACTTCTTAGGTGTTCAGAGACTGGGGTGGGCTAGCTCTGATGGCTTTTGAACTGGGCTCTGGGGAGTCTATTTAGGGGCTGTGGAAAGTGGAGACAAGAAACTGAGAGAGAGGGCCTTCTAGTATCTTCTACTGGAGCAGGTCCACTTTTATCCATTTTACATACTGGGATCCTTTAGAAACTTTTATTTAAAGAAAGGGTTACAAGACTAAAAATTTCAGAATTACTTAGGTGGATAGTCTCTCATGCACAAAATTCTTATTTTATTATTTTTCCCGTGTTTGTTAGATTGAACATTTTGCAGAGTGTTTGTTGATGGCTGATACAGCAGATTCCTTATTGACTTTTGTATTCTTCTATGGAGTATATTAAAGACTATAAAGAGACATATAATGGCTTTTTGTTCTTTCTTCTGGAGGAATGACTGTGGTCTTAATGATTAGAGCAGTGGCTGCCAATTCACTAATGGTTGGAACGTGTAATTAGAACTTGAGAACTTCACTCTGGTCATGATTATGCCACTTAGCATGGCCTTGAGCACATCCTTTACTTTCTTGGGAGGGAGGCACTGTACTCTGTGATTAGGAGCCTGGGTTCAGATCCCAGCTCCACCACTGACTAGCTATGTATTTTTGGGTAAGTCATCTTACATCTCTGTGCTTCGGTCATGTCTTCTCTAAAATGGGAGTAATAATACAACCCACCTCAGTAGGCTGTTAGGAGTGTTAAGTAAGTTCATTCATGCAAAGTGCTTAGACCAGAACCTGGCACAAATTACAAGTCTCAATAAACATTAACTATGATTATCTTTGGATTTTTTTTTTTCTTGTGTGTCCTATGAAGGTGTTGGGTCAGGTGATGGATAAACCCATTGATTAATTTATTAAACTGTATACCTTGGGGCCTACAAAAGTGCCTGATACACAGCAGGTGCTCAATACATTCTTGTTGACTGAATGGCCAAGATTTTGCATTTTGCCTTATAGGAATTATATAAGAACCTGATTTTGCACACCTATTATGCATCATGAAATTAAAATATCCAGAGTGTTAGGATGAATGAATGACGAACATCAACCATTTATTGAGAACTGTCTGTCATCTGTTGTAGACAGAGTCCAATCAGGGAAATAAATAAGCTCAAGCCAAGTAGTTTAGTAGAGGCCATTGAGGGTGAGGAACAAAGGGGCCAGGAGAGCTGGCAAGCCAACAGGATAGTGAGGGAGCCCAGAGATTAGCCAGCTGGAGGAGATGGTCCTGTTAGAGCTTGATGCCAAGGCATCCACCAAGCAGAACTGGAAACTGGGGCTGTTGAGGGATGGGTTGTCTAGCTGAACAAGTCACTGGCAGACTCAACAGAGAGTTCCCAATTTCCAAAGCCTCCTGTTGGCTAGATCCATCCAGAAGCCAGCTGGCAGAGGAGGATGGGAATTGTAGTTTGAGGAGGGGCTCTGGAGGCCAGTAAATGGCTGTGAGGGCAAGCAGGCCAAGGTCCAGCACCTCTCCAGACTGTGTACCAAGCTCTTCTAGTGGCAGGGCTGGCAAACTATGGCCCTCAGGTCAAATTTACCAACTGCCTGGTTTCATAAATAAAGCTTTATTGGAACACAGCCACACCTACCCTTTACACATCGTCTATGACTCTCTTCATGATACATGTGCAGAGTTGAATCCTTGTGACAGAGACCATATGTTCTTTTACAGAAAATTTTGCTGATCCTGGTCCTAGACTGTGTCTAACCCTTACAACCACTAGCCAAGTAAGTATTTCTACCCTTCTTTTACAAATGGGGAAACGGGCTTGTGAAATGGATCTGACTTGCCTGAGGATGAGCGCCCGGCCAGAATGAAGCTTGCATTTGACTGCTACCCAGATTTTACCAAACTCTACATGCCTTCAGTTGTACCCCAGGTCCCCTCAGGCCCCACTGAGCTACTGCGGCTCCTCATCCTCACCTTGGGTTGATATCTCTCTTTGGCATGTCTCTACCTCTCTATGCCTCACCATCAAGTTCATGGTAGCAGAGAGGTCAGAGGTTGTATAAGCTGGAATGGACCAGAGTTCACAGGACAGAGTCCAAATGTTTGGGGCTTGAAACTCTCAGTTTGTTAGACTGTCCTTTCCAGGGAGATAGTCAACCCTTAAGAGGCTCTTCCCCCTCCCCAAGTCTGTACAGTCATCACAACTAAGCAGCAAGACCAAAAGATTTGGGAGAACATCTCTGACATAATGGAAATCAATGTTAAAATGAACTTTGCTTTACAAAATTTACAGTATAGCTAACTCTTTAGGAATATTTCTCCTGTAAAGCTAAGTGCACCTGTCTGATGAAAAAATAAAACCCTAAAATGGAACATTATTGCCAACATTTCTCTGCATTGCTTGGAGATTCATCTTAGGTAATAGTATTTATGAGTCAAGCTGTGCTGCCTTCGCATACTCAACAACAGCAGGTAGAAGTCTCTGGAAATACAGGAGAATTTATATTTGCTGGGAATTCCAAGTGATTGCAAGGTAGCTGCTGCTTGCATTTGTTTTGCTCACACAGATGGCGAGAAATTGCATCTCTGGGAAGAGCATAAAGGGGTAAACTGAATGCATGTGAGATTAATAAAGTCAGGATTTACATGTGATGACACACAATCAGGGCAGAGCCATGGCCATAGTATTATTTGACTTAGCATTTAGCCAACACAGGTATTTTTATAATGTAATAAGTGCATTTTCCTGCCTCCATGAAAATGATCCTCCTGACCACTCCTCATAGGGTAACTGACACCAGTTATGCTTTTAAAGCCGTGATGAAGCTCTGCTGACCACCTGACCCTTCACATTCTTCTCTGGCCATTAGCTATTTGGAATGACTTAAGCTGTTTCCTCGAGCTGGCACCCATGGGCTACAGCCAGACCAGGCACCAAGCTGCCTCCATCATCCTTGGGGCAGGCAGCAGACATTTGCTTCTGAGTAGACCTGGAACTTAGGAATCTTTTCCATCTTGGGGGTCCTGGGTAAATTTGTACCCTCCGACATCCAGAAATTCACTACCATTTCATAGGAGGCAATATGATTATGTAGGGAAAGCTGGAGTTTCAGAGATGAAAAGAACTGGATTTCAATCCTCTGTTTATTAGCCTTTCCTCTCATGAATCTGATCCTCTCTCCAGGCCTGAGAAGAAGCTGGGGATGTCTCTGTGGCAGGCTGAATATGTGGCCCCCAAACACGTCCAGGTACTAGTCCTCCAAATCCTGGGAGTGTTACCTTATACAGAAAAAAAGGTCTGTGCAGACATGATGAAGTTAGGGATCTAGAAATGGGGAGATTATCCTTGACTATCTGGATGGGTCCTAAATCACTTCACAAGTGTCCTTATCAGAAGCAGGCAGAGAGGGGTTGCTTGGGTGGCTCATTTGGTTAAGCGTCAGCCTTCAGCTCAAGTCATGATCTCAGGGTCTTGGGATTGAGCCCTGTGTCAGAGGAGCAAGTTGACAGGTGAGAGGCCTCATGGTGCTTTAGATTCCCATATGAGTGGTCTAGACAAATGGCCAATGTTAAGACTGACTCACAGAGTTCTTGGGGTATTGGAGGAAGATTTGCACACACGCGCGCGCGCACACACACATATGGCAGGGCTTCTTACTGTATGAACTTTAGTAATCCCTGGGAGCCGAGCCCTGGCGAATCATCAGTGTGGTTAAAAACAATAGCCACCACCAAAGCAGCCATAATCACCACAAAAGGATTCATTTTTCTACCTTCCAAGAAATATAGGACTAAAGATCTTTGCAAGAAACTTTAAAGATTCACTGACACTTCAAGGCCTCTGGTCGTCTGTCCTCACAGGGAGGTCATCTGGAGCATCCCTGGAGAAAAGGCAGTCCAAGGTCAGGAGGATTGGCTCTGCTGTTCAGACACTGCACTGTCCTCATACCAGGCTAGACGGTGGTGAATCTGAGAACAATGCATCACCCCAGGGCCAGGTACCAGAGAAGTCAGGACATCCCCTACATCCCAGGTCCCACAGAGACTATTCAAATTAGCTAAACTGAAGTCACACTACGCTGCCCCTTTCTTCCAGTGGAAACCACAATAGAGGCTCTCTTTCACCATGTGCCCTTACCTCTTTGCCTCCTGATGCCTCCTGTGTGGCCCAGTGTGGCGTCACATGCCCCTTCTTCTTGGGAACGGTGAGTATCAAGCTATCTTTTCCATGGCAGTCCTTTCCTGATACTGTTGGCCTCACCAGACCTGAAGAATAATCAAGCTCATATTTTGAAACAGTATGTGCCCATTTAAACCCTGGACAGGTATGGCCTGGGAAGCTCAGGTGACATGTCAAGCTCCTAGCCTTGTGCTGAGCCCCTTGGAGGAGTTCTGGAAATAGCTGTCCTCATTCGTCCCTTTCTCTCTCTTCCTTGACTGTGACCTCATTGACTTGCTCTAGATGCACTAATCTTTCCCAGCAGCCTCATTGCTTACACCTCGCAGTTTATGCTGGCATTGTTCCTCTTCCCAGACAGCTGCCTAAGCAATCCTCTGCTCTCACTGTCCCACTTTGAGAGGCTGAGGGTGAGGTCACAGCATGGTTGGTGCATCAGTGCTTGCATTGCTCAGGCAGTGTTGTCAGAGCCTGAGCATGCATGCCTGTCATCCACCTGCGGTCAGTGACCTGTCAATACCTCATTCTGGAAGCAGTTTTTTCCTCCTCTTGAACTTGATCCAGACCTCACACAGATGAACTCTTATAGGCCAGTTTACATTCCTTTCTCTGGGGCGGCACTGAAGAGGATTATCCAATTCTCTAATTTCGGTTATCTGTTCCCCCCTCCCATGCTCATCCCTTCTGCTCAGTCTAGAACTTACCTCTTGGATTTATTACTCCTCATTAGCACCTCCTCCAGGAAAGGTGCCCTGGAGAGAGGGTTGTCTTAGGTGGTTTCCTCTAAGAGCAGAGCCTGAGACATATAGTTTATCTGGAAGTGTGAATCCTGGAAGCTGGAGTGTGGGAGTAAGGAGTGAACAGGATAAGGAGAAAAAAAACCCAACAGAGAAGGTGCATTTGAACTGGTTACCACTGTGGGCATCCCAGGCTCAGTTCCCTGGGGACCTCTGAGGAACTGTGTGGAATGCACCTCAGAATTGTCCTTCTGAATGTCAGAATCCTGGGACATTTATCCACCAACTCCTGTGAGCCATTGACAGAGGACTGCCCTGGGGGTGGTAACTCCTCCCTATTCTGGGGCGGAACCTGAGCCAAGGCTGAGTGTTCCTCCAGGGCTGAGGAGAAAGGCAGGGAGGCAGAACAGCTGGGAAATCTTTGAGATGAGACTCAAGATGGAAAGCTGGCCGTGGGGCTACAACCATCTACCTCAGAGTGCAAAAATCAGTAGGCTTATAAGTCAGTGTCCTACAGAGAGGGTGAAATTTAAATCAGTCAGGAGTAGCTTAAGAGAAGGATTTGGAACTGAGGGTTTACAATTGATGACCTAAACTGATGGTTTAAAAAATCACCGGTAGATCTTACCTGCCTGTATTTTTCCTTTCCTCCTTATGTTCAGGAGAGGACTTGACCTGTTTACCACCAACAATTCCTTTAGGATGAATGATTACTGGTTACTTACCTTTGCCAAGGTACCCTTGCATTGTTATTATTCCTCCTCTAATTTGATCAGTCAAGTAACTAACACATTCATCCCCAAAGTCAGACTGGTTCATATTTTGAGATGCAAACGCATGTGATTTTCCTCCTTTGCTTTTCTCCCATCTGAGCGGGTCTTGGCTATACTTTACTGTCTCAGAAAATATTCCTCTTAGATCTGAAAGCAGTGGAAGCCAGCAAGGATTTCTGGCTTTTGTTTTCTAAAAGTATAAGTCTGCAGGAGGATTTACAGAGGAGGCAGAAAGGTGAAAGGGACTTGATGTTCCAGATAATTTGTCTTGGAAATCTCTCCCACTGACCATACAGCTTCCCACTCATTCCCATTCATCCTCTACATAGAGAATTCCTACCCACCTTTCAAGGCTCAATTTAAATATCTTCTCTTTTCAAAAATGTTCTCATAACTCACCCTTCCACACCTATTCTAGGCTCCATAAAATCTGTAGATACCTATTATTATAGATATATATTACACGTGTGTATATATATCTCCCCTGCTAGAAGGGGAGATGGCCCTTAGCTGAGGGGAGAAAGGAGAAAGAGCAAGCTGTGGTCCAGGAGCAGTGGGGATCCAGAACCTGCTTTCTGTCAGGGCCCCCAGGATGATACAAGTCTCCAGAGAATGGTTGGGTGATACAACTAATTCCTACATCCTAAGCCAGGTGCAGAAGTACTGGAAGAGGTTATAGATAGACTTAGTAGCAACCAGGGCAGATAGGTGATGGAGCTTTCCTACACATAGTACTTTGGCACAGAGTAAGATCTTGACTTAAAAATAAATATTTATTTATTTGAGAGAGACAGAGAAGGATGGAGAGAGCATGAACAGGGGGAAGAGCAGAGGGAGAAGGAGAAGCAGACTCCCCACTGAGCAGGGAATTCAACTTGGGGCTTGATCTCAGGACTTTGAGATCATGATCTGAGCTACTCAGGCACCCCAGATCTTTGATTTTTCATGTGACTCTCAGGAAAGGGGAAGGAAAAGGAAGGACTGAAGGCAAGCAAGGCAAGCTTCCTCCCAGCCTGAGAGAGGAGGCTTGAAGTTGGTAATTACATTGATTTATTTAAAATAAGACTTAGATGCCTACTCACCACACAAACATTTGAGTGTTTGCTACATGACAGACGTCATGTTTGACATTGAGAATGTAAATTTGACTAAGACATAGCTTCTTGCTTCAAAGATGCACACATCCAATCAAGGGGGATACTCCTATAGGATGGTGATGATGATCCAAACACACGTGTAATATATATCTATAATAATAGGTATCTACAGATTTTATGGAGCCTAGAATAGGTGTGGAAGGGTGAGTTACGAGAACATTTTTGAAAAGAGAAGATATTTAAATTGAGCCTTGAAAGGTGGGTAGGAATTCTCTATGTAGAGGATGAATGGGAATGAGTGGGAAGCTGTATGGTCAGTGGGAAGGGTGAAGAATAGCAGGAGTGTGTATTAGTTTTCTGTTCTGCATAACAAGTCACCACAAATTTAGTAGCTTAAACCAACACATGTATTTATTTTCTCACTGTTTCTGTGGGTCAGGACTCTGGGCACCACTTAGCCAGATTCTCTGCTTCAGGGTGTCACCCTACTGCAAAGCATTATGAAACAATTTTCATGGTTCGATAGTGAGGCTATTGGTAAGGGAAAAAATTCCCCTATAATACATAATCTCTGCAGCCCATTTGATAAATATGCCAGTTAATTTACTCCTCCCTTTCAGCCCCCACCAGAAATTGCAGTTCAGTGTCACTTTTTGTTTTTGAGGGAGGTAAACTTCTGCTGAAATTCATGACTCTAACCTTGGAGACTGCATTATCATTAATTTCTCCTTTTCATGAGTTTTTAAACGTTTCCATCTGAACACTAATCATATGAACATGATGTTGACACTCTCCCAAGAAATGGCCAATACCAACAATAGCTCAGGAATGCAGATTTTGACAAGGCTGGATTTGATGATTTGCACATCCTGAGAAACTGTTGGAATTTTGAAGCAAGGCATTGGAATTAGGAGGGCCCAGCCTCTGGATTTACCTGAAAGTAATTTATTACTTGTCCAGCACACTGGTTCCAAAGGGACTCAATATTCCCATAGACTCTTTTCTTCTCAGCATCTTTCAGTGAATCTGCCCTCAGTTAGTTCTGGAATCAGAGATCCTCAGTAAGATTCAATGTGATGTTCTAACCTTGGCCCCAATTATCTCAATATTGGATTTACAATTACACATTACACAGTGTTTAAGAGTGTTGGGGTCACTACTCTTTTGGAGCTGTTTACTTTGGAATTTCCCTGAAGCCTCTGTATATTCTACGGCTCTAGAAGGTGCTGTTCTTTCTTGTGTTAAAAGTTGTATTCTGGGGCAGCCCGGGTGGCTCAGCGGTTTAGCACTGCCTTCAGCTCAGGGCGTGATCCTGGGGTCCTGGAATCGAGTCCCACATCAGGCTCCCTGCATGGATCCTGCTTCTCCCTCTGCCTGTGTGTCTCTGCCTCTCTCTCTCTCTCTCTCTCTCTCTCTCACTCTCTGTCTCTCATGAATAAATAAATAAAATCTTAAAAAAAAAGTTGTATTCTGATAAAGGACTTTGAATGACATTCTCAGTGCTTACACTGTGACTGCTCTAGTCAAGTTTTCTATCGAAATTTTGCTAGGAAGTTACCCATCTTAAGTTGTAAAACTCATTGCCATCAAATGATACAAGATACTCTCTTTTGATGATTTTGATCAGTCTTAAATATTTTTTCTCTCTTTTCTTAATCAAGCTCACAAAAGTTTATCTTTTTGTTGGTGTTTTTGAAGAATGAGATTTTGATTTTATTTCTTTCTTTTATGTTTCCTATTCTCTTTCTAGCTGAAATTAATTCTATTACTCTTTTTCTGATTTATTATGATGAACTCTAAATGTCTTTAATTTTAGGCTTTGAAGCCATTTAAGGCTATAATTTCTAAATACAGCCTAATGCTATGTCCTGCAGATTTTATTATAAAGTGGTCCACATTCTAAAGACTTTCTAGATCGTTTAAAATTTCAGTTTCACTTCATCTTTGATATAAGGAGCGATAGGACTGTTTCTCAATTTACAAGTAGCTAAAGTAATCATTATTATTATTATTACTATTAAGCTTAAATTGAGCACATGACCTTTACAACTCTTATACAATTTATGAGTTTTCTTTGTGGCCAAGTATTTTATTTATTTTGGCCATAACAAATAAGCATAGTTTTCCATTCAGGACATCAGTTCTTATATATGTACTAATATGTACTCTATATCCTCACTTATTTTTAGAATTTCTTGGACTTCATTAAACTGAATACATAATAAGGGATAAATAAATAAACAATATAATAAATAAACATAATAAAAGGGCAGAAAATGTGGAGCAGGTTTAAGATGTTGAGGAAGATTCAAGGATAGGAGAGAGGGAATGAAGGAAAAGCAACAAAGACAAAATTGGTATTTTGTATTTAGAAAATTGAAAGACACTAATTCTCAGTTTAATGAAGTCCAAGAAATTCTAAGAGGGTTAAATAAAGAAAAATCCATATTTAGAAGCAACAGAGAAAAATTACAGGATATCACTGACACGGGGGAAAAATCAAAAGAAGCTAGACAGAAAAGACAAATCAGCTACAAAGGAATGACAATTTGATTTGTAGCTGATTTTGTAACAGCACAAGAAAGCCAAAAAGCAGTAAAATAATATTTTTATAAGTGCTGAATCTATATCTAGTTCATATACATTCACTATATTCTACATCTGATGGAAATGGCCTTTCAGTTAGAAAAAGAAGTTATTTTCAGATAAAAAAAAAATTATGTATCCACCCAAAGATGTCTGTAGAGGAAATTTGGAAATGTCCATTTCAGGGAAAATAGAAATTATCTTAGATAAAAGATCTGAGAAGTAGGAAGAAAGGGAAAATGTATTAATTGGTAAATATAAAAGTCTGTAGAAACATATATTGATTGGGCAAAAACACTGATAATGATGTCTGATTTGTGGATTAAAACAATAGAACATAAACACTGATTAAGAGTGGCATATAAACTGTTATAGAGGTAATTATAGTTAGTGTTCTGGAGCTCTTGAATTCTTTGTGACAAAGATAAAGATAGTGATCAATTTTGGATTTCTTAGGTTAAAGTTTCATATTAAAGTATTTGGTGAAAATACCACTAAGGAAGGAAGGAAGGAAGGAAGGAAGGAAGGAAGGAAGGAAGGAAAGAAGAAGGAAGGAAAGAAGGAAGGAAGAAGGAAGGAAGGAAGGAAGGAAGGAAGGAAGGAAGGAAGGAAGGAAGGAATATTATGTATACTTTTCAAATTATTAGAATAAGAAAAGATGGAGTCAATATAAAAAAGGTCAAGAAAATTGCATGTCAACTATAGTTTAATAAAAAAATAGTTCAGGAAAGAAAGGAAACAGAGAGAAAGAAGGAGAAAAGAAATAAAAAAATAGGCAGCACAAAACCAAATGATAGAAATAAATCCAAACATCAACACTCTCAGTCAAGGTCAATGAAAAATTAATCCTGATAAAAAACAAAGATTATCAGATTGGATTAAAACTCTTTACGCTATTTTTTAAAAATATTTTATTTATTTATTCATGACAGACACAGAGAGAGAGATAGAGGCAGAGAGAGAGGGAGAAGCAGGCTCCATGCAGGGAGCCCGACATGGGACTTGATCCCTGGTCTCCAGGATTACAGCCCGGGCCCAAGGCAGGCACCAAACCACTGGACTACCGGGGCTGCCCTTTATGCTGTCTATTAATAACGACATTAAGGACAAAGAAAAGTTGAAAATAAAGGATGAAAAAAACATGTACCAGGTAAGTAGCACCAGAGTTGATATATTATATTCATGAAATAGACATGCAATAATATTTAGCAGAGAAGAAATGAATCACTAGATAGATATAAAAGATTCAGTTCTCTGGAAGATTGAAAATTCTACATATGTATACATTTAATAAAATAAATGTTATTAGTCACAACAGATAGTCACAACATATCTAAATAATTTTCTTGTTTTAAAAGAGTTTTACTTATTTATTTGAGTGGGGGAGGGGGGAGGGAGAAGAAGAGAGAGTTCCCAAAGTACTCTCCACTGAGTGCAGAGCCCAGTGAGGGGCTTAATCTTACTACCCTGAGATCATGATCCTAAGATCATGATCCCACCCAAAACCAAGAGGTGGCCTGCTTAACTGACTGCCACCTAGGTTCCCTTAAAATGCCACAACATATCCAAAGCAAAAGTTAATAAAAGTACCTGGGATAAAAGATAAGTCCATCATGGCAGGGCCAATAAATATATGGAATATTTGAATGGTACAATTAAACTTGATCAAATGGGCACGTTTATAATTAATTTCAAAAAAACATATTCTTCTAATGTACATGTGAATAATTTATGAAAAACAATCACCTATTAGGCTACAAAGCACATCTTCAAAAATTTCAAAGGACTGACAATGTAAGAAGCATGCCATGTGGCCAAAACATAACTGCTTTTGTTATCTGTTTATACTCAAAAAAGATGAGTAGAAAAATTCACAAGTGTGGGATTGTAAAAAATATATTTACTAATTAATCAGTGAGTAAAAAATCATATCAATACGAATGGCACTGAAACTTGTGAGGTGCAGCTAACTTAGGATTTGGAGGGAAATTTGAAGCCATACCAAGGAAAAAGAAGGCTAAAAGTTAATGAAATAAGCATCCAATTTAAGAAATTAAGAAAAGAACAATAGGCTAAACCTACAGACAGTAGAAATAGAAGTTAAAAGCACTGTCAGATAGGGAAAATGAATAAGGTCATAGGAGAGGTCTTTGTAAACACTAATATGATTGACTAAACTCTGGGCAAGAGGAAAAAAATAAAAATAATAAGCCAAATAAAATATACAAAAGAGCCACAGATATGTCAGATACTCAAATGATAATGAGGAAATATTATAAATTCTTTATGACAAAAGAAGTTAAAAAGCTAAAGTGGAGAGATTTCTGAAATATATATATTATTGCAATGGTATCTAAGAAAAAATTATTGCAAGTGATTCAAGAAGAAATGGAAAATCAGAGTAGTCCTAGAACTATTAATCAATCGTTTTTAAATCTTCCCTTACAGAAAGGAGCATGCCTGGATGAATTTACAGGTCAAGTTCTCCTTAACATTTGACAAACAGAAAATTTCAGTCTTAGATTAATTTTTCTGAAGAATATAGAAATGGGATCACTTCTCAGTTCATTGAAAGAGGCTAGCATAATTTTGATGCCACATCAGTAAAGGAAATTTTAAAAAAGGATAATCACAGGCCAATTTCATTCCTGAATATCAGTACTGAAATTCTTTGCAAACTACTATCAAATTGATTCAATATAGATAGAAACACAGCATCTCATCTCCAAGCTTGGTGTTATGGGCATGAAAGTTTGGTTTAGCATAAGAAAAATTAATTAATGTAATTCACTGCATTAATAGAAAGGGCAAAACTATTTGATCACCTCCATAGATACAGAAAAAAAGCACTTGATAAAATTTAACATTGATGACAGAAACCTTTAGCAAACTAGCAATAGACTGAAACTTTCTATACTTGATAGTAGTTACTATAAAAATGCTTTCAGCAAATATTGTACTTAATGGTGGAGCAGGATAAGGGTGCATGCAATTATACTTTTTTCTCTATGGTGCTAGACCGCCAAGGCAGAGTAGGAAGGCAATATAAAGAACTATACAATGAATAGAAAACAAGGACAAAATTGCAGAATTGTCTGCAGCATACAATCAAAGATAAATAAAAAAATAAATGTACTCAGCCTATTTGAACAATGTTCCTCCGATTGTTTTCTTTTTTTTTTTTTCCTTGTTTTCTTAAGACTTTACCTCTAGAGCATAGTTTCTCAGCCTTGACACTATGGACATTTTAAATTGGTTAATTCTTTGCCATGTGGGCTATCTTGTACTTTGTAGGATGCTTAGAAGCATTCCTGGCTTTTTGTCTTCCAGTTGCCATTGTGAAGGCTAGACACATGGGAAAGTTTCTACCCACAACCTCCTGTTGCAGCTACTTTATTCTTCACACCCTTCAGTGCATCTGGCTCATAGAAAGGACTCCACAAGAGGAGAGCCTAGTCTTTATCACCCAAGGAGGCTGTGCTTTTATGAGTTCTCTCTTGTCTCCAGGAGAGATAGTTAACAATTAGACCCTCAGAACCTGTTTGAACAAAGGAGAAATGGAGGCTTCAATCCTCCGGAGTTAGGGGCTGAGGGAAAGGTGTGGTGTGGCAGGATAGAGCCTTTGCAAGTTAGGAAACTCTCCGTGAGTTAGAGAGAAATGGTTAGGGTATGTGTCCTGTATTGGAGGCAGGTTTAGCATGGGTTACAAATATTAAGAATCCAATGTAAGACCATATCACACTAGAAATCCAGACTACCCCCATTTCAGTTCCTGGGTAGCTTGGCATAAATTTTTCAATAGCTGTATAAGAAAATAAGAGCAAAAAATTGCTCATTATTGTCTACCATGTGCCAAATCTTTGAAGAAGCAATGGTTCCTTAATCAGTTAGGACTTCATTTGCAAGCAACAGAAAGCTCAAGTGGTTTAAACCATAAAGGAATTTGTCATGTCACACAATTGTGAAGTCTTGAGGGGTGTGTGTGTGCAGGAGGAGGGGTTGTTCTCTAGGCTCATGTGGTCATCCGGGCTGGGGCTTGGTCTCTGTGGTTCTCTGGGTCCTGCCTTCCTCTGGATGGCTGCCTCATCCTCAGGGAGGCAGCCAAATCTCTGCTGTAGGTTCCTGGGGCCACATGCTTCCTTATCTGTAACTTCTCTTTTCTTCATTTGTTGCACAAATACCTTTGCTCTGAACCAATCACTCTGAGGGTGACAATGTGCTCTGACCACCTAGGCCAGTGTTGTGGGCCGCCCACCCCTCAACCCCAACCCAGTCACTGTGGTGAAGGGGGGGTGTAGTCAGAGCCAACTGAGACCTGAACTTAGAGCCAGGGTGGAGACACTGCATCCCCTCCTAGACAGCAGGGCTTCTCCACAGGGGTGAGGGGTGTAAGGTACTGGGGAGCCAACTATGATATCCATCACCCCACAGACTCTGAGGTTGAAGAAACTTGATTAACAGAGGTGTCGCACTGTGGAGCAGAACCTCCATGGACTTCCGCAGCTCTCAACAGAGTGTCTGTGGTGGGGCTGGAGGCAGGGGTTGGAGTAGCCCCGCTCAGGGAGGCAGAAGCCACATATTAACATGGTTGTAACTTCTGCTGCTCTGGGCCTGTTTGCTCTTTGACCTTTTCCTCATTCTTCTCCTGCTCTTCATTGCAAGGGAACAGACATCCATCTGCCTTCCCCATGTCCCTGAGGTAAGTTGGCTTCTACCAGGGTTTTGCCAATGGGAGGCACTGGCAGATGTAGGTGGGTAAGGAAAAGACAGAAGTCAGGGTATTTCACCCACCCTGTGCCCCTGGCAGCATCCAGCAGTAGTAATGTTGCCTCTGAGTCCATGTCTCCAAATCCCATGGGACGAGGATGGTGTGGTTCCAGAATCCCCCCAGCATCTCTGGCCCAAGGATCCTGGATCCACTTCATATTCCCTCTTTCCATCCAGCCAACATGTGACCAATCTCTGGGTTGCATCATCATCCTCTCCCGTTTGGCTTCTCAATTCTTCCAGTCAAATTCATGCCTTGTGTCACCAGTTCCTAGAGCTAAGTTTCCTCTGGTTTAAACATTTAGAGAGTTTTTTCTTTTCCCAGTTGTTCCAAACCTAAGCCTTGGTTTTTTCTAGCCTAGTGTGGCCTGGAGAAGCAAGGGTTATATGTTGAACTAAATTAAGCTGAGACCTCCAGGGTGTGACTGACCCAACCTCTACACTTCAGTAAGCAGCTCTCTGTTCGAAATTAAAATACATCTCCTTTTTTTCCCCCTACATCTCTGGAGTCAGGGGCTGAGGGGATGGTGTCCTTGGGGATGAAGTATTGTGATTGTCAATAGCAGTAATGACAACTGATGGAACGTTTAGGTCTGATTTACAGGCAATGCTGCATTTGCATTAGTGTGGTAGGTTTAAAATAACATCCATGCATTAGATGATATTCAGATTTAATGGAAAAATAATGACTGCATTAAATCAGGTTTTATTGTTATGGAGGGTTTTAATTTGGCAGGACCACTTTCCTTTTGTGATCTAGAAAGGGCTCAGTTGACGAAGGTGGAGCTTCCATGCTGATTCTTGACCTATATCCATTCTGCAGTCCCCCAGAAATGACTGTACCTTTTAAAGCCAGTTAACCTTTTTCTTTCGTTTTTGGTTTTTTGTTTGTTTGTTCTTGCAAGAAGGTGGTTTTCACTTCTTAAAACCTTACAGATTAATTTAAAAGTAATAAAAATTAAACAGAAGTCATTGTTCTTCCCTGCTTTATGAAATGGCATTTCGATTGTGGGTTTTTTTTTTTTTTAAGAGGAAATGCATCATTAAAGTCGCTGCATTATTTATCAGAGAGGCTAATGAAATCATAACTACAGTAAGTGAAGACATGTAGTATGGCACTGGTTTGAAACAGTGCCTATAAAATCCCAGTTAATCACCGTGGGACCAGGGCCTTTTATACTTCAGCTCATGAATCTGAAAGCATTTCAGTCCTTGTGTAAAGGTCTCAGAATTCTTGATTCTCACCAAGGTAGGAAAGTCAAAGTTATGGGATGACAACAAAATTTGTCCAGAGTTTGCCAGCAGAGGCATGATCAACAGATTTTAATGGGACCTCAAAAGATGTTTAAAAGATTGCCTCCCATCTTGCTTGTCCTTTGCTGCCATGTTACCTGTTAATTTATTGATCTCTCCACCTGTCCAGATCCCCATTCATGGGGATGAAAGCTCTAACGAAGAGAAAGGAACCATGGAAAACACATAGACCTGTCCCCAAGTTTACAAAGGAGGAAGTTGAAACTAAGTATTTAAGTGACCTGCTAAGAGCAGGATGAAAACCCAGATCCTTCCTGGTTACCTCATTACCCATCTCTTAGCAGCATGGTGTGCCTTGGGGCCTGGGCTTAGAAGTTCTGAAAAGGGTTGGGAGTCATATGCTTAAAGAGGTGATCTCCTCCTGGGTCTCCCCTGCTCCTCAGCCTCACTTGTACCTGTGTCAGCAATGAGTCCACATTCTCTGTCTTCTGTGCCAACAACCACTGCCTTTATTGTTCTTCTGTCCATGTCTTTGCCTCCTTCTTTTTCCTTTCTCCTTCACTCATTGTCTCTTCTGCCAATATTTCCTCACATTGAAAAGCATGAGGCCTGGCAAGTGGGCTGTTATGGGTATGGGTGCAAAATCCTGGCATCTGGGAAGGCCCCTTAGGCGAGCACTGGGAGGTTCTCCAGCATCCCACTGAAGTTGTTGGTTATCTTGGCCCGGGAGCAGGCTAGAGTCTCAGTATTCACCATCCAGCATTAGGAGTGGCTTGAGAGAGGTGACAGAGACAAGTTCAAGCTTTTGCTGTTTCTTTACTCCACCTGACAGGACTGGACTGCTAGGCTGGAATGCACCCAGTCTTACATAATCTTGTAGCTTTTGTGTAGTCCTCTCTTAGCTCTTTCCTGACTCCTCCAGGAAATCCTTGACCTTCAGGGTTGTGCTCCCAGAAGCTTCCCACCCTGTCTCCTTCCTGCACACTCTCCTGGTTACAAGGCCCTACAGATCCCGGGTAGGACACCTGACCCTACCTGGACCAAGGAGGACCTTTTTAGGTCATTTGGACTTGGGGCTAATTTTAGGATTCATCTTCCTCCAGGTGGTGAATGAACCATAGACGTAACATTTGTAAGCTGTTGGAGATCTTGTCTAGAAAGTCAACAGAATGAAAGAAGTGTGAAGCTGATACATGCAAATAAACAGAGCTGAGAGATAGTCCAAATACACTTAATTCTCTTTGCCCCCCAGGCCCTGTGAACACCTGCCATGCATGCAGTGTGGAGATGTGGTGTTCCCTGGATTCTGAATCAAAACCAGTACATTTCCTTTGGTGCTCTAGATCTAACTGGGTCTCTGTCACTGCCACCACAAAGGGCCTTACTCTTCTATCTCTATTGACTGATTGATCACTTCATTCATGCATGACTGTACGTGTGCATTCAGAAATGTTGTAAGTACCCACTAAGTGGTACCTTTTATGGCTTTCACTCCTTATCTTGCTTGCATTATCCAATCAGATAAATGCTGAAAAGATTATTTTTAAGAGCTATGTTAGTTTAGATAGTTGGGATAGAAGGACTCGTGAAGAGGGTTCTGGGTGGGAGTTTATGAGGGGTCTTAAGAGGTAGGAGTCCATTGTGGCTTTATGAACACGTAGTTAAACAATCTATTACCAACCACCATGGCATATTTATTATTCACTGGAAGCTACCAAGAGAAGAGAAGAGAAGACATGTTCCTTGTTTTTGAGATGCTGACAATGGAGGCAGGAAAGGCTTGAGTTAAATGTGAACCGCTTGCAAATAAGGAGGGGAGAAACAGGAGGGGAAGGACATGGAAGGGGACATGGTTAGGACGGCCTAACACATAAGGGATGCTTAGCTCTTGCTAAGATCAACTGGCACTTTCATAGCACTTCTCATTCAAAGATCTCAAGGTATATGATGAATACGAGCTCACCATGGCTCACCAGCCCCTTGGGAACCAGAAATGCAGAACAGGAAATAACACGAGACCAGAAGGGAAAGGAAACATGCTTAATAGATGGTCCAGGGGGAGTCAGGGAAGTAGAATGTAATTATCAGTACTGGAAGTGGGACATAATCACCAGTAATGAACGAGCTCTCAGATTTTGATCCAAGGTGATAATACCACACTGGCAGCTCAAATACAAGGGAATCCTGAGTACCAAGGTTTAGTTTCATTCCTTATCACCATATACATTTCTCATTCTGCTATGCATGAAAACTTCTGATTTTGAATTTCTCAAAATATTGTTTCCAGGCTAGATACTTCCTGCAAAGACTGCATCCCATCCATCTGTCCTACATAATCAGCAGACATCCTTCCATTTGCCTGTAACTCCTGACATTTCCCTCTTAAGCCACCCGGAGCCTGCATAAGTGATGAACAAAGGGATTTGCCCCCTTGGGACTTTAGAGAAAGACAGATAATGATGCAGTCCTCTTCCTCCTTCCCATTCCCCTCCTTGCCTCATTTCTCATGTGGACTTCTCAAAACTTCTCCAGGTGCCACCTGCTTCCATGTATTTTACCATCTCTGCTTCCCCTACTTCAACCAGCCCTGAAGACCCGAGCAGTTCAGGTTGATCAGAAAGGCCAGTACTGAGTGGATTGCCCTCAGACCTAGGTTCTTTATGTAGATCTGACTCAAAGGGATACAAACTACCCATAAAATGGAGTATTTTTTTCAGGAACAAAATTTTTATCTCTGTCCTTGAGCTTCCACTTTTCCTAATACAGAAAATGGGATCTCAATACTTTCAGGTAAAGTCAGTGAATTTTCAAAATTTCTCAGTCACTTTAGGTTAAACATTTTACTACATTTGGGGATTTTTATCCTCTTTTATAAACTACATTGCCCCTCAGGTGGATGTTAAGCTTTAGGTAGGGGGCTGTTTACTCAAACGTCCCTCGGCTGTTTCTTGGTGTCTATCTGGCAATGTTTTCTGCTGCCAGTCTCTGAGATGTGCCTTGTGTCACCTTGTCCTTAGGTTGGCCTGCTGAGCTGTAGCCTCATGCTTCTCAGGTTGTTGGTGGGTCATTGAAAGGGAGAAGAGTCCGGTCCTGACTCACACATCTACATTTTGATTCTCTCTTTTTGTACCTGAACCCCTAGCTTTTGAGATTTACACCGAAGAATTGGATGTTTTTGTTCTATTTTCTTTCTGACCTTCTAAGTCCTCTTTCCACCACCCCTGGAAAAATGACAGGTGTATGTTTGCAGCCCAAGGGAAGAGCGATCAAGAGGAAATGGAAAGAATATTTATTTATTTATTTATTTATTTATTTATTTATTTATTTATTTATTTATAAAAGATTTTATTTATTTATTCCTGAGAGAGGCAGAGACATAGGCAGAGGGAGATGCAGGCTCCCTGCAAAGAGCCCAATGTGGGACTCGATCCCAGGACCCCAGGATCACGACCTGAGCCAAAGGCAGATGCTCAACCACTGAGCCACCCAGGCACCCCTAGGAAGATTTTAGTTAGTAACTCAAAGTGTTATTTTTTCAAATAAGTCAATTCTTCCATTACGTAGATGTATTTGTATTTGAATGCAAAGCAAAAAACTAAAATCTCCAGAATTTTTTGTTTTAGTCAAAGCTTTTAACAAGGCACAGTATTTCTATACTCCCATTTTCTCACAAGGACCAGCAGGAAATATGGGTGGGGGACAGTGTAAATAAGCTGAAATTACTCATGTGTATTGATGGTATAGCTCAGAAATCAAGGGTTTGTTGTTATTGTTTTTAGTTACAAGCAGGAAATCCCATTTCATCCATTATCAGTCCATTATCACAAGTGAGATGCAAGACCAAGATAGCACAATTAACAATATGGAAACTTAACAGATTTGGGAATGGTGTATTTGAAACAGAGGTCCAGAGGTCACCCATACCAGGAAGAAATATGTCAAATTTACTCTCAACATATGACATTTTTAGATGGAAATATATGAGATTGTTTTCACCACCTAGAAAAGGAGAAAAAAAAATACATGTGTAGTAGCTCTAACATTTATATTTGCCTGTGTGCTTTCACCTCTTGTTTCCTCGTCAGTGACACTAGAGGATTTTGACTCCAGTTGCTACTCAGGTGGTTCATTTCAACTTGGTTCTTCCTCCTGGAAAACTTAATGTGACATATTTTATTTTGAACTACAGTATTTTTAAAAAATTAGCAGGTAAAATCTCCTGTCGGGGGAAACATGTTTGTGTTGCACAGTTATTATTTCTTCTTAGATTTGCAGCCTGCATAATCTGCACAAAACTCACACTGCTTAGCACTAAGATGGAGTGGATCCTGTTTAAGGATAAAAGAAATAGTCGACTGTGGTATGGGGAGGGTCAGGGAGGAAAAGTCATGGCCAAGTCAGAGGAAGTGAGGTGGTGCCTACAAGAGACCTATTACATGATCTGGAGGTGAAATCAGAGATGAATTTTTTTTTCTGAGACTTTTTTTTTTTCCATAAACTTCATACGAAATAGTAAATCGCTTGTTGGAAGTTGCATTAATATGTCCGGTCAAGGACATAAAAGCACACCAATTTACTATACTGTCATCTTAGAATCCAACTTACTAGGTTGGTCATGTTGCATGAGAAGGTAGCACGTTCCAGGGTCATTCCACTGAAGCCTTCATTCTGACAGATGTTAAAGGACAAGTCAGAGTGAAATTCTCATCTGCAGGCAACAGAGGCTGCCTCTGGATGACTTAATAGGAAGAGAAAGGTACTTGAATTCATGTTTCCTGATGGAAGACTGGAGAACACCTTGAGACAATGGTCAGGAGCCCAGGGTGAGGTAGGTGACTAGAATCACAGCTAAAACCATGCCCTGGGGACCGCCTGGTAGGACACCACTGCCACCACCTGTAGATACTTATCACTTTCCTTGCACCCCCAATGGCTCTGAGCTCTGAATCTTGTGCCCATCATAGCTCCCAGGAGTTTGCACTGCTTCTGCTTTTCCTCCATTTACTACAGAGTCCAAGTCCCAGGAGGCAGCAGCCCATTGGCCCTAAGGGCATGTGATGCCCTGGTTCCCACAAAGTGAGGCAGGGGGATTCTTTGCCTTTTACCTCCTGTGGAAAGAGGTAGGCTTTGCCTCTCTGCAAGATTCTCACACAGTTGGGGATTCCCTAAACAGAAGAAGCTACTTGAGATGTCTGCCAGCCAAAAAATGATAAATGACAACAGGATGCTACATAGGAAAAGGTTCCACAGTCAATTAATTTTGGAAAATGCCAGGTTTAACAGATTTCTTTACTATAGGGGTTTTCATATGATTGCATGCATGGTGAATCTCCAGGAGGGATTACAGGACCCCCTCCCTCTTTATCATCCTACTCGAGTGCTCCACAGAAAACATTGCATGAAGCACTACTTTAAAGCAACTAGCAACACTATTTTTTCTCACACTTAACCTCAGCAAACCAGTCTCTTCACTGACACATGCCTATGTTCCTAGGCATGCAAATTCGAGCTGCAGTTTTGAAAATTTTCAGGCTGTACTGCTACCTCACGGTTGGGTTAGTTTTCGTGATGAAGGTAAGATTACTATTCTATGTTAGCAGCACCCACCAGGGCTTTCCCTTCTCGGGTATGCATGCTTGGTTTGATCCTCTAGCCATATTACGGCTGTGCACTTTTCCTTACTGCAGCATCTCCATTTGTTCTTGGCACATTGTCCAACTTGCTCGAAGCAGTTAATGTAGCTTTAGAAACTGTCTAAGAGAGTAGCTTATGTCTGAGAGACCCTGGCTCTACACAGACGGAGAAGCTGCCAAGATTAAAATTCTCTGATAACTCAAAACAAATGTCCTGCTTATTTTTATGGTGCAACAATGTAAGAGCACGTAATGCAACAACCAAACAGGGAATGACCTTTCATCCATAGTCAGCATAGGAAATTGCTCCTATCTGTATTCACCGACGATGTCTAAACTTTAGGTCAGAGTCGTATTTTATTTGAAGATTGGTAAGCTGAAGACCCTATCTTCCCATGCAAATCTCAGCCTTAGCTCTCTAGGCAGCGAAGGTAAATATAAATAATATGATTGACCTAAATCAGTCCTGAAGTTGGGCTTTTTAAAAATGGCATTATTTAATATTTCTTTTTTCGAACTTTCACACTTAGGGCTTTCTTATTATCCTTCAACTTTTACAAAATAAAAAGCTAGCATTATGAGGTAGAGCCACTCATTAAAAAAATATCTTTTTGAGGGCCCAAGTGTGGCTCAGTCTATTAAGCTTTGGACTCTGGGTTTCAGCTCAGGTCATGATCTCAGGATCCTAGGATCGAGCCCACACTGGTTCCATGCTTAGTGAGAATCAGCTTGTACCTCTTCCTATCCCTCTCCTTCTCCCCTCTGCCTGTTCATTCTCTCTCTCTCTTTCTCTCTCTTTCTCCTTCTAATAAATAAATAAAATCTTCAAAAAAAATCAAAATAAAAATATCTTTTTGGATCCTATTATGTGGAAGGCCTGTGCTAGATGGAGGGGGTAAACTCGTGAATAAGACCTTTTTCATGCCTTTAATAGCTTATGCTTAAATTGTGAATTTGCTTATTTAAAAGACTTTTCAGGCCAACTATAATCCAGGCATTGTGGTGACAGCTCAGGTAAAGCAGTGAACAAGAAAATAAAGGTTTCTATTCTTTGGAACATAGATGTAGTGGGGGACACTGACATTAAATCACATAGCACATAATTATTTATTTAATCATGCTTGCGATCGGAGCCACAAGGGATTAGACCAGAATGCTGTGAGGATGTGGTAGAGCATGTCCTGTCAGGAAGTGGCCTGTGAGCTGTGCTCTAGAGGATGGACAGGAATAAATGTGATGGAGACATGGAAAGGGGATGAGAGAAGAAATAAGAGTTTTGGAGCAGAAGAGCCTTTTGCTGGTCACAGAGGAAGGGTGTCCTGACTGGGCAGGGCCTTGGAAACCATGGGAGAATTTTGGTGTTCGTACTAAGCGCAATGGGAAGGCACAGAGCAGGTTTCCTCAGGAGAGAGATGTAATCAGATATGACCTTTAGAAAGGTCATGCTGGCCTTGAATGTTGGATGGCTTGCAAGGGCAGAAAAGGAGGCAGAAACACCAGTTGGGAGGTTAGTCCACTAACTCCAGTGGGAAGTGCTGGGAGGTTGAATTAGAATAGGTATGGAAGGATGATGGTAAGAGGTATATAGCTACAAGAGACATATAGGAGTCCAAGGCAGGAGAACTGGATACTTAATTGGATGTGGGAGTTATTTAGGAGAAAGTCAAGTAAATTGGCAATTATAATATGCTGTGCTAAATGATCTAAGAGATTTTAGGGGCATCTGGCCAGCAAAGGTACATGCAAAGAAAACCACAAAGGAACTCAAGTCATATATAGTTTATTTGAAAACACTGGATATAAACACTGAAAAGTTAGCTCAGAGTCAGGGCACTAACTGCCAGTCATCACATGAGTGATAGAGGCATTATGGTTTGTAGGTATTCTCAGTCAGTTGTGGATAAAGCTAGCCAGGGAAGGCTTCATGCAATCGATGGCACCAGCTAGAGCCTTGGGCAAAGGAAGGAAGAAGGGCAATCCTGTAGAGAGAACACATGGAGGAGGGTGAGGAGGAAGAAAGAATAGACATAACACATTTAGGGAGTACCAAGCAGACCGGTTGTATTAAAATGGGGGCTTGGAAGGGAAAGGTTTGGAAAATATGATTGGAAGTTAGGTTGGGAGCAGCAGTGTTGTTGCAGAATTCTATAAAAAATTTTAAGTGTTAATTTACACCTGGATTATTATGAATAAGCTGAAAATTTCACGTACTAGGAAAAACTCAAGTTCCAGGTCTCCTTGGGCCTTTACTACAGTGAAATCTCCTCCCCCCATCCCTGGCTTTATTGAGATGTAATTGACATACAGCATCACGAGTAAGTTTACTGGGCACAGGGATCCCTGGGTGGCGCAGCGGTTTGGCGCCTGCCTTGGGCCCAGGGCGCGATCCTGGAGACCCGGGATCGAATCCCACGTTGGGCTCCCAGTGCATGGAGCCTGCTTCTCCCTCTGCCTGTGTCTCTGCCTCTCTCTCTCTCTGTGACTATCATAAATAAAAATTAAAAAAAAAAAGTTTACTGGGCACAACATGTTGATCTGGAAATTATATATCAGGAAATGATCAGCTGACACACTCATCAAGTCACAGAATTACCATTTCTTTTTTGTAGTGAGAACATTAAAAATTCACTCTTAGCAACTTTCAAATAAATGGTACCCATTGAGTATTTTTGGCTGCCTTGTCAAATATTAGTTGACTATATATGCAACATCTTATTTCTGGGATCCTGATTCTGTTCCATATATCTATTTGTTTATTTTTATGCCACTATTATACTGTTTTGATTGCTGTAGCTGTGCTTTTGAATTCAGTTTGCTTATATTTTGTTGAGAATTTTTGTGTCTATATTCATCAAGGATATTGGCCTTAAGTTCCTTTTTCCTTGTTGTATTCTTATCTGGCTTTGATATTAGAGTAACACTAGTCCTGCAGAATGTGTTTAGGAGTGTTCCCTCCTATTTGATTTTTTTGGAAGATTTTGAGACAGATTCATTTAAATTCTTCCTTAAATGTTTGATAGAATTCACCAGTGAAACCATCTGGCCTTGGGCTTTTCTTTGCTGGGAAGTTTTAGATTATCAATTCAATCTCTTTACTCACTATTGGTTCATTCAGATTTTTTTTTTTAAATTATTTCTGATTCAGTTTTGCTAGGTTGTATATTTTTTAGGAATTTATCCATTTCTTTTAGGATATCCAAGATGGTGGTGTATAATTGTTCATAGTAGTCTCATGATCCCTTGTATTTCTGTCGGATCAGTTGTAGTGTCTGCTTTTCATTTCTGGTTTTATTTTATTTAGATCTTTCTTTTTTTTTCTTAATCCAGCTAAAGTTTTGTCAATTTTGTTTACCTTTTTAAAAATTTTTATTTTTTTAATTTAAATTCAATTTGCCAACATATAGTACATCATTATATTCTGATGTTATTATTTAAAAAAAAACAGTTTTTAATTTTATTTGAAATGCCACACCCTCAGAGAAGTCGTCCTTGGCCATCAGTCCCCAAACAGCCTTTCCTTCTATTATTTTATTCTTATATATCAGATGCTCCTGTGTATTTCCCTCCCATTGTTAACCACAATGTGCCAATATCCACTTGTTTACCATCTGCCTTGTCCACTAGGATGCAAGCTCCACGTGTGAGGATTTTGTGTGTTGCCCCTCTGTATCCTTGACCCTTAGAGTGGTGTCCAGTTGAGGCACAGTACAGACTTGGTTGCAAAGTGGGTATTGTGTGGGCAGGAATACAGAGTGTAGATTCAAAATGAAGACAGATCTGGTATATTCATTCAAGGAAAATAGGACTCCCTTTGGGTTTGCCAGACAATTTCAGAGCTCTGTTCAAAAACAAACACATGGAAAACAACACACTATCTTTTTATAGTCTTTGAAAGTTTGAAACCCCCTTATTGAGACTCCTTTTGGAATCAAGTTATGCAAATATTCGGGATGTTCAAAGTGTGAACACTTAAAATGTTTAAAATACTTTTCTAATTAAGCATTTTGTGAGATGTCTTTATTTTCATGTTCAACTTTTCCACTTATCTTTTAGTTAATATCTTAAATAACTCTTCCATTTGACTTTCTAACGAAAGCATTGCTAGTTGACTCTAAAATTGGATTTTACTGAACACTGTAAATAGGAGGAAATTACATCCTGGTCTGCAAGATCAGGAGGAAACATGAGGCTGCTTTCACCTATAGTTGCAGCTTTCCATTGTTTTAGGATGGAAGGTTCCTGGTTACTCCGCTCTTGGGCATGGATCATCTCTGGGGTCCTCTGAAGAGAAAGGGTGAGTTCTACTTTCAAGACTGGATGAAAGTAATCCTGCCACACGACTGAGGGTTGTTTGAACGTCCAAATATCTTTTGAGACCTGAACTCAGGATCCCTGAGATCAAGACCTGAGCCAAGATCAAGAATCAGATGCCCAACCAACTGAGCCACCCAGGTGCCCCCAGTTGGAGCCTCCACATATCTTGTGAGTGCTGCAGAGATAAAAATTCTTGTTGAGCAGTAGATACTACAGAGCCCATCAGCTTATTGATAAAGCCTATGGACTATAGAGTCATACTTCCTGGGTTTCAATCTTATCTCTTCTGTTTGCTAGCAGGGTGACTTAGCAAATTACTCAACCTCTCTGTGCCTTGATTTCTTCAACTGAGAAAGGGGGATGCTGATTATTGTACCTATTTCAGTATACTGTGTTGTGAGAAATAAATGAAATAATATGCATAAAGCCTTTTAAAAGTGTCTGTTTTCTTTTCCTTTATACATTTGTTTTGTTTCTTAAATTCCACATGAGTGAAATCATATGATATTTGTCTTTCTCTGACTGACTTTTTTTAGCATTATACTCTTTAGATCACTATATTGTATGCTTGAAGCTAATTTAACACTGTATGTTAACTATACTGTAATTAAAATTTCTTAAAGGGTCTGGCACACAATAAATGATTAATAAATGTTATCAATTATTTTGTACACTGAGTATATGGGGATCTTTGTCCCTACACAGACCTTTTAACTGAGCCTTTCAACCATTAAAACTCATGTTTTGACTAGCAGCATTCAGATTTTACCCAGTTCCTGTTGGCCTGCCCACTTCTTTTTTGTCTGGTTGGTCAAACTGGTTGTTTAACCTCCCTTCAATGGGCTTCCATGGCCTGCTCTTAACTGCTAATTTTTCTTGACTGACTTTCTTGCCCATGACCTTGAATGGTCTTTGGGGAATGTTACTTTTTATATCACAGGTAAGAGGCACTGTACTTCTATATCTTCCTTGACCCTGATTAGTGAGGAGTGATGATGGAGGACCCTTGTCCTCTGCCTACAATGAACTTTCATCAATTCCTAGATCTTTAGTATTGAGCATAAATAAAATGATGGTAGCACCATATGTTAGGGTGGGCCATGACATGGACTTATCTAGGAGAGGACCCCCAGCCATCCAGGTGATTATCAAGAGGAACGAAGGGGACTAGGTTTGTTTTTCAACATAGCCCCTTATAGTCTTAGCACGCTTCTCTCTCTTCCTGCCTCACCATTCATGGTGTCTGGGGAATGGCCTTGTCTGGGGCAGACCCATTGGATTCTTTTACATAATCAGAATCAGATGTGAATATAGACTTTTTTCTTTTGGTCAAACATATAGCAAACGACCCCATAATCATTCAGTGCTACATGAATCTAGAAATAAGCAGGCATTTCCTGATGCACCAGAGGATAATTTATCTGGGCTTCGCAGTTATTCAGTCCTTTGCTGTTGGGATGGTCTTCATTGCTTTCAGTTATTTCCAAGCATCTTCATTCTGTCTTGTGGTTCCATTTAAAACTTCACATTTTCCCAGGAGACTAACCCTCCATTGATCATTTTGGTTGTCAGTAGCTGGGATGAAGCATTGCTGGTGATAAACTAACACAGCTGAAGGTCCCAGGAAATTTTTCACATGGCATCTACTGCATCTAACAGCAGGCTGCTCTTCTTCTACCAACGTGACACCCTGTGTGGTGGTTGCACCGTGAATGAAGGATTGCTGAGACATCTGAGTTTCCTCGGAAATGTTGCTGCTTAATCCACACGTGTAGTTAGAATTATGAGGACAAGGAGGGTGAGTTTCATCTACTTCAGTCTCCACACAGCATGTTCAGATAATAAATTCCCGGCTCATTTTCTCATTCTGGCTCTGCAAAAACTCTTTGCTCAAAAGCTGCCACTATCCTTTTAAAAATTCTCTGGCAGTCCTGGAAGCTAGGAAAGTTTTACTTTCAAACAAGAATGTTGGTGTTTGTATCACTAAGTTCTTTATTTAATTACAATAACACATTGTTTAAATTAAGTTTCCTTTGGAAAAAGTAAGGGTTTAAGTGAAGAGGAAAACATTATGTCAAAGTAGACTAAGTTTTGAGAGACTGGAAACTCTGTTTTTCCAAAAAAGAAAAATTCTGAAGTTTTTGTGGAGTTCTCTTCCCCATGGTCCATTTGCCCACACTGAAGCCTTCAACTAAAACTGGTTCTCTGCCCCCTCACCTGAGTTAAGTCTCAGAGAGAAGTATTTTCATAAAGGCAAGCCAGGCCTCCAATCAGGACTCTGGCAGGCCTTCTAGGTGCTTGAGAGTTGAGTGTTTAACTTTAAAATCAGACAGTGTCAGTTTCCTTCTTTAAAGATGCCAGTTTCAGATGGATGTATTAAGCATATTTTCACAGTCTGGAAGATGTGTAGTAGTTAGCTGTAGACCATCAAATGATGGACAAAACTGACCAGAATTCAGGAAGTGGTGGTTATAAGTACATGTGACTAGCTAGATTCTGTCCTTTCTGCTTCCCTCCCTCTCCCCTTCCTTTTCGCCCCCCTTCCCCTCCTTCTCTCCTTCTTTCCTTGGCAAGTTAGAAGTCTTTCTCAGAATGGGAGGGGTTGGCAGACTGGCTAGTAGATCTGGGAAGTAGAAGAAAAAGCAACTTACATGTCAGTTCTACCTCAATAAAACAAAAAGCAAAGAAGAAACACTTTCTTTTACTCTCAGAATACTTCTGACACCAAATGTGTGGGTTTTGTCACACCAAGCAATTTTCCAATTCTTGGTAGACACCAGTGGGGAGTCTTGTAATTTAGCTCAGTGCTGTCATTAACTGCCTGGGGTGAGCACAGGCCACAGGGGCTAAAGCTTAGTTCCACATGACTGCCCAGACTCCAGATGTCAACTGTCAATCTTAGATTGTCACATGTACTTCTGACCAACTGGTTCTAAATCAGGGGTCCCCTCTTTGAATTTGCTAATTTGTTAGGACTTCTCAGAAAACTCAGAGGAACACTTATTTATGTTTATCTGAAAGTATGTGACAAAGGATACAGGTGAACAGCTGGATGAAGAAGTATATGGAGCATGGTATGGGGAGGGGGTGAGGAGCTTTCATGCTCTCTCCAGATGTCACCCTCCCAGTGATTCCATGTGGTCACCAACCTAAGCTCTCTGAAATCCAGAGTTTGGGGATTTTCTAATAGAGGCTTTGTGATGTCGGCATGATTGATTATTAACTCAATCTCCAGTTCCATTCTGCTCCCAGGAGGATGGGGTAGAGCTGGAAGTTCCAAGCTTCTAATCATGTTTGGTGTTTCTGGTGACCAGTCCTCCTCCAGCCCCATCCAGGAGCCCCCCAGAGTCACCTCATTAGAAAAAGAGACACTCCTATCTCTCAGGAAATTACAAAGGTGTCACAGTAACACCAAAAAGCTAAACTTTATCTTACAATTCTCTTTGTCCCAGTGCACCTGGATGGCTTAGTCAGTTAAGTGTCTGCCTTTGGCTCAGGTCATGATCCCAAGGTCTTGAGATCGAGGCCCAAGTCAGGTTCCCTGATCAGTGAGGAGTCTGCTTCTCCCTCCTTCTCTGCTCCTTCGCTTGCTTGTACGTATACTCCCTTTCACACTCTCATTCTTAAATAAATAAATAAATAAAATCTTATTTTATTCTATTCAATAAGAGAATCTATTCAATTCTCTTTGTCCCAAGCAGGTCAATAGAAATGTGTCACAGTTGTCCTCAAAGTTTGGGTCAAATCGAGGCTTGATTTATTAAGGTCCTGCAGTAGCTACCTGAGCAGGTGGCTTAAGCCAGGCCCATGAGTTCTAGGTTCAGAACTGGGTAAAGCCCCCCTGCTTTTCATGGATCAGCCTTGCTTCATTTAGGAAGGCCGGGCAGGCTGGGCAGCTGAACCAAACAATTGCCACAAAATTCATCTTTCTTTTTTTTTTTTTTTAATTCATCTTTCTTACTGCTTTCCTTATAGGATAACTATTTAGAATTTACTGAGTGATCACATCAGATTTTACAGTTTGCCTGTGTGCCAGCTGTCCTGAGTGATCTTTTAGTCCGGAATATTCAACAAATCCTTACAGACTACATGTGTGGGAAGGCTTCCCTGGAGCTTTGGATGGCAAAGAGATGAAGTAGGAAATGAAGCATGCCCAAAAACAGCTTCTAAGCTTGTATAGGGTGAACCATTGCTCCAAGGTGAGGGATGGGTGGCAGGAGCTGTAAGAGAAGAACGGAGAAAAGATTGCAGCATGTGAATGGAGAGCAAGGAAAAATTAATTTTAGTTGGAAGAGTCAGGAAAAAAGTCCTTTAAAATTAAAAGATGGTAAAGCCAGCCTCGTGCACCAGGTAGGATGTGGGCTGGACTTGGGACGATGAGTCAGGCGGGAAGTGCCAGGCTTGGAGACACAGGAGAAATGAGAGCGGACTATCTGGTTGGACTGGTGCAGAGAGAAACAATGGGTTGGGGAGGGATTTGGGGGCAGATGGGGCTGGGCCTCAGCTGTCAGGTGAAGGAATTGCAACCAAGTGAACACCAGGAAAATAATTTGGGTAACTTCAGGCAGCCTGGGAAAGAGGATTCACGCTGAGTTGTGTGGGTTTGTGTTCCTCAGCAAAATATGTCATCTTCATCTTGTGAGCATCCAAAGATGCCCCCTTAGGTACTGTTTTGTTGTAACTGTCTTCTTATTATATTGGGCCAAACTCCTCTCTGGGCGCAGACAAACGCTTCCCCTCTAGTTCTGTGACTGTCATGTTTGCCATCGTATTTAAGGAATAACAGCTCTCAGTGGCTGAGAGTCTGTCACCTGCCAGGTATCCTTGGTGAGTCTGTTACATGTCTTGTTTCTTTTAATTCTCTTGAAAACCTAAGACGGGAAATATTTCCCCTACTTTTCAGACAAAGAAACTGAGTCCCAGTGTGGTTCCATAAGTACTAAGACCACCTACCTTTGAAGCAGCAGAAGAATGATCTGCTTCTCCTCCTCTTTATTCATTTTCCTACCCAAGTGCCTGGTGTCTGTAGTGTTGACAAACAATGCCAGCTGACAGTGGGTGTGCTCAACACATCACACTCACGAACCTGCCCCCCCACACCATAGAAATGACATAAGGGAAGAAACCGTCTTTAAGATCCATTCAATTTGCCCACAGTCACAAACTCAGGATACCAGCATGTGGTTTTAACAACTTTGTTATTGTCAATTATTGGGCCTATTAGTGTAGGGACTAGGATCTAGCACGGTGCCAGGTAGATAGGAGCCCCTTATGTAAACGTTTTTGAATATACTTTTGAATGTTTTAATGAAATTAAGCAAACAAATGAGTGGATGGTATAAAGAATGAATTAATCATGTGTATGACACCAAGCCTTTAGTTCTCGATTTTCTCACGTACATCATGCTAGAACTTTGGTGTGCCTCTCCCAAGAGAATGGATGGTATGACCTGGTCATGACTGTGTGGTCCAGACAAGCGGGGCACCCCACAGATGTGGAATTGGGGTCAACTGCTGAACACCGTACTTCTCAGTCAACTGGGCATTGTCTGAAGAATTGAACATTCTTTACCATGTCCTAGTGCTGAACTAGGTATGTAGTCTAATAGTAATAATTCAGTTAAGATTAATATGTAAAAATCATGAATCTGTTGGAACATTTTGGTGGTTTCATTTTTAACTAAACTTACTTCTTTGTTATGATCATGGAAATTTGTAAAAAATGACTTATTTTTTAGAAAAGTTTTCAATTTATAGAAAATCTGCAAAGACAGTACAGAGACTTTCTACATAGCCCTCGGCCAGATCCCCCTACTGTCAACAGCTTACATCTCTGTAGTACATCAGCATAACTAAGGAAACAACGTGGGTCAAGACTTTGATAACTAGACTCCACACTTTACTCAGATTTCACTAGTTTTCCCCCAATGTCTTTTTTCAAATCCAAGATCCCATTCAGGATACCACACTATATTTAGCTGTCATGTCTCCTTAGGCTCCTCTGGCCTGTGTTGGTTTCTTGGACTTTCTCAGTTATTCATGACCTTGACAACATTGAGGACTACTGGTCAAGTGCCTCCTAGAATGCTCCTGAATTTGGATTTGTCTGATGTTCTTATAGTCAGCCTGGGGTTACAAGTTTTGGGAGGAATACAACAGAGATGAAGTACCATTCTTGTTACATCATATGAAGACTATCACTAAATTTTTAAAAGATTTTATTTATTTATTTATTTATTTGAGAGGGAGCAAGGAGGCAGGTGGTGGGAAGGAGAGGGAGAGGGAGAGGATCTAAGCGGAGTGTGGAGCCTGACACGGGGCCCAGCCCCAGGATCCTGAGATCATGTCCTGAGCCAAAACAAAGAATTGGATGCTTAATGGACTGAGCCACTCAGATGCCCCAAGACTACCACTAAATATTTTAAAGCTAAATTTTTAGTTCTACTTTTGATGTCTGTAGTTCCACGTTCTTTCCTTTATGGTTTTCCTGACAGCCTTGCTGATTCCCTTGCAGAGAACAAGCTTTCCTGCTGGCTCACTGGGTCCTAGCTATGTCTTAATAGCAAAGCATTTTGCAAGGGGTTCTGCTGGTCCCGTTTTACCTAGTTTGGATAAGATAATCTCAGCTTACTAGTCAGGTAAGTTTCTCCTGGTTGGGATGTAGAGCACTTTTTTCAAGACTGCTGTTGGAAAAATGGAGGCATTTTTAGTTCTTAATGATGTAGCTGTCACCCACAAAAAACACTAAGCATCTTGATAGGGTAGATGAAACGGGCTTACAAAGGAAAGCCATAGGAAAAAATATAAATGTGTGTCTACAACCATGTTTTTCATAGGTGGATGACCAATTCCATGTTTTCTTGTTTTTTGTTTGTTTTGTTGTTTTGTTTTTTAGAATATAAAACTATTGATGAAGATGATATCCAAATTGTCTTTGTTTGGAGGCATCCACTGTCCCCTGAGTGCAAAAATCGGCCTCTCTCACTGGCTTGTCCTCACTCAAACTTCTCCATCTCTTTTCCTGGGAGCATCCAGCAAAGCTACAGCCATTTATGAGGAACCTACATCCATTATCTCCATTGAAAACTACTTTGCTGTTGGGTTTCTACCATGTTTTATCCATACTTGTTAAACATAAAAGGATTATACATTTCAGGAAAGCCAGCAAGGCTTGGACACAGAGAAAGCATGAAAGCAATTTCAGAATGGCAACAATCCTCATTGCCCTTCAGGAGGCCAAAGGGAACAGATTTGTCCTGGAGTTTGTCTTGCTGAATTTTATTTTGTTTATTTTGTTTATTATTTTTGGTGTACGTCTCTCTGCACTCTTAGGCAGAACAGCACTCCTGCCGGGCAAGATAGCATCAGACTGTTTATTGTCAATCTTGGCTGAAGGTGGAGATGTTTTGGCTCAGTTAATAATAAACCATTCTTTAACCTATTTTTAATTTTAGTCCAGAAGTAATAGGAAAATATAACAACTTTTTGAATATGCTTTTAGAGAGAGAGGAAGAGAGAGAGCTAATTTGAGGTAGATGTTTCTAGGTAAGTCCTAGGCCAGGTTTAAGATACTGCCATGAAAATGTCCTGTTCCCTTTCCCCTCATAAACCCTGCCTTGACTTTCACCATTTACTCCCTCGTCTTCTCGATCCCTTTCCTTGGTGTAGATCCCACTTGATTCAGGGACATGCTTTTTTGGCTGACATCTACGTCTTCCTCTTGAATGTCAGGCCTTAGGGTGACGGATCCCCCAACTCCTCCTGCCTGGCTATCCCTGATGGAGCTTTAGAGATTTCGAGCTTTAGCATTAACCCAACCTCCTTCCAAAGTAAGAACTGTTTGCTCTGATTCCTGGAAATGCTGATGAACAGACTGCGTGCAGGGAGATGGGCCTGTGGAAGGAAGCCAATCCCTCCAGACACCTGACCCCAGCCAAGCAGGGCCTCTGCAGCTGCCTGTGCCTGGAACAGCCGGGGGGTTAGGGGTAGTGGCAGGTTTCTGCCAATGGGCTCATCTATTTCTGAAGGATGGGGCCACACAAAACCCTTGGGTTCTTTAAATCTTATGAACCAGGTAACAACAGGCACTGTTTCGAGTCTCTGTGTCAAACTAGCAGTTTGCACGTGCAGGTGGTAGTGCCAAGGCGCGAGAAGAGGCAGTTCTGGCAGCAGAGGATAGAGGAGCTGCAGCGGCCTGGAGCTCGCATCTGGAAGGGGTTTCGCGTGTGCATGTCCATGAGCGCCCATGCCGGGGGGTGGGGAATGCCACCCCTACCCCGTGGATGTCTGTGTGCATCAGAGCAGGTGGCACATAGTGGGCTTCCGGAGCCTCAAGGAGGATGAGGCAGTGGAGTCCACCTTTAAGAAGTTGGTTGAGGACATGGAACCTTCCAAGTAGCCGGCTGTGGAGGGGTGCTCTGTGCCAGGGTCCAGAGGCGCCCAAAGGGAACAACAGGCAGAAGCACCGAGCAGAGGGTGACAGATGCTGCAACCGTGGAGGCCTAGACTACCGTGTCAAGGAGTTCCAGCTGCCACCCCAGCCCAAGAAGGGCCACTTATGCCAGAGTAGCAGCCCTATGGTGACCTCATGTCCACTGAAGGCCCAGTGGGGGACCGGCTCACAGGGAAAACCAGCCTGCTTCCAAAAGGAGGAAGAAGAGGAGTCCTGCTCTCGCGGGCCCAGAATTGACCTATAGTGGGAGGGGGCTATCCTTTTGTGATCAGGAAGTTTTGAAGAGCAGGCATCAGTGGACAGAGTGGAGGCAGTGGAGACAGGATGGGTAGGGGGCAACTGGCTCTGCCGCATCTCAGGCGGTGGCCCCCCGCATGACCCCATCTTCCCTCTTGGCAGGGGAGAGGGGAGAGGTGAGGCAAGTGAACTCTGGCCATGCTCTATCCAAGTTACTGGGCCGGACAGCATGAACCACTGCACTCTATGGGGAGGGACTCTCTCAGGGGGTAAGGCAGGGTTTTTCCACATCTTGTCTCATAACCCGCTCTTGGGATAGGGTGCTGAGGACCATCCCAAGAAGTGGGTTATGACAGTAGGCACAGAGGTTGTTGGGGGAACAGCTGCAGACCTGCTGCCCCTAAGCTTACTCCCACCCCACTCTGGGCTAATAGAATTTTCTGTATTTGCTCCCTTGGACAACTGCACCATGGGCCCCATTTTCTCCAGGATGCCAACTGTTCTAGCTGTGTGCGAATGATGCATCTTGTGTATTTTAACTTTGTTTTTGTAAAATAAATATTCTGGTTTTGTATGTTTGTGTATTTTGTGTTACAGAATTAGGGTTGGTTCAGAGAAGTTAAATAACTTGTCCAAAGTTATACAGCTAGAAAGAGTTGGGGCCAGGTTTCAAATTAGTTTGATCTGAGTTTTGAGCCTTTCTTAATAACTCTGCTATATGAAGTTAAACCAAAAAACTCTCATGTCCAAGTGCTGAGGGATGTGAGTACAGACATGTATTTACTGTGTGTGTGTACAAGTGCATGTATATATCTTTGTGTTCATGTATGTGTGTATGTGTATATGTGCTTTGCTTGTGTATGAAAATGTCTTTGCCCGTGTGTGTGTTGATGTGTGCTGCATGTTCACACACACATATACTTGCCTGCATGTAAGTGCACAAATGTTTTGTCAACAGATGTGTTTTTTGTGTTTATGCATGTTTGTGTATGACTGTGTATGCATGAATGCACATGTGTGTGATTTTATAGTACAATGAAAATAGAACTGGGAAACCATCTTGGTAAAAATTAAAGCTTGATGTTTAAGTCATGTATACACATTTGTAATAGAAAACAGCTCTAGAACATGCTAAGTTATAGTCCCAATTAAATGGTTGGCATCCCAGAGCAGAGCCAGGGGCAGTGAGGCATGCTGTGGAGGAGCTGTGCCCACTTCTGACACTCATACACCACTTCATATGGTTCTGAATCCTGAGTACTTGGGCTACATTTTTCTAGGTTAGGCTGATTTTCTTATTTTGGGACACTATGCATTTCTTGAGTTAATTCAAGTGCACTGTTTGAAGTTTATTTTGATTTTTCTCTCTCTTTTTAAATTTAGACAAATGCACCCTTCTCCAAGACCGTCCTGGAAAACGCAGCCAGGCCTTGAGAAACCATGGTAAAGCTATATGAGGTCACAATAGAGTAGAGGCCTCATGATTCCACTGTGGGTTTAAGAAATGTCAAGTCAAAATCTAAGAATGTGAAGCAGAAATCTAAGAATACTCTTCACTTTCTTAAGCCAGTAGAATGCAATTATAACATGACAACTGCACGGGTTCATATAGGTCCTCATGTGCATGTGTGTGGATCATGGGTTCTTCAATACTTCAGCAAAATATTTATAAAGCCAAGACACCATGCTGGGTGTTGGGGCATACATATCAGTTAGGAACCTCATGACTGCAAGGTGCAAAGTATTAGGACAAAGTATTAGTTGGGTAACAAGATTGGGTAGTGTTTGGAGCAGAGGACCCGAACAGGGGTGGGATTTGATCACTGGCATGGTTTAGAATTGTTGGTGCATAGTGGTAATAAAAAGCAGATGGACTTTTAGTTGTTTTTATTACTTTTTTAAAATTCCCTGCAGACCACACACTCCCTGACTGCCTACACCCAGGGCACACTGCTCCCCCTACTTGGTACACCACTGCAAAACACCCAGCTAAACAATGAGAAAAAATTCTGTTTCTTATGAAATAAAGTCTGGAGTCAGATGGTTTCAGGGCTGCTTTGGCAGCTTAATGATATCAACAAGGATCTAGAGTCTTTCTATTTCTATCCAAGCTAAGTCACCACCCTTGCCTCTAATGACCCAGGATGGCATTGGTTGGAGATAAAACAATGTCCAGCCCCAGAGGAAGAGTGTTTCCTCCCAATGTGGGAGGACAAATGAGGAGGGGACACTCTTCCAGGAAACCACTCCAGAAAACTTTGCCACAGATCCCATTGGCCAGGATTAGTCACATGGCCATGAACTAGTTCAAGTGTTGGCAAATCTGGCCAGCCACCTGATCATGTTTAGCCCACAAGACAAGATGGCTTTTACATTTTTAAATAGTTGGAAAATGAAAGGGAAAATAATATTTTATAACATGAAAATTAAATGTAAATCTAATTTCAGTGTCCATAAATAAAAATGTTATTAGAATATAGCCATATCCAGTTGTTTATGTGTTGACTAGGGCTGCTTTCACACTATAGTGGCACTGTAGATCACTGTACAGAGACCAAGTGTTCTGCAAAGCTGAAAATACTTTCTGGTCTTTAATGGAAAGCGTTTGCTGACCCCTGACGTAGCTGAATAGATGGCTGGGGTTTCTGGCATTTTCAGCCTCTATGATATGCAGCCTGGAGAAGTTTAGGTGGCTTAACTAAGGCCACTAAGCAAGTATCACAGAATCTAAGGACAGATATGTTTGGTTTCTCACTTCTTCGCCTGTGTTGTCCATCAACTGAATCTTGAACCATGAGATGAACGCATTCTGTTGGGCAGCCTGAGCAAAGCACAGAGTTTAGAAGATACATGAGAGGGCAGAGTCTGATGCAGCTGGAAGAAGACATACTGCAGGAGGTTAGATGAGGGCCAGACTGGGGCAGGGTGGGGGTCTTTGAGAGATGAGCTAAAAGGAAGAACTTTAGTCTTTTGAAGTGGAAGGCTGCTGAGGAGATGAGCAGTCTTCCAAGATGACAGCTCTGATGAAGATGCGACAGATGGAATAAATGTGTGGTACAATAGAGTGGATATTCAATAGTGGTTAGTCCCTCCGTCTAACACCATGATTGCAAAGGGATCCCTTCAACCAGCCAGCCCAGAGAGATGCAATGTGGCAAAATGGGCTGGAAGGTGAGTCTTGTTTGGCTTCACTGATTTTTTTTTAATCGAGTAAACCATTAAACTTAAAACTGCCTGTAAAAATAAGGATCACTGGCATGTCTCAAATAAATAGGAACATCTGGCAGCTGGTTCCACATTTCCACATGACAAAAACTGGTTAGAATGGAGTTGGGACTGATGTTTCTATATTCTCCATGATCTTTATCCATGTTTATTAGTCCCTTGACTTTGAGGTCAAGTATGAGTTGCTGTATCAGTTAGGGTAACATTAGATGCTGTAGCAAATAAACTCTGACATACCAGTGACTCAATAACATATAGAAGTATATCATGCTACCCATGTAACAATCCAATGTGGGTGTCTCTGGGAATTGATGGGCTTCCTTCATACAATCAATCATTCAGGGACTCAGGCTTCTATCTCCCTGTTTAGCCATATGAACCTTGGAGTCCTATGCATGCAACTGGTCGATGGGGAAAAGGGTGTAGAAAAAGATCAGATTTCACAATGATCAGAAATAACATATGATAAGTGCTTATGGCAATTGGATTTTTGACCTCTGGCCTAAAGCTAATACATTGATTTGGAACAATAATTTCATGTATATAAAAGGGTCTAGTTGGAGTTGCTTTGATGATTTTTTACTGTTGCCTTGTCACTATGTCTGCATATTGACCACTTCAGCTTTTCTACCTGCTGCTTCTTGGTTAGATACTGGATTTTATTTTATTTTATTTTGTTATTTTTGGGTGTGTAATAGACTACTTCAAAGCTTCATGGCATAACAACACCCGATCATTTTGTTACACTCAATGATTCTGTGGTTTAGGAATTTGAGCAAGCTAAGCAAAGCAAAGCAAAGATGACTTGACTTTGCTCCTCAGTGACTGGGGACTCAACTGGGAAGGCTTGAAAATCTGGAGGTCTCCTCAAATGGCTGGAAGGTAGAATCATCTAAAAGTTCTTTCACTTACATATGTGAAGCCCAGGCTATTTGAGACTGTCAATTGGGGTGCTATACTATTTGACAGTTCAAATAGGGGACTGACTCATGTGGCATGGGCTTCCTCACAGCATGGCAGCCTCAGGCTAGAATTCTTACATGGTGGCTCAGAACTCCAAGAGCAAGTACTTTAATCAAACAAGGCAGGAGTTCCATAATATTGTATAACTTAACTTTGGAAATCACACAGCATCATTTCTATAGTATGCTACTAACCAAACGGTCACTAGCCAATCTTAATTCAAGATTGATGGGAAGAAGGTAAAAGAAGCAAGAACAAAAACTTGAGGCCATGTTTTAAAACTGAGACAGAATGGCACATTAATAGATATCCTTGGGCAGGCAGCATAAAACAGGCCAATCAACTAAAGGAGTCAAGTTTTGTCAAAAGTTCAAAATATCTCTAACTTGTGATTTCTGTAATCATGTGTCATTAGCCTGGGGAGATAAAGTGAATGAGAACAATTCTAATTGCTCAAAACCATGACATATGCTCCACATCCCAGGTAATCTATTTAAAAGTCTAGATTTCTTCCTTTGAATTTTAATGTGTTTGACTTTGAGTCAGTATGGAATCCTCCCTCGCCTGACATGTGGCTTCTGTCTGAAACAGCTCTCAAAATGTATCTAAGGCTTCAAGCCTGGCTACAGATCAACTAGGCCTTCTTAGATAGGATTTATAATTCTGGATATACTGGATCTAGGACAGGGTCCTCATCCTGGGTCCACAGATAAAATTTAAGGTGTTCATGATCTTTTTTTTTTTTTTTTGGTGTTCATGATCTTAAATGGGAACAATTAAATGTTTGTTTTCACTAATGTCAACCCCAAATACAGCATTTCCCTCAATTATGAATCTAGGCAACAAACTCCATTAATATTAGCTATATCCTATGACTCTGAACTTTGCCAGCAAAATAAATCAAAGATTCTCTCATGTATTATTATAGTTGTTTCAGTTATCTTGAAATATTGTTTATGTTCATCATTACTTTGAAATTATGAGTTATTAAAAGAAATAGGTTGTACATGATCAGTCTTCCTATCTACAGACACACGTCCAAAAAAGCTGGACAGTTATCTAGGCAACTCTGCCCCCCAATGTGGGTCAGCCACTAGCCCATGACATCCTTCCTTTTCACCCTGTGACTAGTCACATACACTGCTTAGCATTCTTCTCTAACCACGGTTGTTAAATAATCAAAACATGAGAGGAGGTAACATTTTGCAAAACTAGACAGTTCAAATGTACATTCGTAACCCTCCATAAGGGGGTGCATCTGTTCTTCCTGGAATTCTGGAGGTTACCATGGGTGTCCTCACCTCATGGGTGTCTGGTGGGGTTGATGGAGGAGGAACAGAGTGTGGACACAGACACCAGAGACTGGTACAAGCCTGGGTAACACTGATTTGGAAGTCTGGGGCTCTAGCCTTATGGACAGGGCCGTGTTGTGAAAGGTGGAGGCTTCACAAAGTTATTATTTTGGGAGTAGGTGACGTATGAACATGGCATAAAATTTTAAAGATCCAAAATGGAATTAGTGAAAGTCACTCACCTTACTCCTGCCCCTCAGCTACCCACGTTAGGGGTAGGTAGCGTTAGGGAAGAATTCCCCAGTGACAGCAACTGCTATCAGGTTTAGGGGCATAACTCTCTTATCTATTAAATTTGTATACACAATCAACACATACACATTACACACTACCGTGCCTCCACTATGGCAAGAGCTTCTTAGTTTTTGAATATCATGAAAAAATGCCTTATATTATAAAAATCAATTACAATATAAAAATCTCCTCGATGGTTCTCCTTGATGAAAATTATTTGAACTATTTGTTTTTTAGTGCTTCAGATGTCCAGTTCTGTATTTTAAATAAGATGTATGTATCTCTATTTCTTGACTCACCCACTTTGAATAGGATCTAGTCTTCTCCACTATGAAATGTTTCAGCCAAATCAGCCTACATTAACGAGTGTAGGCCCTCTCTTTGCATTTTTAAAATTAGTTATTCTTTTTTTGGTTATTTTCCATTCTTGTTTTGGTTATTTTTATAACTTTAACAACTGTTGCTTTTACAGTGTCAGTATTAATAACATTTGTTTTCTGTTCTATAGATATGATTAATTATTCCATGCATCATCCATATGTCCTTCTGAGTATTAACAATGATCAAAATCAGTACCATTTCATTATGTAAATATTATTTATTTCCAAATTAATTATTGTGATTGACCTCTGAGAGAAGGAAATAGAATATAAACTATTGCTACCCAAAGCAATATTAATAACAGCTATGTATGGAACTAGTATATATATATAATTAGTATAACTATATACATAACTAGTATGTATGGAACACCACAAATCCCAATTTATTTATTTTTAAAATGTGAATTTTTTTGAGATATAACTGATATATAACATTGTATAACTTTAAGGTGTACATGTGTTGATTTTGTACACTTATATATTACAGTATGATAACCATTGTAGTGCTAGCTAACATCTCTATCATATTATGCTATTAAACAACATCCCCAATTCCCCCTATCCTCTGCCCCTGGTAACTCTCTGTTTTTATGAGTTTGGCTTTTTTAGTTTCCACATGTAAGTGACATCATACTGTACGGTGTCACTTATAAGCGGAATCTACCGATTCTACTTTAAAAATGAGCACACAGAGGGGCAGAGTAGTAAGAAACTTGCCCAAAGGCCACAGAGTGTTAAGGAGAGGAGGGTGGACAGGATTTGAAACTAGGAAATACAATTCGAAAGCCCATGGTCTTAACCACTACACTGGTCTTGCCTTTGTAAGCAATAAAAGCAAATGGATTCTCTTGCTTTGCAGTCCATCATTTTCCTGTCTCCTAAAATTCCTTGTGGCAAAGCATATATGGAAACGGTTGAAGTAAAATGTAAGAGTAACCTTTGTACCTTTCCCATAACCATCATCCATCCCAAAGGAAACTAATGTTAACACTTTGGTCAATAGCTTTCCAGTCCTTTTTCCATGTAACTTAATGAGTTCACATGTTCTGTATTTTAACAATTGACTTGCTTTTTTGATTTGGAGATCTTCCCATATCAGCATATAAATATCTACTACATTCTTTTACAAATAGCAGTAAAACATTTCTTTATAAGGGTATGCCATAATATACGTAATTACTCCCTTATTGATGAATGTTTGAATTGTTTCCAGTGTTCACTATTACAAACAAAGCAGCCAAGAATAACCTAATCCTGTTTTTTGAGCATGTATGTGTTTTTCCCTAGGATAGGTTTATAGCAAAGAAACTGCTGTGTCAGGCACATTTAAAATTGTGATGACTCTGCTAAATTGTTTCTCCCTATACGCAACAGGCTTTCAAATTTATATTTCTTCCACATTGAATAAGAATGCTTGATTCTTTATAGCATCTTCAACATTTGAAATCATCCCCCACCTTTTTTTTTTTTTTTGTCAAGCAAATGGGCAAAAATTTTGGTATCTGATTGTTCATGTGCATTTCTTTTATTATAAATAAGGTTCACCGTCTTCTTATTGACATTTCACCATCTGTTTGTTGATATTTGTAATTCTTCTTCTGCAAATTGCCTGTTCATAACTCTTGCTTGTTTAACTATGGAGATACGGGCCTCACAGATTTTTAGGAAATCTATATATTTGGGATAATAATCTTTTATTTAGTACTTTGTATATATTTTCCTAAAATGTGTTACGTGTTCTTGGGGTTTATTTTTGGTCACACAGAATTTTAAATTTTTAAGTACTCAAATCTGTCACTCTAATGTAGGATGTCTCCATTAGCATCTCAAGCCCAAAATGTCTAAAATTACCTTTCCCACTGTTCTCCCGTTACCTTCTCTTGATCTTGCATTCATTCATTTCTTCAACAAGTGTTGCAAGGCCTATGGGACACTTGAGTTTTGTTTTTGTTTCTGTTTTTATCACAAGGGTGGGGGTGGCCGGCAAACTTCATGGGCAATGATTTTGTAATTTTTTTTTTTAAAGCAAGGGAGTTCAAAGAGATCTTTTAAAATGCAATTATCATGCACTCCACTTAGAAGCAGAAGACAGTAGATTGTGGGGATTGTCTCTTTCCAAGTTCCTGCACTGAAACATCGCAAATTACTAAGTGTGTTGCCTCAGGACAGACTTCTCAACTCTGATGTTGTCAAACTTTATTTGGCTCTCTTTAGCTCACTAATCTCCAAACCAGATCTCTTTTCAGCCCACAGAGAACCCGTTTTTATTTATTTATTTATTTATTTTTTATTTTATTGTGAGCACAACAGGAGTGGGAAGCATACCGAAAGAACAGTGCAACCTTCCACATGAACCCAGGGCAGGTGCTCCCTCACTGTGGTTGAAAAGGTTCCTGAGTCTTCCCCATGCTGGGTGGGGTTGGGAGGCAAACCCAGGGGAAACTATCAGTTTGAAAAATGGGGTCTCTTTCTTTCCTTCTTGGGATTTTTCTCCATGCTTCCTCCTCCTCCTGGTCCTCCCATTGGTCCTGTCAAGGAAGGAAGCATATTGTTTCATATTCATTCTTTGTCCTCCCCCAACTCCCAAGGATGTCCTTTGGGGAGCTCACAATAACTTCCCATTGCAGACAACTTGACAATATGGAAACTGGGTTGACTCAAACCTGTGAATTTCTTTTTCTGAAACCTTAAGATGCCATGGGGTCCCCCAGCTGATTTCATAAATTTGGTGTCACATTGTAAATCAAGCAGCTGCAGAGTGTCCGGAACATCTACTTGGTTCTGCTATTCTCTTTACGACAAAAGGAAACTAACTCTAAAGAGATCAGTGAGATGTGTATATTGACAGTAAGTGCCTGTATGGATCAGAAATACCAGGATCTTTTGCTTCTTAAAAATAACACACACACACACACATACACACACACACACACACACACACAGCTTCATGGAACTCTTCCTAAAGGATCAAGTAGTACAATAAGCAAGTGAATAAGCAGTAGTACCTTGGAGGTTACTGGAAATCTCTATCTTTAGTAACTTATTTATTTATTTAAAAAAGATTCTATTTATTTGTTTATTTATTTATTTATTTATTTATTTATTTATTTATTTGAGAGAGGCAGAGAGCAAGCAGAGTAGGAGCAGAGGGAGAGAGACAAGCCAACTCTGTGCTGAGCACAGAGTCCCAGCACAGGGCTCGATCTCAACACCCCGAGATCATAACTTGAGCTGAAATCAAGATTTGGACATTTATATATTTATTTATTTTTAAAGATTTTATTTATTTATTCATGAGAGTCGCAGAGGGAGAAGCAGGCTCTATGCAGGGAGCCTGACGTAGGACTCGGTCCTGGGTCTCTAGGATCAGGCCCTGGGCTGAAGGCAGCACTAAACCACTAGGCCACCAGGGCTGCCCCAAGATCTGGACATTTAAATGACTAAAACACCCAGGCACCCCACATCTTTAGTAATTTAAAGAGGCAGGAATGGAAAATACATAGCAAACGAGGGAGCAAGACAGGAACTGTTATCTGTAACTACTATGGCATGGGAGGCCATTTTCTTTAACAAAATTACATTTATTTTCCCTTCTTATAGACCACTGTATCAGGTTAGGCTATGCTGCTGTGACAAACACTGCCTTCCCTTAATTTCTGTGACTTAACATCACAAAGGTTTGTTTATGGTTCACCCAAGCTTGATTGGGGTCAGGTGACCCTACTGAGCAATTGACCTCCATGCATGGGGAAGAGAAATGGAGTGCCAGAAAGTTGCCCACAGCCCTTAGGGGTCAATTATGTAAGGCACATATATTGTTTCTGCTCACTGCCAGAACTAGCCACATGGCCACACCTACTGCAAACATGTAGAAGAATCCATGGATGCTTGGCAAGTAGTAAATGTCTCAGATACCCCAAGCTATATTTGACAGATATAATAAAGGTAATATTTTCCTGTTTTTGCTTAATTTTTAACTTTCAACTTAGCAACTGTCCCTTTCACTCTCTATCTCCTTTCTTTTTCACTCCTACAACCAATAACCATATTTGGATGTTAAAAATTATTCTTAAAAAGGGGAGCCTGGGTGGTTCGGTTGGTTAAATGTCCAAATCTTGATTTCAGCTCAGGTCATGATCTCAGGGCTCTGAGGTCAATCCCTGCATTGAGCTCTCTGTCTCTGTCTCTCTAAAAATAGATAAATACATCTTTTAAAAAATTAATCTTGGGGTACTCAAGTGGCTCAGTCAGTTAAGCATCTGCCTTCAGCTCAGGTCATGATCCCGGCATCCTGAGATGGAGCCGCTTGTCAGGCTCCCTGCTCAGTGGGGAGCCTGCTTCTCCCTCTCCCTCTGCCCCTTCCCCTGCTTGTGCTTTCCTGCTCTCTTTGCCAGATAAATAAATAAAATCTTTAAAAAATTTAATCTTAAATGAAAGGTAGAAAGTCAATATGATTTAAAAGGTGTGTGTGTAGCGGCACATGGGTGGCTCAGTTGGTTAAGCGTCCAATTAATGATTTTGGCTCAGGTCATGATCTTGATATTGTGGGATGGAAGCCCACATTTGGCCTGTGCTCAGCGAGTAGTCTGCCTTAGATTCTTTCTCTCCTCTCCTACTGCCCTTCCCCACACTTGTGCACACACTCTCTCAAATAAATAAAATCTTTTTTTTAAAAAAAAAAGGTGGGTGTGTAGAATATTTATGGACTATGTATAGTTCTATATGAATAAAGTTATTCTACTATGAAATACAGAGTCCTTAACTAAAGGTTCCCAAGCACACTGCTTCCCAGCCCCTTAAAAGTTTCTACAGTAGACCCTTTGGTCAGCTGTTCAAAGCCATCCTCACTGTACTGCCCTCCTGAGACTTTCAGGAAACCACCTGGGACACAAGTTAAATATACAGATTCTTGGCTCTCATGCGAAGTTCACTTAAACCAGAATTTCATCAGGGTAGGGCTCATTTTTAAAAGAGCTCCACAGATGATTCCAATAAATACTGAAATTTGAGAAAGGCGAGCTTGTATTAATCCTCCCAGGAGTATATGCATATTTTAAAAGGATAGCTGGAAGAAGAAAATGTTTCCTATGAAGGAATGATTTACTAAAAGTTGAAATTTGAACACTAGTCAGGGAGTGGGCTTTGGGTGAAGCCCTTCCTACGTTCAGTCATACTGAGTATGTTTGCTTATTCAGCTATGTGAAGTTGGCATGTATAATTGTGTTGTTTTGTTGGTTTAAAAGTGTCTTGTTCAGATATCCTACTGTGTTCTTGTGTTGTGTCTATTGGGTTTTACTCACAAGGGGTAGTTCCCTAGTATGGCTTTTCATTTTGAGGTATAAGTTCATCTTTAGATGGAGCTATTTTTTCCTCTGTGGGTATCTCTGACCCTGGAATGAGGAAGCATCCTTATAGAGTAGAGTGTTTTTGCTTTATTCCATCAGGTGTCCAGTTGGGTGTATTTGCATAGGACCATTTCCCTGGGGTTAACATCATGGTAGCATGCAGGGAACGGTGAACTTGAGATCTCTAACTCGCACATGGCATAGCAATGTAGCTTTTAGTTCTGCACATCCAATGGCATGAAAGGGATATACTTCCTTGCCATTCAGTAGGCCCTATTATATGGTGTTGTTTTTCTAAATCCTTCTTTCTCAAAGCAAATAACCTTTCCAGGGTCTGTTTCAAGGCCATTTTTAGCCTCTCAAAATTCTTACATTGTCTCTGGTACCATTAGCCCTTTTCCCTGGACAGCCATGGCATCAACTTGAAGCTGTAACTGTAGCTTTTAATTTCCTTTTTTTTGTTTCCTGATGCTTAAAGATATTCAAATATTTATTTTGAATTCAGGTTAGAATTTTTTTAATGGTTATATTTTATCCACTATGTGTTTAGAGCCTGGCCAGGAAGAAGGCATGTACTAACAGTGTTTCAGTCTGCCATGTTCCCTAAATTTTTAAAATATTTTTTGGAGATATGTTTCTCTGCGGTTAGTCATGTTCGTTTGCTTTGTGCCACCACTGCTGTTTTGTTTGGTGAATCCCTTTGGTCTTGGACAATATTTAATGTCAAAGAGGTCTCATTTCAAGCAGAAAACAGACCATTAATCACAGTCTCCTGTGGAATTTAGTTCATTTTCCTCCCATAGCTCATATCACACTGTATTATGGTCAGTTCCAGACCATACGTTTCCATACCATATGCTTCCAGGGCCAGTAAGCAGATATCATTAATCTTTGTATCTTCAGTGTTGGAAGAATGTCTAGCACCCAGAATGGGTCAGAAAAATGTTTCTATTACTGGTTGTTAGACAGGAAGCCTTGCCATTGAGGATGGTGATGGTGAGGGGATAAGGATGGTGATGACGATGGAGATGTGATGATGATGTGTGTTACCACACAAGAAGAGCCTCATAGAATTCTGGTTCTCCAGTGAATGGTTAGAATGTCCTTCTTAGTTTATTGGATTTTTAAGTGCTATTAATGGCTATTAACTAGTCTGTGTAGATTAACACCTGCTCCCTGCCTAGATGCACACACAGCCATTAATTGCAGAGAAGAACCTCCCCCCAGGGATTGGAAATGCATACAAACTCAGAGAGGGACTTGTCTTCTTGTTCTCAGTGATGGACTTGGATCCTCAAAAACATGCTCCCAGGCCATCTGCCACACACTCTGCTTGCCCACCTGCCTCCTTTACTCCTTCCCTCCTTCTCTCCTTTTTACCTCTATAGGTGAAAGTGCTTAACTGAGATAAACATAATGATTTATTAATAAATATTTGTTGAGTGAATTCTTTTCATTATCTTTAAAAAGTCAAAAATATTGTCTCCCTTACATTTTCATACAGAAGCAGCCTCTAAAGTATAAACTAATGATAATGGTTAACACTAAGCCCATCATTACCCATCAGGTATTTGTTGCTAAGAATTTTACACCTATAGAATCATTTCATCTCAGAAACCACCTGACGTAGACGACATATATGTTGACTCCTACTCACCTCAGCCAGAGAGTAATTCCTCCCAGGTCACACACCCTGTAAATGCTAGAACTGAGCTATGAGTCCAGGCTGCCTCATTATAATTGTTGGACCACAGTTCAAGCATTACTCATCTGCTGAAGAACACTCCACGTTGGAGTGGCCACCAGGCCCAACCACACAGTTGGGATCCTTATTTTTTAGTCAAGAGCAATGTAGAGGGATAGAAGGTGCTGGGTCCCTCAGCCCCTCCCAGGTAGTCAGATTCAGGAAGGAGATAGGGAATCAAAGCAGGGAGGTTTTCTGTGGCAAGACTGTATCTGAAAGCTTCGGTCAGTATTAAGTATTTGTGATCCAAGGATCTCGGACCTTTCTGATTTCCAGAATAGGATTATATTTTGAGAGCATAATGATAAAAAATATTGAAATATTAATATTAGAAAGATAAGGTAATAGTCTCAAGGAATATTCAAATTAGGTTTCTTTAATGATCTGAAATAAATGTTGAGATGCAAGCAAGTCTATTTTGTAGTTAAAAAGAGAGAGAGAGAGACAGAGACAGAGAAAGAAAAAATGCTAACCTTAATACAGGCTCTAGGGAAGCTGGCAGTCTCTCTGTGTGAGACGTCTAGCACCACAGATAAGAAGTTTGGCTAAGGTAACAGTTTCAGAAGAGATGATACTTACCCACTCTGACTGCTCTGGGGACCAGGATCTAGACTATAAGTACACAAGTTTGTGTGTAGGGTTCATTAGACCAGACATCTATTCATTACGGTACCTGGTAACTCTGTGTTAACAAAGACTAGGTAAAGGACAGGGGAGGTTCCAAGAAATTTTGTAAAAATGCTTATACACATTCTTTGGCTCTTTTTCTGGCTTATTTCCCTCCTGTTGACTGAAATTTAAATAACAATTGGAGATCCAGCAGCCATCTTGGACCATGATAGAGGGAATAAAAAGGGTGAGCCTGGACCCTTGAACTCCTGGACAGCACATTTGGTCCTGGGCTGCTTTGGTTCAGATGAGAAAAAAAATGTCCTTTTAGCTAATTTGAGTTATGTTAGTTTGGGTTTTATCCCACATGCACCTAAACGTAATTGTAATTGACCAATCCTGTACCAAGTGATTCCCAATGGATATTACACAGTGCGAGATGAAAAGAAGTAGAAAGTACTTACTGATTCAGTCACTTTGCAGTTAGCAGACCAGACCACAAAATCCTGTCTGAAAAAAATGGTGGGAGTGCTTGCTTTGCTTAGATACTCTCCCCTAAGTTCTTTGCCTTGCTGATTCCTTCTCATTGTGATATGGAGGAGGTGAAAGACTTTGTCACTTTTTATGGTGCTTCCACTTCTCACCATCTGCCTTTTGCCAGGTGCCTTTGCTGCTTTGTTCAGAGAAAGCCAGGTTCCTGATTGTTCCATTACATGTTGTGTAAGATAAGAATTTGGTGGGGCTCATCCCTTGCATTACAGCAAGTGTGTGTGTGTGTGTGTGTGTGTGTGTGTGTGTGTGTGTTTGTGTTTCTCTGGAGGGAGAGACTGTAGTGGATGAAGATAATGAGGATGGGAGGGGCAACAAGGATGCTCTGGTACAAAGTCCACTTTGCTGTTCAAACAAGCAGATCTTCCCTCTAGACCAGCCAACTGTAAGTGTATCTAAGATAGAAACTAAGGATGAGTGTAATTAAAGTTCATAAACATATTAGGAACAAGAAATTGCAAGATGCAGTGTGAGGGCATTTACACTGAAGGGTTTGCAATTACCCGTACTGATAGAGAGGGATCTTATCGCTACTCCTCTAGGCCAGAATGTAGCTGCTTCCTCCTCGTGAGTATGATGGTATCTCTGTGACTTGGCTCTGAAACAATTCCTGCTTAGAAGCTGATACTGCACTTGCAAAAATGTGTTTTTAATCTTTGAATAATGACAGTACACCATGAGAGTCTTGAAATGGTTTCTTAACTTGGGCAACTTTGTACTACTCTGGCCTTGTAATAGTTGGTGTATGTGAAGACTTTTTTGAAGAATTGTGCTTGGGAGAAGACATTGGCAAGTATGTGCTTAGTTATGTCTTTTAGGGCAGCATAAACAAATAGGGCACAAAAGTAATACAAGTTTTTATAATTTGGGACATGTGGGGAATATCACATGTAATTATGTTCATAGCAGTAGCAGCATCAACCATAGTCAACATATATGTTGGATACTTTCTAGGCACTTCTCATATACTAACTCGCCTAATCCAATAATCCCCAAAGGCAAGTGCTATCAGAACCTCATTCCAATTTTCAAATGAGGAAACAGAGGCATTTAAAGATTAATTTGTCCAAGGTCAAACAGGTGATACAGGTGGAGCAGGGATTTGAACATGGGGATGTATCCCAGAGTCTAAGCTCTTACCCCTTACAGAGACCATCTCTTTCTTGACATTGAATGAACACACACACGATGTTGAAGGAACCTCAAAGTGTCAAGTTATCCATCTTCACATTTCCCACAAATAATTCTCTTCAGTGCTTATGACAGTGACTTTTGCATGATTTTAAACAATCACAGATAGTAAGGATTATTCTCCTTCTCTAAAATTAGAGTTAATACCCTCTGCAACTTTGGATAAGTAAATTAACCTTTCCAGGCTTGGGTTTGCTTATTGCAGACCTGGAATCACTAACAGGGAGACATCAAGTAAGAGGAGTATATAAAATGCCTATGTTCGATGGGACTCCTCAGTTGTCAGTGGCTGAAAACGCAACTTAAATCGATGTAAGCAAAATAAAGTGGGAATTCTTTGCTCTTGTAACTGAGAAGTCACAGGGTGAACCTCAGATTGGATTCACAGCCAAATGGAGTGATCTTTTTTCATTTGCATTGTTGTGTCTGTACTTCTCAGTTGCATTTTCCACTTTCCTTTTTTATTTTTAATTTTTTAAAAGATGCATTTGAGAAAGAGCAGAAGAGAGGCAGAGGGAGAGGGAGAGAGAGTCTCAAGGAGATTGCATGCTGAGCACAAAGTCTGACTCGGGTGAGAGGGGGGCTCCATCCCACGACCCTGAGATCATGACCTGCCCTGAAGTCAAGAGGCAGACCCTTCACCGACTGAACCACCCATGCGCCCCACTCTTTCCTTTTTTAACCTGGCTTCATTTTCAGGTTTCAAGTGAGAGAAAGATGCCTCCAACCTCACCTGCAGACCTAGATGGAAAGCCAGGGCTGTGGGATTAGCGGGGATTAGCTCTGATGAGCTCGGACTGGCTCGGCCTGAGTCACATGCCCGTCCTCCAACCAATCACTGCCACTCAGGAAACTGCTTGCTCTTATTGGCCAGGCATTGGTCATTTGCTCCAGTGGAGGGCGAAGTCCATGCTGCCTCAGGCATGGAGGCTGAGAGTGGGGGTGGGGTTTCCCTGGAAGCAAAGTCAGGATGCTTGTCTTTGTGATGCTGAGGCTCCGTGGATGCAGAGCACCAGACCCCACTGTCCTGTGAGGAGAGTGTCTGACCCTTGTGAGGAGCTCAACCAATGCTGTTTCCGGGCCTGTTGTGTTGGGACTCACAAGATGCCATTACAAAGCATCTTCCTCAGGACTGTGTCAACTGGAATGGCATTGGAGAACTTTGCTGTTTGCTTTGTTTTTAAATTTGAGTAAGTTTGACATAAAACGTCGTATGAGTTTCAGGTGTACAATTCAGTGATTCGACAAGTTTATTGTTACACTCCATTCACCGCAAGTGCATCTACCTTCTGTCCCATTACATGGCTCTTATAATATCATTGACTATATTCTTGATGCTGTGCCTTTTTGGAGAACTTTGTTTTAATGGGGCAATAGATGTCATCATTAGAAGGGCAAGAATTACATCCTTACCTTGTTTTTATTCAACATTTCCTTCCACTCCCACTCATTTCCCCAGTGATCCTAAAAGCCTTGCACATCCTTTCTTCTGATAAGAAGGCCAGAGATCAAGTGGTGATAATGTATCTACCATATCTTATCAGGCAGTCTGCCAGCAAGCCATCACTAATGTCCAGCATCTCGATTCAGTGCAGACATGAAGGAAAATTGTGATTGCGAGAAAGAAAACCAGGAATCCAGACTTTCCCGCTTATCTTTACTGTAACTAATTGAGTTAGTCATTCAGTGTTAATCGTTTATTTATTCATTTAACAAATATTTATTAAATACCTCCACTGTGTCCAGCTCTATGCAGGTACTAGGACTTGGGAGCTCTCCCCCTTAAAAAAAAAATAAACTAAAGAAGTTTATTTAGTTTATTCCATTTTCTTTACTCTCTCCCATCATGAAAAAACTTGGTGTCTGAGCTGAGTCCTAACCAGTCCAGAGGTTTTACTACTATACCCATCTGCTTTTCAAAATGTGCCCTTGAAATCCCACATTTCCAAGGGGGGAGCTATGAGGTCTTCCATGGAGCTGGGAAGGAGAGGATGGATAGGTGAGCTATCCTTCTTTTATATCTTGGAGTTATTTATAAAGATGTCTTTGGAGAAAGAAGCACACATACACACACACACGTTGGAATCAGGCAGGCCTGCACTTCAGTTCTGCCCCTGTCTAAGCATGTGACCTTGGGCAGGTCAGGTAATCTCTATGGATCTGTTTTCTCATCAATTAAAATGCATATGGTAATAAATACCTCATAGAACTCTTTAATAGAACTTTGTAGAACATGGTGAGGATTCATGGAGATTCGTTATGTGAAAAGTATCTGATATGGTGCCTGGCACATAGTAGGATTGCAAGGAGAATGAACTTAATAAAAGTTCATTCTCACCCCCTTCTCCCTCCTCCCTTCCTTCCTGCCTTCCTCTTTCCCTCCCTTCTGACTCCACTTGGCAGGCAGCTGGTGTCAGATGGTGCTCATATGGCTTGAACTGAAGCTGATCCCAGATGCAGCAGCATCTACATTATTGTTGCTCCACCAGCCTCTGAGCCCCCAGAGGAAGTGAGCACCCCCAGAAGATGCCAGGAGAGAGTGACAGTGACCCTTGAGAGGAGCGTCCCCACCTTGCTCAGCAGTATAACCTGGCCCTATTTGACCTTGGCTGCCACCTGAGAAGCTACACTCCTGGGAACATCAGGATGCTGGCTTCAACCGCGAGCTGAGGGTGGGGGCAGAAGAAATGCTTCTCTTTTTACTTACTTCTCTGCGGAGGAAACTCACTGTGCATACCATCCTGAGTGCGAACAGGGAGAACTGGCATCTATGTGGTCAGAAACATTTAGTGGCAGGCTACAGGTGCACAGGCAGCTTGGTTTAAGCACAAAGAGGGAGTTACTGGTTAAGCCACCTCGGAATCCAGAGGCTTCAGAAAGGCTGTATTCAGTGATGCAGCAGCGGCTTTAGAATCTCTCTCAATTTCACCTCTGCTTTCTTAGGCAAGTCCTCCTATTGCTGTGGCAAGATAGCCATTCACGATTCCAGGACTGCTTTCTGCCAGCTTTAGAATCAGAGCTAAAAGGGATCTTTTCTTTCTTACTGGTTCCAGCAAGAATTCCAACACAGAGCCATCTGCCCATCCCCAAACCCTTCACTGTGGGACGTGGAGTGCAGTTGTCTGACTGGCCAGGCCTCCTCCTAGAAGGGAGGTGGACCAAGAACAGGTGGTTCGAAAGGTAAGAAAAGGGGCTGATGCCAGAAGGAGTCAAAACAGGCAAATGTAGTGGGTACTTACTCTACGGCTTTTCTTATAAAATATCAAGACCTGACAAAGACAGGCTATGTGACAACATACAAAAAAAGGTATAGGATCTTTTCAGGCCCATGAAAAATCTAATTGAGTCTGTTTTCCCTGTTAAACTACATAGTAACAAAAATAATGAATCAAGGGTAAGTGTTTACTTTACCTTTGTTCCCACACCAATAAATGGCTTAACTGGCCATCAGCGAAACACAGCATGACGCTGTTTAGTGATGCTTAGTTTTATGTGTCAACTTAGCCAGACTATAGTGTCTATATTCAAACACTTATATCTATAAGTACTTCATAGAGCTATTTAATAGAAGCTCATAGAACATGGTGAAGATCCAGTAAGATAAATTATGTGAAAAGTACAATGCCTGGCACATAGTAGGAGCTTAATAAAAACTTATTTTCGGGCACCTGGGTAGCTCGGTGGTTGATCATCTGCCTCTGGCTCAGAGTGTGATCCCAGAGTCCTGGGATTGAGTCCCACATCCGGCTCACCACAGAGAGGGAGAGTCTTTCTCCCTCTGCCTACGTCTCTGCCTCTCTGTGTCTCTCATGAATAAATAAATAAAATCTTTAAAAAAATATTTTCATCCCCTTCCCCTTTTCTCTCTCTCTCTCTCTCTCTCTCTCTCTCTCTCTGTCTCTCTCTCTCTATATATATGTGTGTGTGTGTTTGTGTGTGTGTATGTATAATGCATAGATGTATATGTAATATATAAGGAGAGAAGGATGTGTGTATATATATATGTGTGTGCGTGTGTATACAAATATTACATATTTATATATAGAGAGAATACATTTTCTACTGGTTGTGTTTTTCTGGTAGAACCCTGACTGATACTCCGTAAAATGTCAGAATATGGTCTGCAGTTGAAAAATAACATTGGCCATGGTGTCACTCAGCTTTTAAGTCAAAGCTGAGGCAGCAGCCCATACCCTTCCATGTACAAGCCATGTAACTTGATTAAACCTCTGGTGTAGTAGCCTCATTAACATATTATCACAGCAAAGGTACCACATTTTGTGGGTCCCCAAAACACAGAGTGTCACTGTAATACTGGGAACAAAGACTTGCTAATACTTGAAAGATAGCACCTTTCTCCTGAGGAATATAAACCTGTTCACAGGCATTAGCTCAGGAAGCTTGTGATGATAATGAGGTAGGTGGCAGATATGACCAACCCCATTTTACAGACTGAAATTGGGGCATGGGGATGTGACTTGGCCCAGAGCTATGCCAAAACTCAGGGATGGACTAAGATTAGGAGAAAAAAAAGCTTGCAGGCCCAGGGCCAGTGTCCAGCCCATTGGAGGCATAGTCCCCCGGCCTCTGTGTGGAAATCGCCTGGGATCATGAAAATGCATATGCCCAGGCCCTGCCCTAGAGGTTCTAGAAAGTGGATCAAGGAGTTTGCCACTGTGGCAGACTCCTTGGCTGGGTCTCAGCATTAAAATTTGAGAATGACTCATGAGGTGTACTTTTACACTTTTGTCTCTATCTTCACTGGCTTTGTGGGAATATACCCTGAAAAATTTAGGAGGAACTTGGCAACTGGTTCAAGTAGGAAAGAAAACCTGAAAGAAAAAAACAAAACAAAACTTAGTTTACTTTCTTTTTAAAAAGCAGACTTTTAAGTGCTTCTCATTGTTTTCAAAGAGCTGTTTGAAGCAAATGAGGCTGTCTGTGAGTCACTGGTGGGTATATTCTATCAGCTACCTATACTTGTTGATATCCGTATAATGTGTTTTGAGTTTTTAGCCCCCTGCCCTCATCTGCCAGAGACCTCTCCCACTGCTTCCCAGATGTCATCTGGGTGCTTGAACCAAACAAATGCATGTGACCTTTGTAAGCTAAGGATGATTTTTTTGGTCGAGTACCACTGGCAGAAGTTGTCCAGTGGCTCTTAAGCTGTCTCAGACCAGGGGAATGTCTGATGGGGGTGGGGGGCCACCTCAGCAACTATCATCTGATTCACTGACCAAGCCAACTCAGCTGGCAGAGAGGCAGACATCGATTGGGCTTGTAGCTCTAATGTTCTCTTTTGCCATTGTTTTCTTTTGTAGAAGTTTGACCAAAGGAGGTCTGTATAATAGAAGTTCTTAAAAGCAAGAAAAGCTTACTTTTCTGGAAAAAGAGATAGGCGCTGTTGGAACAATAAATAGAATCTAGAAGGTTACTGCACACACTGGCAGTGTTCCTAGGAGGCCTCTGTAAGCATAAAGCCCTGAAGGTCTAAGAGAGAGGAGAGGTGTAGGTGGCGAGTGGCAGGATCTGCCCTTGGAGTTAGCACCTGTCCCCACCCACCAGCCCTCAGTTAATCTGCTCTTTACATTACCAGGCAGGGGAGGGACAGAGATGGGATGAAATGTGAGAGCTCCTTCCCATTAGAAGAAAATGATTCACAAAGCCTTCTTATGTAAAGAGCCAAAATGATTAAATGTGGGTTCTGTCCCTGGAACTCCATTTTATGCTCTCCACCTCCAATGTACCAACATAAATGATAAAAGTTGAGATGAAAGTCATATATACTTTCACAAACACTTCAATACATAAATTCAAACCAAATGGCGTGAGCACTCTGTTGTAATTGCAAGAAACTGGATGCAACACAAACACCCATTTTGTGTAGAAATGTTTAAACAAATTATGAAGTATTCACCTGATGAAATTTCACGTAGCTGGTAATCAAATGAGGTATTTCTGTATGTATGGGCATAGATAATACATAGCATATATTTTTAAGCAAATCATAAAAGGATATAGTCTGATTCTACTTTGTAAAAATATTAGCAACCAGGCATGTTAGCATATGCATCCAAAGAGAAATTTGGAGGAATATGCACCTCATGGCTAAAGAGGTTTGAGACTACAGCAGTTATTTACTTTTTACATTAGAAATTTCTCTTACATTTGAATTTCTTATAAAGAACACAATTACTTTCTTAACAGAAAGAGTAAATTTTAAACGTTGAATAAATGAAACACAGAATTCCCCCAGAGGAGTTTTTTGGCCCAGGCTAGACTGGTTGAGGTTCTTATTATGCTGGTTCAGTGCAGTCTGGATGAAAGATGCTGTGCTAACTTGACGGGATGAGCACTGGGTGTTATTCTATATGTTGGCAAATTGAACACCAATAAAAAAGAAATTTATAAAAAAAAAAAAAGATGCTGTGCTAGTTTTGTTCCTGGTAAAGCAGGCGCTGGGACAGCTGGGTGGAGGAACCCATCAGAACCCAAGGCTGGCACAACAAAGTCTCAGCCAGTCCAGTGGGAAGCACGGGGTGCCCATTACACAAGCCTTATGCTGGGGCCTCCTACTGAGCCCTTGGATCACTGCCTTGCACATTTATTGTCTGGGGGCCGGCTCAGGGCAGGGTGGGGGTGGCCTGGGCAGGAAAGCTGGTCCGGACCCTCAAAAAATTAATAATACCTGGAAGCTGTCTGTTAATGAGGCTCCTGGGAGCCACAGGGCCAATACCTGCTTGAAAGGTGGTCTGAGCTAAGCATTCAGGCTTCTGCCGTGATACCTTTTTTCCCCTTCTCCTGCAGGCTTGGGTGTAAAGTGGTAAAGGTCGTGTAAAGGTGTAAAGGTAAAGGTGGTTGGGACTGAAGTCTTCCACTTACTCTAGGCTGTGGTACTTTTCAGAGAGCTTTCTAACCATCTCAACTCTGGTTCAGTTACATTTTGAAAATAGAGTTTAAAAAGCAGCTTATTGTATGTGAAAGTTATAAGGGGTAAAATCACTGATATTAGTCAGAGTATATAGATACTGTGGGAAAAAAAAAAAAGAATTCAAGTGAGTAAGTTTTAGAGGTCTTATTGACTTTATTCGATGACTCATGAATGGGGCAGCATCCAACCTAACAGACAGAAAGGATATCTGAAGAGCGGTACAAGGCAAGAAATTTTATTTCTGTTTTTTTTTTTTTTTAACATTTTACTTATTTATCTGACAGAGAGAGAGAAAGAGTGCACAAGTAGGCAGAGTGGCAGGTAAAGGGAGAGGGAGAAGCAGGTTCCCCACTGAGTAGGGAGCCCGATGGGAGGCTCGATCCCAGGACCCTGGCAGATGCTTAACTGACTGAAGCACCCAGGTGCCCCTAGGCAAGAGATTTTATAGGCAGAGAGAGCAGGAATGACTTAGTTGTAGTAGGCAAAAAAGTGAAACTGTTATTGCAAAGTTACTTTCCTTATAGGATTTATCAGGCAAGATTACTTACCAATTTTAATGCTTGTGATTTCTGATTGACTGGTTTAAGATTTCATTTCTGGGAGAGTCAAACTGCAATTAAATTAAGTCTCAGTTTGATGATGTGAAGCTTAACATAAGCGACCCCATGTTGGGCTTGTTCTTTTGTTTTTAACAATATATGCCCCAGTTTTCAGCAATGTATGTTTACTTTCATGAACTCCTCCACATGGTTTCAGAGAAGGTCTTGGAAATTGTCAATGACAAATACTTAAATATAGAAACACTTCACATTGGTTAAAGTTAACAGCCTTCAGAGGAAGTTTACTATTATTATCGTAGCTTCATGGATGAGGCAACAAAGGCACAGAGTAGAGTGAGGATTTGAACCCAGGGGGGTCTGGCTTCAGAGTCTTTATTTGTAGATACCACAGAGAACTGCTCCTTCAACTAAGGGTGTTGATCACAAGTTGCAGATGTAGCATGTCCAGAGGAAGAGGTATCTGTGGTGTTAGATAAGAACTACCTACCAAGACAGGGGGCATAGAGGATACTCGAGGAACGGCCGTGGGGCCCTGGCCACAGATTGGGGTGGGGCAGACCACCCATAGGCAAAGCTTGCTGTGGTGATCGGTGCATTAGCCTTCATTCACCTCTCATATGTCAGACTTGCCATAGAATGGAGAGACACTTGAATTAGGTGTCTCCAAATGGAGCAGCTTCACCTTCAAATATAATGGGATGGTTTTTGCCTTGGAATTTGGTGGGAAAGCCCTATTTCTGTGTCCTGAGAAGTCCCTTGGACTGGTCACAAAATCTATGAGGTTCTATATGATTTTCACAGTTCTTCATCTGTCTTTGCTCTTATTCTCTGGGTAAATGGAAGTATGGGCTGATAAACAACTTTTTCAAAGACTTGCCTTTCGCCTTTTGTATCTATTCTTAAGTAGTCTTGGGCAAAAATTCTATTTCAAAAAAAATTATTGAGAATCTTAATTACCGTTATTGAAATTCAAACTCAACACAGTATTCCTTATTGCTCCAATTATGAACAGTGGTCATAAATAGGATCACTTATCTAGAAAATTATTAAAAATTCATTGTACATGAAAGCCTCAAAAGTCCTTGAAAGGCAAATGTTAGGTAAAAGCTGTTCCCATGACATCTCCTCATCCTCATTGATCACTTTCTTCCCATTTTCTAGGAGATAAACACCTGTGTTGAACAGCAATCTTCTTTAATAATTTCAACAGAACTTTTCAGAAAAACATGTTGATAATTCTCCACCAGTGATTGGAATTTTTCCTGAATCCTGATATGCTAATCAGTCACTCTTGACGCAATCAAACAATCTTTGCCAGTCAAACATTCTCTTGACTCTACTTTTTCTAAAATATCTGAAGAGTGAAGGTGTCTTTGCACCTTAATCTGTCAACTCATGACCTAGCTCATCAATAAAAAATAAATTCTGTGGATTCCATTGGCTTAGTGTCAATCTGTTGGTCAACACTATCTGTTAGTTTACTGGTCAAGTCATTAGGGAGTTGTACATTCATGTCTGGGATCTCATTTTTAATAGGCAAGAGATGACAGGGAAAAGGCATGTCATAATCACAAGCCTGAAAGATTGACTATATTATAAAAATAATTTAAGCTATGAACCTGTATCATCATCTTCGTGCTTGAATAGCAATATATGATATAATCCAAAACAACTAACTTAATATGTGACAATAATTATGATAAGAAGAAGACTCAGAAAAGAAGAAACAAAGATTTTCATTTTCCTAAAAAAATAATTTAATAATCATAGAATTCACTTGCTATAATATGAACTCCAGTGAAGAAAATGCTTTGTGGGATGGTTTGATATGCTCTTCCTCAGGCATCTGGAATGGGAAAATGTACTCCCTTATCCCCAAAATTGGAACTCAAATAGTGAAGACTGTGTCTTAGTCTGGAAAAGAGTGGCCTTAGTTTCAAAGAGTGGCCAATTATACGTAATATCTAATTCCGAAGAAATTCTAAGTGCTTTGCAATTTATTTTTGAAAAGGAAGTCAGAGAAAGAGCAAGTGGGACAGAATAAAATGGGGAGAGAAGGGGAAAGAAACAGATGATCTTTTTGTCCGAAAGCTGTTTGACACAAAGAATGTTGCTTTAAAGTGAAAATTGATGATTTCTACATTGCTGATAAATCTTGGGCTGGTCCTATGGAGGGAATGGAAACCAACATTACAATTTGCTGGTTCCATTTCTTACCCTCTAACAAATATCATTTCTCTGACAAGGCGGATGTTTTGGCTTTTTGGTTTTTTGTTTTTACTTTTTCATTTTGAGTAAGGCTGATTCAGCTTGCAGACATGAAGTTCAGGTAACCTTGCTGTTAAACTGAGGGAAAAGGTGAAGGGAATGAAATAGGGAAAATTTTACACCCAAAATAAAATATAAATATGAATCTGAATGAAAGTCTGGAGTAGAAAAATTTAAACTAAAAACTGAAATAGGAGTTATAACTTTTATAAAAGCTTTACAATTACATTGTGTTTTTTAGATTTGCAAAGAAATATATACTCACAAAGAAGGCGGGGAAAAACACTTTTTGACTACTTATATATAATTATTTATATTTGGGAATATTTAATTTTTTAAGATTTCATTTATTTATTCATGAGAGACAGAGAGACAGAAAGAGAGAGAGAGAGAGAGAGAGAGAGGCAGAGACACAGGCAGAGGGAGAAGCAGGCTCCATGCAGGGAGCCTGATGTGGAACTCGATCCTGGGACTCCAGGATCACTCCCTGGGCCGAAGGCAGGTGCTAAACCACTGAGTCACCCAGGGATCCCTTATTTTTTTTCCTTGAGAATAACTCTTTGACATAATTTCCATCCTCATATATGTATTTATGGTGTATTTATATTGGGGAAATTGAAATCTGGAGCTTAGAAGCTCTTACTTGTACCTTATCAAAAATGGTCCTGTTACTGGATAAAAAAAGCAAGAACCATCTATTTGCTGTCTACAATAGACTCATTTTAGACCTAAGGACACTTCCAGCCTGAAAATGAAAGGTTGGAGAGCCATTTAACATTCAAATGGTTCTCAAAAGAAAGCAGGGGTATCAATCCTCATATTAGATAAATTAGAGTTTATCCCAAAGATGGTAGTAAGAGACAAAGAGTGACACTATATCATACTTAAGGGTCTATCCAACAAGAAGACCTAACAATCATGAATATTTATCCCCCTAATGTGGGAGCTACCAAATATATCAATCAGTTAATAACCAAAGTAAAGACATACACTAATAGTAGGAGATATCACAACACTACACTTTCTGCAAATGATAGTTCTTCTAAGCACATCTCCAAAGAAACAAGAGCTTTAAATGATGCACTGGGCCAGATGGATTTCACAGATATATACAGAACTTTGCCTCCAAATGCAACTGAATACACATTCTTCTCAAGTGCACATGGAACTTTCTCCAGAATAGACCATATACTGGGTCACAAATCAGGTCTCGACCAATACCAAATTTTGGAATTGTCCCCTGCATATTTTTAGACCACAATACTTTAAAACTAGAACTCAATCACAAGAAGAAATTTGGAAGAAACTCAAACACGTGGAAGTTAAAGAGCATCCTGCTAAAAGATGAATGGGTCAACCAGGAAATTAGAATAGAATTAAAAAGATTCACAGAAACTAATGAAAATGAAGATACCACCATTCAAAAATCTTTGGGATACAGCAAAAGCAGTCCTAAGAGGGAAATACATCGCAATACAAGCATCCCTCAAAAGATTGGGAAAAACTCAAATACACAAGCTAACCTCACACCTAAAGGAATTGGAGAAAGAACAGCAAATAAAACCTACACCAAGCAGCAGAAGAGCGTTAATAAAGATATGAGCAGAACTCAATTAAATGGAGACCAGAAGAACTGTAGAACAGTTCTGTTTTGTTCTGTAGAACAAAACCAGGAGTTGGTTCTTTGAAATAATTAATAAGATAGGTAAACCATTAGCGAGACTTATTAAAAACAAAAGAGAAAAGACTCAAATTAATAAAATCACGAATGAAAAAGGAGAGATCAAAACCAATACCAAGGAGATACAAACGATTTTAAAAACATATTATGAGCAGCTATACACCAATAAATTAGACAATCTAGAAGAAATGGATGCATTTCTGGAAAACTACAAATTACCAAAACTGGAACAGGAAGAAATAGAAAACCTGAACAGGCCAATAACCAGGGAGGAAATTGAAACAGTCATTAAAAACCTCCCAAGACACAAAAGTCCAGGGCCAGATGGCTTCCCAGGGGAATTCTATCAAACGTTTAAAGAAGGAACAATACCTATTCTACTAAAGCTTTTCTGAAAGATAGAAAGGGACAGAATGCTTCCAAACTTGTTCTATGAGGCCAGCATCACCTTAATTCCAAAACCAGACAAAGACCCCACCAAAAAGGAGAATTATAGACCAATATCCCTGATTAACACAGATGTAAAAAATTCTCAATAAGATACTAGCCAAGAGGATCTAACAATACATTAAGAAGATTATTCACCATGACCAAGTGGAATTTATCCCCGGGATGCAAGGCTGGCTCAACACTCATAAAACAATCAATGTGATAGATCATATCAACAAGAGAAAAAAACAAGAACCATATGATCCTCTCAATAGATGCAGAGAAAGCATTTGACAAATTACAGCATCCATTCCAGATCAAAACTCTTCAGAGTGTAGGGATAGAAGGAACATTCCTCAGAATCTTAAAGGCCATCTAGGAAAAGCCCACAGCAAATATCATTCTCAATGGGGAAACACTGGAGAGCCTTTCCCCTATGATCAGGAACACAACAGGGATGTCCACTCTCACCACTGCTATTCAACATAGTACTAGAAGTCCTAGCCTCAGCAATCAAGCAACAAAAAGAAATAAAAGGCATTCAAATTGGCAAAGAAGAAGTCAAACATCTTTGCAGATGACATGATACTGTACGTAGAAAACCCAAAAGACTCCACCCCAAGATTGCTAGAACTCATACAGCAATTTGGCAGTGTGGCAGGATACAGAATCAATGCCCAGGAGTCAGTGGCATTTCTATGCACTAACAATGAGACTGAAGAAAGAGAAATTAAGGAGTCAATCCCATTTACAATTGCACCTAAAAACATAAGATACCTAGGAATAAACCTAACAAAGAGGTAAGGATCTATACCCTAAAAACTATAAGAAAGAAATTGAGGAAGACACAAAGAGATGGAAAAACATTCCATGCTCATGGATTGGAAGAATTAATATTGTGAAAATGTCTGTGCTACCCAGGGCAATTTACACATTCAGTGCAATCCCTATCAAAATACAATAGACTTTCTTCAGAGAGTTGGAACAAATAATCTTAAGATTTGTGTGGAATCAGAAAAGACCCCGAATAGTCAAGGGAATATTGAAAAAGGAATCCAGAGCCAGGGGCATCACAATTCCAGATTTCAAGTTGTACTTCAAAGCTGTGATCATCAAGATAGTATGGTACTGGCGCAAAAACAGACACATAGACCAGTGGAACAGAACAGAGAACCCAGAAATGGGCGCTCAACTCTATGGTCAACTAATATTTGACAAAGCAGGAAAGGCTATCCACTGGAAAAAGGACAGTCTCTTCAATAAATGGTGCTGGGAAAATTGGACAGCCACGTGCAGAAGAATGAAACTAGACCATTCTCTTACACCAGACACAAAGATAAACTGAAAACGGATGAAAGATCTAAATGTGAGACAAGAATCCATCAAAATCCTTGAGGAGAACAAAGGCAACACCCTTTTTGAACTTGGCCACAGCAACTTCTTGCAAGACACATCCATGAAGGCAAGGGAAACAAAAGCAAAAATGAACTATTGGGACTTCACCAAGATAAAAAGCTTCTGCACAGAAAAAGATAGTCAACAAAACTAAAAGACAACCTACAAAATGGAAGAAGATATTTACAAATGACATATCGATAAAGGGCTAGTAGCCAAGATCTATAAAGAATGTATTAAACTCAACAGCAAAGAAACAAGCAATCCAATCATGAAATGGGCAAAAGACATAAACAGAAATTTCCCCAAAGAAGGCCTACACATGGCCAACAAGGACATGAGAAAATGCTCCTCATCCCTTGCCATCAGGCAAATACAAATCAAAACCACAATGAGACACCACCTCACGCCAGTGAGAATGGTGAAAATCAACAAGATGGGAAGCAACAAATGTTGGGGAGGATATGGAGAAAGGGGAACCATCTTGCATTGTTGGTAGGAATGTGAACTGGTATAACCACTCTGGAAAACTGTGTGGAGTTTCCTCAAAGAGTTAAAAATAGAGCTACCCTATGACCCAGCAATTGCACTGCTACGGATTTACCCCAAAGATACAGATGCAGTGAAAAACCAAGGCACCTGCACCCCAATGTTTATAGCAGCAATGTCCACAATAGCCAAACTGTGGAAGGAGCCTCGGTGTCCATCAAAAGACGAATGGATAAAGAAGATGTGGTTTATGTATACAATGGAATATTACTCAGCCATTAGAAACGACAAATACCACCATTTGCTTCAACGTGGATGGAACTGGAGGGTATTATGCTGAGTGAAGTAAGTCCTTTGGAGAAGGACAAACATTATATGGTCTCATTCATTTGGGGAATATTAAAAAAAAGTGAAAAGAATTAAGGGGGAAAGGAGAGAAAATGAGTGGGAAATATAAGAGGGGGTGACAGAATATGAGAGACACCTAACTCTGGGAAATGAACAAGGGGTAGTGGAAGGGGAGATGGGCGGGGGGATGGGGTGACTGGGTGATGGGCACTGAGTGGGGTACTTGACGGGATGAGCACTGGGTGTTATACTATATGTTGGTAAATCGAACTCCAATAAAAAAGATACAAAAAACGGTCCTGTTATATCTAATTTATGTAACTTCAAAATAGGCATAATGAGCTGAGCAGTTAAAAGAGTTTCAGATGGGGTCTTTATTTATTAGGCTTTTGAGTTGCTATTTAAAAATCTGTGTATGTAAACTAGGAATTGGAGATTTTTTCCCCAAGAGTGGATATGTTTAAAATACATTGTGTTAGAAGTTTATATGAATCTTTCAGTGGTGATTTTGTTTGGCCCTTGTGTAAAGGTAGCTGAATTTTAACGAATCCAGCCTTAAAGACAATTGTTAAAAAAAATCTCTTTGGGCACAAATGACATCATCTTAAACTATTATGTTGACTCCAATGAGAGAATCAAAACCAGATGAGTTTAGTGGATTTGCAGATTACTGTCAAAATGTTCAACCCTCAGAGTTTCCGACTTTAACCAACACTCTGAAAGATTACTTGAAGTATTCAATAATAATCTTGACCTACTTTTGTTTTGAACTTAAGTGATAGATGATCAGAAGGCAATAGCACAGACATCAGAGCTGAGACACATCCGTTAGTGTGTATATGCAACAGCAAAGCAACCTTATGCTTTTCCCTTTCTTTGCTCATCAGCATTTTGAATATTTTAAAGTTCACTCCAGAAAATGCCATTAAAATTGAGAAATTGCTGGCCAATCCGAAAGCCGAGATTTGCTCTCCAAAACTGTGCTTTTGAAATGTCCTTGCAATTTCAGGCATTTGAATTTTGGTTTATTTTGTTTGTTTTCGGAGTATGGACAATATATTGTTCTTCTCCCACCACACTGAATTAGTGTGGCAACTATGCCATTTATATATGATTGAAAGGAACATTGAATTATATCTTCTCAGAAAATGACCACATCAATTCATTTAATTCTGTAAGTTGAATAAATAGCTTAAAAATACAGATTTTTGGGCAGCCCGGTGGCTCAGTGGTTTAGCGCCACCTTCAACCCAGGGCCTGATCCTGAAGACCCAGGATCGAGTCCCGCATCAGGCTCCCTGCATGGAGCTTGCTTCTCCCTCTGCCTGTGTCTCTGCCTCTCTCTCTCTCTCTCTCTCTCTCTCAATCTCTCTCTCTCTCTGTATCTCTCATGAATAAATAAAATCTTTAAAAAAATACAGAGTTTTGAGTTTTGGATTAAAGATTCTATTGGCTGCATTTTATTATAAACTGAGATTTATAAATTTACTTACTAATGGTCATAATCAATCATTGAACCACTATTTTTAGTACCACATAATATAGTTTACATGGGGTCTGTGATACATCAGAAAATCTGTTTTATAAAAAGTGTGATGAGAAACAAATAATAGTGGAAATTAGTGATTGTCTCTTTTAATAATATTGCTGTAAAACTCATTTGTGGGTAAGGAATGAACTTTTTTCCCCCTAAGCTTTGGTCAGATTGTTGCCTCCTTAATTTGCTATAGACTAATTATTGTAAAAATAATTTATCTGAACACTTTTTCCATTTGCCATATAGGTTGAGATTCAATAGAGTTTTGGGGTACTTCTCAGTGAAATAGAAGAATAATAACAATATTTGTGTTTTTTTTTGGGGGGGGGGCTTATGGCCTAGGATTTGTTGGAGTTCAATTTGCCAACATATAGCATAACACCCAGTGCTCATCCCACCAAGTGCCCCCCTCAGTGCCCATCATCCAGTCACCCCAACCCCCGCCCACCTCCCCTTCCACTACCACTTCCTTTCCCAGAGTTAGGTGTCTCTCATGTTTTGTCACCCTCACTGATATTTTCACTCATTTTCTCTCCTTTCCCTTTATTCCCTTTCACTAATTTTTATATTCCCCAAATGAATGAGACCATATAATGTTTGTCCTGTCTCTTCAATAAGATTGACTTATTTCACTCAGCATAATACCCTCCAGGTCCATCCACGTCAAAGCAAATGGTGGGGGGATCCCTGGGTGGCGCAGCGGTTTAGCGCCTGCCTTTGGCCCAGGGCACGATCCTGGAGACTCGGGATCGAATCCCACGTCGGGCTCCCGGTGCATGGAGCCTGCTTTTCCCTCTGCCTATGTCTCTGCCTCTCTCTCTCTCTGTGTGTGTGACTATCATAAATAAATAAAAATTAAAAAAAAAGCAAATGGTGGGTATTTGTCATTTCTAATGGCTGAGTAACATTCCATTGTATACATAGACCACATCTTCTTTATCCATTCATCTTTCAATGGACCCCGAGGCTCCTTCCACAGTTTGGCTATTGTGAACATTGCTGCTAGAAACATCGGGGTGCAGGTGTCCCGGTGTTTCACTGCATCTGTATCTTTGGGGTAAATCCTCAGCAGTGCAATTGCTGAGTAGTAGGGCAGATATATTTTTAAATCTTTGAGGAACCTCCACACAGTTTTCCAGAGTGGCTGCACCAGTTCACATTCCCACCAACAGTGCAAGAGGGTTCCCCTTTCTCCACATCCTCTCCAACATTTGTTGTTTCCTGTCTTGTTTATTTTCCCCATTCTCACTGGTGTGGGGTGGTATCTCATTGTGGGTTTGATTTGTTAAACTCAACAGCAAAGAAACAAACAATCCAATCATGAAATGGGCAAAAGACATGAACAGAAATCTCACAGAGGAAGACATAGACATGGCTAACAAGCACATGAGAAAATGTTCTGCATCACTGGCCATCAGAGAAATACAAATAACAGTATTTTTGGATTTAAATCTAAAGTTGACAACAACTTTAGTAAGGACATTGATACAAGATACATCACGTGCGACCTACTAACTTGTAGCAAGTGCAAGTGTTCTCCAATGTTCAAGTCTCCTTTCCTTTCTGGTCACACAGGAAATCTATTTCCCTATCTCCCCTCTGGCTAGGGAGAGCCATTTGATTGTGATCTAGCCAATGGGGTATAAGCAGAAGTGACTTGGTTCTGCTCCAGGCCAAGACAATGGAGAGCCAGAGTGCCTTCTCCCTCTTTCTTCCATTCCACACGCCCACAGTTGAAGTGGAGAACCTCAGAGATGGTGGATTCACACAATGGAAGTTACCTGGATTCCTGAGTCTGCTTGGAGGAGTTGTGCCAGTCAAGCAACATGACTCCCTGTTATGTGACAGGGAACAACTAACATTAATGACCTAACATGCCACTATTCCATAAAAAGAGCATTTTTTTTGTCTCGCTTTAAAACAAAATAAGATGTAGAAAAGATATTATCTCATAAGGTTAAGAAATTGAATAAATTTTGTTCTGGCACTGCTGGCTGACAAAAACATTGTCACCAGCCAGCTGTAACTGCGGATTGGGGTTTAGGAACCCCTGTCATAATAATTAAGAGCAGTGACTAAGGTCAGACAGACATGGGGTTGTGTCCTGGCCCTGCCACTTTCCAGTGTGTGGCTTTGCCAAGACGTTTAATGTCTCTGAGCCTCAGTTTCCTTATTTGTAAAATGAGGATAAAAGTAGCATCTGTGTTTTAAGTTGGGGTCAAGATTAAATGAGATACTGAATGATTCATTGCAAATACCCAGTAAACATTGGTTATTATATGTATCTTGGCTCCAGAGAGGATCCCCATCCCATCATTTCTTATGTTTCTTTGAGTTTATACCCTTGTAATTTTTAATATTTTGTAAGCCAGGAAATTAAAATGCAAACATTTTAACATCCACTGGAAAATTTTTCTGACATTTTGTTAGAAGTTATTGAAAACAGGAAACTGGCTGTTATAAAGTGTTAAAGGAGGTGATGAGGCTGATGCATTGGGACTGGATCTTTTGGGCCATGCAAATGAGGGTTAATTAAAGAAAGAAAAACAAAGACCATTCATGCCATAGAACCATGTTCCCTTGCCTAGATGTGCCCAGGAGCAAAAGGGAGAGTTAGTAGAGACAAACAGAGGGTTCTGGAATTCTGTGTATTCTGCACAAAGTCATTATGAGTGGAACCAGGTACAGCATTATAATCATATAACCATATTAGTAAAAGGATCAGTTAAAAATCCTAATCAATAGGAGATAGAGTTTCCTACTTTTGGTAAATGTTATGTCAGATTGGGTGAGTGAAATTATCTTGTTTATGTTTCTGAAACCACTTTAATTAGACTGGGAAGTCAAAAGCTATTCCTTTGCCTGATATGGTCTCTATTCCTTTAGTTTTTAACATCTTCTGAACAGAAGACTTCTTTTTAAATAACATATTAGATCCCTGGACCAGTCAGACTGAGGAATTCGGCCTTATTCACAGCAACCTCCAGTTGTTGAGAGATTTTTTTTAACTGGCAATCAGACCCATCACCCAATCATTTTATTATCTGTGATGGGAACTTAGCATAATAAAGGCATAAGTTATTATAATAGTGTTGTAGAGTGATAAATTATATATATATATGTATGTATCTATATACATATATATATAGAGAGAGATGAAACCACAATGAAAAACTCACTATTTTTCTGATATTTTGTTGTTACTGATATTTTTGTTTCAAAGGAATTCCTTTTCAGGAAGCACTTGTCAGATTGTATACAACTTGAGAAATGACCTTAGGAATTTATAAATTATTTTAATTTAGCTACATTATCAAAGTGCATTGTTTGGTCTCTTCAGATCTTGGAGATTTATGATCATTAATGTCCCTGTCATGTTACATATGGTGAAATAGTATTCCTAGAACTATACAAAGAACATTATATATATTTATAAATACATTTTTTGGAGATGCTTGCTATTAACTTCCTAAAATGATCACCACTTGTGTTGGTCACAGGTGTTATTAGTTCCAGAGAACAGGCTAGAGCCTGAACTTACAGGAACCACTCCCAAATCATGTAGACCTAGACTTCTAAGGCAGCTGCCACCTGCGCCACAGCCAGGGAGGAGCAGCCTCACTCCTGGCCTCCTAGCTGCAAAGGAGTCTGATCAATGCAGTTTACACACAATCATCTGTTGTACTGAAAAACATTGAAATGAAGGTTGAGTGGACTGACCACAATATCAGGCCCCCCCAGCAATGCATGAAATGTGATAGATGCTTTACAGAGGTAGATAAAGATCCCATGTGTGTGTTTATCTCAGACAAAAAAAAAATTATCAGAAGGGGAATTGTCATTAACATTAGTTTCTTGACCATGGAAAGACATTTTTATCTAAGAGAAAATCTGAGCATTTGCAGAGAGCTGTGTCTCTTTAATAGAGTAATCTGTCACAATAAGTGGCATAGTAAGGCCTGCGGGGACAATCCTGCCCAACACCTGTGTTAGCAAATAAAGTTTTATTGGAACACAGTCACCTTCATTCATTTATGTATTGTCTATGGCTGCTGCCACATGACAATGGCAGAGTTAATAATTTGACAGAAACCATGAGGTCTGCAAAGTTTCCAGTATTTACTATTTGGCCCTTGGCAGGAAAAGTTTGCTGATGCTCACCCTTGACCTAACCCCATTACATGTGTCTGGGAAATCCATTGGAATTAATACTTTGATTAGTTATTATGCAAAATAATGTTGGTGAATTTTTATTTTTTTAATGTACAGTGCATTGATGAAGTCAGTGTGCTAAGAATATGTACACACACATGTGCTCACATGAAAACAAAGTCAAACAAAAAAAGCATACATTCTCACCTATTGATCAAGTTGAGAAATTTGAAGAGTTTTATTTATGTTTTTATCCAAGAATTCCCCAGATTTGATTTTACAGATAATTGGGAATATCTTTTTAATAAGTTTCTGCATGATTTTCCCAGCCAGATGTATCCAATTTGTTCTTTGGATCATGTGGCAAATCCACAGTGATTTTGAAAGCCTCTCTCACAATAAGATGCTAGAAATGACAAGTGAATCAGAGTGAATGTTGTAAAAGCACCCACGGAGGACAAAGAGACGGTCTTCTGTTGACATAACTCTTGTGATCATCTTTTTTTTTTAAGATTTTATTTATTTATGAGAGATACAGAGAGGGAGAGTGAGACAGAGGCAGAGACACAGGCAGAGGGAGAAGCAGGCTCCCCACAGGGAACCGACATGGGACTTGATCCTGGGTCTCCAGGATCAGGCTCTGGGCCGAAGGCGGCGCTAAACCGCTGAGCCACCCAGGCTGCCCTAATTTTTCATGGCCTTCTTGAGCAATAAGTTTCTAAACACTTGTTAACTACAGTGATAACTTCCATTTGCTTCTACTAAATTATTACAAACTACATTCCTTCCCTGCAATTTTGGAATAAGGTAGGATTACGACTGATCACTTTAGGTGTGCTTGGGTATGGTATGTGCATCGTTTTGTTTTTCACCAACTCCTCCAGTTTCGTGATGGGGCATATTACTCCTATCCAAAGCACTCTTACCATGGTTAAAGGTTTAGTGAATAGGAAGGACTGTGTAACTCACAGGTAAAATGATAAATTTCCTGAGCACCTGCTCTTTATAAAAACTTCCCTTCTTATCCACAACCAGGGATGTTTATTTCTGTCCTTAGGAGGACATTGGAGAATTGGGGAGTATAATCACTTCCCAAACTTCTGGATGCTGTGCTGCAAGCATGGAACATTGGCTGCCTGTGAGTATAGACACTTGCTTTTGCCTGGCTGGCCTGTACTGCATACTGTGTATTAAAACAGCTTCTCAGTTTCTAAAGGATGAGAGCTTATTTCCTTTGCTGTGGGTGCTAGATTATTAATCTTCTTTCTATTACTGTTTTTTGTTAAACTCATTTAACATTTGTTAAACTATTCCAGTTTGGTTCTCAAAGGGCCTCCCTGCCCACTGACTCATCCATTCTCCCCGCAAGTGCATGCCTGCATTGTGGCCCTTCTGCCCAGATACAGCCAGTGGGGGTACTGAGTGACCCCCACTGTGTGCACTCAGGTTCTCCAGTGTCCTCCTGATTGGTGCTCTATTGTTTGCAGTGCTTGGCACTCTTTTTTAACTTGTATCTCTGAGTGTCACATTATCCATGATGCCCTGGCAGGAAAGCACCCTGTTTATGTTTATTCCATGTCATTTTTGACTTTCTCTCTGTCTGCCTGCTCTTGTTTCCAGAATGCTACAATCTAGGTAGGCACATTTTGATGCTGTGCTTAGAAGTATTTTTTTATTTTGTTTTTGGAAAGCTTATTTTGTCTGCCCACTCTTCTGGGGGTAATACTTCTTCATTTTATCTACATAGAGTGATATTTTAAGAGAAAGGCTTATATCTAAAGATGGTTTTTATAATTGAGATGGAGATTTGGGAGAATGGTCTGGGAGAGTAGTGAAAGGCACACTGTGCTCAAATGAGCTTGAGTTTTTCTTTCTTTTTTTTTTTTAGAATTATTTATTTATTTATTTATTTATTTATTTATTTATTTATTTATGAGAGATACAGAGAGAGAGGCAGACACATGGGCAGAGGGAGCAGCAGGCTCCCTGAGGAGAGCCTAATGCGGGACTTGATCCCAGGACTCTGGGATCACAACCCAAGTCAAAGGCAGACGCTCAACCACCAAGCCACCCAGGTGATCCAGAGCTTGAGTTTTTTCGATGAATGAAATTTCAGGAGCTATTTCCTTAATGGTGTGAAACCATGTATTTGTGGAGTTAACGTGGTAAGAGTTCTGGAAGAGAGTTTGGTTTAACAGAAATCTTGGAGATGAAATATAAATTTGATGAGGGTTTGTTCGAAATGAATGGAGGATCCAGGGTATGGAAAATCCATTTTCCTCAAAAAAGATGGGAAAAGAATGAGAGGTGGGGTTGGAGACAGGAGTTTCCATGTAGTGTGGCACAGTGAAGAAATTTCAATCCTTTGGAATCTAAGGATTGAAATTTGGTTCCACCTGGATTGCCTGTAGGGCTTTGGTCAAGCTCCTTCAAAGCCTCAATTTCCTTATTAGTCAAAGGAACACAGAGATATTTATGTGGTAGGTTCCATATGAAGACTAAATACAAGTAGTAGGTACTCTGCTAACACTAGCTGAATTATTTCCATTATTTTATTAGTTTCATCTGGTGTTTTGGAGTGTCCACCATGCACATATCATGAATATTACAAACATTCCTTGCATTTGAATGTCAGTTTTCCTTGTTGAATACTGTAGATAATGAAGATAGGGCTAAGTGATCCAACAATGTAAGTTGACAGATGAGTTTGTGAATGAATCTTTGGTAGGAACTTAGCTTTCGTTATTTCTTTTTCACCTAGAAAAGGAAATGCACAAAATGGTAGTTATTTTGACTCTGATAAAGCACCTCTAGTGAAGTTTTTGGCTACTTGGTTTGAAGAAACATAGCTGCATCTACTTCCAAGTAGCTTGTTGATCTTCTCACACTATTGAGAGAGAAAGAGGAGTGTAAGAGTGACTTGGATATAAACCTCAGATAGCAGCTTCATGGTCACACCATTAACAGAAGAGACCACTCTAGAAAGCCCAAGCCAGGAGCAGATGGGTCTTGTTTACAAGGGGCACTGTGATATAGGCAATGATTTTGTGGGAAGGTCAGGGAAAGAAGGACTTTTCAGTGGGGACATTTGCATGGATGTTGGGTAGAAATAAACAATGTCCCTCATCTTGGGTTAGAAGAGGATTTATGATAATTATTTGAAAGATTGCTTCACATTCAGAACATTTTTATGTTGACTAAGTCTATTTATAATCTACCTAGGCCACTGACAAACCAAATTTAGCCCAGTTGGGAGTGTGACCAAGGAACAGATGTGTTACTGGGCCTATTCTCCCCACGATGCAACCAAATTTCTTGTTTGCAAGGTCTGGCCATATCCAATGCTCTTGAAAAGATGAGTAGAAAATTGCATTTTCTGGAAGCTACATACATCTTATGTTCTAACCTATTCTAGCCTCTGGTTAGGGGGGGATTTTGGTGGGAGAGTTTTCCTCTTTTTATGGCTCTCTTTGCTGAGTGTTTTCACCTTTAAGATATGAGAGAGGAGAATTGAGCTCTCAATAATCTATACTGCATAACTATTACATACAGTGAATAATTATCAGGACAATATCAGTGCAAGTAATAAGAAAAATAAGGGCCAAACATATGGGATCACACCACAGCAGCTGTGAGAGCAGTTTTCAATCATCTATAAATTTCAGGATCTTTCTGAATGCTAACAAATTATGTTTTTCTGATGGGTCCTGAAAATAGAGCTTCCCCATAGAACCGTCTGTGTCCCACATTCCAGTTACTTCAATTGCATCTTGTCTACCCATCTCTTCAGTGCTTTATTTTTTTTTAAGATTTTATTTATTTATTCATGAGAGACACACAATGGGGGGGGGGGAGAGAGAGAGATGCAGAGACACAGGCAGAGGGAGAAGCAGGCTCTATGCAGGGAGCCCAATGTGGGACTTGATCCAGAGACTCCAGGATCATGCCCTGGGCCAAAGGCAGGCGCTAAACCACTGAGCCATCCAGGGATCCCCCTCTTCAGTGCTTTAACAGCTAACTTCCACTTTCAGAAAAAGGCCTCTAGAAAGGTTAGTGTGGCAGAGACTGACTACCTACTCATTAAACCATTTCCTTTTCCCAGTCACTCAGCTATACTGCCTTTCCCAGCCCACCCGCTTCTAGGTGTGGTTCTGTGAGTCGTGCTGAAGGAAATGATGTGTGTTGCTCTAGGACTGACCCAGAAAGCATCCTGTTTCCACTCAGCATATTCCCTCTGTTTCCTACTCTTTGCAGCTGGGTGATGCCAGACTTCTATTGATAGGGTAGTCATAGCATGAAAGGAGCCTTGGTCCCTGAGTCATTGTGGGAAGAAATCCATCCAATCAATAATATCTACTTTGTACTTTGTAGAGTGAGAAATAAACTTGCATTGTGTTAGGCCACTTGGAATTTGGACTTGTTTCTTAGAGCAGTTAGCTGGTCCTGCCTGATACATTCAGATGTTCACTCCACTGTCTTTTGTGAACGTTCATTATTCATCAACTCATCTTTAAGGCAGGTGACTCACAGTTCACTTAACATGAGGGAAAGTCTTGAACTGATGGAATGACAAAGGCCCTTTTGTTCCTGAGATGTTTTTATTTGGTTACTTCAGAGGCCACTGAATTAGTCACTTATTGTGAAAGCCACTGTGTGAGGTTAAGTGCAATCCATTCTGGAGGGAAGGAGAAAGGCCTGAATCTTCAATTCAGGTGTAATAACACACAGTGTTATACGTGTTGCATATACCCCCATTGCAAGGTATGGCATAAAGGTCTTATTATTAATTATGGTGAATGTGCTGAAATCTGTGAATTTTAAAGCTTTTTAATTTGAAATAATTACAGACTCAGGAAATTGTGAAAAATGTGCAGGGAGGTGCTATGGACCCCTGACCTGGCTCCCCCAGTTTCGGTATTGTATATAATTATAAAGTATATCAAAACTAGGATATTGACATTGGACAATTTAGAGTTGGTTCAGATTTCACCAGTTGTACCAGCATTCACATGTGTATGTATGTGTAGTTGTGTACAATTATATCTTATAGTTTTGTATAACTACTATTCACAATCAAGATACAGAACTGTAGTATCATCACAGAGCTCCTTTTTCCTTACCCTTTATAGCTAAACCTGCACTCATCCTCCCTGCCAATCCCTAACCCTGGCAACCATTAATCTGTTCTCCATTTTTATAATTTTGTCATTTTGAGAATTTTATATAAATAGAATCATACTACATGCCATAAGCATTATATACTATAAGAGTATACTGTATGGCATGATTCTTTTGAGGTCCATCCAAGTTGCTGTGTATCTCTGTAGCTCATCCTTTTTTATTGATGAGTAGTATTCCACGGTATGGATATACCACAGTTTGTTTAACCATGAATCCATGAAAGAAATGAGGGTTGTTACAAATGTTTGGCTATTCTGAATAAGGCTGCTATGGACATTCATGTGTGAGTTTGTGTGAAAATAGTTTTTAATTTTTCTGGGATAAATGCCCCAAAATACAGTTATTAGATCTTATGAGCAGTATATTTTTAGTTTTACAGGAAACTACTCACCTATATTCTGGAGTTTCTGTACCATTTTACATTCCCACCAGCAAAGTTTGCATGATCTAGTTTTCCTGAATTCTCACCAGCATTTGATATCATTACTATTTTGTATTTAGCCATTCTGATGGGTGTGTAGTGATATTTCTGTTGTGATTTTAATTTGCATTTTCTTAATAGTTAATGAGTTTGAACAACTTTTGGTGTGCCTGTATTTTCTTTTTGGTGAAATATCTGTTCATGACTTGGCCCATTTTCTGATTGATCTGTATTTTTTTTCATGTTGAGTTTTGAGAGTTCTTTGTAAAGACTAGCTATAGGCCTTTGATTGGCTATGTGGTTTATAAATATATTCCTCCAGTCTATAATTTGTCTTTTCATCTTCTTGACAGGATCTTTCATAGAACATTTTTAATTTTAATCAGGTCCATTCAATCATTTTTTTCTAATAAATTATACCTTTCACATCAAATCTTGCTAGGAACTCTTCATCTACCCTATGTCTCAAAGATTTTCTTCTATGCTTTTTTTTCCTAAAAGTTTTACAATTTTGTGTTTTATATTTTAGTTCATGATCTATTTTGAATACATTTTTGTGTAAGGTATGAAATTTAGGTCAAGGTTCATTTTTTTTTGCTTATGGATGTACAATTTTGTGAATCCTTCTTGAAAAGAAATGAGGAGAGTTCAATCATTCCATCCATGACATTCTTATTTCCATAAACTTCTTTGAATGAGAGATAGGGGACAGGGGAAGATATGGCTATTGTATCCATTTATGCACCTCATGTTTTGTGTCAGGCAGAGGAGAGGTTCTTAAACCAGAAACTACAGGTCATAGTGTCTTTAAAAGCATTTGAGCCGACTTTAAACATTTGAAGAATTCATGTGCAAATGTAGATTTTATGAATTCCCTTTAAAAATCAGAAGCTTCAATAATGGTAGAGCTATGTTCCTCCCTGACAACTACGTCCTTGAGTTAATGTTCCTTTGGATGGGACACACTCCTTCCAGTTCCCTATAGTCTCTGCCATTTCCTGTTGACTCCCTGACATTGTGGGTTCTTGTCAGAGTCGTCTGTCTTCATGATTGTTTTCCTGGCATTATTGTTGCTATTGTTTGGTGCTTGTTCCCACATGGATCTCTCTTCATTTACTTTAGATCTTTGTATTGGTGACCTCCTTAGATATTTCTTCTTGGCCTGTGATTCTTTTTCTTTCCTTCCATTTTCTATACCTCTCTTCTTTGCTTTGTCTTTCCCAGGTTATTGATTTAAGCTCGCTTTCAACCTTGATTATACTAACATGTTACCTGAAAGTGGCCTATCTGGATGTTCCTAAGTCCTTTGGGATCTTGAACCCACAGGACCTCCAGCCTAGGTCATGATATGAAGTACACCATTTGTCAGTTTCCAATGTAGAGATCTTGGTAGGGTGTGGGGAAATACTCACTAGGTCTTTATGTATAAATCACCTGCTGTGCCTTAGTTATTAAGTGCCCACTCTCCTGAGTTGGGCCACTGAACTCAGTTATAAAAGATTAGGTAGTGCCATCTGAACTATAATTATTCTAAGTCACACTTGGAATTATTTGAGGGAAAAAAAAAGCTTTCAACTAATAGATGACTCATGGCATCCTGGAGAAGGAAGGCCAAGAAACAGCAGAGCCAAAGTATGGGAAATTTCAAAAGCTTCTGGGAAAACCTAGGTCAGGGAATGACAGATCTGGACTCCAAGGCCTCCTCTCAAATCCCACAAATCACATTTTATTTCAAAAGAAACAATGATAACTGGCTTGAGCACAAGATGGCACTCTTACGTCTGCTTCACTCCCCAAGGCTGTCTGGAAAAGGTGATAGAAAACAGAGCAGAAACAAAACTCTAGTGTTGCTGAGAACTATTGAAAATAAATAGTAATCAAGAAGGATGATGAGGGAAGGAAAAAGATTAAAAATAAATGCAAAGCTTTTTGTGTTGTGTTTTGCTTTGTTTTAAAAATTGGCTCTCATCATAGTCTTGAGTCTGCTAGACATGTGTGGGCTTAGGTCCCACACGTGTGTTTCGGCTCTGTTCTAGAGCAAAGACCCTAGGACAGTACAGGGGGTAGAGAAAGAAGTATTGATCATATGTGCTGGTGAGAGGGCAGGAAAGGGCCTTGATTCTCAGATGGAAGGGGTCTTGGACTAGGCCAAGATGATCTCTTTTCAGTTTTCTTATAAAAACATCTGAATTAGCAAGTGTTTAGATAGGATTTCACTCAAAACAGATGTTTAAGAGAAAATTTAAAATTTCTGTTTCTCTCTCTTTCCTTCCCCATCTGTCTCTTTCTCCTGTTAGCCACTGAAATCCATAACGAAGGAGAAAACTAACTACTTTGGAACACTTTTTTCTGCCCCAAAGATCATATTCCAGGAGGAAAAGGTGGATAATAAAGAAAGTCTTAACAGGAAGTTCTCTAGCATTGTCTAATGAGGAACTCAACATAGCCCTGGCAGTTACAGAGGTGACCTAGGTATCACAGACAGCCCTATAACTGAGTCAAAAACCCCAGAGCAAAGGAAAGTGGCAATCTGCTGGTTCTGGGCTGAGGTGAGGTCATTCTGTGCCTTCAGATTTCTAAAGATGGCTAGCTGCAGGACAAGTCTTTCAATTGGCAAAGAGGTGGCTTCTCAACTGATTGTGGTTTATTCCATCCTAGAGAGTGTGGGCTACCTTGACATTTTGGATTCCTGTTGAAGATCCTTGTCAATCCTTCATGGTGTGACTTTCTTCACTTATAAAATGATATTAATAAAAGCAGTGCTGCTTCTGGAGACAATATCCTTCACATGAAGGAGGTTTCAGACTTAAAGAATCACACAAAGACAATATGTAGTTTCTCATCAAGAGGTTTGTGACGTAGAGGACATGTGATAACATTATCCACATTTGTTAAGTGCAGAGCTGCAGGAGCAGAAAGGCAAGTTGAGAACCTAAAGCTCATAAACAATCTTGTGAATGCTCCATGAATATTATTTATTTGGTTATTTAGAGAACAAAGAGTTCACAGGACCCTGAGAAATAGAACCAAAGATAGTGGCTGATAATGTCTTTGGAACTGTAGCATTACTGGAGATGGCTCTCAGAGTGTCTGTTCTCAATCTAAAATTGCTAAGTGGCAAATTTTTTTAAGTTAGAGATAGAAACCATTGATTTTTGGGGGGTGTCTTGTTTTGAGTATCTGATAATAACTTTTGACAATCATTTGAAACATCCCGGAGTACAGAAAACCCAGAATTAGCATTATCTACTCTCAGAAGTTGAATTATCTTTTGGATACAGATTCTTCTCTCCTACTTGGCTCACTTGTGAGAATAAGGAGAAACAGGAGGGCAGGAGAGATTCTTCCATCTTGGGAACCTTCTCTCCTAATCCATAATAGAAACTGTAGCATGCATGCAGAAGATGTCTTCCAGGAGTAGAGAAGGTTTATTAAAATTTTTAAAGGACAGCAAGGGAAGGCAAAAGCTACAGTTTCTGTGTTTGCAAAGGGCCTTGCAGAGTCTCTAGGGCTTCTGGAAAGAGAAGAGGTATTTATGTAATAAGGCATGAGTTCAGTCAACTGACCACCTCTGATCAGGAGAGTCCTTTAAGAAAGAGAAATCATGTAGGAGAAAAACAACAGAATCTCACAAAGAGGTGGGTTTTGTTCTACAGAATAATTTGTTTTCTGTTTTCTCTTGGCTGGGATGACTTCAGAAGGGCATGTTAAGGACATAGAGTTTGTCTCTGTAAGGCTTTCTATTCATCAGACTTGGGATAGAACAGTTCAAAGACCATTGAAAGCCAAGGGCTGGATTCCCCAGGGAGAAGGAGGAATAGAGGTGGAAACACAGAAGGAGATATACAGGCATGAAAATAGTTGGAAACTCTTCAAGGCCTGTCAGTTAGTTGCAGGTCTTGGCATGAATCACCAAATACCCTTTAGACAGGCTGCTGCATTGCTAGGGGTGGACTGGTCACAGGGCTGATTCTGATGAGAGCAGAAGGAAGAGCTGAGAAAGCAGTCACCATGTCCTCTTTGGGTCTAGTTTGGGGCCAAGAGGCCAATGAACACAGTTGGTGCTAATTTTCTTGGGAGAGTAGAAGATGGGTGTAGGCACAGCTACAACTTAACACAGAGTGTGTTTCCATCTATACGCCATGATCTCTTTGGCTTCCTTGCATTTACTCATGCCATCCTCCTGGTCCTCTATCCTGGATAATTCAAGTGTATTCTTTAAGACTCATCTCAAACATCATTGCTTTCCTGAAGCCTTACTTGCATCTTGGTTTGTCTCTTATAGGTCCCAGTATAGGCCTCCTGTCTTATTCCACATAATGGAATCGATCCACTTTTACATGTGTTTTCCCGCAGGACTTCAAGCTCTTAAAAGACAGGGAGTATGCATTATGTTAATTTCCAGTAGTTTGCAATGTATGGCAGTTGACTTGAAGGGAACTGGAGGTCTTGATGGCTACTGCCTGCCAATACCTCCCTGGAAGGCAATGTATGAGAATTTAGGTTGGTAGCTCTCCACTGGCTTGTAGGTGCTACTTGCCATAAGGCAGTCTCAGAGGGCCTTCAGAGATCCTCGGACTGTATGAAATACTGCCTTGGTAAACAATAACTGCATATCATTGTTCATATCATTACCGAAGTTATCCTTTTGCTGGAGAGCAGTTACTTTACCGATGGAGATTTAACTAATTAATTATATAATAGGCATAAGGATCTGCACAGAGAAATGTAAGAGAAGTGGAGAGGATTTTGTGGCCAGTGCAAATGAGGTACCTATACCTACATTTCTCTCTGATAAAGTCCTAGAATATCAGTGTTGAAGGATACTATTGAGGGTATCCTGTTCCTCACAGCTTTGGTTATTTACCATGTGTGGTAAAAATAACCTAAAATGTAGTGGTTTAAAACAATAGCCATCTTACTCTACCTCACAATTCTGTGGGTCAGGAATTCAGGCAAGGTTGGCTAATTCTTCTGTTCCAGATAGCATCAACATAATGGTATTCAACTGGTGAATAGATTGGCTGGAAGATCCAAGAAGCTCCCTCTCATGAGTGCTGTCTAGGTAGGAATGTCGAGAAGGCTAGGTTTAGCTGGGACTGTTGACTGAGATGCTTTGCAGCATGGAAGCCTCAGGGTAGTTGGTTTCTTGTGTGGTGGTTCAGGGTTTCAAGAATAAGACTTAGAGGGCACGAGGCAAAAGTTGCATGTTTTTTTTTTAATGACCCAGACTCAGAAGTCACAGAGTGACTTTGCCATTTTGCAGTCAAATGCTCTACCCCTGAGCTATACCCCCAACTTTGCCATTTTGTATTGGTCGAGGCAGTCACAAGTCTGCTTAGAGTCAAGGGGAGGAGACACAGAATCCACTTTTCAATAGGAGTGACATCAGAGAATCTATTGCCATGTTTTCAAAAGGCCATGTTTATTGTACAGATAGGCAAAATTGAGGCTTAGGATGGTAAGTTATTTCCCCAAAAGTACCACACAAGCTATATAAAGTGGCATCATTGTGACTGAAACTCAAACCTAATGATTTCTATAACAAAGGTGAGAATATTGGAGGACGGTTCCTGTGGCACCATAGAGGCTTTGCTATGTCTGCTTGCTCTATTTTTCTTCCTTCCTTCCTTCCTTCCTTCCTTCCTTCCTTCCTTCCTTCCTTCCTTCCTTCCTTCCTTCCTCCCCTTCTCTCTTTTTATAAGGAAAAAAAAACATTTTGGTTAAAGGTACTGGAAAGAATAAACACAAACAAGTTATATTTCCTATAGAATTTTTTAGAATCCTGTCAAAATTTAGGACTATCCTTAAAGATGAAAATTAAGACAGATAAGCTTGCTGCTCACAGCATTATGTGCAGATTTATTAATAAAGTCTTACATAAAAGGCTGACTTCAAGAGTTGACTACAGTGACCAATGTGGCAGAAAGACCCTGTGTTTTTCCCCAGTGACAGAAGGGGAAGATGTCAGTATGATACCCAGAATTTAAATTATCCATTAAATTTTGTTTCAACTTGAAGATTATGTGGTCAGAAAAATTCTAGACTATAGTTTACTGAGGTTCTAGTTAGGAAACTATCCTTCCATGTCCATTCTCCTTTTCTTCGCTTAGTAGAACCCCCCACTTCAAACTTCTCAAAACATTTGGTCACACCCAGTAAAACAAATCTAATTCCCAATCTTCTTTTTCGGAGAAGATCTGGAATCTAAATTTGGATTCCAAGAATTTGGAATCTTAGTTAATGAGACCATATAAGAGGTATCATGGCATATTTAATGGTTGCAAAGATGATGAAAATCACTATCCTCCTCCTATCTCCCAATCTCCTTGAAGTAAAGGCATGGCCACTAAGTTCTTACCAAAGAAATGTGAGGGGATGTGATATATACAACTTACCCATTATTTCCTCAGAAGGAAATTGTTTGCCTGCCGTTTCCTATCCTCTTTCCTTCCTGCAGGCTGATGAGACAGCTTTGACCATGTAGGTAAGGACAAACCCTGGGAAAATGACAGAGGAATAAGGTAGAAAGAGTCTGGATCTATGGGTAACCCCACAGAACAGAGCCATGTATCCATCCTCAAATTTCTACTCTACCTATAACATTAATGAAAGAACTTAGAGATGTAGGCACCCAACACAGGTGTTGAACATCTCTTCCTGTTAAAATCACAACTTTGGAAGAGAAGACATGGCCACGGGAATGAGCAGCTCTCCTTATTAAAACAGAGCAACAGAAAGAATACCTCTAATTGGAAAGGGGTGTCAAGCAACTGGTTCAGCTTGATTCTGCCCCCTTGATCTTTTTTAATGTTGGGATATATCCACTTCAGTCACTGATGATACCATTGCCTTGGCACCAAGGAAGTGTTATTTAGATACTATAGGGGTCCTTAGGACTTGGTATGTGGAAGGACACTTATGACAGGGCCATGGAAACCCACAAGATTGACCTGGCTGTGGCAGCGGAGGCCATATTGGCTAAATGTGGGATGCTGGGAAGTCTGCAACATATCCTAGACTTCAGGAAACAGATTTGTGGTTTTCTTGGGTTTTGTTTTGTTTTGTTTTTTGAGGAAAAATAGATAAAATCCCTTGACTAGCTGACTATAAGAGAGAATATTGATTTGAGAGAGAAGGGAAGTTCTAAAATATAAAATTCTGACCACACAGGCATGAATGATCCTCAGGAGGAGAAAAGGAGAATCTGTGTAGCTAGGCTATGGATTTTGGTGTGGAACTAGATAAAAGGTGGGCTATATAGCCAAGTTTGAATACAATAGAACAGCACAATTCTGTGAGAACACTGGCAGAAGTACTGAAGTCCAGAATTCACTAAAATTGTAAAAAAAAAAAAACAATATAGAGAGCAACACACACAAAAAAGGACTATTTGAACCAGGCTTAGAATAAGGAGAAGAATGAAGAGAGAGATCCAGACCTGGAGCATGGAGAGACATTAGCTGATCATAGTGACAATACAATATTATTTACCTCTTAAACTCTGCCTTCTCTGGTGAAAAAAAGGATCCTTACATTGGAAATGGCAAAGGTAATGTGGTTAACAAGAATTTGGAATCTTAGTTAATGAGACCATATAAGAGATATCATGGTATCTATAAATAGTTGCAAAGATGATAAAAATCTTTATTGGGTTTGCCTATGTGACCAAAGAACAACTGTTGGTAATAATGGCATATGGAAGAAGAGAATAGAAAATGTCTTGGTTTTCCAGAAAGGAACAAAGATGAATTCCAAGATGCACCTAAATTACTGTTCATTCTGTTTCTCAGATCACCTCCCACTTGCCTACTCTACTCTTCTTTGTGAACAATCCTGCTCAATTTTGCTCCTTCAGGGGAAAGAGGAGTGAGTGCAAAATTAGCCCAGTGGACTGTGCAAGTGGTTTTAGGAGCCTAACTTGTGTAAGAGTAATTCTTATGCAAGATAAACCGGTGCACCAAGTGTTGACAGGGCAGTCAAGACAAATTCACTTGGAGAAACTGATTTAAATATTGGAAAAACAAGGCATAAGGATCAAAAGGGACCAAGAGAAGGAATGAAGTTATATATCAAAAAGCCAGAGTATGAATGCCAGGTTGATATCAGGTCCAAATGATGGTAGAAATGGAGTTGGCATGAGAAATGAGTGCCATGGTAATTGCAAAAAAAAAAAAAGAAAAAAAAAAACAAACCAAACCAAGCCAGCTTCTCTTCCCCCAGAAGCCCCCAAACAAAACCCACAAGTGAGCAATACCAGCTTGGTCTTTATGTAGTGGTGTGTGTGATTCACAGGTGGCTTGAACCAAAGGTCAAGGAAGACCTCATTATGGAATTCTTTTAGATGGATTCTTAGCTGGTTAAACAGCCACACTCAATATAAAATTGAATTAATTAGTTAAGGAATGAATGTCCGCCTAGATAACGTCTCCAGCTGAGTGTCTCAGCCTGTCATGTTAAATATTTTTTATCAATGACTTAAAGGAATGCATGAAAAGCATACATATTAGACTTGCAGGTGAAAAAATATAGGAGGAACAGTTGATGGCAGGTTCAAGGTTTTAAAAGAAGATTCAAAGAGACCCAAGGATCTAGGTCATTGAATCAAAGATAACAACAATGGGGCTTTAGGAAGGATAATTGTTGATTTGATAACTTTTAAGAACAAAAGTAAATACATTCTCCACATTAAAAAGAGTAAAAAGAAACAGATGAAATTAATTTTAGTGATATATTTAACCAGTAAATCCAATATATTATAATTTCAACACAAAATAAATATAAAATCATTAATGAGATATTTTGTATTTTTCTTAAGTCTTTACATCAAGTATGTATTTTACTTGTAGCATATTTTATTTTATTCTACTTTTTAGCACATTTCATTTTAGACTGACCGTAGTTCAAGTACTAGAGAGCCACACAAGCTGTTGGCTACCATTTTGGACAGCACAGGTCTAAAAGGACATTGCTCAAAAAAAACTAATAATGAACAGCTACTCCAGTTGTAAGAACATTTAGTTAATAAACTGTATAAGTCTGATATGATTGAATGCTTATGGCTTGTTAAGTCTAAGTGTAATATGGCCATAAACACAGATCTTTGCATGGGTTGTAATTGTCAACTGACTTGGAACCAGAAACACTTGCCTATCTCAATAAATCTATGCTGAGTGCAGAAAAGGCATACTGTAACCTTTTATTGAGGAATAAGTGAACTCCCTTGTATGACTATTGATATAAGACTCCTGACATAGACTAGAAAAACAATGTGGAGTTTATCATGAGACCTAATCAGATCACTAAAAGTTGGATTTCAGGATCATGCAGGTGTATGTGCCTCCAATTTCCTGAGGCTCTGTTGAATTTTCTCCATATGCTCTTCCTTTTAGCTGTTCGTAAAAGCTTCATAAGTCTGTGTTGAGTTAGTTTGCGTTAAATGTGTGACTAAGCGTTAAAAGTGGAAGGTTGGGACTCAGGGAAGACAGGAAGTGGGACGAGGGGTCAGAGTGCTGGGCAACATGCAGTTCTCACACTAGTTGGGCAGACATGGGGAAAAGTGAGACCTAACTCAGAGCTGGAGGATGTGGGATGTGAAGCAGTTGGAAACTTTGTGAACAACAAAGAGGCAATTGAGTGGGAAGGAACAAGTGTGGGGCAGATCATGGATGGCAGCCTCTGGTTCCACTGTGGCCTGTGTTGAGGGTCTTCAATCCCCAAATACTCTCCCATTTGTGGATGGCATGGTACCTGAAATTCCTTTGGTTGATATCTTATCTCCAGGGTCTTCTACTAACATACAGATATTCTTGGGAAAGTGAAATAGCCAACGGTGAACATTATTTATAGATTGTAAACATGCTTTTAGATTCAGTTGTTTTCCACCAAACTGAGGGAGTCTAGAACCAGAGTAACTCTGGATTGGAAGAGAAGAGACTAAAAAAAAGAGGAAAAGATGATAAAATAAGGTATATTGTGGCAAAGGAGATTATTAGTGCCGCAGAAACGTTTTATAAGTTGTCTGGTCTGTTCTGTTTCTCCAAACAACCTATCTGATCCCTCTAGGTGTAAATGCTTCTCTGACTTCCTTTCTCTGTATGCACACACCAACAGCACACGTTCATGAACATTGGCTTTCTCTGTAGGCTCAGACTAGATATTGCCATGAAACTTGCATTATTCACTCAATATACTATAGACATATCTTCAGGTTAATGTATATAGTTTAATGCATTTTAATTAAGTGTAAGTATAAAGAATGGAAGTATAATTTATTGAGTTGCTTTCTTATTAATGGACATTCAAGGTACTTTTAGGGGTGGTCACTATCTCTCCCATCTTTCAAATAATGGTTTCCCCAATCTTTTCCCAGAATGTAAAATGTATTATTACATAGTAGGTCCCGCTAATATGAGAACATTACAGATTCTTTTCTTATTAAAAATATCCAAATTTATAAAATTTATAATTTTATAATTTATAAAAGCTATTTATAAAATAGCTTCCTGAAATTGGAGGTTCTAATTGCACTCCAATAGGAACAAGAAAATGATGACTGGAGGTTCTAAGGCAATGTTTGTTTCTTGCTTTTAAAAATAGCTTTATTGAATGGTGCCTGGGTGGCTCAGTCAGTTGAGCATCCGGTTCTTGATTTCAGCTCAGGTCATGATCTCATGGCTGTGGGATTGAGTCCTGCCAGGGTAGAGTCCTGCTTAAGATTCTCCCTCTGCCCTTCCCCTTGCTCATGCACACTCTGTCTCTAAAAAAATAAGATAAATAAAATAGCTTGATTGAATGACATATAATAAATTAAAAATATTTAGATCCACAACTTGACAATATGGAAATCATCACCATAATCAAGATAATTAATACATTTATCATCCTCAAGGCTCTCTGTGTCTGTGTCACTGTTCCTCCCCGTTGTCTCTGCCCCTCTCACCAGCAGTTACTGATTTGCTCTCTGTCATGATAGTTTACATTTTCTATAGTTTTGTGACAATGGGATCATACAGTAGGTACTCCTTTTTGTCTGGCTTATTTCACCCAGCATAATTATTTTGAGATTCTTCCACACGGCCCCACGTATCAATAGTTTATTCTTTTTCATTGCTGAGTAGCCTCTTATGGTGTGGGTATGCCACAATTTGTTCACCCATTCACTTGTTGATAAATATTTGGCTTGTTTCCAGTTTGGGGCCTCTACAAATAAAACTACTATTAACTACTATCACATAAGTGTCTTCGTATGGACATAGGCTTTTATTTCTCTCTCACAAATACATAGACATAGAATAGTGGGATCACATGGTAGGAATATGCTTCATGTTTGAAGAAATCGTTTCCAAAATGGTTGTCCGTCTCAAAAATATTCATCATCTCCTAAAAAGTAAGGTCTGAGAATTCCTGAAATAATGTCTGTGAAAGATCTGATAAGTCTTAAAACTGAGATAGACCCATAATTCTATCAGCTGAGGAATAGTTATTGATTTCCTGGTGTTTCCAGATATTGTGCATGATAAATGTTGAGTTACCATTATGGCCAGGTCCCTCCCTGGCCCAGGTTAGAACATACCTGGCCACTAGAGGAGGTAGAAAGTCAGACTTCCAGAAGTGCCAACTTCGGGGACAGCATAGAGAAAATTGACTCTGATGAGGGGAGGAAGACTCTCCAAGGGGAATTATTCAGACAGACTGGCAGGATTATAGGTTAAGAAAGTGAGAGTGAAGAGGGCCATTTAAGGAATCTCAACTTTAGCTTATTTCATTTATTCATTAAATACACACAAACATATTTTAATACCTGCTATATCCTTCAGATATCTCGATTAACAAAACAAAGACCCCTGCCTTCATGGAGTTTACATTCTGCCTGGAAAAATGCAATAAACTATAGATCTAGGTAAATAAATAAGCAAATGATCTGTTAAACAAGAGTTAAGTACTATGGAAGAAACCCAGCCGGGGAAGTGTGATTAGACGTGGGGCAGCCAGTTCTAATTTCAAGTGGGAGATAATCAGGGGGGTATATTTAGAATCTAAATATAATAGTATATATGTTATAATACAAATTCTAAAATTATTCCAACATAATTAGAATCTGGTCTGCAAACCACGTTGAAACCTTCTGCTCTCTGGCTGTCGCACTGTCACCTTGCAGCCACTAGGGCTCAAATGGTCCATTAATGAGAAAAAAAGGGATGAGGGTGGGGGTGTGAGGGAGACGTGGTAATCAGGTACACACCCTCCCCCAGGCGTTCCGCAGGGGCAGCTCCATCCAGGGCACTGGCAAGACGGGCGGGAGAGTCTTACTGTGTGTCCAGGACCAAGACTTGCCTTTGCCCTTGCCTTTCCTTCCTTGGCGCGTCCTCGTCCTCGCCCGGCAGGGGCTGGGGGCCGAGCTGAGGCATGAACTTCAGCCTGGCGGTTCAGCCCCCCGATGCGTGCGTGTCACAGCCGAGTGATGGTGGAGACACGCAGACCTGCCGGCCTCGTCTTCGGGCCCTGCGAAGAGATCTTGGGGCCGCTGCGCGAGGGTTCCCGCGGTTACGCTCGGCGCCCCGGGTCGGTACAAAAGCCCACCAGATGCTTTCTGTATTCCCTTGTAATATTTAAGGCATCACTGAGCTGTAAGCATTCACCTTGACGTGCAGGTTTTCTGGATACTTCCCACGCTCAGCCTCTGCGAGCAGATCGGTGACCGTTCTTATCCTTTGGACCAGATCCCATCCGGTCGCCCTCTCTGGAGCTGAGCGCTGGCCGCCTTTTGGCGGGGAGGGAGCTCGGCGAGGCCAGGCTCTCGGCCTCTCAGCGCCGGCCGAGCAGGGGCGCGCACGCGTGGGGCGCCGCTGGTTGCACATCTGGCGCCAGAGCGCGCCCCCCGCGCAGTGCCCGCCCGGGCCGCGGCCGTGGGTTGGTGCTCCGGAGCGTGCGGGGCGCTCTCTCCCCGCGCGGGGGCACCAGAGCTCTCGCAAGTGTCGGGCACTGCGGTGCATTTTTCCCAGTTCCCTTTTAAATGACTGCGGAAAAACAGACTCTCGGAGCCGCAAATGGGAAGACGGATTCTCAGGCAAGGCTTGCGAATGCCCCGCAGCCATCATTTAACTGCGCCCGCAGAGCAGTTACGGTGTGTCACTCGACCCTCCCGGATCGCCTCGTGTGTCCCTAGTGAGACCCCGAGGCTCTGCCCGCGCCGGGCTTGTCGGTAGCTGGAAGCCTGTCGTGCTCTGGGCAGCGCGGGCGCAGGGCACGCGTTCGCGCACACCCGCGCACACACGAAAACGCGCAAGGTACGGCAGGGGAGCAAGGGCTCGGGGTGCCCCGCGGGGGCGGGGGTGGGCATCGCGGGGAGTGAAGCGACGACCTGGGAACCGCTGAATCCTGCCAGGTTGAAGGAGGAGAGAAAATGACGCGGCGCCACACATCGGACAGGCCAGGGTTGCTGCGGCGCATTTAGGGAACCCGATAAGCGTCAGGCGCGCTCCCTTCCCCTCACATGTCTCTGTTTCCCGGGCGTGTGATGCCGGAACACGGCAGGAGAAAGACCCACTTAGGGAGCTAGAGTTGCATTTGGAGACTCCCCTCCCTCTGCAAAAGCACCAACAGGAAGACCCTCCAAAACCATGGATCCTCAAATAGATGGCCCGGAATAGGGGCGGTTATCCTTGGCTACCGATGCCGAGCACGTTTTGGTGTTTACAATATTTATTTATTTTTAGGCCAGCTCGCCCTCCCTTTTAGGCAGGATGGGAAAGGAGCACGCAGCGGGGTGGGAGAGGGGAGGGAGGATTCCTATAATAAGAATCAGCGCATTTTTCAGAGCTGAACCGAGCCCGGTTTCCATTTCAAAAAAGGAGACAAGCTCTACTGCGATGGGAGAAGAGACCGCGGTGCGAATTAGGGACTGAGAGGCGTCGGGCGGTGGAATGGTCCATCTCGGAGGTACCTGGCTCTCAGTGCACACACACACACACACACACACACACACACACAGGCGCGCGCGTCTACCCAGCCAGGATGTGTGCGTGTGTGCGCGTGTATGAACTCCCACATGCTGCTGCTGTCTGCTCCTGGCCAGTGGCACCGATGCCTGCCTCCTCCCCGCTCGCCCCCAGATTCCCCTCCCCTCCCTGTTGCTTTTGTCTGGAGGGTGTTATGGGTTTGTGTGTGTATGAGCGTGTGTGTTTTTGGATTTCAGACTAATTTTCTGGAGTTTCTGCCCCTGCTCTGCGTCAGCCTTCACGTCACTTCGCCAGCAGTAGCAGAGGCGGCGGCGGCGGCTCCCGGAATTGGGTTGGAGCAGGAGCCTCGCTCGCTCCTTCGCTCGCGCTCTCGGCGCTCCGTGCCCGGCGGCAGGAGGAGCCTGCACCCAGGCGCCGCCGGCGGGCGGTAGGCGCCGGAGCCCGGGTGAGCAGCGCGGACAGTGCCCTCCGGCGCCTTGGCCCTCGCTCTCCCCCACCCCCCGGGGCGGCCGGGGGTGCTCCCCAGGTGGGACGCGCCACGCCACCTGCCCGCACCCCCTGCGCCCGGCGGCCGTGGCGGATTCTGCAGCATCATCGGGGGCCCCGTCGCGGAGCCATCGCCGCCGCCGGCGGTCTCCGCGTCCCCCTTTGAAGGGTCCTTCGCCGGGCCTGTGCCATGGAATCCCGTCTCGGGGACCCTTGCTCTATCTCCCCTCCCTCGACCTCAGGTTGGGGTGGGGTAGCGGGGGGCACGTCAGCGGCCTCGGCGGCGTCAGTGCCATCGAGGGGCAAGTTTATTTCTGGGGCCGGAGCTGTGCACGCATCCATCCATCCATCCACAGTGCCCGGCTGGGGTCGGGGTGGGGGTGCGGCGAGCGCGCCGTATGGGGTCCTGCGCTCAGTCTCACGCGTGTTTGTTTGTCCTCAGCCCCGAGGTGCGCCCCGGATCCCAGTGCGCGTCTAGCAGGGAGCCTGCGTCCCCGGGGTGCCGGCAGCGCCGCCGGCCGGTGCTCGGTGCGCCGGGCCATGCAGCGGCGGCCGCGGCGGAGCTCCGAGCGGCGGTAGCGCCCCCTGTGAGGCGACCAGAGATGCCCCGGCCACTGTGAACCGCGCCGCCCGCCAGGACACGCTCAGCCCGGGACACGCTCGGCTCTGCGCGCCCGCGACAGGCACCGGGGCGAGGGAGCGACCAGCGCGGCGCAGGCCGCCCAGCGGGGGCGGGGGAGGCCGGCCGGTGCGGCGCGGGGCCACCTACTCGCTCTGACTCCGGCTGGCACTGGCGGCTGGGGATGTCGTCCTGGACGAGGTGGCATGGACCCGCCATGGCGCGGCTCTGGGGCTTCTGCTGGCTGGTCGTGGGCTTCTGGAGGGCTGCCCTCGCCTGTCCCACGTCCTGCAAATGCAGCGCCTCTAGGATCTGGTGCAGCGACCCTTCTCCGGGCATCGTGGCGTTTCCGAGGTTGGAGCCCAACAGTGCAGACCCTGAGAACATCACCGAAATGTGAGTTCCTGGTGCTCTTCCTCCTTCCTTCTCTCCTTGCCCCTTGGACTGGGGCTGGCCAGGCGTGTCTGTCCGTCGGGGGCATGAATGTTGTCTAAGTCTGGGGAGAAGTCAGACATGGGCTGGGCCATCTGTTAGTTACCTGTTTTTCTGGCTTGGGACTAGTACCACCTCGGGGAGAAGCGGACAGTTGAACATAAGTTTCAAGTATTCTATATGTGTCAATAACATAAATACATACACTCTTTTCAGAGATTCCATATACGCTCTGTATTTGAAAGCCCTGCTGGGTGTGCTTTAGGCTTTCCTTATGCAATAACTTAGTTTTGGACATTTTTGTTTCATAAGGTGCTAAGTGCATGTTAGGTTAGAAGTTCCAGTAATACATACTAGAAAGGAGGTTAAAATGATGAACTTTTTGAAATCTATTGAAGGAGATCAGAGTCCCCCCCCCCCCAACATCTTTCCCTGAGGTTTGCAGTTACCAGTGTCCCTTTGCATTTTATATATCAGATTTTTGTTAGGAGATGGCATCCAGAGCTGGCCTTGAAAATGGTCTGTAAGAAGAGAAGTTCTGAGTGTTGAAATTGCGCTCTCTTGAAAGAGAAAATGTGCTCGTCGGAAGCCTAAAAGCCTGGTCTGATTTAATTTGGACTTGACTTCCCAGAGATATAATTTTGAGACCATTTGGATTATAAATCTTAATTGCCCATTGAAGGACTAGGTTGGATGATGACCGAGGACTAGGTTGGATGCTAAAGCAGTGTGTAGTACTCTAATGAATGCTGCCTTTAGCATGGGACAGACCCCTGTGTCCCTGGAAATGTTTGAGCTTGTCTTGCTCTGATGGAGAAGCAGAATTGTGTATTTCTGTCCTCCTGTTCTGATGGCTTGTGACAAATACATTACCAAGTAAGAATTCACCAGTGCCTTCTCCAGCATCTCCCTGTCACCTCTACTAGATGTATATCCCACTCCCCCCGCCCCCCACCCCCCGGACTTTGTCACCACCTACATTTCACTGGCATGAGATTTTATTCATCCAAGTAGAGGATTGTAAGGCAAAGTTTCTCCCGGTTTCCTTACGGTGTTTGATCCTAAGATAGGCAGCCCTGAAAATAGGGCTTGGGCTGTGGCCTTCCGGTTGGCGAGTGCGCATGCTTTTTTTCCTCCTGAGAAAACGCACGCCCTGTTTCTGCCAACGTAGTTGACTGAGATAACCTGTTTTTAATGTAAGTAAGAGACCTTTGTAGCCTCTGTTGCTTGTTCTGCTGGTGATGCTCATGTTATAAGGCTCGGCAGAAGGAAATGGCAGCAGCACAGGGGGAATGTGCAGGCCTAGCAGAGCTGAGATGTGCTGGGAGCAACCAACTGTCAGGCTGCATCCAGGAGGCTGGGTGTTTTGGTTTTTTTTTTTTTTTTTGGCAAGGATCAAGGGAGGCAGAGCTGGATAGGAAGGTTGAGTAGGGCCTCAACTGTGCCGGCCCTGGTTGGCCTGGTCAAAGTGACTGTGGCCTCTCATCAGGATCTGTGTCTTTTTCATGAGATGGAGGGGGGTCTGTATTCAGATGGAGGAAGCCATATGGAATTCAGAGCCCTTTGGACTAATTTGAAACCAGGGAGAGTGCCTTTATACAGTCAGACGTCTCGTGTTGTTGTGGATTGTTTTGAAATTCTGTATTAGATGATGCATCTATAATGAAGGAGGAAATGAGATAGAGCCAATCATTTTCACTCTGACATTTTTTTTTTCACTGTAAGATTTTTAAGGCCCTAATCAGAGAAAAGGAAACTAAAACTCTCTTTAAGTTTAAAAAATGCTATTCTAAACCTTAGTGGTGTTAGCTGCCTGGTATTTATGAAATCAATAGAGTTGAGCTGAGCTTTCTTACATCAGTTCTCACAATGCTGTTGTTTCCGTAATATCTGATGGTAGGTTCCTATTTCCGGGCTTTAAAAAATTGATTCTTCTTATTTTTACCAAAGTGTTTGTCAGTTGTTCAGTTAGTGGCACTCCTAATTTCTTCCATTATTTTTTTCTTTTGAGTTGAAAATCCACTGAGATTGAAAGATTGGGGGAGGTGTGTAGGGTTAGTATTTGGGATGGAGAATTTACGTTCCTTAGTGACACCAATGGGGCTGTTAGATGTGAGTTCTGAGAAAAAGTCTGTGTCTCAGCCCTGCGCCTCAGCTTTGTTTGCACCCAGCCAGTTTGTGCCCTCATGTCCTATAAAACATACCAAAATCCTTTTTTGGAAAGCACTTCATATAATTATTTTGAATTCTGCTGTTTTGATATCAAAATGACATCAGTAGATGAGCTTGTTTCACTGTCATCCATATATGATACCATCTGGTTCTTTTTCTTACATATTAATATTTGCTTGAACAGCTTTATATTCTTGGCCAGGGGAATACCAGCTACAGTTGGAACCAAATTACTTTTTTTTTTTTTTTTTTACTTTATTATGAGACCCCATGGTATTCTTAAAATAACCTGGTTGAAAGTTGTAGTTTAATGGTGCTTAGCTGAAATTTCATGTTTCTATTTTTTTTAGTAGGAAAAATGGAAATAAATAAACTAATTAAAACTTGCTGAAGCCACAGTTTACTGTGTCATTTAAAAATGGTACGTCATTTAATATCTATATATTTGGGGAAGAGTACACCACTGTGCTTTTTGGGTTCAGAGAGAGCCCATGGTACAACATTCTAAAACTGTGTGCAGAAATTCATTAAGAGATAGTTTTATTTTTTGCTTCTACGCGCATATTTTAAGCTAAGCTGACATTTCATTTTTAGAGTCATTGTTGGAGGCTGTTTTATTAAAAATTCTATCGTAGTGTCTGTCTCATACTGTTTACACACCAACATGATCTATATGCCTATATCTCTCTTCTCTCTGTCTATAGAGATGCATCACACCTGCCCAGCATCACACTGCTGCTTAGCACCAGCTTTCTTACTCTGAGATGGTTATACCAAAGCCATGCTAAGTTAAACTTAAAAACAATACCATTGTCACACATAAGTGGAATTCAGGAGTAAAGCCTGTTAGAGTTATGTAACTGGCCATTGACTCTCTGTAGTACCAGGTGCCAAAATGTACTGCAAAGGACAAGTTCTACCTCACCCAAGTGGGAAAAGAAATGGATAAAATAGATCATGCACTTTTTTTTATTATGGTCAAAAATGCCTAACATAAAATTTACCATCTTAACCATTTTTAAGTATACCATTTAGTAGTGTTAAGTGTTAAGTCTACTTATATGGTTGTGAAAGGGTATGTTCATCGTTATATTGCTCATATTTTATATAGATTAATGATGGCCTTTTTTTCTGAATTTCTTGGGTGGTAGTTTCTGATTTGGGGGGTCATAGACAAGTCTAATATTTTTCCTCTTAGTACAACATAGAATACATAGTACAAATAGAATTTGCAGCCTCTGCTGCCAGAGCCTCTATGTGCAATAAATTGTTGGCTTGGTTAAGCGACTGTAATGTGATGTCATTAATACATTGATTTTGGCCCCCCTCACCTTAGTAGGCTTTTCCCTGCAATTAATTGTACTAAAAACAAATATCCTGGCATTCGGAAGGTTTCAGTGAAAGGCATCTGTTTTTATTACTCTGATGTTTACTTCTCAGCCCCTCCACTGGGGTTTCTAGAACTTTGGATTGTGCTTTACATGCATGTAAGATGCACAGAGTAAGTTTTGAGTGTGGTAACATAAGCAACACTGGACTTGTTCATAAATAAGGCAGTCTAATTTGTATCACTAGCACAACTTGCAAGCTAGAGTTGAGAACATGCTTTCTTCCCAGCGAAGGTATTTACAGAATTCAGCTCAGCACAACCATTTGAAGCCTCTTTGGTTTTATACCTTCAATCTCTGCATTAAGGAGGTTTTTATTACATTGGGTAAAACAATTGAAAAGCCCCTCAACCCTTCTGACCCAACTTTCTCCCCCTCCCCCTCCCCATCACTTCTCATTGAGCATACAGGAAAATGTATTTGATTTTTTTTTTCTTCTCCGAAAAGTGATATTTCCTTATGGGAATTCAGAGCACTATAGTTAAGGGAAGGGCCTGGGTTATGTGTTATTACAAGCAAGTAATGGGAAGTTGAGATAATGTGGTCACAGTTCCCCAGAGCTGAGTTTAGTTCTGTTTAAAATCTTTCACTGTTTCTATCCCATAAACCTCTGTTTGTGTCTGTTTCAATATTCCCTTGTAATGACATTTCCTAAGCTGAAAAGTTGGCTGGACAGCTGAGAATTGAGGACTCTTTCTCCCCAGGAACATTCTGTATGATCTCTTTGACTATATCTGGGTCGTCAGAGTATAAAACCTAGAGTTCTTGTTTAGCTGGGGGTGGGGAATTCCTTTCTTTCTTTTTTCTTTTCCTTTTTTTGTTTTTCTGTTTCTGTTTCTGTTTTTGTTTTTTGTTTTGCCTTTGGTACTAAGCAAGTGTCCCCAGTGTTAACTAATTTCTCGTCTTGGCTGTTTGGGAAAAAAACACTATTAAACCAGCACTGACATTAGGCCTCGGACTAACTGAGCATGTCTCTAGAGAGCTTCATGTAGCTTTAAATACCATAGGGTAGAACATGGCATTGAACCTGCTGCCCCTTGATGCAATGCCAAGTTCTGGTTCCTCTTGATGTTTATAAATCAACTGGATGATTTTGAGGAGAGGTTACTTAGGCAGGGAACCTTTTTTTTTAAATTTTTAAATTTTTTTATTCATTTGGTGTGTGTGTGAGAGAGAGAAAAGGAGAGAAAAACCCGAACCTTGGGTTAATAGCAGATTGAACATTTTCATAATCTACTTGGTCTGGCTGGTTTAGTGCACAAATCCCCCCCTGTTCCCCAACCCCCAGGTGGCAGAGGTCTGAGCCCTGCAGTGGCCTGATCATTTTCACTCTACATTTGATTGCTGATCGATCTCCATTAAAGAAGGCAAATATCTCACATAATCAAGGTGCCTTCTTACCACTTTGGTCTCTGGGCTGTACGAGGGACTGGGAAGTCAGTAGATATTGATCTGGGTGATGAAGGAGTGAGTGCTTGTGAGTGTTATAAACCTGGGAAGAAAAGTAATGCATAGGTACTGAGTTTATTGTTGTTGTTGTTTTTTTTTAACAACAATAACAAATATAAACAAGATGTCACAGAAAGCTGGAGTCAGGAGTGACCTGATCATGAAGCAGCCCCTTACTCTCAGGGCCTGAGCTTGTCAGGTATCAACCGAGAGCTTTGGATTCAGTGCTCAGACAGTTTCTTCTGGCTCTGAAGTTCCACGAAGCTTCAGTTGTGGAGATAATGTGGTTTATACATCAGTTGTGAAGTAAAGGGTGGTATGAGAATCTGAGGACCTTTGGTGACAGTGTCACATGTGCATATGTTCAGTGTCTGCTCTGAATTCCCCCAAACACGTCTTTTTTAATTGTGAGCTGCTAATAAGGCTGGTGGCATGTTAGTGCTGGACTGCTGAGTCCAGAGTTGCACACAGGGTCACCTAGAATTGGTACCACAGAGGGAGAAGGGTCCCAGAAATGTTCTGCTCCGGCCCCCTCTGCACGAACCAGGCCAGTGAAGAGTCTCCTAAGGCTGTGATACATTAAAAACAACATGGGTCTAGGAGCTCTTTCTCCTAGCATCCAAAGGAGGTGCCGATGACCTTTACTTTAGGGTGCCTCCCTTTTGTTCTGCATCCTTGGATGGAACCTGACCCCCACCCACCATTTTAGAAGTGTCGGAGATGTGAAGAATAGCTCAGTACTAGACCAAGTCTATGCAAACCTGTCTCTGTGAGAGACAAAGCCATTAAAGCTACTCACCCCAAAGCAATGGTCTTATCCTCACATTGGAGGAAATACATTTTTTGTTTAGATTACGGTGTTTTGTTTCTGTTTTTAAATTTCAAGCCTTTCTCTTCTCCAAGCAACTCATACACAAAAGTCAGGCTGCAGAGACAAGCCTTCACAAGTTGGCAGCAATGTGGGATGCTAAGCCTATGCCTATTGGACCATGTTGGCAGGTTGGGCTTGGAGCGAAGGCAGAGCAGACCCAGCAAGATGCAAGCTGTTGCCCTTGGAGTCTGCCACAGTCAAGGGTGCTTATATAAGTGAAGGACCCCACAGCCCTTTGTACAAAGCCTGTCTTAGCTCCTATGAAAGACCTGTGGCCAGAGTACACTTATTCTTTCCTGCCTTCTTTTTTTCCCCTGACTTCTCTTTGCCCAGGATCAATGGCTGAGATCCATGACTAAGCCATTGAGCAAGCTTAAAGCTTGTTGACTCGCATCTAGAATTCATTCTGCTACCATTTTGTATGATGTCGATGGTCTTCATGGAGACATAGCTCTGGATTCAAGCAGGGCTTCTCTCCAGGGACGTGGAATGCTCCCTTCAGATATCTGCTTGTTTCTAGTCTCATTCTGAAGGAGGTGGGAAGGTCTTGACATCCTTGGAGGGTTTGTCAGGTTGATTGGTTTGTCCAGGGCTCTTTGGTCAAACACAGTGTAATTTGGGGTAGAACGGTAGCCAGTATCTCACTTATGGCTCTATCTACTATTCAGCCCCACTTGCCCAAATTAGCCTCAAAAGCGCAAGCAATTTTGAGAGAAGTGCAGAGATTCAAATAAATGTTCACAAGTTAAGCAGCATGGTGGTGGGAAAGAGGTGAACTGGGGCTTCACCTCGTGTCTTTCCCCTGCCACCCATCACCATCTCTCCCTGCACCATGTTAGACTGATCAAGAGATAAATGATTTGTGTGCCCTTGGGAATATGGCATCTTCTAGTATAGAATAAAAATGATAGTAATCACATACCATCTAGAGTCTCTTTTCTATTGAAAGTAAGGACCTATTGCTATTCCATACCCTACACTTCCCTGTGAGGTTCATATCCCAACAATCCTTGGGACACACAGACACACACACTAGGATTCTAATTGTGTGGATGTGATCTCTCTATGGAGATAGAAATGTATTTATAAAACTCCACTAGGTGTGGTTTTTTCAGACTTAATTATCTGGAACTGTAAAATTTCCCTAATAATTTAGGATTTACTTCCTTAAACCATCTAGACTTTTTTTTTTTTTTTCTGTTGAGATATAACTGACATACAACTTTAGTTTCAGGTGTACAACATAATGATTTGATATTTCTATGTATGATGAAACCATCGCCTCCATAAATCTAGTTAACATCTATCACAACGCATGGTCATAAATATTTTTCTTGAGATGAAAACTTTTAAGATCTATTCTTTTAGTGCTTTCAAATATACAACACAGTATTATTAACCCTAGTCACCACGTTGTGCATTACATCCCCACCCAGACTTCTAATTTTGTTTTAATGATTCTGGATTTCTCTTGAGGAGGAGGACCTGGGTGAAGTAGCGACTGTTAGTACTTTGACTCCATTAGCCAACCAGGCTACTCAGAGACCTGTTGTGTCTGTGATCAGTTCTCAATATTGACAAAGCAATCAATGAGGCATTCTTAGACAACTTAACATGAGTGTAATTTAAATCAAAAGATAGTTGCATTTTGGTTTTCACCGTCTGAAACATAGTGCGGGCTCAAAAGGTAGGCTCTTCTAAACTCCAGGTTTTGTTTGCCAAAGTTGTCTCTGTTTCATGTGCCCCAGAGTCTCTTCCTGTGTGGTGGCAGAGGGGCTGCACCTGAATTCTCTGCCTTTTGCCCACTGGTTTCCCAGCTCAGGCCTTGGTGGATGCTCATCTCTGCAATGTGTACACACGTACACACTGGCCGGTGGACAGTACCTGTTGAGAAAATCGTCCCCGGCACAGAGGAAAAAAAAAAAAGATTTTTTTTTTTTTTTTTTTTGCCTATGATGCTTTGGTGCCTTCCTACTTGGCGGGCTTGCCTGCCGTCTTGCCCCCTCTCTGCTCCTGTGCCGCACGGCGCTGGCGTGGTCTTTCTAAATGCTGATCTCATTATGTCACTGCCTCTAATTGCCCCATGGCGCCTCATGTCTCTTAAAGGCCAAAGTTTGTTGTTGTTGCTTTGTTTTTTGTTTTTTAGTTAAACAAACAGACAAACGATCCAGATTGTCATTATATTGCTCTGAAATAAGGCAGATAACAATCCCAGGGACCCAAATGCACAGATCAGCGTTACCGTTGTTTCCTACACCAGTAGATCTATAAAGGAGAACTAATTATAACTGGGAGCTTGCTTGGTGATCTTGGAATTAGAGCAAGGGCACTTAATTCTGCATTTAAAATGTTAAATGGCATTAAGCTAAGCTTGCCTGAGGCATCCATCTCCATAATGGGAGCGCCTTCACAAAGAGAATGCAGAACTTGAAGTACTTTGGCCAGGACCTGTGTCCCCTGGATGGACACTCCTTTTTCTCTCCTTCATTTACTGCCCAGCACCAACTGTGAGTGACACATTCTTTCTTTGGAAAGCTTAATGCCTTCAGCCAAGCCTTGCTCAAGCCTGGGAACCTTTCAGATCCTTTAAAGTGATTTTACACATCTTTTTGCAGAAATGCATTCATTTTACCGTATGAAATTCTATTTGTGATTAGCTTTTTTTTTCAAGTCATATTTGAACATGATAAGAAATGCAAACGGTGGAAAGGAATGTATCATGAAAAATTAACCCCTCTGATCTCTCAGCTTCCAGCAGGAGTCTACTCACATACATGAGTGCATATATATGTCCTTTTTGTTTGTACACAAATGAAGGCATGCTGTACCCACTCTTCTGCATGTTGGTGTTTTTCTACTGAAGGCTGTATCTTAAAAATGTTTTTGTATCCAGTGCGTGGGAAATATCGGTGAGGGAGACAGAACGTGAGAGACTCCTAACTCTGGAAAATGAACAAGGGGTGGTGGAAAGGAAGGTGGGCGGGGGTACGGGGTGACAGGGTGACAGGAACTGAGGGGGGCACTTGATGGGATGAACACTGGGTGTTATTCTATATGTTAGCAAATCTAACTCCAATAAAAGAATATACAAAAAAAAAAAATGTTTCTGTATCAGCACCAACCTTATTGTTCACAGCCAGGCAGTAATCCTTTGAATGAATAGGTTGTTCTTTACTTAACCAACCCTCCTTTTTTTTTTTTTTTTTTTCCCAACCTCCTTTTGAACAACCTTATGTTCAAGTCTTTGCACACATGCATGATTTTATCTACAGGAAATCTATAGATAATCTCTATCTAGAATTTGAATTGCAGGGCCATTTGCAGGGTGTTTGTGATTTTGTTAGATTTTAGGCCAAAGTGTCTGGCAAAGAGATCACATCATTTCATTCTCCCACCCAAACTGGAAGCACCTGTTTTTCTACCACTAAGCCAGCATTATTCATTATCAAACCTTTTGACCATTGTCAGTCATAATCCTGGGCAATGATATTCACCATTGCTTTATTTTGGAAATCCATTTGACAAAAGAAAATTTATACCTTGCCTAACAATTTGCTTGTCTTCTGATGTTGGCTGTGCTGTTACTTCTACTTCTTCTTTTAGTGACACAATTGTATATTCTTTTGTAGTGAAATTTATCATTTCCTTTATGGCTTCTGTGTTGTAAATGTGGCTACAAGATTTCCCCACTCTGAGAGTATAAAATACGTCTGTATTTCCTTCTACTACTTTCACTACTTCATACTTCAAAGCTTTGCTCCATCTGCATTTTCAACATATAAGGAGAGAGTAGCAAAAAAATAGTTTTGTTACTTTTTCAAGATAGCTGATCAGCCGATCAGGTCTCTTGACACCGTAGATTATATAATTCTACCTGTCCCCCAGTAACTTCAGCTAGCAGTTTGGACCATTTTGGGATATATCCTATTGTGTTAATCAGCTCTGTCTATTTACTTGCCAGCATTACAGTTTTTATTTCCTAAAGCTTTAATTATTATTATTTTCTTCAAATATTAGTCTTGCTCACTAGTCTTTTTTTTTTTTAAGATTTTATTTATTTATTCATGAGAGACACACACAGAGAGAGAGAGAGAGAGAGAGAGAGAGGCAGAGACACAGGCAGGGGGAAAAGCAGGCTCCATGCAGGGAGCCCGACGTGGGACTCAATCCTGGGTCTCCAGGATCAGGCCCTGGGCTGAAGGCGGCGCTAAACCACTGAGCCACCGGGGCTGCCCTCACTAGTCTTTCCTTTCAGAATATTCAGTTATTTTTGCATGATCATTTTTCCATACGAATTGTAGAAATTGCTTGCCTAGCTCCCCCCACATTGTATTGGTATTTTAAAATAAGATAGCGTTCTGTTTATATATTGAAATAAGTCTTAATGAATCTTAAAATCTTCAAATTCAAACCTCTAGCCTCATATCTTGCCTTTCCCTTTGTCCAGTGAGATAATACAACTATGCTCTTACTTAACTCCCTGGTTTCACATCGGCGGGCCTCTCTGCCTGGAACACCTTTCCCCTGCCTTCCTACCTCCGGGCTGCGTCCCCGCCGTGTACTCTTTCCCAATCTCAGAACAGGTCACTTAGCAACATAAATGCATTCCTGGCTACCCACCTGTACATACCACTAGGATGTGAGTGGCCTGGAGGCAAGGACCATGTGAATCTTGGTCATGCTTTCCCCCAGCACCTAACACAGTGTCCTAGATCTCCACATCATACACACACACGTGGATGTAGGAGCATGCATGCTCCTACAGATATATCATGGAGAATTCCAAGTAAAAGTGTGTACTAGTTGTTCTTTGGGCTGTCAGTAGAAAAATTTCTAGACATGACCTTTTACTCATCAGGTTAAGATGTTTGTGGATTTAAATACCACAATGTTGGTTCATACACAGCAAAACAAAACAAAAACAAACAAACAAAAACCCAAAACAAAACAAAACCACCACAGCAAACAAAAACCACAACAAATTCAGTTCCTGTAGAGAAGTAGCACAGCTAGCTGGAAAGGAAGAAAGATGAAGCTTTGATGGAGGAGGCATCTTGTGTATCTAACAGGAAGGTGGGACAGGGAAGCCATGGGAGGATGGGGGCAAGCAGATGATGGGAGATGCACAACAGACCAGCTCAACAGCAGAGGCTAAGCCAGGGACAAAGAATCATTCTAGGGACATCTGATCTCCTGCAAGCAAATAGGTCTAATGAGAAAGATTTGTGCTTTTTCTGTTGTGTAATAGCTAATAATGGCTATCCCTGTGGATCAATTGCCATTTTTCCCTGTGACTGCATTTATGGTGCTTTACTTACAAAGTGATTCTGGTGTGAGATTTCAGATGTGATTTATCCTTCTTGTAGCATGGCTGGTAGAAGCTGTTCATTTCTCTTAAAGAACTGCAGACATCAGGAGTATAAAAAGATGATGTGTCAGGGCCAGTTTAGTGTACCACCTGATACATATACTTGTGTGCTTTTGCAATCAAGGTGCATTGGGCTGATCCTATGAATGTTTCATGGGACTTCCTTTATATTTGTAATAATTAACACTATGGGGCATCTCGAAATTTTGATAGTTGTTTGCAAAACTGATCATAAAACAACTGATAGACGTACGAGATTGGGACGCTTTTAAAAATAGAGTGGAGAAGTATATAGGTGAACAGATTGTGTTGAATAATCTAAAAAGATAATTCCCCCTTGAGATAAATAACATCCATTTATTTATGTTTACAAAGCTGAAGTATGTTCATAATATACATACAAATGAAAATAGTTTAGACTCCATGTGTATTTTGAAAGTTAAATTTTTAAAAGGAATGAGCATTATGGAACCGACACATAATGTTTACCTCTCATGAGAAAAGTCTTAGTTTTGTTTGAGGCGTTGGCTCTCATGATAAGCCTGGGTGACTGTCTGGGGTATAACTTACTAGCCATTTCATTTATTCTTTCCCAAAACTGCTCTCTCACAATGGAGAGTGTCTTCTGGTGTGTTGAGGATGCTCTTGCCCTTTTATTTGCCTCAGTCTACCCCAGGCACATCAGTGGTCCTCTCCCTGGTGGTCCTCCAGCCAAGTTCCTCCATATGAGGCAGTGCGTCTACAGGGCTGACAGGATGCTCCTACACGTTTCCTGGTTAACTTAGTAGGATTCCAGAATTCCCTACCCCAAAACCCTGAGTCCACTTCTAATGTTTGTAGATGCCTTTTTCATAAGTCTGTCCTCCTAGGCACAGCAGGGATGGGGGAGAGGTCTGAGGCTGTCTGTGGTGGCGTGGATGGAGCTCCCTAGAATATGTCTTTTCTCTCCTTTCATTGGATTTTATATCTATATACAGTTCAGGAGACAATAGATCTTTTGTTGAAAACATCATCTTTTCCCATGGATGACTGAACTGGAGGCCAGCAATGAATTGTTTATACATACGTGTGTTAATTGATTGATCAATTCATTCATTTATTCAGCCAATTAATCAATCAAAAAATATGTTTTGAACATGGCCTCCCTGCCAGGCATTTTTCTGAGTCCTGGGCAACAAGACTTAGGCCAGTTCCTACCATCTATCTGGCCTGTTGAAGGGCACTAGTGGGGGCCCCCAGCCAGGTCACCCCCAGCCCTTCTGTCTCGAAGCCCTGTGGACAGTCTAGTCTATACAATTAAAACCCATCCATGCCACCACAGACAGCCTCAGACCTCTTCCCCATCCCTGCTGTGCCTAGGAGGACAGATTTATGGAAAAGGCCTCTACAAGCATTAGAAGTGCACTCAGGGTTTTGGGGTAGGGAATTCTGGAATCCTACTAAGTTAACCAGGAAAGGTGTAGAGCGTCCTGTCAGCACTGCCTCATATGGAGAAAATTGGCTGGAGGACCACCAGGGAGAGGACCACTGATGTGCCTGGACACTGCCCAGAGCAGAGGGAAAATGCTGTCTGGGCTTCTGTCTTGGGGATCTGATCTCTGCATCAGTGTAGCTGTGGGCTGTGATAGCTCTAGAATAGAGGAGGCTCAGGACTTAGACCAAGGAGTGTGCAGTGTGGTTGGCAGCCCAGCCAGGCTGCTCCTCCCAGTGATGCCCGTCTCTTCAGGGGAATTCTCAAACATGAGGGTCCCTGTTTCCAGCAAGGACAGCACGTGGAGGTTCTTCCCCTGACCATACCGTAAGCACTGTGCTATCACAGACCCAGACAGACCAGCAGAGCACAGACATGTTCCCAGCAGTTAATGGGGGCAGTTAAACATCAGTAGCTACCAGCTTCCACCTTTCTCTCTTCCCCATACAGTTTTTTAAATTCCCCCTGAAAGGTCTAGATCTGAATGTAATATTTTAAGAATCAGCTCATTATGGTTGAATATATAAATATGTTTTTTTAGTGGCACCCTAGCAGGATCCTAGCATTCTGAAGACTGTGTCTAAAAAGTGCCTTTCCTCATTATTTTTTTCCCCAAATTAAAACATCACTGAATTTAAATGTCCATGACCATGCACAGGAGGATCAACAAATTGATTTTTCATTTTCTTTGGGCGTTTGTATAGGGGAAGGATGCGGGCTGGGAGTCAGGATTTCTTGTTGGATTGAAACCCCGCCCCCTCCAGTGAAGCTGGTCCACGTCTGCTACTTTGGATGAGTTATGACAGCTCTCTGTGTCTCAGTTTCCCCATCTGTAAAAGGGGACGATAATGGAACCTTTCTTATCAGATTTTTGTGAAGTTAAAATGAGCTGACTCGTGTGAAATGTTCACACTAGTGCCTGACATGTTAGGCTCGGCTGTTTTTATTTTGTATGACTCTCCTCGACTATATTCCGAGGGCAAGTAGGCTCTCTTGGGCTAGGGGAGGTGGGAGAAGCAAGAGAATCGGCCTTGAGCATGGCACCGGCAGGCACGGGGGTTAGGAGGACAGATGTTAAAGGGCGTTGGTTCTTTTCATACAACTGTTGCTTTTTTGCTTTTTTGCTATTACTCTCATATGTGGGACCTGGACTGCTCCCCTGATTGGGACATTGACCATTTGTGTGCCAAGCAGTCCTCTGCACGGGCTCAGATGTAGCTATTATTCAGGTCACTGTCTTTATTCTGCAACTTTGTAGGCCTGGTCCATTTTATTTTATTTTATTAAATATTTTATTTATTTATTCATGAGAGACACACAGAGAGAGGCAGAGACACAGGCAGAGGGAGAAGCAGGTTTCATGCAGGAGGCCGGATGAGGGACTCGATCCAGGGACTCGATTCTCGGACCCCCGGGGTCACAACCTGAGGCAAAGGCAGACGCTCAAGCTCTGAGCCACCCAGGCAACCTTATTAGGTTGTTGATAACAGCTCCCTTGGAGTCTGGTGCTTATCAGTTACTTTGCATATCACTTTTTTTTTTTTTTAACCTGTCTCTCTCACTCTTTAATTGTGAAGCTTTTTAAGAAAAGATCTTTTAGGGACGCCTGGGTGGCTCAGTGGTTGAATGTCTGCCTTTGGCTCAGGTTGTGATCTTGGGGTCCTGGGATCTAGTGCCACATTGGGTTCCCCACAGGGAGCCTGCTTCTTCCTCTGCCTATGTCTCTGTCTCTCTCTCCGTGTTTCTCATGAGTAAATAAATAGAATCTTTAAAACAAATCTTTTAAAATGTTATGGGGAAATAACATGAAATTTACTGTCTTCACCATTTTTTACAGGTACATTTCAGTGGCCAAAGTTCATTCACACCTTTATGCAACCATCACCACCATCCATCTCCAAAGTCCTTATCATTTTGCAAAACTGAAACTCTGTACCCAATAAACAACAACTCCCCACTCCCTTCCCTGCAGTTCCAGGCAACCTCCCTTTTACCTTTGGTCTCTTGTGAATTTGACAACAGTAGGTACCTCAAAAATACACATCCTTTTGAACTGTGATATATTCCTTGAATTACAGTTTTTATCAGAGATCTGCTTAGGATTTTTAGATGCACTCACACTTCTTCTCTGCAAAATAGCTTCTCTTTATTGTGGCCTTACACAACCACTTAGGACTGGGATCCCTTTTCAGAAGCATCTTTGTAGTTTCACTCCAAAGAAAGTAATCTCTAACCTTCTGTAAAAATGACTAAAGGTTAACATGTGAAGTGAAACCAGTGAAGATAAAATTGGAAGTGTTGCTCACATTCTATCGCTCCCCTTACTCCCACAGCCTATAAATGTTGGATGAAAAATTGTGCCAAAATCAAAACAGACCTTCACACAGAGATCCTAAAATTTTACCACTTGAATCATTCTCTTTTCTTGACGTTATGCCTGATGCTCATTTTTTTCTCAGTGCCGTGCTTGATCTGTCCTAAAGCTGGAGCAGAAATATTAGTTCAAAAAGTGCTCTTCATATGGAATGATTTGACCTGACGAGAGTCCAAGAGCTTTCAGAACTGTGTTATGTTGTGATTAGTGCTGACTTGAACACTTCTTAGAATTCTTAAGACCTGGGCTAATCATTGGAAGTACTTCACTAGTCGTAAGTGAAACATTGATTGGCCTGCAATAACAGGGAAAGAGGAAAAGACATCTTTTCTTATGATTATTTATTTATTTATTCATGAGAGAGGCAGAGACACAGGCAGAGGGAGAAGTAGGCTCCATGCAGGGAGCCTAACATGGGACTCGATCCCGGGTCTCCAGGATCAGGCCCTGGGCTGAAGGCAGCGCTAAACCGCTGAGCTACCTGGGCTCCCCAAAACATCTTTTTTTTTTTTTTTTTTTTATATACGAGATAATTTATTCATGTGTTGGATTGGAGTTGCAAGAAGACTTTGTGAACAATCACTCCAAAACCTAAAAACATCATGGATTAAATTATTTACTAATCCATTTCTTGAAAACGACTCTAGGCAATTCCATTGTCTTAGCCTATTCATAATGGCCACTTAATTGGCATTGAATGAATGCTAGAAATGTCACAATTATTCACTTTATCATCGGTATTTGAATAACTGGTGATAATAACTTTACATGGGAAGGTCAAGAAGGTAAAAATGAGAGGGAGGGAATAAGGAGTGAAAAAATGGGCTAGAACTCCCAGCTAACTCATATGGTTGACATAGTTGCTGTAACTGAGCACAACATTTGTTCTCAACTTCCTGGCAGTGAAAAGAGAAGCTCATTATTGGTAAAGAGAATGCCTACTAATTCCACAGGAACATAGCTTTGTCTGGCACTATGTTCTGGAAGGAATTTCTTTTGCGGGGACAATGAGTGATGTAATTTGCAGCTTTTGTGAAAAACGCAGACATAGATTTCATTTTCTTCTTACCAAGAAAGCCAGTGACAGTTGGGGGAAATGACAAGGACGTCCATTCTGCAAGGAGGCTAAAGTGGCCCCAAAATGTAATCTCCCGGTGCTTGGAATTATAAAACCAATGCAACGCAAGAGCCCGGTCTCCCGTCCCCAGTACCTTTTGCTGAACCAGGCTTTGCTAGACTAGAAGCTGGACTACAGATGATTTGAAGATGTCTCTTCTGACCAGAGCCTGGAAAATTCTCATTTCTGGTACTGGTTAAGGCCAGATCCATTCTCTTTGGAAACCAGACAAGCAGATGGTGGGACTGACATCCTTTTTATAAAGACCTAGCAGGCCAGACTGTGTGCTCATCCAGGTGGAAGCCACCCTGTCCGCAGCTGCACATGAGCTGGGGAGGTAACAGCAGGCAGATCCAGACTTGCCAGGGAAGCAGCCCTTCAGTGGCCCCAGAACATGGGCGGATGCTCTGTTGAGACCTTGGAGTTCCTCCCACAGAGCACAGCAGAGATGGTTTTAGTCTAGAAGCTGTTAGGAGCACGTGTGACCAGGCTGTGCCCCAGCCAGAGGAAAAGGCTGCTCAGGCTCCTGGGGAGTCCCTAACCCCAAGAGGGATGGCCCCTTGAGGGCCTGCCAGGATGAATTAGATGCAAAGTGCAGCCTAAGTCCCCCAGTGAGCCAACTCGTATTGTTGGTGGCTTCCTATTGACCAACGTTGGAGGATACCCACCCACAATAAAAATTTTAGCTTGATTCTATCTTGAGCCTCTTCTTGACAGTAGTTGGCTCTCGGACCGTTTCTACCGTAGGGCTCCTCACTTAATGTGGGAAAAGTATGTCACTGTACATGTTTAGTTACTTATCTTTCCATTTGCTCATGGTAGGTGGTTGTGACTTCTCCAAAGCTCTGAGACCTAGTGTGAAATATACAATGATATCAAATTAGTTGGAAAGAAAACCGTGTGTTTTTGATCAGGAAAAACCCACATCTCTTGCTTTTCCTGAGCATTATATTCACCACTCTACCAAGTATAAAATTAAACTTGGCTTAGGTTTATGTCAGTTTTAGTTTTTAGGAACAGAGGATGCTTCTAAAGCTCTGGGACAGGTAGACATAATTTTGTTTTTTAATGAGGTATTTTTATTGTGGGCCTCTGTGTTGTTTTATTCGATGAGACTTGTAGGGATGTTTGTGCGTGGAGGTGACCTATTGGTGTAGAATAGTTGGAGCATTGATATCTCAGGGGAAATTACAGGCAAGAATTAAGTCAAGTGTCATAAAATCTTTCCATGGGGCAGTGAAATAGCCGAGAGCAGTCGGGAATAGGACCAACTGGAAATGTGCCCCAAACCTCCAGGGGCGGTGTTACTCAGCTCTTCCTGACTGTTGCCAGGAAGAAATGCTAGTCCAGTTTGGTGGACCTTCATTTTTTTTGTTTTTGTTTTTGTTTTTTTTAAGAATATGAAAATTCAGAATTGTAAAATGTGAAATCTTCCCATTTTGGAAAAGTTGGAGACAGACAAGAAAATGTTTAAAAAAAAAAAAAGACCCCATGTTGACTGGATGTTGATCTGGACCACATGCGACTGCTGTGACTTCTGGTCAGTTTATAAGATTTACCTGTCACATGATTTGTGGGCCAGGGGCCAGTCCTGAGTCTGTATGGAAGGCTATGCTAATCAGTACAATTAAACTCACATTCCCTGGGGAGAAGACCAGTATATTTTAGGTAGAAAGCCAACTTTAAGGTTTCTTCTTTTTTCATAATCAATTTCTTGGGCCATAAAATATAGTGTTTCTTGTTGGCAAGCCCCTGTTGCTAGAGAGAGATGAAGAAAATGCTATATAAATACTCAGAAACCTAGAGAGTAATTTTTCTTCATAAGATTTTGCTGCTGTTTTCTTATAATGTGTGTGCTGAAGGGAACTGAGACATTATCAAGTCCAATGTCCTCTTCCATGGGCGTGGCCACAGGAGGCAGTCTACAGGAAGCCCCGCAGCTGGGTAGTGACCAGGCCAGCCCTGGAACCTTTGTCTTCTGCTGATCATTGGTCATGACTGGAATTAATTGAAGTCCTCAGATGGGACCTCAGATGTCCTCATGGGGCTGTCTCCTAATTTCCCTAACATCCTTACAGATGAGGAAACTGAGGCATGGGGATCTGTCCCTGGTCGTATAGTTCATAAGAGGTGAAGCTAGCAGAGTGTGCTTATCTCTCACACAACACCACTGATTATCCCAGTCACTTGAATTCTTAAATTCCCAGGGCAGTTGGGCTCTTCTAGGAAACTGCAGTTCTCAGAGCTTGGCATTGTGGAAGAATCTGAAGATTTTCCATTTCTCTCCTGTTACAGCTCTATGTACATAGGATGCATGAGACCATCCTGTAAAATGTCCTCATTCTTCTTCATTGACTATTGTTTTTAGGCCTTGATTATCTTTGAAGGTCCATTTTGTAGAAGTTTTATAAACCATTCTGTGCTGGATTTGCAAGTCCACGGTCGTAATGGTGTGGTCTGTAGCCCCCAGCTTGTAATCCAGAGGCAGGTAGACAGGGGTTCAGATCTTGTTTGGGCAGCTGTGTGACCTTGGAGAAGTGACCTGGCATGGTTTTGCCTCTGTTTCCTCTTCTGAAGAGCAGAAGCAATTAGCGTGCTCTCCTGGTAGCATTGTTGTGTCAGACAGCACCCTTAAGGGTCATCCCTGGATGACCCAGTGCCTGGCCCACAGCATTCCACTAAAGGGAATTACTTGTGCTCCTTAATGCCCCTGGCCAAAAAGAAGCTGGAAGTGCTAATGCCAATCAGCATGCACTAGTAAGCCCTTTGAATTCAGGTTGAACATATTATTTGGTCTTCTCTGCATCCATGTCTTCAGAGTTGGGGCAATGCAACCTCTCAAAAAAGTGGACCAATCTCTTGGGTCGATTCCTGCAATAGACTGAGAGTCTTGCTTTGGTCCATCAGAGTATCATTTGCATCTGTTTGGGGATTGACTTTCAAAACTCTCAGAATTTTTGTTGAGAAACTGAAGCTGCCTTGCTGTGAACCCAGAGACCAAGGACAGTATTTTTTAAGGATTATTGTATTCCTTATGAAAGAAATCTATGGCAGAGAGGATCCCATCAACATTAACATTGAAGTGCCTCACCCCATGGCTATAAGCCTGGGTGCACATCACAATCTCATGTGGCAGTATGAATTCTACTTCTATTAGCTTGCTTATTTATTTATTTGGTAGTAGTGGGGGTAGTGGGTAGTGGAGGGTGGCCAGGGTAGCAGGAAGTGATTCCATTTGGAAGAGTGGCCATTAGAAATAGTCACTGCTATTTCTATTTCTTTCTGATGTGTTGCCAAAGTAAAGTTCAGGCAATAAAATGTAAGCTAAAGGAAAATTTTACTTTTGAATAATACTGCTGTTAAGCTAATACACATGAAGACAAGATGCATTAAAGCCACTCTTTGTTACTTTGGAAGATTACCTGTAGGAATTATTTGGTAGGCTGTTCAAACCAATGTGAAATCTTTTCAAATGGGTTGAGTACCCTTTCCAGGAATCTGTAATTCAGAAGTGTTTCTGTGAATTTTCCCTAAAATTCCCTCTTCTCTCTCTTCTTTTCTGAAAAGCCACCCATAAGCTTTTTGTTAAGCGTAAGGAGAAGAAATTCACTAAGAAGATGTCTTAGTGAGGGTCCTGGATGTCAAGTTGAGACTGGAGAAGCTTTAGTGACAATACAGAACAAAATGGCAAATAGTATGGATTTTGCTAATATTCAAATTCTTTACCTTTCGACTTTCTGGTCACCCTGAAAGCCCTGACCTCCATTTCTGGTCACCCTGAAAGCCTCTGCTAACCTGCCCAGCTACATCTTGTAGTTCCTTCCTTTGTGTCCTTTCAGCATGGGTACTTGTACCTCTGCTTGGACCCTTCTCTTATCTGCTTATCAAATACTGTGGCAATGAGTGCTGTCCCCCAGATGGCATCTCCTCCTCCTTGGTCAAGGACCACTACTGGATCTGGGGATACCTGCTTAGTGGTTGAGCATCTGCCTTTGGCTCAGGGCATGATCCCAGGGCCCAGGGGATCAAATCCCACATTGGGCTCCTTGCAAGGAGCCTGCTTCTCCCTCTGCTGTGTCTCTGTCTCTCTCTGTGTCTCTCATGAATAAATGAATTAAAAAAAATCTTAAAAAAGAAAAGAAAAGAAAAGAAAAGAAAAGAACCAATGGATCTGAAGACTCTTGGAGGCCATTTGTAGTCTTAACATTCTCGAGCCTGAGGGGGTCAATGGCAAATCAGTGCTCATCTTCCTAGGGCAAATAGTTGTCATCATTAAATAAATTAATTGGTTTGAATATATTGTATGCTTGCCATCTAAATTTGCTTTTAGATTGGACTAATTTTGCTTTTGCAATTGGCACTTCCTCTTATACTGTCTTTACTTTCTTTGTTTTCTATGTGATTGTTTCCTGTTATCACACATGTGTATGTATTTCTGGTCTTTCCAATGTGATAAAAGAAATTCCCAAGTGGAGGACCCGTGGATTTGTTTGATTGTTTTAAGTCAATGACATCCTGAGAATATCAACTATGTGCTAGGAAGCACAGATGCAGTGAGATGCCTAGAACCCTTCCCTCTGAGGAGTTTAACAGCTCAGTTGGGGAGTCAGGTAGGTTAAGAGAAAAATACAGTTGTGGGTACATAAAGAACCTTCATGGGGATCCCTGGGTGGCGCAGCGGTTTAGCGCCTGCCTTTGGCCCAGGGCGCGATCCTGGAGACCCGGGATCGAATCCCATGTCGGGCTCCTGGTGCATGGAGCCTGCTTCTCCCTCTGCCTATGTCTCTGCCTCTCTCTCTCTCTCTGTGACTATCATAAATAAATAAAAATTTAAAAAAAATTTAAAAAAAAGAACCTTCATTCTCTCATATTCTTTTTTTTTTTTTTTTTAAGATTTTGTTTATTCATTCATGAGAGACACAGAGAGAGGCAGAGACATAGGTAGAGGGAGAAGCAAGCTCCCTGCAGGGATCCCAGTGTGGGTCTCAATCCCAGGACCCTGGGATCATGCCCTGAGGTGAAGGCAGCCGCTGAACCACTAAGCTTCCCAGACGTTCTGATTCTCTCTAATTCTTTTTTTTTTTTTTAAGATTTTACTTATTTATTCATGAGACACACACACAGGGAGAGAGAGAGAGAGAGAGAGAGAGAGAGAGAGAGAGAGAGAAGAAGAGAGAGAGGCAGAGACACAGGCAGAGGGAAAAGCAGGCTCCATGCAGGGAGCCCAATGTGGGATTCGATCCCAGGACCCCGAGATCATGCCCTGAGCCGAAGGCAGCCGCTCAACCACTGAGCTTCCCAGTCATTCTGATTCTCTCTAATTCCTAAGTACAAAGTTAGGATGGTACAATAAATGCTAAAAAAAAAAAAAAAAAAAAAAAGGTTGCCAACTGATGGTATAAAAATATTCTGATCGGAAAAAAGCTTTTTTGGTGTTGCCTAGAAATCAGTCAGTATTCTAGGTAATGTAGGGTCCCAGAATAGATGTGGGTGAATTCATTGAAAAGCCCCTTGAATACACAATTCAGCTTTTAGGGCAATAGGCAATGATTCTGGAATGTAGCAAAAGTGAAAAGCAACAATGAAAACAACCCTCATAATACAAGGTCCTGTATTTAGATTTGAGAAAGAAAGAAGGCATATTTGGACAAAACAGGAGGGTTGCAGGCCAACAGTGACAACAGTCTAGGCAGATGACTGATGGAGGGGGGGCACCACAGGGGCTGAGAGGCCAAGGAGATACATGGAGAAAATGTTAAAGAGTATCAAATGAAAGAAACCCAAACCTGCTGCATCTGTGTGTCACCATTTAAAGTCTGCTGACTTGCCTAAAAGAGAATCGAGGCAGGGTCTGCAGGTTAGGATGGCAGAGGCTTAGTTTTCTGTGAGATATCAAAGCTCTGCTGAACTCATATGAGATTTCTTATCAGACAGGTAGGTGCTGGGACATGGGCTCAGGGTGGATGTCTTGTGTCTTGAAACCTCTGGGACCTCAGTTTTCCAGAACAGTGGGCATAGGTCAGAGGAGTTAGGGGTTGTCACAGAGAGAAAGCCCCTGAGAAAGGCTTGCGCCAAACTGGTGGCCCTTCCCACTGCTTTGAGGGGAAATGACATCTTTCTTGGAGACGTGCTTTTATTAAGCCAAGTTTGACTCAGTCAAGAGCCCTCATAGTTTCACAGCACTTTGACTGGAGTGATGGGAAAGCCTTGCCTGGATGTACACCTTCCAGTTGTGTGCCCTGGTCGCCACTTTCTCTCTCCTCCCTAACCCTGGAACGGTCTCCACAGCTGCTGCATTACTGGTGGCTCCAGTGAGTGGGAGAGCTCAAAAGGCCTGTGTTGCCAAGGTCTTGCTGGAGGCACTTGGAAATCACCAGTAGGGGGCAGCCCAACATGCTCCTTTGTCTGCTGGTTCCTGTCCAGGGCTCTGGGACAGAGAGCAGAAGGTTTTCAGACTGTCTTTTCCATGGTCCAGGGAACCAAGAGCCCAAGTATATTTGGCCTTGTAACTTCAAAGCTCTGGGGTCCAGCTTCCCTGCAGTTACTTCATTTGTATGGCTTTCTCTGTCTTTTTCCATTTCTCTCCTTCCCTTTTTTCCTTCCTCCCTTCTTTCTTTTTTCTTCCTAAATTAAAAAATTTCAAAAAAAAATATAACGACATAAAAATACTTTGTGTACTTACATTCAGAACCAACACGACGTTTTTGTCTGTTTTTTGTTATGTCTTTTCTCTTTTAATAAGAGTGGTTTTCTAGTTTAATAAGAGAAATAGTTTAATTTTTTAAATCCCAAATCCATCCTCTTTTCCCAAGGTGGCCTTCCTTTAGTCTTCTTTTTAGGCTTGACAAATATCCTAGACTGTGAGCATTAAGTGATGTTGTTTTCTGTGCGTTTTTTAAAGCTCACAAAAATTGTTATACATCATATGTACATATCTGTGTGCAATTTTGCTTATTTTGCCTTCTCACTTAGCATGAAGATCTCTTTCTACTAAAATACAAAGATCTAGTTCAATTAAACCTTATTTTTTCTGTTTATTTTTTTTTAAAATTTAAATGTTAATTATAGTATATTAACATGCAGTATAATATTAATTTCAAGTATACAACATAGTGATTCAACATTTCCATACATCATCCATGCTCATCATGACAGGTGAACTCCTTAATCCCGACACCTGTTTTCCCCAACCTCTTCTTACTTCTCCTCTGGTTGTTTTATATTTCTTTCTTTCTTTAAAAAAATATTTATTTAAGTAATCTCTACACCCAACGTGGGTCCTGAAGTCATGACCTCAAGATCAAGAGTTGCATGCTCTTCCAACTGGGCCAACCAGGCGCCCTCTCTGTTTCTTAATTATTGCACACTTGGGTTGTTTCTGACTTTGAATTCTGACTTTATTACAGTAAATATTCTTGTATATGTCTCTGTGTGTGCATGTGTAAGAATTTTTCTCAGGTAAATATCCGGAAATGGGATTACTGGGTTGTAAAGTGTGTTGATGTATCATTTTCCAGGATAAACTACTCTTCAGAGTGATTGTACCAATTTACACTGCCTCCGACAATGTAAAAGAAATTCCCCACATTCTTAGAAATGCTTTATATTGCCAGACTTTAAACATGTTGTTCAACTAATGGGAGAGGAGTGGTATGTCCTTATTTTAATTTGCATTTCAGATTCCTTGTGGGATGGGCAGCTTTTAATCTGTTTCTTGGCTGCTGAGTTTCCCTTCTGTGAATTGTCGGTTATTACCTGCACTGGTTTCCATTCTAATCCTGTGATTCCTCACTTCATGCTGGCTGAGAAAAGTGTCTTGAAGGGGTGTGTAGAATGGATGAGCAGTTTATAGCCAGCAGCTATGTTGCGGTTATCTCTGCAGGTGGTAATTTACGAAGGGCAGTTCTTGGCATCTGGAGGGCGCTGAGCCACCTTTTAATCCAGTTCTTCTGTTGGTTTTTCCATTCTGATTAGGAGAAACATTCATGATTTATCCAGGGTGTTGCTACCTCCACAGTAGAAGAGTATTCTCTAGTGACCATTTTTTCATAATTTCACATGGTTCTTTTTATGGTTTTTCAGAAAAATCTCCTGTCCAGTCTTAGGTCCAAAAACTGTTATGCTTTGCTTAATGTCTGACATATTTTCATCTCCTGAACACTGTGAATTTACCACCAATGAAATTTATCTCCTTTTTCTTCTTTTCTACGGTATCAGTGACTGGAAAGCTTAGAATTAAGCCCAGTGCCCTTTACTAACAAGCATATGTATTTTGAACCTAATTCCTAGTTCTGTTGATATCTCTGCCTTTTTTTCCTTCTGTGTCCTCCATTCTAATTTTTAAAAAAGATTTTATTTATTTAATCATGAGAGACAGAGAGAGAGAGAGAGGCAGAAACAGACAGAGGGAGAAGCAGGCTCCATGCAGGGAAGCCTGACGTAGGACTTGATCCCGGGAGTCCGGGATCACGCTGCGGAGTCAAAGGCAGACGCTCAACCGCTGAGCCACCCAGCCATGCCGCCATTCTAATTTATGTTAGCTCATTGTATTTTATTGAATAAAACTGGGGAGTTTATAGATTAAAAAATTCCATGACTAATGAAATAAAAAAAACAAAGGCCATCAATAACTAAAAGAAAAGCTAAAGATAAATGCTCTTTGCCACAGATGTTGACTAAGTACCTGTTGAGTATCGAGGCCCTGTCGTAAGTATGGAGGATACAATGATGATCCCACCAAGAGAGCTGAAAAACTCTTAGAAGATTTCAGAACAGTGACAGACATCCCCCTAGTACAGCTGGAAGGCAGGAACAGACTTCTCTGGAAATCCTGGCTGTGACTGCAAAGGAAACCTTGCCCATGCTCTCTGCCCTTTTTTGCTGCCAGTTACATTAAAAAAGCATTAATATCTAGGGGGTCCCTGGAATGAAGTTCTTATCGGGAGATAATTTAGAAGAGGGAGGTCACTGTGGTATCTATTGAAAATATTAGTGGAATAATTTAAATAATCTAAAGTGTGATGATTTAGAAACATTTCATAAAAAATCTTGATGTTGAAAATTGAGCATTAGGAGTCTTAAAAGTGTTTCCTCCCAGAGTAGTAGGAGAGAAGGGAATGGATCCTTCCTGCACATTTACTAAGTCCCAGGCCCAAGATATCAGGGAAAATAAAGATATTTGAGCAGAAGATGCTCTATCTTGGAGGCTGCTTTTTTTCAAGATTTTTTTTATTTATCCATGAGAGACATAGTGGCAGATACATAGACAGAGGAAGAAGCAGGCTCCCTGTGGGGATCTCAATGCAGAACTTGATCTCAGGATCCTGGGATCATGACCTGAGCCAAAGGCAGATACTCAACCACTGAGCCACCCAGATATTCCTCTTGGAGGCTGATTTTTTATGAAACAGAGAACAATGTTTATTTGGATGCTTTGAAAATTATTTTTGTTTGGTGTGATTTTGCTCTCTCAGAACATTTTCTTTTCTTTATTTTTAGAATTTATTTTCCAAAGTGGTGCCCCAATTCTTACCACACATCTTGACATCTATTTTTTTCTTTTTTGGATAGTGTAGAAGGGACCCATGCATATGTCAGTCTGTCCATCCATCGATCCATCCATCCATGTACCCACCCACCCACCCATCCACCTATCTATGTACCCTTTATCTTTTGAATACTTACCTTGTGCAAGGTACTTTGCTAGCTGCTATGGTGCATATTAAGAATTATAGATAGTATCCAGTTGTCTTTAAATAGGTTATGACCTAAGAAAAATAAATAGACAGCTACTCAGATAACTAGCACAAGGAAATTCCATCATGGTAGTTGTAATAGCTCTGTGTTTGTATTACCAGGGATTTTGTTGGTTGGAAGTGACAGAAATTCATATCAAACTTCCGTTAGTGACATGTAACCTCAGAGCTATCTGGATCCAAAGGCTCAAATAGGCATTTTTCAGGGTTCTCTGTCTTATTTTATCTCATAGCTCTTTTTCCTTCCATGTGCTGACTTCATTGTTAGATAGTCTCTTTCCTTGTGGCAGAAAAATTTCTCGTGGAGGCGCTGGGCCTGTATAATCTTTTCAGCTATGGTCCCAGGTTAAGAGTGTCTCTCTGTCTCGAATCACCTATTCAATTTTAGAGAAAATTCTCATTGGTCTGCTTGAGGCCACATGTATATCTCTGAGCCACTCATCATGACCAGAGGGATGGGATTCTCTGTCCTGCCAGCCGTCACTTTCCTCCTGTATTTGAGGGTCTGGTGGGTGGGGAAGAGGAGGGTTCCTACAGAAAGCGCATTGGAGCCACGTGGGCTTTGTGAACTGTAGGTTCCTGGAAGGAGCAATTGGTATTAGTGGTGACAGAGGCAGATAAAGGGGGATACTGGGCCAAGAAAAGAGGGAGTGGGAAGAAAGGGAGGGAGTGGAGAAGGGGGACAGAACGGGGAGGAGAATTTGCTTTGGTGTGTTAGGAGGTAAAAAGAAGGAGTGACAGGTTGTCTTGGTGTGTGCAGAAAGATGTGATCTGTCTTGCATGTGATGATGCCAGCAGCCCTGTAGCCATCACCATAAGAATGAAACACTTTTGAGTGGTAGCAGATACGTTTCCAGGTTATTTTGCTCTCTGTTTACAGGGGATGCCTTGAAAGGGGAGGCAGACTGAATTTGTTAGTTGAAAGTGATACAAGATTGAGAAAAAAAAGAAAACTTGGTGAACCTGTCATTGATCTTGAAACCTACTCAATCATGGTTTCTTCTTAGCCACATTTCAGTTTTTCCTCCTTTTGCTGTATTTTAAGAAAAAGGGTGGGGTTCAGGTAGATGGGGAGGGCTCACCACCCTGGTGAGGTAGGATAGAAGTTACTCGTTCTTTTATGTACTGTCTGCATTCTGACTGATGGGTTTTCACTCTCTGTGTTTTTTGCAGTTACATTGCCAATCAGAAAAGGTTGGAAATCATCAATGAAGATGATGTTGAAGCTTATGCAGGACTGAAGAATCTGTGAGTACTCAACAATTTCTACCTTGTCTCAGAACTTTTACTAATGCACTGTTATAATCAAGTGGGCTTCACCATTTCGTTCTAACATATGTGCAATTATATGCTTTCTTAGGACGATTGTGGACTCTGGATTAAAATTTGTGGCTCATAAAGCATTTCTGAAAAACAGCAACTTACAGCACATGTAAGTAAAGTTTCATTCTTTTGCTCTCCGGGACCCAAAGTACTCAATATTTTTCCCCTCTCTTTTCCTTCTTTTCCAAGACTCCAACCTCCTTTTTAAAACTTAACACAGATCTGATAATGGCTTAGAAATGTTCACTTTGATTTTTTAATAGCTTCAGAGGGGTACTTAGAACAGCCTGTGTATTCCCTTTCATAGATTTCTGGGCCATTTCCATCTTGGACAGAGCAAGAGGCCAACAACAGAGTCTGATGTGAAAACTATGTCCTGGTACAGGGTCCTTGATTCTTTTCCTTGGAATCATGACATGGTCCCTAGAAGACATCAAACTAGTGGAATTGAAAGAAACCAACTTGGCCTTGGCCTTTTTAGGGAACTAAGAATTACCAATACTACCCCCCTCACCATAGATCCTCTTTTGAAAGTTCACTTTCTCAAAGCTCTCTGTCATGATTGATAAAAGTGGAGAAAAATCAGTCATGGGACCTGCCAAAGGTTCAGACGATTATAAAGTAGCAGGTGTTTGCACCGAGGTCATGTTGATGCTTTGTCAACTGAGATCAGCTGGAAATACAGACAGTGGGCATTCTCAGGTTTTTTGCTGCTACGTCCTGTCAGATGATGGCACATAGTCCTTAAAGTGTGGCCTTCCTGAGAAGTTTCTTCATTAAACAGAGGATCACCTGCCCCTAAGCTCAGAATGGTTCTTTGGGTGTCCAGTGAAGGAATGTTCCTTGCATTTGTTGGCCTTTTGGCACTTTGCAAATTCTCTGTAACAATGTTTCTGTGTCTATGCATCTACAGTTGACCTACAGAATCTCTCCAGCATTATCTCACTTGAATTTTCTGACAATTGATAGGGAAGGTTTTTTTTTGGTTTCCATTTCATGGACATAAAATCAGACTGAGGAAGTTTTTGGATTTGCTCAGATCCACAGATGAAAAGTGACAGAATTATGACTCCAGGGCTCACCCCTGGCCCTGCTCTTACAATAAGAGCAGGGTAAATAAAATTGATGCTATCCATATAATTAGAGAACCAGCCTTTCTTCTAATATTTGTGCTCTTCTCTTTCCTTGGGGAGAACAGCTCCCCAGCTGATTTCCATGCCAGTTATAAAAGACATCGCTCTGCTGGAGTAGGTCACCTGGACATTCTACAGAGATTTGTTGATTTTATGAAAAACCTTAATTTCCTAAAGCCAGTTCATATTTTATAGGTGGTGTTAATGATGAAGTCTATTTAAAAATAACGTCTGCGGAATTCAGATATAAACACTCAGCAAAAATGTGATAAAATTCCACCGAACTTGATTAACACATTTCATTTAAATGCTTTTTCGGCATCATGTCTGTGGTTGGTTTGCCTGCACAAATCTGATGTCTGCGTAGGTCTTGAGAGCATAAACAAAAGAGAAGTTGGATAGAAAAAAAAGTCAAAATGCTCTAAAGCCATCACTTAGATGTAATTAATAAGCTCAGTGATTGAGTTCTGGTATTTTCATTACAGCCAATATTACACCTGAATTACTCTCCTGACCACATTTTATTGGCTGTTTTACCCCATCATTTCTCCTACGGATGTGATTTGTACAGGAGGCTATGGTTAACTGTAGTTTTAGTAATAAGCTTATTTATTTATAAGGGGACTTATTCATAAGAGGGCTTACTCTACCTCTTAATACTTTCCCTTCCTGACTGTTGCATGCCATTTATATGAAAACCAAAGCCACCTGGTGAATTTTTTCAGGGTAATATTTGGTAGAATAATTTTCATGGCGTTCTGTGTGCTGTAAACAACTTCTATAAAACAAGCTATGTATCCCTGACTCCCAAAGAGGTGTCCTTTGAGAATGGAAAACCAAAGAGATGGACATATCTTGTATAGTTTATTTAAAAGGTAGTAGCCGGGGAACACCTCGATGGCTCAGCGGTTGAGCTGCCTTCAGCTCAGGACATGATCCCACATCCAGTTCCGCATCGGGCTCCCCTTGGGGAGCCTGCTTCTCCCTCTGCCTGTGACTCTGCCTCTCTCTCTGTGTCTCTCATGAATAAATAAAATAAAATCCTTAAAAAATAATAAAAAAAAAAGATAGAAGGCAGTAGCCGGGAAGTCAGGTCCCTGGCCAACCTGCAAAAACTCTGTTGACATTTTTAGGCATGAATATTAAGATAGAATGAAGTTAGACAATATTCAGACAGTCAGTAATGCCGGTAAGCTTGATATACAGTGTTCATGGACGAGAGAAGCTCCTAATCACCAGAATTAAATTAAATAAAGTAGTTGGCTTTGAGAATGGCAGGGAGGCAGGAGGGAGCAAATCAGTGTCTCCCATTGCAGACCTTAGTCCCAACCTCTGCTAATGACTGAGGGCTCGAGTGTTGGCTCATTCTTCCTGACTTTCTGCAATTACTTCAGCTATCAACACTTTAGATACCAGGGAACTGAAAAAGAAATGTGTATTAGAAGCTGTTTCTCTTTACTCCAGGGACATACTGATTATCTCTGAGCCTCCCCAACAATATGAAAATGTGCACAAGGGCAATCTATTTCACTTTGGGTTTTAGGGGAGATTTGGATTGGGTCCTGCCTCACCATCCCTCCCTCTGCCCTGGCAGATTCAGCATCACAAGGTGACTCTCCCCAGCCCCTGTGACGAATCACTTTTATTTCTTGGTGCCTTTAATTCCTACTGGGTGTCTGAGACCCCAGGGGTTGTGAGAAAAGCCAGTGTTTGTATTTTCCAGGGGCTTTGCAGAGGTGCTAATTAGTTCTTTTGCAAAGTTCCATCATCAAACAGTAAGAGAATTGTTGATTTTTCTTCCTCCCCTCCTCCTCTTTTTTGGCTTTTGGCCCTAATAATAAGTATGGTTCGTAAAACTCGTCTTGTTCTTTTGCATGTGAGCCCACTCTGGGCTGTGCTGCTGGCAGCCCAACAGAGCCAGCTGCCCCTGGTGCGGGCTTGGGGCTTCGGAGCTGCCCTAGACCTTGACCAGAGTGTCCTCCTGATCTGCCCCCTCTCTCCTGCTTCCTCCTGGGAGGGAGAGTCATGCTTTTGTTGGTGTTTCCTTCAGAGGGTGGGAATTTCTGAAGATGCCTGGAGAACACTGGCAGACTTGAGTTTTCAACGTATGATACTCCAGTGGAACTGATTCTTTAGTTCACGTTCCAAAAGAAAAGAGAAAAATGTATGTGGGCACATTTTACAACTTCCTGGTGGATTATTTTTTCACGTGGGTGAGCACTTTACGCTCAGTGTAAAGACAGAAGAAGGGAGCGTAGAAGGAAGAGGGAACCCTTGTGTAGGTAGAGTTTGGGTGAGTGGAACTCTTCCCTGTAGAAGGAGGCAGGGCAAGGACACACGCATTGTTGAATCAGGGGACCCCGGGGTGACTTTTTCTGTATTGATCATGTGACTAGCCTGGGCTCATGTGTTAACTCCTGGGCTAGAACCCCTCCCTGCAGGTGATGGTTCAGACACAGTGGAATGTCTGAACACCCCATGAGTTTGTTGGGTTGACACAGCAGACCAGCCTCTGGGAAGGGCCCGGGACTCCTGTCACCCTGAGGTATCCATCCGGTTCTTATCTCTCGGCCCAACGCTTGCTTTCCTGAGCAGGAGACAGATACTGGAAGGCTCATTATAATTTGTTGAGGGCTTGGCTGTTTTTGTCAAAGTTGATGTTTGTTTTACATTCCTGCTAGTTATTAAACACATGTCTGGAGGCTCAAGCATTGGACACTTTTTAAATAAATTCAACCAGTAAACACATTCACAGAACAAGTCAGATGCCAGGATTATGGCTCTGAATTTTCTAGCTCAGGGCCTCATGGCACTGATCATTGGAAACGGAAACTCTTGCCCATTGAATAAAACTAAGTATTTGGAACATGTCAATAGATTCGTGAGTATTTTTTAAATCACAAATATGACTTGGTTTCATTGGCTTTTCATTGTCTGGTTGGTCCAGATCCGTTTTGTTTGTTTGTTTTGTTTTTTACTCTTTTATTTATTTAGTTGACAGAGTGAGCATGAACAGGGGAGGGGGAGAGGCAGAGAAAGAAAGAGAAGTAGATTCCGTCCCCTGAGCAGGGATCCCAATGTGGGGCTCCTTCCCAGGACCTGAGCGGAAGGCAGACACTTAACCAACTAAGCCACCCAGGTGTCCCAAAATCACTGGTTGGTCCAGATCTTAAAATGATGTATCCCTAGATAGTTTCAGATGAATTCTGACATATTCCTTGTTATCTGATATTTTGTTGTTCTTGTCCTAATCATGGAATTATCTGGTTATTTAGAAGTCATATAAACTGCCAACAGTTTATCAATCAGTGGGTATATTCTTTCTTATAAGGATGTGTTAAATGCAATTTATATTCAGTCTTGTCTGTCATATAATTTCAAAATATTCATAATGCTGTTTAGTTTTAATTCATCTTTTTCCCTAGTGAGTTTTATGATTTTAAATTAGATTAAATTAATTCCTCTTATTAATTGTTCAGGAGGTCAGAGATCTCTAGGAGGTATATAACTTGGCTCTGAATCAGCATATGAAAAATAAACTTTTGGTTAAGAAAAAGGTTAAAAAGAGACATTTTGGAAGTTTTTCCCACCCCTCCCACTCCCCTATATACAAAAATTTCTGGAGAGGCAGGAACAACTAAGTTGTCATTCTGAGGTGGAAGAAAGAGCTTATGGTTGAAGGAAGGCATGAACCATGATCAAATAAAATTTCATTTTGGGAAAAAATCTTTATTTGTGTACTTTATTCTTGAGAAGTCACATTTTATTTTATTTTATTTTATTTTACTTATTTATTTTTTTGAGATGTCACATTTTAAATTCACATGTAATGTTCTTGGTTTCTTTCAGCAATTTTACCCGAAATAAACTGACAAGCTTGTCTAGGAAACATTTTCGTCACCTTGACTTGTCTGAGCTGTAAGTAATGATTATTGTGTGGCATTCGGGGAAACAGTCTCTTAGGAAGAGTAATTAAGTATTTTTTTTAAAAAAATGAGTGATGCTGCAGATCTATTTTTATATCAAAATTCTTGAAAAATTATTGGTCCAGTTTTGGCCGCTTGTTTTTTTATTCCCTCATTAAAATGTGCATCGGTAACCTCCACAGTGAGGTATCATTTAGGAGGAGTTTAAATGTTGCTTTTATGCAAAGGTTTGTTTTCTAAAGGAAGGAAAACAGAAAAAGATGGGGGGGGGGGGCTTTGTCTCATAGTGTCTGTGTGGTTCTTGTGATGTCCAGGCCCTAGTGGAGAGCAAAGCCAATCAAGGAAGAAGTAGCCATAGACAGAACTCCCCAGTGCCGGCTGGTGCTTTAGTGAACATTGTAGGAGAGGTAGACCTCCTTCCTCCCTGCCCACCCTTGTGAGGTTTTCTTCTAGATCTGCCACTGCGCTCAGTATTTATCCTTATGCTCTAATTTCCTTTGCTGTAAAATGATAGGGAAAAGTTTGCAATGTGTTGATGACCAATAGCCAGCATTTCCAGGTGTGCTCCATTCTTGTGTTACCACCATGAAGCAAATAGAAACTTGACTTTCCTATGGGTAAGTTGCCCAAAGAACCCCAAAGCAGAGGTTCTGTGTATCAGAGGGGGGCTCCAGATGGACTAGGCCTTTGGATACCAGGCTGTAGCTTTTGCTCAAGCTGTATATTGCCTGAGTTGTATGGTCCACCCCTGTTCACAAGGAAAATGTGCAGAAGAGAAGATGCCATTAGTAGAGACAAGTCAGGAGGGTGTGACAAGGGTCGCCTCATGCCAAGTGTTGGTGATGGGCAGTTATTTTGGACTCCACTAGATTCACGGACTTGAAACGGTAAGCTTTCTAAGCCAGGAATGGGCATGTAAAATTACGGGAAGCTGTGAACCAGAGCGAGAGATGTGCAGTGTGAAAATTTTGAGCTTCACTGCAGAACATTTTCTTGATGGGTCAGACATTAGAGCTCTGATTTCAATTCAGCGGGTCTCTGTTTTCTCCCTGCAGCATATTTCAGCAAATGTTAATTGTGTGCCTGGTTGCAAATGAGACTCAGGCACACTGGGCCGTGGGGATGTAAGGAGAGCGCTCTCTGTGCTCTAGGATACTGCTGTCTAGTGGGACAGCTAGAGGCCTAAACGGCGGAGTGTAATGTGCTGTAACAATCACTGAAAGAGGGGTTTGCCCATGAACTGAAGAAAGGAGCCAGCTGTCTGCCAGTGTGTGTGGTCATGTGACCATTGCTATAGTTACAACCTAAGATCCTTTGCTTCTTTATCCCTTCTGTGGATTCAATCATACCTTTCTTTTTGAGAGATTCTTTAGTTTTTCATATACTAAGAATGCCAGGAAATATCTTACATTAGTTGGAGGTTAAGCACCATGGATCTCTTCTTCTGCCTTATATTCTGTATCCAGTAGCATCAAATTCTATTTTGGTGTTGGAGGGATACTTGGAGGCAATCAAGCAGACACAAATTAAACGAGTCTTCCATGACCACATTTTCCCCAAAGAAACTCCTGGAGGAGTCTCCAGGGATCTCTGAGATTCTTAGAACCCAACCAGAAAACCACAGGAGTAAATGATGTTGCAAAGCCCAGGTCCTGTCCTCAAGGAAGTCTTAAGTATTGTGGTTAATGCCAGGCAGAGCCTATGTAACGATTGTAAATGGCCTCATTTAAAGGCTCATTACCATAAATGGAATTCATCTTAAATAGGCCACTGAGTATTATAAATAAGCATTTAAAGATTTTTTTTTTCTTGTGGTTTTTATTTTCCTCTTGACTACTTCCTCTGTTACCAAATCGTAGACCACAGGAGTCCAGACAGCTCTGCTGACTAGTGGCTTTCTCTTTGCAGACCCTCCCACAGTGGGCTCAGTGGCTCAATCTGGAGATCACTTGCCCTTGCCCTCAGAAATCCTGAGCTTGGTGTGTGTGTGTGTGTGTGTGTGCACGCACACACACACACACACACGCGAAGGTCTAAGAGTTCCCTTCCAGGGTCTCTCATTCACATGGACTCCAACTTTCTTGCATCCATCCTGGTCCTGCTGATTTGTGGTTGAATCGTGCAGAAAGCTGCCACATGCCACCTTACTGGCTCTCACATTTTCATCTTCACTTTGTATTTACAGTCTCATTTTTAGGTCAGATGACATTGCTCTGCTCTCCACGGTGGTTTGAGCTGATTAAATGATAACACTTGACTCTCTAGCCTGGTCAGAAATAAGTGTGTTGGTGTTCCTGACAACTTAACTATTGGCATCTTCACTTAAGATCTGAATTACGGTATAATAGCCATGATAAATTTGTTATGGCATCTTGTTTTTCCCCATCTTATGAGACATTCTTTTTTAGCTTCTATGATAGTTCTTCCTGTTTCTGTCTTGTTTTCTTATTATTGTGAAAGGTCTTGTATCACTTTGCATCCTTTAGAGTCCAGCGGTGGTGTTGGCACGTAGCAGAAGATCAGTAAGTATTAGATAAATGAATGAATAAGTATTGTGAAGCCATAAAGGTGGGTATGACTTCTGAAGGTTGTTGGCCAGAATGAATTCATAACGTTTTAGTGCTTTGTAAACACTAGTGTAGTTAAAACTGCAAAAAGAGAAGCCTGATCAGGTTTCATTTTTGTTCCGTGTAGGATCCTGGTGGGCAATCCATTTACATGTTCCTGTGATATTATGTGGATCAAGACTCTTCAGGAGACTAAATCCAGCCCAGAAACTCAGGATTTGTACTGCCTAAATGAAAGCAGCAAGAATATTCCCCTGGCAAACCTGCAGATACCCAATTGTGGTAATTTACTTTCAAATCAATGAATTCTACTTGCTATTAATTATTCTAATTGCCCTGGTGTGGTAGAGAGTCTGGGAGGATTATCACTACCCAGATTTTATATAGTATGCTGTTGAGGTCTCTGGTGAGCTGGGCAATGTTTGTGTGCAGTGTGGAGAAATCAGCTGGGAGCAGCTTTGCTGAATATTTTTTGCAAGTGGAATATTAATTCTGAATGGATGGCTTTGAAGCACATGGAGAAAAAGTACACTGCTTATGTTCCATTGTTCCTTTGTTCATTTGTCTGCTCACGCGTGCATCCATCCATTTATCCATCCATCCAAAGACTATGTGCGAAGAGCGCGATATTTCAGTTCGCCGTGTATATACTTGGTTGGCACCCAGGCTGAGGAGAGGGAAGGATCGTGTGGTGATCAAATGTCCTCACAGTACAAGAAAATGCAGTTTAATCTAGCACATTTCTTTAAATTTGTCTTGCTAGCAGACGTCTGTGTCTCCTGATGGAGCACCACGAATATGCCCTGATACATGCTTTTCCATGTTTGGAGTTCCAGACTCCTCCTCAATCTTGCCCCGCTCCTCCTCAGCATTTGCACCTCCAGAATTTAAAGTTACATGTCCCTGAGTGTCAGTGCATTTGTAAGGAAGGAAAACTCACGTGTTTCGGTTAGGATTTTACCAGTGGGGGCTTCTGTGATGTACCTTGACAATATGCACATAGGTGGAGACAACCAGTTAATCAGCTCACAATTATATTTGATCTCCTGGCCTAGCAGCTGGTGACACAGCAGAAAGCCATGTAGCAACTGGTTCTTGTCTGTGAGGAATCTGTGTATTAACCACAAACATTCGATTCTTTGTTTTCAGAAGACTCTTATTGTTTGAGGTCAATTTTTCTGGAGAGAAAATATAGCTGCAGCTCACTTTTAATGAGAATGTCATAAAAGGAGAGATAAGTATTTGTTTTTTACCCAGAAGGGGCTTACAAGACAGCAGTTACTCTTCCCACAGATTTTTCTCTCCTAGAGTCCTTTGGCTTCCTAATGGGGAAATCAGGCTTTGTTCTCTTGCCAACTTCTCTCAGCTTTCTTTGCTAGTCAATACTTAAAACAACAACAACAACAACAAAACAAAACAAAACAAAACAAAAAACCCCGAACTTTTAATATATAACTTTTCCTGATTGATAAGAGGGCAACTGTGGTCTGTTCCGGTATACATTTGCACCGCTGAGAGAAATCTCCTAGAGGGACAAGAAATTCAGTGTTGAGTCACCTGGCCTCTTGGCCAGCTCCCAAGTCCGCATGGCTGTGAGCATTTAACTCCTGCTCTTATTTCACAAACCATCCCTTAATAGATACCTGCTTTGCCCTTGCCATGAAACCAGGTTTTTAAAAAAATTTTAATTTCTGGCCATGTTATCTTGATAGCTTTCAGAAATGCACCCCACCTAACATGTTGTTGATAGACCATTGGGATCGTGGAGGGAAAGGGTAAGAGGGAACTAGTCCTCATATTTCCTAGTGGATTTGTCAGTTTTTTAGTAATTTTTTGTTTCCTATTAATTACTCAATGAATTGTGTATATGAGGCACCTTGGAAATTCACTGTCCTGATTCAGAGGGAATGCGTTTGATTGCTGCATCAGGATGGTTACATTCATGGTAACATTCACAATTAATTTCAGTGTTGATGCTGCTTTCAAAAAGCAACATGTAAAAAAAAGTCAATGGGTAGACTTATTTATCTACCACTTTTGTGCTCTTAAACTGTTTTGTTGTTTGTTAATTTTTTCCAACTATTTTTTATTTATTTATAATTGCACAAGTAATGTTGATACATTTTGTAGTTACAAAAAGAAAAGATTTTTCTGGAGTATATAGCAAAAATCTCATATGGTTTGCACATTAAAAAACAGTTGTACCAATTTGTAACCACTCCAGCAAAGCCTACCTTGATATTAGTAAACTTCTTCTTTGTTTTTCTAAAAAAAGGTAGGTCATTTCTTTTTGGTTTGCCTTTTCCTGATGACCATTGGGTATCTTCTGTGTATATGGGACATTATGTTTATTCATTGGTGAATTGCCTATATATAGCCTTTGTCTATATTTTTCTATAGTGTTTTCCTTTTCTTCCACTTTCTAATGTTTTTAATTATTTTTTTCTTAATTTGTTTGAAAGTTATAAATCATGTTTCTGGGTTTTTTTTTTTTGGAAATATATAAGGCCCAAATATTCACTGTCCATATTAAGACGTATTTTTTCTTGTAAATATCTAGAAATCACTTCCAACAAGACAGGAAAAGATACTTTTATTTCCTTTTACTTTCTCTTCCCATCGCTCAGATGTTGTCAACTAGAATTTTATTTGTAGATCGTTACTTGACTTTTTTTTTTTTTTAAGATTCACTACTTCTTTGGATCTATCATTAAATTTTGTATCCCACTGCCTTTTGGAGGATCTTTTCTTTTTGCTGCTGTGTATCCTCTAATATTTCTTTCAGATAATTTTTTTTTAAATGTTCAAGTTCTTTCCTGGTAGAAAATCAGATTGTATTATTTCTTCTCAGTGGAATTGGCTGAGTATAAAATTCTAGACTCGAAAAAAATCCCTTTCAGACCTCTGCAGATACTGTACTATGTTCTCCTTGTGTTCAGTGTCACCGATGAGAAGCTTGAGGCCAGTCTTATGCTTGCTTCTTGACAGGTACCTATGCTTTTCTTTTCCTTCTTAGAAACTTTGAAGATTTTCTCTAAAATTTTTACCACAGTGTAACTAGATGTATGTGTGTTTTAAAAAAATTATACTATTTGACACGCAGTATACTCTTTCGGTGTGAAGGAGTTTGGTCTGCAGTTCTGGAAGAATTTTCTAATTTATGTGGTTTGTGGTCTACACTGCTGGCTCCACCCTCTGTACCCCTCAGCCTCCAGTAACACTTCCTAATCCTCTTGTCCTTTTGTGCTGCATTATGGGAAAGTGGTTTTATTGACTACTTTGCCCTTTAGCTATTTCTCCAGATATGGGATTTTCCCCCTCTCAACAATCAATTTCTAATTTCTGCAGTCTTTAGTGATTGGATTTTGTTGTGGTGGTTGTTGTTTGTAACTGAAACACCCCTTCCCGTGTCAGGGTTCACTGTATCTCTAGGATGTCACCAACACCTAGCAGTGCTGATTTTCTCTGCTAAGGTTTCCGCAGTCATTGCTTCTAGTCGGGGGCAGCTACAGCTTCTGTTGGATGCTGTGTCCACGGCGAGTGTGTAGGGACAGGAGGTGGAAAGGCTATTCCTTCTGTGGTGTCTACTTGTTTTCTTAAGCAGTGGCCCCGTGGCTCAGCCGAGGTGGGGCTCTACTGTGTCCTACCGTCTGCCCCTTCAGTCTGGGGTCAGCCTGGAGCCTGTCTGTTTTGTGCAGCGAATATTTATGTGTCTCTTTGGGGCTGTGCTGATTCTCTGTAATCCCACTCTCGCTTTCTATTTATTGTTCAGGGGCTTCTTACAGTGTCTTATCCACTAGCAGTATGTTTTCTCATTTGCCAACATGGTTCTGGAGTTTTAAAAAAAAAATTGCGGGTCGCCTGGGTGGCTCAGTGGTTGAGCCTCTGCCTTCAGCTCAAGTCGTGATCCCGGGATCCTGGGGTCAAGTTCTGCATCAGGGTCCCCACGGGGATCCTGCTTCTCTCTCTGCCTGTGTCTCTGCCTCTCTCTCTGAGTCTCTCATGAATAAATAAATAAAATCTTAATTTTGTGTGTGTGTGTGTGTAATATCTGGAGATCTGAGATCAGAAGGGGAAGCTTCAGTTTGGGGCTCAGTCTCACATTACTTTTTTCATCACAGTTTCCTAGTTTGAGCTCTTTCAAGAGAAGTTAGATTGACAATAGATTTAAATTGTTTCTGAACGTCCATTATACTACAGAAATCGGATAATACGTTACTGTCTTCAGGTTGGATGCCTTGTTTATAACGTGGATTTGTGGTCGGTTGGCTTTTCTTCTGGGTCTTGCCCTTTACACACTTAAAAAATATATCTATTGTGTTTAATTACATCACAGATTCATGGAGCTCATCCTCACTTTTTTTTTTTTTTTTTTTTGGATGCAACTTGTTAGCTAAGTGTAAGAAAACTCACTAGAGTACTTCATGGTGTTGTGTGTTTGTTTCACCATTGTAAACTAGCAATTTGCCAATAACTATGGCTGTTGCATTAATTTGCAACTGGTAACATTTTAATTTCAATAAAAAAGGGCTACTGAGATTCCATTCCTTTATAAGGTGGACTTTAAAAACTTCCTCTTTTTGTATTTCACCATGTAAGTATTATACTAACAAACTCTCTACATTTTGTAAGCAATAATGCATCCTCCATGATGTCAATGCATCCCTTGAACATAACAAGCATTTGATTGATGTTGTTGAATTCATCAACTAGTAAATGCATGAGCCATGCACGTTATGGTAATGATCAGGGTGGACAAGATTTTTATCTAAGGGTGCAGATATTTCAGTTAAGATAACTTATAGAATTATATTATTCTAACTAAATTATTCCATATTTTAGCATTTTGTAGTTCCCTTTGAAATTTCTGTCATCATCCCATTTGAAAGAGTCTCAAGCTCCCTCTGTCCTTAGTGATGGAGTGTGGTAGGCGGGGCTGGGAAGTTTAATGGCTCTGTTACCATTAGCAGCCCGGTCAGAATGTCTCACAATATTTTTCTAGCAGCCCCTCCTGCCGTGAATTACTGTAAATTTATTCATGCTGGGAAACATGTTGTGGTCTGTTTCTCCACAAGGTCCTTTTTAACCTTAGAAAAATTTTATTAATTGCAAGGCAACAGAACACATTCATCTAAAATTTCCACATTAATTAGGAAGGAAAGAGTCGCTAGGCACACTGGTTCTGAAAACAGAGATCGAATCACAGGAGTTCTAAAGAAGAAAGGTTATTTTGCCCAGTCGTTGTACTGATTTAATATAAGAATGTCTCTGCTACTTTAATTGATCTTTAGCAGTTCGTTTTGCAATACAGACCTTTCAATCATTTCCCCTGACTAAGTGGGATTATTAAAGAACAGTGTACATTATACTTTAGCTTTTTTATATGATAATTAGGGTTTAAATCTCTGGAAGAGAGTTTCTCAAGGAAGTGTTAATAGCAGATAAGATGCTGTGTTCTAAGTAGATGGCAACTATATGTAAGAAAGGCAGCCTTCCTCCGGGATGTGTCAAAACAGTCCCTCAACTCGTTTTACTAGTAACTGGTTACCATAGAACATGCTAGTCCCACAGTGAATATAAGGTGATAATTCATTTGATGGTTGGACTATACAGCCACTCTATGAAACTCCCTTAATGGTTCCATGGATTGAAATCAGTCTTGCCTTAGGTTTCCTTATTATTTATAATGACAATTTCAATTGTCCACCTTCTCAGCCTTCAAACTTTCAGTGTAGAGATTACTTAGGACACATAAACAAAATATTACTTGTGATTGGAGAGGTCAGTTTACAGGTGCCAGGAGAGGAAGCCTGGCTCCTTGAGGTAAATTGGTTTTATTGATTTCTTTCTTTTTTTTTTTTTTTAGATTTTATTTATTTATTCATGAGAGACACAGAGATTGAGGCAGAGACACAGGCAGAGGGAGAAGCAGGCTCCCTGTGGGAAGCCTGATGCAGGACTCAATCCCAGGACCCCAGGATCACGCCCTGAGCCAAAGGCAGACGCTCAACCACTGAGCCACCCAGGCATCCCGGTTTTACTGATTTCTTTTTAAGATTTCTTTTTGGTTGTTGCACTATGGTTTGTAGTGCATGTCTATTTAGCATATTTATACATGGTCCTTTGTTTTAAAACAGGAAAATATATTGATAGCATTTCTACTTTGTTCACACAGAAGATTAGAATGAAATGCTATGTGAGTATTCTGGAAGTTAGATTTTTTTTCTTACCATCTTAGCTGGGTTGATTTTTTTTTCTCCTGAAAAACATATGCAAAATCTAGTTTACCAGTTTGCTTTACTTTTACTAAGGATCAGCTTCTGTCTCCTAAAATAAAGCAAGCGGCACAGTGGACTATTGTTTTCCTTTATCTTTTTTCGAATGGGAAATAAAGCTGTTTTTGCTAACCTGTCAGTTGCTGACACAGTTTTTGTGTTTAGAAGTTTTCTGGTTGCTGTCACTGTAATGACACAGCTCACACAAGCATAGAAGCTCAATTTCCAATTTGGGCTTGGAAAGTCACTTTGCTAATTTTCTGTCATTTTTGTAACTGGGTGTAAAGCAGCTACTTCTAAATAGGTCAGGCTTATTCTGGCTTCTTTCCTGGTAGCGAAATATATATGCTTTAGGAGACAGAGAAATTGGAAGATATGCCAAAAAGATAGAATGTGAGAGGAGAGAATAGACAAAATCATAATTTACTTGATTATTTTACACATGGAATGATGACCAAACACAAAATGAACAGAGCCCAGGATCACTAAAACAAGATGAGAAAGAACATAATCCCAATTTACGGGTGAAAATTGAAACCCAAACCGGATGCATTTCATTTCCTGCAAAGCTGAGTTGATAACTCAAAATAACTAGAGGTTACTATTTCTCCGTTAGTAGAAAGTGAGACCCTGACTGCTTTTTTTTTTTTTTTTTCAATGAGAGGTCAACTGAATTTACTTTTACCTAATATTAGTAATGAGTATTCCTTATCCCTTTGGAATGGTGATACAGGAATGGAGAGAAACTTCATTCTTTAAATTAGTGATCCTAAGACATAGTCAACATAGCGAACTCTCCAGAAGTGTGCCCTCACAGAGGGAAACAGAGGCATAGCAAAGCCCAGTAGAGAGGCAGCTAGTCAATGTATGGCCATGGACAGAAGGATGAGGGTCAAGTCCAGCTCACAGTCACTATCTATTTAGTTATGATACCTAATGAGCTTTAACTTCATCTGGAAATGGGGATACTACTGACACTTACTTTTAAGACTTTTCAGGATGCCACATAAGGTAATACGGACAATATTGCAGATGAAGTCTAGCACATACTAAGTACTCAATAAACGTTAGTTATTAATGTTATTACTATCATTGATATGAATATTTAGCTTTAAATACATTTTACATCTAATATTTAAATATATGTTTCTCTTACATTTGGTCAGATTACTTGAATTAAAAATAAAGCCATAACAAGGTACCACAGAGAAATGGTATACTCAAAAAAGCTCAGGGAATGTAAGATCCACGGAAGTGAACTGATTTGTTTAGAGCAGGACTTCTGACAGTTTTGAATATGTGGTGTACATACTGAACATCCAGAGTTACAGAATTTCCTATGGGCTCTTACTTTTTTAAATCTTAGATTTCCTCCCCACCCCCCACCCCATACAGAGTGTCTCAAGGAGTCTGAATCCCACAGAACACACTTTGGGGAAGGTTCCATGGACAAGATGATTGCTCAGGCCCCTGCTGAGTTTAAGAATAATAGTCATAGACACAAAAACTAGCAAGCAATTGTCCAGCCATCACTGATCATCTAAACCCTTGCTACTCAAAGTGTGGTCTGTAGAACGGGGAGTTTGCTAGAAATGAAGACTCTCAGCCCCTAATCTCAGACCTACTGGAAAAAACAACAACAACAACAACATTGGTTTTTAATCAGATCTGCTGGTGATTTATACTCACGTTACAGTTTGGGAGGCCCTGGTCTAAAGAAGTCAGTCTTCTCCCTGCGTGGTCGGGAACTTTCTGCCAAGGGTCTCCAGGCTGCTATGTCCCTTCTGAACACATCCAGATCTAGAGACATTAACCCTGTCTGCCTGGGTGGTAGGTCATCTCTTATCCCCGTGAGCTTTCTCAGAGTGTGGAGGAAGACCACTCTGATGCTCAAATCAGGATCCCATTACAGTAGTGCTAGAAGCTGTTGGAAGCATTGCTGAGCTTTGCTCTGTACTAGTGCCTATTTCAAATCTTATTAAGCCAGGAAATAGTGCCTGGCAAATGGTTTATCCTGCCTTGGCTGTTCATGCATCCCAATTCATTTTTATTGTGCTAATTAAACCTCAAGTGATATTTCAAGTACAGATTGTTTTTTCCATTATTGAATCTTTGGCCAGCATATTAATGCTTTAGAATTAACGTGAGTCAGATGCTTACTCATTTGTGGAAGACTTTACATCTAAAAGATCTAGACTTGGCAAATTTTGCACAGATTCCTTTGGAGACTGCTGTGACAGGGTGATACAATTTCTCTATAAATAAAGGAGACTCATTCTTCCTTCACAAATAGACACATAATTATTTTCTAAATGAACTGAATTCTTAGGTTATAGATATGTATTGGTATTTATGTTCTGTGCTAAAATGGATATGTGCAGTCTGGGAAGAAAGTGTAGCATAGTGGTGAAGATCTTGAACTTTGGGTCTGGATCCCAGGTCAACAGGTACGTGGGCAGTTTTTTTTTTTTTAAGATTTTTATTTATTTATTCATGAGAGACACACAGAGAGAGAGAGAGAGAGAGAGAGAGGGAGAGAGGCAGAGACATAGGCAGAGGGAGAAGCAGGCTCCATGCAGGGAGCCCAACATGGGACTCGATCCCTGGTCTCCAAGATCATGCCCTGGGCCGAAGGCGGTGCTAAACTGCTGGGCCACCGGGGCTGCCCTACGTGGGCAGTTTTGGAAGATGTATTTGACTTCTCAAGAATTCATATTCTTAATTAATTAGATGAGGACAAACACTTCACTTCATGACGATTGTAAGGATTAAATAAAACAATCATTTGAAGTACTAGAAAAGTTTCTGATTCAGTAAATGCCCAGTAAATACTACTACTATTACTGTAGTTAAACATACATTTTTAGAATTGTTAATCATATAAATTGAGGCATGCTGAAAAAGGTTTCATTAAGTTTTCTAGGGGAACTGAAGATTACGACATAGCATTCTCTATTGAAAGTCTCCATTTTAACCTTTTTTCCCCTGCTCAGAATTTCCAAACTATGATATCCATTTTTAAAAAGTAGGAAATTTATCCCATAGTTTGTATTCAAGATGCTGAGAAGGATGTCTCCAAGCTCTGTTGGTGGAGGAGGTCCTATCTGGAGTACAAGCACCGTGACAAGGCCCTGGGTCTGAGATCCCTCCAGCATCAGCAGATAAATCTCTAAGCACAAGAAAATGGGAGAGGAGTCAGCAGGACACAAAGACTTGCAAGCTGAGAAGCAGGCAGACAATAGAAACTGAGCTGATGGCTGAGAATGCCCATTACCAGGTTGCCAGCAGGCAGAGGCAAGGGGAAATTGGTTTGGGCCACAGAGCTACTAGCAGGCTCAGAAAGAAGCAGGTATGCAGGCAACACCAAAGCCAGGAGATTGGGTCAGGTCACTGATGGAGCAGTTAATCCCATTTTCATTCCATACATTCCAGGTGACTGCAACATACCCTTCTCAGCAGAAAGCCAGGGTATATTTTCTAGAGAGGATCAAACAAAGATTATGAGGAACTCCAGAAAGAGTTGAGGCTGTGAGAACCATAGAGAGAATGATGAGCTTACCTACTGAGTATCGTTATTTGCATCCTTCTTCCTCTTCCAGGCAGGACAGTGGAAGAGCAATTATCTGAATAATTTGACCAAACCCTGTCCCAAAGTGGTCTAATGATACCGACACCAGGCAGTACCCAGGAAAAAGGCCAATAATACTGCCCTCCAACAAAGCTGACAGTTAAATGCACACAGTGCTTCTAGTACTTTTTTCTTAAAGATGTGTGTGTGGCCAATGATACCCACTCTTTGAGAAAAGCTTATAATAAGAAAGACAAATATGAACAAACAAAAAGATGAAGGAAAGCAAGTTGCAAGAAACAGTGTTGATATGAAGAAAAGAACAATTCAAAAGAAATGGCCAACATCTCAGATCAGGAGAAGTTGCAGCCAGGAGACAAAAAGCAGGGTGCTATAGAAATAGAAGATCATTCAGGAACAAAAGAAGAGCCTTGGAAGCTAAAAATATGACAGATTGAAAACTTCGGAGTATGAAACTCAGAGTACTAAGGGGCATTTTAAAGATAGAACAAGGCTTTCTACTGGTTGCTGACAGGAAGGGTTCTGAAGTCATGCGGCCGCTGAAAGCTGGGTCTTGCTGGGAAGTCCTCTGCCAACGGTGGGGACACCAGGAGACGTATGCTGTATAGATCTTTGTCCAGGCCGGTTTTGGTAATAAAGAATAATGGCTTTGTCATCAAGGACCGCATCACAGGAGAGGGGTTTATGGACGGTTTTGTGGAGATAGTAAGAGAGCACTAGGTGGGTGGGTTAATTGCAATTTAATGTGTATTGAAGATGCATTGCTTTCTCTGACCTCTGGGACACTCCTGAGTTAATGACATGTCATAGGTCCTTGGGTCACAGCTGTCAGCGTGAACGCAGTCCCAAGCAGAGTTTCTGATACCAACTGAGGGACTAGCTTGACAAGCAGGGCCTGGCATATTGTTGTGCTGTCTGGGATGTGCCTTCATGCAGAAAATACTGTGAGTCCCATGAGGTTTAAAGCATTGTAAACACCCAATAAGTGTGATAATTTAATGAAATGATAATGGCATCGGTAAAACTAGCTTTTGAAATGTGAAAGTATAGATCCACATGACTTTTTAAAAATCATACTATAAATTTTACAATAACCCATTTTTCCTATGATATTTAACTCTGACTTATATGGCTTTAGAACATTCTAGTATGGTGATGATCAAACTTCATGTCTAAAGAATGCTTTAAAACTGCATTTTCTTGGGGCATCTGGGTGGCTTAGTCAGTTAAGCATACCACTCTTGGTTTCAGCTCAGGTCATGATCTCAGGGTCCTGAGATCAAGCCCTGCATTGGGCTTTGAGCTGAGGGTGGAACCTACTTGAGAGTCTGTCTCTTCCTCTCCTTCTGCCCCTCCCCGCTTTAAAACAACAACAATAAAGCTCCCCATATTACATTTTCTTCTGTAATCTATTTCAAAATCTAGGTCTGGTAGTGGGGTTATATTTATCAGTTACTTAATGTAAAAAATGGATTTATGCAAAAAATGTAGATGTCTCTCACCCTTTTGTTTTTGACAATAAATAAGTAAAGGGGAGGAGGGAATAAACAAGATAAAATGGTGTGCCTATTTATGTGCGAAAAGCTGGGTTAGCAACTGTAGAACAATGAAAGAGTAGAAGACCTAGTTTTATAAACTAGTTTTTTTTTTTTTTAAGGAAAAAGTTATTCTGCAGTAATATTTTTAAGAAATGTACAAAATTTGTTTTCAAATCTTATAACCGCACATTTTTTATTCATGTTAAGTCTGTAAAGCTTACCAACCCAACACTTTTTCAGAGCAACATAAATCTGTCTCAGAAAGTAAATGATTACAGATTCTACAGCATGAAGAGTTTTCTATTTGTTGTGATTATTTTGATAATGCACTGAACTATTTGTATATGTCCCCACTTAACTTTTCTTCTTCCACAGGTTTGCCATCAGCAAATTTGGCTGCACCTAACCTCACCGTGGAGGAGGGAAAGTCTATCACATTATCTTGTAGTGTTGCAGGCGATCCAGTTCCGAATTTGTACTGGGATGTCGGTAATCTGGTTTCCAAACATATGGTAAGGCTTTTGTTTGGCTCCGTGTTCCTAAAGAGATGAGAGTAACTCAGAATTTGAGATTGTATTCACCTAGTGATGATCATTTAATATTTTATGGGGCCAGATAGCGAAATCTATGATGAGTGTTTGATGTACATTTACTTTTTATTTATCTTTATAATTAACAAATTTAGTTGTGTATATCCAATAGATCAGAGTCTCTGGGTCTCTAGTGAGCCTTCTTGTGTCCTTGTGAGCTAGATGAGGGATGCTTCTTTGGTCTCTTCCCTTGGAGAAAGGTAGATAGGAATTCAAGGATTAAATCAACTTTACACATTAAACAGTTATCATCTCGAGAAACAGAATAGCTCCTGATTTATTCTTTTGCCTGGCCCCAATTCAGGCCAGAAACCTTTCTAATGGTATGTATATATTTTTTTCTTTCGTTAGGGGGAAAGACCCACATCTCATCACTTTGGGATCAGTCCTAATATAGATTATTTTTGTCTGTTAATTCATTTGTAGAATGAAACAAGCCACATGCAGGGCTCCTTGAGGATAACTAACATTTCATCTGATGACAGTGGAAAACAAATCTCCTGTGTGGCAGAAAATCTTGTAGGAGAAGACCAAGATTCTGTCAACCTCACTGTACATTGTACGTAATCAGACTGGCATATGTTTTTAACAGCAAATGATTGTGGACACACCTGCATTTGTCATCGGGGCACTCTGGGTGCTGCTTAAATATGTTAAAGAAAAAGTGTGTGCAGTGTTTTGTGTGTACTCTTTAAAAGAAATAGCAGCCTCTTTCATGTGTTCTATCTGTTAATCTCTCTTACTTATGCATGTTTTTCTTTCAAGCTGTTTTTTTTTTTTTTATCTTAAGCTTGTCCTCTCATGGCCTCCTTTTTTTTTTTTTTTTGTCTTGTTTTGTTTTTTTGAGAGAACATATTTTGAGCTGGTTATCCTCCTCTTGTTAATGAGGTTTAGTTTATATTCTGATAAACAAGTTTCTAAAATCTTTTTCTCTATAAAAGCAATATGAAGATTTAGAGTTATGGCACCTCAAGTATTGGGCTGGCTGTTTACAAACACCCAGTTGTGCTATCAGTGCAGTGAAACCGCATTGGTTTGACATCAAGTTTCTGTGGGAAGCTTGGTGGAGTCCTAGTTAAATTATTAAAAACTCTTATCACTTGCAGAAACTTTATTATAATCATTTCAAATTTCTGCATACATTGAAACTAAGATGCAGGATGTTAATGCTTCTGAAGTACATGTGCATTATTTGCCAGTATTGTAAAATCTTAACATTCCAGGTTGTAGCATTCAGTGTGAACATGTAGTCAGTAAAAGTCACATGTATTTTGCACGTTGTTCCAAATTCTGAGCTGGTATGGTTAAATGAATGAGGTTTTACTGTATCTAGATCAAGATTTGGAGGAGAAAACCACAAGTGGGCACGTGTGTATGTGTGAATACACTTTACATACCTGTAGACATGTGTTGGTATAGTGGTTAGTGTTCACACATTCAGCATGCAGTTGTTGGAGTGTGTGACTGCAGTCACCAACCATAGTCCTTTGTCACTATCAATACTACCACTGTGCCCAGTAGGTACTAGATTCATAATTTCTCATCATTTTGACCCACCAGAAGCCTAGTATCAATGTTATCTCCAAACATATGCAATCCGCTTCCAACTTTATGTCCTTAAATCAACACCTCACCAAAAGCTCTTTTGAGCATGGTGGAAGGAATAAGTGGGTCCTGGCCATGGGGGCCTGGACTGGTGGGAAGAAGGTAAGTGTTTTATCCTACCCCACTGGGGTCCTTGTATTTGTAACACAGACCTACAAATCGGGGCACTCATATTCATAATCTTCTCAGTTAATCTCTATGGTGGTCACCATGGTCTGAAGAATTGGCCTTATATATCAAAATCTAGATAAAGAATAGAGGGAATAAATGAAAGAATTCTAACAAATGAGATAGCTTTGGTAGTGACTCTGATCAAAATGTATTTGTTAGCAGGCTGTGATTTTTCCCTTTGTGTGATGAACACATATAATAGGGAAGCAGGGCCAGGAGAGAAGGGCTTCTGGTCTAGGCCCAGACCTAGATTCCTGTTCCAGATCTGTCTTACTCACTAAACTTGACCAAGTCATTTGACCTCACAGGACTTGGGTTTCCTGACCTGAGAAACGATGCTATTAGATCTCTAGAGGTATTTTCCAGTCTTTGATTGTATTGTTAACAAAGTCAGACCACATTAAAATAAACCACTATTAAGGATTTTAAATACTTTCATTCAGGAAAAGTACTCTGTTTAAAGATGCTACTTGAATGTTTGTTTCCCCAAAGCATAAAGTGCTTGATTTTTAAAGTTAAAGTAATCTCTAGTTTGTTTGTCTAGGTTTGAATAGTACCCCAGACATTTAAAAAGGATCAAAACATTGGCTTCTGAAATCCTAGCAAAAATGGAGTATGCTGTAATGAAATGTGATGCTTTTTTTTTTTTTTTAAAGATTTAGTTATCTGAGAGTGAGCAAGGGAGATGCAGGAGTTGGGATGAGGGTGCAGAGGGAGAGGAAGAGAATCTGAAGCAGACTTCCTGCTGAGTGCACTGGGACTCAATCCAATGTGGGGCTTAGTCTTAGGACCCTGCGATCATGATCTGAACCGAAATCAAGAGTCAGATGCTTAACTGACTGAATCCTCCAGGCACCTCAAAAGGTGATGCTTTTAAAGAGCATTTACTATTGGCAATTGGTGAAAAGTACCAATTGATCCTACTTTATAATAATGAATCAGCACTGGTAGGACCATTCATGGCATTGGTCAATTTGATATGTTTTAGATAAATTACGTGAGATCTGGGCTTCCAGCAAGATTTCCAAAGTCATTTTTGTCAGTAATTCTGTTGCTTGGTGAAGTACATAAAAATAGTGGCCCTCAGCGTTTTGGTGATGAATCTACATAATATCACGGCATATTTATTCAAAACCAAAATTGACTTCAAATGAACTCTTTCTGCTGTCAGAAATCTCTGCAATCTATTCGGAGTTGGTTCTCACACTGAATAGATTTGAAAAATGACTATGATTCATAGGTCTTAAGTATAGGGAAAGGAGTCTCTTTGAAGCTCTCTGTTGAGAGTTCAATCAACCTTGATGATGACTCAAAATATTGATGGATTCCAGAGTTGCTGGTCCTGTATTTTCTGAAACCAAACAGTCATTGAATAAAACCCCTTATTGATGACACAGAAATCTGGAGATGGGGAGAAATCTGAGTTTTCTGATGCTATTAACTCTTTCTTTTTCAATTTAGTTGCTCCAACTATCACATTTCTCGAATCTCCAACCTCAGACCACCACTGGTGCATTCCATTCACTGTGAAAGGCAACCCCAAACCAGCGCTTCAGTGGTTCTATAACGGGGCAATATTGAATGAGTCCAAATACATCTGTACTAAAATCCATGTTACCAATCACACGGAGTACCATGGCTGCCTCCAGCTGGATAATCCCACTCACATGAACAATGGGGACTACAAGTTAGTAGCCAAGAATGAGTATGGGAAAGATGAGAAACAGATTTCTGCTCACTTCATGGGCTGGCCTGGAATTGATGATGGTGAGTATCTGATGCTTTTGCATCTGGGGAGAGGATTGGGTATATAACTCAACTGTTGACAAAATGGTGCCCACAATAAACCACCTCCAAAACCAGGGGCTTAAGACATTATTATTTAAGTCTTGGCTATGGGTCAGCTGGGGCAGTTTTGTTCTGTGTGTCTTGATTCTGGAGGGCAGGTGAATAAGTAGTGGCTACATAGGAGACCTCCATCTTAGTAGCCAGTGGAGATGGCAAGAGGGCAACTAGAAATAAGCTTGGCTTCTCAGGGCCTGGCTACTGTACTGGCACATGGTCTCTTCAGGCCATATACCACCAGCCAGTGGAAGCCGTAAGGCCAAAGCCAAGTCCAGGGGCAGGGACTCATACTCCCTAGGAGGTGATGGGGGGATGAACAGTAGCCTGATGCACACATTATTTTTATTTCAAGTGTTAAATGATGTTGTTACCCCTAATGGCAAAACCCATGCAACCTGTGCACTGGTGGACAGTATTTGGATGGCGCATCTGTTTCCTAGCTCCTTATCCGTTTGGAATTTAGAGTTATGCCCACTTGCTGTGGATGAGGAGCCAGGGTCCTGGAATGTGTGGCATACCTGGGTGGAGTGGAAGCATTCTTCTATCAGATCCTGAGTTGTCTTTATAGGAGTGGTAATGGCCCCTCTTGACCAATGGTTTGGACTGGGAAAAGGATGGCCAGCATCAAGAGTCCATTTCACGGCCAGCAGGAGAATTCCAGTGTGAGCCCCAGTAGTGGCAGGGACGAACATCGTGCCTTTATCTGCTTCAGATACTGTTGTTTTGTAGAGTATTCTTACTTTCTAGATCTTGATGCCCAGATACCTGATAACATTGTGGAGGTTGAGGCCTGTTTGGGCACTGGGGCCTGGGTGTGAATAGAAGTCGCTATAGTGGCCCTCAGTTCATCACAACCGCACAAAGATGGCATGGTGGAGGAAAGGGAAGGAGGAGACTTGGAGGCCTGTGAGGCAGGGGCTACATGGGCAGCATGAGCTTGCGGGGCGCAGCCCCGTGGACACAGATGACGCTTGTGAAGCCACCTTCAGCAAATATGGAGAGTACAGTCATTTCGTTACACAGTAAGCCTCTCCCAATATTACCCTGGTATCTATTAAATAGCTTTTTAAATGCACAAGCTTCCTGAGCATGTTTAAAACATTTGAATTATGTGAATTTGATTTACAAATAGCCTTTCAGGAGCACATAAAACAAGCTACGTTTGGATGCCTTAGCAGACTACCACTGGCAGTTGTCTATTCCATTAAATCTTCGTCTTCATTGAGAGTTTAGCTGCTTGGCTACATTTGCTATAGTAAATCTCTAGATTACTGTTTCTTTCTTCGCGTTTGGGGGAATACAGCCTTACAGTGAAATCCACAGCCTCTGCCTGGGGACAACCACTTTATGTTTGTTTTTAAATAAATATTTTATTTGTGAATGATTTTGGGTGTTTAGGGAAGCTGCAAAGACACCACAGGGTCCCCAGACACCCCTCACCCAGTTGTTACTATTGTGAATGTCTCTCATTATTGCAGGGTTGCCTTTGTCCAAAGGAAGAAACTGACATTGGTGCATTATTATTAACGAAACTTCAGGCTTTATTTGAATTTTGCCAGCAGCTGCCTTTTGAAACCGTTGGAAGTGAACTTGATTCAGGGTGAGGGTCTGGCATTGGAAAGTTTTAGAAATTTTCTGTGTGCTTTGATAGATGCTCAGTGCTGCCAGAGTAAAGCCACTACTAGCCTCTGTTTAATACAGAGGTGGATGTATTTTCTTTTGAACATTTCTGTGTGGTGCCAATATTTGGTAGAGCTGTACTCTTCTTATCCATGTGGCCTCATTTTTATCAATCATTTTTGTTTAGTTTTAACTTAGCTAATGATAGGAAAGAATTGATTTCTCGTGTAAGAATAACTTGGAGAGTCTCACATATTCCCTTTAAAGGAAATGATCATCTATCAAAAATAAAAGTCGAGGTTAATTTTACAAACACGTTGTTCTTTCTTCTTGTTCATTTGTTTTTATCAAGTCTTTAAAAAATATATATCTGATTTTTAAAAAGGGTGATTTTTTTTTCCTCTTTAAGTATTTACTCAAGGACTGGCTATCAGGGAGTAATAAATGAAAGTGGAAATAAAAGAGACTTGGCCCAGGGTGATAGTGGATATAAATGGCTCTAGTGGGCCATAAACCAGTGTGACCAATTAGAGATTGACCTCACTTGGCTTGTGTGATAGGAATCTTTGGTATTTATGAGATTTGTAGCCATAGTATACAGATAATGGCCTTTTAAAGAATTGCTTCCTTACCCTCTTACTCTCCTTTAATAAAGAAAAATAAACAAATAGCAGATACATATATATTTCCCTGCTGGTCTGAAGTCTACCAGTTTGGGATGACAGGTCAAACGTGGGTTTACATTCCTTCGGTATTTCTGTTGGTGTCACATAGTAATTGGTAAGAAGTTTAGTTCTTACAGATCTTTTTGATAAGCTGTTTCAGCTACTTTCTTCCCAGTTGTTTTGATGAGATTTTTTTTTTTCACTGCAAGTTTCCTGACTCATGAGGAAGCAGGAGGCCTCTGATGGGTGAAGTGGGTTGCTTTTCCATATCCGGCCAGGAAAATTAAAATGGCAGCTCTGTCTGCCATCTTCGGGGTGTGCCTTCCTCATTTAGCTCAGAAATGGGATAGTCCCATGGCATGGGAATTCACTGTCTATTTGTAGATAGAAAATGAAGAGTGCTGAAAGAAATTAAACAGAAATAAAAACAAAGAAAGAGAAAGTCCCTAATACAAGAGTTGGTGAGCTTTTTGATGAAGAAGATGGACCGATTGAATGTAGTTCTAGTCCTGATGGGCTCTCATACCATGTGGTACAGAAAACCTGACCGTGGCAGTAGACACCCTGCTGCCTTCTGCTTGGAGAAACGATAGGCCAAAAGACCTGGATCTAGTACCAGCCAGGTCAAGAGGATGCCAGCCACAGGGTGTGAGGATGTGAGGCTGTTGGTAGAGATTCCCCATACAGTGTCTCTCCAGAGTGCCAGGACCTTGCAGACTCTGACACCAGACTCAGCCAGGGTGCTAATGAAGAAGGACAGGTGTTATCAGACCTTGCAATATCAGCAGGATCCCAGACACCAAGCCAGTGTCTTCCCATCTGTTAGTCACTGGCAACCTGGCTAGTGACCAAAAAAGGAAGGGGGACTTTCTCAAACTCCAGACACCAGATTAATCATTTTGGATCCCACATGTAGAACTGAACTCAGCACTGGTCAAGTTTGGGTCACATTTAAAGCACAAAACTCAACTTGTAGCTTCCAAATGAAATCTAGAGAACCATGGCATTTGCCTTTCCAGTATACTGAGGAATGCAGCTTATAACAACCAAACTAATTTTATTTCATTTCTATTTTCCATTGTCCCTCGAACATTCCTTCATTAGGAATAGTCTCCTCTGGCTAGTGAACACTATTGCCTTGCTCCTGCCTCCTCGTTGGTCATTGAAATCAACTGGGGAGTTTTAATCGTTATTTCATTAATTAGCACACATTTCTAGGACCAACCTCTAGAATTCTGATTCAGTGACTCCCGGATGAGGCTTGGGCTCTGGCATTTTCTATTTTTAAGAACCCTGGTTAAAAAAAAAAAAAAAATCCCTGGTGACTCCAGTGTGCAACCAGAGGTGAGAGGAGAGTCCCTGGTCTGAGTGAGAGCCCTGACCCAAGTAAGATTTTTCTGCTCATTGTTGAGTAACAGACAGTCCTTTGGACACTTTAGATTGCAGACAAAAATCTCAATTGAAAAATAGCACGTCCTTTCTGAGTTACAATTCAAAGCCCTGGACTTAATTTAAGGGCCAATTTGCTCTCCTTTGCTAGTTCAGGCTGGCGGGATGGGGGTGGGGGCTGGAGCTGGCTAAGGAGAGTTCGGGCCCTTAGTTGCCCAAGTAGAAGTCAGTGGGCCCAGAGCCAGGGTGGTAGGCAGGCAGATGTCCTTGCTGGTGGCTTTTTCTCTTGGGACCTGGGTGTGCTCACTGCTGATTCACAAACCTTCTTCCTGGCTAGCATTATGGGATCTTGGCAGTTTCTCTTTCTCTGGTCCCCTCTCTTGCAGTTTCATGACAATAAGCAAACGTGTCTCTATTCCAGCTGGTGGAAGCATCTCCTTTCTCAACACCAAGGAATGCAGCTTTATGTTGCTAAGGCCCCTCTCCCCTTGGGGCTGTGGTCAAGGCAGATTTTCTCTCATGCTGCCTCTGTCTAGTCCACCGGGAGTCCTTGTGACCCTTCATCCCAATACCTCTGGGCTTACAGGTGGAACTCAAATATCACCTGCATCTTACCACCACAGGTTGCTTTAGCCTTTGCTGGCAGGGGTCAGGCATTTGTCCTCAGAGCCTTCTGCCTGAAGGGAACTCAATTTGGGTTCTCAGAGTGCTGCTGTGGAGGCCCCATGGCTACATAGAAACTACTGTGTCAGTCCTGTATGAGCACCTTTGTCATGTCCTCTTTGGGACCTCTAGAAGTCTCAGTGTGAAGCAGAGGTTTCAAGGACATGGATCCAGATCTCAGCCATTTCCTTTGTGAATTCTGCAGTGTTATCCTTTGCTTAGGCAGACACACATGAGTATAATCACCAACGTACCCTTCCTCACTTCCCTTTGTGTTTGTCCTCTGTGGCCATTAGGGAGGAACTTTCTGTCCAGAAGTATTTTTCTCTCAGCATGGCTATGTCTTCCTCATCTAGAGGCTTGGGTGTGCCCAGAGAAGACCTCAGGACTCTGCCACTTGATTACATAAGAACTTTCTAGACTTGGTGCTCTAAGAAGAAAACTAAGTCACAGTTTAGTTCCTGGAGAGGAGCGTTAAATGTAAGCTCCTTTTCTCCCTCACCTCCCCAATCCCCATTCAGGATGGGCTCAGAGGTATATCACTGGGGACTAAACATTCTCCTGCCCTTACCCCTTCCCTTTGTCGCAGTCACTGCCACAGAATACTCCCCTCGCCCCCTCCGCCCCATACTTGGGTTTCTAGTTATTTTTAGGTCTGCTTTATGCTTCATTGTAAAATTGCCATCCTCTATGTCCACTAGGCCTTTTGACTTTGGTCAAACTTATGATGGACTTGAAAGTTAGGACTTCTCAAAATTTAATGAGCATAGCTTTACTGGAGATCCTGCTAAGACACAGGTTCTGATTTCATAAATTTGGGGAAGGGTCTCAGATGCCACATCTCTGACAAGCTCCCAGCTGATGTAGATGCTGCAGATCCCAGATCACACTTTGAGTAGTGAGGGTAGTTCCCTTCCGGCCTGCAGAACCTGGGAGAAGCCACTGGAGGAACTGCACAGGCATCCACCAAGATGGTCTCACTAACTCCTTGAGGACATTGATGAGTAATAATGATAACAATACAGAATAGTTTGTGCACAGAGATGCACTCTAATTGGGTTTGGCAAAAAGTAAGATGAATTCAATATGTGGCTTAAGGAGGCTTAGGGAGACTGGATAAAGTAGAGCCCTGGTGTAGCATGCATGTAGGAAGCATGGGCCTGTCTGGAGTGGCTCCAAAAATTCTACTTCGAGGCCAGAAATAAGACTTCTCTGAGATGACAGCGATCCACTATGTGGCTGTCATTGGCATTCAGTCCTATGTACAGAGAAGCACTCTTGTGAACACAAAAGTGTGCATGGAGACTGAGTGAAGGTTAGAAGGGATGAGCGTGTCTTTTTGAGAAGTGTAAGCAGAAATTAATGGCCGAGAGATTACTTGTGGGTGTAATCAGGAGGAAACCTGGGGCCTTTGCTAGCATCTTCGGATCAGATAGTGTGAGTTTCAATAATTGTCTAGGCCAGATATTTCTATAATTGGAACACGTTGATTGTTTAAGAGCAGATTCTTTGATTAAAATCTCACCCAAGTGATTAATACTGTAGGCTTGGCATGGACCTACCAGAGCACTAAGTGATAGAAAACCCGTGCTCCAAAGCTTCCCATTCTTCAGGCAGTACATAAAGAGTCTCTCTATGGCCCACTCATTCAGGAAGAATGTCACAGCTCAAGAATGCTCATTCACACAAGCGGTGGGAGTTAGTGACTTATGCTTCCTAATTCGGGAGCAGTTGTCTCGTATGCAAAATATGCGTCAGGAACAAAGTATAAATATTGGAAGAGTTCTCCCCACAGCTTCTCATTTGTGCTGTTTTATCAAAAGATTCATGACGTCTGGATGAACCAGCGCTCTCTGCAGCACTTAGAATTGCCCTCAAACTGGCAGATTTAGATTTGGTATACTTGGGCCAAAGAATGTAGGGAGAGGAAATTTCTCCAAATGTTGCACATTAAGAGAATATAAAGCCCCCGACGACTTGCTCTTTGGCCATTTGTCAGGACCCATGTCTTGTCCTGGGAGGGAAAGGAAAGAATGTTTGACCTGCTTTTCTGCCTTAAATAACCGCGAAGAGTATGGTTTGGCTATAGGCTCGTAATAATCATGATAATTAAGATTTATACTTAAATAGTACTTTATGTCTCAAGAGTACTAATGTTAATTAATTACGCTTCCCGAGGCTCCTGCTGAGTTGCCAGAGCCAATGCTATTATCCTCTCCTGAGGTATGGAACATTCCTTTGTCACAGGAAAAGTGAAGAGCCCCCTGATGCTGCATAGTAGTTCAGCCAAAAATGAAACCCAGACATCTGAGCCCCCAGTGTGTTGGGGCCCTGAGTTCAGCCTGCCAGTCAGAGAAGGAAGAGGAAAAGGATCTGGAAATTAGAAGGAGGGACTGCCATGAGTTAGACCACACTATTGACAAACAAAGGACGGTTGATTTGAAAAGAATGAATCTTTTGCTATCATTTGGAATTCTTTGAAATATGTCTAATGATCACACTAAACAGAGTCTGAAAATAGAATTGAGAGAGAAGTCTTTTTTTGTCTTTCTTTCTTTCTTTCTTTCTTTCTTTCTTTCTTTCTTTCTTCTTTCTTTTTTTCTCTTTTTCTTTTTCTTTTTTTTTAAGGGCATTAGAGAGGGACTAGAAGTAGAAAGAAAGAAGCAGATGTGTCTTCTGGCCTCCACCATCATTTTTATCTATGCAGCAGGACGGAAGGGGAAACCTACCCACTTTCCCACAATGTTTCTTTATCTCTTAACTGTAGAATCCTACAGTGAAAAAGTCATGGAGTTTTACTCATGAAGACTTGTGTAGACTCATAAGATTTACTCATGAGCTGTAACAGCTTAGAATAGAGAAGCTAGTGTCTTCCCTTTAAAGGTGTTGAACATGGAGGTAAAGGATGGTGAAGTACTTTGGTTTGATATTTTTGGGGAGAAAGGGATTTTACCATCCACTGTTAGAAGCCTGAATGCTCTAAGCTCTGTTGTTTGGAGGCGCAGACATCCCATGTGCTATCCAGAGCTTGGTCAGGAGTGCGGGTGTGGCCACAGTCCGGTGTGCTGTGCTCTGTACCTGTTGGTCCTGGTCCCCAAATTCCTGACAACATGCCTGAGGTTCAGAACAAAGCACACAGGCATGTAGCACCCACCAACACCTCAGCAAACTTTTCAGAAAACAGAATCAAAACATGAGACAGGCAACAATTTGTGTGTGGCAGACACCTTCTTTGGGTTGGGGAGGAGCCACTGTTTCCAGATAGAGTGAGCTGGCGGGTGGCTGATGCTTGTTTGGAATGGCATGGGGTTGACGAAGTTCCTGGGTTTCAATATTTTATTCCAGAAATTTCCATATTTTATTATGGTGGTTTTCAACATGAAGTTTTAGGGTTGGATGCCACCTCCTGGTGCCTCAGTCTGAGATTTCTTGCTTGATGAGCTACCTGGATGGTATTCCAGGGAGCACAGCTCTGCTCACATCCCTCTTACAAGCACATCGCTCCTTTATCTTTCATTCATTTTTCTTTGGCTTTTCTCCCTCAAAGTCAGTGTCTGCCTCTCCTTGCCTACCTTTTCGTCTTGAATATCTCAAACAGGTGTTTCTAACTTTAGCATATTTAAACTAAATGAAAGGAACCAGTTTGAAATTAGACTTAAAAATGACAGGGTATTTTCACAAAATGACCATTGCCAGAGGTCTGAAAAAGAAGGGGTGACTTTGTCCTGTGTTTGCCTTTAACGTGATGTTAATAACTACCTACTGTCAAAGTATAAACACCGTGGAAGGTTAGCTTGACCGAGAAGTTGCTAGAAGCAAAATACTGTGTTTGGTGAACCAGGTTTCGCTAGAGTACTGTGACCCTTGCTTGACATAAACTCTGGATCTGTGTGTCTTTCCATGTGTTGGGCTTCCTAAACCTTTGCCGAAGAGGCATTTCTTTACTGTGCTTTATGTCCTCATCAGACATAGTGTAGTATGGTCAGGAGAGGGAAGTAAGAACCACATGACTGTTCTGCCCACATTGTCTTTCTGTGAGTTTCATAATCCTGCACTAAATTTGAGTATTTCGGACAGTGAATATAAAGTGACTGCTCTTCTCATACATTTGAGAAAATGAAGTTAGGAAAATGTAGTCCTTTTCAGAAAGTGTAGACGTGACCTAAGGGTTTTGCTGCTGTACTTGGTGGGAAAGGCGTGTGCTCATATGAATTGTAAGTCTGGCAAAAGGTGAGTTTTCCAGATTATGGGCTAACCTATTTACTTTTACTCCCATCTCAAATCCTTTTTCTATACCTAACATTTGCTGCATTGAACTGATTCGATGTTCTGGATGTTCCCAGGGGCCCCGTGTGAGTAATGTGTTGAGGTGTTCCCTTTCTGTGACAAACTCAATTATACCTGAACATCAGGCATTTTCACTGCAGCCCTTCCAATGCATGGTCTAGATACATCTGGCTCTGAATCCTCAGCCTTTTTTCTTTTATGAGATTGCATGTCTAAGGGCAAGTGGCAACTGTATGTGGGTCCCTGAGGGCTTAAGAACAAATCAGCGTGACTGGTGAGTCCTAGTTTTCACACTAAAAGTCCTATGTTTGGGGAAAACCCTTCTTCCTGGACAAATTGCAAGGATTTGCCTGGGACTATCCCAGTTTTAAAACCTAAAGTTCACTGTCTCAGGAATGCCCTCAATCTCAAGCAGTCTGGGATGGCCAACCTAGTCCAAATGAAAGTCTGTATCTTTATATCCAAATAACTTTTAAAAATTGAATTGAGTTAATGAATTCCTTAAAAAACAGTATTTTTGGTCTTCCTACTTTGGCAACTATATGTTTATAATGACCTGGAAGACTGGGTTTGAGGATCGAATTCTCCCAGATTCTTGGAGGTCCATGCTGGAAGGTAGTGGTTTTGGTAGAGCTGGTTCCTAGGCCATAGCCCCTGCCCTGTGCCTCTGACTACATGATGAAAGATATGTGAGAAGCAGTGAGTGGGCATGTGGACACCCTCACTCACCTGCCCTTGCTCGGCCCTTACCCCTCCCTGGAGTCTTGGGTCAAAAGATGCTCATACTGGTGGTGTGGCCACCTGTGGGCTGACAGATGTGGAGAAAAAGCTAGCTAGTCCTAGGAAGTATGTTTGGGGTGTATGGGGAAGGAAATCTGGGCCCTGGGTCTTGTGGCCTGGGTCCTGGGTCCTGGAGTGAAGTCTAGAAGTAGAGTGTGGACTCTGGTGGGCAAGTATCCTTGCAGATGCAGACTTGTGTATAGAGGGCATAGTGAGGAGGAGGCCAGAGTGGGATCTTGTAAAGTAATGGATTACTGAGCAGTTCAAAGAATGACTTGCTCCCTTGGGATACTAGAACCTTTCCTTTAGTAGGGGTAGGAAATCCTCACAGTGACAGGATACCCATGCGGCTCAGGGACTTTGCAAAGGGAAAGGATTTCAGCACGTGGGTAGGTGCCCCGCATATGACATCACTAGGACTGCCACAGGAATTTCATGCTGCTTTATCCACTGAATCATCCTTCAAACTGCAAGACAGCTTTCAAGGCCCATCTCAAGAATGTCACACCTACTACAAATAATTCTAACAATAAATATTAACATATTGTAACTCAAGACTACTTTGAAATGGTGTTTGGGATAATAAAACTCAAAATGGTATTGAAATATGCTGGAATCAGTGAATTTGCATGAATTGACACAGGGCCATCTCATATGGCGACACAGGTTGTGCACTGCACAATTTCAGGGCTGTGTCATTAACATAGACTATAGTCTAGATGGCACTCCCCATTTAGCATGGAATGCTCCGCAGTTTGCAGCATCCCTGAATCGATGTACACAGCCATCCACTTAATGTTTCCCCTGATAACAGATATTCTGTGACATGAACTGTGTTAAAATTCGGATTTGAATATCAGGGCCATTTTTATTTGGTTCTTCATTTAAGCTACCTTTGGTTATTTACTAGGGAGTAACCTGAACAGAAAATTGGTTCAAATTTTCCCTTATCTTAAATGATATTTTTCTGCTAAAGGGTTTAGAAGTGAAATGAGAGCTGAATAAGCTTTACAGTTTACAAGTAAGTAAGTGAAGACAAAAGCATAGAAAGTAGCTTTGGAAATTTATTTTGTAATCACGCAATGTTATATCAAATTTTAATTTTATTTCCAAGTAGGCTTTCATATAGAGACCCAGTAGTTCTGATTGGAGAGTAAATAGCAGATGATTTTGTCACTGGTTCTTCTTGACAATGATTTAAAAAAAAATTTTTAAACGCTTTCGTAAATTTTCATGGGAATATTTGACAACAGAGTATTCTGATCATCTTGGTAATTAAACAATCATCCCTCCCCCCAATTAAGTGGATATACTTTTGCATTTGTCTCTGACATAACATTTACGTGTAATCTCTTCTACATAAATCATTTCAATGGAGAAAGTCCATTTATTTTTCCATGTTGTATTAAAGGCAAAGAAAGGGTTTGTTTATTCAGCCTTGGCAACCTGCTCTGAACACCAAGTGGAGAGCAAAACTGCATTAGATACCATTATTCGGGCTGGTTGATTGTTTGTGAAAGTGAGTAGACCTGCCAAAATACACTTTGAAAGTAATACCCAAACTGTCAGAGGTTTTATCTTTTGTTGTTTAAAGTGGTATGGGGATGATCTGTCTGTCTCTGGAATAAAGTACTGGGATTGTAGGTTAAAATGGCCAACTGTACACTAGAAACGGTCATAATGCATTGATTGCTGAAGTTTTTCTGGCTATAAAGTCATTTGTAATTTATCCTCATTCATTTCTTTTCTTTTGAAGGGATGGAGGTTTGGGGGCTGGGGAAGGAAATGGTTCATGTGAAGAAGCAAATCAAGACTTGAGGTTTCATGTACCTGTTCCATAAAGCAACCTGTAACCCTATAAAACCTCCAGTATATATTTAACTAATTTTAGTGGGGATACTTAGTATTCACTCTGAATGCATACTTACAAATCTCTGCTCTGTTTTGCCTTTTAGGTGCCAACCCAAATTATCCCGACGTAATTTATGAAGGTAGCTATCACGTTGTCTTTATTTGTATTTTTTTCAAAATGTTCGTCTAAAATGAGCTAAATCAATTAAAAGAGAACCTTTAAGCTCGGTTAAATATACCCTTTAAGCATTACATAGGCCACAATGATATTTCAAAAATCATTCAATATTGATGGCTGTTTTCCCTTGATATTTACAGTGCTTGTAAATAGCATTTTCTCTTTCATGCTCTGTTCTTGGAAGTAAATCCATTCCACTGTAACAGACATTTTGTTTCTATAATTGGGAACTAATTACCTGTTTAAAAGCCATGACTACCAAGAAAAGGGAGGTGTATCAGTTTCTGGCTTTGACAGTAAACCCAATTCAAAATTATGTTTCTTGTATAATAAGGAAGTTTGGCTCACAGACAGGAGCCTCAAAAGTAGGGCATGTTTATAGGTTTGGTTAAACCAGGAGCTCAACCATGTCATCAGGCCCCCAAGTTTTTCATTTTTACATGCACCCTGCACACTGCTCCCACTTCACCAAAGGCTGGCTCCCTTTGTGGTCATAAGATGATGCTGTCACTCACATTGTTGGGAGAAATGGAACAGCATTGGAAAGCAGTCCCAAAGAAAGGGAACTCTCTCAGAGATCTCAGTCAGCCCTCCTTGAATCTGATTCCAGACTCAGAGGGTCATGGTTCATTCTTGCTCCCATTACATAAGAGGGATGGATAAACCCTTGACTAACTGGAGCTACCATGGAGTTTAGATCAGCTTGCTTAGAGAATGTCATTGAACCCCTTTAATTATATGGGGTTCTCTTAGGAATGTGGAAAGGGAGAAGCTGGAAGGCGGACTACATAAGCTTTTAACTGGATATCTCATCTCTACTTTGCTACTTTAATAGAATGCCAGGGATGTTTGATCAGGTGTGAAAATCCATCTTGAACAGATTTCCAAACTACCTTCATGACCAAGAAGCTTCTGTTTAGGAAAGTGGCAGACTCAATTTCCAGCCTTGGGTCAAATTTTAGGACTGATTAAAAGATCGATTAAAATGTGATATGTATACACTTGTTCTATTAAATATTCCATCTTTAACTTTATGTTCATATTGACATTTTATTTTTTATAAGAACTCATTCTAAATTTGTATATTTGTTATATGTGCATGGATTTAACTTGAGCAGATTTTAACTGGGAGATTATATTGTCTTTACCTGTTTTATGCATGTCAACCTTTGTTTCCTTCAAGCTGTGGTTTGGATGATTTTGTGCATGTGATTTGCATACTTTTGTTTTTCTTTGTCCTGATATGGCTTAAAGAAAAAGTATCTCAAATTGTGTCACAGAGAGGTATGTTTGAATTCTGATTTTCCATTTTAAAATTATGTTTTGGACTCTTTTCCAGTAACTTCAAGAATTTAAAAATGCCATCTTCTCATTGGCCTCAGATCCCACTTTGGATCTTTGGGCCAAATATCATGATATTAAACTATCGATGCTTTAGTGAATAATTTTGCATGAGTGGCTCATTAGACTATGAAAAGGTAAAAAATTAGCCAATGGATGATATTTCTAATATTAGGTTGAAATTAATGGTCTAGTATACTTACAATGAAAATGGTGACAATGTAGTTTTGGTGTTAAGAATAAAACAGTAAACAGAAAATAGATGCTTTTTCTGTTACTACTTATTCACATTCAAGGAACACTCTGCTAATATAAATATAATTTAAATTTGTTGCCCCAAGGTCAGCATGATAGTCCTACTGAGGGAAGTTTAGCTAGGGCTGACTTAATGAGGTTGTTTGTTCAGGGTGGAAATTTCAGTCTCCAAATCTATTTAGAATAAAAATACCAAACATTTATAATCAACATTGTCTGTAATAAGTTAATAAAAAATTTTGTATGACATTTAATACATAATATTACTAATAAAAACTTTCACCTCCCCAAAAAAACCATCATTGATTTCCAATAAATGATCTGTATAGATGAAAACTGATTCAGAGGATGGCAGTGACATTTGAGACACAGTGTATGAGGACATTTCTCATAATTCTCAATATTGAGTTGGTGCAGCTCCCTCTATTAAATCAGAAACTGAAATGTTGGCAATTCAGACCTTTTCAAACAAGTTCATCTGTGCACCCAAGTTCTCATCAATGTTGTGACCATAGGCCCTCTTGAGTGACTTCCTCTTACGCAAATAGGATGCATTTGCCCTGGAATCAGCATTACTGATTTCAAGTCTATTTCATGTTTAGGCTCTTCCACCTTCTTGCCAGTTGACCTTAGCTTAGTCATTTAACTTTGCTCACATTACTTTCTTCAACTGTAAAACTGGCAGTTAGATTCCATATCTGAAGGCCCTTCCAGGTCTAAAATGTATGAATCTTAGATTATTGATTCCCCTTCATATTTATACTAAAGACTTCATAAAAAAAAGGGGGGGGGGATATATTCTTACCTACAAAGGAAAACCCGGTTTAGAATTTGACTGCCACACCAGTGGTGGAAAGATCTGGGTTGCATGACAGTTGAGCATCAATGCAATCCCAGCACTGCAATGGCTTTAACCCAAGAGCTGGGTCATGCTCCTCCCCTGCTAGGCTGTCAGTGGCTTGGAATCTTCGGGATTTATCTCGCTTCATTGTTTTGGGTCATACTGTGGCCTCTTGTTTGTGGGTAGCCCAGTGACAACTTCATGGTTCCTTTTCTTTCTCATTTCTCCAATTTAAGATTACGGGACTGCAGCAAATGACATTGGGGACACCACAAACAGAAGTAACGAAATCCCTTCTACAGATGTTGCTGACAAAAGCGGTCGGGAACATCTTTCGGTGAGTGGATAAATAGTCATTTCCTAGATTGGCTCTGAGCCCTTTGGATGCTTAAATATTGGGGGAGTAGAACTGCTTGGGTGCATGTCTTACAACATGACATTTTTACTGTTCAGGTGTGAATGGGCTGTTGATGTTTGGGGTAAGTCACAGAAAGGTTTTGTTTTGTTTTTGTTTTTAAAGATTTTACTAATTTATTCATGAGAGACACAGAGAGAGAGGCAGAGACACAGGCAGAGGGAGAAGCAGGCTCCATATGGGGAGCCCGATGCAGGACCCGATCCCAGGACTCGATGCAGGACTAAACCACTGAGCCACCCAGGCATCTCAAATTCACAGAAAGGTTTAAGAGAAGTGATAAACATGCTATGTAGCCTCTGACTTACTGGCTTCCCCTTTTATGCACTGCTTTAATTGCTAGGGATTCTTACTTTAAATGTCTGTCCTTTGCGCAGCCCGGGTGGCTCAGCAGTTTAGCTCCGCCTTCAGTCCAGGGTGTGATCCCAAAGATCCAGGATCGAGTCCCACGTCGGGCTCCCTTCATGGAGCCTGCTTCTCCCTCTGCCTGTGTCTCTGCCTCTCTCTCTCTCTCTCTCTCTCTCTGAATAAATAAATAAAATCTTTAAAAAGAAATTAAATGTCTGTCCTTTAAAACATTATCACTAGAAGAATAATGTCTCATTCTGGGACACCAGTCATTATTCCCATCTTCCGCACCTTCACACCTGTCTTGTTCAGTATTTTAATTAATTAATTAATTAATTAATTAATTGATGTTGTTCAGTATTTTAAGAAGAGTCTCATTGCCCACTAGATTTAAGGAACCCCGTAGGTTCTGGGAGGGACTGGCAGTGGAAAGATAGAAAAATATGAATGTATAGCAGGTGTGTCCTTTAGGAGTTTATCCTTTGGTCAGAGCTCTGAGCTGTGAAGGATTACCATACCAGCAGCTAGGATACAGGTAGAGAAGCCGTGGGATGTGAGATTGGACACAGAGGGGCAGGGGCTCCCCCTCCTTCCTGCTGGGAGAGCCAGCACGTCTTTGTGGGGCTGGGGCATTTTCCAGCTGTGCGGGAGGGCTGGCATTTAGACCAAGAGGAAGTGAAAGGCAGGGGTTTAGGGTGTGTGCACAAGAGCTTGCAGACTGGAAGGAGGCTTAGACTGGAGGGTAAGGTGTGTGAAGGGCGGCAGTCAGAAGCACGGCCAGCGAGGTGGTTCTGCCAGGTTGTGCATATTTTTGTTTTTGTTTTTTAAAGATTTTATATATTTGTTCATGAGACACACACAGAGAGAGGCAGAGACACAGCAGAGGGAGAAGCGAGCCCTCTGCAGGGAGCCCAACATGGGACTCATTCCCAGGGCCCTGGGATCATGACCTGAGCCAAAGGCAGACGCTCAACCACTGAACCACCCAGGCGTCCTGGTCGTGCAGTTTTGAAACACTGAGCCAGGAGTTAGGTTTACCATGCAGGGAGGAGCCACTGACGGGGCATGCCTGAGCCCCAGGACTCTGGTGGGGTTGGTTTGTCAGCTATTCAGATCAAAGGCCAGCAGTGTACCTCATTCTTCGCTTCCCTGTCACCTACACCCAGTCCCATGTGCCGTGAGCTCTGCCACCTTATAAACCGTATCTCCTCACCTCCATGGCCACCACTGCAGGCTGACGCATGGATGGGCAAACTGTGGTCCTTGGGCCAAGTAGGCTCACGCCCTGGTTTTGTGCCATCTGCAGACTAAGAATATTAAAAAAAAAAAAACAAAAAACTTTAAGTGGTTTGAAGTAAAATGAAAAGGAGAATGACATTTCATGACATGTGACAATTTGATGAAGTTCAAATATCAGTGTCCATAAAAAATATAGTTTTATTAGAACGCAGGCATGCCCATTTACATAGTGTCTGTGGCTACTTTGATGCTACAGTGGTGGCTGGAGAAGCTGTAGCAAGACTGCATGGCCTGCAAAGCTGGGAATATTTAGTATCTGGCCCTCCACAGAGGAAGTTTAAGACAGTTGCTCGTTCCTGGATGACCTCCACATCCTGTCCCTCCTCCCCCATCTCGTGATATTCTGGCTTTTCTTCATACAGCAGCCTGAGTGACTTTTGAAAAGCACAAATCAGATCACTCTTATTATCTCAGAGTCTTCCCAATGTGAGTGTAAGAAAACTTATATTATAAAAGCTCAGCTCCTCATGGTGGTGAAAGGGCCCTGCATATCTTGCCCTTGTCTGTGTCTCTGACTTCACCTCACACCCTGCCCTCATCTGTCTCACCTGTCTCTCTTAACTTTCTCTTGCATGCTCCAGGCTTATTTTCGTCTCACAGCCCTTATATCTGTGGTTCCCTCTATAAGGCATGCACTTCCCAACGGTCATCGCATGGCTTTGGTTAGTTGGTTGGTTATTTGGTTAGTTGATTGGTTGGTTGGTTGGCTAGTTGGTTGTTTGGTCATCAGTGGCCACTAGGCAGCCATTATCATGTTCCATTTTCTTCAGAGCAGTTATTATTGTCTATAATTCTCTTGTTTCTTTATTGCTTACTTGTGTAATATCTTTTTTCCTTCCTTAGATTATTATTTTTTTTTAAGAGAGAGAGAGTGCGGGTACATGTGGTGGTGGGGCGGGGCAGGGGGGTAAAGGAGAGAGAATCTTAAGCAGGCTCCACACTTAGCATGGAGCCTGACATGGGGCTCAATCTCATGACCCTGAGATCATGGCCTGAGCCAAAATCAAGAGTTGGTTACTTAACCAACTGAGCCACCCAGATGCCCCTCCTTTCCTAGATTCCTCAGTGAGTTTTTAAGTCTAGGCAACCTGGTCAGTAGTTTTTCAGAGCTGTATCCTTCATCCCTCGAATAGTGCCTGGCACCTAGGAGATAATAAACATTGGAGACTGATTAGAGTAATGGTGAATGCTCTAGAATGGGTTGCAGGACAGAGAGATTGAAAGTGGTATGATTAGTTGGGGGTCTGGAGCAGCAATAAAGAGTTGTGATTTATATTTAAACCATGGCCCTGGTGGTGAGAGCAAGAGGCTTATAACAGATGTAGCTCAGCTGCAAACTCAAAATATGCATATCCAGTATGTGGAGACACACACACACATATTTCCATAGATGACGATATGCATTGCATTGAAATAGCAAGGACAAATGCCCTGGTAGATCAGCTGTGGAATGTTTTCTACTTCCTGCCTTGTGCAATCATATCTGTTTATTCTCATACCAAACTGCTTAATGTTTTTTGGTTTGAGAAAGTTGTTTGTGTATATAAGGAATCCAAGGAGCATGTGTTAAGCCCACAGGTGTGTACATAACCCAGTTACTAAAAATTACATGCCAACCTCAGTTTTCTCTTTTGAGACCAAATTATAAATTTAAGTGCCTAAGTGGCATATCTAAGTGATGCTTGAACTGTGTATAGTTGGGCCACTGGAAGGCAAGATCAGTGAGAATCATCTTTGTTCGAAGCTGGTACATTACAACTCCACCTGAGGTCCCTGGAAATCTGCATGAGAGGTACAAAACAATGCTCTATGGAATTTAAAGAAAATGTAAATCATGAATAGTTCCTGATCACAGGGAGGGTTGTTAGATTAGAAGAAGAGTTTCAGAGTCAGTTGCTTATATAAAAGTTAAAGGTGTTATCAAAGCATTTGGAAGATAGCCTCGAATGTTCTCCTTTCTGATCCAATAAGTGTTCCTCATGAACCTTACTGGATTTTTTTTAATAGAACAGGTCCTTGTTCTATGAGAGGTATTCTCAGATAAAAAACAATCAACCAACTGATCAACTAATCAGTCATGTAACTAACCAAATAACCAACTAGCCAATCAACTAACCAAATAACCAACCAGCTAACTAACCAAACAACCAACCAAACAACCAACCAAACAGCTAACCAGCCAGCCAACCAACCAAACCAACCAACCAACCAACCAAACAAACAAACAAACAAATACATTCATTCCTGCTTGCTTCCCACATAAAGACCACTCCTACCCCAACATGTGCATGGTACATGGAATCAAGTTTATCAAACAATTCATTTTTGAAGAAACAATTCTATTTGCTGTCATGGGATTCTTTGCTTATTAAGAGATTCTTTACATTTAGAGTTGCTTTAGTAGGTTTAAATATTTGCTAGCAGATCATTAGCTGCTCCCCAGCAGTAGAACCCTTCCCATTTTCCATATTGACTCAAACACTCTAATGAAATAAAGAAGTTAGGACAGGTATTACCATCCCTGTGTACCAATGAGGTAATGGAGGCTTGCAGAAGGGAAGCATTGTAAGCTCTCACAGCTCATAAAGGCAAGATGTCCTGTGAACATAAGGACCAAAGATTCTGGATGCCAGTTGAATTCTTTCTGAAGTGGGTCAGAGACTATCTGTGGTCCTACAGAGAAGTTATAGGGCTTAGGGCGAGTCCCCACCATCTCTCCATCCCAGTTTCTTCCCTCATATGGGGAATATAAAAAACAGTGAAATGGATTATAGGGGAAAGGAGAGAAAATGAGTGGGAAAAATCAGAGAGGGTGACAAAACATGAGAGACTCCTAACTCTGGGAAATGAACAAAGGGTAATGGAAGGGAAGGTGGGCAGGGTGATGGGGTGACTGGGTGGTGGGCACTGAGGGGAGCATTTGACGGGATGAGCACTAGGTGTTATAGTATATGTTGAGAAATAAAATTCCAATAAAAATACATAAAAAATAAAAAAAACTATAAAATACGGATTGAACATGTTTTATTCAATATTTCCCCTTCAAGTCTAGAATTTAACAAGATTGAGAAATGGAGAGCTAAAATACTATGATCGCTTTTCCATGGAAGTGTTAGAAATAAAGATGAGAAAAAAGCTTGCTCCAAATCATTAGGTGCATTTGAGGGAAATGGCCTTAGTTAGAACAAGTTGATCTATAATTAGCCTTTTAGGAATCACAACCACTCTGTTTGTATATAGGCCACAGAGACAGAGTTAAGTCTGCACTCAAACATTTGCAGAGGTGTTCTGTGGGAGAGGTGCTCACAACTGCAGAGCCAGAGGAGAGGATTCTCACACCTTGTCTCCACTCTGGCCAAGTGCTTGGCATGTGCCCTTTCCCGTCTTTTGTGCTCTCTTTAATGCTGTCCCCAGTGGACATTAGAGATGATGTCGCAGGAGGATTAGCCATGTTTTTAGCATCCTGCCTTTCCTCTCAGCCATGTGTTTTGAAGTAGTATAAAGGATAAATTATGGATAAGTCACAAGCTTTATACTAAGGCAGACTTCAGTTTGAATCCCAAGCTCAAAAGGTGTGATCTTGGGTTGCTTATTTACTTTTTTATAAATCTCAGTTTTATAATCATCATAGCCAATGTTAATTTATTATCTGTTGTCATAGACTCTGTTCCAAACCTGTTATCTGCTCTAACTCACTAAGTATTTAAATAATCTGCAAGGTAGGATGATTATATTCCCTGTTTCACACATGAGGCATGTGAGATGCTGAGAGTTTGAGTAATTCTGAGGTCAGGCACTTAATAAGTGGTAAATCTAAATTCCAAACTCATGAGGAACTCATATATTCTTAATCTTTACTCTGTACTGCCTCTCACTCTGAGATGGGCACATCAGTCAGCATAAGCTATGCTGCAAGTAACAAAAATCCCCCAATCTTAGTGGCTTAAAATGATAAAGGTTTATTTCTTGCTTCATTATTTGTATTGACTGGGAGTTCTGTCAGTCTTGTCCTCATTCTAAGACTTGGTTGATAGGCAGCCACTTTTGGAAAGTTAGCGTTTATTAAGGCCCAGAGGAAGGAGATGAGAGCAGGGTTCTCAGTGTTGATATGACTGATGTCATAATTGTGGGTGAATAACTCTTTGTTGTGGGGGACTGTTAGGCATTGTAGGATGTTTAATTTAGCAGCATCCCTGGCCTTGGCCCACTAGATGCTAGTAATACCCTCCTCCAGTTGTGAGAACCTCAAATTGACAGATGTCCCCTGAGTGTAATATTATACCTGGGTGCAAACCACTGCCAAAGATCTCAAAGTAGCAGTGAAATGGTCCACTTTCAGGGATACAAGTCTCACCTCATTGGCCAGAATTGGTCACATGCACCCATCTTACCACAAGTAAGCCAGGAAGTGAATCTTATAAAGAGAAACACAAGGTGAAATAGAAGTGTTAGGTAAACAGCATTAATGATTACCACAGATGGAAATAATAATATCTGTCATAAGGATTATTATGCAGAGTAAATGAAACAAAGAAAGTTAAGCATCTAATTAAGTGTGGACATTTAAAACAGTGTAGAATAGGATTCTGCAAACCATATCCATCTGTTTTTGTAAGTAAAGTTTTATTGGCATCCAGTCATGCCCATTTGCTTACATATTGTCTACGGTTGCTTTCACTCTACACCAGCAGAGTTGAGAGTTTGCAAAACAGACCATATGGCCCCCAAAGCCTAAAGGATTTACTGTCTGACCCTTGACAGCAAAAGTTCGCCACCTCCTGGTGTAGAGTCACACACCCTTTCTTGGGAGCAGGACCTTGGAGTGAGCAGCAGAAATGGAAGGAGATGCATTGTCCTGCTCCCATCTTTGTCCCTAAAATGTTAATATGTACTCCATTAGCTTTACACACTTGTGCTCTGTGCTCTCACTCAGGGTTGTGGCAGGATTCACACAGATCTGCATCTACTCTCTCTACTTGAATAATCCACATGTTGTGATTATATTTTTCAGTTTAAAAAATCTTTGTGTTTGGGATGCCTGGGTGGCTCAGTGGTTGAGCACCTGCCTTTGGCTCAGGTCGTTATCCCGGGATCTGGGATAGAGTACCACATCGGGCTCCCTGCAAGGAGCCTGCTTCTCCCTCTGCCTAGGTCTCTGTCTCTCTCTCAGTCTGTGTCTCTCATGAATAAATAAATAAATCTTTAAAAAAATCTTTGTATTGACCTCTATCATACATATGCATATGTGTACATATCATACGTCTACCACCCAATGAGCTTTCACAAATGAACTGACCCACAGGTACCCCTCCTGCTCCCTTCCAGGCCTGCTCCCTGTTCCATGGGACTTTGATTTCTAAAAGCAACAATAGCCAACTTAAAAAAAATCTTTTTTATTATGGACAGCTTTCTAACATGCATAACAGTAGAGAACATAGCAAAATGAACCCCATTGTATCTTTCACCAGCTTCAGAAATAGTATTGTATTATTTGAGTTTTGTCAGGTCTCTTTCCTCTCTCCACATAGGTAGGTGGGAGGATAGATAGATGGGGAGAGAGTAATATATCTCTATGTCTATATAGTATCAATTACACTGATATTTTTATAAGCTTATAACTTGTATTTTCTCATTTGTAAAGTAAGGATAAAGTAAGGACCCACAGGGATGCCTGGGTAGCTTAGCATTTAAGCTCCTGCCTTTGGCCCAGGGTATGATCCTGGAGTCCCGGGATCTAGTCCCACATCGGGCTCCCTGCGTGGAGCCTGCTTCTCTCTCTGCCTCTCTCTCTCTGTGTCTCTCATGAATAAATAAAAAATAAAAATAAAAAAAAATAACTAGACCCACAATACTTCATTGAAGAGTTGTTAAGGGATAAGTGAATTAATTGACGGACACAAAATTCCTTGCAAAGCAAGTAGTAAATATTAACTGTCATCCTCATTACCATCATCATCTGGATGAAGAGAACTAAGGATCCAGGTCATAACTTCCCTTCCTTTCTTTCCCCCAGGTCTATGCTGTGGTGGTAATTGCATCTGTGGTGGGATTTTGTCTGCTGGTGATGCTGTTTCTGCTGAAGTTGGCAAGACACTCCAAGTTTGGCATGAAAGGTAAAAAGGGTTGTGTTTATTTTACTTCTTATGTGGAATCACTTTTGGCTTCTGACTAATGCTAATTACCACTAAAGAAAGAAGCAGCTAGATTTACGATGACTAGGTTTTAAGGCTGAAAAAATAGCAACAAGGATATGATACTACAAATCAAGGCAGAGCAAAATAATTTTGATTACTCAGTAGTACCCACTTTCCAATGAGGACGGTTGTCCCTGAAGACACAGAACTGATTTCCTGGGTATCAAGTGACTAATAATGATATAGGCAAATAGTGTCTGGGTTTTCCTTTGGCTTCAGAAAGGCAGGCAAGGCATGGTGGCAGTAGGTTAGTCAGGGATACAAGTATTTTGCGCAGAAGGCTCCTTTCTGCTGTACAGATGATGACTTCTAGACCCTTCCGTGGTAGTTTTGTTGTTGGATACTGCTTTTAGAGTAAGAGTCTCATCTTGTGAGATTTGGCTTGTGTTGGGAAGCAAAATCAGAACACTGGCTGTACATTGAAGCTTTTGAATGAGTATCTTTTCCTAATGGAAAGATTCTCAGTGCTAGATTCAAAATTGGTGGCTATGTGGGCCAAGAAGAAACCATGGGTCTCTTCATGAGGACTGAAAATTCATTTTAGGGCGGGAATCTTGTTTAAATGTTCTTGTTATATAAATAGCCAAGAGTTTCAGTGACTGAAAAGCATTTGCTTTGAAGTTTAAACTTACGTATTGACTAATTATGCTGTTGTTGAATTTTGTGTGGTCTCTTATAAATAGCCACTAGCTTCGGAAAGCCACAGCCAAGGTTTAGTGGTGGCTTTAGTTGTGTTGGAGACAAAGTGGTGGGTTTTCTTGATCTGCCTGGTTCATTACAATTGCTAATTCATGTTGCCTCCTTACTCAGAAGTGATGTTTATAGAGGAATAAGCTGTCCAGCGTACGCTGGGCTCCGGGGTGGAGTGGATCTATTTCTTATGTTTTCTTCTCTCTCTCTCTGTTGGTGCCTATGATCAAAATCCCTAAACCTGAAATGAATAGGGAGGAGTAGTGGCAAATTGAGTCTTGTATAGCCCCCAAATCTCCTCCTGACTTTCCTTTGATCTATTGATTCTTGACATTTCTTTTGGAGGAGGAAAGATCTCTCATTCCCAATTATAAATAAGACCTGGAGGAGGGACTCTACTACAGTGATTTTAATTAGTCCTACTACGATGACAGTTTGTAAACGTGACTTTGCATCAGCAGCTCCTGGAGGGCTTGTGAAAACACAGATTTCTGGGCCACCTCAAAAGGTTCTGACTTAAAAGATCTGAGGAGGGCCTGACACTTGGCATTTCTAACAGTTTTCAAGGGACGCCAATACTACTGTGGCCCAAGCATTCCTGGAGAATCACCAGTCTATGGGATCAATGTGGGCTAGCACCTTCTGAGTGACAAGATGCAGGAGGGGCATTGCTTTGCGGAGCTTTCTAGGTCCCCGTGTTCAGCTGGCACCTAGGGTCCGGACTGTTCTCTGCATGTCACCCAGCCACGATGGCATTTCTCCCCCATTCTCATCAAGCTCTTTCTTTCCTTAGAGGCACTTGGAATAGATGTCCCTAAGCGGGGATCTTAATGGAGAGATCCAGACACTAGCACAATTACTTTTCCATCTTGAGGTTTTAGTGTGAGACCTTTCATCTCATGAGCTCTCCAGAGAGAAAATTTGTCTAGGTTCTACTGGGAGCTGCGCATGAGCTTTGGAACCCTAGGAGCAATATTTAGGAGCCGCCCCCACCCCAGCTTTGTGTTAGGAAAACAACTGACAAAATGCTCTGTAAATGTTCACATACTCCGTGTGGCATGGTGGTGGGGGGAGGAGAATAAAAGGTAGACATTTGTTTCAGAAAAGATTGTATTTCCTATAGACTCTCCCACATGAAGAGTGAAACTGGTTTTTATTTGGATACTTTGGGCTGATTACCACTAAAGCACCTACATTTCCCAAATGTGTCTAACCTACGGGTAGCCTTAATGAATTGTAAGGAAGGTTTTACTGAACCTTGTCCCAGAGCCAGTAAATGACTTCCTTCAGGGCGGAAGCTACGCTATCGTTTGTTTCACTCCCTTTTTTCCCAAACATAAATAAAGTTGTTTTTTTTAAGAAAAGTTGTCTCAGAGACTCATGGGCTTGTTTACAATAGATTTTTCTCCCCTACTTTTTGCTGCACATCTATTCATGCTACGATTTGAACATGTTTGGCTACAGTGGGGGTTATTTTTATTTATTTATTTATTTATTTTGCCAGTCAGATGCTGAGATTGATGAGATTTTGAAGGGGTATGGAAGAGAAGATGAGGGCAAATTAAACTGCAAAAAAAAGTGATATTTAAACATTATTAGTAGTTAATGTACTTTAAATGCTATTAGTGCTGGGATCACTGCTAGAAAAAAAAAGTATGCCTTAAAAAAGGAAGAGTATATAAAAACACTATTGTCTTCCTGAAATCACCAGGAAACACAGGAGTGGTGATTTCTCAGTAAGGACGGTAAGAAATGTGCATCGCCTTGGCTGGGACCGATGGCTCCGTTCCGTGTGATGCAGACGAGCTGTTCCACTGTGGCCCTTGCCCTCATAAGTACCTTCGGGAGGTTCTACCTCTGTCCCCAGTCCCTTGTCCTGTAGATAGTTAGAGATTGCAGGATGCCAGCCTGCCCACCAGGCATTTACAGCTTTTTACCCATCCCAGCGTCGCACGCTTCAAGCTCCAGTGTCAACTGTGTCATCACGGTAGCCGCCTCGAGATCATACACCATAGTTTAAGACTGTTGACTGGAAGGGCCTGGGGTACCCAGAAGCCTCTTTAAATCACGCTGCAGCTTAATGCAGGGCAACTCAAACTCTGTGGATTGACCTGAGGACCCAAACGTGATTGATGGCATTGCTTCCCTGGGAAGGCGATCTCTAAATTCCAAACCCGGGAGTTAAATGGAGATTTTAGAATATAACCAGTGATATGTTCTGCAGAGGTGGGCTGTGTGACTGGATGCTTCCTAGGGTTTATTCTCTGTTCCGTCAGTTCATTGCCACGAGAGGCCGAAGGGACCATCGTGCACACGGAGCCCTGGCTGTGAGCTCCGTGAAGACAGGGTTTGTGGTGGGCTTGTTCGTCATCCAAATTGGCACTCGATAAGTATTAATTGACTGAATGAGTGATCACAGAGAGTTTTCAAATTCAGTCACTCACTGTAGCTTGGTAAGTGGAACAGCTAATGTTTGGAGGAAAGTTCATATGTGAATAGTTAAAGAGAGATCTTAGAGGTTTTCTAAGTTTTTAGGGGGACAGAGCCCCTCTCTACCTGCACCCCCCACCCTCGCTTTCTTTGATTATTCCAGATAAATAATGGCCCCAGAAAGGAGATCATTTTGCCAGATTTTTGCTTAGGATTTGTTAGGTTTTCATACACTTTCATACAGTTAGTTGTTTGAGTTTGGAGGGTTCACCTTGGCTTTCCATTTTACACACAAGCATTGTCACTTTATGCCTCTTTGCCTTTGCATGTGTGGCCTTGGAATATGTGTCTTCATCCAGCTTTGAAGCTGGCAGATGTGCCTGATGGTGGCTCCTATCTTGGCGCTAACTAGAATTTATCCTTCATTATTTCTTAATATAGTTTAAGTGTCTTGCTACCAATGTTCCATGGACTACTGACTGGCCTTGTGTCAATAACGATGTCAGAAGGTAGAAGTTACCCCAGTCTGTTTCTCCATGCTCATTTTTGTGTCTTTATATCATCCTGTTGCTTTTTGGTTGAATGTCTGGTTACCATAATCATGGAAGCCCTGAATAAAGGCCTTCTGTTAGTGCTTGGTCATCCCTATAGGGATTATTTTATATGTGCACTTCACATGAATGCCTAAAATATATAACAGACTACCAGATCCCTGGGTGGTGCAGCGGTTTAGCGCCTGCCTTTGGCCCAGGGCGCGATCCTGGAGACCCGGGATCGAATCCCACGTCGGGCTCCCGGTGCGTGGAGCCTGCTTCTCCTTCTGCCTGTGTCTCTGCCTCTCTCTCTCTCTCTGTGTGACTATCATAAATAAAAAAACAAAACAAAAAAAAACTACCTACATCTATGTCTGTATCCATATCCCTATACACAAATGCATAATTTTATCCCTTTTCTCTTCAGGCTGCCTCTGATTGACTTTAATTTTAGTTTCCACTGAAATAGGGCTCCAAGACTTTTCCAGAGCAGCTGTATTGCCAAAGGAACAGGCAACCAGGCCTCAGCATGCTCTTCCTTGTGTTGTAACCAAGTCCGTGTTTAGTTCTCACATTGCTTCCTGGCTCTCTTCACTGAAGATGTACAAGTGTGCAAGAGGGAGATGGGAGCATCAGAGGGCATGAGGGCCGCCGCCAAGCCTCCCAAGAGTGCTCAGCGTGTGGGAGCCTTGTCTGATGGCTGGATGGTGTGCAGGCCTGGAAAAAATATAAGGGAGCTGGAAGGGCGGAGGGGATGTGGCACTTGTCACCCCGATGGAGAATACTTGTGACCACCAGCTTTGTGTTGCTTACATTTCCTGATGGAAGCCCACATATATTTAGTCCCTGAGGACCCATGAATCCTTTGTCCTCCTAGAGTAAATATATTTAAGTGACCCGAAGACAATGCAGGAGAAACCGGCATAGGAGGCCTTTTCTCTAATTCTATGTTGATAAACCCCAAATTTTGTCCACAGCCTCCTATCCTTGCATGTAAACCATCAAGCTGCACTCCTTCCTAGGAGTTAAGCTCTAGATAGTTCCAATTTGTAATTGACCGGAGAATGGCACTCCCTGAGAATGCAGAGCCAGGTTTTCTTAACTCCAGATTCAAGGCCCACAGTTTGTTTTTCCTCCTACAAATGATCTTCTAAATGTCTTTCAACATCAACCAAAAATTTGGTTATTTAAAAATAGTCATAAACATATAGTGGGACCACAGCTAGAGAAGTTGAAGGTTAAAGCCTTTTCTAAGAACTGAAAATAATTCTGGAAAGTTTAGGAGGTTGAGTTTTACAGATATTTGGATCAACTTTTAAAAGAGGGAAAAATGTGTTCGAAAGCCAGAAACACAATTGTAGAAACATCTGTAAGGACAAATTTTCCATATGCACCCCTGCTGTTTTTTTTTTAAAGACAAATAACTTTAAAAAAAATTATATCAGTAACGCACGAATGCATTCTTGCTTTGCACAGTTTCCAGAAGTTTGGAAATATATGGGGTTAAAAGTGGGATTGCACTTGACCCTCCTCTCTTGCTACCCTCTCTGCTGCTAGGGATAACCTTCCTTAACCATCCAGAATGCATATATTACATAAATAATAAAATCCAGAGCTTTGCTTACTATGTAGATAATCAAACAGACTCATTTTTGGTTCCATAGAGAAATTATCATCTCAAGCTCAGGCTGCATCTGCTTTAAGATAACAGTTTGCCTTATAGCTCTTTCTGTATCAGTATCCGGGTGTCTCTTGCATTCTCCTTAAAAAGTGTTTCAGAGTAGACTGCTCTCAGGCTCCTTGGATCTGAAACCCGCCTCTGTTGGTTACCAGCTGTGTGACTTTGAGCAACTCCTCCATCTCCCTTGCCTCAGTATTTCCATCTGGAATGGGGCAATAATTGTACCCATTTCATAGGGTTGTCAGGAAGCATGCTAAGTTGATGTATATGAAGCCCTCAGGGTAGTTCCTGGCATTTAGTAATTAAGTTATAATTCTTATTGACAAATTGTGATTTGTTTTCTTCTTTTAGTTTTAAAGTTATGTTTTAATGTTCATGCTTTTACCGAGTTTTCAGAGAAGTGTGTCAAATAATGTCTTACATATATATGGATAGATACTTGGACTAGATTGCTGAGAAAGATGTGTATGTATATTTATGCTTTATCAATTTATATTCTCACCACTAGTATATGAGGGCATCCTTAGTTTACACTTTCATCCATATCAGATATTATCGACCTTTTATTTTTTTGCCAAGTTACGTGCCACGTTATCACAGTTAACCTGATATTCTGATTAAGAAGGTGAAATGCAGGGCAGCCTGCGTGGCTCAGTGGTTTAGCACCTGCCTTCAGCCCAGGGTGTGATCCGAGAGACCTGGGATCAAGTCCCGCAGCAGGCTCCCTGCATGGAGGCTGCTTCTTCCTCTGCCTGTGTCTCTGCCTCTGAGTGTCTCTCATAAATTAAATAAAATCTTAAAAAAAAAAAATAAGAAAGTGAAATGCGGTTCCTGGGTGGCTCAGTTAGTTGAGTTCAGGTCATGATATCAGGGTCCTGGGATCAAGCCCCACATCAGGCTCCATGATCAGTGGGAGTCTGTTTTGTATTTTTCCCTCTGTCCCCACCATGCATTCATGCTTCCTCTCTCTCAAATTAATAAATATATCTTTAAAAAATGAAAATATGGTGAAACATCTTTATTAGGTGACCAATAAGAAGAAATGTTCAGTTTACTTGTTGATTTGCAGACTTACTTTATAAATCATGTACATTCATTTTTTTATTGGTTATGTATGTTGCTCTGATATTTTTTTTTCTAGTTTTTACCTTTTTTAAATAGTATCTTTTGGCAAACAACAGATTTACCTTCTTATAGAAGTGAATATACCTGTATTTTCCATCTAAGTTTTATGTCTTGCTTAGGAAGCCTTCCCTTCTCTGAGGTTGTAAACATACTCTTAATATTTCTTTTGCTAGTTCTGCTCTGTGTGTGTGTGTGTGTGTTAGCTTAGACCTTTAATCTTTCAGAAATTCTTTTTTTTTTCAACTTAGTGTCAAGTACTCTTCCCCCCCACCAGAGATATATAAAGATATTTGAATAAATTTTAGTGTAACATTTTCAGAGAGACCAAGAATATTATTTTAACTTTCTGGAATTGAAATCTCTTAATAAAACAAACAAACAAATCTTTGAAGAACTTAACATTTAACTCTTTTTAAAAATAAGCAATGAACTTTGTTGGTTCTCATATAATATATGGGAGCCTCACCAAATAGTAACAGAGGATGTAGGTTTTCACAGGAGCCTTTTTTTTTACTGACCTGCACCTGGCTTCAGATTGAGCTCAAAGTATATTGTCACATTCTCTTAGTAGAGAAAAAAATTTGTAGGTTTTAATAAAATTTTCAGATATTTCAGAAAAGACATTCAGTTGAAAAAGTTATAGGTAATTTAACAAATTGGAAATGTATCAGAGGGAAAAAAAAGAATTAACGCAAGCATTCCTTTTCTGTCATTTGGAGAATATTATGTAAAACTTTTCCCCATAAATGTTTTATTTATTTATTTATTTATTTATTTATTTATTTATTTATTTATTTATTTATTTAATTTTTCCCCCATATATGTTTCTGAGGTGAAGATCCACTCCCGAGTCACTGTCATTTCTTTCAGGGCCAATATTTGGGTTATGTTTCTGTGAGGACAGAACATGTTTATTCTTTGCAGCAGATTGAACATGGGTTTAGAACTTTCAGGAACTGGCTCCATCAGGCAACAGGAAACAGTAGCTTTTCCCCCCTTAGCTTCACAAGTGCCCTGACTTCCAACTTTTTAAATTATCTGCCCTGCCTGGGCATACAGCTCAGTGTGATTCAGGGGAGGGCCCAGGTTTGCCTGGAGTGGACAAAAGTCATGCTGTGGTATTGTTTAGGGACAGTCTGCACTCCTACTGTTTCACTTAAAAGATTAGAGACCCCTTAAGAAATTAGGTTTGGTACTTAAAAGTCAAGAAAAATTGTTCCCCATTCTTTGGTTCTCCATAAATCCTGTGGTGAACTCACTTTGACCTCCTTTTTGTTTTTAAGATTTATTTATTCATTTTAAGGAGCAGAGGGGAGAGAATCTCCAGCAGACTCCCCACTGAGCACAGAGCCCACCGTGGGCTTGATCCCACAACCCTGAGATTATGACCTTCGTGGAAACCAAGAGTTGGAGGCTAACCAGCTGCACCATACGGGTTCCCTCCTTACACAGATCCTGGAATACTTTCAGAGGGACTTCCCAAATCAGGACATCTGGGGTATTCTTCTTCCCCACCACTCCATTCCTGTTTCTCTTTCTTCTTAACCTTTCTTTTTTTCTTTTTCTTTTTTTTTAAATTTTTTATTTGCCTTGCATTGTGTCCTTCTACATCTCTGTGATCCCTAATTTTACTTCTCCCTCTCTCTGTTGGTTTTCTTCCTCCTCATCCCTAGCATCTGATTTTGGTGGATATGCTTTTCAGAATTTCCGAAGAGGACAGATAATAGCTTGGCTTAAATTCTAACATATGCTTCGATTTCATCTCCCTTTATTTTGGGCAAAGAGATTGAATGACTCTGGGAATAAATTTAGCTCCAAATCAGCAGAATTGTCCTGTGGCACATTGGAAAAGAGGCTGTTTGAATAACCCATATCCTTCATGTTCATAAGTTGTTAAATCTTCAGTCTTCAAACCTAAGAGCAGAGAGGAATATAACATTAGAGACTCATGAATCAGGCTTGGGTTCACGTCCTGGATCTCCCACCTACTAACCATAATTTTGGGGTGTGTGTGGATTTTTTAAACTTTCAAAATCTTAGGTTCCTCTTCAGTAAGATGAGGAAATAATACCCGTCTTAGGTGATTATAAGAAATAAATTAGTGCTTTAATTTACTGGCTGTATTATTGAACTAATTTCTGAAGAGGCAGTTATTTTTCAGATTTACGTTATAGTAATACATCATTAAGGAAAAGAGCATGAGGAGAGTCCTGTCTGAATTTATGCTGAATCTGAATTACAGAAAAATGTGTCATATGTAGACAGTGTCTGTTAGTTTTTTCAGTCTTATTAATTGAGTTTATAGACAAAATTGTAATTATAATGTGTCTCTACTCTTTGGACATGTATTATGAATGCAAAGCTGCAGAAACATGTTTATGTTAAGCCTTTCATTCTTTAAAGACACTAAGTGTGAATTACTGCAAATTCTTCATTTTATTGTCCATTGTACAAGTCACCTGTTTAAAGAAATCTCCTTTATTGATGGATGGATTGGGTATGGAAGTTTTTTCTCTTTCTTTTGGGAAGTAGCAGGAAAGGCAGGTAGGGGTCGGGTTCAGTAGAGACCCAGTAATCATCAGTTTAAATTTAGAAACATGAGCTCATGGAGCCTCCTTTTCGAGCTACTTCCCTTTTGCACAGAGGAGATTGCGACTGTGAAAATGGTCTCTTTTAACAAAAAATAGGCATGGATTTTTTCAAGATTTTATTTTTAAGCAATCTCTACACCCAACGTGGGGCTCGAACTCACAACCCTGAGATCAAGAATTGTGTGTTCTTCTGACTGAGCTAGCCCCAAATATAGGCTTTAGTTTTTTATGTGTTCCCAGCCTGCTAGAGATGAAAAGAGGAATTTTGGTGAAAATAAATTCTTCCTTATACTGTCGATTGTCATCCATGTTATTATATCCATAGACCAAGACACTGCATTTCCTGTGAGAGAAGCCAAGGCTTGAGCGGGCAGATGGCAGTGGGAGGTCTGCGTTTTCATCAAGGCACCAGCAAAAGTAGAAGTCATTGGCTTCTTCTGTGATCATCTGGGAGCTCTCATGGTCTGAGGACAGAGAGGATGACAAGGAGGAAGCAAGGCGGGGGTGGGGGGAAGAGACAGAGAGGTAGAGAGAGGGAGAGAGAGGGAGAGAGGGAGATATTTTCATTCTAACTTTTGAAGTCTTTAGTACTAAGAGATTAATACCCTGAATTGAAAGTAGAAGAGTCATCTCTGCCCCAAGTAGTGACAGTGGAAGGCAGGAAGGGGACGTGAGTTCATGGGTGGGAGTGGTGTGGGAGGGGAGGATGCTAGCAACGAGGTGGTGTTTCTATTTATAGTTATGGTTGTCCACTTTAGTAGTCCCGGCAAGACCCAAGGAGAGTCAACCACCCAACTGAGCCTTTCCCACACTGACTTCCTGGATCATCTGTAAGAGGAAATTGTGTGAGGACCAGAAATAACAGGACAGAACTGAAAGGCCTATGAGGGTCCCCTCCAGCTTCAGCATCTACCATCCGGTTACAAAGCCCTTCAGAACAATCCCACACTCACTAGAAGCGTCTACTGTGTCCTTCTGGTGATACCCTTTATTATTTGGGTGCCACGTAGGATAGTCTTTTTCTTTTTTGTTCACTGATGTAGAATCACGTTCTCCTTATTATTAACATAGGACAGATTGTGTCTGTGGCAGTTTTGGTTGATCACAGAAGATTTGATATTTATTCCATCAGGTCAGGAGCCTGGTGTCTTCACACTGGTGTCTTTCCTCCATTTCCTCAGGTGGCATTTCAGTTTCTGGATGATGGTGCAGTGTGTGGGACTATGTGGGATTAAAGCCACAAGGGTATACCATGCCACTGTGTGGGAGGGGTGCATCTGTGGCCATGGGTGGTCATTTCTTCTTCATGTTGCTGGCTGCTGTGTTGCCCACCTTCCCACTTGTCCTTGGCCACCAAATTTGGACTAGTTACATATACATCATCTTGGGTTCCTAACCAGGTTCTCTCAACTTCACACACGTCTCTGCAGGAGCATCCATGAGGCTTTGAGACCAAGAAATTCTATAAAACTGGCCCCTGCTCTCTCTGCCTGGACACATTATGGTCTCCCTAATTTATTAACCTTATGTCATGATAAACTTGGGATTGCTATGGCTTCTTGGCCACCTTTTTAGGTCCTCCCAGAAAGATGGACTCTGGCTTTTTCTTTCTTTCTTTCTTTTTTTTTTTTTTTAACTCCAATGCTGACTAGAGCTTCTGTAGTTCCCTCACCCCCATACTTTATCAAGGGATAGGCTACAGGGCTCCCCTTACCTGCAGCAAACTTGCTGGCCTTCTCTCCTACCTTCTGCTTTTCCATGGGGACAGAAAGAATATGAGAACTGTTCTTTCCCGATTTGTCTTCTTCCAGATAATTCTGTCATGTGTGGATCTTGTTTTTCTCCCCAACTTTTTATAGTGAAATTTCCAACGTGAAGAAAATTTGAAAGATGATTATAGCGAACATCTGTATACTCAACTCCAAGATTCAACTTCCATTTAGCGTTTTGCTGTTTGAAAATAAGTTGCCCATATCCTGTCACTCCACCTAAACTTTCCAGCACGTTTCCCTGAAAACTAAGGATACATTATCTCCTAAAAGCACAATCCCAATACCAGTATCACTGCGAGAAAGTTGAAACAGCTCTGTAGTAACAGATGACACCTCATGCATCCTCAGATTCCCCCAGTGATACAACAGCACCTCTTACAGTTTCTGTTTCAGACTGAGGTCAACTCAGAGTTCACGCATTGCCTTTGGCAAATGGGCTTCTTTGGTACCTTTCCATCTAGAAGGCTACCTTCATTTCTTTCCTCTTGACATTGACTTTTTCAAGGGACCAGCTAGTTGTCCTGTAGGATGTCCTTCATTTCGGCAGTATAAGTGATTTTTGGAAGGGTTTTTTTTTTAAGATTTTATTTATTTATTTGAGAGAAAGGGAGAAAGAGAGCAAAAAAGCACAAGCAGGGGAATGCGGCAGAGAGAGGGAGAAGCAGACTCCCTGCAGAGCAGGGAGCCCGATGTGGGGCTCTATGCCAGGACCCTAGGATGGTGAACTGAGCTGAAGGCCCATGCTGAACCGACTGAGCCACCCAGGGGCCCTTTGTTGCAAGATTCTTTAACTGGTCATTTCTTCCTTGTATTTTTTTGAGTTGGAACTTATTTCTAAAGGCTCGATTAGGTGTAAGTTATTGAGGGGCTAACATCTTTAATTTTGATAGCTCTACATTTATTTTAATATTTATTAGAAAAATATCCCTAGCACATCATACATATTATTATTTAAGATAAGGCTTAAATTTTAAAAAAATGAAATAAAGAAAAAATATGAAGTAAATAATTTAAATTTTATTTTTTTATTTTTATTTTTTTATTATTATTTTTTTAATAATTTAAATTTTAAAAGAGTATCTGAATAGGACTATCTGAAGGCTCTGGTGATTTAATACAAAATAGAACAAAGTTTCTGCCTCATGAAGCTTAAACTGTAGTGGAGGGAAGACCAGAAAGACAGAGAAAGAAATACAGATGCAATCTACAAGTAATAAAAAATACCATGAATAAAGGACACAAGGTAAGAGGAGGATAATGACAGATTTGTTGTTCATAAATAGTTAATAGTTAAGACAGGCGCATGTACTAAGATGACATTTGGGCCAAGACTCAAGGGTAGTGAGGGAGTGAGCATGCTGATATCTGAGAGAACAGCATTCCAGGGAGTGGGAACAGCCAATGCAAGGGCAGGGAGCCTGGGGTGAGCTCTGCACGTTAAAGGAGTAGCAGAGGCCTGTGTGCCTGGAACAGAGTGAGGGTGGGAAGAGCAATAGGAGAGCCCAGAAGGGTGGCAGAAATGTAGCTCATGTAGGGACTCATAGGCCTCTGTGAGGCTTTTGTCTGCTGTATGGTACAGTAGGTACTTGGATAAGGCATACATTGTGCAAGTGTATGTAAAGAACTCCAGTGGGGGCTACAGTGATGGATTAATAGAATGAATTGGTTTCTGGTAACAAAAGATGACTTAGGGGAAAATACTGCTTGGGGGGAAGGGGAGAGATATTCACGTACAACAGTGTGCAGAGATTCCACTGCAGGTTCATGAATAGCTTCAGGAATATGACACCCCTCACCCTTCCCTCCTCAACATTCACACACAAATGCACACACAGGGCACCTGGGTGGCTCAGTGGTTGAGCATCTGCCTTTGGCTCAGGGTGTGATCCTGGGGTCCTGGGATCGAGTCCACATCAGGCTCCCTGCAGGGAGCCTGCTTCTCCCTCTGCCTATGTCTCTGCCTCTCTCTGTGTGTCTCTCATGAATAAATAAATGAAATCTTAAAAAAAAAAACAAAAACGAAAATCTAAACTTCCTTAAAAACAAATGCACAGGGATCCCTGGGTGGCGCAGCGGTTTGGCACCTGCCTTTGGCCCAGGGCGCGATCCTGGAGACCCGGGATCGAATCCCACATCGGGCTCCCGGTGCGTGGAGCCTGCTTCTCCCTCTGCCTGTGTCTCTGCCTCTCTCTCTCTCTCTGTGACTATCATAAATAAATAAAAATTAAAAAAAAAAAAACAAAAACAAATGCACACACACATACACATAGCCCAAAATGTAGGTTTGTAAAATGTTTGTTAGTTGTCTGCATTCCCCAGGCATTACGCCATCATGGAAATATGTGGTGGTTGTTGATCACGTGACTGTGGCCACTTGCGGGTAGGACAAGCCTTTTTAGTTGTGTCTTGAGTTTTCCTTCTGATCCTTTTAGCTTCACTCTGATTCCTCTTATACAGCCTAGTTTCCTCCAAGAACAGGGGCATTATATAGTAAGTTTCATTGCTGATATACTTTGAGTAAAATTCTCTCTTTTTTGAAATCTTGTTTGCTATTGGGAGAAAAACACCACAGTTTGAAAACTCCAATGATGCATTTTTGGAGTGAGCAGAGACATTGTAGGAGTTCCTCTGTTTTCCCTCATCATGGTGATTAAACGTTAAGGAGAACCCATGTGCTCTGCATGTGTGCCTTTCAGCTTGAGAGACAAGGCAAGAATTTAAGGTCAGGCTGAAGTTTCGAAGTTGTGCACTTCCAGAGAGGAAGACAGCACTTGATTTTCCTGCTTACTGTCCTCCCAACAAATTACTTAATAGCACTTTGCCATCTTATGGACTAGATCAGTCTTCTTTCTTGAATGACTGTGGGGTGTTGGAATTCTATGGGCAGAATGTCCAGATCTCCTTAAATGCTTTTTTTTTTTTTCTCTCTTGATGTTTCACACCTTATTTGGGGAGCTCTGCCCTCTTCTTTCTTCTTCCCCCAATCACTTGTCCCTCTTCTCTGGCCCTGGGTGGTGGACCAGAATTGTTTTGCATCAGACCCCATAAGACCTTGGGGAGTCCTCCTTACTATCAGGTCTTCCTCTTTATGAACTACCCAGCAATACATATTTATTCCAGTCTGCTTTCTTACCCATCACCTAATGAGCAGGTTAGCAAATATGAAGAAACTAACCCAGATATTACCAGCAAGAAAGTACATTTGCAAAGACAGATCTGCCATGTGCAGACCTGCACAATGAAAACTTACAAATGGGAAACAATGGCCATGGTGTTGGATAATCCCATTCATTGGCAGGGATTCTTGGACGGTATTAATTTTGGTTTGACTTCTCGGTTTTCCCTCTGTTCAGCATCTTATACTACATATAAGATTCTTTTCAATTACGAAACAATGCAAGCGGAAGCAGAGGATTATAATCAGATTCTGAATTCTCAGAATTTAAATATGCCAAGAGGGGGAGACGCCAAGTCTGAGTAGCTTTGTTCCTGATCTTAGCACTAACTTTAGCAAATGTTTCACCTTGGATGACGGTTCATCACAGCTATTTTGTAACTGTGGTAATGGTTGAAAGTTTTGTTTGAGGAAGGCACTCAGCCATTTTTGGGGTACATTGTGTCTCCCCCAACCCCTCCCTGCATCCATAGGCATTTTTCATTCATCTCCTAAGCTCCAAAGGTGTTTGGAGGATCCCTGAATAGTAAATAGCCCCCTTCCCTCAGTGGGCAGCCATGCTGGTCACTTGCTATTTATTTATTTAGAACTGAGCCTCCTACCTAGGTGGGAATACTCGAGGTGCCCATTAATTATCAGTGTTATCTTTCTGTCGGGCCCCTGAGAAATTCTACATGACATTTGTTTTAACATATCTGTTTATATGGCATTTGTAGGGGGCACTTTCTTATTCTGATTTGGGTCCTCCAGATGTATTGACATAATTGCTTTAAGTTACCAATTACCAAATTATACCCATTATTGGAGAATTTTTATTTTTATTTTTTATTTTTATTTTTTTAAAGATTTTATTTATTTATTCATGAGAAACACACACAGAGAGACAGAGAGAGAGAGAGAGTGCGAGAGACACAGGCAGAGAGAGAAGCAGGTTCCATGCAGGGAGCCTGATGTGGGACTCAATCCCGGGACTCCAGGATCACACCCTGGGCCGAAGGCAGGCGCTAAACTGCTGAGCCACCCAGGGATTCCCCTATTGGAGAATTTTTCAAAGGAGGTATTGTATCACATCATCCACGATCCTAACAAAGTAATTGCATGTGTTATTTAAAAATTATTTTGCTATTTCATGTTTTTGTAGTAACTTATAATGATAGTTAATTCTCAGACCATCTTGTGATCCAGTCTACCTACCCAGTTGGCTGTTTCCATCAAGCCCCTGGCACCCGAAGTCTTTGGGTCAGCATACTCTTTCTACAGATAAGGACATACAAGTACAAGAAATTATATATTTTTTAATTACAAGAACTTATTTGGATAAAGCAGTCTTGAATCTCTGTACTATATAGATCTGTGTTAACGAAATGCATGGATTCCACAAGGCAATTTAAATAGCATCCCAGACTCTCTGAGCAGCGTGGATGGTTAAATGAATATACACATATGAAAGAGCTGAGGAGTGTTCCTGCCAGTTTTTTTCCTGGTATTTGAGGAGTTGGCCAGCACCCCTTCCCAGCCTGTGCAGGGTCTCTTCATTACTGACAGCAACTCCCTTCAGCAGAAATCCACAACTCTAATAGGTTGAAGAGCTCATTTTCAGATGCCTGAAGGCAAAACTTCAAAATTGAATTTTACACTCTCAGGAAATATTTACTTCAAACTTAGTCCTTTGCAAATTATGGAAGACAAATGAATGTATTTACAGCTAAGTGTCCATTGCTTTGTGGTGAACCAACAGCAATAATGGGAAGGCAGGGTCAACAAAGATGTTTCCATGAAACACCCTTGATTAATGGTGCAGATAGATGTCTGTGCTCCACTGGCCACCGTCAGGTTCCCTTCACTAGTCCTGCATGCTCAGCCTGGCTCCTGTGTATGTGTGCTTCTGTGACCTAGCACCTGGAACCTTCTTCAAAGGGCAAGCCTTGAGCTAGCAGAACTCCTCCCCGACCCAACACACACATACACAGGCACACACAGAGCTGGAATTGCCTGGGACCAAAGCACCCTCCACCCTGTTCCCTTAACCCCTCCTTTACTGGTGGCTGACCGGTGAAGGCTGCCCAGCCCCTGTGGGGTAAATTACAAATTCTCTGCAGGACCTGTAGTGTCATTTACACTCCAGAGTCCTCTGCAGGATCAGGCTAAGACTGAGTCTTCACCTAAAATTACAGCCTTGCTTGGATGCTTCTTTCCTTTCATGACTCTCAACAGCCCCTACCCGCCACCACCCCAGGGGTCTTTGACTCAATCACTTGTCTACAGATACTGCTTTCTGGTTCTAATTCTGAGCAACTGACCTAAGACAATATTTTCTATCAGAGCTCTGAGAAATGTTCTTTGATGTTTTTGTTATCGGTGTGTTTAAAACTATATTTAGATCTTACTTGCTAATTTGGGCTACACGTGTGCAAGTGGATGATCTGAAAATTTCATTAAGAGATTAAGTTAGGTATAGGTTAGAGTTACCAGGTATTGAGGGAGAGAACACTGTATGACATGTCCTTGACATATTTTCTCAGATTTTTCTAATAATCTTGCATTTTCAGAATGAGTTCATTGAAGTCCGGAACATTTATTAGTGTTCTCAAGTCACAGAGCTAGTAATTGGCAGAACCCACAATTCATAGCTAGATCTTTCTGGTTTTCATGCTTTAGCTCTTCCAGCTGCTGCACTCTGACTCTCCTTTATGAGGTATTAATGTCTATTTCTAGATACTTGAAGAACCATTCTAACATCAAAGTTTATGACTTTCTGGGAAGCCTGGATGGATCAGTGGTTGAGCATCTGACTTCATCTCAGGGCATGATCCCGGGGTCCTGGGATCGAGTCCTACATAGGGTTCCTTGCAGGGAGTCTGCTTCTCCCTCTCTCTATGTCTCTGCCTCTCTCTATCTCTCTGTCTTTCATGAATAAATAAATAAAATATTTAAAAAATTTCATGACTTCCTAAAATTGGAAGAGACTACCTCTTTATTAAAAGATAACAAAATATATTACCAAACACCATACCTAGAATTTCCTAGAATGGGAATGATTGAAAATAATTTCAACAAGTGCTTAAATCAAACCATATGAATTTGCTGTATACAAGAGACCTTTGTCCAGTTTATGACAGAATGTCAGTGGTTCATAGAAACACAAAGGTACAGAGAAGATGAAAACAGCATAGGGCTTTAGGAATGTGCTTCTGGAACATAGGACAGAGATGGTCATGCTGAGTCCTGTGACAGTATTGTACCAGGATATGTTCAGAAAGTGACATTACCAGGCCTCTAAATGGACAGCCAGGTCCTGAAAATCCTAATGCATCTCATAGGAGTTACCAGTCTGTTCCAGGGAGACATCCTTAAAGAAATAATGGAGAGATAAAGGGAATGATGCATGAACTTGCATCCAGCATCTGCGTTGGCCCCTGTTTGAATTATTCATTGCTTATAGAAGCACTATACTTGTGAAAATTTCAGTAAAAATTCATGAAAACCTTACCAGGGACCTTTATAGTTTCTGTATGGTGATGTCAGCATTTATCACAGACCACAGCTGTTCTCTTTCTGGACTGCTCTTCATCCGTCCCTTTACCTGGTTAATTTTACTAATCTTTTAAAGATGAAGCTCAGGTATCCTCTCCTCTAGGAAGCCTTCTCTGATACCCTCAGGATAGACAAAGTCCCTTTAAAAAATATTTAATTTATTTATTCATTTTAAGGAGAGAGAGAAAGAACACAGGGAGAGAGAACCTCAAGCAGACTCCGAGCTGAGCATAGAACACAATGTGGGGCTCGATCCAACGATCCTGAGATCATGACCTGAGCTGAAATCAAGAGTCAGATGTTTAGTCAATGAGCCACCCAGGCACCCCTGACAAAGTAGCTTCTGTGTAGATTTGTATTACTGTGGATAGTCATTAAGAAAAATGCTTAGCCCGTCATAGTGAAAGAATATGCTTACCTGTTAATCCTCCTATTAACCTAAAAACTCCTCAAAGACAATAGCCTGTTGATTTGGTTATTGCCACGCCTATTTACTTTCTTCCTTGATTTGCTGTTAAAGCTGTTCATTTGAGTTATAAATAACCTTAATTTTTAAAAATTCCTGGTCTCATGTCTTTTTTTTTTTAATTTTTATTTATTTATGATAGTCACAGAGAGAGAGAGAGAGAGAGAGAGAGGCAGAGACATAGGCAGAGGGAGAAGCAGGCTCCATGCACCGGGAGCCCGACGTGGGATTCGATCCCAGATCTCCAAGATCGCGCCCTGGGCCAAAGGCAGGCACCAAACCGCTGCGCCACCCAGGGATCCCTGGTCTCATGTCTTCATCTGTTTTTAATGGACTATAAATCTTTGAGTGGTCATACTTATTAAATAACTAATGTAGGATCCCTTCATTCCTTCAACAAATACTTACTGATACCCACTCCAGGCCAGCCTATACTAGACCCTGGGAATAGCTCTGTCCCTGTCTGGTGGAGCAGCCACTGTAGTGACCGAGACAGTATATTAATAAATGTGTAAGGGTGGGCAAAGAACATAGTAGTGACCAGAGGAAGTGAAGGGTGTCCTGTCTGAAGGAAGTGACCCTCCTACCTGACTATGAGGATGGTCAGGATAGAGGTCCTTATTCAGCAAATCTGAAATCTTATTGCTTTTCCATTGTTGGCTTTATTTTTCTTGGAGTCCAGGAGAAGGTTCTCTCTCTTTCTCTGTTAGAAGGGAGCATGAGAGCTGCACCTACCACCCCTTATTGGGCATATCTGAAGTCAGCTGTAGACAGTGAAACTTTCCACCCCATGTATATTCCTTTTTGTGGGCTTTCCTCAGAAGGGTTATGATACCCAGTTTCTAATCTAGAAATCAGAGAATGGATTTGAGAAGCACAGAGTCTGTTTTTCCCTCTTAGCTCCAACAAGAACATTTCTCTTAGTTTTGACTTTTCTTGATGAGTTCCTATTCTGTGCTAGGTTTTGTGTGTGAAGTGTGTGAGGTGCTTTACACATTGTCTCTCTTAATTCCTCAATATGGCTTTGTGAGATAGGCATGGTTATCTTTATTTTTTTTTAATGGAGTCAGTGAGGCTCAGGGAGATGACTTCACTTGCCCCCATCCATGTTCCTCCTGAGAGGTGAAGCCTGGTCTGACTCAGGACAGTTGTGCTTCCTGTCTCTGGCCCGGCCTCAGTCCTGCCTGTTTGTTTTCTGTGACCTGTCCTGTCTCACTGTTCTCTTCTCATTCATTTGGTGACTGTGGTTTGTTGGGACTGATGACAGGCAGACACAGCCTGGTGGGCAGCCCTTGGAAGAAAATATTCAGATTTGAGTGGGCGGGACCGAGACACATGCCAGGCTCTGAAACAATGGGTGAGGTCAGAAAAGAAGCCAGTGCCTCATCTGTAAAAGTAGTTTTCAGTAAGATGGACACTTTTCTGGCCAGACCTCAATGGACACTGGATTAACATCCCCTCTGAATCTGAAAAACCAGGTGGCAGAGGGGGCTCTGTGCCTGGCATTTTGTACTTTGTCTCATTTTGTGACAAAACAAGGGCACCATGTGATAGATGTCATTTGATTCCTATACATGAAGAACTGGATACTCAGAGAGGTTATATGATTTGCCCAAGGCCACAAAGCTTATTCCAGGTAGTACTAATTTAAACACAAAAGCTTGGCTCTGGTGTCTAAAATCTTTGGACCAGAGTGCTCTTTCTCAGAGCGATTTCCTCAGAACACTAGCAAGGGGAGTGAAGCTGGGTTCTGCAGTCAGATATGGAAAATGCAGCCCCCTCTCCCCCTCTTGGTGAATCATGATGTGTATGGGCCTGTTAAAGCTTTGAGATGGTCTTTGGTGCAGAAACGTTTGAACTCTGTGTAACCCAGGATTTCTTATCTTGAACAGATAAATCTTTTAAAGGTAATCATCACCAACATCATGAGAATAAAAGAATATGTGGAAAACCAAAATACAACTTGCTGCCTTCTGCTTGTCTTTGTGGTAAAGAGAGAGGGTTGGAAGGAGAGAAGAAGTGAAAAGAAAGGAAAGGTGAAAGAAAGGAATAAAAGAAAGGTGTCACTCAATATTTCTCAATAAAACTGTCAAATATATTTTCCACCTTTCTTTTATTTCTGAATTCTCTCTCTGCCACGCTTTTCAAATTGGCACCCAAACTTTTTCTCAAGTAAATAAAATGTGACAGCAAGATTGATTTCTTTGGGCTGGTAACAGTTTTAAAAAATAGTTCTTGGGGCCAGCAGCTTACTTCAGTGCAGGTGAATATAAGTATTTTCTTGATATAAGTATATAAGCAGTCACAATCATGTATTTGGGAATTTTTTGGTAACCCTTTACTAAACTAATATGGGAATTCCCTGATTTAGATGGACTTTCTGTATTGTCATAGATCTTTTTATTAAAAATGTTGAGATAATGCATATATCAGGGTGTTGATGTGTATACAATTCTTATTTAGTTTCTGTCAGAACCTTGCTCTCCAAGTATGGTCCTTGGTGGGACCAGCATCCTCAGCATCACTCGGAGCTTGTTGAAAATGCAGAATCTGGGGCCTCATCCCAGACTTGCTGAATCCGACTATGCATTTTGACGAGATTCCCAGGTGATTTATATGTTCCTCGGAGTTTCAGAAGCCCTGCCCTAGAGCACAAAAAAGAGGTTAAGGCCAGTGTTCATTTTGTTCTTGTTGCCTACTTCCACGTGGTGACCTTTGATAGAGTATGACAGCTCTGCAGTTTTCATCCTGGTAACTTCATTGTGAGCTGCCTTATACCAAAAATCTCTGAGGGACACGCTGAGTCCTCGTTAGATGCACAGGTGAGTGGATGGATGGATAGCAATAGAGATAGAGATAGAACTATGGATTTAGATGCCTTTTAAATGCTGTATGAGTAACAAGTGGCAAGCACTGTGAGGATTCTGAGATTTCCCTCTCCTCATCAGCTAACCAGTTAGCCTGCCACGGCATCATAGGGGGTTGCAGAAGACAGGAGGCTCCAGGTCAGAGGCAAAGGAAGCCTCATGAGCAGTGTATGGGCATCAGGTCTCCGTGTCCCTAGTCCCCATGGGGCTGATGCATGTGAGCCCAGATGGATGCCTACATGAGCTATGGGTTACTTGAGAGAAAAGGAACCCCTGAGTTTAGAGAATCTGGATTCTTTTAACAGGTGGTCAACATGCTTTCCTTTTGCTCCAGGACTACCATCTCTACCTTCTGAGGCTCTTTGCTATACACGCTTCCTTAAAACAATAATCTAGAGCAAAAGGCATTTGGTGCCTCTCTTTGTGAGCTAGACGGAAATGTGACAAACCCACGGAGAATCATCCCCAATCATCGGTGTCGGAACATCTTTATTATGGGGTTTTAGGGCCAATAAATATTTTTGAAGGCCGCGGAAGATGCATTTCCCAGGCCCTGGGTTGTACTAAGGGTTGTTTCTATCAGAAACAACCCTAGCAGTGAAATCACATCCAGTCTGGTCATTTAGCTTCCATCATCACAAGAAGGGGGGAAGCCATATGAAGAAACAAGATGGGGGCAGCCCTGGTGGTGCAGCAGTTTAGCACCTACAGCCCAGGATGTGATCCTGGAGACCCTGGATCGAGTCCCACATCAGGCTTTCTGTATGATGCCTGCTTCTCCCTCTGCCTGTGTCTCTGCCTCTCTCTCTCTCTCTCTCTCTCTCTCTCTCTCTCTGTCTCTATGAATAAATAAATAAAATCTTAAAAAAAAAAAAAGAAAGAAGATGAGGTTGTCCATCAGAAATAGCAAGGTCACCTGTGGTTCTTTAGAATGTCACCTGTGCCATTCAAATACTGAACCTGTTCTTACCTGAGCTTTGAGAGATGTGACATAATCCAAGAGCACTGTGAAGACACTCAGAGATGTTTGAAGGATTGGCAAACACTGGGGAGGAGAGCAGAGGTAAACTGGGACTAGTGGTAACTTTCTAATAGAGTAGTTTTTTCTTGTCTGTAAATGGATGGTCTCGCAAAGTGGTTGATTTTATTTTGCTCTACTCAGAGGCCAAATCTAGAAAATTGTAAACATAATTTCTGCTGTGACTCCTAGAGTTTTTCTCCACTCTCAAAGAACACAAGAGTCTGGAGAAGAGAGATCTGGAGCTGTTTTGCAAAGCACATGACTAATGTACATTAATAAATGTTTAACAGGGATCCCTGGGTGGCGCAGCGGTTTGGCGCCTGCCTTTGGCCCAGGGCACGATCCTGGAGACCCAGGATCGAATCCCACGTCAGGCTCCCGGTGCATGGAGCCTGCTTCTCCCTCTGCCTGTGTCTCTGCCTCTCTCTCTCTGTGTCTATCATGAATAAATAAATAAAATCTTTAAAAATAAATAAATAAATAAATAAATAAATAAATAAATAAATAAATATTTAACAACAGCTCATGGAGTGGAGTGGGGTTGGGCCATAATGTATACCATTGGCTGATTTCCATGGCATAAAGTATTCTTAACATGGTTGATATCAAGCTATCAATGTGAAGTCAACCAGCTCCCCAAATTCTTTAAAATTTACCAAACCAGCAACAATCCATTGCAAAACTGTGCTAATTAAGCATTTTTTGGCATGACCTTTGACCATGCAGAAGGTTTGCTGGTCGAAGCTTCTTTTTTTCAAGGTCTACAATAATGTATTTCCTGTTTGCCCCTGGTGATTCATAGATAGACTTACCTTAAGGCAGAATGACAGCCTAAATGATTTTTTTTTTAACTTTATTTGAACAGTGCAATTTCTTTTCTTTTCTTTTTTTATCTTCCATTACATTGTGGGTATAAACAGCCTGGCTATTTGCTTCCTTTAAATAAACCAACTGCCAGCTCAGCAGATTTCTCTTCTATGGAAAGGCCTGTAGGTGCCTTCTGATTATTACTGATATTTTTAGAAGAGAGGGAGGCTATATAGGCGCCAGCCAGTGATGATTCTTTATAATTGGGTGATTTGTAGAATCATAATGAATCACAAATTCAGGAACAAGGCACCTGCATCATTGGTTGGACCAGGAGCACAGTAAATCCTCTTTGCACTAATGAGGCTTTATACCTCTTCAAGAGACTTACCTTGGAATTCCCCCTGGGCTCAGTTTGGCTGCCGAGTTCTGTGAAGTCCCTCTGAGGAGTGCTTTATTGCTGTGTTGACAGAAGAATTTTCTCAGAGAATTTAAATGGGGGACCCAGACACCGCTATTTCAGTGAAGCTCAGGATGGGCAAGTGCCCCCCTGCACGGAAGGCCCAGCTTGCTCTGATGGACTTTGCTTCGTGGGCACCCATGTCACGTTTCCACCTCCTGGCCTCTGTGTGCCCCACGTGGAGCCTGACATAGTAGATATTTATTCTCTACTGAGAGATAAGTGGAAGGAGTCAGCTTGCTGCATTGAGCCCCACCAGGTGAGATGAGCTTTTTCTGGCCTCTGTCTCCTTCCCCCAACATTTATCAGAAGGGGAGACCTTGACTTTAATACATATTTGAGTGCCTCCTTACTTCTCCCTTGGGAGGTATTGATGGGGAGGCATTAATTATTTATTTATCAGATTTATAGAATGCTCATTTCACCAGGGTCTCTGGGCACATGGACAAGAGTAAAAATATTAATGAGTAACAATACTAAAAAAAAAAAAAGTAGTCCATCAAACATGGATACGCAATCTAAAGGTTTTACCTCAACACCATTGGAAGCCTAATAACCTGATGTAGAACTTCCATTACAACTTGATTTTTCTATATTTATAAAATGCACTCCTTTCTAAGGGGACTTGTTCTCTGTGGAAAAAAAATGCTTTGAGGTGCTTGAGTAGCATATTTGGTTAAGCATCTGACTCTTAATTTCTACTCAAGTCATGATCTCAGGTCATGTCCTGGGATCAAGCCCCACATTGAGCTCTGCTTGAGAGTCTCTCTCTCTCCCTCTCTTTCTGCTCCTCTCATTCTTGCTCTCTCTCTCTCTCTCTCTAAAATAAATAAATAAATCTTTAAAAACAAACAAACAAAAAAACCCAGATTGAACCACTCAGTGGTTCAGTCTGTTAAGCATCTGCCTTCTGCTCAGGTCATGATCTCAGGGTCTTGGGGTTGAGCCCCACATTGGGCTCCCTGCTCAGTGGGAAGCCTCCTTCTCCCTCTGCCCTTCCCCCCACTCATGCTCATGCTTTCTCCCTTGCACTTTCACTCTCTGTCTCAAATAAATAAATAAAATATTTTAAAAAATAAATAAAAATTTAAAAAGAATACTTTAACTATCAGAGAGATGGAATACATAGATTTTCTGTTTAGGTTAGGGCCAAGTTGAAAAGGCAACTCGTCTGCCATATTGGAGAGATCAGTTTCCTCCCAGCCACACCCTTATTCCCATTTTCCCTTTCTTGGTAAAAGCAAAACTAGCGAATTTTTTTTTTTTTTTTATAAAAGAGTGCTTTGCATTGTCTGTCCCTAGTTTTTGTCTAGACAAGGCTAAGACAAATTAGCTTCAGAAATTTCCTTGTTCTGTAAGAGGGAGAAGATTGAGAAGGGTGTGCTGTGCTGCCAGTCCCTCTACGTGCTGCACCTTCTTGTGCCCCCATCCTGGGAATAGCACTGTGATGGTGGGTTATTTCAAGGCTCAGCTGGGTGTGGGTGACCTGACTTGTTCTTCAAATGCTCAGGAACAGGAAGGTGAGGCATTTAGTTAGGTAAGCACAGAGTGTGTAAATTTGAAGAACTTTTCTCACATGTACTGGATGTGAGATCCTAGTGCCATATTGGACTTCCTTTCTGGAGAAGCCTCCTTCTCTGTTTCTACCCACTGCTGATGAAAGTAAACACCAGAGGTGGCAAGAAGAAACCAAGACACTTCAGACTGTCTGACATTAACAAACTGCACCATTAGTGGGTCAGAGGAGAGCCCTGGAGAGCTGGCTTTTGTGAATTTATAATAAGTTGTTGTAAATGGAATCCTACATTATTTTTTCCCTTAAGAATCTAGTTATGATTAACACTCTTGCCATTAGTGAACCTCTGAGATGTGCTACACATCAGTTTCCTAGTATAAGGAGAAGAAAAAGACTCGAGTTATCCCCTTAAAACAGAACTGATTTTTTTAAAAAACAGCTTTATTGAACTTACACATGATAAAATTCACTTGTTATAAGTGCACAATGCAATTATTTTTTGGTAACATTTCCAGTACTCCAAAAAAGATGTATGTCCATTTGCAGTCACTCCTCATCTCCACTTCACGTAAGCACCAATCTACTTTCTCTCTACATATTTACTGACTGATTTTTGATAAAGGTGTATTGACAATTCATTGAGGAAAGGAGAGTCTTCTCAAGAAATGTGCTCTATCAACTGGATGTGTATATGCAAGAACAAGACTTAACAAACATCTCACCCCATATATTAAAATTAGCTCGACATATATCCAAGACCTACACATAAAGCTATAAAACTTTCAGAAGAAAACAGGAAAAAATCTACATAACCTTGGGTTTGTGATGAGTTTTCTAGGTAATAGCATCAAAAGTACAACCCACTAAAAAAAATAAAGTATATTCCATCAAAATTTTTTAAAAAACTCAGAAATTGTCAAACTAAGGCCCATAGGCCAAATCTGATGCACTGCTTTTGTAAATAAAGTTTTACTGGAACACAACCCTACCCATTTATTTATGGATTTTCTAGGGCTGCTTTCACATTACAATAGCAGAGTTAAGTAGTTGTGATGGAGACCATCTGGCTCGAAAAGCATAAAATATTTAGTATCTGATCCCTTATGGGAAAAGTTTGCTGACCCCTGTCTTTAAAAAAATTAAGCCAAATATCTAACAAAATAACAACCCACCATTCAGCACTCCACATATGTTATAGCAGGTTGCTGGTTTGGCTTTTCTTAGGCAGGTACATAAGCAATAAGATGAGAGGTGAAAGAAGTTCTAGCTCAAGAGAATACTCTGTTGCAATTTTGCCTTAAGTGTCTGTGATTCCTACTGTGGACACTTCCATTTTATATATGAAGATGGAGAGACTGTATATAAAGAGAAAGACATATATTCAAGGTTGCCTTCAGGGTTGAGGAGTGGTGTTAGACCTCACTGATCAATAGCAATAGCCCTTATTGATCTGTTGATTCCTAGGTAAGAGCTAGTATATCAAATGGTTATAGGTAGAAATGTGAGTTATCATACTTGCAATAGTTCTTTTCTTTTTTTGTAACGAAAAAAAAGTCTTCTGACTTATATGGGGGTGGTAATTTCAGGGATATAGCCAACTTTGTGGGATATATTCTCAGTAAGTAAACAGAGGTTTAGTTCTGGGGTATCTGGGTGGCTTGATTGGTTAGGCCTCTGACTCTTGGTTATGGCTCAGATCATGATCCCAAGGTTGGGGGATTGAGCCCTAGTCCTGCTCCACACTCAGCAGAGAGTCTGCTTGTCCCTGTCCCACTGCTTCTCCTCCTCTTTGCACACTGTCTTTCAAATCAATCAATCAATCAATCAATCAAATCCTAAAACAGGTTTGGCTCTGATACAGATTCTCTCAGGGATTATGCATTTGAGTGCTTTTTGACGATGCTTGTTGTAGCTTCACATGGATTTTATTTTTTATAAAAGATTGTCAGGATTCACAGTGTAAACAGTTAATGTGCAATCTTTGTATGTTCCATTGTCTTTTCAAAACTTCCAAAGAAGGCCAGTTCTATTTTTAGCTTTCAGTATCTAGAGCTATGTGTGCAAAGTAACTGTGTGGTCTAATCAGAAGAGATGTGATAGATCTTTTAAAAGCAAGCACTAAAAAAAAAAAAAAAAAAAAAAAAAAGAGCTATGGTAGGAGTCTTAATACTTCTAGGATGGAGAAGAATCTTAAGCCACACCAGTTACAGTTCCCCAAAGTATTCTAAAATTAACCATAACCCCTAAAGTTAATCTCTCCTTATAGCTAGATACTCTTTACATCTATTTTTTTGTTGTTGTTGACACTTCTGAAGAGCTCATAACATTCTCAAGTATTTCTTACCTTCTGGAACACAATAATTTTTCCATACTCCTATAATATCTTTGCATATGCACAAAAGCGTTTAATTCGAGAACTACTCACTAAAGATGGTCTTTTGCATCCCATTGAAAGTGTGAATTTCCAGATTCAAAAACAAAATATGTATTTTGGCCATTTCAGTGTAACTAACACTCTTTCTCTGGTACCCTGAATTAGCCAGTCAAAAAATGTTTATTTTCAGTGAGACGAATGCCCCCTGGGGGAAACAGTCACAAACATTTGCACTGATTTGGGGGGGTCCCACGTACTATGGGTACAATTATATCAAGTCTCCTCATGGGACAATGCAAGGATCTAATTGACATGGCTTAGAGAGTTCTTTAGCTTTTACAGGGTACACCCATTTAAATGCAGCAATTTGAAAACAACATCGGGTCTTTTTTTTTTTCTTTTTTTTTTTTTACAACATCGGGTCTTGAGAGTCTTTTTTATATTGACCCAGAGTGAAAGATTCAACAAGTAGCTAAATAACCCCTTATTATGGTAATTCCTTTAGTGTTTTTTTACTTTAACTGGGGAATCTCTTAGCTGGTAGAGTCGTTTATAGTAGGGCCATTTGTAATGATTTTTTAATGGATGACTTTTAGATAATACCTCAGAGGGTGTTTGAAAACTAAGTAGTTGCATAAGAGAGAATTGTTGAAAGGATTGGAAAATGGCCTCCCGGAAAACGCGTCAGTGGGAGGGAGGAGCAGGGCCGGGGATTAAAGTCTCACCAAAGGACAACTTTATGTCGTTTGTCTCATTAACAGCCAGACAATTCATCTTCAGTTCAGCGGGAGGGCTCCCCAAGCCAGGGATGCAGGCTGGCGAGGACTCACGTTTTAAGGAAGGCTTTCTTTTGGAAATCTCTAATCTGAACCCGCTTTAAAACTAGCTCTCCAAAAACTTTGCAAAGCATTTCTAGGGAAGTTGAGGGAAGGAAAAGCAACATGTTGGGTATGAGCTTGTGGCTCCCACTGAGGGAACAATGCTGGGAAGAGAAGAGCCCTCTGTATATTGCGTGGCGCTGCTCCCCACCCAAGTAATACCTAACTTTGCTGTGACCATAGCTCCAGCAGAGAAGCTGTAGGTTGTTTTGCTTCTGCATTTTTCTCACTTGGAGGGTGCCTTCAGATATAAAAAAAAAATCATCAAGGACCATCTTGTGTTGAAAGATGATGTTCTGAATACTTAATAGGCTGAATCACCCTTTCCCTTTTCAGATATGGCTCGTGTCCATTAGGCTGTGGATGTGGATGATAAATACCATTGTACTTGTCATATCACCAAGTGCCACATTTTCTGAGGCAGTGACGTTTCTTTGCCTCAACATTTGTAAGGGACTGCACTGTGAAGCGCAGCAGCCCAGCCTGACGTCGTCTGCTAATTGGTCATCTGTTAATTTGCCAGATATGTTAACAGCTTGGTGAGAATTGACTTTTTGCAGAGATGATTTTTCTTAAACCGGTCCCTTTGATCAAGACGTGATTCTTCCTCTTAAATTAGCTGTTGACCTGTGTCTTGAAGTGGGTGGGAGTGCGGGGCTTCACTTCCCCATGTGTAAGAAGGTTGATCATACACGAGAGACCAAAAGAAACCACTGAAGCTTGTTTCTCAGATGAGAAGTACACGGCTATTGCCTTCCTGTGAACCTCCTCTCATTGCCTGTCCTCTGCATCCCTGGTAGGAGAGACCACTCTTTTTTTTTTTCTAATCTGCATGTTTAATAATAATAATAATAATAATAATAATAATAATAATAATAATAAAAAGAAGCAGCTGTTCCATCTTATTTCCTTTTTTCTTTTTTTTTTTTTTATTGGAGTTCAATTTGCCAACATATAGCATATCACCCAGTGCAGGAGAGACCACTCTTGATGGCATTTCCTCTCGTGGGTGTTTACTCAAGACTGTAAACATAGAGCAGTCTATGAAGGGACACTTGGTATGTACAGGGGTTGACTGGCATGTCTCAACAGTGGTCTTTATCTTGGTGTATTCTTATTGCAATGGTTTTGGACCTTAAATAGTGTGACCCATCTAGATCACTCACATTATTTACTCAGTTGGCTCTGAATAATTCTCAGCTCGTTCTCTGAGTCAGATTCACCCCCAAAAGTTGAGTGTTTACTATCATCCCTTCCTACTTCCATTTATTCATTTACATATGTATTTCTACTAAGCACTGGGGTAGATGCCCCATCTTCCAGGAGCATATACTTAGCTGAGACAGCAGAGTCCAGGGATCCTTGAAATGGAATTTGAAAGGTGCTGAGAGAGAGGGCAAGTGCAGGATGCTGTGGGAGCCCCCAAGAGGGTATCTACACTAGCTTAGAAATTGATCCTAAAGATGAACATTGGAAGTGCTTTGGAGTTTGCAGAGTGAGGGAGTGCAAGAAGGGCAGAGAGAAGAAGGACTGGAACATGCCAGTTTGGAATTTCCTATCCCAAGACTTGAACAAATGAGAAGCCTATGGCAACCATACATTTGCAAGGACTTTGGTTTTGGCCAGTGGGGAATAGGTGCAGAGAATTAGGATAAGAGACTGGAGGGGAGTTGAGGGGACACCCTTTGGATAGGATTTATCCCTAAGGACTTTGTGCAGGGGCAGCATCCTAATAATGTGTATGTGTCCAGAGAACACTTGAGGGTAGTGGGAGGAGAGTGGGTTGGGGTGGAACTGCCAATGAGGATGATGAGTTCAAGTAATTCTAGCTAATAGGATTGGAAGTGGGAAATAAGATTTAAAAATGAATTCCATTGGGATGCCTGGGCAACTCAGTGGTTGAGCTTCTACCTTCGGCTTAGGGCATGATACAGGGGTCCCAGGATCAAGTCCCACATCAGGCTCCCCATGGGGATCTTGCTTCTCCCTCTGCCTGTGTCTCTGTCTCTCTCTCTCTCTCTCGGTGTCTCATGAATAAATAAATAAAACCTTTAAAAAATAAAAATGAATTCCCTAAATATTGTGGGCAAACATATCACGATGAAAGGAAGGATTGTGGCCCAATGGAAAGGCACAGGCTAAGTCGGGCAGATCCTGGCTCCAGTCACTTGGCGGTGGGCTACTTGGCCATACGACCTTGGGTGAATTCCTCATCTCTCTCAGTGGGCTCATTCTCTTCTGGACAATGAGAGGATGCTTATTCTGCATGGCAAGCTGTGGGAGTGGAATGAGGTTATCGACATTAAGTGTGAAGAGTTTGATGGTTATGTTCAAAAGTGTGTGTATGTGTGTGTTTATTTGGGTATATGTATGGAGAGAGGGAGAGAGAAAACCTTCATTCATTCAAGTGTCTGTTTTCTGTGTGCTTATTTCAAACGATCTACTGACACGCTACATACTCAACAGCTACTTCTTTTTGGTGGTTACCATGTACAGGGGGCCAGGCTGAGGACTGTGTTCTTCTGAGTGATATCTCCAGAGAGGTAGGGACAGAGAGTATTTAATAATTACTCTTCATCAACTAATTGGTGTTCACATACAATAACAAGAGTGTCCAATGTCCAGTATAATTCAAAATACTAGAATTCCATCTATCTGAGTGATTAACATCTTAATTTGGATCCATTGGGAAAAATAAATCCTTTGGGAGCTTATCTGTATCTTTATGAGTATTTTTTTCCCTTCCTACAATTTAGTTACTTTGAGGACTGGACATTTATAAAATGTTTCTGGCAAACCCATTTATGCAGTAGAATCCATTTTCTCTGGGAAGTTGGGGAAGTAGAGAGAGGAACCAGAGAGTCATAAATCCTATTTAATTCGAGTTCATGCATTTCATGAAAGAAAGCCTCTTCTTAATCCTCTCTTTGTATTTCTCCGGAGACCTCTAAACAGATGAGGTTAGCAGCAATTTGAAAATGCAAATCACATCGCAGAAGTTTTAGAAAGGATTGTTCCCGCTTCTATTCCCCAACTTAATCAATAGGAATGGCAAATCCCCAAACCAAAATCATGCTGCACAGGTCAAAACCAGTCATTTCCTGGAAAGGTTGGCGGCTCCAGTCCAGCTGTCTTTATCATTGTCATCCACACTGGTCAAAACACTGAGGATCTGGAATCTGAGTCTCATGAGTGTATTCACTGATTTCATTGAATGTATGTGAAGAGCCTGGTGGGTGTGTATACCTGGAGGAAGGAGTATGCTCATGAGGCTAAATAAATAGTACTTGGCAATCAAGTGACTTCTATATTTTCTAGAAGAGGGTCACAGATATTGCTATAAGGGTTCAGAGAGAAGGATTACTTCTGGCTCATGCTATCAAGATGCTTTTGTAGAAAAATGGGAGAATTGGTTTCCAGTTGGGTCTCCAAAATACTTGATTATAGAACTTCCAGATCAAGGGGTTCAGTAGTTGAGCATCTGCCTTTGGCTCAGGTCATGATCCCAGGACCCTGGAATTGAGTCACACATTGGGGTCCCCAAACAGAGTCCTCTTCTCCCTCTGCCTATGTCTCTGCCTCTCTCTGTGTGTCTCATAAATAAATAAATAAAATCTTTAACAAAAAATAACCTTCCAGATCTAGAAATCTGTAATTACACAGTGTTTGCTGCATCTGCTTTTCAGTTGTATGTTGTGACTTATTTTTTGCTGTAAGATTTTTATTCTTTCTTTAATAACTTAACCTACACTAGAAAAATGTCCTTGGAAGGCATTCGTTTTTGGACTTGGACTAACTGTTCTTAAAACATCAATTTCAAGAAGCAGGGACAGCTAATCATTGCAGATGAAGGATGAACTGAGGTTTTCTTTCATTTCCAGCCAAATTGGTGACTTACTCACAAGTGCCATGCTACCGGAGCCTCTCCGCCGGCAGTGTGTGCCAGAATTTATTGCAACTTTGGTGTGAAAGGAACTGAGAAATCTTTTAGAAACATGACCTGGGAATTCCAAAAGTCACACATGCCTTTGTACAAAACCAAGGAAACCAGAGTGTGTTAAGTGGTAGTGTGAAGCTCCAGCCTCTTCCATTGTGCCTTGCCAACTCTGTCTCATCTCAGATGCTTGCATTCCCAGGGTCCCCTGGGAACCGCCAAGTTGGTAAAATTGATATCTTCCTTAAAATCACCACCACTGCTGCCATAGCTCAATCATTTATTGAGCATTTGCTTTGCTCCAAGCATATTTCTGTACTTTGTGTGCATATGCTATTTCACTTAACCCTCAACTCCCTCGTGTGTTAGAAAAGGAAGTCATTGAGCTCAAAGGAGATGAAGTCACCTGCCTGGTGTCACATGCATATATGGTGTGTGCCAATAGCAGTCCAGTTCTGGACAGCTACCGGTCATCTGGACAAATTTTCAATGATATTCAATATTATCACTTCTTTTACTTATTCTTTTCTCTCTCTCTTTTTTCTCCCTTTTGTTATTTTGATCCATCTGTCTCTACTTCTGGTTCCTTTTTCTGTTTCTCTCCAAAATTAGATATGCTTTCTCTTTATCTTTATAGGCTAATCTTTTCATCATTTTGGCTTAATAATATCTAACAAGGAAAATGATAACATGATGGAAAGAGAGGTGCTATCTCAAGACTAAAAGGGGGAGAAAGGCTTGTTTTTGAGAAAGATTTTATGTTGCACAATGTTTGAATTCTCGGAGATGAAGCTCCTGGAGATCATCACATGTTTGTGATCATTGACACCTTGTCTGCCTTAAGGAACTGTGGACATGCCAAGGTGGAGGTGGTGGCTCCAACAAGGAATCCTAAGGCTTTTGAATCCTACTAAAACTTACACAATTTCGATACCTTTCATTGACCTTTCATTGTCCTTGAACCAAGGGAGAAGCAATTCTATGTTGTGCTGGTCAAATATCTGAAAGCTTGAAATGATACTACCAGAACCAGTGTGTACTCATAATGACCAGGCACAAAATGAACTCATGTAAAATGACAGAGGCAATGGATTGGGACCAGCTCCGGAGAGTCTCAGGACCCAGGGAATGTGGCTTCTAGATGGAGCTAGTCATTGGCTCTCTACCCTTTGGCAGAATTAGGATGATATGAATAGATCCCTCAGTTACTTGGGGTACTGGGCCATGGTGAAATACTGCTGCATGAACAGTGTTGACTGATTGTATGGGTAGATGTGTCTTAATAACCTTTGTATGCTAGTTCCTCATCTCATCTTCAAAGAAAAAATAAATAAAATAAAAGGAGGGATTCCTAGTACTACCTATAGGGCTGTTTGAAGATTAAATGAATTAGTACATGTGAAGACAATTAGAAGAAAACCTGGCATGTAGCCAATATCATGTATTAGCTACTACTATTGTATATAGTTCCAACAAGTGTTATTTTATAATTATTAGTTTTAGTTATTACAATAGTTATTATATCATAATATAATATAATCTTTGGGAAATAAACTATTTTATAGAGACCAGGAGTAATACACAGTTGATCCTTGAACAACACAGATTTGAGTTGCATGGGTCCACGTATATGTGGATTTTTTTCTGATAGATACAGTAACTGTAAATGTATTTCTTCTTCCTTATAATTTTCTTAAAAATATGTTCTTTCTTCAGCTCACCTTATTGTAAGAATACAGTACATAATACATATTCAAAATAAGTGTTAAGTGACTGCTAATATGATTGGTAAGGCTTCTGGTCAACAGTAGTTACTAGTAGTAGATGGACTATTTAAGCTAAGTTTTTAGGAAGTCAAAAATTGCATGTGGACTTTCAGCTGCCTGGGGGTGTGGCTCCCTTTTGCCCGCTGTTGTTCAAGGGTTAGCTGTACTTAGTGAAAATTAAATTTTTAAAAATGGGAAAAATGGAAAGAAAATGAGAATTATCAAAAATGTAAATCTGGCAGATGCTGATCAGATTCATGGAGTCAGTCTGCCAATTTTTAAGATGTGTGGTCGAGTGTTTTATATACTGGGGCTGTCAAGAGGGGAGGTTCACCCTTGAGAAGTATTTGCTGAATGTATTTGCTGAAAAGCCAGTCCCAGAGACCAAAGTAATATGCTCTGTGGTGAATCTCTCTGATGGGGGCTCAGATGGGGGCTCAGATGATGCACCAGCCTCACAGACTCAGAGCTGACTTTATGTAGAAGGAGGCACTACAGCTTGGCTGTTGAAAGTAAGAGCCCCCCAGGCAGGAAAGTGGCAAAGGGAATTCCATGCAGAGTTTTGCGTTTGTGGGATGAGGGCAGGGTGCAGTGTTCTGAGGGAAGATGGTCTTATGTGCCTGCGACACAGATGCATGAGGACAGAAAAATATCCAATCATTTCCAGGTGGACTGATAGAGGGCAGGAGACAGAAAGGGAGAGGATGATCAGGGTGGCCTCGGATGATCCTGGTTCTGTAGGGAACCTGGAGAGGACCTTAGGTAGGATCGGAACTGTGTCAGCTTTGCAAGCCACTGAGAGTTGAATGTGGGGCTCCAGTCCTCCCTGGAACAGGTGTCTGTTTCCTAGCACTGAGAAATAGGGAATTGGAACACAGGCAGAGACAGTCAGTTGGGAAGCCATAGCCTAACTCCAGGTGAGAGCCAGGAGTATGGACAGGCTGCCAGAGATTGTGGAGCAGAGAGCCTAGGGGACAGCCAAAAATGCAGGAGGAGGAGGAGGAGACATGGCCAGATTGAGGACAGAGAAGCCTGGGTATAGTGGTAGGAAAATCAAGGGACTGGAGAAGTTTAGAAGAGTTACTCACCAGTGCCAAAGGCCTCAGTTTGGTCTGATGGAAGAGGCTGGGAAAAGGGCTCTTGGGAAGCCTGTGTTCTGATGTGGCAGGAGCTGAGACACCCGCCTCTCACTTGGGACATGAAGGGGAAAGAAACAGCAGGAAGGCTGATAGAGGGACGCAGAGAATGGCTGCTGCCTGTCCTTAGGTGTGGCCTGAAGAAATGGCCATCAGGCAGACCAGCCTCAGTGGGAGCAGCCTGTGAAATTGCTGAGCTGTTGGGGAGTGGCCAGAAGTCACGGTGAGTGACGTGGACAGAATTCATTGTACCGGTGCCAGATCTTGATAGCCCTGCACTATGTCCAGAGACCCTGGCCTCACAGAGGAAGGGCACAGACTGCTCTGCTCACCTGGGCCACAGAGGCAGCTGTCTACATGTCCACCCACTGAAAACATAGAAACCCAGAGTTTGGTGTAGAGTCAGCAAGGATAGACAGGTTTGGGTCCTAGAACCTCTGAGAGTTAGACCTGAAAAGGGGTAGAGTGGGAAGGCACAGCCAGTGCAGCTTCCCTGGGAAAACTGAGGCCCGGATGACCCTTGGACTTGTGAAGGTCATCCTGCAGTTAGTAACAGACTTAAATCCTGGAGGACTTTCTCGTCCATACACATGGTTCACCATACACATTTCTGCATCCTTCTCCCCTCTTCTCTTGCCCTGTGCCCTTTCTTGCCCTCTGGCCACAGAGATTATCCATCAAGCTCATCCCAACCCTGAGTTTTTTTTTATCCCCTTTTTACTTTTCTACCTGTAACAGCCCTTGATCCTCTACTCCCAGGGCCTCAATAGGTGGTTGGTCCACAGTTTAATGGTAGAGTGTTAGGCAATGGATGCAGTGAATATGACATTCTGTTTCTTCCATGCATTTTTTTATGGTTGCATTTTTAATAACAGATCTCTTCCCAGTATATAGACAGATTTTTAGTCTATCAATCTAAATGGTCTATTTGCCAATCTCAAATTCTCTATCAGAGAAAACTTTTAATGAGAAAAATGAAGTCAAGCAAATATTTAATTACAAAGTAAGTACTTAAAGTCTTCTCCTTTTCATTATCTTCTAAATACATTTCTAAGGGAGACTCAGACATTAGCCCCACTAAAGAAGCAAAAATCATGTATCTTTCCAAGGCAGTCATTCAGCTGATTGTGGATTCATTTTTACCTGGCTATTCTAAGCAGTAGATAGAAGAAAACTGAGTCTTGGGATCCCTGGGTGGCGCAGCGGTTTAGCGCCTGCCTTTGGCCCAGGGCGCGATCCTGGAGACCCGGGATCGAATCCCACGTCAGGCTCCCGGTGCATGGAGCCTGCTTCTCCCTCTGCCTATGTCTCTGCCTCTCTCTCTCTCTCTCTCTCTGTGACTATCATAAATAAATAAAAATTAAAAAAAAAAAAAAGAAAACTGAGTCTTCTAGGTGAACAATTTGATAGAAGAAATTTTACCATTTCCTTCCAAAGATGTAAGGGCATAGATTCCTGGCTTGGGTGAGGGGAGCTGAATAGAAGAATATAAAAGGAATCCATGAATGATTTAGAAGACTGCTTAATTTCCTACCTCTGTAACAGAGAAACAGAGCTTGATCAATATTCTCAAGGTCACTGTTGATATTTGCTATGTCAGCTAGTCTTTTTTAGAGTTTTGAAAACCATCCTATGCAACCACCCTGATAGAATTGCATAGACTTAGTGCAGAGATACAGGGTTTTCCATGTAGGCCCAGTGAGATGTTGAAGAAGGGAGTGTAGCTATATGTGGTGGCATATAAAGGGAAATCTACAGTAGAGTTTTAAGGAGTTGAAAGACTAATTTAGTTCAAGATAGACTCTAGGGATTGGAGAACTCTCTCCCCATGATTCCCAATCTGCACTGATAAGTCCATTATTATTACTAAAATGAATCATGGATGTAATGTGGTTTTATTAATGTGTTTTGTCTTCAATTATTTGTTATGTTTTAGTTAGCACTTCTGTTTCAAAAGTAACACTGCCCCCTTGGGATTTGCTTAGTAGTGTCATATCCCATTCTGTTTATTTACTAAGTTGAGCTTTTTTAGAATAAAGATTCTCTTAACTCACTCATGCTGGAGAAATGTGAGCTTCTTACCTCTTCTGCTGACCAGGATGAGTATAATATTCTGTGGACACTTTATGAAAACAGCTTTGATGATTGCACAGCCCAACATTCAAAATGGTGCCCAAGAGATGAAAGGGAACTTGTCCTATGACCCTTGCCCCTCCAAAAGATGTGTTCTCTTTGGTCAATCTCATTATTTGCAGACTTTGACCAGAATATCTAGATTAAATCTTGGACTTAACTGCCTTTGTCTTAATATTTACTTTTGGTTGTTTATGTCTCCATCAGTCAAAAAGGAAAAAGTAGTAATAAAAAGAGCCAAATAACTGACTATTCTCTCTGCATCATTGCAAAGCAAGCTCAATAGCCCAGAGAGTCCATGGTGATATCAGTCATCTTAAAAAGTTGATCTCCAGAGAGTTATCTGCAATGTGGACATGTCAGGGGTAGATACCCTGAAAATATCCAGAGAACACATGCAATTTCCAGTCAAAATACCATGCAAATATTTTCAAAAGTTTTCTTGACCATGATATTTCCTTTCCATACATTGTCAGTAAAATGTTTTGTTATTTATTTGGTAAAAGCAAGTGGAGAAGCTCCTTTTCCTGATTGAATTTTACAATACTATGAGGCAATACCCTGGAGATTAATATCTCATATTTTAGAGAGAAAGTTTTTTTTTTTTTGAATTACATCTGAGTTTGAAAGACGTTGTCTAAAATGCAACTCAAGCTTGAAAAATGTCTAGACTCTTTCAACATATGTAGCCATTGGGAACATGGTAAAACAACAGGAACTGGTTTAGGTTCAGATGGGAATTTCTTTCTTTTAGGCTTGTCAATGAGCAGACAGGCATTTGAAGGGAAGTCTCTTTACCCTGTGATTCCCCAGCCTGGGAAGAGAGAAGTTATTTTTACTCTCAGTTCCCATCCTGGAATTCGAAAGAGAAAATCTGATTGTTCTTTCATCGAATACTGCCGAATTATCCTCCTCGTTTTAAGTATGAACCACAGCAGCAATTCCATGGTGGAATATCATGAGCAGAGTTAATTATAACTGTTTAATGAGGCAGGTCTCAATTTTCAGTAGATCATGACCCTTCATACATTAAAGAAGAGAGACAGTTCACATTTTTATTCAGCTGACATTTGGTTAATACACTTCAAACAAGTTTTGGATACACTGTGCTGAGGATGAGACAGATTTTGTCCTGTTCATAAAATGCTGCTAGTAAAATAAGAAAAAAAAAATACCAGTGTTGTTCTTGTCATTTCCTAGCTCCCTGATGCCAGTTTCAGTCAATTATGGGAATGCTCAGTAAAAAATATCATTGGATTTCTTTGAACATCATTAAGTCAGTAGAAAAAACATTAGCTTTCTCATTCAGTTAGATTCAGATTAAAATCCCCTCCTTGCCACTTACTACTGTCTGTGGACAATGATGACAGTACTACTAATGATACTATTTGCTGAGCAATTAGTAGTTTGAGCCATGTGAAATGACGATTTGTCTAGGCTAAGACAGTGGTTAAATACGGGCATTTGCCTGTGGTTTGCACTGATTCACATGCTAAGGCATCAAATTCGAGTTTTATAGATGTTATCTCATTTGATTCTTTCAACACAACTTTAGGGAAGGCCTAATTGTCACCATTTACAAATGAGAAATGGGTCTAGGCTTACCCAGGGTTAAGAAAGTTACTCAAGGTCACAAGTTAGTAAGATGGAGATTTAAACTCTGAGCTAACTTTGACCTCCATGTTAATAGACAGCATATAACTCCCCTGAGCTTCCATTTCCTCGTCTGTAAGCCAGGAGAGCAGAGATATCATGAGGATGCTTCCCATGGTGGCCACATGTCATGGACACTTAATAGTGTGGAGCTGCTGTCACGGTGATCATACCACCATCAGTGTCTGACATTTCAGTCCCTGGAGGGTGTGAACAGAATGTACATGGTGAGACGGTGGAGGCAGACAGCTGAGGTGTGTGCATGCCTGCGTGTGTGTGTGTGTGTGTGTGTGTGTGTGTGTGTGTGTGTGTGTGAGATTGCTGAGAGGTCTCTTTTCTATTGACAATTATTCCTTGCACCAACTGTAGTGGTTTGAGCCTAACACTTGCACATGCATGTTGCCCACTTTGCTGTTTTCAAAACAAAGGAGAAATTGGGCAAAAATACCCGATGGAGAGCAGAGGTGTCTGCGACAAATTGGCTTAATTGAAAACAACTAAAAAAAAAAAATTCTCCAGTTTAGGGGCAAAGGGGGCATCAAATTAGCCATGGAGAATCTAAGCAGAGGATTTTATTGATTGCCGTAGGCATGACCTAAATTGCAGAGCATGAGTCATAGTGAAAATACTACTATTTCTGCGTAACTAATTGAGAGGCAGCATTTCTCCTATGGTGAAGTTGGAATGGTAAATGTGGCCATCAGAAGCCTTCTCCCAGCTGTGTCCCACAAATGCTGTGCTGCCTCAGGCACATCTGCCTGTCCTCGGCATTGGACTCCCTAGTCACAAACACAGATGATAATTTTATGAAATAGGGGTTTGTATTTTTCCCCACAAGGCATTTGATGCACAGCATAGGTAAGCTTATATTATATTTTGAGATATTTTAATGAGAAGGAATTTCTATTTTGTGCTGTTTCAGAGGGAGGGAAGAACACCTAGCCCTCACAGCAATGACTATAGAATAGGGGTCAGCCAACCTGTGGGCCAAATCTGGTTTTGTTAATAAAGTTAATAAAGTTTTATTGGGATACAGCCATATCCATTTGCTTGCCATTGTCCATGGCTGCTGTCCCAACAAATCAGCAGAGTCGAGAGTGGTTGCTTTAGAGGGAGACCATGTAGAGTGGGAATTGGGAATCTTTACTACCTGGTCTTTTACCAAAAGACTGCTGGCCCCTGCTATGGAACGTGAGGAAGTACCAGACAATCCAGTTGATGTCACACAAGTGTGTGCCACCTTCTTTTTGTGCCCAGTGATGCAGATTCAGCAGGGAGGCTTGGGGTCTTAGGTGTTGATGCATGTATGTGTCAGGAGGCTGACAATGTCTATGTGTAGGAAGGCTTTAGCCTTTGTCCATGGCATTTGGCAGTAGATAAGCCACATGTTTAGAGAGGATACGGTATCTGTGAAAATACCAAATTACAAGAAGACCACTGTCACTGATACCTTTGTTTGTGGGATGGGGTGAAGGCCACTGACAGCTCTTTCATTGCCTCTCCAGAAGAGAGTAAACAGGTCAAAAAAGCAGTTCAGATTGGCAATCAAAATTATACAGCATTAAAATAAGGAGGGAGGGGCACCTGGGTGGCTCAGTTGTTGAGCATCTGCCTTTGGCTCAGGGTGTGATCCTGGGGTCCTAGGATCAAGTTCCACATCAGGCTCCCTCATGTGGAGGAGCCTGCTTCTCCAAGTATGTCTCTGCTTCTCTCTGTGTGTCTTTCATGAATAAGTAAATAAAATCTTTATAAAACTGCAGCAAAAATAAATTTAAAAAACCAACAAAAACAACAAAACAATGCAGTACTCTTTCAGGCTGTATATAGCTGTGTTTTATTGGCTGTTGGAGATTAGGCAAGTTACTTATCATCCCAGTTTTCTCATCTTTGATAAGTGGAGAAGACACATTAGATTTGCTAATGTATACAGAGTGCCTTACACAATCGGGCAGGAGAAGGTGTGAGTTACTCTGCCATCTTCCCTTTTTCACACATTGTGATTATGGCAGCGGCCTGTTTCCTCCAAGGAGGGACTTCCTGGCTATAAAGGGACTCTGGAGGTCCAGGACAGAGGTCAAATCGAGTGTTACTTGGGCTGGATTCCTCTTCTCCGTGTCCAGATTTGAAAAACGGGCTTCTCCCCTTTAATGGGCATGTTTCCATCTCACTGTGTTTGAGGACAAGACACAGTGTCAATAAGGGAATATGGGTAGATAGGAGCACAGTCTCGTGAAATTTGGGGAAAATATTAAAACCCTCCCTAGTCTTACATGTACGGTCTTTCCTTTCTTCTCAGTGTTGTCATTTCAGGTAAACTCTGCAAATGTAGGCAGTGCCCTCCCCCCGGGGATCTGTGGGATGGCGGGGCCTGCCTCTTAGCAAACTTCCGCTGGCATCTATCTGGCCTTTGGTCTTAGGCGTTGGCCCCCAATTGTGTGTCTCCACTGCTGTGGTCCCCAGCATCAGATCCACACAGGTCGTCTGTGTCCCCTTGTTTCAGCACCTTATCTTCATGCCCAGTGACAGTCTCCACCACTTCTGTGCTCCTCTTGGGTACAGGGGCCCTTGTAGGCGTTCTTGCTCGGCACTGTGGGCTCTTGGGAAACCCAGAGGGTCTAGTGAGGCCATCGTGTGTGAGGGTACTGGTCAAGCCAGATGCTGTCCCACAGCTCCCTGAGAAGAGGGGACATATGTGGTGCAGCGGCTGCTAGAGGTATTGGCAGAGCAGCCACAACCGCCCCCCCCACCCCAACTCTCAAGTCCTCAGATGTCAAGGGGTTCTCTTGGTTCTCCCTAACCCTGGGGCTCCACAGTAAGTTTGTTCCACAGTAAGGTAGCTCCTCCTCCTCGTGTCTGATCTCCTGAGCTATATACTCACACTGCATCTTTTCTCTGCTTGATTCTCTTCTCTTGGATCCCTAGAGTTTCTTTAGCTCCTCACTCATGCAACTGAGTGCACCTTCCCTCTCTTGGGGTCACTTCTGTGAGTTTCTCAAAGGCATGGAGCTAGGGCTGTCTTTAGTGCATTTCTGTGCTGGCTCCCCACCCAGTCCCATGATTGTAACATGAGCCATGGCAGAGTTCCAGGTGCCACACAGATGTCACAATGTCATTTGAAAGCAGATTCCTTTGCTTTGATGGTAGTTTAGAGCCACTCTAGCCCTCGACCTCTCCCTCTCCTTCCTCTCTCCCTCTCTCCTGCTCCCCAGAATAACAGAAATAATCCCAAAACTGCCTTGAATTGTGTCACTTAGAATTGCATTGGCTACAACAATTAACAAAAAGAAACAAAAAAATCACAGCAAGAGTTCTGGGTCCCAGGCTTATGGCGACTTAATGAGGCTGGCAGGGACACTCAGGCTCTTTCTACCTTTCCCTTCTGCTCACCTTAGCAGGCAGGCTTCTTCCTCATGTCCATGACGCTGTGGTCCCAAGATGGCTACGTGTCTTCCAGATATCACATCTATGCTCCAAGTAGATAGAAGGAAGAAGATTAGTGATGTTTTCTTCCAATGAGACTTTGCTTTTTAATTTAAGAAGAAAGGACCTCACCCACCCTGGACTTTTAGCTATATCTCAGTGGCAAAGAATTATACACACCCTTCAAGGGATACTGGGAAACCACGTATACTGGCTCTTCTCCCTCAAGGTAGTGGAAAATAAGGGAAAAGGGGTTTGTGAATGGATTTTGAATATGCAACCCACAGTGTACTAATGGCCAGATAGAAGCCCTTAGAGAGAAAGCAGTAAGTTAGGTGTTTCATAGGTGGTATGGATCTATGATGTCATGGGATTACAATTTATCCAGCTTTTCTTGAAGTTAAAAACCCTTGCTGGTTCAAATAATTAATTTGCTGAGGAATTGGTTTGGTGGAGTATCTGGGCATCTTCTCTGAACAAAGGAATTCTCAAATCAGTTAATAGTGGAAACAACATGGGGGCAGTAGGAATCATATCCCATCATCTTAGGGAACAAACTTTCAAAGTCCTCAAGAAATCTCATGAAAACAGTTGATGAATTATATAATTTCTTTTCTTTTGGGTAAGGCTGAATTACCCCCTACTTGCCAACACATGCTGGAAATGTTTTATTGGCTTAATTTCGACTCCTATATGTATATGAAAGTAATAAAAGTGTATTTCTTTAAACATATTTCATAATTTAGAGTTTTCATAAATTCATGCTGGTTTTTCTTTCTAGTATACAATAAATCAGTCTATTGCATGTTGATCATATCTTCGTAAGAATACTGAAACATTTTAAGGAGGTAACTTAAGGTGGGAAAAAGTAGAGGAGATAAGGTAGAAACATCAAGCAGGTAGTTCCATTAATTGGAGGTCATCAAACTACAGCCCTTGTGTGACTTGCTTTCTGTTTTTATAAATAAAGTTTTATTGGAACACAGCCAGCTCATTTTTTTACATACTGTATGGCTGCTTTCATGTTACAGTGGCGTAGTGAGTAGTTGTGACAGAGACCGTATGGTCTGCAAAGTTGAAAATATTTACTGTTCAGCCCTTCACAGAAAATGTTTGCCAGTCCCTGCAGAATCAGTCATGGGCGATTCCATGATAGCCGAACACAGGGACTGGGTTCCACCTCCCCCAACCATGTGGAAATAAAATTTCAGGTAAAAATGAAATAAAGTAAAATATGTGGGTAACTTAGCAGATGTGAATTCAGAACTCCCAGACCAGAGGCATCAGGATGTTTATTATTATATCAGAACAACTGGTTCCATTTCTGTCTTTGGCTTCTGCCTGTCATGAGAGAGACTCTTGCCATATTGATGTTGGGTTCCAGCTCAGAGTCTGTATCCAGTGCACCAACGAGGGTCTCAAGTTTGCCCTTTGCTAGCCATTGAGCAAGCTACTCAAGCTCTTTGGAAACTTGTTATCCTTGTTTCTCAGTGAGAGGGTAAGACTGGCTGGGTGTGTGGTCCAACGTTAGGGTCGTAGAGCTTTTTTTCTTCATCAAAGTTGTTGAATTCAGTGATGAGAGAGAGAGATCCTATCTTATCAGAACAAGAAGATTCTCCATATTCCCAGTCTCGACCCTGAGTTCTTTTCCATTTGGTGCATGTGTCCGACAAATTAGACCTATACACTAAACATTTACAACTCTTTTTAAACATAAAAGATTATCTATTTCAAAGGGACAAAAGGTGAGGGCTAGCATCTGCAGAGAATGGAGATAGCAAATATTTATTGAACACATGTTATGTGTCAGACATGCTTCTAAATGCTTGATATGTATTAAATCTTATTTACTCTGCACAGAAATCCTGAATTAAGTACTGTCCTTAGCTCCATTTCACAGATGAGGACACTGAGGTGGCTCGCCTGACATCACACAGTCATGGCACATTTTAGCATCAGAGCCCACACTCTCGACCGCTCTACTTTCTACCTCCCAGTGGGTACAGCTGGTCTCCAGCTACACTGCAGTGTAGGGGAAAACAAGTCTGAGTGAGACACATTGTGGTTGCTAGGAATTAAGGACGCTTTTGAAAATTAATACAAGACTTCTTCTATTTACCCAAGACCTACTCTATGCCATTGAGATCATCCCCCTAGCCTCCTTTTTCTCAGCTTCTTCTCCTAAGTCAGATTTTAAAAAATGTAGGACAACAGTTGAGAAAATACAGGTTGGAAACTGGGTCATTCTTGTGAAATCATCTTTCTCTGCCAGTACCAATTTTGAATTCTTTCTCAGAATTAAAAAACAAACAAGCAAACAAACCATGTGGAGCAATCTGTGGCAGATGGTTGTTTCGGCTCTAGGTGAGTTTTGTCATTATACTCTGGGACAGAAAACCATTGCTTTGGAAAATCATCTGTTATTTTAGTGAACTGCCAGCTAGGAACTATTGTAGCTGTGATGCTTTGGGATGGGATTTTTTTTTTTTTCCTAGAGATTAGCACAGAAACCATCTCTGTTGGAATTCTGTAGGATTTTAGATGCCATGCCACTGAGGAGAAACCATAAGTCTAGCAGTTCAATGGGGTGGGAGAGGTGAGGTGGAATTAGGTTTGAGGTAGAAGTTAGCCCTCTTCTCAAGGTTTATCTTCCCCTGGAAAATATAGCAATAAACGGCTAAACCATGGTATTCATTACCAGCACAAGTCCCTAATTAATTTATTTTATGTTAATTAAGTTTATAATTATATAGTAAAACATTTACTTTCTCCCTTAAGAAATTGACTGAATCTTCTGAAGGGGCTTTGTGACTGTAATTTAGGTGCAATTAGGCAGTTAAATTTAGTTAGGGTTTGGTTCATTTAGCTGTTGCCAGAAGACGATAGATAGGAAGAAACTATGTCTCTGAAGCAACTCTGAGTCCAGAAGAACGTACTGACCGAGAGGCTCCTTCCTGCCCTCCAGGCAGCTCCTCCAGGTATCTAGGACAATCAGGATGTGGTTTCATACTTATCATTTATGTGTATTCCCCAGTTATGGAACTGCAGATTCCTATAGCCGTGATGGAGGTAAAAAATTTCTTTGTGGTTCTCAAATTGAAACTGAAGCTATAGAATGGTTCTTAGACATTTTCTACTGTGGCTGTGAAATCTCTGGGCCCTGGTCAGCCTTAGACTCAGAGTGGTATCACCAGCCATGGCCGCCATTTTGGCTGGAAAACATCTTGCCTGCCGGGAAAGGAGTGATCTGTTACATGGCCTCCTGTGTCTCTGAAAGCTATGGTCCAGCATCCCCAGGGGTCTAATGGAGAGGACCCCACTATTCTAGGCATGTGAAGATGGATTTTGTTTTTTAAGATTTTATTTATTTATTCATGAGAGACACAGAGAGAGGCAAAGACATAGGCAGAGGGAGAAACAAGCTCCCCATGGGGAGCCTGATGTGGGACTGGATCCCAGGATCCCAGGATCATGACCACTGCCAAAGGCAGATGCTCAACCACTGAGCCACCCAGGTGCCCCATGAAGATGGACTTTTTGAGCAAAATTTCTTCTGTGAGGTTTTACTTCATAGCTCATTACAAAGAGCATATTTAGGCCTATCATTGAAAATATAGTTGAAGGCAATGATCTGCGGTGGCTGCTGAGCTGTGTGCAAGGTTGGAGCTCACTGCTCAGGCCCATGAATGGAAATCTGGAAAGCACAAAGGCAGGATTATTCCAGTGAGTAGGGAGAGAGCATTTCAGCAACATCCCAGTAGTTGGGGTAGCAAGGGTTCATCTATTTTAAAGTCCCTTTGGTTTTTGAAGCATTTATTTCTTGGTGGTTAACAGAAGTCCTTGCTTTGCAAAGGGAACAGCAGCATTTTTTTGTCTAGGGTGCTAGCTGAATTATAGGAGATAATTTTCAAAAGACATGTGGTGTTCTGTCTTCGTGATGGCAGTTGGTTTTTTACTGTGTGATTGATGAATGAATGAAACATGTACCTAAGTCAAAGAAAATATGATCACTTAACCCCCTTCTACATTTATAAATGTTTTCATCTATAAAATGGAAGCACTAAGCTCCTTTTACTTCACAATGAGCAAATGATAGCCCCCTTCCCAAAAGAAGCATGTGAAATATGACTTACATATACTTGGAAAGGTATATGGAAACCAGAGTTTTGTAAATTGTCCTATATCTCTGGCTTGCGTTATTTGATAATATTTTTAAAAACGATGTCTCTTCATTTCTGGTTGGCACTTAGCTTTAATGTTCTTTGTCCCAGGTTCTGCCATAGCAGAGTAAAAAACCCAAACCAAAAAGAAACGAACAAAAACAAATCTCAGCACCACAGATTGGGGCATAACTTGCAATCAATAGAGTATGATTTCAATTGGGCTTTTAAAGGGGAAACATACCATATTCAAATCTAGAACATTTTGGCTTAGCACTCTATCATCTTGAACATATTTTTGGTAAATATTATATATTTGATAGAACCTAGAACTATCTTTAATGAGAAGGATCATTCCAACTGTAGTTTTTTATTCCAGTAGCATGGTTTGGAGATTCTACAACATGATACTTTGTCTAAATGTTGAGTCATAATTTGAGGAACAACCCCAAATTGAATTTGTACGTGGCACAGACAGTATTAGGTACTCATAATCCAGTCATCTCATTATGTTAGATTTATTTTGTGTGTATCCTAGTGTTGGGTAACTGAGATGCAGAGAAGTCCCCCTGACTTGGCCAGAGTTGCACAGCTCAGGAAGGAGCAGGGCCAAGATCCAAACTCAGGTCTGTCTGGCCTCAGGCTGCTTCTTGCTGTCTAACCAGCCAGCCAGCTTTCTTTCAGGCTTCACCATGGAAATGAACCCACTAGCACACAATTGTCAAGGAAGATAAACATGTGGGGCAACTGTACTTATTAAAATTCTAGTTCCAATGGTAGCTGGAAGTAAAGGTCCAGGATCTTGCATAGTTAAACAGTGGATGGTAAATGGCTGTGATTATGAAGAATGAAAAAAAAAAAAACTAATTTATAATCCAATCTTCCCTGCTATGCATGTGTAATTATACTGTGTCCTTTCATCTGTGTGACATTGAAAAATTTTTACTGCTTTCCTGTAAGGCAGTGCATTGGTCCATCACATGTGTTTGAATGCCTCTTGTGCTTGCATAGATGATGATTTCTGTTTTAAACTAAGAATGTGTGTAGAGTTACAAGGTAAATAGCCTTTGCCTTTTAATCACTTTGATTTAGCAAAGGACTTCCTGTAAATTTTGGAAAGCATTTCTTAAAATACTGTCAGATGTTTGGATACATTACATTTTCATTAAAAAAAAAAAAAAAAAAAAAGAGCCAACAACCAGAATACACTGTTGTCCCAGTGTCTTGGTTCTGGTTGATTCTTGGCATGGTTGCTCTAATTCTTAACCAAGCTGTTATATTTGGTATGCCATATACGCCATGCATACTTTATTTAAAAAGGAAAATAAACTGTGAAATCTGGTGTGTGTAAAAATGTACTCTCTTTAAAACTCAGAATTTTCTCCATGTAGAAATTGTACCCAAACCAAATGATTCTGAAGAGACTTGGGGTAGAAAGAATCTCTCTCGTCCTTCAGAAAGGGGTGTTGCCAGGTAAAGCCACTGAGGTCAGCACATGTCCAGCTTCTGTAAGAAGTTCTGAGGGTGTTAGTAAGGATAGTTGGATGGCATAACAGCATGGACTTGTTCCAAAATGAGCTCTTTGAGTAAATAAAAATGTCAGGAATGGCAGAGGCTTCTAGAATGCAGGGTTAACTTAGGTCAAGTCAGGGGTTCTGCTGGCTGCTTCAGGCTGATGCATTTAAGACTGTGACACGGGTTGATTCTGCACTTCTCCAGCTTCCTACTGAGAATAGAGTAAGCTCTCCATTTTACCGAGGCTGTTCCAAGTGGGTTTCATGCTACTTCTTGTAAGGGAGGTGCAGAGCCACCGCTGTGGCACCAAATCCTGAGGGTTCCAACTGACGAGGAGGCAATTTTGGATGGTGAATCCTGGTTTTGGTGGTGTGAATAGACTGATACTCTTTCAGACTGTTGAGCAGTTCTGGGATATTCCCTGAGAACCCTTGCTAGGGGGCAGGATTATCTTTGGTTAGGTATGCTCTTACAGGGTCCAATATGTGACTTTAAATTTGGTTTTACAAAGAAGTGTCAAGTAAGATCCCTGGTTAATGGCAGGATGAATCTTCTTTCAAACCCAACATTGCTCCTCTTGGAGCTCTTTGTTCTGGCAGGGTAACTGAGATGATGGAAGTTGTTCTGCCAATGGTGTACTAGGGAAAAGTTTGGGTGAAAAGCCTCCTTCCTGCTCCATAATATGTGTTTGTCTCTGAGTTTGTGCCTCCACTTCTCTGGAGACAAGACTGAGGCCAGATAAATATCTCTGAAGCTCTCTGTGTGGAGGAGCAGATCTGGCCTGGGCAGGACCTTGGGCAGTGGGAAGTAATGTTATTGCATGCGGGCAGGGGACAGGGAGGAGGAGGTGACGAGACAGCAACACACAGGAGAGAAGAGGCAACCATCTCAGAGCTGGGGAGTAACCACATAAGCCAGATTCCTTGCAAAGCAGGAGCTCTGGTCTCAGATCAGAACATGGACTTGGCACCTCCTCAGATGGCAGCCTACCTTCCAAGATGTCCATTACCAGACAGAACAAAGGCCTTCTGGATTTCCTGCTCTGGGGCAGGATTTGGTAACTCACCTGTATTGTAGTCACTTCCTGGGGATTATCAACCTCACCTCTCTTTGTTTTGCATTCTGGAAATACTTGGTGTTTAAGGTTTCATTATCTTGTGCCCTTGGTTCATTTAAACACAGATGAGATTTATAAGGTACCTCTGTTCAAGTGAAGATAATTTGTTTGATCTTCTCTCTGCTTAATTGGAACCATTAGTGGCTCTGACCTCCAGGCTTTGCAACACTAGGCAGAGACACTGCATATAAAAGGCCACCTGACTGTCGCTTTCTTAGCAAAGCATCCTAAATGTGAACAGTCTTCAGGCTTTGTTTCTGAAGTGCTACTTGGAGTGCCTAAATGGTGCTCCAGGACAGATTTTTTTTTAAAAAGATTATTTATTTGTTTATTCGGGAGAGACAGAGAGAGAGAAGCAGAGACATAGGCAGAGGGAGAAGCAGGCTCCCTGCGGGAAGCCCAATACAGGATTTGATCCCAGGACCCCAGGATCATGACATGAGCTGAAGGCAGCCGCTCAACCCTTGAGCCACCCAGGTGCCCCTCCAGGACAGATTTGATGATTGCTTGCTCTCCTCCTTTGTGGGTCAGCTTCACCTTGGACCTGCACCCTCAGTCCTGCTCTGTGACTCTCTGACCTCTCTTCGCACTCTCGAATAACTATGGCCACACCCTTTACATGCTTGAGGTCTCCCACATGCCTTGACAGCCAACTACTTTTGCTTGAAGTCCTTCTCCTCTTCCTGCTCCTCCTCTTTCCATCCCCCGATTTGGTTTCACCATTACCACCACCACCACCACCATCATCATCATCATCATCATCATCGGGCAGACTTTGGCTGACCCATGGCACTTATTTCCTCTTGCTTGTTTTATGCATAATTTATTTTTCTAGAAATGTATTTGTGGTCTACATGTCGTGGTTCCAGCCACACTTGAGCAGAGCCAAGCAACTTTCACTGTGTATGCTTGCATTTCTTGCAAGTTTCATGTCGTGAGGTTGGTTAAGTTATAGGTTTTAGGCCATTTGTATTTTATTTGGACATGGTAGGCTCTAGTACTCTGGGCATCATAGACTCAGAAGAATGGCTGGCTAGAGGATTTTGGCAAAAACAAATCTAGACACAAATCTGTATTAGCAGCAGTGAGCACATGGTCTTCTATGATGAGATTTATAATGCCATGCCCATGTGTACTGAATGTTTGAGTCATTGGCAAGCCTCTCTGGTCTGAGGATTGCGGAACAATGTCTTTAAGAAGATGTCATTTTATGTTACAAAGAGCTACCCTATAGATTTTGCAATAATATATACTTATTGAAGTGAGCCAGAAGGCTAGACACACCCCAAAGGAGAACAATAGATTGATTTGGGTTTCTCAGTGTGATTGTAGTGAAAGCCTTAATCTTAATGCACCTCAAACCACAAACTCAATCTTTTTTTTTTTAATTTTTCCTATTCTACTTGTAGCATTTTTAGGTGATTCCACAGATAGGAGCCACATCATCAATCTTTCTGGATCTGCTCCCATCCTATGTGAAGTCCCTGACATGGGAGCAGTTGAGCCCTTGGACACTTGTCATCAGGCTCTGCTGATCAGACCACATTCTCCTTAGAATCATTGAATTTTAATTGTGCAATAGCTTTGGCTTTCCTTACACATTCGAGCTTTGCCAAGAACTTTGTGTTTCCTGCTTTAACTTGCGGCTCATAAGTAAACTTCATTTTATAAAGTCAAACCAGAGCTTTAAAAGCCTCACTGACCATCCTCAGCTATTTATTTTTAGTCGTTCATCTTTAGCTAACAAATGGACAACAGTTTTCTTTGTCCAACGCCCACGGTGGTTTTGATCATCGCAAGTATTAGAATAAACTAAGTCTAGCACCTTTTCCCCAGGAGCTTAAAATGCTTCGGGAAGAATGCACTGGGTGTCCACGTGTCTAACTGTAACCTTCAATATACTTCTAAGCAAATACGTGATTTTTTGCAGGAAGCTTTGGAGTAAGTTGAGTAACCCAGTTACCAGTGAGAAACAGTAGATCCTACCTTGCATTGTACAATTCACTCTCTACCATTTTGGTTCTGTTACCAAGTACCTCAAAGTTCTTCAATACAGCTCAAAATTTAGACATCACTATTCTGAAACTCAAGATGCACTCAGCCCTTGGTATCATGCAAGGCATTGTTGGCACAGAAGATGGGTAGGCGTGTTCTCTCTGCCCTCCTGTGGCCTATAGTCTGGCATGTAGGGAAGTAGATAGAACAGAAGTACAAGTTTAAAATAAAAGTTTAAAAAGGTACAAAGGTAGGCTATGTGAATGAATGGGATAGAATGTCATAGAGGTTAAGAGGCTGGTCAAATAAATGCTCATAGAAATGGCTTTTGCCTGGATCGTCAAGAATGGTCAAGGCTTCTATAAGGAGAGCATGTTTGGTGGAAGGAGATCTTAGGGCAAGAGATGGCATGTGGACAAAGCACATCCCCAGGAAGGGAAAGAGGTGTCTGAAGGATGGTAATACAGCTTCTGGAATGAGCACAAAGAAGAAAGCCCCAGGACCTGGCTTATGTGTTGGCACATTTCCGCTATGGGTACACAGGTGATGCCTCTGTAAAAGATAGACTGGTGGCCAAGAGATTCTGAGTTTAGATTTCAGCTGCCTCACTCCATTCTTGGGTGACCTTGAACACATCACATTGCCCATGCGGGTTGAGTGAATCACCTATAAACTAGAAAAAGCAAATGACAAGGGATGGTTGGTGTAACAACCAATATATATTAAGTGCTCCACAAATGTTAAATCGGGACAATGGATGTTTAAGCCCCAGTGCTGAAATAAAGCGGGACTGCACCCAGCTCAAGTCTAAATTGTGATGGAAAGCTCTTCGCACCCACTGTGTTCTAAGCATCTAGTGTTAGGAGAACATAGGAGTTTATCCTTTGATATTACCTAGTGGACATTTTCCGGAAGGTTCAAGAAACATTTGCTCTGCTCTCCGATGAAGGTGAGCCGCTCTGCTGGTACCCTGGCCACCACCCGGTCTCCAGAGTGGCACCATGCCATGCGGTCACCCAAGTTGGCAGTTCGCTACTTGAATTCTCCAAATGAGATAGGATTTGCTTTTTTAGACAAACAGCTGTGTCTTTTTCCCGTTCCTTTCGCTTCTTTTCCACTCAGCAGTTTTCCTTTCTGCTGCAGATAAATTGCTGCTAATTTAAATGTACTGCAGATCCTTGCCATTTTATGGTTGATTGCTTCTGAGTTATAGGAGGGAAATGTGTGCACGCTTGAATGTAAATAAATCTAAATGGATCGGAAGCCAGTGGTAAAGAAAGCACAGTGCTTCACTGACCTTCACCTTCCCCACCCTGTCCATCCCTTTGAAGAGGTCAACGAGCAAATCCAAAATCAGCAAGCTGCAGAGACGGAGTTTCAAGACACATCCTGGGTTTCTCTCTGCTTTCGACCTTGCATCACATTTCTGACAGCACCTGCTTTATCCTGGTTCTTATTTAGATCAGCTAGTGCAAGCAGCAGCGGCAAAGTTTCCTCTCAAGTGTTTTTTCTGTTGTTGTTTTTTTGATAAAGGAGCCATTCTCACGATAACTACCATGCACCATCGGAATGCTGCAAATCCCTCAGAATGTCACATTGTCAAAATATCTATATTTCAGGCTCAGAAGCTAGACAGCTCGTTTGGCTGCTAAACCCTCAAGATGTTCAGCCATTTGTTGTGGTCTAAAAACTTTCCCCCTCACGAGGAGAAAATAATGATCTATTGTTTTATATCATTTTGGGGCCCCTTTCTTGAGCTTCTTGTAACCCGAGTGGGCCAAAGCCATGAGACCCTGGTAGCTAAATAGGGGTGCTGATCAACTTTTCCTGCCAACTCCTTAGAAATCTGAAGCACCGGATATATTTCCTGATACAAGTAGTCAAGTCTTGACATCAGACTGGTTTTTCAGTATCTGGTGGCCTATCTTTAGTGTGTCAGTCAACTGACTGTGAAGATCAGGTGTCTCAGAGAGGGGTCTGACCCACCTTCCTTGAGGTGGGAGGTGGCAGGAGTAGCAATGTGAATGCAGACACTACACGTGGCTTATCATTGCAACAGGCTGGCTTTCCCCCACAAGGAAGACATCGCGTGTGCTATTCTGGTGGCTTTACTCCCCTCATGGCATGGGTGTGTGGCCCTGAGGTAGGGTTTTTGGAGAAGGATGCATCACCAAGAGGCAAAGCAGAAGGACGTTGAAGAGGGGCATTTGACATCAGTTGAAGTAGGGGCGGGTGCAGTTGCAGCCTGAATGAATGGCGGTCCAAAGAGCTGCCATCTAGCAAAGCAAATTGTTTCCCAACTGTAACAACGAGCTTGGGTGGGCCTCAGGAGAGGAGAGTGGCAAATAGAAGCAAAGGAATTGTGGCTGGGGGCCTGCTGTAAACACTCTGACATGAGTAAACTTTAAAGAGTCCCTGTGCCATAAACCCTTTGGAAGGAAATAAAGCTCACTTTAACAGCTTAATCTGTTGTTATTCTTATTATTTTAAAATCCAGTGCTTTTCAAAATGGAATATTCAGAGAAAGTAGTATATTGAATCAACAGATCTTTTGATTTGGGGATGATGTCTTCTACTTATATCACCAAGTTCCTCCTGTGTTTATTGGCAAGCTTGAGACTCTTGTATTAATCTTGTTGTTTCAGTGGGAGGGAAATTGAGACCCACCCTCTTAGAACCTGAAGATGTTTGGTTAGTTCTAAGTGTCACAACGTGGCTCATGTTAGCCTGGAGTATGAACTTCTAGAAAGAGACCAAAGTCAGAAATGAAGGAGTCTTAATGGGCATCACTGTGTGCTTCCTGAATTCTCAGTGCTTTGTGGGTGATTAAATCCATGAGCAATGTTTGGCGTCGGTACCGAGTGCTTTTCCTGAGACTTGGAAGGGTGGGAGAGAAAAGAGCCATGGAAATTAAGTTCCATAGACTCTTTTAGTGTGGTTGTAAATGATGATACAGATTGGTGGTGGTAATTTCAGCTCTGGAGGCAGATGACACCAGCACTTGGCAGACCAGACACCAGGTTGAGGAAGATCCAGAGTCTGGAGGGTTGGGTTTCAAAGTGCCTTCTGAAGCTGAACCTGAAAACGTTTTGGGAGTTTCTAGCAAGACGTCATCTGTTTGGTCACTTGGGGACCTGATGGAGATTCATACAGAATTATATGTAATGAGTCTCCTCTGTTCTTGCTGGGTTTCCTAGTGAAGTTGGAGGGATCTTGGCCTCCCTTCAGTGACAGGGTAGCTACAGAGTATAAGCTCTCGGTCAGAATCTGAGCTCTGTCCCATGCTTGTCGGGCTTCAGCAAGCTGCTTTGCTCACAGGACCTCAGTTTTCTCACCAGCAAAGTGGACACAATAATAGAACCTACCTTATAGGGTTATTGTGAATGTAAAAGGACTAATTTAGACAAAGACCTTAGAAGAAAGCCTGGCACCAAGTGGATTAGCTGTTATTCATTGCACAAGTGACATACTCATCTTTCTCTGTCTGCAGCAGTGTTAAGTATTTGAGGTCAAGGAACTCCATTTTCTTTATTTTTGTGTCATCTACTGTAGTGTCTATTATTTAGTCACTGCTCAATTAATGTTTGCAGGATTAATTCATATTAAGTATTATATATGTTTTATATATTATGTACATAATATATACATATATTATATGTCATGTATTATATATGCAATATATATACATGCAAGATACCACATGTTGTATCATGTTATATAATAGATATTCCATCTATCTGTGTGCCTGTCATATATATATGGTACAACACTTAAATGAATTTAGGCAATGAATTATTTAATAATAGGATTCCTGAAAAAGAATCTAAATCTTTGTATGATCCAGTATTTCACAGTTAAAGCTAGCCAGTTCTTTGATCTGGTTGCTGAGTAATGAACCAGTTATTTTAGAAGTAATTTCACAAAATTAAGTGGGGAAGGAAAATCAGGATTTGGGTTAAGATTTGTTGTTGAGTTTTATTATTTTTCTCCTGTACATAAAAATTTTCCAGGGCTCATCTATATTGTACACAGATTTCTCCTCCTTAAATTAAGATGTTAACATCTGAGACTGTTGTGTGGAGCTGTGTGCAGAAATCCTTTGCATTTCTTTCTTGTATTTTCTGTGCCATGTAAAATCGGTTTTAAGTTTAAAACTAAGTGGCTTGATAATGAGATGCACATTTTTCTCCCAATTTCTGTTCTGTGATTATATATTCTTTTATGTTTTAAAGCATATTCCATGTTGTCTTGATTTTTTATTATTTATTATGTTCTTTTTAAAAGTGATTATACTTGTATGTTGATTTTCATTGATTTTTTTGTTTTGAGCATGACTTATGTTTTATTTTGTGTTTCTTTTAGGTTTTGTTTTGTTTCATAAGATCCCACTGGATGGGTAGCTGAAATAAAGAAAAAGACAGAGAAAGGGGCTGTGGTGCTTGTTGGTTGATGCTGCCTTGTAAGCTGGACTCTTGGGACGGGCATTGGCTTCTCCCAGGAGGTGCCGCTTAGTTGGGGTTTTCTGGCAGATGTGGGTGGTATTTGCAGGAGGTCCTGCATGAAGCCTGCGGCTGTTGTGAGCTGTGTTTGGGGCGCACTGCTGCTGCAGAGGCAGCTCGCAGGCAGCTAAGAAAATGCTCAAGAAAACATTTTAAATTCATGCTTCCCTCTTGTTCTTACAATTGCTCAAATACAAAATTGAAATGGGATTCCATTGGATTATGCTTCTCTTCTTAAAGGAGTGCTCCTTGACCATACTGGAAATGTATTGATTCTTATTGTTTCTGTTCATTAAAGGTGAACTGCAAAGTTACAAAAAAAAAAAAAAAAAAAAAAATCTAAGTTTAGGGACAGATACAAGAACACACTAAACAACCTAATCTCTATGTAACACATAGTTAGCAATGTTTTCTGTTGATGTTTAATGAAGACTGAATTTAGAAAGTCTCTCTTTTCCATCTGAAACACAGTGACTGAGAAAGTTAAGGGCATCACTGGGGGGACTTGGTGAGGCCATGGAGAGATTCTTTCCTTCCCTGGCAGTAAAGGTCCAGAGTCATGCAATCAATGCTAACGATTTTTCTAAAGTTTATTAGCCGTCAAAAAATAAAAGCAGCTCTGTGGTCGGGGGCTATAGATTTAGGTTAGGCGTAGTCAGTTTCAGAATAACTACAAGAGTGAAATAGACACATATGGTGCACATGTCCTTTTATTTGCCCCCTGCGATCCACCTGCTTTTTAGAAGTTTCCTAGTGAGAAGGCCGCAGTATCTCATGCTGTTCCCATGACAGAACTGCAGCTTTTCTACTCTGAAAAGGTCTGCGGGCAGAATGGCTGGCCTGCTGGGAGCAGGAGACCATATTCTAAGAAGGATAGTCCCCTACTACATACTACACTACTGCTGGTTTTCATGGGCAGGAAGGCTCTTCCTGACCCCAGCAGCATAGAGGTAATGAGTATGTGCTTTATCAGGCCCAGCCTCATTGGCGAGAGGGTAGCCTGGGAGCTACAGAATCCTGCATCCCTGCCTTAGTTCTGTCACAGACACCTGTTTCACTCACTCGGCCATCGCGGTGACCTTTGTATGCTTTGCTCAGCCTTTGCTAGGTTGGATCCCTGGCCTGCAGACAGGTTGGGCTGCCCTCGCCCCACCTCACCTCACCCCTTTCTTGTTAGGGGCACGGCAGAGCCAGGCCTGGAGCATTTCGCTTGAAAACAAGATCAGCCCTGGTGTTAAGGCATGCTCAGAGTGGCCACGGCTGGGTTGGAAACTTATTGACGTTTGAAAGAATTCTTTTTTGGGGGGAAATTGTTACTCAAGTTTTGCAGTTCAGCTTTAAGGATTTATAGATTTTTAACTAGTCCAACATGTTTGGAAACGTTGTTTTGCATCCCGTGTAACCAAGGCATTAATCTTAATAAACCAGGATCCATTTAGGCACCACTTGATAGAAAAGGATTACCCATGATGAATACTTTATACTGTATCTTTTACATTAGCCACTAAATATGTTATTGCTTGATACAGACATTTTACAGGGTCCTATGGATTACAGCATTTACCTTGGCTCCTCCGTACCCATGCCTCAGAGAGGGGCAGTTTCTCCCAAGCATACACAGGCTGCTTGTTCTCAAACGTTTTCTTTCCAAAGACACATTTGAGTGGGAGAGCAGCTGGCCCTTGGTGGGGGGTGGGGAGGGGGTCCGGAATATTCTCTGAATTCCCATTTTCTTGCTCACTGCTAAATGACAGTTCCTGTCACTACTTAGATTTTGATCTCTCCCAGAGTTGTTGATTTACAAAGAGGCCAGCTAATTGCAGAAATCTTGAACCCTGAAAGAAAGAGGAAATTCATGCTGAGAGCGGAGCAGAGGCTGTCAGTACACCAAGCATTCTTAAATATCGGCCATTCGGTACAAGTTTTTTTGTGGTTTTTTTTTTTTAAACCTTTTATATTTTATTCCATGGAACCAGAAAAAGGCAATGCATTGTTTAAGAACTATTTTATACATATCCCAGAGCCAAAAGGAAAAAAAAAAAAAAGAATATTTGTACTCAACAGCTAGAAGACTTGCAGGGTAGATTTTTGTTTTAAAACGGAGAGAAGTGGACAGATAAGGCAATTTAATATATCAAAGAGCAGTTGACATCTCCTAGGGAACGATGAAAACAGCAGGCTATTAGAAAATTATTTCATATGGTTCTTGTGTTCCTTGCTTTTCATTTTTCTTTAATCCCCAAAGACCACAGTCAGTGACATATTTTCTCATTTCTATCCTCTAGACCACCCTCTTTCATCCTTTGCTTTTTTATGTCCCTTACAAACAATCTTTTTACAGCTTCCTAATGACATGTATCATGTATTTTTTTTTTCAGCATTAGAAAAGGATAGGCAGCATTTTTGCTGAAATCAAGTCCATTGCCCCCCAACCAGGACCTGGCATTTCAGAGCCAGGCAGGTGCCCTTCGTCAAGGGCGTGTGCTGGGTGAGTGGACACCCACCCCTGCAGGCGGGCAGCCATCACCCAGCCTTGGCCAACTCCTGCCTCCCGGGAATGGGGCCCCAGTTTCCCAAATCTTCTGATTCTTTAAAAGAAACTTGAAACCTGGAATTTTTTTTTTTTTTTTATGTGAAATGTCCCTATTTTTAAAAAGTTGGCTCGGTTATTTTTAAAAACGTTATGTAGGCCAACAAAACATGTCTGTGGGTTGCCAGTTTGTTACTTTTGTCTTAAAGCAACATCATTGTTCTCTGTTTCCCTTTATCTTTCCTTCATAAACGCACTTCCTGGAATGGCCATGGAGAGCTTTCTTGCCATTGGGTTTGGCACCCTAGAGATCTGTGGCATGTCACTTACCTTTGGGGCACTCCTGTGACCTCCGTTACCTGGGGCCTTGGCCTCTGTCCCTGCCTGGGACTCTCCGATGGCACTGTTTTCCCTCCATCCCTGAGTGGCCCCACCTCTAAGTGGCCAGAGACAACCTAGCAAGTCCTTTCTCCTGTTTTGTCTGACGTGTCTGACTTTCACTAGTGTCCGTGTCGCCTGGCCTACTTGGGGTAGCCAGGTTCGATGGGAAAGCACACAGCCTGTCCAAGGGTCTTCATTGTACCTATGTGGCCACTGGTAAATGGAAAACAGGCTTGCCACCTCAAGAGGTGTGGGTCAGGCCCTGAGTCTTGAATGGGGTACCACTGAGACCCTCTGAGGCAGCTGAGACAGAGTAAGGAACGCCCACTGACGTCCCCGGAGCCACCGGTTTGAGGCCAGAAAAGATACCTCTCCTGACGGGAGAAAAGAATCCCCACATACTTTGGAGACAGTCAATTCCAGAGTTGTCACTTCTGGTCCCCCAGCCTGGGCCCATTTCATTTTTGACCTATTGAGTGTCCTTCTCCTCTGTGCCCTCTACTTTTGGAAAGAACACAGAGCACAGAGGGTATTGGCCTCTGCCTCCAACTTTTCCAGCAGTCCTGAAGGTCCCCCAGAGTAGTTAGGGCTCTAGGCTCTCCTTCAAATGGAGCAGAGGCCGTGACAGTTGGGCAGCCTGAGGAGCAGACAGCTCCAGGACAACAAGGCAAGAATTCAGCTCGCTGCCAGGTGCCGGAGCACACGTGATGATGCGCTCCTGCTTCATCTCTCCTCTATCTTTGCTCTTGATCTGCTTAAAATTCCCGACTTTTCTCTCTCTCTCTCTCTCTCTTTCTCTCTAGCCACCTAACCTGACTCCATGACAGACAGAGGGTTTGTTTCCATTTGCCTTTTTTGGTTGCTTTGCACATGCTTTTTTGTTGTTGTTCATCCAAAGTGGGGCCAAACAAGAATGGAGTGTGAACTACTGTCATGCACCGCGGAGCGGATGATGCACTCTTGCACTGTTCTCATACTTTCTGTCTAGAACTCCTCCCTGGCTTTCATCTATTCCCCTCACACAGCAGTAGATGCTTGTTTCATCTTGCCTTGTCCAGACCAGATGCAGAGGGACAGCCACTGGGAGACGGGGCTCCATCCAGCCATGAGGGCTGTGCCCTTCCTGTCAAGCCAAGGTCAGTGGGGTCCCCTGGGGTCCTGCAGACTGGACTCCAAGGAAACTGGGACAGAGACCGCCATTTCGTTAAGTGAATTCTGCTGTGTTCACACACCTGCAGTGCCCACAAGCAATGTCCGGTTTATTCAAGGGCACCTGGGAAGGTTAAGTACTCTCCCAGACAGGGCAAGAGTATAGTTTTCTGTGGGGTGCTGCCAGATGGAATTAAGTGAACAGAACTCCCAACCCAGAGAGTGACATGAAAACAGTTGTCACAGAAGGCAGCTTTCCACTCGGGTTAGTCCATTTCCTTGTTTCATCAGGGACAAGAGAACCTCCCGGCCATCTGATTCTGACGGTGAGCTCACTCTGGGTTTAATTCAGGCTAATATTGCAGTGGAGCCTTGGAATGGTCATTAGTGGACCACTCAAGATAGGTTGCTATTGGTTGTATCCAAAGTCTTAGTTTTCACGGAAAAGAAAATGTATGAGAGGCAAAGGAAGGAAGAGAGATTTTCTCCTTTATTTTTCTACTTATGAATGGAGCATAATCAAGTATAAAAGAGTAAGAGATTCTGTTCACAACGTGTAGGAATATCAAATCATCACGTTATATCCTTTAACTGTCTTACAAATTTATTTGCTAATTACACCTCAGTAAAGCTAGAAAGAAAGAAAAGGAAAAAAAAAAAAAACTAGCAAAAGATTCCAGAGAAAGACAAATCCTTGGGTTTCATTCACTTCCTGTTCAAATCCATTTGCTGTAATCCATAGGCAGTCTGTGAATCATAAGCATGCCCTGTTTTTCCCCATAATGTTCCAAGGTTTTAAAGTCATTTTTTCATGTTTCCTGTAAATAATGGATAATCATTTTTATTTTATTTTTAAGTGCTGTTTTAACAATGTGGATAGATCATAAATGTACTTGCTGAATTCATTCATTTTTTAACAAGCCAATAAAGTTTTATAATTCATCTCCATGTGTCTTGCATTCTGTGTAGGGCCTTGTATACCTCCCCTCCCTTCCTCAAACACATACCATCATCCCGTGTAGCATTGGCGGTGCTCAAGGTTAAAGGTGTCAGAGGGAAGAGTGTGAGAAACTTTATGGAGAGTTTTGGGGGAGTCCCAAACCCACTATAGATCCTGGAGTATATCTCTTCTCCCCCAAAAGGGACTTTTACAATTTCCATCAATGTGAAATACATTTATTGTTAACTGATTCTTGCATTGGATATGTTTTCATTGGCTAAAAAGCAATCCTAGAAAACAAACAAAAGTTTAAGGGAATTAAAAAAAAAAAAAAAAAACAACCAATAACCTACATTCTGTGGGAAAGTCCTTTGGTATTTTAAGAACTTGGAATGACCCAGGTCCTAGCAAGAGGGTACACTCAGTGCTCTGTTCCTCCATCCTAAGTGACTTTGTAGCCAAATAAACATGATGACTTGTGCTTTCATGGAAGAGAGACAGAGGAAGACAAGCAGGCATAGAGATAGGATGCCATCGAACTATGACCATTAACATGGTGTCCACACTTCACAGTCTTCTTGTCTCCATCCCCTAGGCTTGTCCTTTTTCATTTTTTCCTTTTAGAATAGGATCTAAGAGCAATCTCAGATTCATTTGAGCCTGCTTTCATCTTCATGGAACCATGAAAGGATTTTGCACCAAATTGGAGCCTAAGGACTGGAAAAACCAATCCAAAGGGGTCTGCTGTCTCATCAACCCAAGTATACTGACTTCTTCTAAGAGTCTGGTTGGTTCTGGTGACTTATACTTTTTCTAAATGCCCTCCTAAACAGGTTTCTTTGGCCATTTGGGGGTTGTGTAATAATTTGAGGTGGTGGGTACTGAACTCAGACTGTGCAGGCTGGAATCCCAGTTATATTTACAAGTTAATGACCTTGGGAAAGATATTTCATGGCTCCCTTCCTCATGAGATGACAATAATATTAATGGCACCTACCCACTGGGCTCTCATGAGAGTTTGATGAGACTGTGCATGTGGGGGGCACTTGGTGTTGCTAATAAAATACTTTGAAGGACTTGTGTATACACTCGTGCTTGAGAATTCCTCAGTAAATGCCCCAGAATCACAGACTCATTTTTACATATTGGCCATATGGTGATTGTGTGGGTGCAAATCATGGAGTCCAGTGGAAGGGAACTTCCCTCTCTGGGTCATTTTAGATGTGGCCCAGGCTGTGAAACTGTCTCAGGAGTTATAATGATTCCCCTCTTAGGTCCCTCACTCTGCCCAGGCAGTTCTTGCACATTGATTCTTTTCAGATTTGATATTGATAAAATGAGAGGGTAGAGTTTGTTTGGACCTATATTACAAAAGTTCAGTGAGTTTGAATGATACTCTATAGTTTGAGTATTCTGGAAGAAGAAGCATTGCAGGTCATATCCCGAATATGGTCTGCCTTCTTTTCTTCTCACTTTATTAATTATAAATTTTTGATCATTGGGAAGGGGTCTATATTATCATTAGCTTTTAAATCATCCATCTGAAAATCTTTGGCTATGAATAAAAATAAACGAATTGGCTGAGAGAGTGTGTGAAAGAAAAGACTTGTTTCAAGTTCCCTCAAGCCTTAGAAACAAGTATTTGCAGGCAATGAGCTACAAATAACTAGATTATTCTTTTCTACTTCCTGAGGTAGTTTCTCATAATAGCTGTAGTAGGCAATGCATGATTGGCCTTGCTGGAGCTACTTCATGTTTGAAAGTGATACAATTTCATTTCTTTTAAAAATATTTTGTCATTTGGGCTTTTTTCTTCTTAAATCATTTTAAGTAAGTGGTACTGAAGTCTTACCAGCACCTAATTTAAGACACTTTTGCTGTTGTTACCACCTTTTCTAACACATTGTAAAGTGAGACTGACTACAATATCTAAGTGGTAGTACTAGTTAACGGGGACTGGTTTCTCACTGTATGCCCAGCACTGTGTTAAGTGTCATGGATTAATTCACAATCCTCTCAAAATTAGCTAATGCTAATATTGCTCCTATTTTAAAGTTTAGGAAACTGAGGATCAGAGAGATTGAGAAACTTGGTCCAGGTGACCTAGCTAACTAGTGGTAACACCAGGATTTGAATTCTAGCAGGCTGGCTAGATAGCTGGAGATTAAAGCAGCTACCCCTTGGGATCCCTGGGTGGCGCAGCGGTTTGGCGCCTGCCTTTGGCCCAGGGCGCGATCCTGGAGACCCGGGATCGAATCCCACGTCAGGCTCCCGGTGCATGGAGCCTGCTTCTCCCTCTGCCTATGTCTCTGCCTCTCTCTCTCTCTGTGTGACTATCATAAATAAATAAAAAAAAAATTTAAAACAAAACAAAAAAAAAAAGCAGCTACCCTATACCAATGCTGAAGCAGGGCTGGGACTAGGGTGAGGCCAGTGAGGTATCTGGGGCATCCTCAGGGCCATGCCAGTGTCCGGTGATCACTCCTGCCAGCATGAGAGGTTGAGCAGAAATGATTGTTGTAAAAAAAACAGAACTGTAAGGTCAACCTTCATCACCAGGGAGGCACCTGACGCCCCAGGAAGCCTTGGATTATTTAAATGTGCCATTAATGAAGCCCTTGCAGCTCTTGACTTACAAGTATGTGGCACAGTAGTGAATTGGCATATGCTTTCTAAACATTACTTTGTGAAACACAGAAGTTACATCAAGTATGGGTTCCTTGCTGATTAGCTAATGACAACCCAGCACATGTTTGCTTTGTCCGTTGTAACTGAAGACAGATTTATTGGATCTGATTATTCTGAAGTGAATTTTCTCATGGCTCTCGAACCCAGGTCCTTCCAGCTTATTTGGAGCACTCTGATGAGTGACAGTGAGGGGTGGGGGTGGGAGTTAGAGAGTTTGTCTGAGGACACATCCTGCCACCTCCCTGTAGAGCATCCAGACATTGGAACAAGGTGGTGGAGAAGGTTCGAGGAACTTCTTGCCTCCAAAACCCAACAAGGGAGAGCAGCATCTGAGTAATGCAGTCACGTTTCACTTGGATCCCCAAATATCCTGTCTGGCAGTCAGTGACCAAAAGAGACTGCCAAGGGCATGCGCTGGTCTCCCAGTCATTTGGTCAAGTCCCATGTCACACAGCATAAGCCCCTGTAGCTAAGCTAATGAACAGGAAATTCTCCTCCTATCTCCTTTTTAAATATTGATTGGGTTTCCCAAGAGGAAAAGAAAAGGCTCTTCTGTGTTTATTTGACACCTTTTCATTTCTTTTTAATAATTCTCATCATACGATGTTTAGCCTGGCTGAATCGCTAAATAAAAATATAGGCCACAGCTTCTTGCTTAAAGGATTAGAATGCAGCTTCAGGTAAGTTCATGCAATTTTGATAAAGCCACTTGAGCCAGGGTGGGAAGTAGACTCACCAGCACTGCTTTACCTTTCAGGGGGTGTTCCTGGTTTTTATACGACCTAATATACCATGCACGAGGGTGCTTCAGGCTTTGTGAAGATGACTCCCTTGACAGATGTTCTCTCTGCACTTAGGCTCCTGGATTGGGGGGAGGCCAATTACCTCTCTATCACCCTCCTTCACAAAACACTGTTGAATGTTCTACTCCTGGGGTGGTAGTGTGCTGGCTCCTGGGGCTTTTTGACCATCGAGGTGGGTGGCAGGTATCAGATGGAGGAGGGGGTGGTGGGGATATGTCTGTCCCTTCCCACCAAGGAGGTTTACCCCTGCCAGGGCTCACCCCTGCACATGCATGGTCCTGAGGGCTGGGTTCCACCTTTTCTCCTCCTCTGTCTCTTTTCATGGAGGGGAAGGGCTTCCCAGTGCGGTTAGTCTCACTGTTTCTTCTTTGTTCCTTTAACCTGCCCATTCCTCTTGACAGCATCCCCACATCTCTTCATTTAGACCATTTGCGGTGAGTTCTTTTTCCTTGACACGACCCCAACTGAGACATATACTAAATTCCTCATTATCTTGTTTCATCTTACGTCAGGTCTATTCAAAACCTAGTAAATATTTATTGTGTCAATTATAGGTCAGGCCATGAGCCACGCCCTGGGGGATACCACAATAAGAGGAGCAGATGCCATCTTTGGCCTCATGGGCTGTGGGCTGTGGTCTGATGGTAATATCTATGACATTGATGCCCTGATGGTTCATACTTTATGCATAAGAAAACAAAGACTTAGAAAGTTAAGTAACTTGCCCAAAGTCACACAAATCAGATCCATCTGTCTATAAAATCCATGCTTCTGGCCCTGCTGCTCTGAGGCTCGTGCTTTTCCTTCGCCTCTTGGGGAACCCCATGGCTACAAATTCTGCAATGGCCATCAGACCTCTGCTCTTCGTTTTGGTAGCTCTGATTCTTCTTGACGCAGTATAAATGGGTGAAAAGTGTCTCCACCTTTGTTACCTATTTTCTCTTAAAAAAAAAAAATTCTTTTCTTTTTCTCTAGTTCTGTTTCCCAGGCCAAACCACACACAGAAATCTGCTTTGACCTCTCTTTAATTTTCACACATTAAAATTTTAAAATCAGTTGGGTGGAGTGTTTGCATAGGAGAGAGATTGTGTGTGTGTGTGTGTGTGTGTGTGTGTGTGTGTGTGTGTGTGAGAGAGAGAGAGAAAGAGAGAGAGAGAGAGAGAGAGAGAAAGAGGAAAAGACAGAAAGGAGGGACATAATTCTTCTTCTCTGTCCCTCTGTCTCTCTCTCACACACACAGAAAATTGAATACTTAAAACCCTGTTTGATTAAATAGGAATTTAATCCCAGTACATACACCATCTGTACCATTATTGCCTTCCCGATGCGCACCGTGCTGCAATGTTCCCAACCAGCTCCTTTTAAAAACTTTCCATATTGTATTTTTTGCTTTTTGTTTTTACTTCCTTATAAATAGCAAGAAGTTTCGCTGAGAAGAAATGATTACAAATCCCAAAAGGCTGGTGTTCCGTTCTGAGCTCCAAGATGTAAGGATTGAGTGGATTTCAAACTTGGCAAAATTTCTGACTTGGCAAATGCTTCCATCCTTATTTATGACAGCTTGGAAACTTCCATTTTCTAGGGCTTATAAACGATGCTGCTGATTTTGTCTCTCTTTTCTATTTTGCTGTGAATTATGAAATAACCAGCCTGAAGGTTTCCTTTTAACATTAACCCTCTTTGTAGAGTATGAGTGTGAGTGTGTGTGTGAGACTGTGTTCTTTCTTTTCTACATTATGAGGCGTGTTTTACATATCTCATATAGGCAGTGTTCTTCCCCTTTTCTGCCTTTCCACAAAGTGACAATCAAAGATGTTGAGGTTTAGGGTGTTGAGAGTGATAGCCTCGTGGTCTCCATTGTGGTCACCAAGGGCTTCCTGCCCAGCCATCCTCTCATCCCCAAATGGCAGTTTAACAGTTGGGATTCTGGAGCAGGACAGGTAACACAGACCTGTCTCTGAGAGTTTTTCCTAAAGGTGTAAACAGGTTGTGTTTCAAGGAAGCTCCATGCCCTTTTTGTTTAATGGGAAATTGTCAAAATAGAAGAAGAAAGAAAAAGACAAGAAAACTTATCTCCGCCTTCTTCTTCTTCCTCCCTCTCGTCCTGCTTTTTCTTTCTCTCTTTGTCTTAATTCCTTACTTGGTTCCTTAAAGCCTGCTCATTTTAAGTTCTCTTTGTAAGTACTTTCTTCTTCGGATTCATGTAACCACACAGAAGTTGAGAGCCTCGATCATTGGGTAGAGTCGACAGATTTTGCCGAATATAGGCAGTCGGAATTTTCAAATGCGGAACGCGTCCTCTGAGAAGCAGATGCCAAGATGGGGCTGAAGCTGCCAGGATTCTAATCAGGAGAAACTCTTGTGTGCGAGAAAATGGGGAAGGAGCTGGGGAAGGCAGTGAGAGCACCAAGCTGCAGGGCAAGTACACCTCCTGTGGGTGAGAGGGAGGCAGCCCAGGTCAAGCACTCTGGACTCCATCGCCCCTGTGGAAGGATGAGCAAGGCCGCAGGGGAGGCATGGAGCCACGCCAGCCATCAGAGGAGCTTCCTGGCTCCCAGGAGGGGGCTGCCTTGGTATTTTCTGCCACATCCAGGCATTGGTGCTGGCGTAGCCCACGGGGAGCATGGACCATGTGCAAGCGCGGAGATGGATTTCAGAACACGGATGGGTCTCAGGGTGTAGTGCGGTGCTTGGTCACTTATGCTACCTGAAGGTGAAGGTCTGCAAGCTGCCTTGGACGATAGGTGCTATCCTGTCTGACCTCCACCTAACCGATGTACTTGGTGGCTGTCGCTGGCCACCTCCCTGCAAAGCACACTGACCCACCTGACAGTGACCTGGGACGCTCCAGGGAACCTCTGCTCCCCTAAATGACTTACTACCAGTTACATCAGTTTAAAGGGCTTCAACTATAATCAACCGGTTAAAAAAAAAAAAAAGTAAGAAATACACGGACAGGGCAGGTCAACATTTTGAACTGTTTGGAAAGTCGTTTTTGAGCCGTTAGCCACCCTTTTATTTATGGCAACATGAAACAGCATCTGCAGCTAAGACCTGTTTTTGTTTTGCTTGCCTGCATGCTAAAACCACAAGTGATTTTATTTCATTTCCTTGGGTGTTCCCCATCAAATTTCCTGTCATGGCAGCTCTCATCATTGGTTCACCTTCTTTCAGGAAAGTGTTCATGGCAGCATCCATCTATCCCTTGCCAGGTCAGAGTACAGGGCTGGCAGTGGAACCAAGCCACATGTCTGCTTACACGTTTTTCAGGCCTGCTCTCCTGCAGTAAAATTGTTTTCAAGAAAAATGATGCCTTGTTCAGATTCAACAGATTTTACTGAGTGCTTTGCATGTGCTTCACCATAGGTTGGCAGCTCCCGTGGCCTCAGAGACCAGCGAGGCCATAGAGGAGTCGGTGGGCAGGTGGGCTGGTGGGCACTGGCTCATGCACTGGCAGGGCTGACACAGTTCTGTCGCTGTGTCAGAACACAGGCTCAGGGTGGCCACGTCTGATTGCCCAAGACAGGGGAGATCTGGATTTTATGTAAGATTTCCCAGTTTTTTTATGCTGGCAAGGCCCTTCACATTTTTTGAAGTCTCTGTGAGCCAAACTAAACAGGTCTTTTGCCAAACTTTGCCTTTTGTGACCTTTTTGCTGGATATTCTGCTCATCGCTTTTAAGCTATGGGTTCCTCCACAGCAGCCTTGAGCAGATACTGGTCTGTGGCCAGGCTTCTTGGAAGCAGACACAGATGAGGATTCATGGAGCCGGGATTTATTAAGGGCAAGCTCCAGAACACACTGGGGAGAGACTGGAAGAGGCAGGACTGGCAAGCGTGCTAAGTAGGAAGATGATTTCAGGCGTAGCCTCCTGGCAGGGGAACTCTGGAGTATAAGTTGCCCCCTAGAAACCTGGGAATTGGGTTTTCATATTCTTGCATCCACCAGTGAGTCATTGGATGAGGGTCAAAGCCAGCAGAAGTGGGCCCCAGTAGCTCAAGGACAGTCCTCCAGGAAGGAGACATGGTGCTGATGGCTGTAGGGGCAGCAGCAGAGCCCACAGAGCCCAGCACAGCCAACCTCTGGAGTGGTGTACTTACCCAAGTCCACAGGTAATAAGAACCACATGTCAAGGCAGAATTTGAATCCTGATCTTCTGACTCCAGTCAAGTCCACTGCTTACTGACACGCTTCCCGGATGCTGCTTGATGAGATCAGTGGGCAGAATTCAGATTACTTTAGGCCCTGACTGGTTGTGTGTTGGCCCTGGGCTCCTCACTCGTCTTTCCTCTAGGACTGCTTGGCTCCCCAGAGAAGGGCAGTCGGGCAGAGAGGAGCTAGGAAGGAGATCTGGAACCAGGAACATTCTAGACAGTTCTGCCTGGGCTCCCGAAGCCTGTGGCCACTCCCTGCTCTCAGTTCTCTTCTCTTCACTAAGTTTGCTGGTTGTGCATCTGAGATGCGGGCAGAGTTTGGGGTGCTCTGTACCATAATGCTGAGTTCTAGGCCCATGACTCATGGCTGTCCTGATGCTGGCGAGGTGGACTTCTCTGGGAAATAGGCCAGTGGCTTGTACATCACCCTGGACTTAAACCTAGAGAGCACAATTTCCTTTGGAGGGTTTAAACTATTCATGTGTTGAATTTAAATACCTTCTCAACTCCAGACCCCCCTGAGGGAAACCCATGAGGTAGGGAGAAGATGCAAAAGGTACAGCACCATCTGCTGATGGATATCCCCAGAGTCTGAGGGTCCCAGAGACGAGAAAAATCTTTTTTTTTTTTTAAACTGAATCCACCACATCTGCCCCCACAGCACTTGTCCTGCGTCCTGTGTCCTGTGCCATGGCTCATACCTTGTCCGTCCTTCCAAATCTCTGGGCTAGCCAGGACACTTCCTTGTCTTTACCTCTGAATACTGTCCTGAAGTCAAGTTACATCTTTCTCCCTGCTACCTTCCAAACCTGCCTGCTGTTTTCCAGGCCAACCCCCTCTACCTTCCTGTAGAGTCTCTGTATTCCAGAGGGGCACACTGGTTTCACTCTTCTCACCATCCTCGCCAGCTTTGTGAGTCCAAAATTTTGCTCCCAATATATAGACCTGAGATAGTCAGTCCTGGACTCACGTAGCCAAGTAGATCAAGTGCATGTCCTCAAAATGGGGTTTCAAACTCCAGAAAGTCTTCCTCCAGCCCATCTTTTCTACCATGCCTTCCCATCCACCACTACCTCTGTGCTTCCCCAGGCCACTGGCTGCACCTAGTTTGACCCTCTTCCTCCCACCACCTGGAGCATTCATGTGTCAGAGTCCTGTCACCTACTGATTGGGTGACCTTGGACTTGGCATTCCATTCTTCAAGTCCCAGATTCCTCCTCAGGGAAATGAGGGTGGTAGATATCTACCTTTCAGGGTGACTGGGAGAATTTAATGGGCCAAGTATGGCAAGTTGGCAGGACAGCCTGTGACGTGTTGTAGGTGCTCAATAAACAATAGCATTATGAAGATTGTCATTACTGTAGTCCCTTTCCAAAGCCCAACTGCACTCCTGCCTCCCCTCTAGAAGCTTCCCTAGAATGGTCCACGTGGAAGTGACACCATCCTTCCTATATTCCCATAATAGTGTTGGGCTGTGTTTGATCATCTAGTGAGGTGAGCCTGGGTCCCCTGTTGCTGCAGTAAATTAAATTGCCCAAAAAACTAAGGGCCATATACCATTCCTGTTTGAGGATTCCTGTGATTTTGAAGAAGGAAATGAAATATATATAGTTCTTAAGTGAGTTTACTTTTATTGCAATGTGATCATGTTTCTGGACAAAGCTCAGGCCTCAGGCTTGATCAGAAATAGAGGGACTCATGTTAGGATCCTGAATGCAGCCTAGTCCTCCCTGTGAACAGTACAGGCTAAGTTTTCTGGGGGCTTCAGTATGTCAACCTGGAATACTTTGATGTATTAGTGTCCCAAGGGCTGCTGTAACAAAATACAACAAATTTGGTGGCTTAAGACAACAGAAATTCATCTTTTCACAGTGTGGAGGCCAGAGTCAGAAATTGAAGTGTTGGCAGGAGAGTATGAGGGAAAACATGTTCCAGGCCTGTCTTAGCTCTCGATGGCTGCTGGCACTTCTTGGCATTGCTGGGCTTGTAGACAAGCCACTCCAGTCCCTGCCTGTCTTCACAGAGCCTTCTTTCCATGCTTCTGTTTCTCACCTCCTCTTAGAAGAATAATTATCATTGGATTTAGGGCCCACCCTACGTCTGGGATGTTCTCACCGTGAGATCCTTATTTACTTCTGCAAAGACTCTTTTGTTCCAAGTAAGATCCCCTTCACTGGTTCCAGGGGGTATAATTGGAAATCTCTTTTTTTTTTTGGAGGCCACTACTGAACCCACTACACTTGAGAATAGAATTTATTTGAGAGGTGGGTGGCATAACTTCTCACACACAGGGTGTAGGTGCCAAACCACCCAGCCCTTTTTGCCCATGCTGTGGATCTGGTTCTTATCCTCTCTAAGACTCAGTTTCCCTTTCTACAGAATAGGGATAATAACTTAGAACACACAGGTTGCGAGGATTAGTTAAGAATGTAGACATCTGCATAGAGTAGATTCATGATGGTGTTACTATCAATAGTGATTCCCACTGCTCATTCAGTCATTTAATAAAAACTTGAATCTCTGGCCATCAAGGTAAAGGAGATATACCGCACAGCTCTCGGTCATACCGGCACTGAGGAAAGGTTCAATGTTTGTTGAATGAATAAACAAGTAATCTGAAGCCATCACACATACTTGCTTTGTTCAAGCTCTGGAAGAGGCTTTGGCAAGGACTTTGATACAGCTTTCTGCCTGCAGGATGAATGGTGGTGCCAGACCTTTCAAGGAAGATCATTTTTTGGACTATTCTCTAATGTCCTCAGAGTATTACTGCATTGTCATTTTGCTTTGGTGGCCCATGTATGTGGCCATTAAAGTGGGTTTTATGGGGGAGTCCACATCAAAGGCAATGTGGTGTCTCACCTAAAGGAAAGCTAACAGCACAGAGCGAGGTGGAAAATTCAGATGCCTTTAGGGTCCAAGCAGGCAATAAATAGTCTGGGTAGGGGAGTCCCTTAGAGAGTATGTCCCTATTTAAAGAGAGTAACTGCTCCTCATTCATTAATTCAGCCAGGTAATCAATTCAGGATTCATTCATTCAACTCAGAAGGTGTTGAGCAGGCTCATCGTGCCCTGTGCTGTTCATGGTGCTGAGGACACGGGGTTGAACAAGCCAAACCCCTTGTCCTCCAGGAGGGAACCTCTTCTTCTCTGGGAACCCAGCTCCAGTTGCCCGTGGGAATCCAGGTCTATCACTGGGTCAGCATTTTAAAGAGAAGAAGCCAGAATGTTGCTTCTTAAATGTTGGCAAATACTGTACATTTTTAAAAGAACACCAGACAGGCCAGACAGAATTTATCTCTTGACTTAGGTTAGACTACAGGCTGCTCATTTTGTTTCTTTTTTTTTTTGAAGATTTATTAATTTATTCATAAGAGACACTGAGAGGGAGGCAGAGACACAAGCAGAGGGAGAAGCAGGCTCCCTGCAGAGAGCCCGATGAGGGACTTGATCCCAGGACCCCGAGATCACAACCTGAGCAGAGGGCAGACGCTCAACTACTGAGCCGCCCAGGTGTCCCCAGGCTGCTCATTTGTGACCCTTGGAGTGGAATATCTTGATATTTACCTTAAGAAGCATCTTTCCAGGGTCTGATTTTAAGCTAATTCTCATTTTTCCTGCCCTCATGGAAGTTGCTAATGATTACTGCATGTTGTTTACTTCTTCCCGGATGGAAAGATACTTTGGTTCTTCATCCTTGTATTTTTCAGGTGAGCTGGCTTCCGTCTATCAGCTTTTTTTTTTTTCTTTTTAATTCCATCTCCAGATCTTTGATTACTCTTTGTACTCTCTCAGGCTTCTGGAAAGGCTCTGAGCATGTCATCTGGCCCACAACCCTTCTCCTGGGGGTCAGAATCTAGCCCAAACTCTTAACCAAGCTGCTCATGGGTTAGTCTTGTTTTCAAACCTCCTTTTCTACTTGGCCATCCAATTTTCCCAGCCTTGCACTGACTCCCAACCTCAGGTGTGATAGTAATTTCTCTCAGAGGGACATGGGCTTAATAGATTTTTTTAATTAACATTTTGTAAAATTGGAGCTGTCATGCTTTATGGCAGACTGATACAAATGTCTATAATTACATTTTTGCCACTAAATCTTGGGAATAGTCTAGAAATGTTTGTTTTAACCCCTTCCTAAAAACGTTCTGATTTATAGGCAGGCCTCTTTACACATACCTCTAATGGGGCCCGGTTGTCATGACAACCCAGAACATCATTTGTCAAAAAGCTATAACTTCATTCTATGTTGAAGCTAAAAATTTATCTTTTAGGATTTATTTTTATGACAGGGAAATTTTTGTATTTCTATAGATCTGCTTCTTCCCCTAATTCCACTTGCAGTTAGGGAGATTCAGACTTCAGGTGAATATTTTCTAGAGAATAAGACAAATATCTTACCACCCTACCTTTCCAAATGAATTCTCCCATCCACTTCAAAGAGAACTCAAATGCACTCATTAGTACCCTCCCCAAAGTAGAATTCTCCCCCTTGTGTCCTCTACCTCAATATGATTTTTGTCTCTTTAAAAAAAGGAAATACATTTTTTTAAAATAAGATGACATTTTTTGGCTAATGAAGTTCAAAGAAAGAAGAGAAAGAACATGTCTGTCAGTCTCTTCTACATGCTAGAGAAGAGTGAGATATTTAGTTATTATATTTACTTGTGTGATGTGTGATCTGAGGACTGCAAACTCAGGGCCAGGAAGATATATCAGTGTCGTGGGCTCCTGGAGACATCACATAGTAACCCCCCCTCCAGAAGAAAGGGGGGCTTCTTTCCTTCTCTTGACACAATATGGACCATTCTGCAGGATTGTCTTTTTCATTTTTTATTTTTTTAAAGAGAAGCCAGAGATCAGTATTTTTATATGAAATTTCCTAATTTTTAAAATGCTGGCAGATCATGAGTGGTTTTTTTTTCATTTTTCTCTCTCTTTAAAAGAATATTTATTCATTTATTTGAGAAAGAGAAAGAGCGAGAGCACAAATGGGAGGGGCAGAGGGAGAGGGGGAGAATCCTCAAGTAGACTCCCTGCTGAGCTCAGCGGCTGATGAGGGGCTCCATCTCACCACCCTGAGATCATGATCCAAGCTGAAAACAAGAGTCGCTCAACTGACTGTGCCACCCAGGTGACCCTAGTTTTTTTTTCTTTTTAAACAATGTAAATAGGCAAGCACATCTGAGGGCAAGTTCACGCCACAGACAGGATTTCTGCCCCAGAATGGCTTTGTTTCCCATAAATCAAACAATTTGTAAACGAGTTTTGTTTTCAGGTCCTTCATGGGATCTGACTTGTTAAAACATTCCTTCTGTTGGCCTCACTAGAGGTGATGTTCACCCCTTTGCATGTTGGGTTGCTCTTGGGCTCTGGACCTGGTATAAGAGGAAGCTGTGATGGTAGCTACATCTCAAAGACCCACATACACATCTGTCTTCCAAGATAGATGGTGGGAGCCATCAGATACCTTCTGGGATTGTTCGTGGATTTATGAATCTCTCTTTTTGCCTTTGATGGATGGGATAGTTTAATCCTAGTCACTAGGACATGTATTTGTTTTTTGTATTCAGAATTCCTGGATGGTCACCTGTCTGTCCACAACAGATAGCAAGAAATTTTTTTTCTCACTGCATTTTAGAGTGTTTTGTTTCTCATCTATCAGAGGGGAAGACACTAGGAATTATTGGAAATATGTCATCAAAACATCTGGGGGCAGGGCTGCTCTAAGGTTGTCACTGCTCCAGAATAGGAGTGCTTTAGGGAACACTCATCCTACGGTAGACACTCATCACCAAGTCCTTGTGCAGTTAGATTTAAGACATTATGGGCTTCAGAGGCTCCTGGCTGGCTCAATCGGTTAAGTGTCTGCCTTTAGCTCAGGTCAGGATCTCAGGGTCCTAGGATCGAGCCCTGCATCAGGCTCTCTGCTCAATGGAGAGCCTGCTTCTCCCCCTCTCTCTGCCTGCCACTCTGCCTCCTTGTGTTTTCTCTCTCTCTCTCTGTCAAATAAATAAATAAAATCTTAAAACAAACAAACAAACAAACATTACGGGCTTCATGTGAAATTATGCCGAACGTGGAAACTCAGAGTGACTGGCAACAGCTGCTAGTTAAGAGACGCTTTATGCCCTTCAGACCCCGTTGTAATTTGGTCTTTTCCTGCTTTTTCCAGCTCTCCTCTGCTGCCTTCCACACCCACTGGGTTCAAGGCTCACTGAGAGTCCCTGCCCATCTCATTACCTTCATGCTCTTGTGTAGCATCCTATACCTGGAAGGTTAGACACCATCTCATCTCATTTATATCCAAGCAGGGCTTTATGGGGTCCTTATGGGTGTTTACACTTTAGAGATGTTGGTTAGATGTGTGGCAGATACAATCCCCAAATAAGTAGCTCTGAGAAGCTGGCACCAGATAGGGGCTCCTTGTTACATTCCTTTCTCCCTATCATGCTTTCTTGAGGAGCCTCAGGGGTTTGGGGGTTGTTTTATTTTTTTCAGCCTTCTTTGAGCTGTTCTTAGCCAACAAGAGAGAAAGAATGTGCTATAATTAAGGTAGAGTCTCCCGCAAATATGCGCATACTCTGTTTAATCTTTAAAGCTTTTCTCAGTATTAAAAGATAAAGTTTTTAAACAGTTATCCAGTGGTAATGAACTAATTCTGGTGCCCTTACTCTGTGTTTGCTTCTTTTCTGGAGAGATTTAACAAATTATACTAGTAACGTGTTTTAACAAATAAAGTACAAAGAAAGAAGTAAAAATTTCCTGTAATGCTGCCAACCCAGAAATATTTTACCTTTCTCCCAATACCTTTCTATGTGTATAATTGTTACATAGTTTAGATAATAGTGCATATAAATATTTTTATTTCCTGTTATAGGTACTAAACAGAATTGATCAAGATTTTTTTACAGAGTTAACATTTCTCATAAAATTAATCTTTTCATGGCATTGTAATATACCATTCTGTGAATAAACCATAATGTATTTAATCATCTCCTAGTATTGGACATTAAAACATTCCAATTTCATTATTGAAAATAACAGCATAATGGGCATTTTTGTCCATCTGTCTTTTTGTTCCTCTTACCACTAATTTCAGACATGACTTTTCTCATGAGGTGTTTTCTTGGGTTTTTAAAAAGATTTTATTTATTCATGAGAGACACAGAAAGAGAAGCAAAGACACAGGCAGAGGGAGAAGCAGGAGCCCTGCAGAGAGCCCCATGTGGGACTCGATCCCAAGACCCCAGGATCACACCATGAGCTGAAGGCACATGCGCAAACCACTGAGCCCTCTCATGAGGTTTTTAATATTTTTAAGAGCTTTATACGACAGTTTACTTTCTGAAATATTGGCTATTTTGCAGTTATACCAGAAATGTTTAAGAACGCCCATCTCTCAATACCCTTGTTAACAAGGAGTTTTGTTAATTTTTCTCCCTAATCTTGGCTTTAGTGTTTATATTATGTTTTTTTATATATATCAACCTGTGGTTGAGTGTGTGTGTGTGTGTGTGTGTGTGTTCACTGCCAGTAAGGAAGAACAATGTGTCTAGTCTCTGAGGGCTGTGGTATGTCGGAGGTTCCCCAAGAAAGGCACTTTCCATGTACCAGGCAAGACTTTAAGTGCTTTGGATATGCCAACTCCTGTAACCTTCTTAACACTCCTAAGAGGTAGGAGAGTAGTAGCAGATATGAATAATAGTAGATACAGTTATCACTCCCAGTTTTCAAGATGGAAGGTGAGGCCCAAGGAGATTTGGTGAGTTTCCTGAAGGCATAGAACTAAGAATTGTCACATCAGTTAGGGCCTTCTGTCTCCAGAGACTACACTCTTAACCATTCCTGGAGAGCTTCCTGCTACCAAAAGGGAGACAAGCCCTCAGTTACCTAGGCCAGGCAATGGATATGAGACAATGTGTGGTCAACACAGTTGCTCACAGGACAGAAGTAAACCTCACAGATTCTCACAGTTATCTTCTTTTTTTTTTTTTTTTTTCATGAATGAGAGAGTAGGTGCAGGTTCCAGACTCAAAGTAACATAAACTTCTGAGAAAGCAAGATATTTTAGCTCAACCATGAAAGTCTTTCGTAGTCTCAGAAAACAGAATTCGTACATTATTCTTCCAAGATTGAAATCGATCCCAAAAGATTCAGAAATTGCATTTGTTGCTATGTCCAGCAAACAATTGTTTTTAGAAATGCAAAGTTGTTCACATTTTTCTGTCATGCTGATCTTCAGAATATGAATTCAGTGACCTTGACACTCCTGCATTCTCTTGTTACCTCTGTTGTGCTCCCTGTAACTTAAAACAGTGGGTTTCATCGGTTCTTGGTTATAGGTTTCAGATGCTGTATTATGGATCCCACTTTAATTCAGTACATACGCTTTGGGCATCTACCCAATGACGCTGGGCATTTCAAAGGGATACGGAGACATGAGACATACCTTCAAGGGGTTTGTAATCTCACAGGGAATTTTAAGTTTACAAAACAAATACAACAAGGTAGAAGAAGATAGACACCATTAAAGAGTTTGTTTAATGAAGCATGGGGTTATAGTGATTTTTGCTTTGTGGAGATCAAGAGAAGGACTTATGGGGAAGCTGGCATTTCTGCCAGTCCTGAAGTATGGGTAAAATGTGTAAATGATGAAGGTGAGAGGGAGCCTGGGTGGACATGCCAGGAAGGGGGAGAAACAGAAGCAACCAAGGCCCACTGTGTCCTGTGATGAGCTACTGTTATAGAATGAGTTAGAAATATCATGTTATTATCCTAGCTCCCACTTCATTGAAGGATGCAGGGAATTGGCGCCAGTCCTTGGTTTTCTTGTTGGACCATAAGGTAATAATTAGTAACTGTTCCAGCCCCAGAATGAGGTGTATGCAGACCCCTCACCTCTCCACTCAGCCCTGCGAAGGCACAGCTGGGTGTAGGAGGACTCCAGTGGCAGCTAAACTGCTTGTCTCCAGTGGTGATATGCATCAGAACCAGCGTGTTCAAGTGCCTGCTCTTGCCCTGAGCCTCAAAAGTGGTGGCATTGGTTGGGGGGGGTGGGACAGGGATTTGCATGCTTAAAAAGCTCTCCACATTTTTTTTCCTTAAAGATTTTATTTATTTATTCATGAGAGACACAGAGAGAGAGGCAGAGACATAGGCAGAGAGAGAAGCAGTCTCCCCGCGGGGAGCCCGGTGCGGGACTCCATCCCAGGACCTTGGGATCACACCCTGAGCCAAAGGCAGATGCTCAACCACTGAGCCACCCAGAAGCCCTGCACATTAAAGTTCAGAGCCACTGTTCTAACTCCTGGGACCCACACTAGGCTCAGGAAACATGAGTATCTGGGGATGCAGTGCTGGGAATCAGGTGTTTCTAATGCGTAGCCAGGTAGGAGAACAACTGGGATCAGATAACCTTAGGAATTCAGTGCTTCACATTAAAAAAGAAAGAAAAAAGAGATGATCATGCCTGCAGATATTAAAGTGAACATCCAACCCATTTCTTACCCGTGGATTTCAGGGATATATATGCATTTGGGGCTCTAACAGTGACTTCCCCTGATAAACCAAATTAGGTAACCACTGAGTTTTTAGTGCAATTGTTCTCACCTGGGGAACTGTTAAAGCTCCACCTCCCTCGCCTGCCTCCCAGACCAATTAAGTAAAGCTGTCTGTGGGGCAGGACCTTGCCTTGATGTTTTTAAACCTCCCCCATGCCCCAGGAGATCCCAGTGCGCAGGGAGGGCCTAGAACACTCAGGTGAGGATGTGCATACAGGCATCTCCACAGCTTGGTTCCTTTGAGTTTCCCTTCCACTCAGGTGGCTTGCTGCATTGCCATGGCCAGTCCTGTCTGTGATGTTATACTGTCACCTCCCCATAATGCTAGCTTGGTTGGGAGAAGTTGACATTTTCTTATAGAACTTGAAAAAACATGGAAGGGGAACCTATCAAGAACCCATCAAGAATAATGTTGCCGGGGCACCTGGGTGACTCAGTTGGTTAAACATCTAACTCTTGATTTTGGCTCAGGTCATGATCTGAGAACACTGAGATCAAGCTCCTCATCGGGCTCCATGCTCAACAGGGAGCCTGCTTAAGGGTTTCTCTCCCTCTGCCCTTCCCCCTACTCATGCTCTTCCGCCACTCTATCTCTCTCAGAAATTAATTAATTAATTAATTAATCTTAAAAAAAAGAGCAATGTTGCCAGATTTAGTAAGTAAATACAAGATTCCCAGTGAAGTCTGAATTTCAGGTAAACACCAAATAAACATCTAAATTTTTTAGGTATAATTGTGTCCCATGCAATATTTGAGAAATGCTTACATAAAATATTATTTCTTGTTTATCTGAAATTCGAATTTCACTGGACATCCTGTATTTATCCTACTTATAAAGGAAGGAAGTAATCATCAAGTCCAAATAAATTTAAAGTGGCAGGTTTCTGGTTCTACAGTTACAGCCAATCTCCAGTCTTGCAGGTCCTGTGGACTCCAGAGTCCACCTCCCAGGATAATCATTCCCAAGCCCCAGAGGATTAGTAGTTCTTCACTGGGCCTCTGTTTACAAGGAGGAAACAACTTTATATCCAACCACATAAAGTTAACTCCAATATCATCTTTTCCCTTGATTATAAGGTCAATATTTAGCCTTGAGCACCTAGGAACCCTTTGGATTGTCCTACTCACTTTCCATTTCTGATTTGAGGGAAGTGTTTCATGTGGAGCCAATATAACAATTAGCCTCATCTTTCCTAGCTCATGTTATTAGCTCTGCCCACCTGCTGAGCCTTCTAGGACTCCAAGAGCCCATTAAGTACAGGGAACAAGAAGAATAACCATAAGATTCCATATACACTGTTACTTGTACTCATGGCCAGCTTCATGGGAGTGGACCAGTACCATCACACAGACCCTTTGTAGAAGGGCTTCATGCTCAGTTTAATGCTCTGCTGTCAACACTTTGAAATATTTGATTTATGAAAAGGGGCCTGCATTTCCTTTAGCACTGGCCACCGCAAATTATGTAACTGGTCGAGCTCATACAAAAGCACATACAAAAAATATAACAACAGCAGCCTTCTTGCTCAGACAGTAGTTTATATCTCCTGTAGAGGGTGTGGCCTTAGCCTTCTCTCCTGGGTAGGTGGCATTACTTTGGCAGAGAAAACCTAGAACAATGGCTTATGCATTCCTCTCTACTCTTCCAGGAGTGCTTGTCTTCAGCAAGAGTTCTCCAACTCACCTTAAAGAAACATAATTTCATACTTCCACCCATTTTAGCTGGGAGTTTGGATTAACCTCGTATCTTTTTAGGAGTAGATATCTTTTAGAGTCACATCTATAGCTGTCACCATCTGTCAATCAGAAACTATTGAGTACCCAGCCCTGAGAAAGGAGACCTTCCTTCACCTGCCCTATTGTCATTATCAGTCATCACAGTAGATGTGTTCAGTGTTCATCTCCGCCTGGCTCTGGACTGTGAGATGGAGCGTGCTCCGCTATATTCTGTCAGTGAAACTAGCCTGACTCTGAAAAGCAGCCATTGTTGCCTTTGGAACAGTGAGCTACTTCACATCAAAGAAGGGTGTGTCCATCAAGAGCTAGAACTTTGGGATTGTTTTTCTGGCATCCATCACTGGGAGGTTCAGACAGAGATAACAACAAACCTATGGAAATCGAAAGGTGGTGCATTAGGTTGGTAGAAAATCTCAGTTCTTCCCTTACTTCTTTATAATAATCAAGTCATAAAATCATACAAGGTCCTTATCCTCCATATCGGTGCTGAAAAGATATCCTTGTGGATAGTGGGAACACAAGGCTGACTTGGGGAAGCCAGCTGATGGGAAGTTATTTGTAAGTCATGTATGTGGAAGTACTTTGAAAAATATAATATGTGAAAGCAATGTAAATCATTGTTCTTATTTATGGTTTCTAGAGCCTGCTTGTGGCAGTTTTGGAATCTACCCCTGCAATGCCAGCAAACTGTAATCCAATAGAAAACTCAAAATAATTGACAAGACGCAACAGTTCCAGAAACATAAGGAGGCCCTCATGATTGAAGTGTGAGACAGGAATTAACTCTTTGTGCCTTGTCCCATCACATCTTAGGACCATCGTTGAGGAGAAATCTCGAAGAAACATAGTTCCGTAGCATTTGAGCAAACGCCATAGTTCTACTCTTTGCCAAAAATGTTTTGAATTAGCCTTATGGTGGAAGCAAAATTGTTAAAATGTGCTGACATATTTTGAACATTTTATTAATAGAACAACTACTTTTCAGATATTTAAGGCCAAACACTTGACTTGAGATAAGAAACCATCACTAGGTATACAGAAAGGCAAGTCAAAGACAGCTCTTCCAATGGTCTGCCCAGCCCATTTGCCCCACAGTTGGTTGGAAAATGGCAATGTTGATGTTTTCATCTGAGGGAAGTGGCCTGCAGGGAACTGAAATATTTTGGATCAAGGAGAATGCTCTTGGAGAGAATTCATTTGAGTAAAATGATTATCAAGAATCCACCTGGGACTGGGGATCATGTAAGTTACTGTAGGAGACAATGTGATGAGCAAGAAAAGTTAGGGCCTTCAAGCAGCTTGCCTTCCAATTGAGAAAACAATTGATCCCACTATTAGATCACACTAGAATGTTATGTGATTCTTTTCTAGCATAAACTAATATTATTACAAGTTATACAGAACCATGCTTTCTATCTCAAACCTCTGAAACCAGATGCTTTGGATCTGGGGACTCTTTGGATATTAGAAATGCAATATGGTTGCTGTAGTGAATGCTAATACCACCTTTAGTGGGGTCTGAGGGAACTCTTTGTAGTCACTTTCAGTGATATTTCTGCAGTGACACTGAAGATTGGGTACACTAACTGGAATAAATAAAGTCTCCAAAAACCTCACAGCAGTTCAGGTCAAGTTTTAGTACCAAATGAGGGAGAAGGAGAGAGAGAGTCACAGGCTGTCTCCATGCTTAGTGTGAATCCCAACACAAGCTTCCATCTTACGACCCTGAGATCATGACCTGAGCCAAAATCATTAGTCAGATGCTGAACCCACTGAGCCACCCAGGCGCCTTTGGAGGGAGGGCTTTTAGACAGAAAGATAAAACTTCAGAAAACTGTTTTGCACCCTAATTATAAAAAAATAACTCCATGCTACTGTGATAAGCTCAGAATGTGATGACGAAGGCTAAATCACAAAAGAAAATTTAGTTATCTTCATTTGGCTCCTGTGTTGACAAAGTTAAGTAACTTATCTTCTAAAAATTCGTAGACTAAGAATAAAAGAGTACTTCCTTTGTGTGATAAAGATGCTATGCTCATTTTTCCCAGTTTTATTGAGAAATAATTGACATATATCACTGGACAAGAATAAGGCACACAACATGGTGGTTTGATTTACATACATTGTATAGTGATGACTACACAAAGTTTAGCTAACATCCATCTTCTTTTGTAGATATAATAAAAAGAAAAGGAAAAACAGTTTCTCCTTGTAATGACAACTCTTAGGATCTGCTTTCTTAACAACTTTCCTGTGTATCATACAGTAGTGTTAGCTAAAGTCATCACACTGCACATTATGTCCCTAGTACTTATTTGTCTTATAACTGAAAGTTTGTACCTTGTGATCACTTCCCTTCAATTCCCACTCCCCCCACCTCTGGTAACCACAAATCTAATCTTTTTCTTGGAGTTTGGTGTTTTGTTTTGTTTTAAGATTCCACATGTAAGTGAGATCACACAATATTTGTATTTCTCTTTCTGACTGATGTCACTTCGTGTAATGCCTTCAGAGTCCATCCAATATTGTTGCAAATGGTAGGATTTCCTCTTTTTAAAAGAATGAATATTCCTCTGTGTGTGTGTGTGAGAGAGAGAGAGAGAGAGAGAGAGAGAGAGACAGCTTCTTTATCCATTCATTTATCGATGGATGCTTAGGTTGTTTCCGTGTCTTGGCTATTGTGGACCATGCTGCTATGAACAGGATAAAAGATGCTACATCTTATACCAATTGTCACCATCAGACTTATTGGTGAAATTTCAAAAGTTTTCTCATTAAAATCTGGAGTAATGAAAGAATGCATGCATTGAGTGGGACGCCTGCATGGCTCAGTCGGATGAGCGTCTGACTCTTGGTTTTGGCTCAGATAATGATCTCAGGGTCCTGGGATCAAGCCCCAGGTCAGGCTCTGTACTCAGTAGGGAGTCTGTTTGAGGATTCTCTCTCTCTCCCTCTGTTCTGCCCCCTGTTCATGCTTTCTTTCTCTCAGATAAATAGGTAAATCTTTTTTTAAAAAAAGAATGTGTACATTGTCACTATGATTTTATCGTATTGTGGAAGTTCTAGCTAATGGAAATAGACATGAAATGGATAGAAGAGATTTATCTTTAAAAAGTGAAAGATGTAAAAATTTTTAGATACTACCAGTGCCTAGAAAATGGTGGGGAACCAATTTATGAATGAGTAAATCTGAAGTTTCTCTCATCTGGCTGGTTACCAAAACAATTATTTAGTAGCTTACTCATATGGTAGCAATAATGTCAGACAGTATAATGGTTAAAAAAAGAAAAATCATTCAGATATGAAAACAGTGACAGCAGCAACTCTGGCGTATCCAGAAGAAAACAGACAGAGATGAGAAGGAAGTTACGTGCACAAAGTTGGCACTGCCCATATAGTTATTTTAACAGTTAAAAAAAAAAAGGAACACACAATAACAACAACAACAAAAAACCCTAAAGATGCAATAACATCAGAATGATTAGCTGAATGATGGCAAAATTCTGAAGGTAGTAAAATAAAGTATGTGCTCACATCGTAATGTTAAAGAAAAAGTTTAGAATATTAAACTATACTCGGTAAGTATTCTATAGGCATCATGATTTCAAAACTTGTTTTTTACATAAAAAATAAGATAAAAGCATCAGAATGTTAATGGGATGGGATGTTGGACTACAGGTGGTTTTAATTTTCTTTTTTTATACTTTCTACATTTTTCAAATGTTCTAAGAAAAAACCAAGTGTGTGTTTTATCACACAAAAACTTTTTCGAAAGCTTTTGAGGGGGATGCCTGGGTGGCTCAGCGGTTGAGCATCTGCTTTTGGTGCAGTGAGTGATCCCAGTTCAGGGATCCATGGAGTCCTACATCAGGCTCCCTAAGGGGAGCCTGCTTCTCCCTCTGCCTATGTCTTTGCCTCTTTCTGTGTTTTTCATGAATAAATAAATAAAATCTTTTAAAAAAGAAAACTTTTGAGGAAAAAACCTTGACATCAGAGGAATGAACTTACCTAGTATTACTTTTCTCCCATAGTGTATACTATTTTGTGAACTTTCATTGAGACTATATTAAGTAAAACAAGTACTGGCCTATTTACTCAAAACAGCCCTCATCTTTAAAATATAGATAAAAGACAGCAACTGTTTACCTTCTGCTTTGTTAATGAAAAACGATTGAAATTTTGCACAGAAGTTTTCATTTTTTTTTTTTTCATAATGTTTTGCTATAAGACTTGAATTCCATTTCTGGAACACAGGAAACGCCAAGATACTCAAGAAGACGCTGGAAGGTGAAACATTCATTTCATTAACTCTTTGAAAAATAAATTACCTCACTTCCTTTATTACTGTAGCAATTAACCCACATTCATACTGATTCTGACCAGTGTTATGTATTATTTATTACCCTCCATTTGTGGTTGGGTGGTCTACCTAATGGGTATCTCTGGCAGATGATTTTGGGGGGTGAAACGTTGGGACAGCGCTCTTCTGCTCTCCTAATGACTTCGCACCAGAAGAGTCAAAATATACTTTTTAAAAACCTAAAATAACAGCGCCCACAGGTGAGCACAGATTTGAAGCCGGGCTTTTCACTGGCTTCCTATTCCTTTTGATAAACTTGCACCATAGCCTGATTTTCACGAGACACCCCGCCCCCTTCATTTTTGGCGCAAAGCTGGGCACCTCATAGTTGTTTACGGAATGTCAGTGGACTGAGCAGGAGCGAGATGAAGCCCTGGATTTCAGACCCCCGGATCCGCGACCCCCCCCCCCCCCCCCCACTCAGGAGATGCCCCAGGCGGGGTCCAGCACGTTTTGACCTTCACCCGGAGGCGCACACCCCTGGGGCCTGGGGCGGCTCAGGCTCCACCGAGCTCCGAGCTCCGGAGCAGGGCAGCCTGCGTCCGTCCGGCCAACACCAAGTGTTTAGGGGGCGCAGCCCCGGCCTCCCTCGGCCCTCCCCTCTTTCCCGCTGCGGCGCCGCCGATTCCACGGCGAGTTCTGCTGCCTCCCGCCGGACCCCGACCCCGAGCAGGGCAGGGGAGGCTGGTGTTGGAGGCTGCCAGCCCGTCAAGTGTGTCTGCAAAAGGCAGACAAATTGCTGCTCTTTATTAGAGGTATGGATGAAGGACTTCGGGAAGCCCCGAAACCACAGGGTGCCGGGTTTCTTGGTTACTTTTTCTCAAGCTCCACTTTCAGAAATAGGATGTGATTAAGTGGTGTGTTTTGCTGCCAACGTCTCCCCCTTCCCTGGCTCCCTCTCCCCCTCGCTCCCTCCCTCGGCTCCTTCTTAAAGACCTTGGGAGGAAAATGAGATCTCTTTCTTGCCCAGTCTCACCAATTAGGAAAAATACTCAGCCCGTTCTTACTGAGCTTGGTCTTTTGTGAGAAGCGCACCCTCTGTCCTGCTACGGTCGTGCTCCCAATGGACATCCCCTTGACCTTGGCATGGCCACCCTCTCCCTGATCTCAACAATCTCTCTCTCCGATCTTCTTTCCAGCTCACTGTCTGCTACTTCTGCTAGCTGGATGCCAGCCAACAGACTTTTGACCTTCCTGGACCCTAAACATCAACCCTACTTTTTTTTTTTTTCCTTTTACCCCCCTCACTCTAACTTGAATTCCATGGTCACTGACTGGCTGTCATCATGCCCATGTACATAGTCAGAGTGTCTTTGCCTCTTTCTTGGCAAAAACACCCCCTGGGTTCACTCCAGTGCCCTGCAGCCCAGCATGGCAAAGAACCCCCTCTGCAGGGCTATGCCCCAGCCCCTCTCTCCTTCCCTTCCTTTCTCCACCTCCCTCCACCGTTTTCTTCCCCTAACTCACTCTTAGCTCCCGCCTTGCTTCTCATTGCCCTGAGGAAATCAAACCCAGGCATCAGAAGAGAAGCTGAAGGCGCCCCCACCTAATGTCCCCCTGTCTGTTTGCATTGTCATGACTTCACACAGTTTCTCCCCAGGACAGCTCTCTCAGTCCTGCCCCCTTTTACCTGATGAAGGACATTGCCCTGGCAATTGTCCCCTCTCTCCCTGCAGCATCACATCTCCTCTACTAGATCATTTCCGTCAGCTTACATATATACTGTCATTTTGGGGTGCCTGGGTAACTCAGTCAGTTAAGGGTCTAATTCTTGCTTTGGGCTCAGGTTGTGATCTCCTGGGTCATGAGATAGAGCCCCACGTTGGGCTCCATGCGCAGTGGGGAGTCTGCCTGGAATTCTCCCTGTCCTTTCCTGCCTTCCCCCAGCTCATGCTCTCTCAAAATAAGTAAATAAATAAATCTTAAAAAAAATATAGACTGTCATTTCCCACATCTGAAAAAAAAAAAAAAAACTCCTCTTGACCTCATGACCCCTTTGCTCCCACTGACTGACCCTTCTCCTTCCCTCCTGCAGGGAACTCCTGGAAAGAGCTGTCTCCCTTTCTCTAATCCCGCTTTCTCTGGAATCCCACTGTCAAATCCCCTTGACACTCTAAGTTCTTACCCTGCTTGAACCTTTAGTAGCACCCGGCACAGCTTCTGTCTTCTTCAGACGTTTTCTGCCCTTGACTTACAGGATGTCCTGTTCTCCCCCTTTCCTCCTACCTCAGAGGTGGCTTTTTCCTTCTCCCCATCGCTGACCCCCTCAGAGCTTAGTATCTGAGCTGATCTCCTCTCTAGCAGCACACCTCCATTTGGGGATTTTTATCTAGTCTTAAGGCTTTGACTCCATCAGAATGCTGGCTTTGCCTAAATATGATTTCTGGTAGAGACCTCCTTTCTGAACTTCAGTTTTATACATCCAACCATCTTCTCAGGAGCTCCATTTGGAGCCTATTTGACATCTTACAATTAGCACGTCCCATACAGAGCCCCACGCCTTCCCCCGGGACATGATCCTCCCAGCATCTAACTCATCTCAATAAACCTGTGAGACCTCATGACTCCTCTCTTCACTCATATCCCTTGCCCAACTCCTTATCAGCTCCGCCTTCAAAATATATCTAGAATCCCACTGCTTGGTTCCCCATCCCCTGCTGCTCACCTGGCCCAAGCCCTCTTGATCTCCCTCCCAGATTGCTACCCTGGGTACACTCTCTGCTCACAGCCTTCGTACTTGTGGTTCTCTTTCTCTTTCTGGAATGCTCTTCTCATTTCCTCAAACATCACCTCTGGGAGGCTTCCTGTGACTGTTCATCAACTTGCAGTCCTTGCTTTCATTTGATTGGCCCTGTCCCCTTGCTGACTTTCTTCTTTTCAAAGCCCTAGTCACTAGCAGACATGCTACATATTTCCTTAATGTTGCTGTTGGTCATCTGTCTCCTCCACAGAATGTAAGCTGCATCGATGACAAGAATCATCGTCCATCCTGTTCGCTTTTCTTAATATAATTCATTATAATAAATGCTTGTTGAATAAATGAGTGAAAGAATGACTGTCCAGGTTGAATCTGGGGGTAACAAAGTTTGGGGCTATCTGATGGGAAGCATTCCACTGAAAGTGAAAATCTTAGTGGCCCAGATTTTTCTACATGTGCAGATGTGTTATTTCCTATAGACCAAACATGGAAACCAGGCAGAATTATTTATCGTTTTGCTTAGAAATTTGATGACACAATGAAATCTGGAATCCCTCCTAACCCCCTATTTTCATTTCCAGCCACTCTTGTCTGCCATGATACCTCTTACACACAGGAAAGGACTGAGCAATCTTAGTCTGGGTGTTGAGCATACCTGGGGATTGCAACATGTTCCATGTGAAGAGACCCTTGATCTCTTCAATCAATAGCCTCTAAGCCCATCACCTTCCTGATTCAAGTGTTGCCTTTCTGCAAATCATTCTCTCCATGACTGCCAGGGTTATCTTCATAAAACATATGTTTACATTATCAGGCAATAAACACTATATCTAAGGCATCATGTATGGAATGCCATCCATGTTCTGGACAACACAATAAAATCAACTATGAACCCCAAAGAAGACCTGTGACCCAAGTTGTTGATCTACCTCAGGAGTTGACCTCTAGTCCAGGACCATTGGTAAATGACCAAGCGCCTGGGGTTGGAGCTCTGGCTTTCGCTCTTCTTCTTCTTGTCATCCACCCACAATGCTGCTTCTCTGGCTCACTGTGGGTCATCAGGAGGTAACCTACTTTCATGGGAACCTCTTCTCTTGAAAGATGAGATGTTTCTGCTTTCCCAGGGCCCCTGATTTCAGTGAACATTGGGGTTCAACTCTCTATGTGAGAGTTGGAATCGCACTTTGTCCATGGTCCTGGCATCATCACCACCTGGTAGCACTGATTAGAACCTTCTGTTCTTTTAGGTTAAATTGGGGGTGGAGGGTAGGCCTCATTGAACTTCTAGGAGAACAAATGGATGGCTGAGTTCTAGACCCATTGCTAGGGCCAATACAATGGTTATGAGATCTTAGACCACCAACACCCAATTTTCCAGAAGTTTATGAAAGACGGTGAGTATCAGGGAAAGGAGAGGCACAAGAGAGGGGATGTACTTGGATGACCCTCTGCTTATGTCTGTGATCCAGGCTTTCTGACTAATTCTTGACTACATGTTTATGTTGCTTCATTTCCGTCTGTGTGACCTAAAGATTTTTTATTCCTCTGTGCCTGAGGGATGGGGATCATACCTACTTGATGCTGTAATGGTGACAATCAAGTAAGATGCCGGGTCATGCATAGGAAGAATGCAGTAAATGCTAGCCTTTCCCATAATACTGCACACAGTAGGTTTTCAATCTAAACATTTTTTATTTTTTAAAAATATTTTAATTATTTACTTGAAAGAGAGAGAGAGTAAGCATGAGCATTTGGGGGAGAGGGGCAGAGGGAGAATCAGACTCCCCCAGGGACAGGGATCCTGTTGTAGGTCTGGATCCCAAGACCTTAGAATCATGACTTGGGCCAAATGCAGACGCTTAACTGACTGAGCCACCGAGGTACCCCAATCTAAACATTTTTAGTTGATGGATGGATTCTCTGGCTCAATAATAGTCAAGCAGCATTGTACCTGGAGTATTCAGGAAGGCTTGGGAAGTAGATAAGGCATGTGTCCCATACACCGCATCTCTCTGATTGCCTCCCTGCCCAGTGCAGGATTCCACCAGCCACCAGGAGGTCTCCTAAACTTCTGACCTTTCTTATTGCTCATAGTCCTTCACATAGAGGCATCTATCTATTGTCCTTCACTGTTTGGGGCTCTACAGATGGGTAGATTTTTGAAGACTAAGAGCTCGAGCTCAGAGGCATGGATCACTAATGGTATGCCATATGTAGCGTGACCCTGCCCTGAGCTGAGCAATTCTATGGGGCACTATCAGGGTGCAGTGTGATGCCTCAGCCCTGCCAGGGTCTGTTGCCAGAGATGGAGGCTTTAAGCCAGCCTCTACATAGGAATAAACCCTTGGAAGATGAGAAGTTTCTGCTCTAAGAATTTATCATCTAATTGAGGACAAAAATCAGTGATAAGACCATTACAATACATGGGTATCATCAAGATTTTATGCAAAAAAATTTATGTGAGCAGAGAGGAGAAACTGTAGTCCAATCTGAAGTGCTAGGTAGGTATCCTGGAGGAGGTGACTCTTGAGCAGCAAAAGATAGATAGGAGAAACTGGGAAAGAGATAGACATTAGCAGGGACATGGAGTCAAGATGCAGAGGCAAGACAGCCCAGTGTGAGCATGGAGCTATCACTATTCACAAAAAAGCAATGGGCTCTGTGTTTATAGACATAGCACAAACTCCTCCCATGTTCAGACCAAGCCAAAGAATTTTTGTGAAGGGGATAAAATAAAGGAGTAGACAACAGACCCCCTAATATCTTCGATCATTACATTTCCCAACCTTTCTGAGTAACTTGCTTAAGTCCTCCACCTCTCTCTGCCTGTGCTACAGACACCTGACATTTCCAGAGGGGAACTGGGAAAAACTGTTAGCAGTTGTAAAATGTTGCAGAATACAAAAGGATGCTTGTTATTTTTTGTGTGTGCCCATTACCCAAAGGGAAGCCTTCCCAAAGATGGTTCTTATAATTTCTTGGGTTGAAAAAAGCCAAGGAGGAACAGTAACTGCTAACAAAGGAAGGGATGCCTCTTTTCATACAATTTTCAACCCAATCTAGACTTTATTCTTGCTAACGTCCAATTCTGAGAATGCTTGATGATGCAGAACCAACCTTCCAGCTCAAGGCTTCTTAGTTAACAGTCATTCAGTTGGTTGGATTAACAGGTCAGCCCACCACGCACACTTACTCTTTGAAAGTACATTTTCTCATATCATAATAATTTCGGAAATGATCTGATAAATTGGCTCTCGTGGACAAGACTTTCATCTTCCCTCCAGTCTGACCGATAGAATGCAGTTTTTCCAAGCAAAAGCCATATTTCTAAATCATTTAAAAAGAAAGGAGTAGAAATTTACTTTAAAATGAACACTTTTTTTTTCTTTTACAGTCTGTTCGTTCTTCATGCTTCTTTATTTTCCCCACCAGCATCTTTCACTTTCATGTTTAAGGAAGGAGTCTTCTCCTGTCTGAGTCTTTATAACGTGGAGGCTGACAAGCGGTTATAAAGAGTGGGTTTAGATGATATATATTAAAAATGATAAATCATTTTCCAGCCTTCCATAACATTTTATTTTCTCTGGATCCTTATGTCTTTCTGACTCATGTACCTGGGCTGATTAATGCCCTATCTCCCCTGTTACACTTTAATCCGGGGCCCGTGTTTCCTTCGCCTGCCAGTAGTGATAGCCAATAAATTAATCATGCAGCCACACACCCCTTGCCATGCAGGCTGCTGCCAGCATAAAACTGCCCATCACAAAGCAGGCAATTCTGAGCCTCTATTTAGCTGGTACCCTCAAGACTTACATCGTTCGGCAATTGGAGCTGCAAATGCTCGTTTCTTCGCAGGCATGGGCTGGGAAAATGAGAGAAGGCTAATTAATGCATTCAAGGGATCCTACTGAATCAGCAAGCCCCTTAAAGGCACAACAGACACAAACAGGCAGCTGCAGCCTTTTGGGATTCAAAACACCAACAAAAGAGCTAGTTAAATATTTGAATAGCTAAAGTATATGTCTATTAATGCCCATGCAAATTGCTAACATAGGCTGTCCTCCCATCTCCAGAGGAGTCAAAGTCATTGAAATCCCAAAGCCTTTCATCATGTCAAACAGGCCATTGAAGAGCAGGACATTTACATCTCTGGAACAGGTCCGTCCAAACTTAGCTTAGGGCAGTACCACTTGGGTGCATGAAAGAACAGAGGGCACCCATTCACTCTGGCCTCTGGTGATGCAGGTCTGACTTGCTGACAGTTAAGACCACTATTGGCCCGTCCCTGTATTAGTTTGGTGGGTTATGGTTGTAAATGTCTTCAGCAATAAATACCAAGCTCTGGATCTGGCTTGATCTGAGGCCCAAACTCTGTGAGCAGGATCCACCTTTTAGCTCTCTTGCCTTGGATTGGCTCTATTTGGAAAAAACCTTTCTCTTATGGTTACAGCAAAGATGACTCCTTCTATCCACTCCTGATGCTACATTCCTCCAGGACGCCCATTCAGCAGGAAAAACACATCTCTTGCATCAACTGTACACGCATCTTAGGTTTGGTCTTGATCAGACTGCCTGCCAGTTCTCCCTCTCAGTGGGCTGGAAGTAGAACTGCTGATTTTTTTTTATGTTTGAGACATTGGTTCCATCTTGAATCACACTAGTTGCCTGGGGGTGGGTGTATAACCAAATGAAAATCATTACACGTTAAGGAAGAGGAAGTACATGCAGGATGGCAATCCAAACAGCAACAAGGATAAACAAACAAAACAAACAAACTAGAACACTCTGCTCACGTCACTGTAATAAAATATCACAGATTTGTTGGCTTAAATAACAGATGTTTATTTCCTCACAGTTCTAGAGTGTCGAAGTCCAAGGTCAAGGGGCAGCCAGTAGAGTTCCCGGTGAGGCCCTCTTCCTGGCTTGCAGATGGCCACCTGCCCACTGTGTCCTTACATGGCCTTTCCTCTGTGATTTGTAGAGAAAGCAAGCTCTGAGGTCTTTTCTTATAAGGGCACAAGCCCTATAAGGTTAGCACTCCACATTTATGACCTCATTTAACCTTAATTACCTCCTTAAAGCCCAAATACAGCCACACTGGGGATTTGGGCTTCAACACATGGATTTGGGGGGTATACAATCCAGAAGACAAATGAAAACAATAATCCCCAGCTGTGCATCTCTAATCCATCGTGTTTAGGTGGGCTCTTATCCATCAGGAGTCTACTGTTTTCATGGATTTATAGTCTGAGAGTAAATGTGCTTAGTTAGCTTCTAATGCATGTAGAGAAGAACACCCAGCCATGTAGCTGATCATTTTGGATCTGTTTAATGACCACAGATGTAGGGACCTTCTTGGTTCCTGGAGATGAACATTTAGTTATGATTCTAAATCTATAAAAAACATGAGAATTACCAGACAGAAGCCCTTTTGGAACTCATCCTTTAGAAGTGCCTTTAGTGAAAAATTATGAACTTCGCAAAAAAGAGAGGCCTGAGCCCATAGAATCAGACACCTTGATATTTTTAATAATGGTAATGTGACCCAGCTTAGTCACCTGCATATTCCATCAGACCTGGTTCGAAATTATCTTTGATTATTAAAAATATGAGAATTTCCCCTCAAATAATGAAGATCTCTATAGTTGGTAGACTCTGCTATGTTAATTCAAAATAACTCCTGAAGACAAGCTCAAAAAAACGTGACAAACAGGCAGTGTCTTTGGAACAAAGGCATGGCCTTCTATGTGGCTTGTTTACAAGGTCATAACTCATCTCACAAAATGAGTTACAATGAGTTAAAAAAATTTTTTGCATTACTTATCATTAACATTTACATATTTATGTACACACCTGTATGTGTGTTAGGGGGTATTTTTGTGGGCAGGTGCTCTCTTACACATCTTGGAGTCCTTTTATAAAATAAAACCCCAGGGCAGCCTGGGTGGCTTAGCGGTTTAGCGCTGCCTTCAGCCCCGGGCCTGATCCTGGAGACCTGGGATCAGGCTCCCTGCATGGAACCTGCTTCTCCCTCTGCCTGTGTCTCTGCCTCTCTCTCTGTGTCTCTCATGAATAAATAAATAAATAATCCTAAAAACAATAAAAACCCATAGTTATATAGGTAGGACTGCCTCTTAATAAAGCACACCTGGAACTTCACTCCTATAACAGTCAGAATAGGCTAGTTTAGGTTGCAGAAACAACCTTTAAAACAGAAAAGATTATGTGTATGCTGCATATACAGCATAGGTAGGCAGGAGGCCTTTCTTTATCTTAGCTTCTTAGAAACCCAGGACTTTAGGATCCTACCACCAAAACATGAGGCTTCATAGTTCACTGTGGCAGAAGGAAGAGAGAATGGAAAACCCAGGGCTGACTGTTAAAGCTTCTGCCTAAAAGTGATACAGGTTATTTCTACTGTGTTTTCATTGACATAAGCAAACACCATGGATTGGTAGGGAAGAGAGGGTCCAATCGTCTGCTGGGCCAGAAAGGAGAGGAGAGCATTGCAGTGAATGACATAGCCATGAACCCATGTTATAACCAGATTTGGCTGTTGATCAAAGAATGCAAAGGTGAGAAGTTGGAATTCGTTCATTTATTCATTCAACAAATTTTTGTGAAGCACCCAAAATATACCAGACACTGTGCTCAGTGCTCTAGATAGAGAGACAGGATACAAATATTTGTTGCTTATAAAGAACTTAGAGTTCGAGGAGAGGTTACAACAAGTAAGTGGATACTTAAAATTCACAGTGAGATGAGCTATGATAGGGAAAGAACAGTGTGTTTTGGAAATACAGAGGACGGTAGTCAACGGTGATGAATGTCCCTACTGTTGTCTAGCTTTTGCTGTACAACACAGTCTCTACTATATTTGGGGGGACATCCCATGCCCTATTTTTAAATCCTTCAGCAATGGAGCTATTTACTGACTTACCTACCATGTGTAAAGCGCCCTGCCTGACACTGTTGTAACTGTTATGAAGCTCTTATGGAAGAGGGAGAAGAACTGAATAAGATTTCTCAACTCAGAGTGTTCAAAATCTAATGGGAGAAATACAATTATATAAATAATTAATACACTGGAGAATGTGGTATTTTTTGTGAGACAAAAAACCTCCATGTCAACAGGAGTATTTCTGATTTGGGGAAATGAAGAACTGGTTCCTGATGGAGTGACTTTTAAGGTGGATTTTGTTGGATGAATGGAGTCTAATGGTCAAAAATATAGCTTGAAGGTTACATTTCAGGTAGAAAAAAAAACAGCTGGCAAAATGACACAATTTATTTTTTTCTTATTTTTTTTATTGGTTTTCAATTTGCCAACATACAGAATAACACCCAGTGCTCATCCTGTCAAGTGCCACTCTCATTCCCCTCACCCAGTCACCCCCACCCTCCACCCACCTCCCTTTCTACCACCCCTTGTTTGTTTCCCAGAGTTAGGAGTCTTCCATGTTCTGTCTCCCTTTCTGATATTTCCCACTCATTTTTTCTCCTTTCCCCTTTATTCCCTTTCACTATTTCTTATATTCCCCAAATGAATGAGAACATATAATGTTTGTCCTTCTCCGATTGACTTATTTCACTCAGCATAATACCCTCCAGTTCCATCCACATCCAAGCAAATGGTGGGTATTTGTCATTTCTATGGCTGAGTAATATTCCATTGTATACATAGACCACATCTTCTTTATCCATTCATCTTTTGATGGACACCAAGGCTCCTTCCACAGTTTGGCTATTATGGACATTGCTGCTAAAAACATTGGGGTGCAGGTGTCCTGGTGTTTCACTGCATCTGTATCTTTGGGGTAAATCCCCAGCAGTGCAATTGGTGGGTCGTAGGGCAGATCTATTTTTAACTGTTTGAGGAACCTCCACACAGTTTTCCAGAGTGGCTGCACCAGTTCACATTCCTACCAACAGTGCAAGAGGGTTCCCCTTTCTCCACATCCTCTCCAACATTTGTTGTTTCCTGTCTTGTTAATTTTCCTCATTCTCACTGGTGTGAGGTGGTATCTCATTGTGGTTTTGATTTGTATTTCCCTGATGGCAAGTGATGCGGAGCATTTTCTCATGTGAGTGTTGGCCATGTCTATGTCTTCCTCTGTGAGATTTCTGTTCATGTCTTTTGCCCATTTCATGATTGGATTGTTTGTTTCTTTGCTGTTGAGTTTAAGAAGTTCTTTATAGATCTTGGAAACTAGCCCTTTATCTGATACGTCATTTGCAAATATCTTCTCCCATTCTGTAGGTTGTCTTTTAGTTTTGTTGACTGTTTCTTTTGCTGTGCAAAAGCTTCTTATCTTGATGAAGTCCCAATAGTTCATTTTTGCTTTTGTTTCTCTTGCCTTCATGGATGTATGACACAGAATTTAGATGCAACTGTGATTATTTTATTCTACTCTGCCTTATAAACCCAGCATTTGTCACACTGTTCTGCATCAATCAAGTGGTCAAAGAATAGTTTTCAAGTGGATTAATGGAGAATTAGGGGAATTCAAGGCATATTCACTTAAGGAAAGCAAACTAACAGTTTAACTGGAATCTGGAGGATGTTAAGGGGTGCCATAAGTGATAAAGCTGGGGCCAGGTCGTGGGGCCAGGACAAGGTTTTGAATATTGAGGAGTATGGACTTTATTATTTCCTTACAGACACATCAGATCGTGTGATCCTAAAGCAGGCCTGTCAGGTGAGCAAGGCAGTGATTTTTGCTCCGAGGAGGGACTCTTGGAGAAACCCAGTCACTGTGGGGTGTCTGCCAGGAAATGGTGGATCCAAGTCTCAAACCCAAGACTTGGAGTCCAAACCTGGCTCCTGTCCACACCGCATGGCCCCTCAGTTGTAGGGCCAGAACAGCTTTCTCTGGTGTTGGTGTTTGGGAGCAGCAGAAGTGAAAAAAACAGAGCCCCCAGGAGGGGACTGGCAGCAAGGATCCCAGTGACAAGAATATTGGAATAACATGAGGGAAGACTGAACTCCCTTGGCGACAGTGAGTGTAGACAAGCTAAGGTGTCTTTTTAACAAAGAAAAAAAGGTTGAGGGATGGCCCATGACCTAGGCTAGTGTTTCTCAATCTTGGCACCATTGACCTTTTAGGCCTTATATCCATTATTATGGGGGACTGTCCATTGTTGGCTGTTCAGCAGCAACTCTAGCTTCCATGTGTTTTTTGGTTTTTTTGTTTGTTTTTATAAATTTTGTTTATTTATTCATGAGAGACACAGAGAGAGGCAGAGATATTAGCAGAAGGAGAAGCAGGCTCCCTAAGGGAAGCCCGATGTGGGACTCCATCCCAGGACCCCAGGATCACTCCCTGAGCCAAAGGCAGATGCTCAACCTCTAAGCCACCCAAGCATCTCTGACCTCCAACTGTTACATGCCAGTAGCACATACCCTCCATCTTATCCTTCCCATTGTGATGACCCCAAATGTCTCTAGAAATTACTGACCTTCCCCTGGGAGGCAATACCATCCCCCTTTGAGAACCACTGACCTACCCTGTCAATGTTGATTTGTTTCCAGAAAAGCAGTGGATCTTAAAGAGTTGTGGGGCATTTGGTGGGAAAACACTAAAGAAAGAAATTCAGTTTGGTCTTATGGGTTTGGGTTTCTTCCACTGGCATTGTGTTGCCACCTCCTGTGATAGGAAGCTGGGAGCGGCCGATGGTTAATTCATGTGTGACCAACATTCCATCCTAAACAATTGGTTTTCATTTTGTTCTATTTATGGTCATTTTATTCAATTACTTTTATTCAGCACCCAGCTTTATAAGTGTGTATAATCCTATTATGTTCTATTCCATTATGGAAACTTCCTAATAGAAGATCACTCAGTAATAAAATTAAATAAACATCCCATCTATTGTATTGGCCTTACACATTCCCCGACCGTAGCTGGAATTCAAGAGTGTGGAGGTGGGTGGAAGGATGGGAAGGGAGACAGCGGATCATTGAAAAGAAAGACAAAGATGCCAAAGGATGACACAAACAGGTCATCACATTCCTAGATCAACAGGAAAAATTTTAGTACAATTAAAAGTGGAGAATATCCTATGGTGGAATCATGGTTAGAAATGCTACCGTCCTCTTTCTCCCTCCCAAATTCCATAATACAACCACAAAAAATTCCTACACAGTCCTCTGCATTAACTATAGCAAGTGTTAGCTTAGAGGAACTAAAAAAAAAGAGAGAGAGATAATTTGCATGCTCTATACATATAAATATAAATAATGTATGCTAAATACAAATGTAACTATAAATATAAATATATAGCAGACACTGCAAAGGCATTTCCAAATGCATTTAATGTGGCAGCAAACCTTGTGGAAGGAGGAGTGGAGAGAGTAGCCTCCCTTCCTTTTGGCCTCACTTGGCACCTGGGCACAGTTGACAGGTCTGAGCAAGTCAGCCAAGGTCTGAGTCATTGTTTTGGTTCTCCATGGAAACAAAAGCTCATGGGAATTTGACATAAAGTGTTTGCCAGACCTTATGGGTTTGTCATTCTCTTTGAGGGTCAGTAATATCACTTCTAGGATGATTCCCTGATATTCAACCAATTTCCTTTGCAAACACTTGCTCTGAGGGCTTACCAATATTGCTCTGCAGAGAAAGGAGAGTTTGGGGGTGAATCTCAGCCAGTCATCTACCCAACAGTTTTGCAGTTTTAACAAGGAGATTTGGGGTGTGTGCTCCCAGACATCACCTGCCTTCCCTTCAGGGAGCTTGTGGCCAAAGGGGAAAAAAATGTGTGTAGAAAGCATCTTGAGCTCTCACTAGGGTTGTACCCTAGAAAGACAAAGCTTTGATATAACTCTCTCACGTCTGTCAACTCTTATTGTTATATAGAGATTGCCTTTCCCCTGCTTTTCTCAAAGTTCCCAGCTTGGAAACTAATTATTAGGAGTTTCAGGTTCCATTTTTTTTTTTTTTACACATGCCCAGGGAAGACTATGACCACCTTTGTTAAAGAAAAAAAGCCTTTGGAATTTGCAATAGATTAAAATTAAAAAAAGAAACAACAATGCTTTATACAGTTTAATTGTGAATAACTAAGGTGTGGACCAACTGGATTTTCTTGGAAATACTCCACGTGTTCTAAATGAAAGAGGAAAGTAGTCGGCATTTTTTGACTTAAAGCTAAGTGTTTGATATACGGGATCAGGACATTTTGCCACATTCCAAGCAAGTCTGGTTTCATCTTTTGCCACTTGAGGCTTCTGAACTTTAAGTCTGTAGGATTTAAAGCTTTGGTCTGCTTTTATTTTTTTAATATGGCAATAGAAGCTGACGAATCTTTCCTAATTAAAGTAATATCTAATCTCCCGTAACTTTCCTGGCATATAGCGAGTATTTAGTAAGTACTGTTTTCTAAAATTGCTTTTGAACAGCCAGGCCCTTCTCTATATTCAAGATGGGAATATAGTGACCCAAAAGCATCTGAGCATTATTTAGCAGGAGAAAATCTAGGCCAGTTGACTGAGTGCTTTTCTTTAAATTGCACATGATCTCACATTCCCAAAATACCCATGCTCAGGGAAGCTATATAAGGCCGTGTGGCAATCTGTTCTCAGTCATATGTGCCTAATTATTAGTACTAGAGACTGCTTGAGCTTGAATGAACCTTCAATGCCTTTTCTCAACCTCTATCTTCATGGTGTAGGAAACAGAGCCTATGAGGGGAAAGTGACTCACTCAAGGCCATGCGGTTTGTTTCTTATAGAGAACTGCCCCCGCCCCTCCGACATGTAGTCCAGCATCTTTACTCCACACTCCTGCCTGGAGTGCTAGGTTCTCAGTACTCATCTTTAAATACTGTCCTCAGTGAGGTTCCATTAGAGTGCCATGAATGCATCAGAGGGATAGCAAATATATTTGTAAACCAGCAATTTTTATGTTGAGTGTATAATCTGCATATTGGCATTTTCATTAGACTTGCTGAACTTATTTTTATTATGCTTTTTAAAGAAATGTTTTCATTTCTTCGACAAATATTTCTTGAGGGTCTCTGCAAGAGACACTACGTAGATAGGATCCCTGTAGCAAATGCTTGTTGGTGTCCCACCTGTACCTGCTCGGCATCTACCGCCTGTGCCTGCCCACTGTGCCCTGCTGCCAGCACCCATGACTCTCTGCTTTGGTGCTTTATTCTAGCCAGAAGTCCTGGAACAGGGGCAGATACAGCTGCAGTGTAAACGACCCAGCTTCCCCACCTTTGGTGGGGATGACTCTGAGATGCATTCACTACCGTTTCCCGGAGACCTCCAGGGATTTGAACTCCAGTTGCACACAGTGAGCCCCATTGGATAAGACCTCCATTGCCGGCTTCCTTCCCTGCCTGCGCTGGAGGCCTTGGGTCAGAGTCTGCTTAGGGGGGAGCCTCGTCTAAGCCAGTCACTGACTTCTGGCTAAAGCTGTAAGGTTCAGACCTGGCTGAGGATGCAGGGCTTGACCTGAAACCTGAAGGCTGAGCAGTGGTTAGGCAGGAAGAGAGCCCAGAAGAAGATTCTGGGAGGAAGCAAGAAAATGTGCAAAGTGAGAAGGAACAGGAAAGAGGCCAGAGTGTAGGCTTCATGGGAGATGGCTAAAGCGATGTCACGCAGGACTCTATAGTGAGGATCAGAAGTTTATACTAAATTCGAGAAACCCCTAGAGGAAGTTAAATGGGGGAATGTGGTCATCTGATTTCTACTTGAGAATGATTATTCTGGAAGCTCCATGGAGAATAGATTGGGGGGAGGTGAGAGTGGAGCAGGACGTGAGTTGAAGTCCAGCTGAGAGGTGGTGTATGGTTCTCAGCACCCAGATTCAACTGTTGACCAGGAACATAATTAAAATAGGACCCAAATGTAGAATACTATGCATTTACATCTTTGCAAAACTATTTAAATTTCAGTGTTTCTCAGAATTTTGCAGTGAAAAACCCTTTGAAAATCCAGTGAAATATGTGGACTTTTGCTCTAGAAAGACACAAACAGGGGATCCCTGGGTGGTGCAGTGGTTTGGTGCCTGCCTTTGGCCCAGGGCGCGATCCTGGAGACTCCCGGTGCATGGAGCCTGCTTCTCCCTCTGCCTATGTCTCTGCCTCTCTCTCTCTCTCTGTGTTTGACTATCATAAATAAATTTTAAAAATTTAAAAAAAAGAAAGACACAAACATACATGAAAGCATGATGTTGAATTCATGTGCAGGATTGGGAAGTCCTGGGGTCTTTCATAACATCTTAAATATATATATATATATATTTTGTCTACATGCATTAGTTTGCAAAAGCTCCCTACCAAGTATTGTTTCCATTCTGGACCAATGGTAGTAGAAAGACCAGGGAGTGACACATATAGGAAGTCTTGACAGGCTGGCCTGGAAGTGGTACCATCATTGTTCACCTCTCATTGGCTACAATTCAATGGCACAACTACAACCAACCTCAAGGAGGTACAGAATGCATAGTCTCACTATGGCCCCAGAAAAATACTGCTTTCAGAAGGCAAATAGCACTTGCAGCCATTAATGTACACATATATGTTTTTTTATGTTTGTCACACTGGAGGTGTTCAGTGTTACTTTTCCTAGAGAATGGTATAATAAGTCATGTCAGAGGTTTGAAGGAAGGAAAGGGAAGAAGCCAATGAGGATTTGGGCAGGAGGACTCTGTACATGATGTCCAGAACCTGTTAACTAAAAACAAACCCTCCTCCTGGCCTGTGCCGATGGTACTTATGCAAAGGCTGTGTCCTTGAATAAAAGATTAAGACTAAGTGGAAGTAGAATCTTGGCTCCAGACTCCACTGTTCTGTGCCCTGAAGAGTTGGAAGAACTGGAATTCATTTGAAATAAACACTTGCTCACTTCGATTATGTGTCAGTTGGAAAGGGAGATGATTGTATCATCAACAAAGTGATTCTTTGCATTCATTTCCCTTCCACTCCGATGACCAGTCCTCCTGGTTCTTTGGGGTAATAGGCACTGGGCCACTCATTCAAGCACTTACTGAGTGTCTACTCTGGGCTTGTTTTTTCCTAGAGGGGAGAAGCAGCTCAGAGGCTCCTCATTCACTTATTTTTTTAGGGAGGGTGTGGCCACCAGAAGTTGGAGGTGAAGTAAGGGCTGTCAGTGAATTGCATTTTTCCATTTGCTCCCATTACAGTGTTAGAGATGCTTTTCTTGGGGTAGAGGGTGGTGAGTCTTGCTTTAAGAAACGAAGAAATTCCATTTGAGAACACAGCAAATTTTAATTTCTCTGGAGTTAAAAGGAAGGAAAGCTGATTTGTCTCCTAACATATGAAAACAATTTTTCTGAAACTTAGAAATATATAAAAAAAAAATCCAGAAGCATATTGTCTGGAGATCAGAGCCCTTCTGACAATCACATCTAGAGTCTGTGTGATTCAGCAACCGTGGGGAATATTGGGTTTCTTCCACCTTGCCTGTTTCTCATTCCTGCCCCTGATTCTCTCACCTATATCATAAATACTCTTTTCCAGCCCCCTAAATTTTAGCTGTTTCCTTTGAGAGACAGTTGAAAAGCAATCTTTATTACCACTTACTTTGGATCTTCTCTTAGAGTTATTAATGTGTTAATGCATTATTTTTTTTTTCTGCATTCTCCTTTCTCTGGTCAGGGAAGATCGAACTTTCTTCAATACGAGAAGGACTTAATTGGTTAATTTCATAATTTAGAGTCTTTGTTAGTCTAGATTGTAGAAAGAGAAGTTCCTTTAAGCTCACTGCAACTACATTTGCTTTTGAAGGGGCCCTTTATTTTGCAGTGAATAAAGTGTCTCTTATTAAACAGAAAATAAAAGAATGCTTGGCAGGACTCTACTCCCAATGGGTGAAACATCACAGGAAATTGAGAAATTGTTTCTTTTTGGCCTTGTGGGAGAATTTTGCTGGTGAAATTTCGTATTAAGGTTTTAAGACTACTGCTTGAATCCATCAAGAAAGCCCCATCGAAGAACGGACAGCTTCCGTGGGGAGGAGGGCAGGGGGAGAGGACCAATGTGACCTTGCTATATCTGGTCTCTCACATTTTCTAAGAAATCTGGGCAATGGCCAAGAAAATTCTATTCTCTTTTTCATAATAATCGTGTCACTGCTAAAGAGAACCTCGACATATTTTAGCAATTTAGGATTAAGCTTGTCAAAAGTTAGCTGCAGTTGGAAGCCTTTTCATTTGTGCCTGCAAAAGAAGGTGTTTTATTTGCCCAAACAAGAAAAGTGTCCTAGGTATGCATCCAGCTTGTGTTCTCCAGTTAGACTGTGAGCTCTAGAACTTGGGCCTTCGACCTGTGTCCTGAGTTCCAAACCTGAGGCCCAAACACTGAATGTTTTTCCACAGAGACGCTTTATCTGGGGTTTGTGCCCCACACCCATGCTCTTATGTTAGCCATTCAGCTGAGTTCTAAGTTCCTTGCAGACACTGGGCAGTAGCATAGAACATAATAGAACATATGTTCTATTGTCCAAACCCAAAACCTTCCTTGTTCACTTCCCATATTCGCCTCAACATGCAATGAGTTGCCAAGTCCTACTGAGTCCCCTAAATATGCCTAACAGCCATCTCCTGTTTCCTCCCCAGAACCTGGTTCAGGCCACAGCTATCTCATGGCTTGATGTCTGTAGAAGCTTCCTTAGCAGGTCTCCTGACCTCAGTCTTTCCTTCTCAGAATCCTGTTTTGTTCCTACAGCCAAAGTGAGTTTTCTGTAATTCAACTTGATCATGTTACTGCCTGGCCCAAGGCTGTTTTGTTTTGTTTAGAGCCTACCTGCAATTTTCATTATAAAGCCCCAACTCTTGGCCTGGTCTTTGCTTCTGTTTCTCAGTTTCCTACCCTTTCCAGATATATCACTCCCTTGAAACATAGAGAGCTCCCCACTCTAACTCTAAGCGGACAGTGACAGTACCCCTCTCTGGTTTTCCCCTTTTTGGGTAATTCTAATCTGTTACCCAGAAGCTAGAGAACTTTCCCTTGACCACTCCCCTAGATTGGATTACACGCTCCTCCTTTGAGTCCCCATGCACCCTAGACATACTTCTCAGAGAGCTAATCCTTAATTGTCAGCACCCTGAGGGCCGCCCAAATGAGGGCAGTTCATTTATCTTTGAATTCTCTGTTATCCATATGTTGACCAAGAAAAAAAGGAAGAATTGAAAAAAAAAACAAAAGCTTTTGGGGGAAGGGTCTTAGAATCATAGCTTTGGGAGCACAGATTCAGGGAGCGACCCCAACTGTGTCCCATTGAGGAATACAAGCCAGGGATCTTTATTAGCAGATTACAGAAATATTAGAACATACTTATGTTGGTTTTCCAAACGTTATGGTTGGAAGATGTAATTAATTACACTTTATATTGTTGGTTTTCTGAGTACATTACGTCCATTCCTAGGAGAACATCTTCTGCAGAGTGTCCAGTCTTTATCCAGAATGTGGATTCAGCAGCCCTGGGTTCAGTCATGACACTTTTGCTTGGTTCAGTAGCTCAATACGAAACATTGTTCAAAAAACAGGATGAAGTGTTAGTCTCCAAACGGAGTCACTCATGTCCAGAGGTTTTACACAGGTTCACACCTATTGAATAAATGAGTGAGAAAGAATGACTACCTATTAGTGCTTTCCTATATATAAAATTGAATCCTGAATGTAATGTCAACTTTGGCTAATTCTGGCTAAGCATTTTGGAAGATTGGAAAGGCAACTGTGAAAGAAACGAAAAAAACCAGATTTGAGTCTCTCAGTTACTACATGTCGTGACCTTTGCTAAGTCTATCTTAGTTCCTTGTCAAGGAACAAAGGATGATATGTCATAAGGTATGGCTGCGGATGAAGGGAAAAGGGTCTTGCGTGGGGGAGGCACTTCTTAAATTATAATGTCTAGACACGTCAGAGGGGCTCTGACCCTCTTCATATCTGTGTTCTCCTTACATGCCCAATGCCAGCCTAGAAGATGTGGGGTATGAGGTGTTCTGTGTGGCAAAGACGAGAGCAGAGTATTTGCTATCACTGTTCAGTTAGGTGGAAACACACCAATGGCAGGATGGAAGCAGAAAATGATTCACCCTTTCATTTCCCACTGAGTGAAGTATGGAAATACACTCCTGCTTCCTCACAGACTGTTGTTAAAAGAAAGACCAGATATAGCAAGAAAGCAGTTGAATTACATTTCTTGGATACCTTAACATTATTCATCTCTTTGGACTCATTCGTTCCATTTCTAGGATTTGTCTTGAAGGAATAATTTTTGAAAGGTGGGATGGACAGGTGTCCCTTGCAGTTATGTTTATTATAATGATTGACAATATCTGAAATGTACAGTCAGTGAGGGACTGCTACAGCTTTGTCTTTCAGTGGGTTCTCTGTAGGATAGAAACAATTTTGATAAAAAGAATACTCAAGTGAGAAAGGCAGTCTTAAGAAATTCAATCAACTGTTTAATGAAGACTATATAAATCAAACAAATATAGAAAAACAAAAATTGACCAGTAGGAAATGCACTCCATTTTCAAAGGGATTAGTGGTAACTAAGAAAGCCACAGCACAGCCCTGCCTCACTAGACAGAGGACACAGTGAATGAGGTTCACTGTCTTCCGGGCAAAGGGATCTTTATTTGACATTGGATAGAGGCCAGACCTTCATCCTGTCTTCTAAAACCTGGAAAAAAACATTCAGAGGAATATCAATAAGTAAAAATCGCCTTAGAGTTTGGAGAGCCAAAGTTGTAGGCTACCAGAGGAGGAAGGTTAACTTCTACTGGAAACAAGAGTAATCATGACAACTTGGTGAGGCATTTTTGAGCATGCAAAGAGTTTTCATATACATTGTTTCACTTCAATTGGCTCTTCTATGCAGCTTTATATCTTCATGGCCTGCAAAAATCACTATAGATCCCAAGATCTGAGAAACACAGTTACTTATTTGGGCTCCCTTCCCTTTATCCGCCTCTTATCCAGGGATTTCCCTGCTGTGTAGAGTTCACTTTGAACCCAGTGGAAATTTCGTAGAAGGGAAGAGTTAAGCCCAGGAAACAAAAAGACATTTCACTGTGGCTTTATTCCCTGGAAGACCTCCAAGCATTTGTCAGATCTTTATTTACACGTGCTTAGTGGAGCTTTGTGTTGGTACAGGAGGCACAGAACTGCTGTGACCTGCCTATTGCCACACAGCAAGTCAGTGGTAGAATCCATATAGAATTAAGATCCCCTTTTTTTTCTTCTTGAATCCCCATCTAGCCCAACTGTCAGTTCTTGCATGGGACTACATGTTCCTTTTTTTTTTTACTGCCTGTCTCCGCTTCACCAAAGATCTGTTTTCTCTTATTATTTTCCCACATTGCTGTGGTTCAGATCATAGTGCATTTGTCAAGTGTGTTGTGTGTTTTCACCCTTAGAGCTTAGATGATTTAAAACTTAGGAAGAAGAAAGAAAGAGAGAGAGAGAAAGAGAGAGAGAGAGAGTAAGCAAGCAAGCCACTCAGAACAATTAACTTTGGGCTTTGGCCATTTTTCTCAAAGACAGGCTACTGTATCTTATCTGATTTGAATGTCTATGTTCTTAGGATGAGAAATAAATCTTGACCAAAAATTCAAGCATTCATGTCCAGGCGTTTGAGAGGAAGCTTTGGTGCACGATGGAGCTTCTTGAGAGAGTTTTGTTATTTCACTAAGGACACTGCTGAATGCCCTTGGTTTACGCTTCTCTTTCGAAGTTTATTTTATGTTTTGTTGTGGTTTTCAGATTTCTCATGGTTTGGATTTGGGAAAGTAAAATCAAGACAAGGTGTTGGTAAGTAGTTACTCCTTCTTTGGATAAGTAACAAGTTTGTGTTGCTTGATTCAGATGAAACTACTTGGCTCCTCTTCACACGTGTTGGCCCCTTGATTAATTTTCTGTGTTCCTTGTTTCTGAGTTGCTCAAGAAAGAGGACTAGGATTTTTCCAGAAAAGGCATTACTCTCACTAACTGAGCTCAGTAAATGGCTTTATATTTTTGAAGTTGATGTTTTTTAATCCTAGGAGGAATGCCAACTGCTGCTCCAGGTCTAGGTAGTTGCTGGGCTTTTCGGAAGGTTTAGGAAATAAAATGCAATAGCACCCAAACTCCACATACAGCAAAGTTGGCTTCAAGTCAAGTCTGGACAAGTGGGGATCTTAACTTCTTCCATTAGCCAAGACGTAATACATTTTTGAATTGGTTAAATCAGCTGTTCATTTATGACCATTTCTCTTTCAAAACAAGACTCTAACGTCCAGACGCTCTGATTTGGACTTGATTGCATTCTATTCCTTGCATTCAGACTGTGTGCTGACAATTGAAAAGCAGAGTTTGTAGCTTACCAAATGAGTGCACATAATGTATCTCATCACTGGGATTGAAATCAGGTGTGATCTCCGGGGCCCTCCAATTTGTTCAGTACTTTCTATGGGTACAGCAACAATGAACAGGAATTCATTAAAAAGCGCAAAAAGGCAAACTGCCTTACATCTTGTATGTGTGTTTCGAAGAGTTGGCCATCTTGGGCATCTGTTGGTTAGTATGTATTGTGGTAGTGAAGTCGGGGAGGGGAAATGTACCAGTGTCATGGACCCTTCCGGTCCTGAGCCACCCACCCCCTATGTGTTCATCCCTCCATGCAAGGAGTTCTGTTTTCCATTCCTTTTTTGAGCATGATATTAGTAACTCTGACCCTGAAGTGTCCCCCATGAATTCCAAGGTAAAAGCTCTTAACTAGCAAAGTGAAGATAGAGATGTGGCCAGATTGGAACATTAAACTCAACCAGCTCAGGATTTGTTTGGTGACTCCCCCAGGGGCACATTTCAGATACAGTTAATCATAGTCCCTTTGCCAAGATATCAGAGAGTACCCTGCTGGGAAATCTTAAAGGTTTTGTAGTGTCTGTGTGTGTGTGTGTGTGTGTGTGTGTGTGTGTGTGTGTGTTTGTGTAGGGGGCACAGGAGGCAGAAGGAACAGGGTGATAAAGACTCCTACAAAGGCAATGGGTCTTCCCTCCACTAAACAGAGGATCACTGTAACCCTGTAATCATTTTCCAGGCCAATTTTCCCTGCTGCGAGGTGTGCGTTCTTGGAAAACTTCAAAAACAGGGCTTCACCCCTTTAGGCCACAGCAGAGAGAATTCTTCTTCAGAATTGTTCTTTGAGCCACAGTCCATCAGAGGTGCTGCTGCTTTAAAATGTAGGTTGTATTATTATTTGGGTCTGGTGAGGCCAACAGGTCAGAGAAAGACTGCCATGGAAAAGATAGTCTGTTACTCACCATTTCTGAGAGAAGAGAGCAGCCACAGCACAGTGGGAGGACTCCAGGGGGAGCACCAGGGTCGGTCAGGAGGCAGGGGGAGTGATGGGAGAACGCTGGGCAGGAGGCTTTATGGTGGTTTCCATGGGAAGGAACAGGCCAGGCAAGGTAAACAGGTTTAGGATGGGCTGTTCTGAGTACCTTCGGCAGGCTGTGGGCAGGCAGGCTGTCCTCAGTTGTCTGGTGCCTGGCTCTGGGGTGACAAGGCAGGTGGATGGCAGCATACTATAGATCGGCTGGCTTGTATATGAGAGGTACGCTCTCAGGCAAGTTCTTTACCATCTCTAGGAACTGGCTATCTCTGGGAGGGGCATTACCTTCAGGGTCAGCCAGGCCCCGGATGTTGAAGCATCAGAATACAGAAAATAAGAGGCATGGTTAATACAGCTGCTCAAGAACAGTTTCTCCCCTTCCCTTAAAGACATTGTTGGTCTTGAGAGAAGGAAATCCTTTCCCCAGATGACCTTCAGCAGTTCTTATTATTAGAAAACAAGCATAAGACTTAGAAATGTCTGGAAGTCTGGGGGTGCCCAGGTGACACAGTCAGTCGAGCATCTGACTCTGTGGATTCAGCTCAGGTTGTGATCTCAGGGTTAGGAGATCAAGAGCCCCACGTGGCACTCTGTGCTCACTTCAGGGTCTGCTTAGGATTCTCTCCTCCTCTCCCTCTGCCCCTCCCCCCACTTGCTCTCTAAAGTAAATAAATCTTAAAAAAAAAAAAAAAGTCTGTAAGTCAGATGTGCAGAATACATTACCAAGCAGCTCTGTTGAAAGAAAAATGCTTCTTTGCACCTGAGACATATTAAAATAAAAATGGGCTAAAAACGTTTCCAGGCATAGCTCATATTTGTCAGCTCAGTAATTAGAACTACCCCCCTCCCAAACTTAGCAAGTTGTACATACCCGGCAATTTAAAACTTTTTATTAATGTTATAAGACATTTTTTTCAAACCTTCATATGAATTTCTTATAACCCACTGTGATGTGCCCCTGACTCTTCTGCTGTCTTTTTGTGGTGTCTCCTTGAGCTGGTGCACAGACACACAATGACACATCCCGTGATAGGCGCAGACAGCCTGCTGTCAAATTATATAGACATTCATTGTCCCTGCTGAGAGCTTTCCCCCTACCTAACTTTGCTGTGCTCCATTAGATCAAAATGTTCACAGAAAAATGGGCTGAATCCCTGCAACCTTGCCAGCCATATCAATCTTCCAGGATTTAGAATATCAGTGATGAAGAAAATAGCACTTGAATTAATATTTGCTTGATAAATTGTGGAGGTTTGTATGTTGCTCAGATTTGTCAACAGTAACCTTCTGGCAAAGTGAAAAGGCTTTTGAAGAATTGCCTCTGGTGCTTTATACCACTTTCATGCTTACCTTTTTACCCGCTTCCCCTCTCCCCAACCGAAAGCCCATTCCCTCGGGCTTTGTTACCTCAGAATTGGGGGTTTTCCAAGGGAAGGAAAGGGTGTCCTTTGGTGGAAGAAGAAAAGCAAAGAGAAAGCTTCTTGCTGCAATTCTGTAAGGGCACCACTGTATACATGGTGGATGATTTAGAGCCCAGATTCCTGGAGGCATCTCAGCATTGCCTTCTAGATGGCAGCTTCCTCCAAAGTGATTAGATGCTATAGGAATGCTGATAGCCTGACCTGGGCCCCGGGGAGAGTCACAGAAGGAAGCAACGCATTCTCATCATTGCAAGGGCTCTGGAAACAAGTACCGCTGGCCTTCTGACAACACGTGGAGTATTGGAACATGACAGCTCCTGCATTCCTGGGGGTAAACGTTGAGAAATGTGCGACCTTGATTGCACACCCCTGGGGGCGCAGGCAGTAGCGCGCTTTGGTAACCTCAGAGTGGGGCGGGAGCAGCTGTGCCAGGAACACAGTGAGGGTGCCAGTGGTGGGAAGGCTTTACTGGCAAGATGCAGAAACCCTAACATAACACATTTCCATTTTCCATCTCTGGGTTTAAGCTCTGGGTGATCTAGGCTTGTCAGGAAGCAAATCATAAAACAGGGATGGTGAAGGAGATTGGAAAGAACTTGTCTGTATAGCTATTCTTGGCAGAATTTCCACTCTTTACTAATGCTGGTGAGCTAGGCACAGGACACAACCAGCGAGATTGCTTTTGCTTTGAGTGTTCTACAGATTCTAAATTGGCTGTGTGAGGACTTGTTTGCAGAATTAAGCCAGAGTGTATCATTAAAGACAACTGAAATGCACATCCCCTTGAGAAGACGCTTTAAAAAATTACCTATAATAGCAGCTGGCTGCCTCCTGCATAGTTTGCTTAAGATTCAGCTAGCTGGGGTATGTCCAATTGTTATCACTGCAAACTGGGATAATCCCCTTCTGAGGCAGAAAATGAATCTTGGAGGTCGGGGGATGGATTATCAGTATCTTTCATAGGGGGCTCAAAAATGCATGACACAATGACTTTTGTCTTTGGAATTGCCGTGCTTCTCACTGAAATCATTAACTGAGAAGGAAAGGGGAGAGAAGGATGGAGGTGTGGAAACATGTATGCTGGGTGGTTGGATGAAGGCACAATCCCTTGCTCAGCAAGTAGCAATTCAGGCTTTTCTTCCACTGGTACACAGTTGCCTTGATTGATACTTGATTCTGTCTTTTGTTTTTCCTCCTTATCTTTCCTCCCTGTGTTTCTCTTGGCTTCTGCCAGTGGTTGTGGGCAGTGGTCTGCTTCTGTGAGAACCTGCAGCCACTCAGTACACTGCAGAAACACGTGTACTATATGTCAAGGGAGGTTGTCGACTTCTCACCTACAGAGTGTGTATCATGAGCCAGCGAGACCTTAAATTGTTTCAAAGTGTTCACATAGACCTTTAGCATCCATTGTGCATCCAGTTTTGTTTGCACACATTATGGGTTTAGTAGTCAGTGAATACATTGTTTAGACAATACACAGTAGATCACATTTATGGGCATATGCATTCTTAGACTCAAGACTAGAAAGTCTAAGTCTTGTGTGAAAAATGCTATGGTTATTGCATTAGTATAAAGACATCCATAGAATGATCTACAAATAAGATTAGGGGTAAAGGCAAAGCAGGCAACTTTGCTGTGGGATTGACCCATTATTTTCATGAAAGCATTTTATAGGCAAAAGTGTCATTGCTATCAGGGTATGCAGAAAGTGAAACATTAGTAATAGGACCATCCAGTGTAATTTTAGTCCACCAGTTAGAAGTTTATTTCGTAATACCTAAAAGCAATTCATGCTCATGAAGCACATTTAAATTTATAATACTCTTTGCTATCACTAGTATCATAAAATAACAGATATTCTTTTGCACATTTTATGAATGTAAGTGGACATAGGGGTACAAAAAAGTAAGTGACTTGTCCAAAGAGTGGAGAAAGGCACTCAGGTGTTTGAACTGCTAGTATGCCTTTCAGTATATGGTGACATGGCAATCCTGCATTCATGCTGGGAGTTTCAATGAGAGAGTGTTCTAAAGCTGTTCAGAGAACAGAAAGCAAAGCTGCATATTAACTTACCGGAGAAGGAAGTCAAGACATTGGAACCTTCACACATTGCTAATGGGAATAGAAATGGTGCAGCTACTTTGGAAAACAGTTTGGCAGTTCCTCAAAATGTTAAACATAGAGCTACCACATGACCCAAAAATTCTACCCAGGAGAAATGAAAATGTATGTCTCCACAAAAACTTGTACACAGAGGTTCAAAGCAATATTGTGGACATCGGTCAAAATGTGGAAACATCTGAATGCCCATCAGTGGATGAATGGATTAACAGAATGTAGCATATCATACAATGGAATATTATTGGCAATAAAAAGGAATAAAGTAATGACGCATGCTGCAACATGAATGAAGCTTAAAAGCATGCTGAGTAAAAGCAGTGTGTTCCAAAAGATCACATATGATTGCAATCATATGAAATGTCCAGAATAAATCTATAGAGACAGAAAGTAAATTTGTAGATGCCTGGGGCTAGGAGTGGGGATCCTGGGAAATAATTGCTAATTAGGATGTTGAAAATCTCCTAAAATCACATGGTGATGGCTACACCATTTTCTGAATATACTGAAAACCACTGAATTGTACACTTTAAATGGGTGAACTTAGTGTGTGTGAATTATAGCTCAAAAGGCATTAAAATTATAGAATATGTATTTTTTTCCATCTCCAGGCCCAGCTTCAGTTATCAGCAATGATGATGACTCTGCCAGCCCCCTCCACCACATCTCCAATGGGAGTAACACCCCATCATCTTCAGAGGGCGGCCCCGATGCCGTCATCATTGGAATGACCAAGATCCCTGTCATTGAAAATCCCCAGTACTTTGGCATCACCAACAGTCAGCTCAAGCCAGACACATGTAAGTACAGCTGTTTATACTTAATGGCCTGGAGCTTCATAGCTGAATCAATCAGCGTGTTTATCAGAATGGCTGACAAGGATGACTGAGGGGAGGGGGCAGTGAAATGTCTGAGAATTCCGGGGGCTTTGGGGCTATGGAATGGATCCTTTATTTTGCTGTTCATGGAATTCTCAGGGTGTGTGTCCTTCTGGGCTTGGAACTGTGGACAGATACTGACTTTTCTCGGGATCCATTTTCCAAAACCATTTGTCACCATGAAGTTGGAATCAAGGCATGCTTATCTTGAAAAAGATAGAGACAGAAACCAGAAGTATTATTAGGCTGCATATTCATCAGTTACAATAGACAGGCAATTGGTGGGTTTTAAATTTGATTTATTGAAAGTTATGAAAACATACAGCATTGATAGGAAGGTGCTGTGTTGCACACAGGGGATATCAATTCAGGTAAATCGGTATTCTTTGTTCAGTCCTTGTTCCCAGCATGAGATTTGTTGTCATGCCACAATAGCAAAAAGACATCACAACAGATGATGTGCATATTAAGTGCAGTGATCTATACTACTCAGAACCAAATTCACCTATTAGCTTCTGTTGAGAAACTTGAGATTTCTCTCAGGGACTCTTACCCTATCTTTAGAGCCATTGCTCAAATATAAAAAGCAGAGCGCAGCTCTGTTTTGTTATGGAAAACAAAAAATAAAACCACAGTGGACAGACAGGCTTATGCCATTGGAACCACAGGCCTTTCATCATATATAAATGAAGGGGCTGTGAAGGCTAGAACATCAGGTGGCCTAGGTCCCAGGGGTTCACCTGACACTGATGAATGGGCACCTTCTGTTTTTATTCCACCTGAAATACTGTACTTCTATCTTGCCTCAGAAGTAAGGTAGGAAAATTACAAAGTTAGAGAATGACTAACTTTGGAGTTAGCCTCCAAACTGATTTCTGACTAAGAGAACTCTCCAAATAAAGGGGCTTAGCAATGAGTATCTTTTCATACATAAGGAAACACCTATAATTTCCTCCTATTCATTCAAATTTACCCCAAGTTATGGTGAATATTGGATTTTAATATAACCATTAGGAATAACAATATTATGAGCTTCTAAGGTGTGAGACGGGACCCCACCATAGAATTCAGCTGAATATGCAATATGACAAGATAAATAGAATAGCATAGATGAGGAATATTGAGCTCCTTGAAATAAAAAGTTTTTGTTTAAAAAAGAAAAGCTTTTGTTTGAAATCAAGGCACTATTAATCCTAATATCATCATTATGGTGTGAACAAGAGGTATGGAGGCTCTGCTTAGAATGTGTGCATTCTTTATAGAGATAAGCATCTTCCAAAGGTCCTTGAAATACTCTACATGCCTAACAGTCAAATATTGAATAAGGCAAAGCATGGTACTATGATGGGAGAATCTGTCATCATGTTGATTGTGCTCCCTAGAGTCTTTTGACCCCTCTGTCACCACTAATACCAGGCTCTGTGATATACTTCAGGTAGCCCAAGGCTGTATCATAATTGAGGTTGACAAAAATCAATGTATCCTCAAAAGTTTGTTCTTCTTTGTTGACAGGGAAATATAAGGCTGAATAATCAAGTAGATAGCATCAGCCCAATACATCCAATAAGAGAAAATGAACCAATGAGCAAGAAAGCAAACAAACAAATGAGAACCAAAAAGAAAGTGGACTAAGTGGCTGCTCAGTCTGTAGTTGTATCTGGAAGTGCTTTCAGCCCTCAGATATCTCACGGAAACTTTCTCAAGGTGGTTTCCTTAGTCTAGAGTCCATGGGGATTTTTTCAAAGGTTTTTAATTACACATTTTGGTTATTTTGGAAGAGTCTTGGTTTTGTGGCTCAGCCACTCTATGTCACTGCTACTTAAAAGGCATGGGAAGCAAGTTTAGGAGACTTGTAGCCTCCCCTCAGTTTCTGTACTCCACCAGAGGGCTCTAGACCACTGATTCTCCATTTGACACTCCCTTCCTTATAAAGTCTTGCAGGGCCCTTTCTGGGCTCAGTGTTCTCAGTCACTCACAGTATCTTATATCAGAAGAAATTTTCTTTCTTCCAGGCATCAAGCTATATGCTCTTCCATAATCTTAAGAACACTTAACATCACATATCTTCTGTGAATCTTTTTCAAAGAAATGGGAACGAAGGAGCAATTTACTTCTTTCCTTGTCTTCATTCTTTCTTAAATGCCATTCTTTAGCCCATAATTTTTTCCTTTATCTTCAATGTATCTGTTGCTTCTTGTTAAGTCCTGAGTCTGACCACCCTTGTGTATGTGTTTCTATAGTCTTGTTTAGGTTAGATTGTAAGCTCCTAGAGAGCAGGAACTCTATCTGTTGAACTACTTCTTCATAACAAAGGACATGATGTACCTTTGCTGTTGGTCAGATGTTGACCAGATGTGGCTATGTATTACTGAAATATTAATTACCAACAGATTTATAGCAAGTAAAAATGAACCATAACCTTTTTCATTGGCTTTCCTCCTTATTAAACTTGCCTACATAGAGGTTTATTTGTTAGACATACTTTTTACAACATATTAGCCAATTTAACCAGAGTTAGATAACAATTTAGCAGAAATAAGCTTCTGACCCCCAAAACCCCCTTTTTTGATCATTCTAAATGTAGTTGTCCAGAAATTAAAATATTTAAAAATACATAGATCTGATATGCAGAGAGATTTACTGCTGTATGCCCATGAAATTTGGGAAACTTAGCCCTTTTTTTTAAAGATTTTATTTATTTATTTATTCATGAGAGACACAGGGGGGAGAGAGAGAGAGAGAGAGAGAGAGGCAGAGACACAGGCAGAGGCAGAAGCAGGCTCCATGCAGGGAGCCCGATGTGGGACTCGATCCCGGGTCTCCAGGATCACGCCCTGGGCTGAAGGCAGGCGCCAAACTGCTGAGCCACCCATGTGTCCCGGAAGCTTAGCATGAAATGAAGTGATTCCCATTGAATATTTTTACAAAATTATCTCCAAAGAACCTCTAAAGCAGGAGTTTTCCAAGAAGTTGGATGTGTTGCATTTGAAAAATGAATTTAAGAAGATCTTGGTAAAAGTTTAGAACTTTTACCACATACTTAGAGCAAAATACCCCATGGATAGTACACCACCAACCTCTGGACTCTGTGAGAGACATGGGCCATAAACCAGCATATTTACTTCTTTTTCCTAAGTCTACATGCTAGTCAAAAATGTTGGCTTTAGAATACATGTGTGATCTTACAAGGAATGGTCCCAGTCTTATTTCATTGAATTGTAAGAATCTAATATAGAAAGTGAAGTTCAATTCATTAAATATTTATTGACTACCCACAACACTTTTACAATGCTAAAGAACCAAGACTTAGTGAGGATGTTAGCATATTCTTTGCCCTCAGGGAGTCTTATTGGGAATAGCAGTGGTCACAGATATAATCATATAATCAAAGCACACTCTGATAGAATAGCTCAGAGCCTAGGTCCTAACCCCTAATTACCCATAGGATCAGGCAGGTCTTTTGAGAAACAGGCTGGGTCAGAAAGATGATGAAGGCCTTACTAGAACATGGGCCTACTATTACCAGATCCTCTCATTTTCCCAGCAAGAACGGCATTTATTATTTTTATATGAATTCCCTAAGATTTAAAACACTGCATTGGGATCAATAAATTTTATCAGTAAGAGTCAGAGTTGGTCCATAGTCCACCATCTGTATGTGACACCTGAGTTAGACCTTAAAGATCAATTAACACACCTTATTTTATAAACAAGGCCCAGAAGTGGCTTATCCAAAATGATACAGCCTCCCTGCTTGCATAGATTTGCTTTAAAAACGAAATAACAAACAAACAAACAGAATCAAACCAAATTGCTTTAAATGATGTGTAAGATCATTTAAGCGAAGGATGATAATAAATTCTATCCCCCAAAATATTCTTAGCAGCTATGTGAGTGGACTCATTTCAAAAGTCCAGAGATGGTTTGCAGGATTTTAGAGCAATCTGAACAGGGCTGAATTGCTCCCGAGCACTTTCCAATAGCAAGTCTGTCTACTTTATTGCAGGGCCCAGAGGTTCCCCCAAGACCGCCTGATAATAATTTGGTATTTGGAGGCTCCTATGTCACTGCAGGAACTAAAGGAGGCTAAATCCATACCTGATGAAGGAGAAGAGTTCTATGGTTATCTGCAAATTCTGGCCAGACAACATCTTGACGTCACTCCTTAGCTTCCATAACCTAGCCAAGCAAGAAGTTGCCTTCCAAAGAGAAAGCAGTGTGCTCTAATGACTAAGCCCTCAAAATGATATGCCACTTTAACTATAGACCCATCTCCTCGATCAATCAGGATGGCAAGATGGAGCTGAGGAGCTCAGCAACATCAAGTCTGGAGTTGGTCTTTAATTCAACTAGTCTGTGTAGACGTGTCTGAAAACCACGTCATCTGACAGCATGGGGTGGTTTCCCAGTAGGATTTACAAACTCGGCTCAAGGGCAGCCGTGTGCTATCCTCTCCTTGACTGCTGAGAAACATTTTGACAGGGTATACCGGAAACACACCTTCTGAGCTGAAAAAAAGAAAAGAAAGAAACACTAACCAGCAAAACCCCCGAATCATCCATCTTGGGTTCTTTTGAAGGGTGGGAATGCGTTACAGCTTCCCCTGCAAGAAAAACAAATGCTATAGACTTATTGTCATCCCCAAATGTGTGTCTTTCCTAGAGCAGCCTTGTAAATTAGCTAAGGTCCTAGGCCTGGGGCCAGAATTAAATTAGAACTGTCTCTAAATATGAACTGGGTGTGTCTGTCCTTGTAGCACATGCCCTCTGTGAGTATGTAGGGCTGTAACTCCCTGTGACAGATGTGTATGAAGAATTCTGACTTTTTCTCTTTGATTCTGTTTCCAATGAAAAGTGGATATTTATTGATTTCCTGCAGAGTGTGCCATACTTCCCCAGGTATTATAGTTCACATGTGTGTGTATGTGTGTGTATTCTCATCGGTTTCATGCTTATTAGGCAATTATGTAGATAAGCACAGATTCATAGACCAGCTAAGACTGGGGAAATAAGACATAATAAGGAGAGGGAGTGTTTTTAACTGTAGTTGGAAAGATCACACAGGGCACTCCTCCCTCTCCTCTTAACTGCCATACCCACACCATCATTGTGTTGCCAATAAGGGGAGGATTGGAGGTAATGTTTTAAACAGAGCTGCGGAGGTTTTGGACATATTTCCAATGTTACTTTGAGTCCACATGAGCACAGATTAAGAATTATGTCCAGGACTCCAGGAGCTCATTAGATCAAAGGATGAGAGTACTGAGAGTTTCCCGGGCTTCTCTTCAGACTTCACGACACCCTGTTTCCATGGGTCCTTTTGATGGTCAGGGACAGGATTTAAAGCCAGGAAGAAACAATTGCTTTAGCACTCTTCTCTATCTTTTGCCTATTAATTTTGTCTTCCAAAGTAGATTTTCTTCTAAGCATTTAATCGGCCAAGTAATAGCTGCTTTGGGAACTGTTTAAATCCCCTTGAAGGCTGTGACCTGCACTTTAAAAATAAGCTTAGCCCATTCTGCCCAGCATGAGTATTAGGATGGAGGGAGAATGCAGTTATTTTAGGATCTTTAGAAACTGCTTCATTTACAGCCCACTGGGTTGACAACTCATCCCTTGGGGGTCTCCGTGGCTCGAATGTGCAGGTCCCAGTGTAATTCTGTCTCCTTCTCGGTGCCATGGTTCCCCATGGCTAGCTAGAACAGCTGGATATCATATTCTCTTTTCAACTCCAGGGGAGATGGCAAGAAGCTATCAAATAATGCTTAAAAAAGCAACTTGAGTTTCTCAGAAGAAAGGAAATGAACACATGCTGCATAATTACATTTAAAATATAAGCCATGTTACAAATTCCACAGACATGAAGATTCGTTAGCAAATCAGTTTCAAGCACACTTACAACCGAGTAAGAGATAAGATGTCATTTTATTAGCCTTTGACCCCTGGGTGATATTATTTGTTCTCCAAAAAGAAACTCCAGCTGGTTATAGGATAACTGGACCTCCTAGAGAAACTACTCCATAAAGGCTAAAAAAGGGAAAATGAATATGAATTTAGGGGGAGACACTTGTAGTAGGATTCTCAGAACTGTTTTTACTTCCACCCCATTGACCAGTAAGATGGAACTACAGATGCCCCCCACATCAGATATTTTAGTCCAATTCCACCAAATCATCCATGATGTCCTGGAAGTATGCCAGCAGATGCAGGATCCTAATGCATTTGTTCTGGGCATTTTCCAAAGCCCATCCCTACTGGAGCGTGGGTACCAGCAAGATGAATCGAGTCAATCTGCCACCCCCATTTTGGTTTCCACTGGGTCACTCTTGCACATGCCAGCAGACTATGGACTGGGGCCCGCTCAGCAAACACAAATGCAGGAAAGCCTCTTATATTGCTGAGAAGCTCCTGCTACCCAGATGCTTCGAACAATTAAGTGCTCCCTATGGTTAAGCAGAGATGGCACAATGAGAGTTCTTCTGGGATATGACACTCAATCCTATATGGCAGCTTTTATAACAGAGAGCAGGCTTTCTCTTTGTGAAGTGTAGATTTTTCTCTGTCTTTACTCATTCTGCCAGGCCGAGGGTAACCCACCATGGCTGAGCTTCTTTTTAGATCACCCATAGTCTGAGAATCCATGTTCTCTTTATGTTCACTGATGTTGTAGTTGGCTGTTTGTTTGAGCTTGGGAGTTGTCACTTTTCTTGAAGAGTGGTAAGATGCATTTGCTTCATACCACAGACAGGAAAGAATTGGAGGAAGAACTGCTTCTTCGTTCAGCCTGATAGCCAAGCACAAAGGCCTTTTTGCTGCTAGGGCTCAGCTCTAAGTGGGAGCCCCCTTGGGGATCCATGTTAGATCCCTGCTGCCCTCTGTCTGAGCCTGCTCCCTTTTGCTGAGAGAAGGCTGTGTCTTTCTGAATGGTTGGCCTCCTCAAAAAGGGGAAAATTAGAAGGCAGTATTTGTGCTTAAAGGGAAAAGGAATGTCGGTATTATAGTGACTGCCAGGACTAAGGCTGTTCCTAGGAACAGGACAGTCCCAGGAAAAGCACAATGGATTGGTCACTCGAGGTGGTATAGGCCTGATGATTTCTGCTGATAAGACAGAATTAAGTCTTAATTACCTCAAGAGCCCTCAGGTGCTGTAAAATGAGGTACTTTAAAATATAAAAATAAATAATAGAGGTAATTCCAACAGTTAGAGATAGTGGCTGATAGAGATAGTGGCTGATATATTGGAAAATATATATAGTCTTGTGAATATCCTTTGAATGTGCTGTGATATAAAGTCTATTTTTGCCTCTGCCTTTATTTGTACTGGGCTTTGTTCATAGTTCTGTAGTAGTGGCTCACACTAGGTAGATCGTACTGGAAAGTCTGGAGGAGGCATGTTGGGTATATACTTCCAGTTTCTGATTTCCAATTTGCTTGGTGGTACCCAGAGGCTAAGCTAGGCTGGGCGGCCGAACATGGCTGGCCACTTCAGGCTGGTCTAGAGAAACCCTAAACCCAGAGGTGTTCGGTTCTCACATGCTGAGTGTCAGAGAGGAAATGAGGATGATGTCTCGAGCTGGGAAGATTCTGGAAGTCAGAGGCTCTTTGTTCTGCCAAGGCAATTTGATAGCTCAGGTTTAGGGTCAACACTTTCAATGACTCCAAATGTGGTTTATTGCTCAACTGAAGCAGGTGATAGATAACCTTTTGTCTCCTGGTTGTTGGCCCTGGCCACCGCATTCCTCTCAAGGACCTTAGTGCACTGAACCTTAAGGACCAGGCTGATTACATCTAGAATGTTTCTCATTATTTAGGAACTGCCTTTCTTCTACCCAGGATCCCCCATGCTGTGCAAGGGCCTCTGGTAAGTCAGAACTTCCCTTTAGTCATTCAGTCATACCTAAACTTGATGGAGTTAGTTGCCCAATGATCTCCAGATGTTTTATACTGAAAGGCTTCCTCTTCTGGTGACTCAGGCATGTAGGCCTGGACTGGCATTCTGGTGAGGGCACCTTTATCAATAGTATGACAGAAGTATGTCAGTGTTGGTATTAAGGTTGACAGATTCTAAAAAGGAGTTCAGAGTAGAGAGATTCCTGTGAATTGTAAGAGATTAGACTGGTGTGAGTTTGAACCAAAAGAGCGGTGGAGGGGGAGGGAGATTTCTAGAAAGAAAACAAAAAGCTAATGCCTAGTGTATAAATTATTCTTATCAGTTACTGTACATGCTATGAATATGTGTAGACATCAACATTCTCTATCCTGTTGCTACCATTTTGCACATTTATTTAACCATGCCTTTGACCGTGGTGTGTTATGGTGAAAACCAAGCTCATTATTAGGTAACGATGACATGCAGACTGAGTGCCATAGTTCTAATGTTCTAATAAAGTAGCTGATAGAGAGGGGACAGGATAAAATCCTATGCTATCTAATTGTATTGAAAGAGTTAGCCTCCGTATTAGGGAATGAATGCCCTTACTAGAGGAGATTGCATGATGCCTGCTTGTAAAATAAGCAGAGACAGTACCATGGAGCTGCCACCTGAGTTGTTTTCCTGCACGAATGGTGGATGCCCAAGTCCTCACACCCCTCATTCCCACCCCTGCTCCTGAGCAGGGTTCCTTGTTGGAGTAACAAAAGTTGGCCTTCAGTCTGTTGCTAAAAGAACAGTGAGAAATTCACTTGTTCCCTGGAGATGGGACTCAGATTTTTACCTTCTCTTCGTTGAGCACTAACTGGTCTTACAATGTCTCTATCCTAGTTTATTTGCTCCTTCAGAACCCCCTCTGCCCCTCTCACATGGCCACCCTCCCTCTTTGTCTGTGCGTGTTGGGGAATCAGGAACCAGGATGCTAATGATTACATCACTCCCAGGTTCCCGTTTCCATTGGTGCCATTTGCTGAAACCCACAGAAGCGGATGTGCAGCCATATCACTGCTTGAACTTATTTACAGAGGGCCGCTGGTTCCTTTACAAGAACCGTAACTTTGGGGGTGTTTCTTTCCTTCCTAAGAGATTTTGTTTGGAGTTGATGGTAAAATTCCTCTACTTGCATGTGCAGCTTGTTTTCCTTGAGCCCTACCTAGACTTTTCAACATTGATTTGGGAAGAGGAAAACACTCATTTCACTAGTAAGATATCAGTGATGGGTCACTCTGCCTTAGATTACTGAACTCCTGGGCCTGGGAAGGGAAACAATGGAAAGGTAGCAAAGGGAGTAATATTGTCCCTCACTTCCAGAATCACGCTTCTCTTTTGGACTCAGTATATGCTCTGCTTTTTCCTACATATCGCACCCCAAGTTCTAGTTGAAGTAGATCCTAGCCAGATTTGGGTTTGTTAGCTGATACATGGGTATGGTCCTTGGTGTTAACATCTCGGTGTTGTCTTTTGTTCTCTTGAAGAGATCTGTATTGTTGAGGGCCAAGCTTCTGTGTGAGGGCAGAGCTCTGGGAGGGGTTGTTGGGTGGGGGGTGAATTCATGTAGGCCCACATCCTCTTCCCATTTTGGAAGAAAGGGACTTGGGTGGATATGGATTCTGGTTCCATAGAAGATCTGGGTGTTGGAACCATCCACTCTGTGAGGTCTCCCTGCATCCCCACCATGGGCAGTGAGCCTCTGGCAGCTGGGCACCTGCTCACTGCCTTCCAGTGCTGGTCTCAGCCCTTCGGCCCTCCAATGCTGGATCACACTCTCTGTTGACTGCTACATCTTGTTCCACTCCATTTCCCTCTCTCCTTTGATGCAAGAGAGCAGACCTAAAACATGACTTGCATTCTTCTACTATGTTCAGAGACTCCAGGGCTTGTCTATGTATGAATGAACAATGAGGTCTGGAATTCTCCATTATATAGACATGTACATGGAATTGAGATCTGTTGTATTGGAATTTGTGATGTAGTTGATAATTCAGAGGCAAACACATATGCCAATAAAGACAAGTGTGAGACCCATGCTTCTGTTGCCTCCTTTTGTCACCTACCAATAATTATTCTTACATGGACTTGAGAATTGAGTATCGGGGTTCTGAAAAGCACCACAAATGGCTCCCTAGAAGTCCCCACTGGTTCCTGTGTAGGCCCCAAGCAGACTCTCTCTGCTTCCATGCAACTCCCTCTGTACCCAGACAGGGCCAGGACTAGGGTAAAGCAAGTGAGGGTCTCACGTAGGGCACAGAATTTAAGGGGGTACCAACAATCTCAGAAATCCAGATAAATAATATTTTCATGCCAAAATAAAGGACAAAAAAGATATGGGCACCTAGGGGACTCAGTTGGTTAAGTGTCCAACTCTTGATCTCAACTCAGGATCATGATCTCAGGATCATGAGTTCAGGCCCTGCATTGGGCTCCATGCTGGGCATGGAACCTACTTAAAAATAAAATAAAAAGGGGATCCCTAGGTGGTGCAGCGGTTTGGCGCCTGCCTTTGGCCCAGGGCGTGATCCTGGAGACCCGGGATCGAATCCCATATCGGGGTCCTGGTGCATGGAGCCTGCTTCTCCCTCTGCCTATGTCTCTGCCTCTCTCTCTGTGACTATCATAAATAAATAAATAAAAATTAAAATAAAATAAAATAAAATAAAATAAAATAAAATAAAATAAAATAAAAATACAGGAGAGAAAAATAATGCCAAAAAATCTGCAAGAAAATACCAAACCTTAAAGAAAGATGGATCTGAGAGGGCTGGTACTAAGTGCATTGAGTCCTATAAGTTCAGGGTCAGAGTCTGTCTTTCTTTAAAATTTTGATATTTTTTTCATTATAGCTATTTGCATGAATTTTTACTTTGAAAAATACCACAGTAAAACATTATGCATCTCAGTCACTGCAATTTCGGGTGTTCCCTTAAATTTTGGGCACAAGACTAGAATCTCTCCCCACAGTGCTCGGCCTATCCGTGAACACAGGCTCCTTTCTGACCTGGCTCCTGTGTAAACCCCACCATCGCAAAGCTCAGTTTTGTATACATGAATGGCTGGGATGCTTAGCGCTAAGTCTTCTCTCCCCTCTTGTATTCCTGGTCTGACTGTCCTTCCCCACCCAGCCCATCTGACTCCGGACAAATATTTCCCTGATGCCCTTTTGCTCAGCCAGCTCATCATCACCAGCATTAATATTTGCAGAGACATCCACTCTCGTCTAACTACTGCATTTTTTGTTATATATGTGACTCTCCAGAGTGAGGGAATGAGCAAGGCTGCCAGAGAGAGAGAGAGAGAGAGAGAGAGAGAGAGAGAGAGAGAGATTCTTTTAAAAAGGTAGAAAAGATAAAAGGGTCAGGGTGTCTTCTTGGTAAATTTGGGAAATAATGTAGGGAGGCAAATTAGATGAAAATCCAACATGCAAGTGAAACTCCTTTTTTTTTTTTAAGTGAAACTCCTTTAAAAATGTATTAGATACTGCTTTATTTTCCCATGTTTGGAATTTCAGTATTTCTTTTGCTAAATTAAAGATATAATATTTGAGGTTTAAAACACTTAATTTTCACTTAACCTGTTCTTTAATGTCATGAGCCCTTTTTGTAAAGTCTGCATTTTTATTATCCATTAAACAAGCAGTATCTAACACCTTTCATGGGCCGGATCCGATGACCTGGCATTTGCACATTGGAAAAAAAACAAAAAAACAAAAACAAAAAACCGTGAATCCTTGTCAATCCTGCAGGACAGGTATTATTGCTTTGTTTTACAGGTGAGTAAACAGGGGACCAGAGAGGTTAGGAGGAGAATTAACAAACCCAAATTATACCCCTAACACATGGGAGAGTTAATACTCGCCCTGATTAGCTCCCTGAATTCTGGCTCTCTTTCGTCTAGCCTAATGTTGCTGCTGACCTTTTCCAAAAATAATGTCTAGCAATTTTCTAAGTCTGCAAGAGGAATTGTGCTGTTGGCATTGCACCTTTCATGTGGGTTTATCAAGGTATGCTGAGTATATTAACCTTCAAACATAAAAGCCAAGGAATGCCATAGGAATGCCATATGGTGGGTAGTGAACTTACTGTTTTTAAAAAGGAGCCAGTAAAAAAAATAAAATAAAATAAAAAATAAAAAGGAGCCAGTAGTCTTTGACTCCAGGCCCAGTTTCTGTTGTAAGGATTGACCCAGTGCCTCCTGGGTCAAGAGTGAGTTTTTCTCGATGGAGTCATTACTGGAAGTACTAAATAATCATGAATAATTGGCCTTATTCCTTAATTAAAATCACACAAAATCCCACTTTTTCCCCTTCCCCACATCCTTTTTTGTTTTATTTCAGAAACTCTTTGGAAAAGCATCCAGTACTATATACACCTCTGACTCTTTCTAGAATGCCTTCACTCTTCTGAGATTAAGACATGTTTCCTAGGTGAACTTCATGTCCATATTTCAGAGGCCAGCATTCAAAGAATGTCAAGTGTTTTAGCAGCAAATGGAGGTGCACACATTTCCTGAGTTTCTGTAGGCAATGCTGTAAGGGTTGGGGTACCCACAGTTCTCGCCTGGTCACCCCTTTCTAGAGAGGCCAAGGGGACACAGAGGCTAATAATGCCTTCTCACTGACCATTCTGCAGGCAACCTGTTTTGATGCCAACCATTTGTAAGCATCTCATAAGGCAGACAAGTCACTTTTCTGGCTCACACTCTATGACTCATTCTTTTGTTTTCCATGCAAAGATTCCTGTTTCCAAACTGTCTAGTTAAAAGGGGTCAAAATTCTTATAGATATTTAGCTTTGGGAGGGAGGTCTCTTTGAAAAACATGAGTCAGCACTAGCAAGTGGCATGTCTTCCATGGGAAAAACACAGGAGTTTCATAAGGTCAGGGAACATCAAGGAGCTGAAAAACACCTGCTTTGTTATAGGCACATATGCTTATACACATTCATATATGTGACCAGTACCTCATATTAGTTTTTAGTAAGTAGAGTAACTCATGTTCCCCAAAACATCATGAGTCTTCACTAGGCTTGACGAGTCCAGATGAGTTAGAATGGTGAGGTTAGCCAAAATGTACACATTCTTTCTTGACTCAGTGTTTACTCTATTGTCTTGATAACTTAGAGAAGACCAAAGTATGCATTGCTTAACTGCAGTTTGAAGTCCATTGTGACAAATAATGATATAATCAAAATATTATTTATTGGAGACCTGTAAGCCCCATACCACCCCATCTGGGCTGGGCTCAGATAGCCCTTTGGGGTTTGTGGAGAGGTAACCCAATAGCATCTTGGAATGAGATTTCCATAACTGGAATGAGATTTCAGAGGAAAGGGGTTGAAATACTTCCAAAGAGAGAATTTGATGGATCTTTTGCTTCCCCTAGAATGGGATGAGGGTTGTGTGTACTTCTGCATGTACCTAGCTACATTTACCAATATGGAAAATTTGCCCAATGAAATAAAATAAAACAAATCTATGACTACTAACATTTAACATTGAAACTCCAGGATGGGGCAGGGTACAGAGGATGGGGATAAAAGTTCAGAGTAGGCTCAGCGTATGTAATCATACATCTCTGGCAGAGGATGAATGTGTATAATCAGGAAGTCACGTCTTACCCGGGAATCCAGTGGCAGTAGGTCGCTGAATGATATTGAAAACTGCAGATGGAAATACTTATTGACAATTTTCTAGGTTTCTAATCATGGACTGTTCAATAGATAAAAGTGCTTTGGCATCTCTGGATTCTAGAACAGGGTCCAGGACGTGGTAGGTGCATAATAAACATGATGTATAACTGAATGAACAGATGAAGGGATAATTGTATCTACTGTATTTGTAATCTGAGGGGAAAATGCATCTCTACTTCACTGAGTGTCAGGCATGGCTAATAAGTGAAATGCTCCTCTGATTCTGTTGGAGCAGAAATTAGGCAGCCTTCCCATTTGAATGGCATATTATCTACCCCTGTGGCCATGTCCATTGGGTTGAAAGCTTTTTTCCATTCTACCTCCCAATTGGTTTACATCTTGAGAATTCTCCTTTATGGTTTTGTCAAATGGGTTTCAGAGAGGATAATGCTTTATGTTTTGTATTATGAGATAACTTCTCAGGAGGTCTCATGTTCAACTTCCAAAGGTGACTTTATGGAGAGAACTGGCCACAAGAGAGGCACATAGAGGCTTTCAGAAGGAGACCAGAAAGAGAAGGGATATGAAGCCTGAAAGAAAATAAATTCTGGGAAAATGAGAATAGACTGACCCCAGAGATTAAAGCAATGGCCACTGGGAAGATCTGAAGTTTAGGGACCAAGAAGAGGCTGCTTGGAAAGTTGATTGGGGTGCCCTTTGTTTAAAAGAAACTCATTGGGTGCCTGGGTGGATCAGTGGGTTAAGTGTCCAACTCTTGATTTTGGCTCAGGTCATGATCTCAGGGTCGTGAGATCAAACCCTGTGCCCTGTGTGGGGCTCCCCTGCGCATGAGCACTTGAGCTCTCTCTCTCAAATAAATAGATAAATATTAAAAAAAAAAAAAAAGAAACTCAGAAGGTTCTAGGGAAGGGGAAGAGAGTTTTCAGGGATAACTCTCTAGGTGTGTCAGAAGGCTCCTTCCTGGGACTAATATGTAAGTTTCAAGTGACTTTTTATCATGCAGTTGATACATGCCAGCCACTGTGCAATGTGCTTACATATTTTATCTCATTTGATTTACACAGTTGCCTATGCAGTAGGTATTATTATTACCTTAATCGCACAGTAGAAAAGGATAAGGCACAGAAAAATTAAGCAACTTGCCCAAAGACATGCAACTATCAGGCAAGAAACCGGTTTGAACCAAGGCAGCCCAAGTCCAGGGACTGTCATCTTACACACATACTGACCTAGCATCCGTCTCTCTGCCTCTGTCTAGCCAGCCTGCCAGTCCTCTCTCATGTGCCCCCCAACATGCACCCATGGGCCCACAGAGGACTTGAGGCAGTTTACACTGGGAATTTAGCTAATTTAACTAATGAGATGGTATATCTACAACTTTCTCATTTTGCTCAGTCTAAATCCTGAAATTACCTCCTATAAAAAGTACTTTTTGAATTCCAAACAGCCTGTGACAACACAGTAGAGAGTGATCTTAAATGGTGAAGACCAAAGTCTCAAGTCTTTGATGCAGAGCTACCCAATAATAGCTGCGTGGCTTTGGGAGGTTATGGTAGAGCCACCCAGTGGCCTTCTGTTTGAGCTTTGGCCAGCCTCCTTCTCAAATACCCAGCAAAGGCACCACTGTTGGAGGAGATACTTACCCATTTACCCTTGACATTGCACTGGCCAGCTAGTCAGCCAGCTACTGGTAGTCATCAGCAAGCAGAAGCTTTCAGGTTTGTGATCCTCACTGTATGGTTCTGTGTGAGTATGTGTGTGTGTGTGTGTGTGTGTGTGTGTGTGTGAGAGAGAGAGAGAGAGAGAGAGAGAGGGAAAGAGACAGAGACAGAGAGGGGGCAGAGAGAGAGAGAGAATAACTGGAGATTCTAAGAATCAAATCCTTACAACCAATATCTATCAAAATTGAGTCATTAGAAGTGAAGCCAGAAAATCTGCATTGTTAAGAAGCCCCTAGATGATTCTGATGTGTGTTCGAGTTTAGCATTGTTGCTCCAGGCCAGATTCATTATGGAGGTTTCCAGAAGGACCATGAAATTTGGTGAGATGTGGAGACAAGCACCCTAGGGACAGGCTTGTACTTTTGTTGCTGGTGAGTTTCTCCTGGCTTTGTCTCCTTTGCTGAAATTCGGCTACCCTCTCTGGTCTGCAAAAAAGGAAAAAGTTTTTACAGGTCTTTCTGAATGTGGAGATTATTTCACTCATGATGGGTTAGGATATAGGAAATGGGATTTGGAGGGGAGGTAGCACAGGGCACAGACTAAAAGGCATTTAAGGAATAGTCTTGTTGTTCTAAGCCTAAGACCAGGGTCTTCATGAAAAAATGACTCCCATTTTTAAACGTTCAATATGTAAATTGGAAATGTTCAATATGGAAATATGGACCTTGGTAACCAGATGCATTTATGAGTTGAGGGTTTCCCATGTACTGACAATGTACTGGACACAGTGAAACAGGTAAATGAATAACAGATTAAAAGAATTTCTGCTTTGTTATTTCGCAAACATGTCATAAAATTACTAAAACATAAAAAATCCTAAACTTTACTAGTTGGGGAGTAAAAGATCTGGTAGTTACTTGGCGAATTTTGTAATCCACTTAATCAATAAAATGCAGAAATGCCCAAATTGAGTCAATTTAGGCTCAGCGCTTCTGATAATTCTATATCTAAATGATAAGAAACTTAAAGTTTACTTTAGAAAGTCAAGTTCACAAACTCAGTTAATTTTATTCAGAGAAAATATACCACTAATAAGGCAAAATGGGAAGGATGCTAATTGCTGAGTAACTTAGTACTTGTAGTTTAAGGAATTATTGGGTATGATTTCATCCCTCCCACCAATTCTTAAGTTTCTCCTGGAATTTCATCTTATGTTATTTGATCTGTGCAACATAACATAAGAAGAGATAATAGGATTTAAGGAGAGAAGTGATTGAATCACTGTGTCCCAATAAAAAGTAGTCAAATTGCATTTTGCTACATAATGAATTCTGCTCCAACTTACTTTGACATAAATAAGATTGGGTAAGAGAAACCAGAAGTAAATCAAATAAATTAATAAAACTATCAGAGCTGCTTCAATTTTGTCCCCCTGACAGCATCTGCTTATTTGTATAATAAAAGCTGCTCTTATAAATTAAAACCCTGGCCTGCCACTCAGTTGAAAGCAAAAATTTAAGGAAGAGTTAACAAATTCTGGGACCATATTAGGGTGCTTTCTAATTTCTCCAATATCAGTAGTCCCTTTGAAAACTGAAATTTGAAGCCTAGAAGAACAAGGTTCAACTTTCAGCTGGACTTTCTTTAAAAAAAGAAAATAATAATAATAATAATAATAATAATAATAATAAGAAGAAGAAGAAGAAGAAGAAGAAGAAGAAGATTGCAGATACAGACATGGATATAATATTGATGATTAGCAGTTTTTCATATTTTCTTAATTATACACATTTACTGAACATGAGGAAAGTTTTTCATTTTGTCTAGACGGAGGCTGTGTCTCCATTGGCATAATGTATCATTGTATTTGTGAGTCTTGTGCAAAATTGAATTTGCATCTCTGCCGCCACTCGTAGGGAGTTCATTATCTTTCAGTATAACCACTGGGAAAAATACAATTTTCAGTGTTTAATGAAACTGTGGTCTTCTCATAATGTTTATGATGCTTGAGCAATTTGTTAGGCACAATTTATCACAGACGCTTAACACTAATTATATTGTGTATAGTGCCAGTAAGGGTGATTGAAAATATTTCCCTTATTTAATATATTTCGGTGCAGATAGGATATTTTGCATCTACACTATTATTTGTATTTTTTAGAATTGAAATGTCTTCTCAAAATGTTAATCATAGAAAAGAAAGCCACAGGGCACCTGGGTGGCTCAGTGGGTTGAGGGGCTGAATTTTAGTTTCAGCTCAGGTAGTGATCTCCAGGTTCTGGAATGGAATCTTGTGTCATCATCCTTGGGCTCTGCATTCAGCAGGGAGTCTGCTTCAAGATTCTTTTTCCCTCTACCCCTCCCCATGCTTGCCTTCCACTTCCCAGGGCAGGAGAAAGAAGCAGTGCCTTATTAGGTCTAAGATGTACCTCCAGGACAAACTAGAATTTTGTAACTTTGGGATAGAGATGATGACTGAGAACCCTGCAGGCGAATCAGCTTCAAAATCTGTGATCTAATATAGCCTCATTTATCAAAAAGTATATAGCATTTTATAGATGGCTTCACTAATTAGAAACCTAAGAGACTAGAAGCCTATTTTCCAATAATTCCTCAAAAATGAGACTCTAATGACAGATCATTGAAAGGCATCATGTTCTAAACAGTGAGGTTGAGACCGCGAAACACAATGTCCAGTTATTAAATAGTTTTTTGAAGGATGGCAATTGCACACTGAAGATTTTAGAGATCCTAGAGTTTTATGTTATGAGCACAATTTAGATGTGCACCACACCTGATGTTCTTTGTGCTATAATAAGCCAAGTACATGAAATGAACTTGTGGTGGAATAAAGGTTATCTTCTCCTTTTTTTTTTTTTTTTTTTTGCATTTCATAATCCTGAGAAGCATATGTGAAAGCCCAAAGCTGAAACAATAAGCAATTCAGATAACTTCAGAAGAAAAGGTGTTAGGAGGACCTATTTCTTCTGAGGCTCGTTTAAACCAAGTATTCAGAATGGTTTTCTGACAGCAATCTTGAGGATGCTGTGCATTTTTTACCATGAAATTTCCACCAACAGTTTAATTAGCCAGAGAGATGAGATCTTCAAAGAACTCAGAATACACTGAAGAGGGGAAATGGGATTTTAGCTCTTTAGGTCCACACTGTTTGCTCTTGTAGATAGATGTGATTGCTAGGAAGAATTTCCTGTGGACGTGGCTAAGGCAAGTCCATGCAAAGAAATTCCCACTGAGAAAATTAAGATTTTGATACTTGAAAGGTTGGTGTGTATTCCCACATTTTCCTTCAAAGGAGAAATTTCAGTTTGAACTGTGGATCCATGGGAAGTTCTTCCCAAACTTATGGAGCTAACCTGCTTAAAGCCCAACATTTAATGCTTTGGAGGAGTGTGATTGTTACCCGAGGATCACCTCTGTGGTGTTCAAGTCTAGCCTTGGTTGTCATCACTCAAACCTAGAGCTTCCACTCCAGCTGGTGCCTTGAACGGTTTCAGGCCAGCTTTGCCTTAGTAACACATGCACACTCCACTTTTCCCACTGTGCAAAGGTATATGGGACTTGTCACTGGAGTCTGGATGCCAAATGCCTTTCCCTGAATGTTTTGAATGAGAAGATTGTTTCCTGTCTTTGTGCCCGCTATCTCCCATTATGTTTATCTCAACACCTTTTCCTTGACCTGACCCTTCATCAGCTTGAAACCACTTCTTACTTCTAGATTTTGCTTAGTTGGTATTTTCTGGGCCATTGAATAGTTTTCAGTGGGTAATATAAAACGGAGACAGAGTGAGGCAGGAAGCAGATGTCTCTTGGGTGGTGTGCGTCTTTGAGAGTTGGAATTTGAAGTCTGTATGAAAGGAACAGTGAATGGGTGTAATTAGTCAGGCTGATGAAGGAGTAAAACCTGGTAAGCAATTTTTCTTGACTCGCTTAATGAAAAGCATTAGCTATCAGTTTCTGCCTAAACTAGCTGAGGGTAAAACAAGTGTGGGGTTGGAACAAAAGATAAAGATCCATGTGGGCTTAGGCTCTGTTCCTGAGAATAAGTTGTGCTTAGGTGGAAGGTATGTGGTTCAACCAAAAAGAAAAGAGAGAGAGAGAAGAGAGAGAGTGAGAGAGAGGAAGGACAGAAGGATGGAAAGAAAGAAGGAAGAAATAATGAAAAAAGAAAGAAAATCAATGACTTATGGAACTTCTTCATGTATTTTATTTTAAGAAAACTGATGTAATTCAAGAAATGGAATAGGTTCTTGTCAGGGCCCAAACTGGTATTCTGAAACGAAGTATGAGTGTATTGCTCATTTTCTTGTCATGCCATTAAGCCGGGCACTTTCCCTAGGTCAGCTTTCAAGATCCATTGGATTTTTGAGGATTGACTTAAGGTTATTTCCCATTACCCTTCATCTTCTCCTGGTTGTGTGAATCTGGCCAAGAGCTGCCAAGAACCTGGAGACATTCATCTCCAAATGACTAGCAAGAAATTAAGCACCCCCTGGAGTGGATATTTTCCTGCTATCAAAAGAACTAAAAAAATAATACCTGGCATCATTTATGACATCATTTAGTAGAGGCCTTGGAGCCAGATGATGTGAGGTTCAAGAGGAAAATAATTTGGTATTCAAAACCAAAAACAGCAGTCTCACTGGAGCTTGACTGTAAGCTATAGTAAGTATTCTTCACCAGAAGACTAAATGTATTGATAACATATAAGCTCCCATCCAGAGTATGGTCCAAGATGATGTTTCTATTTCTGGCTGATGCCAGTCACTAACTCTAGGGATATTGGGTTACCATCTACAGTAAGATGGCCTCATCCATTGTCAGATTTGCTTTGTTATATAGATTCCAGCATTCTGGTTTGGATGCCAGTAGAAAAATTGAAGTTGGGAAACCACAGAAGGACTGGGTCCACATTTTTTTTCCTTAAGGAAAAGATTATTTGTTAGTGTTATTTAAGGCTGTACATTATTTTCTTGATGCTAATGGGGGACAAACGGGACATTGAATCTTGTTTTGTGTTCTATTGCTTAAGGTTTCAAATACACTGTATAAGAAGTGACAAAACCCATTTTTTTTTCAGGTACATGACTTCTTGACAAACCACACAGTAGAAAGGAAAATAACACAAATCTAGCCTTATTATTTCCCAAGTAGTTAATATTGCAAACAAAAGTCAGCCAGAACAAAGAAAATAGAAGAGAATGTTATTCTTGGGCTCAGATGCTAGAGATGGACATTGACAGAACCTAATTAAGTCTGGGAAGGGAAAGGAAAGGAAACCTGTTTTGAGATGTACCATGTCCGACGTTTTGAATATACTGACTACAAAGACCTAAGCTTTGACTCCTCTATAATCCTAACACAAGTATTAAAACCTATCTCGGCTAAAGTTCACACTTAAGCAATTACATAGGGATGGGGAAAGTGAGCCAGGAAGAGTTTAAGCAAGACGCATGGTCTCAGAAGAAAGTGGCAGAGACAAGATGCTAATCAGGTTCTGCCTCCACCACTGGGCACCTGGCCATCAACCTCATGGAGATCCTAAGGGATCAGATGCCATCTTGACGGCATTCCACACAGTGTGACGTTGACCTGACGCTAGATCCACTTCAACCCATAACAGTGGATGGGTAGGGCCATAATCACGACAAATCACAGGTTATAAAATCTGCTTTGGTTTAAATCTCTGAAAAGCTCAGCCTTTCTCTGTTGGCTAATTGCCTCATGGATAGAATTTCTCCATTTGTCATTACTGACAGCAGTGACTTTCTAAAATGACTCTTTGAAAATGTCTTTTTTTCCTTTCTCTAACTCAAAAATACCCTTGATACATTAAACAGGACCAAAAAATGTTTTTGCATTTTAGATTGGATATGACTTTAGCCCATCACTGGTGGCATATTCTAAGGGTATAGCATTTTCAGCCATCACTGGGGGAAACAATAGTCCTTACAACACCGTCATTGTTACCTGCCTAGAGAGAGTGGCATTAGAGAAACCTGGGCTTTAATCCCGGTGTCACTCTGTTGCTCCTGTGTGATCTTGGTGTGTCACATAATCTCAATTGGCCTCAGTTTCCACTCTGTGAAATGATATTAACAATACTATAAAAATACTAATGGCTGCTATTTTGGGGCACTTATTAAGAGCCAGCTGCTATGCTAAGCACTTTGCCAACATCACCACAGTATACATAAAATGAGGGTAATAATGCCTACCTACTCTGGGTCTTGTGCATCTTTGGTGATTTTGAATGCATATGATGCATCTAGCATAATCCCTCACTCATTGTGGTCAATAATGTGTCTTCCTGTCACTCCCTTTCCTTCTCCTCCCTAGCTCACGTTAGGTCACGTTAGGTTCCTGGTCACTCAGGCTCTGGTGTTGGGACATAGCAGGTCCATGAATATGACTAATCAGTGCTAATGACCATGACCCTCATCATCCTCATGTGACAGGTACTGAGCCAGGCCAGGGCTTGTTCATTACATTAATTCAGACACTTAACCCAGCAGGATTAAATGCTATGAAGGGGCCATTTGATGAACTGCTAGAGTAAGAGTCCATGTCTTAGTCTTAGCTTTAGGTGGTTTGTCCTGAGTACAACAGATTTGGCTCAGATTTTACTGATCTTTTCTCACCCTCTGGGACCAGGTTACAGCTGGCCATATGGAGGGAGGCTTTTAGTAACCAGAACAGGAATTTTGGAGAAAAATACTTCAGGGTTCTAGAAGAGAGTGCCAGATATAAATGAACTTTCTACTCCCTAATGTGTCTTAAAATGCTCACATAAGCAATCACTTTGGTATGAACAGGCATGATTAAAAAATGCTTATCTCCAATTGTCTCACAAAGGTTTAGGACATGAGGCTCTTCATGATCATATAACAACTAGAAATTATACCTGAATCTAGGGGATTATCTTCTTGTGCGTTATCTTCCAAGGAGATGCTTCTTGATTATCTTTACTAAAGTACTCTGACCAGTAGAAGTCTCAGGGTGTCACTCTAAGATGCTTTCTTCAATTGTTATATTTCTTTGAAATCACAAATTTTATTGTGGTTTGGTTATCTAGTTCTGTGTATCAAACTACCCCCAATTTGGCAGTTAAAACAAGTACAGTTTATTATTTCTCACAATTCTGTAAGTCAATGGTGGTTTTCTACTTCATACGGTGTCGACATGGACATTAAGAAGGTCCAAAGTGGTCTTCTGCACAAGGCAGGCAGGTGGTGATCGCTGGCTAGGAATTTTGCCTTAGTTTCCTCCATGTATACTTCTCCACATGGATACTTGCACTTACTCATATTATGGAAGATGCGAGGTAGTCAGACTTATTATAAAAAGCCCAAAATTGCCAGGTTTCTTGAGGCTTAGCGTCTAGAACCAGCACAGTCTCACTTTCCCTGCATTCTTTTGGTTACAGCAGGGCACAGGTCCCACCTGGACTCAAAGGGAGTAATTCATGCAAGAGCATGAAAACAGGAAGATGTAGTTCATTGGAAGTCACCAAAATGTCAGTCTACTGCAACATGGGAATTTTGCACACTATTTCAGGATATATCTGTTGTGTTTTAATGTAAAAATGTATACACCCAAATAGTCAAATAAAATAAAAACTTGTGGAAGTTATGGCAATATGCCTCGTATGGTTTTGTTTAACCTTGGCACACTACTGTGATCGTGATGCTTGTGAGAGTGAGTGTTGGGGTTTTCTTTGTTTCTCAGCTGAGTCTTGAGACCCAGTTGGGCTGATATGGGAGGAAAGTGGGAGATGGCCCAGATGATTGATTCATTTATTTATCTCACTTAGTACACATCTATGGCTGAATTCCAAAGCCAATAGAAGCAAGTTTTAATGCTGTGCATGTCTATGCTTTTACCCTTTAGCCCCTAAAATTGAGAGTTATAAATCAGAACCTACAAAAATATAGAAAGGATCCTGTCTTGTTAAGATGTCCAGGGATGTAACTTAACTTGTTTTGGCTCAGCCAATATGTTCTGCTTGAAAAAACAAAGGATTCTTTGCCTGCATGTATCATATTGAAAGTTTTTTTTTTTTTTAAGATGACCTTGGGCCAATATGATAATAAGATGGATATAGAGTAGGGGAGCTGTAGGGTATGGTTTTAGTAACCCAGCCTGATTCATTTCTCTGATGGTGGAGTTTTTCACTACAAGCAATAACAAAGATACTTTGAAATAGCATCATAGCCAGAAAACAAATCATATATCTAAATGTATCTGCCCTTGTTTCAGGTCAAAGTCTGCAAATTATCCAAAGGACATTTTTCTTGCTTAAGTTATCTGTGCTCTGCTGCCGGAGCAGAAGTGTTTATTACAGTCTGATAGAGCCCAGGGTGGTGGGGGGAGGCAAGTGGGTAGAATCCAGGCAGAGTGCAGGAATTGCTGTGTCCACTGCCATGGCTAGTGTTAGCCCTGCCTCCCACATCTTAAACTGTCTGGGTGAGACACTCCATCTGGCACGTCCGCCAAACTACCACTGCCAACTCAGACATCTGACTTCTAAAAACTAGAATTGGATTTCTTCACTCATTCCATATATGTTCTTAACAAAAGTTTCAAACACACAGAAAATTTAAAGGAATTGTCCAGGAAACCCCATAGAGACATCTGGAATCTGCAGTGAAGATCTCTCTATCATGAGCAGTCCATTGGCTTTCAGAAGCATCTCAGAGTAGACAACAGGACACTTCAACCCTAAATACTTCAACAAGTATAAGCTAGAGTTCACTATTTATTTATGGTTTATCTTTCTCCCTCCCTCCCTCCCTCCCTCCATCCCTCCTTCGTTTTGTCACCCCTCACCTTCCTTCTTGTCTTCCTTCCTCCCTTCTTTTCTTCTCTGCCTCACTCTTTCTTTTTTTGAGATGAAAGTTATGGACAGTGAAACATACTAGTCTTAATTGTTCTGTTCAGTGACCTTTGACACATGCTGCTGTCATGTAACCAAAAGCCGCATCAAGATCCAGAACATACTGTCACCCCATAAAGTTTCCTCCTGTGTCCTTCCAGGCAATCCCCTCAAGCAACACTCCCCGAGACACAGTCACTGTTCTAAGTTTTTTAGACTCTGGGTCCATTTTGCCTGTTCAAGAGCTTCACATGAATGGACGCATAGAGTATGTATTCTGCGTAAGAACTGGGCTTCTTTATCCAATGCTGTTTAAACATCTTAAGCCTATTACTCCTTTTGCTGCCTCATAGAAGCAAGAACTGTAGCTCCAGGAGTCATCCCTGATGGCTCTGCAGTTATGGAGCAGTGGCTCCTGATACTGGTCCTTAAAAGCCTGCAGAGCAGTCTCTGGTCAACAGGGTGGATGTGGATGTGGGGGCTGATGCTGGCAGAGAACAAAAGGCATGGTGTGCCCGGACAGACACCGTGAATCTGGCACGGCTGTGTTTATTAGCGGGTCAGCCTTTGTGTCTGCCGGTCAGGCTCTGTACTATTGATTTTATTCTGATTGTTCCATGAGACCAAGGGGGAAATAGTTTGCCTCAAAGCACGAAGTATGATCCACGGGGAGAATGGTGTGTGTCTCTGGAGCAGGGTGAGGATTCTTGGCCAAGTAGACAGATGCTGCCTGCCCTGCCTCCGGTGTCGACGAAGAAGCAGCATGCCAGAGCTGACATTAACTCTGAGGCTTTTCCAAACCCACAGAGCAATTTTGACAACAAGAAACAGGTCACCCTACTTTCTGAGATAGATGTGGTACATTCAGTAACAAAGAGAGGGCAACCCAGATGAAATGCGCCCCAGGAGGCCCCTCCAACGGAGTATTGCAGGGACATCTCATTAGGCTGTTAAATCCAGGAGACTGCACTGCAGCAAGTATGTTCCCAAGGCTGAGCCACTTGGTGTTATTCGGATAAATGAAAAATCTAACAGGTGCCCAGAAATTGCATGCACTGGTCAGACCCCACGCTTAGAGGGGTTTTAATAGTCTGCATTGCACACCCACATTAATCTAAGAAAGCTGCTGCTCCAACGCCTTGAATGCAGTCCAACTGTGAGCTGGTTCTCTTTGTTTTGCATCTCACATGCTTAATTTAATGGGACACAGTTTGTACAACCAGACCAACAGCAATCACGCTTATCTTCACTAACAGATGATTTTATTTAGCTTCGTACATTAATGGGTCATTGGCTGCTGAGCCAAGGCAAAGTTGAGCAATTTGGGGGACTGACTGCAGTTTTAGCCAAGTCAACTTTTGGTTCTATCTCATTACATGGACCAGTCAGATTCCACTCAGCAAGTGACAATGATTCCCCTGCTACGACCCCACCTCCACTTACATATCCTATCTGAACTTCAGTGCCTGGGTTAAGGTTGGCTGTGAGCAAGAAGCTTTGAGTTTTACAGTCTGGAAATATTGTGGTCATGTAAAATTATCATTCCAGGCAATAGTTGGTCTACAAAAATCTTACTGTGAAGTCTCATTTACAAATATATAGAAACATGAGTGATGACAGACATCAAATGAATAAATTGCCAGATGCATCTCAAAACAACAGATTCTATCAATCATCTTTAATATTGTCTATGATGGCTTCAAAAAAATCATACAGGATTGGGGACACAATTCATAAGTCTTTTCCTCTAATTAGTTACAGCAAAACCTAATAGACAGAGGGAAATTGGACAGGTATCAGAGAAGATAAGGCATTTGCAACTTGGCTCAGCTGGAAGACAATTGCAGGAAAATATATAAATCTGTGGTTCAAGCTTATCCAAGCAATAATGGGAAAAATATAACCCTTAGTTAGGTACCAGGGAAAGCTGGGACAATAACCTTCACAATTTACCAAACTCAGAACAAACAGAAGGAAGTAAGGGGTGGAGAGATAGCAGGATATTGACAGCAAGACAAACAATAAGGACAGGAGGCTCATTGAACTTTGTATTTTTTTTAATGTCTTTTAAATCTTAAAGACATACTTTGCAACTTTCCAGTCCCTCTTTTAAGCAATTATTTTGATGCCGAGATTTCTACTTTCTCTGAACTGGGGGACGCTGCCTGGATGCAATTTTGGAGGTGAACAGGTTTGGAAGTTCCTTGCACTTTTGGCCTATTACCTGTCTTGTTGACAGCAGCAATCTTTGATGAAAGACTTTTTTAATTGCTTTTCCCTGGAAGGATTCTCCCCAAGCTGCTCTCCTCTTCTGCAGTTCATCCTGTCCTGGCAGCCAGATAATCGAATCCTAGGAGAGGGATAGAGAAATATCTCCACGTGTCTCTGGAGCCTGTGGCCAGGGCCACAATAAAAAAAGTGCAGGTTTGGGGGGGCACCTGTGTGATTCAGTTGATTAAGCATCTGACTTCAGCTCAGGTCATGATCTTGGGGTCCTGAGGTCAAGCCCAGCTTTGGGGGGTCCTTGCTCAGTGGGGAGTCTGCTTCTCCTTCTCCCTCTGCCCCTCCCCCTGCTTGTGCTCTCTTGCTTTCCCAAGTAAATACATATAAATCTTTAAAAAAAAAAAAGTAAAGAAAGAAAGTAGAGGTTTTTCAGAAAGGCAGACTCCATCTGTGGGGGTTGTCTTGGCTTCTTCGTAAGGTTTTACAGCTTTTAAATTGAACCTTATCATCTCTTTAAATGTTAAAGAAGGAAGCCCTTCGAACCCCTGATGGTATTCAATTATGGTCATGATTATAAAATGTCTCAGATCTTTGGGGAGTGTGAGCAAATCAATAGTGTTGCAAAAGGGAACATAAAGCTCTAAAGGCTTGCCTTTGCCAGGTTTTGTTCCCTTCTCCCACTCACCCCCGCAGCAAGAGAAGCCTGTAGTACAAGGGGCTTGCCTGCCAGGTGGAGGGCGAGTAGGGAGTTACTGCCTAACAGTAAAGGACAAACAGTGCCTTGAGATCTCTCTCTCTCTCTCTCTTTTTTTAATAAATTTATTTTTTATTGGTGTTCAATTTGCCAACATATAGAATAACACCCAGTGTTCATCCCATCAAGTGCCTCCCTCAGTGCCCGTCACCCAGTCACGCCCACCTCCCCTTCCACCACCCCTAGTTCGTTTCCCAGAGTTAGGAGTCTTTATGTTCTGTCTCCCTTTCTGATATTTCCCACTTATTTGTTCTCCTTTCCCCTTTATTCCCTTTCACTATTTTTTATATTCCCCAAATGAATGAGACCATATAATCCGATTGACTTATTTCACTCAGCATAATACCCTCCAGTTCCATCCACGTCGAAGCAAATGGTGGGTATTTGTCATTTCTAATGGCTGAGTAATATTCCATTGTATACATAAACCACATCTTCTTTATCCATTCATCTTTCGATGGACACTGAGGCTCCTTCCACAGTTTGGCTATTGTGGACATTGCTGCTAGAAACATCGGGGTGCAGGTGTCCCGGCGTTTCATTGCATCTGTATCTTTGGGGTAAATCCCCAGCAGTGCAATTGCTGGGTCGTAGGGCAGGTCTATTTTTAACTCTTTGAGGAACCTCCACACAGTTTTCCAGAGTGGCTGCACCAGTTCACATTCCCACCAAGAGTGTAAGAGGGTTCCCTTTTCTCCGCATCCTCTCCAACATTTGTGGTTTCCTGCCTTGTTAATGTTCCCCATTCTCACTGGTGTGAGGTGGTATCTCATTGTGGTTTTGATTTGTATTTCCCTGATGGCAAGTGATGCAGAGCATTTTCTCATGTGCATGTTGGCCATGTCTATGTCTTCCTCTGTGAGATTTCTGTTCATGTCTTTTGCCCATTTCATGATTGGATTGTTTGTTTCTTTGGTGTTGAGTTTGATAAGTTCTTTATAGATCTTGGAAACTAGCCCTTTATCTGATACATCATTTGCAAATATCTTCTCCCATTCTGTAGGTTGTCTTTGAGTTTTGTTGACTGTATCCTTTGCTGTGCAAAAGCTTCTTATCTTGATGAAGTCCCAATAGTTCATTTTTGCTTTTGTTTCTCTTGGCTTCATGGATGTATCTTGCAAGGAGTTACTGTGGCCAAGTTCAAAAAGGGTGTTGCCTGTGTTCTCCTCTAGGATTTTGATGGAATCTTGTCTCACATTTAGATCTTTCATCCATTTTGAGTTTATCTTTGTGTATGGTGCAAGAGAGTGGTCTAGTTTCATTCTTCTGCATGTGGATGTCCAATTTTCCCAGCACCATTTATTGAAGAGACTGTCTTTTTTCCAGTGGATAGTCTTTCCTGCTTTGTTGAATATTAGTTGACCATAAAGTTGAGGCACAGCAGGCCCCTCCCCCAGAAGACCAGCTAGACGGACAGGAGCTATGCCTTGAGATCATAACTTACTTGATGAGATTCTTAAAGGGTGTGATCGGGCACTTCTATGTTTTCTTGCAGAAGACCATGTCAATTTCTAAATAACATTTTTCCTGGGATTCTTAGGCTGCCCCATTTGAGTAAGCCTCTCTCTGTCTCTGTCTCCATCCCTGTCTCTCTCTCTCTGTCATTGTTGTTCTTATAAGGTAGGTTCTCTGGGAAACAAATCAAAGATGGTTGATTTGTTTTTAACTGTTTTTATGAACAAGGCAACTTTGGTTCTACACGTGGCTACACTTCCGGAAGAAATGATATAGCTAACTTAGATTTAGTGGATGATTTGGTCATTAAGGTGAAAGTGCATGCACACATTTATTCAGCAACTATTTATTGATGGGTCTTTGGTGCCAGGCACTGTGCAAGAGTGTGTGAGCTCCACCAGGGCAGGGATTTTGGTTTCCTTTACCCAGGGTTACATCCTCCGTGCCCAAAACACTGCCTGTCCTAGAGGAGAAGCAGTCACATATTGGATGGTTACAGCATGCAGTGGTAGGAATTTGAAAGCACATATTTTCCTCCCTAAGATTAACCCGGTTCTCATGTCTCATGAAATCCTGCAAAATTGAAGGGAAAGAAGTGATTTCATGTTAGTTCTCTATGGTGTGTTTCTAAAGCAATGGTGTGTCCTGCAGAATTCTGGGCTATTTTACACATATCTGAAATGAAACTGGCAGAGAATAAATGCATTTAAAGGCCCTGCTGGTGGGGTGTCTGGGTGGCTCAGTCAACTAAGCGTCTGACTCTTGATTTCTACTCAGGGCATGATCTCAGGGTTGTGGGATCGAGCCCCGAGTCAGGCTCTGCACTTGTGGAGTCTGCTTGAGATTTTCTCTTTTCCTCTCCCTCTGCCCCTTTCCCCACTCATACACTCTCTCTCTCTCTGAATAAATAAATACAATCTTTTTTTTAAAGGCTCTGCTTATGTTAAAAAAAAATAGACATTTCAACAAAATACATTTTTCCTCTGTTACTTTTGACTATACTTATACATACTTTATCTTCTACCACACTTTTTGCTTATTTAATTATTTTTAAAGAGAGAGGGAGTGGAGGAGGGGCGGAGGGAGAGGGAGAGAATGAACCTTAAGTAGTCTCCATGACCAACATGGAGCCAGACTCGGGGCTCGATCTCACAACCCTGAGATAATGACCTGAGCTAAAAACCAAGAGTCTGATGTTTAACTGACTGAGCCTCCCAGGCCCCCCTCTCCTACTATACATTTTATTTTATTTTTTTATTTTTTTTTAAATTTTCACACAGAGAGAGTCACACACAGAGAGAGAGAGAGAGGCAGAGACACAGGCAGAGGGAGAAGCAGGCTCCATGCACCGGGAGCCCGACGTGGGATTCGATCCCGGGTCTCCAGGATCGCGCCCTGGGCCAAAGGCAGGCACCAAACCGCTGCGCCACCCAGGGATCCCTCCTACTATACATTTTAAAAGGAGGGGTTAAAATTTAGCAATGAGTCATTTCAAAGTCTCAATATCAGGCCATCTTGGGTAACAAAACTCTTGATCTGCCTCTTCTAGGAGTGGCTCCTGGTAAGAAGGAGGGTGAGGATGACCACTAGGAGAGGTGAGAATAGATGGGCCAATGAAGAGTCAAGGGTGCACTTAAGAATTCCAAGACAGGGCAGCCCGGGTCACTCAGCAGTTTAGTGCCTGCCTTCGGCCCAGGGTGTGATCCTGGAGACCCAGGATCGAGTCCCACGTCAGGCTCCCAGCATGGAGCCTGCTTCTCCTTCTGCCTGTGTCTCTGACTCTTTTTCTCTCTCTCTCAAGAATAAATAAATTTAAAAACAACCTTAAAAAAAAAAGAATTCCAAGAAAGTAGCTGGGAATTAGAGGCAGGAGCAGTGGGCATCATAGGGTGGGGGAGACACCTTCCCTTCTAGGATTTCTCATCAGTCTGTTCCTGCAGCCACTGTCACAGCTCCAAGGAAGCAATATCATTATTGTCAATGTCATTGTACCCATTTGACACAGAAGGGGTGTTGTGACTTCTCATGGCTAGAGAACTCAATAATACAAGAGGTCCCCTGCTAAGCCTAAGTTGGTTTTTTTTTTTTAAGATTTTATTTATTTATTTGACAGAGAAAGAGCACGAGAGAGCACAAGTAAGGATGAGAGAGGAAGAAGTAGAAGGAAGAGCAGGCTCCCCACTGAGCAGGGAGCCCAATGCTGGGCTCGATCCCAGGGTCCTTTGGACCCGAGTCAAAGGCAGATGCCCAAGTGACTGAGCCACTCAGGTGCCCCAACCCCAAGTCCAAGTCTTTTACCACTATGCCCTACTTCCCTCAGGACCCTGGGCTGTGACATTGTTTTTGCTGTGGTTGTGACTTCTACTCTGGAGCCTGTAACACCAGTCACCATGGTCACTCGCCTGCTCTGGTACAGGATTCCCTTGGGTGCTGGCACCTGTAGTCCTGTCCCTGGTCAAAAGCAACATGAGGCTGAGAATGATGCCTGAACCCATGTGGGATGGGTGCCTTAGGATGCAGGAGGATAGGGCACAGAAGCAAGGGCTCGCTCCCTCCATGCCCCTACAAACCACTTCTTCAGGGTACTTCTGTTTGATTGCTCATGTGCTGGTCACTCATGTCAGCCAGGGTGGTCAATTCCCTGTCACTTCTGCCATGCGGGGATCTCCAGATGGAAGAAAGGTTAGCAGAAAAGTCCTGTGCGGGGAAGACCCAGGGATGTTTGAGTCTTTGTAGTCATGGCAACCACAACTTAGCCCTGGGGTGGGCAGAAGGCCAGACCCACTGTCCTGTGCTCAACCCTCCCTCTGACCTGCAAGGAAATGCAGAGGCAGAAAAGCCAATAGGACGAGACAAAGATAAAAGGTCCTACTGCTACTGTTTATTCTTTCACTGATATCAATAGTTGGCTTCCTAAAGCAGAGTCATCTCTAATGGAAGTGCTAGCTCCAACCTCTGTTGCCCTGGTGAGAAATGACTCTAGCTACTGAGATTTGCTGAACCCGCATCAGAGTGGCTTACAAATGTCTTGTGTCTGGACACAGGGAAATGGGCTTCTCTCCCAGAAAGGGCATTCCGTGGTGCCATCACTTTCTCGGAAAACGGTCTCCACCACCCCAGCTGTTTGCAGTGTCCCAGGCAATGCAGTGACATATAAAACTGGGTTTGCCTGGGGCTGGACACAAGGCACTTAGGAGAAGTAGATATTTCTGTTTGGACAACCGGACCTTGATCTTAATCTGTACACACTCAGACTTGAAGAATTATGCAGTGGCTTCAAAGTTATTGAGGAAAGTGGATTTTTCGTGCTTTCAGTTTATTTCTGAATGAAGACTCGCTTGATAGAGATACATGTTTTCGGTGACATTGAAGAGCCTCTTTGGCTCATCTGAGATGTCAGAGGACAGTCTGGATAGACTAAAAATGCAAAAGCCTCATTTTACTGATTCATTTAAAATTCCTTTGCCCAAGTCTTCAATTAAAAAGTTTTCAACACCTACAAACATCTATCAATTGGAGTCCCAAGAATATTTTCTCTTGCGTGCATCAGAAAGCAGTATATTGATCTAAGGAGGGATGAGTAAGTCATAGGAAGTAAGGAGCCAGAGGTGCTAATGCACTGCACCCCGTAGACAGTCACTTCATATTTTAACCTGGAAATAAAATTACTAAGCAGAATATTGTAAATAGAATGCTATTTTCTAAAAGACAATGTACAATTATTTTGCATATTTAAGGGTTTTTTCCCCCAGCAAATAGCTCATAGATAGAACCTCTAAAACGAAGAGATAAATATAAATTACCGTAAGCATTGTTAATTTTGAAAACCTAAACACTGCTCTAAGTCCTATGAAATAAGCATAAATGCACCATAATTACTGATTATATAACAAACCCCAAATTATTATGAAGATCCTGTTTATTTTGGTCTGTCTCTTTATTTATAACACTGCCTTTTCTAAATATGCTGAATGTGTCTAACATGGAGTCATGGTGGGTCTGGGGGAGCTGGAAAAGGCAGCTAACTTCTGGATCTCGTGTCCCCTTCATTGCACCAGCTTCTTCTCTAAAGCCTCAGCTCTGCCCACGTCTACACCATAATCCCCACTGCTCCACATGCCCAGAAACTCACCTTCCATTTCCAAGTATGAATGTATATAACTCTAGTAACATTTCTCACTAGTAGGTGAATCTAAAGACTATCATCAACACTCTTGGGATTTCTGACTTTAAGGGTCTTTGTCTTTTTCCCACCAGGGTTAGTGCAAGGAACTTTAAACAATTCTTACGTGTTCTTCTTTGAATGGTTTTAAGAATCCACAAGCACACTTCAGGGACATGGGGATTAGGGTGAATCTGTGAATCTGTATCCTACTTCACAGCAAGTCAGGAGAAAAAGGAGTGAGGTGAGAAGACCGGGAATGGGATTTGGGGTGCTGTTTTGTTCTCTGTTTTTGGAACCTGTAAGAGAAATCTGAATTTTTTTTTAAATCTGAATTTTTGTAAACAGTGTACATTGGTTTTACCGAAAATATGTATATATATTTTTAATTTCAGATTATCGTAAGGAGGAAGAAAGTGGGCAAACAAATCTGCAGGGCTAGTCTTGGAATGGTAGAGATGACAGAAAATCTATACAAGTGGCTCTTTGAATTAAAGTGAAATAAAATTAAGATTTCAGTTCCTTATTTCAAATAGCTATGAAATAGGACAGCACAGATAGAATATTTCTATCATCGCAGAAAGATCTATTGGCTTTTTGACTCTTTAGCAGCTAGAGTTCTGGCCAACAAATTAAACAAAAGTCCTGAGTAAAGCTGTCCTGGAAGGTGGCTGGAGCTGCAGAGTGAATGTTGTGAACACGGGATACCTCTGAGGATGGAGGCCATGGGATGGAGTAGAGCAATAATTTAGAGCTGATCATTTGTGATGTTCTACAGCTAATCATATCCTCTCAAGTTCATCCTGTCTTTCCAATTCCCATGTAATGGTCATCCCAGAACTGAGAGACTTACTAACTCTATCTTAATTTGGACAGTCTTTGATTTCAATGAATAATTTTTTAAAGATTTAATTGATTAATTAATTAGTTGGAGAGAGACGATGCATGCACATACTTGAATGGAGAGAGGGGCAGGGGGGAGGGAGAGAATCTCAAGCAGACCTTCTGCTGAGCACAGGTGGACATGGGCTTGATCTCACAACCCCAAGATCATGACCTGAGCTGAAATCAAGACTTGGACGCTTAACCCACTGAGCCACCCAGGTGCCCCAAATCTTTTTTTTTTTTTTGATGTAAAAAGAGGTCAGGTAGCAGCATATTCTTAGTAGGCACGAACTTGTCCCTTTCTTCCTCCTGACCTTCATTTTTCTTTGTTTTCTCTTTCCTCTCCTTCCCTTTTCCCTCCCTTCCTCCTTCCCTCCTTCCTTTCTTCCTTCTTTCCTTCCAAAAATACTAAACACATTTACCTGGCCTGGGAGTAGTGGTCTTTTTACTGAATCAGGGGGCTGCTTCATCAGTGAACCCAGAGAACTCCCCATCTGGAGTGTCACTAAGCAGATGCTTCAACTATTATTGAACAGCTGCTTTAGGCTGCTCAAAATTAGTGAATCTAAATGAATAGCCCTTGCAATGCCAAAGAGAAGAAGTGAGAAAGAAATCTGATAGGTGCCGAAAACCCTCTTAAGTGTAGAAATGCCCTTACTTCTAAACACCTACTTCTCTGGCCTCCCTTTCTTAATCAGAAGTTATTAGAGATGATTTTTGTCCTTCCCTGTATGCCAGGCACATGGTGTTCTGAGCTAAGAATTCATGAATTCTAATCCTCGTCATTGAATTGGCTTCTTGCCTAACCTTGGGCAGAGGACACACGGTGTCTTTAATGCATTCCTCCAGGAATCACATAGAATGCTATAAAAGGTTTAATTATTAATGGAATTTGCAGAGAACTTGCCTTGCTGTATAACTCCAGCCAACCTTAATTTTTAATCTTTATAAATACTTTGAATTTTAATAAGATAAATTCTCAGCAAGGCAACCCACTCATTCTTCAAGCATGGCCTCTAATTTATGGTTTCTCACACACTTTGCTTTGACCTCCTCTTCCTACCTTCACTGTAGCGGGTTTCTCACCATCATATTTTTATCTTCTTATAACAACTATCATTTAAGAAAATGCAGTTAAGAAAGAGAAGTTAATTGCTAAGAAGGCATCTGAGATTTTTGTGAATGTTTTCATTCAAATTCTGCTTCTCCTCTGATATCATGGATAAAAATTTATTGAAATTATTTCAAGTAACAAGGTATATTGTATGAATAGAGAGGAGATATTTCTCTCACATATGCTTCTTGACTACAAAGCTGTTTTTCGAAATTTAGGTGAATTACTCTTATAGGAACAATTTTATAAATGGTGGTTAGAACATGAGGTTCACTTGCATAAGTCTATTTTACTAAAAGCCTAATCTCTAGTTTGCAATGAAAAATAGTCGAAATAAATGTGATTATAATCCAAGAATTTGGGATCCCTGGGTGGCGCAGCGGTTTGGCGCCTGCCTTTGGCCCAGGGCGCGATCCTGGAGACCCAGGATCGAATCCCACGTCGGGCTCCCGGTGCATGGAGCCTGCTTCTCCCTCTGCCTATGTCTCTGCCTCTCTCTCTCTGTGACTATCATAAATAAATAAAAATTAAAAAAATTAAAAAAAAAATAATCCAAGTATTTGAATGCAATAGAAAATATCTGCATTTTAGTTCAGGAATCTCTGGCTTTTCTTCTCCTTTATACCAATGTTTTCCAACTTTTACACCCTTTGTCAGTCTTGAGGAGCATTAAAAATCTATTAAAAATTTTTTTACTTTATTAAGGTTTTTACTTTAATAAATAGATGAAAAGATAGGAAGATAGTGAGATGATGCTCATGTGACTATAAAAGCCTTAGATGAGAGCAGAAGGCACACATTGAGGCAAGATACACATTCATGAGCAAGAATTTGCTGATGTAGAGCTGTCTTTATACAAGAAGGTTCAGTACAATGGGGAATGAAAAAGGAGAATATATCAGAGGGGAAGGAAGAAGGTGGTAGAGGTGTTGAGGAAAGGGAAGTTTGCTCCAGTGAAACACCAGGTGACACTATTATCCCCATACCTACCATGGCAGGGTTTTAGAATGTATATGTGTGTGTGTGTGTGTGTGTGTGTGTGTGTGAGAGAGAGAGAGAGAGAGAGAGAGAGAGAGAGAGAAAGAAACTAGGACTGTACAAGGAAATGAGGTGGGCACAGGAGCAGGGCTTTAAAAATGCAGCAGTGTCCATCGATGGATAAATGGATAAACAGAATATGATGCATACATACAATGGACTGTTTGCCTTAAACAAGAAGGAACTTCTGACATATGTTACCACATATATTAACCTTGAGGACATTACTCTAAGTGAAATAAGCCAGCTGCAAAAGGACAAATTCTACTTTCAGAAGGTATCTACAGTAGTCAAATTCAGAGACAAGAGGTAGGATGATGGTTGCCAGGGTCTAGGGGAAGAGCAGCAGGGGGAGTTGCTTAATGGGCAGAGTTTCAGTTCTTCAAGAAAAAAAAAAACTCTGGAGATGAGCGGTGTGATGATTGTATAATGGTGTGAATGTACTTAATGCCATTGAACTGTATACTTATAAGTAGATAAGATGCTAAATCTTATGTGTACTCTGTCACAGTTAAAAAAAAAGTGTAGTGGACATAATTAAAGAATGATCTCATTCTCTGCTTCTCCTGAATGACAGAAGGTAGGATATAAGAGGGGACAAGAGGAAAATAAGTTTTTACCAAATTGTCTTCTAAGCTACTGCTCTTTAAACTGCACATTGCAGCTCATTAGTGCACCATAGAAGTCAGTTTTTGAGAAATCAAAGCAAGGTTGAATTAAGTTGAGTTTTAAAAGGTGCATCACCCTATTGAGGGTGATGCACCCTCAATAGGTGCATGAAGTTTTAGGTGAACACTGCATGAAGTTTTAGGTGAACACTGGATTCACTGTAATCAGGTTGCAATATAAAATACATTTATTTGGCTTGTGATCAAAATCAAGGGATGATGTTTGTGTGGTGCCTTGGGATGGTTAATCAGAAGTCTCCCGTAGGTGGAGTCTGCAGGGGAGGCTACCAAGTGATACAGATGAAAGGAGGAAGAGTCTTGTCAAGCTGATGACAGTGAAGGAAGGCAGACATGGGGGAGATGATAGAGGCAGGATAGGTGAGATTTGGCCATTGATTGTGAGGAGAAGAGGAAATCAAAACTGTTTTTGTTTCCATCTGGGTGTGTGAGGGAAGAGTGAGAGAAGAGGTATAAGGACACTGTGGAGGATAATGTGGGGATGAGAGATGGATATGACACCCCATAGAAAATGGCCCAAAGGAAGTTGGAAATGGAGAATGAGCTCAGAAGAGCCATGGGGCAGGGCACCTGGGTGGTTCGGTTGGTTAAGTGTCTGCCTTTGGCTCAAGTCATGATCCTGGGGTCCCGGGATTGAGTTCCACACCAGGCTCCCTGCTCAGTGGGGAGTCTGCTTCTCCCCCTCCTTGTACACACACTCTCTCTCTCTCAAATAAATAAAAAAATTTATTTAAAAAAAGCCATGGGGCTAGAGATGTTGATGGAGAAAGATCTGTATAGAGGAAAGTTTTGAGGCCTGAGAGAAGTGTGTAGTTGAAGCTGGAAAGGAAATGTTAAGAGAAAGAAAAAGAGGATGCCAATTCCAGAACCCCATGATTGGGAATGTCTAGAATTCAGGAGGAGCAAGAAGAGGAAAAATGAGAGGAAATGAGAGAAGCAGCATCATGGTAATGACAAGATAGGAGAGGATGAAGAAGATGGCGGCTGAGAGGAAGACAGATAATGGAACTGTGAGGTGGGACAAGTAGTAACGGTGGAGGGCAGTTTCACCAGACCACCGTTGGGCAGACAGACTTCCAGGGGAAGAGCCACACGTGGCTCTGTGGTCTGCTGGTGGGGCCCCCAAGCATTGAATGTGACAGGGACAAAAGGAAGAGTGGCTGAGATTTGACTTGGCCATTGCAGTTGGCTGCTTCTTCCCACCTCTGCCTAACCCCCACCTCAATGACTTTTGCTGGACGTAGTATATTTCCCACCAAACAGACTCATCCCCTGTCCCTCTCTCAGAGCCCTCAGGTTAATAGATGGTAGTAAGCTCTGTCCAGTCACCTAATAAGGTTCACAAAGATGGAAGATAATAGGTGAGAAAGATTTTCAGTCAGAAGTGTCTTCTGGTCGCCCTCGCGATCACACTGGGCAGCTGTCTGCTCTGCCTGTAGACAGACCGCTTTGCTCTCAATGTTCTGTTTTTTCCTTTGTAAATTGTGCTTATCAGTATAGAACCCCCACCCTCCAACCTGGGATTATTCTTTACTTTTTCCTTTTGCAAAAGTAATTTTTAAATGTTTGTTTTCTTTACAAACAAAAAAGAAAAAAGAAAAAAGAAAGAAAAAACTTGGTCAATTATGAGGCTCAAAAACATCCAGTATGCTTTTGGAGAAATTCAAGTCAATTCTATAAAGGACAGTGGAAGGTAGGATGTTTCTGGAAGTTCTGGACTGAGTATGGAATCAGTATTTGCTGAATTGGAATATGTGTATCTCCTTCAAACCACAACAAAAATCTTTAGCATCACCTAGCACTAACGACAAATGGTGCTTTGTGTGAAGTTTATACTTACAACTCTGTTTCTAGTGGGAAGGGCTCCTTCAAATGCAGGCTTCAACTAAGTGGTTATAAATGAAAGAGAAAAAGAAAAAAAAGAAAAGAAAAGAAAAGAAAAGAAAAGAAAAGAAAAGAAAAGAAAAGAAAAGAAAAGAAAAGAAAAGGAAAGAAAAGGAAAGAAAAGGACGTTAAACCCAGTTAGGAAAAAAAAAAAAAAAAAAAAACAGTTAGAAGATCCTTCACCTGTGAAGAAGGGGCTTCATTGGATAAGTTGTATAGTCATTTCTATAGCAACAGAACAACTTTTAAAAATGAGCTGAGAAACATGTTAAATTTGAAATCGCACTTAGTATTTTGGTAAAAGTCTGAGTTTTTTGGGTCCCCATAATTATCAACAGGAATGATAAAGAAACAGAAACACATGGGGTGCCTGGGTGGCTCAGTGGTTGAGCATCTGCCTTCAGTTCAGGTCGTGATCCCGGGGTCCTGGGATCAAGTCCCACATTAGGCTCCCCGCAGGAAGACTGCTTCTCCCTCTGCCTATGTCTCTGTCTCTTATGAATAAATAAAATCTCAAAAAAAAAAAAAAAGAAACATAAACACACTCTGAGTTAGTTAACTTTTAACAGGTGGAACAAAAAAATAGCACACATAGTTTTGTATCTGTCTGGCAAAAATCCAAGAGCTTTGTATACTTCTGCTCAGTCTGGTGAATAAAATTTACACCACCAACAAGTAGCAGGGAATGAAAATAATCCATTTCTGTTGATAAAGTAATGGGTTTTGTCTGGTTGCCTTTGGGGATATTACTTTTTTTTTCTTTTAAAGAATAACACTTGCTTTGCTTTTCCTACTTTTCCCAAGAACAGATTTGATATAAATATAAGGCGGTTATGGATCCCATCATCTCATCCTATGTTGCATTTTGCTTTGCTCTATGTTTGAATACATTTGAATACATTCAAGAAATTGTCCACGTTTATAGCTTCTGAGAGCCCAATGTCTTACATAAAGGCCAATCAATACCATTTAGCTATTTCTTGTCTTCTCTATTGGTTGTGGTGCCAGACCAGTAGATGCCCCCTGGACATGTTCTCTGGAAACCTTTACTGCTAAAGAAATACTCAGCTGTGTTTATCATTAACCAGGGAGTGCTGTTCCTTTAAGATGTCAAAGTTAGGGAAGCTGAGGTTATTCTGATATTGGATGCCAGATGAAAAGAGACAGGCTCCCTCTGGCTGAACCCTCCAAACAGCAAGTCTGTTTTGTTTGTAAAATGTAGAGAGCCATGCTTACCTCTGCATTTGTAGATGCAAGCCTTTGGTAGATCCTCAACATACCTCTGATGAATGAATGACTCAATGAACAAGAAAACTGAGGTCAAGCACTTTGGAAGCGTACCATGTCAAATCAGAAGGGGCTCATCTAGTCATTAAAATAGGTGCAGTGAAAGGCCTTTACAGCTTTCTAGACTTGAGCACTTTTCTACAGTGAATATCGATTACTTTTGTAATCAGATAAAAACAAAGAAAAATAATAAACAGAACACTAATAAAAAATAAAGATCTAATTGCATTTTTAAGGATGACACTAATTTACTTCATGACACATGACACATTTCTTTAATGTTTTTCTCATTTGCAGCAAGTGATGTTTTAACAGTGCACAATACGCATACTCGCATACTCAGTGAATTACTGATAAAAACATTAAGTCAACAAACATTTATTGAGCACTTATTACATAGCAGGGTGCTTGCTAGGCACTGTGGGGGATTTATGGATAAATAATACATGAGTCAGTTCCTCAAGGAGCTCACTGATGATGCAGGTAGGACCAAAGCCATAATTGTTGGTAATGAATGGTAGCTTTTAGTGGCAAACTGTTCTGTACCAGCAAGTAACATGCTTTGTCCATATTAAAAGCATATCCAATGTCACAAGGCACATCTCTGACATTTTTTAATTAAACTTTTTTACTTTGAGATCATTGTAGATTCACAAGCAGTTGTAAGAAATAATATAGAGCAATCTCATGTGCCCTTTACACAGTTTTCCACAATGGCAGTATCTCATAAAATTCTAGTACAATAGCACAACTAGGATATTGACATTGATACAGTCAAGATACTGAGCATTTCCATCACCACATGGATCCCTCATGTCACCCAATTCCCTCCCAGGCTCTTCTCTTCCAGCCCTAAACCCTTGGCAACCACTTAATCTGTTCTCTATTTCTATAAACTTGTCAGTTCAAGAATGTTATATATATGTTGTCACACAAGATACAACCTTCCGGATTTTTTTTTTTCTGCTCAGTATAATTCTTCAGAAACTCATCCAGGTTGTTGTGTGTATCAATAGTTTGTTTCTATTTGTTTCTGAGTGGTGTCCCAGGGTACAGATGAACCAGAGTTTGCTTATCCATCTCTTGTTGAAGGGCATCTAGGCTGTCGCCAGTTTTAGACTATTATGGATAAAGCTGCTATAAACATTTATGTACATTGTGTGAACATAAGTTTCCATTCCTATAGAATAAATGCCTGGGAGTGTGATTGCTGGATGAAATGGTAGTTGCATATTTAGTTTTTTAAAAGAAACTGCCAAAACATTTTCCAGCATGGCTGTACCATTTTACATTCCTGTCAGCAATAGATGAGTGATCCAGTTTCTCCACACACTTGCCCGCCTTTGATGTCATCACAATTTTTGTTTCAGCCATTCTGATAGGTGTGTAGTGATATCTCATTGGGGTTTCACTGTTCATCCCTTTAATGCCTAATTATTTTGAATACCTTTTCATGTGCTTAGTTGCCAAGCCATCTATATGCTCTTCCATGAAATGTCTATTCATACCTTTTGCCCACCTTCTAATTGAGTTGTTAGTTTTGTTTTTTTTAAGTTGAATTTTGAGAGTTCTTTATGCATTACAGGTACTACTCCTTCATTAGATATGTGGCTTGCAAAATTTTAGGTTTTTTCATCCTCTTATAGTAGGATCTGTAGCAAAAATTTTTTATTTTATTGAAGTTCAGTTTGCTGATTTTTCCCTTTGTATATCATGCTTTCAGTGTCAAATCTAGGAAAGTGTTGCCTTGCCCTAAATCCTGAAGATTGTCTTCTTTCTAGGTTTTTCTTCCCCCTAAAAATGTCCGATAGCTTTATGTTTTGCACTTACGTCCATAATTCAGTTTTTAGTTGGTATTTGTATGAAGTGTAAGACTTAGGTCATAATTCAAGGGTTTTTTTGCCCATGGATGCCTAATTGCTCAAGTCCCACTTGCTGAAAGGCTACTGCATTAGTTTCGTAGGGCTGCCAAAGAAAATTATCACAAACTTGGTGGTTTAAAACAACAGAAATATATTTTCTCACATTCCTGGAAGTCAGAAGTCTGAAATCAATGTTGACAGGGCTGTGCTCCCTCAAATGGCTCTAGCAGAGCATCTTTCCTTGCCTCTTCTATCTTCTAGCAACTGCTGGCAATGCTTGTGTTCCTTGACTTATAGACCTATCACTTCCTAATCTCTGGCTCCATCTTCACATACTCTCTCTCTCTCTCTCTCTCTCTTTTTCTGTGCTTCCTATTTCTGTCTTTTATATGGACACTTATTATTGGATTTAAGGCCCACCTGAATCCAAAATGATCTCATCTTGAAATCTTTACCTTAATTATATTTGCAAAGACTCTTATTCCAAACAGGGTCACATTCTGAGGTTGCAACAGACATATCTTTTTTAAGCCGCTCTTCAACCCACCACAGTTATCTTTCCTTCTGCTAAATTGTATTTTCATGTTTGTCAAAGATCCGATGGGCATAGCTGTGTGGGTCTATTTCTGGGTTCTGTATTCTAACCCATTAATTTACATGTCAATCCCTCCACCAGTAGCACATAGCCATTATGACTGTAGCTATTTAAGTTTTGAAATCAGATATACTGATTTTTCTCATTCTTGTTCCTTTTCAAAATTATTTTTAGCTATTCTATATATTGCAATTCCATATACATTTTATTTTTTAAGATTTATTTATTTATTCATGAAAGACACACAGAGAGAGGCAGAGACATAGGTAGAGGGAGATGCAGGCTCGTTACAGGAGCCTGCTGCAGGACTCTATCCCAGACCTCGGGATCACAATCTGAGCCAAAGGCAGGTGCCCAACCGCTAAGCCACCCAGGCGTCCTTACATTTTGGAACAATATTATCAATATCTACAAAAAATTTCACTGGGATTTTGATAGGAATTGTGTTAAACCTGTGTGTCAATTTGGAGAGAATGGAAATCTTTACTATGTTGAGTTTTCCAATCCTTGAACATAGTGTGTTTCTCTATTTATTTATCTCTTTTTTTATTCCTTTCATCAAAACAAGTCCTTGTTTTCAGACAAGTCCTGCACATGTTATGTTAGATTTATACCTAAGTATTTTGTTTTGGAGAAGCAATTTAAAGTGGTATTGCATTTTAAATTTTGGTGTCCACAGTTCATTGTTAGGCTTAGAAATACAATTGATTTCATGTTTACTTGCATCCTGAAACATTGCTAAACTCACTTATTCTAAGATTCTTTTTTATTTTGTAGATTATTTAATTTTCTATATAGAGTGTTATGGCCTTTTCAGATGGAGATAGTTTATTTTTTTTCCCTTTCCCATGCTGTGCTTATTACTTCTTTTTATTTGCCTTATTATACTGGCTAGCACTTCCACTACTGTGTTGAGTAAGAACAGTGAGAGGTTTTTGCCTTATTTCTGATCTCGAAGGGAATACATTCAGTCTTTTACCACTGCATATAATGGAAGATTTACCATTAAGTGTAATGTAGGTTTTCATAAAATTTATATAAAATTGAGGAAGCTTGAAGATGAACCATAAATAAATTGCACCCATTAGAAAAGGGGCCTAGGAAGACTTGGCTAAGTTTCATAGTTTCATAGTTTAAGTTTCTCTACTTAACTCAGTAGAGAACTGAGGTGCTGTTTAGGAAACTGAAGGAGATACTTGTCCACAGAAGGGGTTTGTCAGGGTGATCAAAAACAACAGTGCTGATACCTGCTACAACATGAAAGCATTATGTTAAGTGAAAGGAGCCAGACACAAAAAGACACGTATTGTATGATTTTATTTATACAAAATATCCAAACGAGGCAAATCCGTAGAGATGGAAGGCAGTTGAGTGATTGCTATGGGCTGAGGGCAGAGGGGAAATGGGGAGGGAAACCTCATAGAGACAGAGTTTCCATTTGGGGTTATAGTTGTGCAAAATGTGATGTACTTCACGACATAGCACTGTGTACTTTAAAATATTTTATGTTATGCGTATTTTACCATAATTTAAATAAATGATAGAAAATGAAAAAAAAACTAAAAAAAAAAAACTTCAAACAACAACAAACCCATAGTATTTCTCATCCCCACTCCTAGCAGACATTACTAATTGATCATGGCAGTCTTTCAGGAAGCCCTCAATTTTCTCTATGGTAATGCTTTATGCAGGTACTTCCAAACAATAAGAGAAGGCATAGATGAAAAAAGTCTTGTCTTCCATCTCAGGCAAGGAGCCCATTTTGGCCACACAGGATGTCCAGTCTAGAGCAGCACAATGGATCCCATATTCACCAGAAGCAGGCCTGGGGCTGCTCATTTCTTGCCTCCCTCAATCAGAATTGGTTCAGGGCCTGGTGCGGCTGAGCCTGTTGATGCCAACCTCCGTTACAACAGCTGACATTAGTCAAGGGCCAAGTGGCAGAGAAAAAACCATCTTACTTTTCATATTAAGATCCAAGATATAGCAGCTCTATATTGTTAATTCCCAAAGATTTCAAAGCAGCCTGCTTGCAAGTTGAATTTCAGGGGAGAGATGGGAGTGATTTATAGTGACAGCTATTAAGCTTTTATAGAACATAATACATGTGTTCTTGCTCCTACCGCAAAATTAATTGTTGCTAATTAGTTAGGGCTGCCAGCTCACTTGTGTGTGAGAGTCTGTCACACTCCCTTCTCCTGGTCCTGTTAATTAGCCTTCCGAGTCTCATCCTATCCCTGTGTCCTGCAGCTTTTTCCTCCCTGTATATTTCTTATTTAAACAATCAGGCCTGCTTGTTGGCTTTGGTTGGTATTGGATAGAGGTTTAACTTTGGTGGCATAGGAATCCTTGTAGGTGGTCTAATGACGTCAGGTGAGACAAATAATTTTTTTGCATACCATCAAGTGTTATGCAAGGACATCTGACCCAAAATGAACATTTGTCTTTCAAAAGTTCTTTTTACTGAGGACTGAATTTCCATGAAATAATACAATTAAACTTCAGGTACTTGGTTTAGGTCATCACTCTCTCAGTTGTTGAAGCCTGGGACAGAGGTTGTGTTGCTGAAATGCTAGACTGTGTGTTCAGCAGGAGGAGCACCTGGGCTGGGCAGCTCTTTTGACAGCTGCCTGGGGTGGCACACTGTGTCTCAGGTCTCAGAGAGATGCTTCGAGGTGGTGTAGGTACCCTCATGATGACTGAGCTCGTCTGCAGCCTTGCAACCCCCGGAGCAGCTCTGGCATATTTGCCTAGCGAATGTTGGTTGTATAATTGCTGTTGACATTTCCATGGGAAAAGAAGGTCAGTTCTGTTGGATTTTTCTGAGAGCAGGGAGCCTGCTTTGTCCAACCATCGTGTATCTCCAACCAGCGTGAATCTAACGGTGACAGTCTTGTGAAGTTATTATCACATATAGTGACAGTAAAAAGAAAAGGTTTCTCCTAAATACAGTTCTGCACCCAATGACGCTTGTTCACTTCTCTGCTCAATGAGCCAACAAAACAGGCGCAGGAGAGAGAAAAACCCTGTTTATACTGATTGCATCGTGCATGCCTCTGCCCACCTCCTGTGAGGCGGCTTATTTCACACATTCCCATGACAGAGTAATGTGACTTCATTGACTGGCAAGCAGCTGTTGGTACAGCATGTGAGGTGTCTGGGTGTGCGTGCGTGTGTGTGTGTGTCTGTGTGTCTCTCTGTGTGTGTAATGCCCACACACTGAAATGAAGAGGGAATGGAAAGCATGACACAGCCATTGAAATTTAAAGGGGAAGTGTGCCTTTATTACCATTCACTTATGACAGTAGAGGCTGTGGCTGTGTTCAAATCTGATCATGTCAACAAACATACCTGCCAGGCCAAAAGAGGGAACCAATTTCAACTCTGAACCTGTTTTGCTTTTGAGCATGGCTTCAGATCCCAGATACTGGAAAGGCAGACCCAAATATTGAGACTCTGCTTGGACCAAACAATGAAGTTATAAGGATCCAGACTCTCCACCAGTGCTATACTTGTCCCACTCCTTCTCAGCTCCACACATGGGGCTTTTTTGCACCTGCTTTGCACCTGTTCTTCATCTTCTCCTGCATCTCCTCGGAGATGATATGGGTGCAGTGAAAGGTGACACTTGATAACATCTTCTGTCACTTCGATCAGGAATCCATATGACACAAATCCATAGTTAACTGCATTGGGAAGGTCTGAAAGTGAGCTCAATGGTGTTTGCACATGTGTATAACCGTTTTACTTCTGAAAAGTCTTCTTGGACTGACAACCAAGGGATGGAATGAGGAATCTTTTTGACGAATTCATGTGATTTTTTTAAAAGATTTTATTTATTTATGATAAAGAGAGAGAGAGAGAGAGAGAGAGAGAGAGAGGAAGAGAGAGGAAGAGACATAGGCAGAGGGAGAAGCAGGCTCCATGCAGGGAGCCCGATGCAGCACTCGATCCCAGGATTCCAGGATCATACCCTGAGCCCAAGGCAGATGCTCAACCGCTGAGCCACCCAGACGTCCCGCTTGTGATTTCTAATGAACTTTTTGCTTTGGCAACTCTGAATCACTTGGCAGCATGGCTAAGGGGAAATGTGATTGAGAAAGCTAGTCATGTTTTGGAGAGTCATATGGAGTATGGTAGCTGAGTAAGTAATTCTTCTGTTCAGATTATCAAACAAGTTGGCTGTTAGGATTTATAGCTTTCCTTTTATTTTCATTGCCACACTGTAATCCAGGACTTCATGATTATGCTTCTATTAATGCAAAATCTAACTGCTCTCCTTGCTTCAGGGTATATTTAATACACTGTGCATATTCCTACTGGAAAATATGCTGCTTTTATAATGCCAAACCTTCATTCAGGAACCTACAATAGCTCCCATCTACTTATCAGATCAAATCGAGACCTCTCAGCTAACCCACAGGTGCTCTGTGACTTGGCCCTATTTAACCAATGGAAAATTCTTTAAAACCCCAATCCCACCCCTCTCATTACACCCCTGATTAACCAGGGCAGTTGTACTCCTACTATCCTGCCTTTTTGCCTTGGCTTCTCCTCATTTCTTAAGAGCCTTCTCCCCCACTTTACTCCAAACTATTCAAAGAGATCCATTCTTCACATTCAACCAGAACTTAAAAAAAAAAAAGTCCATGAAGCCTTTCCTACAATTACCATCCACATTAACTTCTTCCTGACTTCCTATCCCTCCAGTAGGCAAATGCTTGACTCTATTTTTGCATTAGCAACTTGCATTGATCTTAGTGTCTTATCTGTAAGTTTTATGTCTGAAATAAAGCGTCTTGCTTTCTTGGTCTCCAGAATGCCCACTCTGCCACTCTGGCATAAAGGACGTTGAACTTGGAATCAAAAGGCCATGCTGAAGTCTGGCTGTAGAACCAATCAGCTATGCAGCCATGGATGAACTCCTTGGCCTCTCTGAGCCTCTCCTTCCTCAGCTGTGAAAGGGAGCCTAGGAAATGTTCATAGGACATTTCACATAGTTGTTCTAATGTTCAAATAAAAGAACATGGGAGAGTACTTTATGAGCCTGAAAGTATTCAGAGAACAGAAGTTCCCATTATTATTGTAGTTGTGTGTAGCATTTAACATTTCATCGAACTAATGAAATGTATCTATAAGGCACTGTGTAATCTTGAGTGTGAAGTTGCTAAATAGCAGGGGTGCTATTTATATAATGCCACACCCTCATTCAGGAACCTACCATAGCTCCCATCTACTTATCAGATCAAATCTAACCCACAGGTGCTCTGTGATCTGGCCCTATTTAACCAATGGAAACTTGTATTGAAATGCTAATCCCATACCCTCCCATCACACCCATGATGAGGTGTTATTTATGTTATAAATAACATTTATAGCACATTTTATTTGTTACAGTACTTTAAAAAATATTTTATTTATTTGAAAGAGTGAGAGAGAGAGAAAGAGCAGACACGAGCAGGGGCAGAGGGAGAGGGAGAAGCAGACTCCCTGCTTAACAAGGATCCCGACTCAGGGCTCAATCCCAGGACCCCAGGATCATGACCTGAGCCAAAGGCAGACGTTTAACTGACTGAACCACCCAGAGGCCTCTATTAGAGTACTTTTTAATTAGCATACCATTTTGTTCTCACCAGGGTGTAGGGGTCGGGTATTTTTATTCCCATTTTACAGCTAAAGGAAAGAAATTGAAGTTGGATAGATACTTTAAGTAAATTACTCTTAGTCATGTAGTTAGTTGTTAGCAATGATCAGACTGGGGCTTCCTTTCTGCCTACTACTCCTTCCTTACCCGGGAATTGTGGCCATTTTCACTCATTGCTTCCTCCATAGCCATCCTGGGCCCTGCACAGGGGACACCTTCTTCCTCATTTCTCACTTCTCTTCCTCCATGGGCATTTTCCTCCTAGGCCTTCAGGGGTGCTTATATGATTAGAGTGGTTTCATCTAAGCTCGTAATCACTGTGCACACGCAGAAGGCAGAGGGACAAAATACAAGAATATTTTACTGTGCCTTACAAACATCATTGGTTCATTCAAGTACTTCTAGGTGGAGGAGCCTGGGCCAAATAGGTGACTAGAGCCCTCACTATCGGTTCAAGTCCCTGGAGATTTCATTCCTCCTGAGAAATCAGGTTTTTCCTGGAAACTTGTCCACCCAGGTCCCAGGTGGGGCTAAGCAGGCAGGGGTGGACACTTTTTAGCCATACCCCCAGAGACAAACTGTCCTCAGCTGATTTCTTGCTCAACTTCAGCATATTATAGAATGTAACATGGGCTTGTCCTTGTAAATTTTTTAAATATAATCTACTCCAAATATTTCATATCATTTCAGTACTTTGGACCATGCCAATGCCGAATGTAAATGGTTCATAACACATAAAAACAGAAGTTGTAATCACATTAAGTATAAGTAGTAATAGCAGCATTGAAACTCTCTCAGGAGAAGGCAATTTCTATAAAAGACTTCATTACCAAACCTGGGGAACTGTAACAGGAGCTGGATCTGTCTGACCCTCTTCTGTATCCCAACAAGACCCCAAAGCTCAATAGGTGGGAACCATTCTCTCCTCTCTCAAGCACTGTGATTAGGTAAATGTTACTTAGTTGTGTACGTCTTACAAGTGTTCTCCAAAAACACTTGTAAGTTTGTATCATTGACTGCAAACTTTGGAAGTGTTCCAGCTGACAGAAGCACACAGAACTAGTCTTTATCAAAAGACAGAGAGGAAAGGGACCCCAGCACCATGACTCTCACGTTATAAATCTGCTCACAGCTCATAAACTGCCTTCATCACCATGCTTCTTGACATGAATTCACACCCAACTTTTTGCAGCTTATCAAAGATGGAAAGTGTAAATAGGCAGAAGACAAAAGAGATAAATCTGGTAGCTACGGAGAAAGGGTGATTTGACTTCCAGGGACAGACTGTAGCAATATTCCACTGACTTCATGTCGCCTTTATCTTCCCGGCCTTTAAGGTATTTATTGTATTTGGATGATTAATGTCTGTAATGAGAGGGATCAGAGTATAATGAAAATGACATTGGATTTAAGGGCAAGCAAATGGGTTTTGGGTCCTGGCTCAGCTCTGGGAAATTAACACTTTTACTGTGCCTTAACTGTCCTCATTTATAAAATGGATGGGTTACTTAAGGTCTTGTTTGAGCTCTTGGAGAACATCCCATCTGCTCTGGAGACTCCAAGAAGCACTTCCTTAGAAAGGTAGCGAAGATATTCCATCTGGACTGTTGAGCTGAGCATGTCTGTTTGCCTCTTACCCATACTGTGAAGGGAAGAAGAGATGGAAATCCTTAATGGGTAACATTTTTCAATAGATTTCTGGAACAGAGATGGTGTGTGGTTACCATGTGCATGTGTGAAACACAGTAAGGGAATCTTCATCTCAGAATATGCTGTAGGGAGTCTGAGATGAGGCAGGACTGCCATGTTGGGTGGAACCTGGTGGCTACAGACTTGGGGCCAACAAATGCAGCAGGTACAGTAGAGAGTATCTGTAGGAAAGGGCTTAAACATAGTGGAAGGGCAGCTGAATGAGTGGTACGGATCCCCCACCCCCCACCCCAATCTGCAGAGAAACAGATAGCTCATTACTTATCCTCAGACCAAAAAAAAAAAAAAAATTGAAAGCACTTCTATGCAGAAATTGCCAGATTCCTCTAGAGGATGAGGCTAATTGTATGGATATTGAAGCCCCAGAATGACATTTTCTTTAGTCTGGCATGTTTACACTCCAGCTTAATGGTCCACTTTCTGCCTATGTATCCTAAAGCAAGGCCTGTCTATCTCTGTGTTCTACCAATGACCCAATTCCTAAGCAATATTACTATTTGAAAACAGAATTAGTGACATAAAAGCACAAGAAACCCTTACTAGCTACCCAGTCTTTCGTCCTTAAATATAAATAAAATTCAAGATCTGTCATACACATGAGGACGATAAACACTGAAAGAAGAGTCAAAGAGAAAAAGCTGACCTCAGAGGAAACAGAAGTATTTTAGGAATCAGAAGAGAATTAAAAACAAGTAAGTCTCTGAATTGAGGTTTTTCTATACACAAAGTTAGTTAGCTATGAAAAATAAATCCTAAGATGACAAGAAGGAATTCATACAAATTAAATATGTGATGGCTGAACTAAAAGTTTCAATCATAGGTCTGAAAGAGAGTCAAAAAATTTTTCCATAATATACAGCAAAAAGATAGACAGATCTGGAGAAGAAAAAATAAGAGGCAGAGAGAAGCAATTCATGAGAGGTGGCATTGGCTACTGTCCAAATGGGAATGAGAACACAGAAAAACGATAGAGAGAAAATTAACAAAGAAAAAAACAGAAGACAATTTCCCAGTGTTGAAGAAGCCCCAGGCCTCAAATCAAGAGGTCTGCCAAGTACCAACAGGATAACTGAAAAATCTATCAATTTGAATTAGATGCTAGGACAATCTTGGTAGGGAAGAGAAAGCATTTGATATTGATGCTTAGGAACATCCTCATTTGAGTGGCCCAGAAGTTCTTTATAGGACATTAGACATGTGGAAAAGAAAAAGCAGTCCTGGCACCTATTTAGTCTTGTAGCATACAGTATTAAGCTGGTTGTATTGAAATAAATTATGTTTATTGCTTTTCAATTTTTACTCACAAAGGACACTTAATTGTAGCATATCATAAGTTGAAGTACAAAGTAATAGTCTTGACACCATGTCATTAAAGATCAAGCTCAAAGAGTATATGAAGTGACTAGGGTAAAAGAAAGGTAGGAGGGCTGATATGTTCATGATATACAGAAGAGCATAGAATAATGGCTTAAAAAAGATATAGTGTGATAGATTATCAGTAGAAGAATAAAAATAATACAGTTCTCAGTTATTGGGGAAAGGTGAGGAATAGTGTGAGTAAAATCTTTCTCTTCAATAGCAGGGAATTGATAAATGTCTTAAATTGGGAAAACAAGGAGACAAAGTAAATGTATTGATTAGAGTTATGGAGGAAACCCCTAGAAAACAAAACTTCAAACTGTATGGAATTGAACACCTTAAGAATGAGGTTGAGAATAGGGGGGGCATGTAGGAGAGTACAATTTCTTTCCATCATGAGCTCTCCAGTGTAACATTTGTTACAATGTCTGTGTTTTGCTTTCCTTAATATTTTCTTGAAAATTAAAATATATGCCTTCTTTTCTAACATCCAGAAGTTCTATTGGCAAATGTTAACAGCCGAGGGATAAATTAGTTAAGCCATAAGAAATAGCTGATATTTGTCACATTTGGGCCTGCATGAATGGAAACTGTGTTTAGTTCAACCTAAACAGTTTTCAGATTTGGGACTTTAATGTGGACACATCTTGACATGAAGGTCCAGTATATGATCAAGTCCTTCACATCCTGGCTTTTGGAAATGACAAAATTGATTACGGCCAACATTCTTTCCAACCAACATTTCAAGCCCCATTCAACTTACAAGGAAAAACACCTCAAATCCTCTACTCAAAGGATTTGATTCTTTTTCTTCTAGACACCCTTAACTCTATATTGTTTACATCTGTCACAGCAGTTTTGATATTCTGCCTTTGACAACTGTTATTTGTGTATTTGCCTCGTTTCCCTGTTAGACTGCCCATCCTTTGGGGGAAAGATTCATCGTTTACTGGGGGAAATTGCATGGTTTTGAAACCAACTGAGCTTGTCCTGCCCACTTTCCAGCTGTGTGGCTTTGGTCAAGTTAACATCTCCAAGACCCAGTTACCACATTCCCTTTATCACAGGAGACAGTGATGTCTCTCCCCGGATCAGTCAGAATGTCTCAAGAAGAGAATGTATGTACAGTACTTAAAACAATGCCTTGCACACAGTGGATGTGTAATTAGCATCCACTGACATCCTTTTCTCCTTCTTCATCCTTGGGCGTTTCACAGCACCAAACACAGTTCTCTCCACATAGATGCTTAAGTGGTGAAGTGTGGAGGGTGGGGGGAGAATTGAAGGATGCTGCAAGTATTACAAAGTCCTTCAAAGAAGATAAACATTAGCATTACCTTCCAAAATATGAGTTCTGAAATAAGCATATTAAAGAGGAAATATCAGAATCTGCTTTGCATATTAATTGGACAGAAAGCCCTCTAGAGATGGAAAACATATGGGATGCACCCAAAAATCTTGTCTGTCACCTCCATGTTTCAAATATTGGTCATGTATCATTGGTTATGAGTGCTGCTGGAATTAGGGCAGAGTATAGAGCTGCAGAAAGCAGCCTAGGAAGCTGGCATGGAATTCTGGACCTCATAAAATGCCCACTGGCCTCCCACTGTGCCTTAAGCTAAGCACATACCCCTTTCTCCTGAGTTCAGAGCTTCCCTCATAAAAACTCCAACCTGCTTTTCTGAGGTTGGCTCATTGGCTCCATGAGCCTTCTCTGAGTGGCCCACTTGCCTAGCATTTTGCTTGTCCTTCTCATCCCCATTGATCCCATTCTAATCTAGAATGTGTGTACTAGAGCGTATACAGAGAGAAGATAGTCACTATGTTTATGTTAGACATAGGTCAGGGAAGCCCTCGATTCCCACTGGTCTCGGTTCTGAATTTTCCCAACCCAAAACTAAAGATGTCTTGCACAATGGGAGCATTCATGTAGATGTATATTGGTAAAGCCCAACTACCTTGAACAAGTCAATTTGGAAAATGTAATGGCTTCTAGTATAAGTTATGGAAGGAAGGAAAGTTTCCTTGGGAGGGCACAGGGGTGGAAGGTCCCAGATGATAGGACAGGCACCAGTGTAGAACCCTCAAATGGAAGCTAGTGCCCCAGCTTCGGAGGAGGTTGAGGGCATTAGAGGGATGTTTTCCAACCTCAGGAGGAGGAGGAGCTTTTGAGCTCAGGGACACAGGGTCAGAGAGGTAGACAGATAAGACTCTTTGGCCTACCTGCCAGGATTTTGTACAATCACTCGGCATAATTATTCTTGAAAATATAAACATTGCCAGAGCTGACTGACAAGTATTGTTCCAGCAGGGAGGGCTGTCAGGGCAAATCAATCCAACTCCACCACATGCCAGTATGTAAAACAGATATAATTTTGGCTGTTAGGGGCTGTCAAAGCGAAGGATGTGCCGTATGTGTATTTTGAAGTGTAGTCTTCCCTTCAGTCTCACAGCGTGAAAGATTTCTGGGGCTTTCCCCCTCCCTGGATCTTTTCTACAAGAAGTTTTTGGATTTTTAACTTCAAATAACCCAATCACCTTTATCTACTGTGATGTTCAGTTTCAATGAAGCTCCATTCCCACACCTGCCCTACTCTCGCTCAGCATCGGGGTCTTAAAATTTGGCTTAGGGTGAAAGGGTCCTTTGCTGTCACTGGATGTTGTGTGGGTCATCCAAGTAGCCAGTTGGTGCCCTCCCAGGAATGTAAAGTTGCTTGCAAGAATGCCTTGCCCATTACTGGACCCAATGCCAGGCTTAGCCTGAAGGCATTTGATGGTCTGGGCTTAATGGGCCCCTCAGGAATCCCTGGAAGCCTACTTTCTGTTTCCATGTCTCAATGCTGTAATGAGCAGCAAAGTTGAGGCCCTCAAAAGATGGCTCACTCAAAATCTTTCCTCTCTGTTTCGGAATGTTCCTGTATCTCTTACCTACTCCCTTCCTTCTTCCCACTTACTTCTCACCTATACCAGTGCCCCCATCACACCGGCTTCTGGTCCTTAGGCTCATTCATGGCCCTTTCTCTTGCCTTTCTCAGGTGTCCATTTTGGTCACATGGCTCCTCGTTCTCTGTTTGGATGGCTTGACATATTCTAGGCCTGGCAGTGGGGGTGGGGAAATTACATCCCCATGGCATTCTTGAGCCATTGTGATAACACGCCATCATATCTTGCAATGCTTTCACTGAGAGTGGCTATTGTGCCATGTGCTTATTTCTTATGGAGCTCTGACATAAAAAATATCCTTAGGAAGATCACTATTTCCTCTATGGGCATGATTGAGGACAGTGATCCCCTACGTAAAATCCATTTGATATATTCCTTCAGAAACTACATGCCATGAAGGATTTCACTTACCATAAGGAATTTTTGTGCTTTTACTTATGGGTAGTCAACATTTTATTAATTATTGTGCTTCTCTTTTGGTTTCTGTCACCAGGAAACTTGGAGTAAAATTATGACTTAATTTGAATAACCATGTGAGGCCCGAGAATCTTCACATTTGCATTCCTACTTAACACCTTGTCTTAGCCTTCTACTCCACTTTCCTTGACTCTGGTTTTCATCTGAGCTTTTTGTTTTTCTTTGTATGGTCACATCAAGTACCTAACATCTTTTGTGAATGAAGCAAAGGTGTTAGTAAAAGATGTGATAGATATATATGTTTTCTTCTCCTTTAGATAATGAGTTGCTTGAGAATAGGGATTATTTTGCTCATCCTTTTCACTGGGCCCTAGAAAAATGCCCAAACTATAGTAGGTGACAAGACAAAGTAGAATATTGTGGTAGAAAAAATTTTAACTCTGCCTGTTATCAGTTATACAACATTGAATGAGTCACTTAGCTCATCTGATCCTCTCCTTTTTACTTTAATCTGAAAATGGACATAAGGTTACTCTACCAGATTACTATGAAGATTGATAATTCTTGTAAACCTCTCAGCACATTTTCTGGCCCATAATAGCAATCAGCACATGTTAGGCCCCTCCCCATTTCCTCATTTCATTGGAAATAGCACTTGAAAAAGGATAAGTGGATTGCTCTATGACCACCAGTAAGTCAATTAATTGTGGTGTCATCTATAAAATAAATGTGACTGTTGACCTCATTTGGAGAGATATGAAAATTAATTGATGGTAATGCACATTGGGATTTTTTTGCTGAAAAGAACTTAAGAACAGCTCAGTATTATTACATGTTCTATTTCATCATTAATATTATTTATGAATATTTGGCCTTATCTTGTCCTGGTATGTTTTATGTCTATGGTCTTAATTGCATTTATTTCCAATTTAGTACCAACTTGTATTTTAATAAAAATGTAGATAAGATCCCAAACTATAGTTCCAGTCCTTCATGCAACTTTATTTTTACAAGGTGGATGATTTACTGTTTTTTTTAAAGATTTTATTTATTTATTTATTAATGAGAGACACAGAGAGAAGGCAGAGACATAGGGAGAGGGAGACGAAGAAGCAGACTCCTCACAGGGAGCCTGATGTGGGACTCAATCCCGAACTCCGGGATCACACCCTGAGCCAAAGGCAGACGCTTAACCTCTGAGCCACCCAGGAGTCCCAATTTTACCTGTTTCAATATGCTGCCCATGAAATAGATATTAAGATATTTAGTAAATAGTATTTGTTCACCCTATATTAAGTCAAGCTCAAGCATTTTTCAAGGCATTTAAGTTTTATTTCTTCCTTTTTTCACTCATATTTTATTTTGTTAGAAGCTTTCTGATGAAATTTTTCATTATGAGATGCTTGGTCCATTTCAGATGGTCGATGTGAATATTTCAAATATTTCTGAAAGAAAAGATATTAACTAGATGAAATGCCTATTGCCACTTTAATGTCAGGAGGCCCTCAACTGCCTTCAGTCTCAAATGGGGGTCCATGTTACAGAGTCCAGGGATTGCTCTTCAGAGTCCTGGCTCAGTCACCTTTTAGCTGTGTGGCCCCGAGGAGGTGCTTCACTGTTTGAGCCTTCCTTGCGAACTATCAAACATTGAAGGGGTCAGCCTCGAACAATCTTTAAGTTCTTTTGCCATTATAGCATCCAGTCCTTTGAGATGGAACCACTGAGGCTGACCCTACATTTTGGTCTGTATGTCTCTACGGAAACCCCACATTGGGTCTCTGTAGAGATCGTATCTATTGAAGAACTTTGTCTTCTAGGGCATACAATTTTTTTACCTTTCTGCTCAAAACTTTAAAATAATCTTCCTTTTAACTGCAGATCACTTAGCACTTGGCACATATTAGATATTTCAATTAATGTTTCAATTTAAGGGTCATAGGCTGAGCAGGATATGTCCACTGGGCCAAGGAGTTTTCTATGAAGCCCATTACTGAGGAAATTGGAAGGATACATTTCCGATTTCACGCTTAAGTGGGTAGAGTTTGTTTTATTTATTTATTTAGTTAGTTTTAGATTTAGTACTAATGGATATACTTCATCTATAGCTTGTGTGTATATATAGAATATCTGCTTCTGGGAGGTATCAATACCAGGAATTTGATTTAAACCATCTGAAACTGCAAGGATCTCTGTAAACTACTGAAGGTACTTGTGAGAAAATGCATTTGTTAGGGATTGCAATGTGATACTAACATGAAACTGAAAATCTACTCCATTCTGGTCCTCATGAAGCAAATGACCAAGGGCACCAAATTTCCAGTCTGGAAAATTCCATTAGAAAGATGTCCAGATAGTTTTCAGCCACTCATCTTGATTACTATTGCTGATGATCAGTTTCTCTCTGATTTTATAAAGTAGACTTATTTGTACAACAGTCTAATCCCATGCTTTGTTTTGACTGTATCAGGGTACATAGATCAGTCTGCAGACCACATGAATTTGATGTATTTCTCTCAGTGATACCTCCTTGTCTTCTGGCAAGGCAAATTTTAAAGAGAAACTTTTCTACAAAACTTTTTTTGAAAAAAATCAACTATTGTTTTTGAGTTTTCTCCCAAATCTATGAAGACATTTATGGTAGAGTTCAGGTTTTTATTTATTTTTTTATTAGTTGTTCATGTTGAGTTTGATGTGATTTTATTCAAGTCTCCAGAGTTAAGAACAGACAACTGACTGATCTCAGAAGAGGAAGCATGTAAAAATTTTACATGCTTACCTGATCGCTTACTTATCGTGGAATCTTTAGATTCATTTCACTCAGAATATTTTGCATAAAATGAATCCAAATGTTCATAGGACTTTTTAAGACAGTGTTATTCAAAGTACTAGTCCACAGTGAAATAAAGAGCTTGTCCAGAATATGAATCAGTGCATTGCTTCCTTCATTAAGACAATCTTGCTCCTGGAAAAAAAGTTGCCTTAATGCCATTCAGACAGCCAGACCAAAGGTCCCAGTGCCTGGCTCCTAGCTATGCTATTACAAGACAGGATCAATAGCAATCCAGTGTTTCTGCAGCTTAGGCAAGTTACTGAACTTCTCTGTGCCGCTGGTCCTGACAATGATGGCACTGGTAGGGTAGAGAGGGAGAGTGTAAGCTGGGAGATCAATGGATAAGAGGGGTCACCAGCAATGAGGGGACAGAATGGCAGAGACTTAAAATAGATACTTTGAGATAGCTGGGTCTCTGGCAAGAGAAAGCAAGAGTGGTCAGAAATCAGGCACATGGGCCCTGAAGTTCCTGGGGAAACACTGGAGGATGGCCTCCACTGGATGTCATGGGGGTCCTCAGGACATAGTCAAGATTTTATTTGAGTCAAGGAGGCTGAGGGAAGCTTAAGGAGAGGTTGCAGACATAGGGAACTGGTGGGTGAAACTAGGCAGGAGGGGCCCACAGGAGGATCTATAAAGGAGGTGAAGGGTATGGGCATTAGCTCAGCCTGAGGCATTTATGAGTGGTGTTGGAGTAGGAGGTTGGACAAAGAAGGATGCCCTGAGATAGCTTTGAGGACTTCCTGTGGTGATGGAGGGAATCAGGAGATGAGGCAGGTGCTGAGAAGCCCCGACACTCTCTTGGAGGAGATTGGGAAGAAATTCTTGGCTTAGTGATGGGGGAGCTTCAGGTAAGTTGTTCCCTGACCTCTAACAATTGGGCTGCTTTATTGCCTACATACTTGATAAGATGGCTGCCATTACCAGAAATGATATGATTAAACAGTATTCATCTGTGGTTGCTATTACCATTTGGTACCCTTTTTCAACAAATATTTGTATAGCACCAACTATTTGCGAAACCCCATAAGGCCCTGTCAGAATCGCAAATACAAGCACAAAATTGTTCCCTCTGTTTCTGAGTGGCTTCTCGTCTTATAAAACAGAATTGCTGTTGCAAAGGAAGCCATTGGCAAAAGACTGCCATTCATATAATCTATTAGGCCCCTAACCAACAAAGCAAATGAATGCAAAATTGCCCGTTTCTGAGAGAAAAGAGGCACTTGGTGCTTTCAAGTTCAGCATACTAAAACTGGTCCCATCAATTTTAGTTTTGAAGGTGATGGAATTGGGGCTTTATCCATAGCTTTATATACTTCAACTTATTTTCCACCAACTTCTTCTTCTATTTGGAAAACTAAAAAAGAAGAAGAAAAGTATTAATTAAAAACAAAAAAAAAAGTTAAATATTTACCTCGATTTGGTGAGAATGTGAAGTAAATCAAGTGGCAGTTTAATTCCCAATGAACATCTGACAACCATGGAGTTAAATATTAGATTTAAATATGGCAGCTAACTCTCTGCAAGAATTACATTTGTCTCTTTATATGGGCACTCTACCTAATGAACACATTTCTCTTCTCTTAAATTCAGCCGTTGCTACTGGAGCATGAGAAATTAATATACATTCTTATATTCATTAATATTGTTGCTCATAAAAGACCTTTTGATTTTTATCACCCTGAGTTCCCAGAGGCCCATGGAAGCTGTCTTAGCTACAAACCACATAAATTATCAGGGGTAAAATCCTATTAAAGCAAAACCTTAATCACCACTTGCAGTTTATATGAAATTGTATCTAAAAAGAAACTGTAGTGCATATCCATCAACATAGAATGAATAAATAAATGGTGGTATAGTCCTTTCTCAGAATATTATAAAATAGTAAAAGCAATGGAATTACTACTACACACATACAAGGTAACTCAATGTAACTCAATCTCAAGGACATTGTCGAGTGAAAAATGCAAGATGTGGAAGAAAACACCTAGTACGATTCCATTTATGCAGCAAAGCCAAACAATATCTCATTAAGGATATATCATTAGTAGGAAACCTATAGAAGAAATGATTAACACTAAATTTAGGCTAGTAATTATCCCCAGAAGAGACTGGGGAAAAGTGGATACCATCAAGAAAGAACGTGATGGCATAATGGTGCTTCCACCCTGTAAGTGATAGTGTTTCTTGAATGGTATAGTAGGTTTATGGGCTTTCATTTTATTACTCTTATTTAAACTACAGAACAATACTTTGCATCTTCTTTTGTTTTCACAATGCAGTTCACATTCAAGAAAAAAAAAAGTCTTTTGGGAAGCCTGGGTGGCTCAGTGGTTGAGCATCTGCCTTTGGCTCAGGGTGTGATCCCAGGGTCCTGGGATCGAGTCCCGCATTGGGCTCCCCTTGGGGAGCCTGCTTCTCCCTCTGCCTGTGTCTCTGCCTTTTTCTGTGTCTCTCATGAATAAATAAATAAATAATCTTTTTTTTTTTTAAAGACTTTTAAAGATCACTAAATTAAACCATGGTAAATCTTCCCTGGGCTCAGCACCGGAGGCATTACACAAGATCATAGGAGATAGATAGGGTTGCTCTTAGCTTCAGGGAGTTTACAGACGTGAAATAATTGGGAGATAAGCCAGAATTCAACTAAGCAGAAGTCATCACATAATATGAATTCAGAGAAAGAGGTCTTTGGTGGTCAAATTTGTCTTGGAAACTCTTAGGAAGTGAGAATTTGAACTGGCCTTTGAAGGGTGAACTAAACAGGAAGCTGGGAAAGCATGTTTACTTTTTACTCGATTCTTTATATATTTCTATTTCTCTTGCCATGTGTAACACAATTTACTGTTGTAAAGAAACTTTGTGATGTGAAAGAAAAAAAACACGTACTCTGGATTCAGACAGACCTGAATTCAAATTTCAACTCTTCCGTTCCCACACTGAGAATCACTGAAAGTTCTGCAGACTCAGTTTACCTACTTATAAAATATGGAGAGGGGTGCTTCCCAGGGCTGTGGGAGCAAAATGAGAGAACATTGTTAGCTGCATGTTCTAGGCTCCAGAGGGCTTCCCAATCTAATACTGCCACTCAGGATGAGGGGTCCAGAAAAGAACGGTGGCCGATCACCTGGTAGAGCCCCTGTGCAGAGGCAGCATCTGAAGGTCAGGCGAAGAGGCACAGGGTCCCCCTGCAGCTCTGTCCTCCACAGTCTCCTTTTGGGCTTCACGGAGGGGAGCCGAGTGGAGCATTGCTCCTTGCAGCTGATGGGCTTCCAGAGAGCCTTGGCCGCCTCCTGCGTTGTTCCTTAGGAAGGCATACAGTTGAGCTGATGTGGAACAGCTCCACTCTAGACTAGAGGGGGAAATTAGTCTCTCTCCCTGCGACGTACCTATTCTCGTCTCTTCTTGGCTTTGGAAAGCCAAGACTAGGATACAATCTTAGAAAGGGTTGGGGAAGCCAGCCATAGCATGGTCTAGACATTTCTGGAATGAGAGGACAAAGCCTTAATTAGCAATGCCCACATTTTAGCTCTTCCCTTTTATTTCCCCTGAGCCTCCCTTCCCCAGAAGCCTGAGGCATCTTCTCAAGGAATTTGGGATTCCTGGCTCTATCTCTGCCTTTCCCCTTGAAACACACAATGAGTGGCTGCACCAGTTCACATTCCCACCAACAGTGCAAGAGGGCTCCCTTTTCTCCACATCCTCTCCAACATTTGTGGCTTCCTGCCTTGTTAATGTTCCTCAAAGAGTTAAAAATAGACCTGCCCTACGACCCAGCAATTGCACTGCTGGGGATTTACCCCAAAGATACAGATGCAATGAGACGCCGGGACACCTGCACCCCGATGTTTATAGCAGCAATGTCCACAATAGCCAAACTGTGGAAGGAGCCTCGGTGTCCATCGAAAGATGAATGGATAAAGAAGATGTGGTTTATGTATACAATGGAATATTACTCAGCCATTAGGAAATGACAAATACCCACCATTTGCTTCAACGTGGATGGAACTGGAGGGTATTATGCTGAGTGAAATAAGACAATCCGAGAAGGACAAACATTATTTGGTCTCATTCATTTGGGGAATATAAATAATAGTGAAAGGAAATAGAGGGGAAGGGAGAAGAAATGGGTAGGAAATATCAGAAAGGGAGACAGAACATGGAAGACTAACTCTGGGAAATGAACTAGGGGTGGTGGAAGGGGAGGAGGGCGGGGGGTGGGGGTGGCTGGTTGGCGGGCACTGATGGGGGCACTTGACGGGATGAGCACTGGGTAGGTATTCTGTATGTTGGCAAACTGAATACCAATAAAAAATAAATTTATTATTTAAAAAAATAATAATAAATAAATAAATAAATAAAGGTGAACATTAAAAAAAAAAAAAGAAACACACAATGAACGAGTATATGAAAGCATCTGGTTTGTGAGAGGCCTGTTGTTAATGTCTATCCTTTCTCATGTCTCTCCTCTTCTAATCTGGAAAGTTCATTAATGACATTCTGTAGCCAAAAGAGAGGTCACTACTTCTGCTCTAGCAAAAATAATAATTGAGCTCTGGAAAGCACACCATTTGGGGTGGACAGCGAGGATGGATAGCAAGCCTCTCCTTTGGTTTGCTGCTATGTAGGGGAGAACCCCAGGAGGCAGATCCCTGACTCCCACCCTCTACCTTCACCTCTGAGTGCCTCAATTTCAATTTCCATTTTGTCTTTGTTTTACAGTTGTTCAGCACATCAAGAGACATAACATTGTTCTGAAAAGGGAGCTAGGCGAAGGAGCCTTTGGAAAAGTTTTCCTAGCTGAATGCTATAACCTCTGTCCTGAGCAGGACAAGATCTTGGTGGCAGTGAAGGTAAGAGAACACTCCAGAATGTCTCATTATCTGTGGTCACGTTAACATGTGGAACTACGTTATTTCATGTTATATTTGGCCAATTCAGGAGCAAATCATGTCTGCTCTGGTGGATGTGTTTGAATTTCCTATAACTAAGTGGACAATGGGAGGGTATTTGGGGATACATCTAACCGTTGGAGCTTTTTCTCAGGGGCAACCTATCAGTCTGTAGGCTGTGAATAGCTCTGGTCTACTCTTCCAAGTCAATGCTAACTGAATTCTGGATGGAGGTCTGTAGGGTCAAACAGAATTCAACCCGCTAAGTCTTAGAGACTCAGTCCATGTTGTTGGATTGCTTGGTGCTTATGCCAAGCTCAGCTGCAACTTGTCCTCCATGGAGGCTCTAGAAGGGAGACTGGAGTTCACTTTCCCTCCAGGCCTCTTTTCTGCTGACATCTGCTATTACACCTTACCCTGTCCCTCCCAAGTATTCCCAGAGCCCCAGGATTTAATACAACTCAGGCATGATTCCATCCTGGGTTGGATGGCATCTTTTGTAGATTCCACCACCCTAGGAGACTCAAGGTTTTACTGAAATAAAGGAGGCTGAAAGTCCCTACTTCCAGCCACTTCATCCCAAAACTCAAAAAGGAGACCTGGGTTTTGATAACATAAACGTTACTGAAGGGGATAAAATTTCCACTGAGCTCTCTAAAACATAAGAATTAACAAAAATAGCACAAAAGACTTCAGCAGATCTTTTACATATGCATTGTCAAAACTAACAAAAAAACTCACAATGAACCCAACTCACCAAGGTATTGAATAATATATGTAAAGCACTTAAAAGAGGCATATATTTATAAAATGAATTAAGTGCCAAAGGAATATGGACTTGGCTAATACAATAAAATGTAACTTTTTTACTTAACAGAAGATGATTGGGTTTTATTTGTTTCTGCCAAACACAGAATGCTGATACCAGTGGTGTTTGTTTATTAGTTACAACCAGGACAACCTTTCATGTTTCAAAATCAGGTGTCTATTCCATTAGTGCTGTCCTTAGCTTTAAACTACTTTAGTCTCTACATAATAGGTAATTGAGGAGAGAGAAAATTCTTGAACTTACTCATCCTGTGGACTAAGCACAGTTTCTGTTAAAATTCATCCAGAGGACGAAAACAGTGCATTGACTCTTCTGATATCATCCAAAGTAGCCAACCTGAGTGGCATGGAAGCTCTTAGATTCTCACCAAAGTTTTCTAAAAGCCGCACTTTGGAGTGAATAAAGGACAGAACTTTCCAGGGAGGGTAAATGTCATATCAAGAAACATCATCTCCCTGAGCTAGGCAAATGGAAGGAGAGAGGCAGCCAGAGGAGAGGAGACAGGAAGGAGATGCTGGAAAGATGTGAGGTCAAGTGGGGTAAAAGGTGTAAAATAAGAATCCTGCTGTGACTCAGGGTGGTATTCCTGCTGTTGCAATTGCTTCCTCTTTTCTTTCATTTACCCAAAAAGTTTTTATGTTTTTAAGCACAAAATGTTCAGAACATTTGGTAATGTTCTATCTGTAATCTTTACTTTCCTCTGCCTCTTCCCCACTCCCCACCCTTTGGATAAATGGGACCAAAAGGTGCCTCTATTTTTGTAGCTTCATAGACTGATAAAATATGAAAGCTGGAATATGCTTAGGAAAGATCTGATCCTAACCTAGTCATGAGTTATATGCAAGGATGCTAAAGATCATGGATTCATGTTCTGGGTTCTTGTTTCCTCCCACTGATATTTGGAGACCACCCAGGGAGCTAAGTCAGGCCTTCACACTTGGAATTCAGATTTTGGGGGTCACAAGGTGAGAAGCTTCGAATGTGAGAAAATTCTGGAAGATGAGGGAATCCTAGATGACGGTGTAGGAGTAGCTGAGGGACCTCAGCCAGATAAGGAGGGAGATTCACCAAATTTCTTAATGGGTAGAACCTTTCATTTTAGTGTCATTCCATATTCTCTGCCTGCTTCGCTGCACTTCTCCAAAAGCAGAGGGTGTTGTGTGGCTAAATCCAGCGCACCCTCAACCCAAGGGTTACATTTCCTTCCCAACACATGCAAATACAGGGTTTCAGGGCTCGGGCTGGTAATGATGAAGATCAGCCAGCACCAGAGGGGTGTAGCTGGTTGTCCTGCCCACAGCATGCCTCCACCTGGGCACATCTCCCACTGCTAATGTCAGTGAGGCTTCTCTCTGGTGTGAATCCAGTCCTAGCCCTAATCCCACCTCTGATCTGGACCCAGGACCTGGTCCTCATCAGCTTTCTGGCTTTGCCAAATAAGTTTGCAAATTAATGACCTATGATGAGTGCTTGTTAATCAATACCGCTAAAAGCAAAGAAACGAAAAATAATGAAACAAACATAAAATTGAATTTTCCCCTTTATCAGCTCCTGATTCCTTCTCTGCTAGTTCCTTCTTGTTGAAATTCAAATGAAACTATTATTCCAAGTTCAGGGGACAAAATTCCTGCAGCTTAAAAATTCAATCCAACCTCAAGGTCGCACACCTAAGATGTCTCATCTCCGTGACCTTGCATGCAAAGTCTTGTTGAAATCAGATGCTTTGCCTCTATTTGCCTGAATGACTTTTAGCTTCAGAGACGATGCCCATTTTAACTTCCTGGGATCCAGAGGCTGCAGCTACAGAAGAACGAGTCAGACCTTCCCCAGCTCCAGGATAAATGGATCAGAACAACACATAAACCTTTTACGGAACTGTTCTCTCCAGCCTGACCTGCTCATTTGTCAGGCTATGGGCTAGCCAACTGAAAGTATGTTCAAAGGCTCTCCCATGAGCCTGGGAGAAAAATGTCTATGGTTCAGTCCTAACCACAGTCCTTTACGCACAGTAGTGATTTTTTAAAGGAATGAGACAATTGGAATGCAGCTTCCGGGTCCCCCCTAGACCTCCAGCCTGTCACCTCTGATGAGTTGCTGCTGGAGCTCCTCTTCCATTGGAGGCACCAGGGATGTTTGACAGGCTTTCTGCCGGTTGCCTAGCAACCCCTGCAGCATTGATTATGCATCTAAGAAATAGCAGCTATTGTCCTCTTTCCCTCTCTAGAAGGAGCTGACTGGTTTGAAATCCAAGGCTTTGCATTCAGACCGACAGATGTCAGTTTCCTGTAAATCCTGGGGTCTCCTGCCCCAAATGATTTAAGAACTTGAGGGATCCACAAGACCGATTTAAGATGGCAGTGATCCTAAGGCATGTGTAGGGCACTGAAGAGCCCACAAGGGCTGAGCATGCCTCTCCCATTAGAGTATTTGCTTGTTCGGAACCAACCAGATTGACCTTTTCTTGATATTTTTTGGACGACCTTCGTTTTTTAGTGAAATGGATGCAACAACTATTTTTTCCCTTTACACTGAATTACAATTGAAGAACCCATAAAGAGGATGAGAAGCAGAGAAACCAGCCCTTGATCAGAATGAGTTACTTTACCTTTAAGTAGCTCATTTGCCAAGGAAAAGCTTCATGGTAGTTTCCCTGCATTAGCAGTGGGTGCGTTAGCTATTTTTGGCTCTATCCAACCTGCATTTCAATAGCTACGATGCCTACAACATTTTCTTGTACTATGAATGCACGCTGATTTTTGTTTTTTAAATATAGCCACAAGTGCGCTTGGTAGGATTCACGGCCTCTCCTCCCCCTCTCCACTAACTCAGGTGTATTTCTAGAAACATAAAATGTGGCAACAAGACAGACTTTAGAAATCATACAGAACCCGAGTCTCATGTTTTATAGATGAGAAATCCAAGACCCAGGGAAGTTGAGTGACTTCCTCGAGGTGTAAGTTAAAGCAAGCGAGAGGCACAGCATAGGAACTTTTGAGACTCGAAATGATGAGATCCGACCTCAGCAGGCACTACCTTCAGGATTTTTGCATTTCATGTTTCTGAGTATCTTCTTATTATGGAGGAAATAATGATGATTTTTCTTCACCAAGGGTTTTGGAAGAGTTGACTGATAGCCCGCTGGCACATTACCGTTCTACAGCCCCAAAGTAGTATCTAACATGTATTGCCACTCCTATGTCTGGAGAGCCCCCTACCTCGATCCACAGTTTCCCTTAATTCACCAGCCATCCACTCCAGTAGTTCTTCTATGGGGAGACTTTTCCTTGCCTACTCTCCCAGCTAGGTCAGACCTCCCTCTAATATCTATTAAGGTATCTGTACTTGTCCTTTCTAGCATTTGTCAAGATTGTTAATTCTCTATGTATCTGCGGGCTTATTTCATCAATGGTGTGATTGTGTGTCTCCTCCATTAGAGTGACATATTCTTGAGGGTGGGAACCATGCTTTTTAGCACATTGTCTAATATCTAGTAGCATGGAATAAATGCTTGTTGAATGAATGAAGGGGTGGATGGATGGACAGATAAACTGTGGAAAAAATAGCCTTCGAAATAGTGAAGAGTCCACAGTTGGCATTTCTAGGTAACAAAATGATCTGATGAGCTACTGATTGTCATATAATTTTATAGCTGAGATAAACTGTAAAGAGGATATTTATATATATATATAGAATATATATAGAATTATGTAATCTAATGAGAAATCACTTTAGAAATGATTAAACCACTATGCAGATATATAGAGCTATTAATTGATGTTCTTTAGCTTAACTCCTACATTTTGCCAGTGAGGAAATGGGAACCCAGAGAAGACGAATGACCTATCCAAGGTCACGTAGCTTGAAAAAGGAGGTCGCTCAATGTCAGACCTAGGATTAAAATTCAAGCCTCCCCATTAGTCTGATGCTCATCATGCACCACATTTTTCTGTATATTTTTTTACTGGAGTTCGATTTGCCAACATATAGTATAACACCCAGTGCTCACTTTTATTTATTGAATTTTTCACATGTGCTTGTAAACCAGGTGAAGAAATTCAACACAATACCACTCACCAAGTAATGCAAAGGTATATGTTAGTTGTGTTCATTTGTATGGAAGAATGAGAGGCACTTTCATGTTTTCCTGAATGGAGATGCAATTCAAGGAAATAGGCTGAAATAAAGAAAACTGGATTCTGGAGTGAAAATAAGCAAACCGTCATACTCAGCTTTGATAAGAAGACTGGTAGAATGTTTATGGAAAACCTTACTCAAGCTGGTTTAAGCAGAAAAGGATATTTATTTGCTGAAGCTACTGGAAAACCTTGCTAGAGGCATCCAAGCTTCAGGTACTGCTGAATTCAGGAAATCAGTTCTCCTTCTATGTATCTCTTAGCTCTGCTTTCCTCTGTATTGACTGTATTCTCAGACAGGTTCTTCTCTTTCCACTGTGGTAAAGACTTGGCAGCAATGGCTCTGGACTTAGATCCTCCCATCCTAACAACTCTAAAGAGAGCTCCTTTTCTCCAAAAATTACACAAGAGTTCTACTGGCCTGTCTTGAATTGGGTCACCAGGTCCTCTGACTCTCTGGATACTAGTCTACTAGTCTGAATATCCAGGCCTGGGGTGACCCCAGAAATGAGTTACATATCCCAAGAAATGGAAGATGGGAATCAGCTCTACACAATGCACAGAGACTGAATATGGGGGAATAATGGTTCCCTGAAAGAATATTAGAGATTCCATCCCCGAAAAGAGTGAAGATCTGAGAAGGAAAAATAGAAGATGACCAACCCAAATCAAGTGTGCAGGACAGGGAGGCCTCACTGTGACTAGAACAACTGGGATCTAAAAGCTCTCGCTGGATCTGAGGTAGACCTTATGACTATGACTATGACTTCCTCATCCTCACAGTAGGAGACCTCAGAGATCGCCTTCTAGGCTTCCCTGTTGATGGAGTATAGCTATCTCTAGCTTCTGCTGCTTCCTAACACTCAACTCCTGCCTCCAGGCCAGCTGTTGCTTATGTAGTCTCTAGTCCTCTCACAAAGCCCGCTCAAGAAGGAAAAGACTGTGTGTTCAGTGAGTCTACTCTGCCTTCATGCCAGGCCATGTACATGGGGCCCAACCATCCAAGGTAGTCACATGGCACAGATGAGGCCATCTATGGAAGAAGAAGCAACTAGAGCCAATTGTCTCAGAAAATGGAGAGGGCAGAATAAGGGCTCAAAGAGAAAAGTTCATGCTCTCCCACTCTTGAACAGTGAGACCATCCATGGATGAGAAAGGGCATCAGGAGTTCATCAGTTCAAGAGCTCATGTGCTCTACCTAGGCACATTTATGTCTAAGACAGGTGGCTCTTTTCTTTTTTTTCATTTTAGGTTTTTATTGTCTTGTTTTGGGGTGTGTGTGTGTGTGTGTTTGTGACCATATCTGTCTTCACATATTGATTAATTGTGAAGCTTCCCTCCCATTCCTCCCTTTTTCTGTGACCCCCCTCCATGTACCCTGGTATGTGAAATCCTTACTCCCACAAAATGGAAATGGAAGATGACAAGATGAGTATATTTAAGAGAACATTTGTCAGTGCTGCCCTAAAAAAGGAGTTTGTATACCTTAACAAGACATAATGTTGCAGAAAGTGCTATCAACTCCATCTTTACAAGTCTCTAGGAATAGAAATTGTAGAACTTTAATAGTGGCTTATTAAAAGCCTTCATTGTCTTTATGATCCAGACGTTGTTTAATGGATTTCTATTGTACTTTAGTGTAAGCACACATGAGTGTGTGTGTGTGTGTGTGTGTACATATGTACTCATATATACTATAAGATGGAGAATGACGTCTTCCTGGTGAGGACCCCTCCTAAACTTGAGTCAGGTAGGCTCCAATATCCCTCCCTCAATATCCCCTTTCCAGGAACTTCAACTTTTAACCTTTGATGGAAGATCTGTTTTTTGTCTTGTTAAGTTGTCTTATTAACCTTATTTTCTGGCTTATCTCCAATTCATCCCTATCATGTCAGAAATGCTAAATCCAAAACAGTGCATGTCACTGGAATGAGGACTCATCTGGTATTAAATACAACTGGAGGCTTCATTTCACACTTCTGTTTCTCTGGAACCTGTGCCTTGCAGTAGCTATGCTGCTTTTTAATTAACTTTAGCATGATAACCCAACTCCCGATTGAGTCCCTGCCTACCATGATCCATCAGCAACTTTAGTGAAATCGGCTCTGATTTTTAATTGTATTTAAGGCCAGGATATATATTGCAGCTGTCCCTACTGGAGGACAACTTCTGATTTATTCCTTTGAGTCAATATCTCTCTAATACAACTGTTGCTATGAATTAGTTTCTTGTCTTCCAAAGACTTAGTGTTTGTGATATGCAACTTGTATAATATGCACAGCCATAGATTTCACCACCCAAATTATTGCAAGCATTTTAAAGCATGTGAATTAGGACTTAGCCTGTGTTTCCCATTGGATGGTCGACTTGTTAGATTCTGAACTGTAAGAGTCAGTGTGGCTGTGAAAATAAAGATAGCAGCAATCAACACCCTGGCTATGAATCTTGTATTTGAAGCTGTCACTTGGTACATAATTAAAGTCCTTGCAAAGGCCAGTTACATATGATCAAGTTAATATACACAGAGTGTTGGTTTCCAACATGCAATGAGCACTATGTGTGATCAATTTCATTAGTTTTTACATTTGTCGGGATACAGTAAAGCCACCTAATGCATCTTACTTAATTTTTAAGATCTTCTTTCTATCAAGCTCTATCTCTGAATTTATTGTGATATAGTCTTCCAAAGTTCACTTTTGTAAGAATTTGATAAAAGCTTCCTCTATCATTCTTTAGAGAAGACCTATAAGTTGGAAGAATCACATAGCATTGTGACTACAGCTTACTCTAAATTGTTACCTGTGAAACCTTATAAGAAGGGTGTCTGCCTTAATCCTATTTCAGCTTAGTATTGTTTTTCAATACTAAAGACATGTTGGCCCATTGATAGCCTATTGAGATGGCTCTTATAGAACAGTGCTGTCCAATAGAAGTACAATGTGAGCCACAAATGCAAGCCACATTCGTATTTTTAAATTTCTCAGTATGTACATTAAAAACATAAAAAGAAACAGACAAAGCTGGCTGTATTCATCTATTTTATTTGACTTGACATATCTAAAATATCATTTTAACACATTGCTAATATAAAAATATTAATGAGATATTTTATTCACTGCGAGTTTTTGAAATCTGGTGTGTGTTTTATACCTACAGCACATCTCAGTTTGGATTAGCCAGATTTCAAATGACCACCAGCCACATGTGGCTATTGGCTACCATATTGAACAGTGTAAGAGTCAACAGTCTCCATTAGTGACAGATCTTGACTCAATCATCCTGACCCAGAAGAACTTAGGCATATTGACAGACATCCTCATGTGTATTAGTCATTTCCTATGGGGGTTTTCTCACTGCCCTCCGTATTTTAAGCACAGCAATGAGCATTAGGCCTGATGAGGTCTTAACCATAATGATCTCTTCTTTTCCTATCCTTCACTTTAACTTTGTTTCTATGATGTTAAAAATTATAGGAGAAAAATATGAGCTCAGTGTTTAAAAAAAGGACACAATCTCTGTTTTACCTTGTGTCTCCCAAACCACCTGTACTTTGAAAGCATGATCATTTGTCATATCCTACAGCATCCAATCACACCAATGATTTCTAGTAAGCTCTCTAGCCTCTCCTACTAGCTTCCTATTAGTTAGCCTTAATATTTCATGGAAGCATTTGAGAGGAATGCTAATTTTCCTCTCGTTTTTTCCCAACTTCTGTTTTGCCTTCACTAGTTTCTCAGTTCTGTGCTAGTTTATTGCATGCTGCTCAATTCTTCTAACTCTGAATCAGTGTGTGCTCAAGGCAGTAACTCTTTAGCTCTAGACGAGACCTGTCCCTTGAGAATGTCTTCAGAAAGGATGGTAGCTTTGAAGTGTCAGGAAATTCACCAGGAACAAGAAGAAACGAAGCTACAAAGCAGACACCAGGAGTAAGAAAATAGCAATGCTCAATGATGGGGCAAATATGCCTGTCAAAGTGGAGGCAATCGTCAGTGAGGGAAGCTGCCACCTCATGTCCAATGCCAAGGACTCGGGGAACCAGCCAAGCCTCCCTTAATTGAGTAAAATGACAATCAGCCATGGTACGAAAACAGAGATGATTTTTATAAATAGGGTTGATAGCAGGATTTTTCCAGCTTCTGATTGCTGTCTGGCTGTGGTTCTACCCTTAGAAAAATTCTGTCCTTCGAGTGCCAAATTCAGAAGAGGCTTTTGCCCAACTTGTTACTGCCATATTTTCTGAATTTCTTAAAATAGAATTGAATCATAATTTAGAAAAAGGACCCAACAGGCAAAAATGGATGGGCTCATAGGATGAAGCTAGGTTTGTGGGATGCACTCACCTCATGAATAGTGAAACCTTTCTTAAATCCAAAAATTTTACTGAGGCACAGTTTCTGACAGACATTACACTAAGAACAGTCTCTTACTGTAGGATATTGCTTTGGGGAGATGGAAATGTTAGATGCTTACTAGCTGTTTTAGTTTGGTGTCCTCCTCCAAAGAAAATCCTGTCTCTCCTCCCTTCCTACTCCTCTACCCCACTGCCTGATTCTCTCTCTCTCTCTCTCTCTCTCTCAGACAGACAGACAGACACACACACACACACACAATCTAGCATTCTTGAATCAACACTATATAGCTAAACTTAAGAAAAGAGATTACATGCAAAATTTGTTCATGCTTTGTGATAATGGCCTAAAGGGGTCAGTAGCCTTCTCTAGCTCACTGTGAAAGACAGGCTGAGGCCCCAGAAATAAGCTGTCTCAGTGACACAGGGAAGCCTCCGAATAAGGAATCTTGATTTCTGAAAAGATGCTGCAGGCTTCAAAGGGCTTTTGGAAAAGAATGGTGGCACCTCTGGGATAGCCCCTTCTCATGGTGGGCCATCTCTATGCCTTATCCATGCATCTTTTGGCCTCCCTGGATCCTCGTGCGAGCAAATAGAATGCAGGCCTGGTTGTGGTTTTGATTTCAAATATCACTCTCTACCAGAGTCCTGGGAGGCATCTCAGCTTACGCTACCTCACTCAGTCCACCTCCTGACCCTGTGAAGGAGATGGTATCATTGCCCTCACTCCACAGAGGAGAAAACCAGAGTTCGGAGAGGTCCAGGGCAGAGTTAGAATTTGAACCCAGACTTTTCCAGTTCTAAGCTAGAACATCTTCTTTCTTTCATCTTCATCTCCCACCATTGGGAGGATCTGACCTTCCTGACCAGAAGGAGAACACAAGTCTTTGTGGCCAGCCCTCTAGGTGAGAGTACGCTGTGAAGTCTTCTCTCCATCCTTATATTCTCCTCTCCTGTCTGCTTTCTCTGCTTGTAGTTGGACCCATGTCCCACTACCTTTACAGATGCATGTTCACCTTTCCTTCCTTTCCAATGCTCTTTTATCTCTAGTTTGCATAGACCTCATGGATCAATGGTTCTTTTATTTGCCCAACACTGGATTCTGCTGTCAAAGGAAGTAGTGGAGACAGACACATACCCAAAACCATAATGCAAGTCCGAGTGCGAGAGATGTTCCCGTGTATTTTGCTCCCGGCCAAGACAACGTCCATCTCCTCCGAGTCCATCTGCTTCCCCTGTTATTTATTTATTTATTTATTTTTTACCTACAAGTTCAGCAGAACAACAAAATAAAAAACAGTGGTTGGATTAAAAAGCAACCAAAACCAGTCAGCAAGATAAGCACTTCACATTTTTCTGTGCAGCAGGGATGAAGGATCTTAGTTTGGATGGGTATAGCTCAGTTTCTGGAGCTTCCAGGGAGCAGAGCCCCAGATCCCAGGCTCTCAGCCTCTGTTCATTTTGTTATTAAATGAAGAAATGTGTGGTTTCCATGGCAATGGTCCTCCCAAAGTTTTATGGCCTCTCCGAGTACTTGCCAGGCCAAATCTACTCACTTTTCAGAGCCAGTGCTGTTAAGGGACACTTCTTAGAAAACCACATACTAACAGAGAATGGGAAACCCCACTGCCAGACCCTTGTTTTCAATCAGTATCTCCAGAATTTGGCATAAGAAACAACTGCCTCTAGCCTAAAGAAAACTATGGATATAATTTCTGTCTCCTTGAGTCAGGTCATCACTGGGGAGAAAGCTTCGAATCTGGCTAAAGGCAATTCATGAAAATGATAGATTGTAGCAGAAAAGACTTTGTGACCTTGCTGCTGCCTCTGTCATTTTAATGTTTCCTTGTCACTGATGCGAGGCAGGCCCTGCATATTCATCCGTGCCCTCCTGTGCAGAGAACGGCCCTGGGCAGGGTAAGTTACATATTGCAAGCTCATCGTGTGGTAGACTCTATGACAAGCCTCTTGGCCTCCTTTGGGCACGAAGGACTTGCTCTCTCGCTTGCTGGGAAGGCTCTGACAGACAGTTCTCAGCTGCCAGCAACCTGTGGGCAGTCCGTAAGTCCACTCAAGGTCACACTCCGTTTCTGGGGTGGCCTCCATCCAGGGGCTGACTGATAGGAAGCTACAAAGGCCCAGCCCCCTTGACTCAACTTAGGACAATTCTGAAGGATCATCCGGCAGGGCCAGACAAGGCCTGTTGACACTACATCACAGCTCAACCTCCCCCTCTGCCCAATCCCTCCCAGCAGGTGTTAATACTAAGAGCATGCCCCGAGAAATGTCTTGGCTGCTAATTTGCGTGCCAAGTCTTGTCCTTAAGAACTTGATTTGCCGTATATTCTAAGGTCTGTAAGTTGCCCAGGTCAGGAATCTTCCCTTAGGAGAGCAGAGTCAAGGCAGTGAGCTACAATAAGACCACCGGGGGCCTGGTGGTGTTCTCTGATCCTGGACATAGCGTGTTGTCTTGCCCCTAGTCACATCTGATGGATGACGGTGCTTTCATTCTGTTTCAGTGGTCAATTTTTTGTGAATATGAGGTTCACACTTGCCATCTAACACTGATAAGGAATTATTGCAGGCTCTGGAGAAGGGACTCACATAAGCCACCGTATGCCATATGCCACCTCTACCAAGAGGAATCCTCTGTGTGTCCCTTCTTGTCCCTTAATTGTTCCTGGTGTAACAAATTACTATATGGGCTTAAACAACAGAAATGATTCCTCACACAGTTATGATGCAAAATCAGTTCCACTAAGCTAAAGGGAAGGTGTCAGCAGAGCTGGCTGCTTCTGGAGGCTCTAGGGCAGAAAATATTTCCCAGCCTTTTACAGTTTTTAGAAGCCACCCACATTCCTTGGCTGATGGCCCCTTCTTCTAAGTCAGCAGAGTAGTGCCTTCTGTCCTGTCTGACCTCTGCTCCTACTCTGACATCTGCCCTCTCCCGACACCCCTACCCTTCTCACCCAAGGACTCTTGTTTGGAATGATGTGGAGCCCACTTGGATAATCCCTCCACATCAAGACCCTTACCTTACTCACATCTGCAAAGTCCCTTTTCTGTGGAAGGTAATATATTCATAGATTCTGGGGATTGGCATGTGGACGCCTTTGGGGGGGACATTAGTCAGCCTCCAACACCAGTGACTTATGCCCGAGTCAGGATTCCAGGCAAAGGGATTAACATGGGCAGAGGCAGGGAGGCCTGACCTGATGTCATGTGGGCAGAAAATAGAAGCATGGAAAGCATAGATTTCCTGAGAGACACATCAAGTGATCAAATTGGACAAGATGCAAGGGAGCTGGTTCATATAGCATGTGCATTTTAAGCTGGAATTGTAGTTAATTATAAACATGATGTAGCTCCTTATTTGCCCAGAAGCACCTGAGGCCAGGATTCGAGTCAGTGTCTTTATGATGCCACCATAGCTCTGGCTCTGTGGTTGGCCCAGGTCAAGAGTTCAGCTCAGGTGTGTGACATCAACAAACGCCAGCTTTGGCCTGCTGTGACACTGCGGTGTCTGGATGCTCTGAGAAGAGAACTGAGGGCACCAGGGCCTGGATGTCTTCATCTTGGCAATGTGACGGGCCTGCTTGGGGCTCACAGGACAGGGGCATTTCCTGAGCCGGCAGTGTGCGTGGGAACGTGTGGCAGAAAGCTTTCTGAAGTGTTATGTAATAAACCTGGCAGAACGATCATGTCCAGGCTGGAAGATGGGTGCATAGGGTTCATTATGCTCTTCTGTCTACCGAATATTTCCATACTACAAAGTGACATGAGCAGAAGTGAGCAGCACATCGCATCCTTGAAGGCATAACAGGTACCCAAATGGGAAGAGAAGCCTGTGGTAATATTTGGGTGATAACAAGGATAAAAAGGATGAAGACTATAAAAAACTCATGTCTGTTACTTATGAGGAAACATCTGTACAAGCGCTTCATAAACTGCAAAGCCTCCCATACCCATAAGGGACTTCTCAGTTTTTAATACAAACAGTATTTCCTCGGGAATGAGGCCATTTTCTGATCTTTTGTATAATAAATGAGATGAATTTCCTTCTCCAGGAAGCTTGGGGCCCACCAGAGTAACTCCTTCTCAACACAAGCTTCCCTTTGCTGATAGGAAGCTCAGTCTGAGATGTGTTGATTTTTCTTCCCTGTCTGCCCCTGGTCCCCAGACACTGAAGGATGCCAGTGACAACGCACGCAAGGACTTTCACCGCGAGGCTGAGCTGCTGACCAACCTCCAGCACGAGCACATCGTCAAGTTCTATGGTGTCTGCGTGGAGGGTGACCCGCTCATCATGGTCTTTGAGTACATGAAGCACGGGGACCTCAACAAGTTCCTCAGGTGCGGTGTGGGGGTGGTGTGAGGGGAGACATGGGAGGGGGCAGGCCTCCGTGGTTCTGATAGCCTGAGGGTGAGGATGGGGAGTTCTTGGGAGGGGCCAAGGGTCCCCTGGAACTTTTTCTGGAATGGCCCATCTTGGTTTCAACACCAACATGTTCTGCAGAGAAAGAAACTGAGGCCACAGAAGAGTGAGGGACAGAAGAAAAGAACCATTCCACTTACTCTTGGGTGAAGGGAGTCAAGTGATGCTTCTCTCTGCCGTGAGCAGAGGTACAAATGGAAGATGCTCATTTAAGACCATGAATGGAAAGAGGAAGCAGTCCCAGCAGTGTGGGCTGGGATCCTGGATTCTCCCTCCCAGTCTGCATCAGCGGCCATGTCTGCTCAAGTGGGTCTCCGACCCACTTGGCCCCAGCCGCCTTGACTCCCCTGGTAGGCCTGAGCAGACCCTATGTCATGTCTCCGGCCTAACATGTTGTTTTCTTTCTAACGTAGCTGCTTCTCAGCTTTGGAAGATTAGCAAGTGTGCTGCCTGTGGTATCTTGGTAGGTAGTAAAACTTAGGAGACACAGGAAAGATGTTGGCCTCAGTTTTGTTAACTGTAAAAGGGGCATAATAATATCCACCTTAATGATGAATGTCAGGATCATTGTGATGATAGGTAATCAATAGATATTGTCCCCAGAACCACAAGGTTGAGAGATCTGCAATCCTGGGGATGTTGCACCTCTTCTTTTTAAATTTTTTAAAATATTTTATTTATTTATGAGAGACACAGAGACACAGGCAGAGGGACAAGTAGGCTTCCTGTGGGGAGCCTGATGTGGGACTCAATCCCCCGACCCCAGGATCATACCCTGGGCCAAAGGCAGACGCTCAACCACTGAGCCACCCAGATGCCCTGATGTTATATCTCTTGTGTTACCATGCCCATTAGACCTCTCTGTTCTCCTCCAGTTTCTGGGGGCCCTGAGAGGGGCTTTCCATAGAAACAGGCATCAGGCAGCCTTGAAAATTCAGAAACTACAGTTTAATAAGTCCATCACTGAGAGAACGGTGGAGGAGGACAGCATGCTGCTGTGCTTAGAAATATCCTCATGTGGTTGGTACCTCCTGGATCCCTTTTACCAGCTCTAGGCTCAAGAATACACGTGCAATTTAGTTTGTCCTTTACTGGGAAGAGTCCCCCTTCTCTGCCTTGCTCATGACTATGGGGGTGGGGAGAGAATGCCAGATAAGATTAGGATTATGTAGCCTACTCTTGGTGCTCAGAGACAGTCATCCCGACACATTACATAGTGTCAGCAGTTTTTCTTGCAGGTGATAGGAGAAGGGATGAAGATGGATTTTGTCTTTCAGACCTCATGTAAAAGGAGGAAAAGAAGCTACATTTGGTGGAGGTCTAACTGTTCATAGAAGTATTTTTTTCCTGTTCCCATGCTCTATGCTACTTCTCTAATTAAAAATGGTGCTTTCCAAAAACATAGCGTAATACAACAAACGTATTTCACCTGGATGCAATTAAATGCTTCTGTGAGCTCACACTGTACTTGTGCGCATATGCATATGTGTGCATGTTGTAAGCATGTGTGTAAGTGTGTGTGTGTTGATCCTTTCACTTTTGGCTCAGCCAACCTCTCCCTAGCTCTCCTTCCTGCTTCCAGAAGGAGCAAGCACCTGATTCTCCCTGGGCATCTTGCACAAGGCATGGAGCTATTAGAAATCTCTCCCGCTTGATTTTAGAATCTGCTGAACTCTGGTAACAAGAGGTTTTCAATGCCAAGAATTAGGCATAGTAATGTACCACGAACTACACTCCATTCTCCCTTTCTGGAAGGGATGCAGCCCGTAAATGCCATGAACATGTCCCCAAGTGTCATTGGCACTGCCCTATAAAGACAGATGTCTGCAATTTCCTCTCACCCTTTTTATTCATCCCAAAGCCATACATTGAGTACCAATGTGGCCAGGCCCTATGCTGGGGTGGCTGGGAAATGGGTATAACACATAATTCTTGCTTGCAAAGAGATGCCAGTTCTCCTCTGGAATCTCTCCAGAATTCCCTTCCAACAAGAGGAAGTCAGATAAAGCTTTTTCAAGCAATAGCAGCTAGTATTATTGAGCCTCCTAAGCATTCTAAGCGGTTTAACTTGTATAAACTTCATAACCTATTATTACAATGATTCCCATTTTTACGGTCCAAAAAACAAAAACAAAAACAAAAACAAAAACAAAAACAAAAACAAAAAACCAACGTGAATCACAGAGCTGAGCTTCAAATCCACAGCCCCTGGCTGTAAAACTCAGAGCCTTAAGCACCGCACTGCTTCCTCGTGAGGTAGCCGATTAAAAAACTGAGAAAGAGGGACACCTGGGTGGCTCAATGGTTGAGCGTCTGCCTTTGCTCAGGGCATGATCCTGGGGTCCTGGGATTGAGTCCCACATTGGACTCCCCGCAGGGAGCCTGCTTCTTCCTCTGTCTGTATCTCTGCCTCTCTCTGTATGTCTCTCATGAATAAATAAGTAAAATCTTAAATAAAAAAAAAAATAAAAAAAATTAAAAACCACCTCAGAAAGAAAGTAGCATGCCGCAGGATTCTGGAGCTGGACAGTGTGGCTAAGTGCCGACTGTAACCCACCTGGGGAGAAGAAACCAAGGAAAGGTGAACAGCTCCCTCATTAGAAGTCCACTGAACCTTCCAGCTTCTCAAGCTGGGGTGCTAATGGCATTTTCCCCCCTTTTAAGGCACGTTCTCCCAGAAGAGTAAAATATGTTTTTATTTCCAGGAGCTGCAAGGTAACCTGGGGAATGAAGCAGAAGGCTGTTTTTTTTTTACTTTATTTATACTCCTCTTGAGAGCTTGTTTAGAATACTTGCCTGCCCTCTTTTTACAAGATTATCTGCTCAAAGAAAGCATGCAGAGGCTTCTCTCGTTAAAGGGAGGCTTGTCCAAAAACTCAAAAGCAAGCAGGGGACACGACTGGCTTAAAATGCAGAGGCTGGCCCCACTCCTGCACCCCTTCTGCGTGCAGAAGGCCCTGGGAGAAGTGCAGGCCTCAGGTGTCTCAGAGGACCCTGGAGCCTGGGGGTTTGTGCAGAGGTGGCCTGTGGCACCAGTCTCTACTGCTGCCTCTTCTCCAGAGTCTTTCCTATGGACAGAGTCTTGGAGGGGTGTAGGTGCCAGGGGCTGAAATAAGGTTCTGGCAAGTGAGCAATATCGTATTTCACTCTTGGATTTAAATCTATGAAGGTCACATCCTGGCCTGGATTCTCTGGATGTTTCAGGATTTCTCTTCCTTCGTGTGCTCTTCCAGGTCTCTGCTGGTGTTGAGGTCACAGTCAGGGCTTTGTCTCCTGCCATAGGGAAACCATCCCCCCTCTCCCTTGCCCCCTCAGGCTGGGGAGAGCAACTTTGCACCATAGCTAGTGCTGGCTCTCCACAAAAGCCACAAAGCTCTTCACAAGCAGAGTCTCCCTACTGCTCCTATCAGTGAGCTTAGGAGGGTGCGGTGGGGATGGAATGAGGAAACAGTGCAGAGGCGCTGCAGGTCACCTGAGGTCACTGCCAGCGTCTTAGGATTGGATGCAATTTCATTTTGGATCCCCAGAGCCTTGCCCACCACAGGGGAGCAGTTTTGAGGGGAAGAGATCCCCGAGGCATTTCCCCACACGGCTGGCTTCTCAGTGTGACGAGGGGCACATGGGGCTGTGGTTTAAACCGAGGTGAAGTGTGCACAAGCCCAGGAAGCTCCTCCCTGGGGATGGTTCGACCCAGATATTTAGAGATACGAGAGACCTACATGATCACCCAGCCTCATAGCCCTTTGTCTGTTTGACTGATGAGGACATTACAGACTGGGATGAGTTAAGAGGCTTCCCTAGTTCCTGATGGTGGAACACTCCCCTCTCCCCATCTAGTGCTTGTTCTGAGAAAAAAAGAGAGTGAAAGATTTGGAAATCCAGTGAAGGTGGAAGCACAGGGGCGGAGGGGGGAAAGGGGGCTGGAGCCCAGAGAAGGGGGCATGCAAATGCCAGTGGGGACAGTCCAACCAAGGTGGGGCTGGCCCGGTGCGGGGAGACGCAGAAGGAGCAGGGTGCTCTGGGATAATTCTGACCCTTTCTGTTTTCAAATACTCATACAGCTCTGGAGCCCTGCAGGTGGGATTGTCCACTTTAAAATCCATTTAAAATCTACTATATGGCTCAGTGGTTGAGCATCTGTCTTTGGCTCAGGTTGTGATCCCGGCGTCCTGGCATCGAGTCTCACATCGGGCTCCCCGCAGGGAGCCTGCTTCTCCCTCTGCCTGTGTCTCTGCCTCTCTCTCTGTGTGTGTGTCTCATGAATAAATAAAATCTGAAAAAAAAAAAAAAAACCCTTCTATATTTATTTTGAGTACTTCCAGCTGTCCTGAAGGAATCTTCATCCTTGTTTTGCCTCTGGTAAGGAGCAGCCCTTTGACTGCTCCACCACCGCTTCCAGAAGAGAAGGACCCTTTACTCTTTGCTCTCAAGCCATCAGGCAGCAGTGACACCAGTCGTGGCAGGACTCAGGAGCTGGGAGCAGGGGACTAATGGGGCTCAAGGCTCGTCTGAGATGAGGACGCTCCTCTCCCTGAAACGTGTGCCGGTGTTTAGATGCCTTAAGTCATCGCACAGCTGGGAGAAGGCCAAGTGTATGAGATAGAAGGAAAAGAAGATATACAATACCATACACCTCACCCCTACCCCCGCCATAGTGTAAAGAATAATGTAGGCCCAGGGAAAGAATCAATGTGTTGTGATTCCAGAGCTCTCCATGTGGTGGCCAGTACACATGTGGAGCTGGAGGTCGAGGGAGGCGTGGGCAGGAGATGGGATTTTCTACAGGGAATGAATGTCCAGGCTGAGGTGCCCTGGGATTTTGCTCAGTTGGGCCTGAGGGAGACAAGGGCAGCTTGTTGAGACCGAGCCCAGCTGCAGAGCTCTGGCCTAGGTGGGGGTACTCAGGAGGCGTTGGCCCGGGTGAGGGGTGCTCAGCTGCAGCTGGGAGACGGGAGGGGAAGGCTGGGGCTCCCACTGGGGCATGATGACCCATTGCTCTAATAGAGCCAAACTCTCGCCCTATGTTTTGGTTTTGGTTTATTTTACTTTTGTTCATGTATTTTACTCCATTGCTTTTCAGTGGGCTCTGGGCTCTGGCCAGTGCCTGGCCCCATGTTAGCTCTGGAGCCCCCAAAACACAGAAGTGTGTGTGTGTGTGTGTGTGTAGGAGGGTACCATTCAGGCCCAGATGGCCCCGAGAATTATAGATTTCCTGGGAATTGGAGCCTGGGTACTCTCAAAGCTTTCGGGGTGCACTTGTGAGTGAAGCATCTCCCCCCTGCCCTTTAGCTAAGTCAGGCAGCCCTTGAGCTCCCACAGCTCATGGGAGACGGGGCCCCTGGAGGAGAGAGCTGAGGCTCCAGCCACACTTACCATGTCCTCTGCAGGGCCCATGGGCCTGATGCTGTGCTGATGGCCGAAGGCAACCCGCCGACGGAGCTCACCCAGTCCCAGATGCTGCACATTGCCCAGCAGATAGCAGCAGGAATGGTCTACCTGGCGTCCCAGCACTTTGTGCACCGAGATCTGGCCACCCGCAACTGCCTGGTTGGCGAGAACCTCCTGGTGAAAATCGGGGACTTCGGGATGTCCCGGGACGTGTACAGCACCGACTACTACAGGGTGAGTGGCTGCCCCCACCAGGAGTCCCCAGGGCCCTCTTTCCCTGTATTCATTTGCTGGGGCTCCTGTAACACAATATCACAGACTAAAGAGCCTGAATGGCAGATGTTTATTTTCTCTGAAGGTAAATGTTCAAGGTCAGGGTGATGGCAGGGTGGCTTTCTCCGAACACTTCTCTTCTTGGCTTGCAGACAGCACCTTTCTCTGCATGCTCACGTGGTCTTTTTGCTGTGTGTGCACCCCTGCTGTCTCTCTCTGTGTCTAAATGTCCTCATCTTCTAAGGACACCAGACAGATTGGAAGAAGGCTCACCCACAGTCTTGTTTTCACCAAATCACCTCTTTCAACACCCAAACACAACTATGTTCTGAGGTCCTGAGGGTTAAGGCTTCCATGTGCAAATTTGGGGGAACACAATTCACCCCATAAAACCCATCATGCTCTTTCCACAGTGCTCCAGAGCTGTGTGTGATATTTTCAAGAGAAAAGCCCTCAACATCAGGGTTCTGCCAGGGGAGCCCAAGGGCTTGTGGGAATTCCTGGATGACACAAGGTTAAAGGATTCTGGCATTTGTATTTGATTCTGTGAAATTATGCCTGGAGCCTTTGTCTGAGGGTGTGGCTGAAGATGAACTTTTTCACATAAATAACAGCACCACAGACCTTGGAAGTTCCCACCCAGAACCATCTTGGTTGAAAGTAGATTAGCTATTGGCCTTCTTTGTGAGATATAAGAGGTTCTTTCCTCCCCTCCTCCCCAAATAGTGCCTCCACTAGAAACACTAAAGGTTAGAGTTGCAGAAACAATTCAGATCCCCTGTACCTGGAACTGGTCCCTTTAGCAAGATAGATTTGGAACTTGGGGAGGAGAAGAAAAGGGCATTTCTGGAAACCCTGAAGTCATGACATTGAAAGTGAAGATTTGAGGTAATAGGACATTTCAAATCCTCAGTTTGGTTTTACTGTGGTTTTGCTTGATTTTCAAGGGCAGAGGAAGAAACTAAGAGAGAAAAGGAATAAACGTCTTGTGTGTATATAGCCTAAGATGGAAAACCATATAACTCCCCTAGCTTTCATAAGATAAGACTGGTAGAGACAATGCCTTTCCTCACCTTCATCCCTCCCTTTATGATTTATTTTTGAGGATCTTAGTCTGTTTCCTACACCCCTCTCTGCAGCCTTACCCAGTTCTCATGCCTCTGCATTTTAGTTAAGCCAACATCACTACAAGTAGTCTATGAAAATAAATCCAGTGCTTTGCTGCATATTCTTCTGTAGATTGTTTTGTGGGGTTTCTTCCTTTGTCACCTTGATAAGCATTGTCCACAGTCTGTGGGGCAAAAGAGAGTGGATACCAAACTGAAAAGGATTTTCTTGGGTGTCTCTGTAGAAAACAGGAGAATGGTCTTAACTACAAGTGTTCAAAATGGAGCTTTGAAGTACCTGTTGAGTCTAGAGATGACTAGTCTCTTCTAAATATCTAAAACACGGCGGGAAATTTTCCCTACTAATAGATGCATCTCTCCTGTTAGCTCTTTTCTTTTGGTGGGAGGTGGGGGTGAGGACGTTTCCCTGTCTCAAGAGATGAAGAACCGCTTGAGTGTTTCCCTAAAGAAAAACTCTGCTGTTCCTGACGAGCATCGAAGGAAGAATCATGTGGCCCAAGCAACAGCTTTCTCTTTAGCAGTAAGTTAATAAAGATCTTATAGTGCTTGGCACAAAATAAGTACTCAAAAAATGTTTTCAACTTTGTCATTATCCAAATGGACAAAATCATGCTTCATTCCCAAAGCCACAGCCTAGCCAGGTAGAGTCCAGTGTCCTCTCCTATAATCTCTAGAAAAAAATGAATCTGAGGAAAAAAGATAGAAGTGATCAGTAGTGGAAAGATCACTTAAGTAAAAAAACAATTTTAAGTAGAGGCACTCCAAAGGAGATACACAAATGGCCTATAAGCACATGAAAAAATACTCAACATCATTAGTCATTGGGGAAATGTAAATCAAAGCCCCAATGAGTATCACTTCACACTCACTGGGATTCTGTGATAAAGACAGACAATAGTAAGTGTTAACGGGAATGTGGAGCAATCGGAGCCTAGATACACTGCTGGTGGGGATGCAAAATGCTGCAGCTGCTTTGCAAATGGTTTGGCAGTTTCCCAAAATGTTCAACACAGACTCATCATCTAATTCTGTGATTCCACTCCTAGGTATATACCTAAGAGAACTGATCATGTTTTCACAGACAAATTTGTACATTAATGTTCATAGCAGCATTATTCATAATAGCTAAAAAACTGGGGAACACCTTAAGTGTCCATCAACTGGTGAATGAATAAATGAGATGTGGTGACCCATACAACAGGATATTATTCACCAGTAAAAAGAAATGAAGTACTGAATCATGATCCAACAGGATTGAACCTTAATGCCACCATTATGGTAAATGAAGGAAGCCAGACTTAAAAGATATAACTCCATTCATATGAAATGTCCAGAATAGGCAAATCCATAGAGGCAGTGAGTAGATCCGTGGTTGCCAATGGCTTGGAGGATGGAGAATGAGGAATGACTGCTACTGGATATGGAGTTTCTTTTTAGGGTGATGAAAATGTTTTAGAAGTGTATGGTGGTGGTGGTGGTTATTTAATATATTTACCAATATACTATCATTGAATATATAATATATAATGATAATATATAATAATCACTGAATGGTAAATATTATACCTTTATATTATATGTATGAATTATATCTCATACCTTTAAAAAAGTCTCAAAAGGACAATACTAGCAAAATAGTGACCATTATTATGAACATAAGAAGTTAGTCTGGATAATTTATACACATTATAAAAGTACTATCTTTTATCTACTTTATTTTGTTACCATTTACTAAAAAGAAAATCTGCCACTTAGGTGACATTTTCCCAAAGTATTTTTTTTTCTTAATTGATCAGAGGAAATAATAATTTCCAGTTTCTTTGTCAAATGTTCTTGGAACTATTTTAATCATTAGCAAATGTGCTTCAGATGCCACATTTATGTATCCCCATCCCCCACCCCTGTCTCACCATGAATACTCCCAGCAGTCATGGCTGGGAGATCTATATGTTCATTTGGCTATTTGTTGTTCCCACTAAGGATGAGGAAAAAGAAGCAGCCTTACTTTGGACTCTATCATAGGTGAGGATGGGCAGGAGTGGGCAGGAAAGCAGATGATGGATGTAAGAACTGACAATTTGATAGTAGCCTCGGAAAACAAATAATAGTTCACTTCTTGGTTCCATGAAACTATTTATTATCCTAGAAATCATTTGTAGAATATTTTCACTTATTAAAAATATCCAAATCAGTGGGCTCCATTTTGTTGGGTTTGTTCAATGCACAAACAGAAGCTATTGCCAATTCTGCACCTGAACTCTAGCACCATCTTTCAGTGGCTGTTTCCCAAAACATTCTTGCTTTCCCACTAGTTATCCACCTGCTGGGTCATCTCTAAGCTCTACCTCAGGCCCCTTCCCATTGTGGCATCTTTTCTTTCTGTCACCATAGCTGGGGAATGTGACTTCTTTAAAGCTTCAGTTTCTTATGTGCAAGCATCTTAAGGATGTTTTTCTTCATTATTCTCCTCCTGTCCTCCCCCAACCTGCATCAAACCCCAGGGTGAGGAGCTGCTTACTGTAGCTGGTGTGGGCTGTCATCACCAATGTTAAAAATCTGTTCTGTCACAGCAATAGGGGAGGATTTTTGTATTAGCCAAAGCTCCCTTATCTAAAAGGATGATGATTGGTCCTGGAGTCAACTAGGTTGAGGAGTAACATGTCCCTTATCTAAGCAAGAGCCAAACCCATTGGCAACCTGAGCCTTCTGCTCATGGTGCCTTATGAGCAGCCTTGTGCAGCTCTGTGCAATCCGTGGCAGGAGGGGCATGTGGCAGCTGTTCCTCCGTCATGGGGGAGCTGGCAGCACCAGAAAATGGCTGCCTTAAGGCTTCTACCCTGTTACAGCTGAACTAATTATATCCTCCCAATGAAGGGAGAAATCGGAGCAGTACATTTGCATTGAAACCAGCCTGATATGGTGGGTTCAAAATTACTCTAGCATTTATGTCCTCTGAATTGTTTTAATTAGCAGCTCTGCAGTACCAATCTTTTATTTGGTTTTTATTGCTTCCTTCCACTGGCAAAACCTAGCACTTAGGAAACATCTGAACCAGATTTCTGCCTGTCAGAGACCTAGGATCTCACTCTACTTGGTCATTACTGGGCCAAAGTGGATCTATTGCAACTTTTCTAATGTGCACTTTGGTGGTTTTCACTGTTTGGGTCCAACATGTGCTTAAAATGAATGTGATCTGTTGGTGAGTAGAGAGCCTAAAGATCTGAAATTCAAGCTTTTAAATCTTGTTCTCCTTTCGGCTTTAGCTTTACATTGAAGTGGTAAGAAATCCTATCCTTTAATTCATCTTCCACTTAAGGAGGAAAAAGAAGGAAGCAGAATAGGCAAATTGATTTATGGTGGACCTTCAAAAAGCAAATGACTATATATCAGCTAAGCAGGGCCATGATCAGAATCCTGAAGTATTTAAGTGACACCAGTGACAGTGACTAAGAAATCGTCTTCAGTTGCTCAATACCAGTTTATTAACTGCAGAGAGAAAAGAAGATGGATTTTACTGAAATCAGCTGATGTAACAAGTAGCAAGAAGAACTGATTTGAATTTTAATATCAACTGGAAGATGAAGTCCTGAACCTCAGAAATGAGGGGAAGACATGTAACTCCAGAACCAGACAAACACGTGAGACATAATCAAGAGTTTACTTTCAAACCTTGGTATTGAAAATAATGTGTTTATTTTTAAGGAATATTTTTACATAATATGAGCACTTCTAGATAAATCAATTGACAAATAGATTGATTGATAGATTGATAGAACAATCTTGACTCATTCCATAAATGTTCTTGGTGAATTGTTGTGTAAAATACCAATGTCATTCCCTCTATGAAGAACATAGAGGGTGCTAATTCTTAAGAGGCAGTTCCTATTCCATCTCCTCCCAGACTTCCTCCAAGCAGAATAAATACAAATCCATGATACCTCCATGCATCATATAAATAAGCAGTACAACATAGTGTTTAGACAAAGTTCATACATTATGCTATGTTGTACACCTAAAACATTGTGTGTCAACTATATGCGAATTTCAAAAAATATATCTGACTAATAAATGCATTCTCACTTATAAACAAATAAATAAGCATTATAGCATAGAGCACATTGCACCAGGGAAATTTGTTCATATATGTGTCTTCTCACTACTTTGGGAGCAGGGAGAAGACAAGTCTTAACACATCTTTGTATCTGTAGAGACAAATGGGCATGTGTCCCTGGGCATGGCACATATTGGGCCATCAATGCATGATCGCTGAACAGGATACGTATCAAGAAAACCCTTTATGAGTGTGACTTTTCAGCCCTGTAGAAGAATAAAGAAGATACTCGGATTTGCAGATGGGCCTGGCCCTGAGGCTAGAAGTACTGGCTTCAGGAAGTAAAGGTAGGGATATAGGGATGTCCTTACTTCCGACTATTTTTTTTTTTTTTTTAGTAGCAATCCCAGAGCTAAAATTTATTTGCTCTTATACTATAGTGAAAAACAAAAAACAAAAAACAAAAAAAACCAAAAAACTTCCTCTGGTATACTCTGCCTAGAACCTTTGAACCAGGCACATTGTTCATTTTAAGAGGCAGCAAAGTCCCTTCCTAAAAGAGGAATGTCCTCTGTGTCATTAATTCTTCTTTGCATACATCATTTCCTTATTTTCCCTCTTAATATATACTACACAATTGCTCAACTTCCACATGAACAGTTAATAGACCTTTCTATTAGACTTCTTTTGATTAAAGTGGCCCCAGAAACTTAAGAGCTTATTTATTTTGTGAAATCATCTTCCATTTATGTTTCATACCACAGTCAGAGAGAGCACAGTTCAGAGGAACCTGTCTGCTGGGGAGAAATCAGAACATTGAGTTCAGACGAATTCTATATTAAACTGGATTTGCATAAATTATTTCAAGATTCTAAATTGGCTTAATTTGTATTCAAGCCTTCCTAAGAGCCTTTCACATATGCTTTGGCGTAGCAAAAGGGTGGGTGAGTGTCCTTGCATGCATCCATTCATTTTTTGGACACAGATGTATGAAACAGCTACTATGCGCTAGATGCTTTACGAGATACTAAAGGCATCCAGATAAAAAAGACATGTGGGCTGTGACTTGGAGTTCCTGCCCATGTAATAACGTGATAAATGCTGTATTAGAGACATGTACACAAAGAGGAAGCCACCAGCCTACTTTGGGAAATCAGAGTAGGGTTCGCAGAGATGTGACATTTGAGCTGGTATATAAGATATGAACCCCAAATTGTTCTATTGGCAAGAGGGCCCTGGCCAGGTGAGGAGGGAGACATTGTTGGCATAGGAGGAAGCTATGAAAAGAGATGGTAGTGTAAACATCATGGTGTGTGGCCAGGGAATGGGGGCCCCTCTGCCTGCAACCTTTGCAGGCAGGCTAACAAAGTAGGCTGCTGAAGCTATTATCAGATTTCTCAGGGACCTGTTTACCATGCCAAAGACTTTGGACCTGGTCCTTTTGGCAGCAGGGAGCCACTGAGAGTTTTTATGCCAGAGAGAAACATGTCAGATTGCATTCTGTCACCTTATGAAAGTAGATCTGCCCAACGGACCCCCAAATCCCCACTCCTGTATAGCAGAACAGCGTCTCTCAAACTGGGTTCCCTGAGCTGTCGGGGGGGGGGTGTTTGCCAGTGAAAGAGATCGATGATCACCAAGCCTAGCGATCGTTTTCCTTGCTGCAGAACTCCTCAGAGCCTTTCATCTGTCACTGTTTCACTTCTTGAAAGGGGTATGGAAAGTGGCCGAAGCCAGCAGGGAAGAGCTGGCCTGCTAATTCTTCATCCAGGTCCCCTGGACCTATTCATTTCCCAGGACTAGTCAAGACTGTTAGCAGGACATGGAATAAATCTCCCATGTTTTTTCAGGCTCCTGAGTCCCTTATTCCTGAGATCACTAGCCTGTTCATTTTGTCCATAAAAGTGCAACCACAGAAATTAAGTGAGCTGTTAGGTGTCTGGGAACGAAGGTAGGCCATAGTTCATCGGCTCAGATGGGCCAGAGGGACTCTGATTCCTCCAGGTGCTGAGAGGCATCTTTAGCAGGTACTTCCTCCCCCTTCTCCCCTGTTTTTGAAACAGTCAGGCTTTAGCTTTGTCACACTCATGACATTCCATGTTTTTTTTTCATCACTGAGATCAGAGCCCCTTAAAAGAGGAAGCTGGCAACAAAATGTTAGCGGGGGTATGGAGGAAAGAACATCAGACTGAGGTCCTAAAGGTGAAGGTTCAAATCTTATTTCTCTTTTCTAATCTTATGCTTCTATCAATGAAGAATGAATTTAACCAAAGGTATCAATATGCTACTAGCAGTGGCGGAAACAAATAAAGAGTCATTTTCGCTTAATGACAAAGAGTTCACATCACAGGTGGGCAGTTTCTGGTTGGCTCCCAGGCTGCCCGGTGTCAGAGCTATGGACTGGCACTTGATAGTTTCTTGGTCTTTTCCTCACGGCTGCAAGATGGCTGCAGCAACTCCAAACACATCCAAACTTCACTTAGAGAAGAACAGAGGCAGAGCAGCTTCAGGGAGCAGTTTCTCCTTGCATACACTCTTCTCATCAGAAAGTAAATCTTTCCCAGAACATCCCCTCTGCAGACTCCTCCATTCACTTCCCAGGTCACAGGTGGGTCAAGACTAAGAGGGGGGCAAATTTACAGAGATCAATGGCTTGTTACTAAACACCTAGACAAAACTGAGATTCTACCACAAGGAAGAAGGAACCAAGAGATTTGTGACCTTTCAGTAAAAGACTTAAACAAAACTGTGATTCTACTGTGGAAAGAAAGGAAGCAAAAGTGAATGGCTTTGGAGAGAATAAAGAAAATTATGTCATACTGACCTTAGTTACCCTCATGGCCTCTGTCTTTTTATTGGAAGTGAGTTCCTGCCTTTAAAGTTTGTTGGAAATAAATAAATAAATAAATAAATAAATAAATAAATAAAGTGTGTTGGGAAAACTGAATTGAAGTGGCATATAACCATTGCTAAAAAATAAAATTACTGGAATTTCTTTGTGGGAGATCTTTAGTCCTCTGTATGCAATGCTTCTTTTTTTCTGGCTGCTTTAAAAATAATGTTTTTATTACTGGTCTTAAGAAATCTAATTACATAATGTGCCTTGGTACATATTTCTTGAGCTTGGATGCATTGGATAACTTGGATTTGTGGGCTTATAGTTTCCATTAATTTGGAAATTTTTTGACCAATTCTTGTTCAAATATTTCTTCTCTTTCCTCCACTCACCACCAAGGTATTCCAATTTCACTTACATTAAGCCATTTAAAACTATCTCATGGCTCCCTGAAATCTTTCATGTTTTTGGATTCTCTTTTTCTTTGGGTGTTTCATTTTGGATATTTTCTATTACTGTATCTTCAAGTTTCATCATCTTTTCTTCTTCAATGTCTACTTTTCCATTATTCCCAATCAGTGTATATTTCCATCTTATACATTATAGTTTTCATTTCTAGAAGTTCATTATAGCTTTTCTTATATCCTCCATGCCTCTAGTTAACATTTTAAACATATGGAATACATTTATAATAATGTTTCAAAATATTTGTTTGTAGTGCTAACATGTGTGCCAGTCCTGGATCAATTTCCTTTGGTTGATTTCTCTCTGAATTATGAGTCATATTTTTCTGCTCCTCTGTATGCCCGGTAATTTTAGATTGGATGCCAGACATTGTGAATTTATCTTGTTTGATGATGGATATTTTTGCATTCCTACAAACATTTTTTGAGCTCTGTTCTGGCATGTGTTTATATTGCCTTGAAACAGTTTGATCCCTTTGTGTGATGCTATTAAGATTAGGCAGGATGAGACCAGTGCTTACTTTGGAGCCATTAATTCCTTACAACTGAGGCAAGATCTACCAGGTAGTCTACCTGAGTACCCATGAATCATGAGGTTTTCATCCTGCTTCATGGGAACCAGCACTATCTCTGATCCCATGTGAGCACCGGGCACTGTTTCCACATATTCTGTGGTAGTTCTTTCCCAGCCCCTGTGTCCACATGTGCATGCATGCATCAGCACTCAGCTGAATACTCAAGGAGCTCCCTCTGCAGATCTTCAGAATTCCCTCTGTGTGCAGCTCTCCCATTTCTGGAATTCTGGCTTTTCCACCCTGGCTACCTTGATCTCCCCAGACTCCCAGCTCCTAACTCCTCAACTTAGGAGGCTTGCTGGGCTCCATCTGCTCTTCCCCACCTCTGTACCTTTCAATGAATTAAGCTTAACAATCATAGGACTCATCACGTTTGTTCCTCATTTCTCAGGGATCATTGCCTCTTGTTGTTATCTAGTGTCTTAAAAATAATAATTTCATATGAATTTAAGCCATTTTGTAGTTGTTTCACATGAGAAGGTAAATCTCTTCTCTGTTACTGCACCTTGAATAGAAGCAGAAGACAGTTGCTGTCTCTCTTGATGATGAATATGTCATTCCAAAAATCTATTAGTGAACCACTTATAAGCTGCAGCAAAGAAAACAAGTTCTCCCACCTCTTTAGAACAGCTACTTCCTGTGAAGGGCTTTGTTTTCCTTTATAATTAAATAACTTACATTTACATAATACTTCTTCTACAATTAAAGTTTTCCTGCCTACACAAGATTATAAGTAGGAGAGTAGATTTTTCTCCATCTCCAGTGAGTATTGAGTAAGAGGAAATTATCTTAGCTTCCCTGTTACTTCTGAGAGATTCCCCAGGCTCAAATTGTGAATTGATTCAAGAAGGCTTTGGTAAAAAAAAAAAAAAAAAGTATATATATATATATATATATATATATATATACATACATACATACATACATACATGTAGGCTGAATTTTAATAATGCTCCACATCTTTTACATTTTCCCACAGTCTTTGTTCTATGCTCAGGGACAGAACACCTTGCATGGATAAATGACTGAATTAGCCCAAGATGGTAGTGCATGTATTGTTCTTAGCCATGCCTCCTCAATTTGTAGATACTGAGTGAGACCCCTTCTGTCCTCTGAAGAAGATTACATGTCTCCTGGGGAAAAACACATAAATAAGTCACTGTGATACTATGTAGTGTGCTACATGTTATGAGTAGAGCTAATTTGATTTTTATTAGGATGTGGGATGAAATCTGGCAAGTTATCTGGAAGAAACAGGATTTGACCTGGGTCTTAAAAAAAGAATAGTTGGTGAGGGTGTTGTTGGAACTTAAAGACTATTATATGTGACTGAAATTATAACTGACTCGGTGACCTGATTACACATGATTCTTGGGCAGAATGTGTAACTTCTAATATTGACCTCCATAACATCTCACACTGTATGAGGCACTTACTAGGTTGTTACTGATTATAACTGCCTAAAAGGGGGTTCTGAGAAAGATGGTATGATATTCTTCTTGGAAGCGTTTGAAAGTAAACATGCTGTCCACCGTGGTGGGTCTTCGGGATGGAAAGATCTCCTGATTTCAAGTATGACTTGACTTCTTTTCTCAAGTCTCTGTAAAACAGAATTCTAACCTCTAGTAGTTATTTCCCATTTCTTCTTGGTCTATTTGTCCAGATATGAAAAACCATAAAACTCTCAGAAATTGTTACAACCCCCTAACCTAATATTGGATGTATATGAAGTCAGAAAACAACAAGATTTATCCTTTTGCAGAGCTGTGGAAGCTTCTCATGCTGATTATTCTGTTGGTCATAAGAATTTATTACAGGTATATAAATTGAGAAATTCTACTTACCAGATCAAAACACATCCTAATTTGAGCTCCACTAAGAGAATTTTTAAACCCAAGTTACTTATGATGTCTGCCTGTATGACAAATTCCTTCTATTCTAACAGAGGCATAGCAGTGTTATCTTACCTGGTACTAAAAAGCTCCCCACTATATAAGTTTCTGAGCTTACCTGCATATCTCAATAGTTCAGAGTGCTTTCATCAAAATTTTGATTATTGAACATCACCTTAGATATAGTAATTTAGCATCTGGGAATGGGAAGGATGAGAATTTAGGAATTTATATTTTTAACAAGCTTCTTAGGTAAAGTCTGATGTGTAGCCAAGTTTAAAAATTGCATTGGTCCTAATTAGCAGCATTCATAGAAAGTAGCTAAGGACAAAACATGGTCTCGTCTATGCTAAGATTCAAAGGGTAACATTGATTATCAAGCTTCAAAAATAAGATAGGTGCTGTTAAAAATTTTCTCAAACCTGACCCATTATTTTCCTGATGGAGATAGTATTATAGTAGTTGATGGATTTTTAGGACTTCCAATGGTAAAGACTAAATTGTAATCACTATCATGAGATCATACCCTACTCTTCTTTTTCCGGATTCTTTGAACCATGGCATCTTTGAATTGGTAAATGAAACATTCTTTGAGTATCCCCCCCTCAAACCAGGAGGTGAGCTTGGCTCATTCTCGAGGTAAGTTTTGTCAAAGACAACATGAGGAAAGAAAGAGAGACAGAATAAGCAGGAAGTTCAAAGTCAGGCGACATGCTCCAGGACAAGCCGACATCAGAGCAGCAATGCCTTCCTCCTGCAAGGAGCTAGGTCGCCTGGGCTGGCCTGCAGTCTAGGCAGACCCCTGCTGGCCTTCTCTGTCACTGCATGGTTGTATATCTGTGTGGGTGACTGGTGGGGGCCCTGCAGCAAGAAAAGGCTTGTAAGGAGTCAAACAGCTTGTTAAGGTATCCTTGTGGGTGTCTGTATTGAAGTGTCACAGTATGAAGGCTTTTTATTAGCAGCTATTTTAGAATCCTAACACTGAAATGGAACAGTTTCTTCCCTACATGGCATTTCCAGGCCAGCTTCCTCCCTCACAGCCTTACGACAGCATCAGCCATCTCCTAAGGGGGTGGAGAACATGACGCTGGGCTCCTTTGACGGCGGAGCCTGGCTCTGTGGCCCACGCCCTCAGCTCTGGAGATAATTTGGTTCATTCACATGTTGCTGATGACGGGGAAGCGGCAGCGGAGGCTGAGGAGGACTTGAGGCTCATGCCTTGCCTGTGCATATGGCACAGAAAGCTTCCTGGGTTTTGCAAGGGTGTAGAGGAATGTTGCACAATTTTAAGGGCATAGAAGGAAGAGTTGCCCCACAGTGAAACTGCAGAGTGAGTTAAGTCCAGGATTAGTATGTTTTCTTTTGGCTACCAGAGATACTTGAATTCTTCCAAAGTCTTTAAGGGCAGAGGTGAATTTATTCCAGAAAACTCTTTAAGCTTCATTGTAGGAAAGTACTGCAACTATAAAAGACTCTTGTTAATGTCTTAGAGGATTGATCTTGGGTCTTGTAAGGAAGACTAACATTTATTGGCCTCCTTTTACATCTCAATTTGAGATGTAACCTTCCTATCAATCTCTAACAATACAGATGAGGAAACTAATATTCAGAGAGGTGAAGTCACTTTCCTGAGATGCCACAATTTATCCAGGTGGCAGAACTGACATCTGAACCCCTGTTCTAGAAGGAAAAATCCATGCTCTTCTCACTTTGAACCTCCCTGATACCCTCAGGCTCATTTGTCTTCATCCTGCAATTGGAAAAGTATCACCTGGTAGAGGTGTCACCTGGTATGGACAGAGCTCTGTCCATAGTGGTCATAACAGGTTCATCTAGAATAGTGGCTTACTGTGTAAGACAAAAGTCCTAAAGCTTTATTGGGTGGAGGAGGAAAAGGGATACTTTAAATTTCTGAACCATAACATTTTAGATCAGGAAAGGGTTTTAGGAAAGCCAATCTGAACTTCTCAAGGAGGGATTCTGGAATCTTTCCAGATTCCAAATCTGGAGAATATGCCAAGGAACATGGAAACCGACCAACAGCAAACCTGGATCTATTCTAACTTGCAATATGTATGCAGTGTATGACTCAAACAGCTCATTATACTTTTCTGAACCTGACCTCCCATCTTAGTTAAATGATAAAGAAATCTGCCTGCTACTTAATGCTGTCATAAAACTACTATTGAAAGTGTAAAGTATACAAAGCTGAATCCTATGGCATATTCCTTCTGTGTGCGGAGGAATGTGTCTCAGATAAACATCCTTGAATCTGGGATGAGTTCCTAGAAATGTAAGTGCTGTCTCAGATCTTTGTGGAATAGTCCCAAGATGTTGCCTTCAGGGCACATACATTGACCACCACCCTCTCCTTCCCTTCATGTCTCCTGAATTCATGTCTTACTTTCCATGAGTGTTTTACAGCCGTTTTTCATACACTGTTGGTCATCTTTCCCAGGATAGAAGCGGTGGTTATGAGGTCTTTGAGAATGTCAAAGGATCCCTATTGCCTGCTGATCTGAACTCTGTGTTCCTACTACTATGCCCTTAAAGGCAACATCAGCTGCTACCACAGGAAGCACATTTTCATTTCTATGTAATATTCTTGCTTTATTTCTTTGTGGTTGGTCCAGAGCTATCACTTGCTTACCTCTTGTCATCCATAACGAGTCATAACTATCTGCCTGGGCATGAAACACATGTCATAAAGGGCAGCTATCATGGCATAAACCATGCACACTGCAGCCTAAATTGACTTGGACAGCACAGGACCAGCCTCTGCCCTTCAGCAATCTGATGAAGCCCAGGGACTCCTTCTCCAAATGAGGCTTTAAGTGCATAACAGAAAATGCAAAGAGTTATAAAGGAACACGGTTACACTGTAGTAAAGTTATAATATGTCAATAAGGTGGTATTATAATATATGTGTTTTTGTTAAAACATAAAATAATGAGATTTGGTGGTGAGTCTAATAATCCTTATAATTTCAGAGTGTTGAACATAAATAATGTTTTGAGATATCTGTGACAATAATGTGATATAAAGGTATCTGATTTCTATAGGTGAAAATTTCACATATGCTGCTGATACTACTGTGGTTTGTTGTCCATGAAGAAAAAGCTAGCTCTTTGTGGAAGATTGATGAATAGTAGAAGCAATCCAAGTTTATAAGACCCTGTGAATTCTATCCATGAATCCCTGAAAGGTGGATGCATTATTGGTAAAGTTCTACCTTGGAACATTGTAGAACAGTGCAGAAATGCTCATTCATCAGCACAATAAAGTCCTGAAGGCCAAGAACATTCCAGAGCATCTGAAGCATGGAAGTCGGGGTTGGACGATAGTATAAAGAACATATATCTAGAGCCAGACCTCCTGGGTTCAAACCCCAGTTCCGCCTCCCACTATCTGACCTTGTGCAAGTCACTTAAGGTCACAACATTCAATTTCTTCTACTGTGAAATAGCAATCATTCTAATGCCTTCTCAAATTGCTTGTATAAGGATTAAACTGCTTTAACCAATACCTCCTTCACAGTGGGCATTTTACATGTCAGCTATCATTATTATAATTACATATGAACATTTAAAAAGAACATGTCAGAAATAAATAGTATGACAGTGAATCAGCCCTGGGCAGGACGGTGTTAAGCTGGGCATGCACACACTGGTGTTTGACGAGCTGCAGGTCCAGCCCATGTGTCTCTACCTTTCAAGAAGATTGCGGGGGACTTTGCCAAGAGTCTTGTTGCAATCAATACACTTCATGCCCATGGCAATCCTTCATCTCCCATCCCAACCGGAACAGGATGATCCTTTGTTATGACTTCATCTGAATGAACCTGTACTTGCTCCTGGTTATCATGGCTTCCTTTACCAAGTGCTTTCAAACTACATTTAAATAGTTGCTGTTAAAATTCAGTCTGGAACAAAGGTCCCAAACATGACAAAGGTTTGGTCATGTTTGGTTATCAGTTGTCATGACAAAGCAAGGTCATGTTTGGTTATCAGTTGTTTCTGGAATCCTATTTCTTTACTCTCTTTTGAAAATTATGTCAGCTTTGTCCCTTTATCATCCTCACTTCTTCATTTCCTTAGTTCCCACTGTCGGTGTGGATCCAAACTTCATATTGCCAAGGGGAGTGGGCTGGGGCACTGTTTAACAATGCCTAGAGACACACATTCTTTTGAAAACAACCTCAAACTTTCCACTTATGTCATTTCCTTTGGGTTTCAGATTTCTCTTAACCACATTTGTTCCACCTTCCTTAGGTTGAAGATCAGGTCCCTTGTTGGAATACAAAGAATTAAAATAGGAATTGTGTAATCAATTCACTCAACAAATACTTTTGACCAACTTATGTCCACAAGATGGGAAAAAGTAACCAGAGATAGACACTTCTTAGCCTAGAAGAGCTAATGATCTAATTGGAGAGCCAGGCAATGATCAGACCATCTCAATATATATAAATAAGAACTGTGCTTAGTGTCATGAGACAGATGTCCTGAGGTCAGTAAGAACCTACAAACGGGGGAATCTGACCTGGTGTAAGACTTCCAGGAAGACTGAGGTAGGGAGTCTTGGAGCTGAGCCCTGCAACTTGGTTTAAGGGCAATAAAAAGGAGGAACATACACTCTAGGCAGAGGTACCCACAGATAGGAAGGCCACGTGGCTGGAGAAGCAGAAAATGGTGAAGTAGGGCCAGTAAGCTCGACACAGAGCATGAGATGCAAAATCCACCTGGAGAAGCGGAAAGGGACTAAGTCACATAGGACCATGTCAGACATGCTAAGGATTTTGCATTATCATGAAACAGTGGGATGCTGCTAAGAGTTTTATGCGAGATGTGGGATGGTACCACTCTGGAAAGCCAGAGCAGCTGTGAGCAATTGGGCTAAGAGGCCCTTGCAGAAGTTCAAGAAGAGACAATGGTGTGGCGGTGAAGGGTGCTGGCAGTGGAGACAGAGCCAAGTGAAGAGATTTTTAATTATTTGGGAAGCAAAATTACAGGGCGTAGTGGCAGATTGGGTACAGAAAGTGCAGAGCAGAGGAAATCAGGGACGTGACATACCTCTCTGACCAGCATCACTGGGCAGACGGTGGTATCATTCATTGTCCTGGTTTTGGAATGGGTGGAGGAGACACCAAGGATTCAATTTAGTACATATTGAGTTTGAGGTCATTTGAAGCCATTTGTATTTTGAGAGTGTCTTTAACAAGCAAGAGAATGCACAGAGGGAGATGATCAAGAAGTCTGGGATTGTGTCATAGGAGGAATAATTGAGGGAGCTGGGGGCATTGGGACACAAGAGGGAGGAAGACCTAGATGGGAACACATTAGCTGTCTTCTGCTGTGCAGATGAGGGCAGTGGTTCCAGAGGCTAGAACTGGGACCATTGGGTGGAAGTTTCATGAAGCATATTTGGCACAGTGTGAAGAGGAACTGCCTGAGAATGAGAGATGTGACATGGGCTGCCTTTCCAAGAGATGAGCTTCTTGTCTTTGGAGGAATTGTCCAAACATAGGTTTTCCATCTTTCACGATACCATAGAAAGGAGATTCTATGTTTCTGTGGACATAGAAAGGAGATTCTGTGTTCTGTGGACTCCAGTATTTGGTGGAAGGGCCTCCATGACTGGCTCTATAAATAGCTGATTTCTGATTTAAATGCCACCTGTTGATGTGTGCTATAACCATTAATATCATTATTAATACTAAGTGCATTATAACCATTAAAAAAACTAATGGAAACCAACATGCTCAGATAGGTTGTATATATAATTTTAATACATTTGGTAACAGCCAAACTTTAGTGTGCTTTTGTAGTTTAATCTACAATACATAAGTGTTACCAATTTGAAATTCTAGAAATAAATTCATAGTGGTACAATACATTTTTATTTGATTTAGTTTGGGAGATTTAGTTTTAAGAATGTCCCAGCTGTAGGGGATCCCTGGGTGGCGCAGCGGTTTGGCGCCTGCCTTTGGCCCAGGGCGCGATTCTGGAGACCCGGGATCGAATCCCACATCGGGCTCCCGGTGCATGGAGCCTGCTTCTCCCTCTGCCTATGTCTCTGCCTCTCTCTCTCTCTCTGTGACTATCATAAATAAATAAATATTTAAAAAAAAAAAAAGAATGTCCCAGCTGTAAATAACTTGTAAAAACCTCTATAACTCAAAGATTCCATGATTTTTATTCTGACAATTAAAGTCAGGTACCATATTCTCATTTCTGTAAATTATTTTAGCCCTAACAAAATGAATAGGAGCAGATGTGTTGCCCAGAGAGGAATTTATGAAACACTCTGCTTCCAGAATCAACTATGGTTGAAACTCACCCTATGCCCTCCATGAGCCCTCATTCTACAATCTCCTTGCTTCTTTCAGACTTGCCAACTTCACTGGGGCTTTCAAAGGCATTGATTATATGTGCATGGACTATTCTAAAAAGTCTGAAGCTTGGTATCTCATTATACTTATGACATAATTACTTAAATAGCATAAGGACCATGCTCAATGGTTTCTCCATGTCACAGAGAGGAGAATGCCCAAATGTTCATGGCTTTGAAGCACAACTGACTGTAAATAATGAAGTGGCAGTAGTTGAGAGAAAAGGGGGAAATGGTAAGCAGTTCAGGGAAACCCAGAGAATGTTTGATTAAACTTTTCACTAGATGACTGCTTCACTGTTCCCCAGACTCTCAGCAAAACTCCCCAACTCTGCAGTAGAGAGAACATTCACCCAAGGACACAATTGGCCATGACAGTCTTCCCTATTTGCTTATTCAGTGCTAGAACACCCAGTGTGTCCTCAAATACTCCTGTGGGAATGAACAAGAACATGGCAGTCCATTTCAGCCCCTTGCTCAACATTCTAGGTTCCTCATTCCCAAAAGCATATGCCTCAAAATTCTTTCAAATGAGAAACAAAGTTGATGTGCTAATGAACATAATACTCCCATGATTTAATGAAGTCAACTACCTGTGGTTACTTAAACCCTGCATGGAGTTCCATCCATGTCATCTGGGCAAACCCAAACCTCCTTGGGCCTCAGAATGTGGATCTCAATTGTGAAATGAGGACAGTGTTCATGTCAGATGACTTCTAAAGTCTTTTGAGCTTTAAAATTCTAAGCTCAATTTTCAGTTCCACTGAATTAAATAAAAATACCCTCGGCACAGAGAAGACTGAAGATCAATTCTTAGAGAATGTACCAATCTGACAAAAATAAAAAATAATAACAAAGCCACAGTTATGTTCTTCTGCATAAGGTAAAGTTTTTGCTTAGTGGTATTTTTAAAAATTTCTTTGTTTCTTGCTCTCTGACCAAGTCTATGAATCAATTATAATTTTTTCCTAGATGCATTCATCTCCTGGCCTTATAGAGAAGAAGATTAGGTGGTATTATCTTCTACTTTTTTCTCTCTTAGAGGACTACCTTCATATTAGTCAAGGAAGGTTTTTGTTTTGTTTTGTTTTGTTTTGTTTTGTTTTGTTTTATCAATTAGCCTTATGCAGACCTTGCTGGTTTCTTTGTCTTGGGTATATGTGTGGATGAAAATACATAAAATGACAATGGAATGCAAAGGTATATAAAAACACCATAACATCTTAATGACAGACATATCTGGTATCATGTTATAGATCAGTATTGTCCACAGATAATACAGAGCCCCTCCTTGTAACAAATATTCTAGTAGAATAAGGAGACAAAGGAACCAATGTAAACACAATAGTGAGATGGTTTTTATGCAACATCAATGGCACATGCCTTGTGTTACTTGGTGGAATTCAAGTAAGTTATATATTGTCAACAGTTGTCAATATAATTCCTAAAGATCTGTTTTATATATTTTTTTTTAAGATCTGTTTTATAGATGGCAATTCAGAGCTTCAGAAAGTTAAGAGACTTGCCCAACATGAAGCCAGATATCACAAATTTTCCTTACATCTTTAGAGCAGCAGGGAGGACTCCCATCTTATCACTGCCCACACTTCATTTCTAGAGAACCAAACTTTTTCTTTCAGCATGGAGACTGAGCAGGATGGAGGATGAGACATTTTTGGTAGGAGGTCTCTAGTTTATGGTAGAGATTTTTTTTCCATCTACCAACTCAGTTCAGTTTTTCAAATGATGTGAAGAACAGTCTCTCTTTTCCCTCGGTTCCCACCTCCTGTAGGTCAGCTGAGAACTTCCGAGTGGAGGTTACCTGTCCTGTTCTTCCCATGTTCCCGCCAGCTTCAACTTTCCCTGAGCAAGCTCAGGGAATGCACTGGCCATTTGGGGGTTAAGAGCAGCAGGCTTAGACATCCTCTGGGCGTGGCATGTTTCCAGGAAAGAAAGCTCCAAAAGGAAAGAACAGTGTGGGAAAGAAATGTCCACTTGAATGAGATCAGGATGTTCTGAGCCCTGTCCTGGTGCCGCCCGCCCGGGGCTACAGCTTGGCAGTGCCAAAAGGCACTCACTGCCCCAGGCAGCTCTGGGTGCACCTCAGAAGGCAACTCCGGTCCCAAGGGAGCGCACACAACAGCTGCGGGCAAAGAAAGGCCACCCAGGGGGAGTTCTCAGAGGAAGGAAGGTTCCTTTGAGGAGTGGTCAGCGAGACATTCTTACTCAAGGACTCATGAGAAGGAGAACTTTTTTGCTCTTTCTCAAAATGCAAATCGCCTCTGTCCTTGGAATAAGGAAGATGGGTTGCTAGGCAATCACTTCGAAACAAGCGCTCCCCCTGCCCCTTTTTCCTGACCCCTAGAACAATGGAGACTTTTCAGCAAATGGAATCAAGATGGAGAAAAAGACATGGCAAAAATAAAAAATGGAACCAGAGATTATGGAAGGTCTGGCTTATAGAGTGGGGAAAGAAAAAAAATGTAATATTAATAAGTTGTGCTCTGGGCAGAATAAGGGGGTTTCATTTCTTACGATCACAGCCTTGTTAGCGCCAGTCAAGTGGTACAGGTCATGAGCAGCCACTGTCCCTTGGTGATCCCATTTGTAATGACTCGGGTGACCCTGAATGTGTGACATGACTCACAGTTAATAAAGAGTTCTTGGGCCTCAGTCTCTATCAGTGACACAATATTTGGAATTATGTTTTAAAAAATAATCTTTTTAGCAATCTTCATGTTGTGTTAGTTCCTGTCAGGAAATAGGTGGCACACTGACATGGAGTATTAGAAACATATTTGAATAAAAGGACAATTTACAAAGCTGTAGGTAGGTTTTAGGGAAACCACAAGGACCCCATCACCTGTTGGTCCAAGTGACAAGAGGACACCCTGAATCCAGGAAGGGTGGTTGCCTGGAGAGTTGCCTAGCAAGAGCATCGATGTGGTAGGAGACAACAGCCAGCCCATGATGCCTCCATACCTAACATCCTGTCCTTTGAACCCTGTGGGAACCTAGAGGGCAAGAGGACTGAACCCAGTATATTAGTCAGCTTGGGCTGCCATAACAAAATACCACAGACGGGGAGGTTTAAACAACAGAAATTTATTTCCTCACAGTTCTGAAGGCTGTGAGTCCAAGATCCGGGTGCCAGCATGTTTAGTTTCTGATGGGGACTCTCTGGCCAGATGGCCGCCTTCTCACTGTGTCCTCACATGGCGGAGAGAGAGAGAAAGCAAGCTCTCTGGTGTCTCTTCCTCTTCATATAAGGGCATCCGTTCTACTGAATCAGAGCTCCACCCTTATGAAACTCATTTAACTTTAATTGGCTCCTTAAAGGACCCATCTTCAATACAACCACATGGAGGGGGTGAGGGTGGGGTGGTTGGAGCTTTGTCAGAGTCTGCTCCAGCTGCTGTAATAGAGTACCATGGATTGGCGGGCTCACACAACAGAAATTTATTCCTCACAGTCTAGAGATCAGGGTGTCAGCACGGTCAGGTTTATGGTGAGGGCCGTCTTCTTGGTTATGTCTTTCCATGGCCTTATTTGAAATGTGCATGCAGAGAGAGAGCACTTGTCTCCTCTTTTCATTAGGGCACTAATCTCATCATGAGGTCCCACCATCACCTTGGGGGTTAGAGTTTCAACATATGCATTTTGGGAAACAAAACTCAGTCCCTAGACCAAGTAATAGTTTGAAGTAGACATTCTGGAGACCACAATGCTAGAGCACTAAAGAAATCAGCTGGGCAGCTTACTGCAAAATTTTAAGGTACATATTCATGCAAGGCCTGATATTATCATTACCTCTTAGTGGAGCCAACTAAAACATTGCAAGATCAGGTGACCTGTCCAGAGAATAAGCATGAAGGACACATGCTGGCCAACTTCTTTTGTTTGACAAGGGTATAAGGCCACTGTATTCCAAAAAAAAATCTATATTTAGGACTAGAGAACTCTGTTATTCATCAGCAGTGTTTCTTTGGCTTTTTTTCATTTTAAATGTTTTCATGGTGAAAGCAATGTTACAAAAGCAATTTTTAAATTTTAAGACAAAAACTCAAGCATCCCAAACCCAGATAATTATATACTTGTGTATTTGTACACACAATTTTCTTGTAGTGTTTGTATGTATGTGTATAAGTGTGTGTGTATATATATGTGTATGTGTATATGTATGTCCATATATGTATATATAGTTAATTCTTGCTATTAGTGGAAGTTATGCTCGATAAAGCCACCAGAAATACTGAACCATTGCTCCTAGGGGAAATACAGGGTTAGGTTCTTGTGAACCTCTAGTAACAATATTTTCCATCAACTGATCAATACATAATCTTGTTTTTGTTTAAAGATATCTTACTTAATATACATTGTGGATTCATTAACTTTGAGCTCATGGCCAATAGCCCTGTATCTCATGCCTGAGGGCAGCTTATCTATCACACATATTTTCTCTTTAAAATACATCATGCCTTCTTGCCCTTAGGAACACTAAACAGCATGGAGCCTTTGCCTGCAGGCCTTTTGAAACATTGATCACCAACAAAACCCACAAAAAATGCAAAATCATGTGGCACTCAGCAAATGGCTAAAAGGATGCTCATTTGTAGACAACACCCAAAACAAGAAGCAGAGTATCACCTTATCCAACTCAAAATTTTCCCTGTTCCACACAGTCTGTGAATGACTGTGAAAACACCACAAGTATCAGTTTGGAAGTTACAAATAAATTTTAGAGAGTAAGAGGATTTGCAAACAGAGAGTTTGCAAATGAGTATCTATGGTACATATGCTAGGTACATGTACATGCGCACCACATTATATAGTTGTAATCACTTTGACCTTACACTGCTTATTCAGTTTTTGTACCTGGTCTTTTATTATAAACATTTTTCTTGTTACAAAGCATGATCATTGTGTCATGATCATTTTTGATGGTTAAGTAGTATTCCATCTGGTGGAGTTACCAAGGTTAGCCTAATTGTTTCCTACTATTGAACTTCTAAATTTTTCTTTTCCTTATTATTTTAAATAGCTGCGCAGAGAGCATGATTGTATGTAGGACTTTTTTCTTCTTTTGAATTATCTACTTAGGATAAGCTCCCAGTAGTGGACTTACAGACTCAAAGGATCTGAGCATTAATATGACTCTTGATCTATGTCATCATCCTGCTTTTAAAACAATTGCACAAGATCCACCAGTATATGAATATTGCTAATCACCCATCCCTGTGTGTCTCAGTTACATCTTACCCTGAGAAGATTGGTGATTAAAAGTTTTGCAAATTCATATATAAAACACTGTCCCCCTGGATGCAAACCTGGCTTTCTTTGGTTATTGGTGCATAATATCTGTCCCTCTGACTGTTTATTACTTCCTTTGGGGAAAGACAGAGAAAGTCAATAGCCAATGAGGTCCTTTACCCACCATGCCTACACAAACGACAGGGGACGAATGTGGGTGGCACATCTGAGGCGAGGCATGCTGGGCTGAGCTCGGGTAGTATGTCCAAAATGGAACATCTAAGCATGTGATGCTGAAAATGAACCTCAGAGTGGATGAAAATACAGAACCTGAGAGGATGAAGGCAAATTTTAAGGAATCAAACTGTGAGAGAGCCAATAGTCTGACATAAATGCTTTAGATACACACGCCAAGTTTTTATGTGCATTTAGGTGACAACTTCATTGGCAGGGCTGGAAAGGACAAATGACAAAATCAACCACTTTCTAATTTTTATAGTCCATTCTTATTTTCTTTCTGTAGATTCTCTGCCTCCATGCTTTTGATATTTGTTTTGAGGTCTTGATTTTTTTTTCTTTTAAGTGAATAAAACCTTAAAATATGTGGGGGGTGTGTGTGTATGTGATTACTCATGTATATGTAATTAAGCAAGTATTTTTTCCTTATCTATTGTTTTTCCATTTTCTTTTGGAAATAAAATATAGTTTATTTAATCTTGAGCTCAAGTTGTATAAAAATTGGAACTTGCTCATTTTTTCATTGTCTTCTCCAATCACTTGAGAAAGCATGATACTCTGGCATCCTTTTTTTCCACAAGTGAAAGAATTGCATTTTTTTAAATAGCATTTCACTTTGGCCATTATGTCCACAAGATAAAAAGGAAGGAGTTTTAGAGAGAGAGCTTATTTCAAAATGCCTGTGTTTTGAATCATTTAGCAGTTTAACCTTTAAAATAATAGTTTCTGGGTTTTTATTGATTAGTCTGAAGAGAAGTCTATGCAGCCAAAATAATTAAATTGGCTTAGCCAAGAAATTAGCTAATTCAATGGGGGAAGGGGACATCAATCCAGTTGATTGATTGGTATCATGTGGAACAACTAACCAAGGGATTTAATTTCTGAATTTTTATCCAGTGCCTTTGTTTTTGTGTAGACATTCTGATTAATGAAAATGTAAACTACATAATCAAGAAAACTGTGTGTTTTCTTAGTGCTTACAGGTGGTATAGTTTTTTCTTTTGATTGAGTTGAATCATGAATTATACACCCCCATGGAACAAAGTTTTAGTATTTGATGTCAGCATCAAAGGTTTAAGAAAGGGAGCAGAGTGGGTGGCCTTTAGTCAAGATCTCTTTTAGAACATCCCATCTACAGCCACAGAGAAGACACATATCAGGTGCTCTGGATGGCTCATATTGACTTAGGGCTGACAAAGCACAATGGAGCAAGATTCCTTTTCAGCAGGACCTTGACCTTAAATTATTAAGAGTCATTATATTCAAGGAGGCGTTTAATCTAAATCCATGTGGAAGCCAAGTGCCCCTCTTTTCTGCATGCTAATGTCATCATCACAAAAATCCTTAGGCTTTGTCCTAACCTCTCCACTTAGGTTCACTTTGGCCACTCTTACCTCTTACCTACAAATCAATGTGCTGTAACAAAGTCACACTTCTGCGCGCATGCCAGGGGATATGAAGATATCAGGTAATAACAACTCTCTGGTACATAGGGTAGCTATGGTTCAACATTCACATGACCTTTTGGTTTAAAGGAAGTAATTTATATGCTTTGACTTAAAGATCACTTCAAAGATAGAACATATCCTATATTAACCTCCATTTCACAAAGATACATAGACAAAATATAATGATATATATAATTGTTTATCAATGGGGATAGACAACATGGCATTGAGCAGATTATATAAGGTTTCTTTCTTAAAGCCCTGGTGGATTCTTTCTGTCTCCTGTCTCACCATCACCCCCCACTACCCCCAACTTACAAACACACACCACTTTGCTTGGGTGAAGCATGGACAGGGAAATGGGCAAGCATACTTACTCTTCTAACCCTTCTGAATGAGGTCTTGCAAGTGCGGTCGTTTTGCTGATGTATGGGGCTAAAATGAAAAGGCCCCTTAAGCACCCCCAGTTCTAGTCTTAAAAATTACTCCCTACTTGCCCTTTCCCAGCATCTTCTACCAAATTGCTGTCCTTTAAGTTTTAAATCAGTTATTTTGCCATGATTCCCTGAAAACATGATGACTCCAAGGCCAGACTGAGAAAGAAAGGCAGCATAAGATTAAATATGCAAACACTTATGCACAGGACCCATCCTGGGATCAGCATCAGAAGATTCCAGGACAAAGCCATAGAGCACCTGTTGTTCTTTGAAAACATATATTGAAAGACAGCTGTCAAGACTTCCATCAGGGAATTTCCTCTGCTAATGCCCCCTTCACCATTATTTTAATTGTTTGATTCTCTTTAAGCCATTGAGCCAATTCCAGTTATGGAAATTGAGGTCAGTTATACTTTTTTCTTCCTTTTGAAAATAAGTACCAACCATTTGGAGAACTCAGTGATCAAGTTGTTCTTTGGTTTAAAATTTGGAATAGTGTGTAAAAAGTGACCTAAGCTGTATGAGCCTGGACCCCATTGGAATTAGGTATCTGTATGATCGTTCCTTAGAAAAGCTCAGATTTCCACTGTCAAGAGTGAAGGAGTAATTATTTTAGCAGCCCATCCCCCAAATGGGGGACACATGTGAAGTGGGGAGCACAATAGCCATCATTTTAAATGTAGCAGTCTATTGTAAAGTAAAGGACCAGCCTTATTTGGGTAGGAATTACAGGTAGGTTGAATGAACCCTTTCTAGTAAAACTCTTTCTGCCAGTTAACACCTGTTGAGAGGCAGTGGGACAGTGGGTTTAGAAGCTAGGCCCCTGGAGTCGGGCAGACATAAGGTTTTTTCTTACTGACCACATGATGTTTGAAACTTTGTCTATTCATTTAGAGGATTTAGAGGCTTAGGTTCCTCTATCCAAGACTGTGATAACAGTGTTACATATCTTGAAGTTGTTGTAGGGATTAGGTAAGGTAATTTAATTATCATTAGCCTCTTTGGCCAAGAGCAGTGGTTCTCAAACTTTGGTGTACATGGGAATCTCCTGGAGGCCTTAGTAAAGCAGATGGCTGGTCGTACCCCCAGTGTTTCTGATTCACTAGTGCTAGGGTGGGGTCCCATAACATACACCTGTTGCAAGTTCTCAGTAAGGCCCATGTTGCTGGACTGTCAACCTCTCACTGAGAACCACCACTGTGTGGTATGACAACAACCGTTTACAGCATATATTCAGATTTTTAAAAATAAACTGTAGTTCATGAAGTGCTAGTTCATAGGTAAACTAGAAAGAGCTTGTTGAAAGACAAGATACCTAAGCTCCAGTCTTATCTTTGCCACTAATTTATTGCATGACCAAAGGAAAGCCTCTTAGCCTCTCTGTTTCATTTTCGGTTGTCTTCTAGCTGTATTTTCAGCAGGCTATTGTGGAGATCAGATGAAAGAACATGCGTGTGAATGCTCTCAACAGTATGAGTATATTAACCTGTGAGAGAGTAGAGTTGCTGCCGCTAGTATAGGCTCTGAGCCTGACTTTGCCTGCCTGCCATAGACATGCCTTAGACCAACCTACCAGTACAAGACTGTGTCTCCTTAGGAAAAGGAGGTTAAAACAATCACCTCTCTGTCCTTGCAAAGATCTTCCCAGAAACAGCCAAGCCCTTTGTTGATACATTATTTTTAGATAAACCAGGCACCTAGGAATTATAATCAGGTATAAACCAAACTCTTGATGTTAGTTTAGTGTCTTTTCTCCAGGATGGAAACAAAGTGAAGTTGCCTTATTGGAAACTCTGTAATTTGTAACTCTATTTGGAAGAGCCATGGTCAGCTGACTGAGGTGACTGATGTTTATGGAGTCTTTCCCAGGACAAACCCTCTGAGCACGTTTTAAGTGCTCCTCATAAACTCTGCCCTACAAGTTAGTGAGTACACAGTCCCTTCCTGGAAAGGTGAAGAAGCTCTACCTGTATTCACACAATCAATAAATGTTGTCAGCCAGGATCTAAAGCTTTGAAGTATTCACTGCACAGCCTAGGATCTTAAACATCCCTTTACCGAAAAGCTAACTTTGAGTAGCCTGCCTTTTTGGCTAAACAATGGACTTATTAAGAGGGATATATATACCCACTAATTAACCTTTAAGCTAATTATTTGGTATACATATGGATAAATGTTATGGTGGTATCTTTCTGAAGAACAAAATCTACCCTCTTTGAATTGGTTGAACATACTTTGAGATAAGGTGGGATTTTTTAAGGTGCAGGATTCATTTGCATAGAAGTAATATTTTTGCCAGCTTCAGTGGGAGCAAAGAGCTTTCATTAATTCTGCCAACATCTATTAAGGCATTCTGTTAAGGCAATTAGGACAGGCCTTCAAGGGGCACCGAGTTTAGTTAGGAAGTGGGACTATTTGGTATTTTTTACAGTTTTTCTATGGGGATTTCAGAGATGAATTATAAAGCCAGAAAGGGCAGGAAAGGGGAGGAAACAAGAGGATGTGGGAGGGGTGAGGAAGACAGAGCCACTAGTCTCCAGGACTCTGAATTTTTGTTGAGCAGATCCATGCAGCTGGGGCTTTAATTATACACAGACACGCTCTGTGGTCCTTGCAACCCCCGCTCCCCGCCCTCTCCACACACACACACACACACACCCAGAGCTGAAGAGGTGGCTGCTGTTTGTAAGGCAGGAGCAGGTTAAATTACAGTTATTATCTGGTCACTATGTGAAGGCCAGAGATGACTACCATTTGACAAGCAGCCCTCCAGCCAAATTATAAAGTTCTTAAGCCCTCCCCAGTTCAGACTGTCTGACAGTAATTCTTTGGAGAGATGCTCTAGCCACCACTGCAACTATTTTTTGCCACTCTCAAAATTTCTTCTACTTGCAATATCAATGAGTTTCATAGCCATTTATGCATCTTGTCTGTTGATAGGTTCCATTCCTTTAGATCTACGGAAACTATTTGATAAAGTATTGGAGAGAGCAAGCAAGAGACAGAAATAGGGAGAGACAGAGAGAGAGAGAGAGAGAGAGAGAGAGAGAGAGAACTTGTGCCCGTAAGGATGCCACTATGTTCATTCACTAAGTCCTGAGAAGTAATTTTGATTGAACTGTTCTACTCAGGACATTCTAAGATATACCTAAAAACCCTGTAGAAGTATCCTTGAGATTAGAAGGGAGCATCTTCTATTGGGCTTTGAAACCATTGGCGATTTCACTAAGGAAAGGTGAAGTCAATGAACTGGCACTGCTTCTGGTGAGAATGATACAGAAAAATCACTTTTTCCTGTGGATGAAATAGATTTGAGATCTTTTGCTATGAAAGAGTGAGTATTCAAGATCCCAGAGTGGTTCACTTTTGCATTCAGGGTGAAGAGAAATGATTAAGTAATTCACCCTTCTAGCCCTGTATGCTGCCAGAAGGGCATTATTGCAGTTTTATGTTAATTGAGCACCAGGCTATAAATTGCTTGGGATCTCATCAATATCTGGCTAATAAATGGTTTGCATGAAAGAGGCAATGATCCGGGGACTAGCTTTAGATGACTCAGCACATGGACAGTGATACAGTTTCATGAAATAAATGGAGAGAAAACCCCACCTCACTTTCTCTTTTTAAGTTAGGACAATGTAAGTAGAATTGTTCACTCAGTTTAGAGATTTCAATCTGATGCTCAGTCCTTGGAGAAAGCAGAGAATAAATATTTTCTTTCTTCTAGCACTTAAACTGCCTTCTTTTTTCTTTTCTTTACATCCCTCCCTCTTAGCCTCACATTCAAAGCTCATGATTCATTTTTGAGGAATCAAAGGGCAGTGAAGCATTAAGAATGAAAAATCAGTAACACCAAGTTGAGCAGTGTAAAAGTTATTTTTCCGAGCAGAAGCATTAACTAAGCAATGGCCTATGTGAGCAAATGATTGTGCTCCCACTTTTCTCTTCAAATGAATTTTTCATGATTGCCTTGCTCACCACTACTAACTTACACTTATGATGCAGAAAATGCAAATATGGATTTATTTTAATAAGCATTTTAATGGTGGAGCTTCTGAACTCCCATTTTACTTTTTAAATGATTCCAATCTGCACGTGATGCTTACATATTTGTCTACACTTCAAAGTTGTAAATTTCTCATTTGACTCCTTAAATACTGCAGTGACTTCCTTAGCATATTTACCGTGATGTATTTATTATCCATTGATCAACAAATGCTTATTAAAGCCCTACTGGGTGCTATGGGGGCACCCATGTGCACCAGATATACAAGAAGGGATGTATTTATTTTTTATTGCATACATTTGACATGTAACATTGTGCAAGTTTAAGGTGTATGGCATGTTTGGTAAATTTATATATTATACTATGATTATAACATAGAAGGGTTTTTGATCTCGTTGGAAAGAAAAAGGATATGCATAAGGGGATAATGGCACAAAATTTAATCTGATAAAGTAATATCATCAGAAAGAGTAAATGTTAGATGTTCCCCTGGGTTGGAGTTTTCATAGAGTGCTACCAAAAAAACTGAGCTTCAGCTTGAAGGATGGTGCGAGGTTGACAAGCTCTAGAAGAAACGTGAGCACATCTCCCCAGGAAACACATGGCAAAGAGAGGTAGAGGAGGCACTGCAGACAGACTTTTGTGGCTGGTGCCCAGGGCTCTACTACTAAGAGGTGTCTAGAAGGCATGAAGCTCTTAAATATGCATCTGCACACCAGGCAGGTTGGCAGACACTTGGAGACGCCATCAGTGAGCAGCCCATAGGCCAAGAGGCCGGGAGTACTGAGGGCACCTACCCCAAATGGGTTATTTGACCACCTACGATGACCTACAATGACAGATCTCTTTGATGTAAGTTGGGAGTCTGGATTTAAATCTGATGTTTGGATCCACACAGAATTGTGCTACCTTGGAGCTCCTATCAGAGGAACTTCATTCTCCAAATGCAGGTATCTAGGATCAGGAAACACAGGCAACTTGGCTACTTAGCAGTAGTAAATCACCAAACTCACCTTAAGAAAGAAAAAAGGAATAAGACAAAAGTAGTAAAATTAAATTTCTTGTATGGAGGTACCTCCCCACCCCTACTTACTTTCTGAGGCAATATTTTGTCTCTTGGTTAGGTGGCTTTTTTGTCACTAGGTATGCTTCTCAGAAGGATCTTCTTTTGCATTCTCCTCTCTGCCACCACTACAAAATCCTGTTCTCTGCTCCGTAAAGTCATCTGTTCCACATTCATTCATCCATCCACATCTTCATATATTTATGAAGCAAATATTTTTGGGATGTCTGTTTCGTTTAGACGTTATGCTTTCCATCCTTATAATCTAGGATATAGATTTGAGTACATGTGAGAGGAGACCTCAAAATAACAAGACCTTGAGAATGCTATTTAGTTCTTGACATTCCACCCATCTTGGCAATTAAATCAATGCACCTATATGTAACAAGTGGTTGCATTACTTCTAAAATTGCATTTGATCGAAATCTTTTTCAGGAACTTCTGAATAACACATATAATTGCAAACCTGCCTGGTAAATCATGCAGAATTTTTGACCTATAGTTTAGAAATAATCTGGCCCAATTTCCTCATTTTCTGAAAGCCACAGGATAGCACCGGGCTCTCAAACTCCTAACTCCTTGGCCAGTGTTTTTTCTACCTCATTAAGCCATGGCTTTGAAATGTCTTCCTTGCAGTCTTCTTTGAAAGCAAAGCCAATTTTCCTTCCGAATAAAGTGTCCTCACTTTCAAAGATTTCTTTGAAGGCCAACTTATTTAATCTCCTGAGAGGCGTTTCATACCTAGACTGCCTTGTGCCCTGGTCCCCAGAGAACAAGCCATTTTAGCACCTAGATTTCCTAGATGCGAAGTGAATTGGCAATAGCAAGAAGAGCACCCCCAAACACTCTGGCATCCTTTGTCAAGGGCTTCCTGCTCCTCATTCCTTGCTCAGCTGCACGAGCTTTATCTTCGGCCTGCCAGGCTGGTCACGGGGATTAAATCAGATGATGCGTGTGAAGCGCTTTGGGAACTGGAAGTAGTCTGCAAATGTAAGAAATGGCTATTATCTCCAAATACCCTCTCAAAGAGGGACAGGTGGGTAGCCACTTTTGTATCCCCCACATCTTAGCAGAGTTCATTTGATAAATATTTGCTGGAGAGAAATAAATGAAAGATTCATCAGATGTCACACTGCAAAGCCAGAGCTTGGGAGTCAAGCATGTTACAAAGTCTTTGTGTCAAAAATGACATCAGGGGGACAAAGGTAAATGTGACAGTGTGTATCTTTTTTAATATGACCAAACAAGGCTTTTCTCTGCCTCGTTCGCTGGGACTAAGAATGAAGTGCCTCCCGCTGTTGTGCGGCTTCCAGTATTTCACTCTCGGAGCGCGGGCCGCCTCCTGCTCTCAGGGTTTCCTGACTTGGATCTGAAGCGAGCCCCCAGCCCTGGCTTGTTTCTGGGAGTTGTCAGGCACAGATAAAGGAATAGCAGAATTTGCTCATTCCTTTGAGAGAAGGGGCCTGTCAGAAACACAATCAGCTTGTGGTCGGCCTTTAGAAACTGTCTCCCACGTTGGTCCCAAAGAGAACATTTGTGTGTGTGTTTGCTTTGGTTTTGGGAACTAAACACCCCTTTCGACATTAACGTGTGCCAGCTACTTAACACTGGAGTGTTTCAGAAATGATGCTCTGGGCTCATGACGCAAGAGGCACTGCCTTGCTTTGGAACAGGAAGAAAAGGATCTGAAGAGAAGCTCTAAAGAACAGAGGCGGAAAGAATGAAAACACTTCAGAAGGGACAGAGCTTCAGACAGTGCTGAGGGCCACCCCAGAATTAGAGGGGATCCCCATACTCCCCATCTGCTGTTTTGTCATCCTGCTAAAGAGGACGTGAATGCACCAAGCGCTGTTGGCCTGGTGGCTTTCCCCTCAGTGAGAACAAAAGTCTTGGGTCACATGGGGTGGGGGCGGGCCACCTGCAAGCAAAGGGCCCTGGTGGAAACTCCCTCTCCTGAAGCAAAGCTGTAGGGGAGGCACACACCTCGTTTCAAACACATTTTCTCTCTTTTCAAGGGAGATACAATCACCTTTCAAATATGATTCTCCAGGGACCCCTGGGTGGGTCAGTGGTTGAGCATCTGCCTTTGGCTCAGGTTGTGATCGCAAGGTCCTGGGATCGAGTCCCACATCAGGCTCCCCGCAGGGAGCCTGCTTCTCCTTCTGTCTGTGTCTCTGCCTCTCTCTGTGTGTCTGTCATGAATAAATAAAATCTTTTAAAAAATATGATTTTCCAGCAGAGTCAAAGCACAACTAAAAGCCCTCAGTGACCAAGTCCACATTTGGATGAGAGCACAGTCAACCTCGGTACTGTGTTTGACTGAGTGGGTAGCAAGTATTCAATTAAAAAGACAGGCCTTGTGGACACATTCCTCTCCTCCCTCTTCCATGCTGGGCACCCAGGGGTGAGGTGGTAGGAACATGGGCAGATGTAGATGGATGTCCTGGAGCTGGCCCTCTCTCTGCATGCATGTTAGTGTAGCACCCTTCTGCCCTCAGCCAGGGGAGCTCCCTAGCTCCAGCCACATCACTCCCCAAACTTTTGTGCTCTCTCTCCTTCCCCTTTAAGCCCTTCTTCTTTGGAAATGCACCAGTGGGATTTTTCTCCCCACATCTCTATGGTGAGTTTTCCCAGCATTGGAAGGCTTGGTTGCCATGGCAGCAAGCCTCCTCCGCTAGGAGCAGGCGATTTCGGAAGAGGGGATTGTTGCGGTTGGAGGCAGGGGATGAAGAGTCATTAAAGCAGGCCAATTAGTATGCAGGACCACGGCTTTGTTACGGCTTCTCCCACAGGGGCAGCCAGTGCCGTGCTCTCTGTCTTCCATGGAGATGGAATGAGCAGGCGAGGGGATCCTCCTTGCACACCCGTCTGAACAAGGCCAAAGAAGCCCCAGCCCCATGGGGACCCAGGTCTTGCTGCCAACTTCCACCTGCATCTCCTCCTTTGACCTGCTCTCCTTGGCCTCCATTTTGAAACCAGAGCTTCTGGAAGGACCCTAGTGGGGCAAGAGTTGGAATTTGCAACATTAGTCCAATCTACCCTAAAGGTTTGCCTTGCTTAATTATTTTTCTGGTTCTTGGCCATCCACCAACCAGAACAGGAGACTAGGATAAAACATATCCTCCTATGATATTTTTGGCTTTTGCATACGTGAGGATAGCCAACTTGGGTGATAGCGGGAAGAAGAAAATGATCAAACTTCCATAGGAAGCAGTGGCTAATTAATTGCACGACTCAATAGAATCTGTTTCTGGAGATCCCAAGCAACTCCTGTAGTAAGGTACTCTAAGAAGCAATGGAATAGGAATGTAAAAAACCAGAATTCTGAGATCCAGGGAGGACTTCACCATATGTGATTGGGTGATGTGAATTCCCTAAAAGCTTGGGGTTTAGTGTTTTCATCTGTAAAATGGGCTCATTAGGAATTCGTCCCTCTAACCCACCACCTGTAGTTCCTTATAATGTCCAGGTAGAAAATGGAACAGCTGTAAAATGTTTGGGACTCCTTTGTAGAAAGAGTCCTTGCTCTTAGCAGTTTGTAAAATCTGAGAGACATTGGGATGACAAACTCCTCAGAAAATTTGTCCTGAATGAAGAATGTTGATGTTTCTGCCACAACGTGAATGCGTTTTGTTGGCCACTGCCAGGGGTTGTTCCCAAGGCCTCACCACTAGAAATCTTGCTCCCAGGTCCACTGCCAGAGATAGACTTTTACCCTCAGCTTCCTTTCCCCCTTATGTCTTGTCGAGCTCCTGTGGATGTGAAGTTTCCCACAGGGCTCCCCACACTGCTCCCAGTACCTGACATGGTGCCTAGCACAGAACAGAATACAGTAAATATTTACTGTCTACACTGCACCTGTCTCTTCTTTCCCACCCACTCCGATGTGACTTCTGACCCTATGATTTCATCAAAGCAGCTTTTACTGTAATCTGATTACAAGGTCTTCAGTGGAGTCTCCTGTATGGTGCCAATGTTAGTATCCTGGTTTTGATATGATGGCTGAGTGAGATATCTCACTCACAGCCATTGGGGAAAAATGGGATGATGTACGTGGGAGCTCCCTGTACCTGCACAATCACTTCTGGGTCTGTAATTAGTTCAAAGTGAAAAGTTGAATGAAAAATAGAGCTGATCTCACGAATCCCTCACTGCAGTCTCTCTGGAGATCAAGCCAACAGGCATTTTCAGCCCTCATTTCATTTGACAATTATTGTCCACTTCCTCTTTCTTGAAGCGTTCTCTTTCCTTGGCTTCTTTGATACCAGGGCACCTTGTCTTCCCTGCCTTTTCTGGTCACCCTTTCTTACCCCCTTCAAAGGGCCAGCCATTAACTTCTGGAATTTCCCAAGGCCCCACCTGGTGCCCTGCTCTTCCCTAGACTGTCTTCTCACAGTCTGGGAGTCAGCGGACACTGCTACAGACCTAACTCACAAATGCACAACTGCAGTCCAGGCCAGTCCCCTGCACCCTGGTTTCCCATGGGATACTACAGTGGCTACCCCATGCCAACATGGTAAGCCTCTCTCTTCCAAGAGTCTCTGTCTTGGCTCCTGTCACCAACATATTCCAGGCCTATTCAAGTGTCTCCTATCTCAGTGAATGACAGTCATCTAGCAATTTAACAAGCAAGAAGCAATAAACTCTCTCCACCCTTATTACCAGTCCTCATCTCAGCCACCAGCCTCTCCCTGGAATGGACACAGCAGCCTTCCAGATACTCCCCCAGCAGCCTCACAGTGCTTTGTAAAATGCAAATCTGGCCATGCTTTTCTTAGCTTGAAATCCTTAATGACTTCCCATTTTTCATAAAGAAGTAAATGAAATCCTTTCACTGACCTGATGATCCTTGCATTTTCTGGTTCACATGCAAGGCTCCCACCTCATCCCCTGTTATGCTGCCATTGCTCAATACTCTCTAGCCATGCTGGACTTCTTTAAACAACTAAATTCATCTTGTTCCCTACTGCCATTGGGTCTTTGAACGCTCTCCACTCACGACATCTTATATTTATAAGTTCTCTCTTCACCTGGTTAATTCTTACTTATTCCTTGGGTCTTGGCTCACATATTACCCCTACATGAAACCTTTTTTACCAGCTTTCTGGCCCAGAGCAAATCCCTCTATTATAAACTCTTAGGCAATGCCAGCGTTCAGCCAGAACACTGGTTGCAAAACTTGAAAGATTTCCACACAAGTTGGTAGACAGCCACCGCCCTGAGCCTGCTTCCTTCAATCATGAAGGGTGGCCTCCAGGCATAGCATGGAGCCTCAGACACCAAAATCTACCTAGGTACGATGGGTCAGGGCCTGCCAGGTGTTCTGAATTTCTCTCCTATTTCTCTGCATCATGAATCTCTCCTCCACAGCATGTGTTGCATTCATATTCCATATGTATTTTGAGATTACTTGATTAATATCTTCCCCAGCCTAAATCCCATGAGGGTGAGGGCCATGTTCTCCATCATTTTCCCCATGTGGAATACAGAGTAGGCACCCGATAAATATGGGCTCAGCAAATGAGTAATTTAAATAAGTCCACAGACCTTTCTTGGGCATCATCCACTTTGACCCTGAGCGCCCCATGTGTTGGTGTCAACAGCGGTGGTGGAGTCCAGACCACCCCTTGGTAGCAAGTCACCTACCCTATGCTCTTTCCACCCTCCCACCTTGTTTCCTCCATGAAGGCTCAAAGAAGGCACTTTTTATTACTACCATTCCCGGATCCTTTCAGCGCTTCCGGGCTCTCCAGCATCCCATAGCCTCCAGCCTGTCTCCATGACCCAGTTTTAGACTTTGAAATTCAGGCACTGCTGACAGAATCTGTGTGTGGCTTTTTCTTTTTTTTTTTTTTTTCCCCTGCTCTCTAAATAAAAGATGAAATCAGAATGGTCATGTATATGCTGTCTCAAAATAGTGCTTTATTTAGAGAGAGAAGGTGTTAGTTATTACTGGCATTTAACATTTATTGAGTGAACAAAATCTGCTGAACATTGAAGAGAACATGGAATTACAGAGTTCCTGCTCGATATGTGTTGTGGCCTAAATTAGACCTAGACAAGTCACTAATGGGCAGCAGGGATGGATCTGCATGGAGGCCCACCTGCAAGGCACAGAACATGCTCCAACTGGAGGGGTAGGAGTTTCCCTAAGAAATGGCCAGACTGTGGTCAGGGTTTAGAGATAATCCTTAGACTATTTTAAAAATATCAGAGTGAATTGTAAACCTATGAATCCTTAGAAACAGACAAGTCTTGGAAGAATAGATTCCTATCAGAATGCAAGCCATCTGGGTCTCTGGCCAGTATGCCCTATAGAAAAGCCTGCTGGGCTTCAGAACAAATCACACTGTACAGGACCGCATTTCTGCGAAGAGTGACTACATATTATTGTTGTTGGGTTTTTTCCCCCAGAATAATTATAATATTGGTGGAATCTGAGGAAAGACCTCTTTTTGTCTCCTACTTTTTTTTGCATGGGGTGGTGTTTGTCTCACTGTGCACCCTGAAATCCCAGGTGCCCGAGCAAAGAGTATCTTGACTTCTGTAGGTTCTGATCTGAATCCAAAGCAAAACGATAATCCCAGAAAATTGGAGCTGATTCTGGCCTGGGAATCAAGGCACTGTGGACTGACTTGGCCACACACTTGGTCTTGTCATTTATCCTTTCTGAATCCCCAGGTTCTTTATCTGAGATTTAGACATTGCAAAGCCTACCTTTCTGGATTGTTGCAAGAAACTAAGTAAATTAATATATGTAGAGAACCAGCATATGGCCTGGAACATGTGTTGGTTATGTTTCCAACCCTGGAACATACCACCTTTATCTACCTAACTAAACAAAAACTCGAGACCAGGTCCAAATTTATGGTAACCATTCCAGACTCAGTTTCTTTGTTCAATAGACCACATTCATTGGTCTAAAGGTAATTAGCCTTTTAAGAGGGGACGAGAAACACATGGACACTTGAGATCCCCAGAAAAGTCAACAGTCTCTTTCTTGCCTTTCCAAATGTTACAATCCTGGGAAAATAAGGGAGGCAGAGTTTTAAAAGGAAAATATCTGATTGGACATAAGGCCCAAATGAAACAAGATGCTTAAAACTGACTTAACAAAAAGCAGTGAAGTGATCATCATACTCTTTCAATTTGGACATTATTGCGAACATATGAAACTGCTGTACACAGGTCATAAAAATGTCAAAAGAGTGAATAGATTTAGCATGAAATATTAACCTTGGGAAAAAGCATTTCTAAAGATGCAAACCCCTTCCCATTTATGTCAGTTATTAAGCACTCAAAATTTACTAATGCAGCGTGAAAGATGTTGCCGTGATAAAACTCAGCAATGACCGTCATCATGGTTTCTCACTCCAGCTAGCTTGCAAAAGAAAGCTTTAGGGAGTCCTGCCAGAGGAACAGTTAAAGCAAGATAGCAGTTCTGCCCCAGGTGTCTGTGGGTTGGTGGGCAGGGCACAGATGCCCAGAGCAAGTCATTTAAAGCTCTGCTTTACAGATGCGAGGTGGAGCCATTTCCCCATCGGCCTATCTCCCCACCACACCTGAGTGAAAGAGAGAGACCCCTACTCACCATGTGATTTCCAGGAGAGGACACAGGTTGCTGCCAGGACACCATGCAGTGGAGGGTAGCAAGCCCTGGACTGATTCAGAGTCAGAGAGCGAGGGCTCTAATCTAGGTCAATGACCAGGAAGTGGCTACCATGGGCAGTTCTTTAAATACCAAAACTGTCATCTAAATCACGGTATTGTATGGAAGATAAAATGGGAAGAAAGTCAGAGTAGAGAAGAGGTCTACAGAGAGAGAAAAAGAGAGTACCAGACATAGCCTGTCTCCTACCAGGGGTGTGCAAGATTGCACTAGGTGCTCTGGGATCAGGCTGATTTGCTAGTGCCCCTATTGATGAACCCCCTTCCTCTCTGTGGCTCGTTCCAGGCTGCTGAGCCCAGTATTGCCCGTGTGTAGAATCAAATGGGGCTTTGTCCACAGTCAGTGCAGCAATTAGTAGTATACATATCCCTGTCTTATCTGGCCATGAAGGTGAGCATGTGCAGAATGAGAAGATCAGACAAGTATGCAAGAAGCCAACTAAATATGAAGTCTCCATCACCTCTTGATTTGTGATTGTCTTCATAGTATAGGATTCACAGAGGAGATGTAGCAGCCAGGCCAAGTAGGTGTAGGTCAGGGAGTTACCAGGCTTTACACTCAGATACTATGGTGATCAAATCTAGCTAGTAGTAGGAAAGTAGCCCAGGGGAAGAATTTGTGGCTGAGATTTAAAGAAATCTCCAGTCCAGGCTAGGGGTCAAGAGAAAGCTAAATGCCTTGTGAAGTGGATGGACCCATAAATGAGGAGTTTTATACACAGATATCCAAAATCCTCTCAAGCAGAAATTGGCTACAGAAGTATCTGTCCTGGGGGTTAGGGTCCCAAGGAATGAGCTTGTGGTTAGAGGCACAGATCCACATTTTTCTGGAAGCCTAGGGACAAGTAAGGCAACCAGAGTGATAACTAGAATGGAGATCAAGCAAAGTCCCTGTGCCAGAAAAAAGACTGTGTGGAAAACCTCCAGTGCTATGAGTTTTGAGCTGTGAGCTGGGGGTACATGATGGCCAGCCCAGACACTCACCACGCCTGGGACAGAGGCAAAAAAAGAGGTAGTCTAGGCATAAGGTGGGAGCTGGGTGGTCAGCAAAGGGTCACCAAGTCAGCCTGACATGGAGGTTGATTCCATAGTCAGCAAAGCAATTTTGGGGTCTTGCTGCCTAAGCCCCTTCCTGGGGCAGATACCTCTCATGCACTCATTCAGATCCTCTTGGCTTTGCCTGTCTTTGGGACCATTTGTTCTACTCCAGTTCCTGTGTGCATTCCCAACTGACCGCCCAGTACCTCCATCTTGCCCACAGTATATATACCTCTCACATCATGGCTTCATGCCTGCCTGTTGATGCTGAGGTCGGAAACACCATGAGACTCATTCTGATACCCGTGTGTGCTTGCCTGGGAAGTGCAGGAAAGCTAACAACCAGTGCTGGGATCTTTGAGCAAAGTAGACAAACTATGTATAAACTATTCCCCGTTCTTCTCTTCAATCGGACTCTCAGGAAAATACTTCCTCTAGGCTCCCGGAAGGAGCCTGTGGGCAAGCCATCAGTCACATGGACACCAAATAGTGGCTACTGTAGTAGCTCTTCTATTTATTACTTCTCCTCTTGCTTTCCTGACACTACACTGCCTGAGAAAATAGAAGCCTTAGCATCAGGCTCTTCTGCATGGAGAAACTCTCCTACCTGCCACCATTCTTATTTCTTAGAATTTGATATAAGGTGAATCCATTCTGGATAGAAAAGGAATTTGCTACTGGAAACATCTCATTTATGCATGATACAGTATCACCTGACATGGTTCTGCAATCCAGGTTTAAATGATGTCATTTTAGTGAAGCCCCAGGGCGTAGAAGTTTGCCCCCAATTGACTCTCATCAGTAGTGGATGTTGTCAGTCCCTTTTCTTGAAACCCCAAATAGCCTTTCCTCTCTTTCAGCCAAAGAAACTCTTCCCTCTTATCTTCTGACCTCTTCAGTCTGTCTTCCACACACTCCTCTCCAGGGGACACTCGCCTCCAGGGGACCTTTACATTGGTTCACATAAGAAAACCCCATCACTTATATGTATATGAGGACCAGGTTGACCACCCAGCCAGCCATGAAGTCCATTTCAGCCTTTTGTTTTATCTCTCTTCCACTGAACACCCTTCTGATAACCCAACATTAAAGTTTTCTCTTCTATAACTGCCCAAGCCTATTTTAGCCTCTAAAAATGGTCATTAGATATTCACTGTTCTCAATTGTGAATTGTCCCCATCAGCAACCTATAAAAGCTCTTTTTGTACTGCCTGTTAAGACTCTAATATCCTTAAGAAAGAACTATTATGACTAAAATCGTTCTAATATCTTTAGCTGATACAGCTAAACATTATCAGCCGATTAAGACACAAATTGTAATAATTAAAGATGCTTGTCATTAATATCCTTTACTTCTTCCTCATCTTAATTTATTCTAATTCTTAATTCTTTTAAAATTAATTCTTTTAAAATTAAATTCTTTTAAAATTAATTCTTAATTTATTCTAATTCAGCTCAGCACTATTGCTATCCTGATATGCCCAAAATCCTGGCAAGTTTGGCAATCAAGTTCTCAAAATTAAAAAAAAAAAAAAAGTTTTTTTAAAAGTCATATGTAGAAAAAACAGTCTGTACATTCCATGGTAAACTTAATTTTATCTTGGTAAGAATGGTTCATCCCCATATTCTCTTGGCCTCCTTCCCAAGCCCTCAGTATGTCCCCATTTCAAAGATTCCTAAGGAGCACAGTTTTCTGTTTTCTGTTGAGAGTAGAATTCCAGCCGCACTGACTTCCACCCCCATGCCAGCATCCATCCAGCTGGACACTTTTCTCCAAGCCACAGTCCTGTGAATGCCAGGGGAATCACAGAAAGGATGGGGCAGGACCAGCAACCTCCTTTCCTGAACTTTTGAATGGCATGGATGGAAACCAAGCAATGGAGCCTCCGTTGCTGCCACAGCCTATGTCCTCAATGTAATGCTTTAAAAAAAAAAATAGACTTTATGTTTTAGAGGAGCTTTAGCTTCACAGCAAAACTGAGCAGAAAGTAGAGAATTCCCACATAGCCCCTGTGTCCCACCCATGCCCAGCCTCCCCTGCCCTCATCTCCCACCTGAGTGGTACACTTGTTATAATCATGAACCTACATCAACACATGGTCACTCAAAGTCCATAGCTTACCTAAGGGTTCACTCGTGGTGGTGCATATTCTGTGGGTTTTGATAAATGTACAATGACATGTAGCCACCATTATCATACAGAGTAGCTTCCCTGTCCCAGAAATCCTCTCTTCTCTGCCTGCTCATCTTTCCTTCTCCTGAGCAGGAGAAGGCTTGCAACCTAGGCTCTCTATCTTTTATCATGTTCATAGTTTTGCCTTTTCCAGACTGTCATATAGGTGGAGTCATATAGCATGTCACCTTCACAGGCTGGCTTCTTTCACCTACTAAATATGCATTTAAAGTTCCTCCCTGTCTTTTTATGGGTTGATAGCCTGTTTCTTTTTTAACATTTACTAAATAATGTTCTGCTGTCTGGAGAGACCACAGATGATTTAACCATTCACTTACTGAAGGACATCTTCAAGTCATTTTCAAGTTTTGGCAGTTATGAGTAAATCTTCTATTAACATCCAGATGCAGATTTTTGTGTGGATATACATTTTCAACTCATTCGGTAAATACCAAGAAGCACAACTGCTGGATCATATGGTAAGAGCATGTTCAGTTTTGTCTGAAACCACTGACCTGCATTCCTAAGTGGCTGTACCACTCTGCATCCCCTCCAGCAGTGAGAGCTCCTGTTGCTCACATCTGTGCCAGCATTTGCTGTTGTCAGTGTTATGGATTTTCATCATCCTAATGGGTGTGGAATGGTATGCATTGCAACACTTTTGAGGCCAATATTTCCCAGCATATAAAAGCATCTTGGATAGGGGCGCCTGGGTGGCTCAATCAGTTAGGTGTCTGCCTTTGGCTTGGGTCATGATCCTGGGGTCCTGGGATCAAGCCCCAAATCAAGCTCCCTGCTCAGTGGGGAGTCTGCTTCTCTCTCTCTCTCTGCTTCTCCCCACTGCTCATGTGTACTCTCTCTCTTTCTCAAATAAATAAATAAAATCTTAAGAAAAAGAGCATCTTGGATAGATTCCAAGACTTTCTGTTCACCTTCAGCTATAAAACCAGTTGCATCCAGTTTGCAGTATCCTTCTACTATCAGATTCAAAGTTCACCATCCAGGATCACAGGCTAGACTTCTCCCTTCTTGTCTTATCTCCAGTTCCTTCAAGGTTAGGGTCTGATAGGAGAGATTGTAAGGGCAAACCTCTCTTTACATCACTGTTGTCATCCTCTGCGTTACTATCATTGCTTTTCTGATAACACTTCCAGGGGTCAGGTGTCACCCAGGGAGCAGCCACAGCACAGACCAGAAGGCTCAAATGTAGACTATTCCCATAGCACCCACTTACTTCTGAGAAGCCCACATACCTTTGCCCTTCCCAGTGGTGGCAGAGCAGGCCCTCCTGCTGCCCTCTTTCAACTCTACCATCTTTCCTCTTTTCCTTTGCAGTGCACAAGTCTGCTGCCCAAACAGAGGCCCAAATGCAGAATGAGTCTTGCCTTCCTAAGGTGCCTCAGTCTTTATGAGGAATTCTCTTGAAGTCCTTTCCTTGAGTTCAGGTTGAAGATGGAATGAGCAGAGAGAAGAGAAGGGAAGGAAGTGACCCCTCTTCAAGAACATGCCATCAATGGCCCAGAAGCCCATAGTCCCACTGCTTTCACTCACTCCCCTCCCCGTTCTCTCCCCTTACAGACTGAGGAGGAGAGGGACCTCAGGTGGTGGTGGTGGTTACTGTGGAGTATGTTCTATTATTAGAGCAAGACTCTAATCCAGCTGACAGATACGGTGCTGGGATGCCCAGAGCTCTTTTTCCCTCAGCTAAAGGCCTGAATGTTTAAATCAGGAGTACACCTGGAAAAGCCCCCCTGGGGATCTTACTATAGGGTGTCAGAGGTATAAAGAGAAGGAACTTCACAGCCACCCTCATTTAAGCATTCAAGCACTTAATGACCTATTATTGGCCATTAATATCATAAATCAATTATATCACACAGGAGATCCTCATGCCACAATTCACCTTCACCTTTTCTTGACCTGCCCTTGGTGATGAGCAGCCAGGCATTATCACCCCCCCCCCACCACCCCCATAATATGCCTTATCACTTGAACATGGTGTCAGACCTCATTTTAGCCTGTTTCCCTTCAGGAGAATAAACTCCTACCCCCTCCCCACTGCCCAGCTCCCAGTTTTCCTGACCAAGACTTGGGTGATATAAATGCAAAACAAGCCTGATTGTAATTTCTGAAGACCCCAAGAGGATAACTATCAAAATGAGGCCAGTTCTGATTGGCTGAGTTTTCATTAGTAGAGATCATTAAGAGTCTGACCCGTGAGGTTCACGGTTCATGTCTGGTGTGAGCCTCAGATGTGTGGATGTGCAGGGCTTCCCACATGCTATTAGATGCCATTGTTTCTCTGCAGTGCTTTACTTTATAAAGATCACTCTGGGTTCCTCTTCTGCTGAACCTAATTTTTCCCTCCAAGGGTAACCACTTTTCCCACTTTACAATAATGGTGCAACTTTAGTGATTTAATTTAGAGAAGCAATGAAGTGACCATTAAAGTGTTTAGCAAATAGATAAAAAGACTTTCACATGTTTCTCAAAAAAAATCTACGTTCTTCTAATAGTTTTACCAAGTATGGACCATAAAGATGTAGCAGCCTGAGCATATACTTTTTGTTATTTGACCATTCCAGTATGAAGTTTCGTTCAAATCTAATTACACTGAGGGGTGAAGGTAAAATCTGGCCCCTGGGGCAAAGAAGAGGGTTTCAGGGAGTCACCCTATGGGGCAGAACCATCAAGGACAGGCCACCAAGACCATGGAGTTTTGGGGGGCAGGGTTAGGTTGTCTTTAGGTGATGTTCACAACATCAGGCAGGCCAGGCTAGCATGAGAGGAGCTCAGGAAGGTTCTCCACTAAGTTGGGGCAGTTCTTGGGGATAGCGCTGAGCACTCAGAGGACGCTTTGGTGAAAGCATATGATGGTGTAATCTCCCTGGCAGACATGGAAATGGACAGGAAGCATGCATTCAAAGTGTGTTTTGCAGGCAGGGCTGAAAAACCTGGTGATAAGGAATCCGTGATGATTTTTAGGTTTTTAGCTTTGAACAAAAATAGTGGTGGTTGGTGGGGATGGTGGTGCTAGTTAGGGGGATACAGAAGATGGGGGGAAGAATAGAGGGGACCCAAAGCAGGGGGCTCTGAGGACATTTAACCCTTGGAGAAGCAGAGGACACACCACCATTGGAAAGGGGCAGGTCCTTGAGTTGGGATTCACCTCTGTCTTTCCTTGCAGTTTTGAGTTAATTTGCAGTGACTTGTTTGTTCTGTATAAACCTTGCCCTTCTCTGGAGTGTTCTTGTCTTCATCTCTAAAGACGAATCAGGGCTGAAGGGAATTGTTTTCCTGGAGTCTGTGTTCATATAGTAGACAGTAGTGCTTAAAGACCTTTCCATGTTTCACGAAGCTATTTCCATAAATGGATTCAAGTAGGTATTAACCAGTAAATATAGTATCCTAAATGCCAGCAATCTTACCTAAATAGATGTTTTGGTATCAATAAAATGTAATATCTGGGGACAGAGACCTTGGGTGGGAATTTGCAGAAAAAAAATAGTTGTAGATGTTGATGAAGGGATAGAGGCAAGAAGGGAGATTCACAAAGAAAGAATGCTAAGGGACCATCATTAAGGACTCCGGGGTTATGAAATCTTTTCTCTTCTCCCCGGGGATATCACAGGGCAGCTTTCTTCCTTAAAGGAAACTCACATTGTTTCAGGAGTCAAAGAGTACCTCAGCAGTGATGTGACCATATAGCTGATGGAGTATTGGGGAAATAATCAGAAAAAACAAGGTAATGTAGAGGAGACCTCTGCTCGTGTATTGACAGAGAGAAACATGCAGCGGCCATCAACATAAGTCCTGAGGCTGAATACCAAGGGGGCTCTAACTAAACATCCTACAGATTCCAAGCTTTGAGAAACTCAGGAGTGCATCTGTGCTACTGAAGAGCCTAGAAATAATAGGATCCCTCTACTGCCTCTTTCTCTTTGCATTGAAAAACCAGGATGGGACACCCACACAGTCAGACATTATTTCAGTTCCAAAATCCACCACTTCCTGCAAAAAAAAAAAAAAAAAAAATCTACTGGTTGTTGCTGTGGTGCAGTCAGGTCCTTGCCGACCTCTCTGGATCAGGAAAGAAGGGTTTCGCTCGAGAAAGTGACTAATGATTGCTGTATCTGGCTTAGAGGCTGGTCATGAGACCAGGTAGATTGGGGTGAGTGGTCCAAAGTAAGAGCAAATATCAAAGAGAAAGAGGCAAGTTCGGTGGATTTGAAATATCTGTCCTCCATGGTCACCTCAGACCCTGATTCTGACTATAGTCTTGAGTTTCGATGTCTTAGTTTCCCTGCTTAGTAAATGGTAATGGTAGCTAGGTCATAGTCTATGTGCTTGTTGTAAAATAGTATTAAGCAGCTTGCCTTAAAATACTATCTGGATGTAGATTATTATTTAGATATAAAAGTAAAGATATAATGTAAATATAGATGTAGATATGGATATATAGACACACACACACACACACACACACACACACACACCAATATAAGATGCCCAGGTAAACACTCTACCTCTTTTCCTACACTTATCTTCTTGCCACAGTCACTCCAACCTCTTATTGTTCAAGCACATCAAGGTTATTCCTACCTCATTGTACTTGCTGACATCAGTGCCTGGAATATGTTTCTTCCTGATGTTTGCATGTCTGTTCTTTCACTTTATTCTGATCTCTGCTTAGATTATCACCTGCTCAGAAGAGTGTTTGATGACCTTCCTATGTAAATTAGTATGTCTCTTTGTCCTTTCCATCTATTTGCCTCCTTTCCTCCACAGTATTTATCACCACCTGACATCATCATGCATAGATATCTGTTTATGTATGGTCTGTGTCTCCCACTAAAATGAGAGCTTCGTGAGGACATGGAACCAGCTCACATCCATGGCTCAGTGTCCAGGACAATGCCCAGAACCCTACAGGTAGCTCAAAAAAATTTTGTTCAATGAGTGAATGATACCAACACAAAGGGTTATCAGTTCGGCAATTAAAAAGGTCATTCTATACTCCATGCAATGAAGGTTTGAGAATCCAAATAATGTCATAATAGCTTTTCTGAATATTTAGTCCTTTAAGGGATGGGCCTTGGCTTTTAGTTGAACATCAGTTGTTAGCTCCCTGGTTATGATTGAAGGTTGTGGAGTTTGGGTGGTAGGTGAGAGCCAGAGGGTAGGATGTAAGGAAGCAGTGGTAATGCTGAGAGGAAATTGGGAGCTGTGGAATCTCTCTCCTTAACTTCTTCTACCCTGTCAGCTGGCGAGACTGAGCAGGTTTGGTGGCACACCAAAGCCACTTGAGGACAAGCCTCCACCACCTTCAAGCAACTTTCTTCCCATGGGATGTTTCCATGGGAATTCCAGTGGGGCCACAGGGGCATGGCCTCTGTAAGTGGGATGGCTTCAGGAAATAAAGCTGAGGTGGCTAAGGCGGCATCCCACAGGACGAGCAAAGGAAAGGGAACCTGTGAGATGGGGCAACCAGCCCTTCCATTCCCTCTGACTTTCCCCAGTACCCACACCGTTTCCTCTACCAATGGGTCACTCCAGCCCCATTAAACTTCAGTTTCCACAGCTTTTCTTGGTAACTTGTCCCATATGTTTCTTACTCTGTGTACAACATATGTCTATTCCATTCTTTATTTACAGTTTAAATTAGAAATGGGTGTTGCTCTCTAAAGCAAATCAGCTACTGTTTTTTCCTTTTCCCCTCCAGAAACCCCTCTCCAAGGGGTCCGTGCTGACAACCCTGAATGGGGCTGATGGGAAGCTGCCTTTTTGGCCTTCACCCCTGGTTCTTCTTCTATATTTATTCCATACTATAGTGTCTGTCTACCAGGGTCGTTCCCTGAGGCAGCCAGATGCAATCACTTTATTTAACAAATATCTATTGAGCCTCCAAGCACCCGATAGGGCATTTTTCATGAAGCTGGGAGTCTAGAGGCAGAGGTTAGACTGCAAACACGTAGCCACCCAAATATGCATGTCATTACAACAGATTGGTGCTAGAGAGGAAGTAAGTTGTGCTACCTGAGAGTCTAAGTTGCTTTTGATGTCTAAGAATATGGTATTTAAGTCCTGAGGGACAAGTAGAAGCCAGGGAAAACTCAGGAGCTGTTGGTGTGAAGGACTCTAGGTGAGAAAGCCCTGAGGACACTTAAGAAACAGAGGGAATACTATAGTGAATGGGTCACTGCAAGGAAGGGGGTCAAGCATGGGAGGAGACTGGAGATAGAGGCACTAAGATCAACAAGGGTTCTAGAAGCCATTTTAGTGGCTTTTTATTTTATCCTAAGGGTAATGTGAAGTCATTAAAGAATTTCTAGCAGAAAAGAAAAACTCTAAGACTATTGCTCTGGCTAGTGTATAGACAGTGGATGGGGAAAAAGTCAGAAGGGAAGTGAGTGGGCTAGTTAGCAGGCTGTTGTAGTGGCCCAGGGAGGAGACCATGGAGCCAGGAGATCAAAATGGAGGTGGAAAGAAGTAGAAGGTCCCTGGAAGGACTTTTTGTTTAAAGATTGATTGATTGATTGATTGATTGATGATTGATTGATTGATTGACTTAGAGAAAGAGCACAAGCAGGGAGAAAGAAGTAGAAGGTCCCTGGAAGGACTTTTTGTTTAAAGATTGATTGATGATTGATTGATTGACTGATTGACTTAGAGAAAGAGCACAAGCAGGGAGAGGGGCAGAGGGAAAAGGAGAGAATCCCAAGCAGACTCCACACTCAGTGCAGAGCCCAGTGTGGGCTTTGACCCCAGGATCCTGGGATCATAACCTGAGACAAAATCAAGAGTAGGATGCTTAGCGACTGGACCACTCAAGTACCTCTTGAAGGAGTTCTTAGAGTATTCCATCAACCCTTGACTGCATACTTCAGGATTTCCTGTAAGTGAGAAAAGGGAATTCCCTCAAAGGGTAAGCCACTGTCTCAGTGACATGCAGCTGACAGTGATCCTTACCTGATTCGCCCTCTTCATTACTGCATTAGCTTGATTTGTAGTTCAATGCAGTTCACCAAAATAATGTGTGTAAAGTTCATGGTAATTCCTTGTGCGTGGTCGGCCTGCACAATGGTAGCTAGATGTTAAACATCATCCACAAACCTCAACACAACTCAATCATTGCAGTATCTTTGGAGGGCTGAAGCCACCTCCTTCTTCTGAAGAGCTTCAATGAGGAATCAACTCATTAATCTTTGAAAACTCTCCATTCTGCTATTTCTCAATAGTCTCCCTCCTGTGACCCTCTGGACATGGTAGCAAGTGTTTGGGCATCCAAATATATACCTATTAGCGAAAGGGAACTGAAAGCATGGGTAGATTAATGAGGTTTGTTCGCCAAACCTCACCAGTATCACAATCCACAGCCAGTTGTTTACATTCCCACCATGGCATCGATCCTCTGCCTGGCATTATGGTTATAGAACAAGCTCTAGTGGGCAAGGACCTAATCTCATCCAATGTTTTCCCACAGTGGACATGGCACTAACTAAATACAAATTTGTCTAAATATATTCTGATAAAGGTACGTGAATTGTGTGTTACCACTTACATCACACTTTATGTCAGTGACCTCACTTGAGCCTCCCAGATGTGACATAGTAAGTAGTGTCATCTCCATTCCATAAATGAAAAAGCGATGGCTTTATAGTAGGCAAAGACTTAACAGAGTCACCTGGAGAGTCTTGTAAGCACCAGAATAGAGCTCTGGGCTTCTGATATGGGTCACCACATTGGACAACTCCAGATGGGGGGCATTTATGTGGACCACAGAATGAAGGGTGCCCCTCAGGAATGTGCAGCAGTGGACAGGGCTGTACAGAATCCTCAAGTGGACTTCTGCCACTATTGCCTGAATGTTTCCTTTGCTATCAGGCTGCTTTTCAGGGGAAGCACAGTCTCCCCGAGAACTGTCTTGCATTCTACACCAGTGTGTCTCAACCAAGAGTCTGGATAGTCTTTGAACACAGGATGATGTGTCCAGACCAGAGACCTATGAAGCTACAAAATGAACATGACCCATGCTCCTAAAGAATCAATTTTCATAAATTATTTGGAGACAAATCATTACTTTCGATAATGTATTGTAGAGTCGAATGCAACAATTTCATCAGATGTTAAAGATGAAACACCAAATTTTGAAGAAATTCCACACTTGCCATCAGCACCTTGGGCTAGACCCACAGACATGGTCTCAGTTATTATTCACATGCCTGGTTTTTTACTTCATTCTGCAGTTTGGAATGCTTTGGTGGAAAGGTTTGAGAAGCACCTGGCAACACCACACTGGTTTTCTATAACCTTGAGCTGCCGCTATCATTGAGCAAGAAACAGAGCTCCGGTTCTCATAAGTGCACTTTCTAAGGGCATATTTGTCTGTAGGTATGTGGAGAGATGAGAGATAGATGAGTTTTCACTGTAAGGTAATTAAAGGTACTTCAAATTGAAAGCAATATCTGTAGCACAGAGCATTGCACAGAATAGGTAACTGAGAGTTAATTTTATTATATTATTTCTTAGCACTCATGATCATCATAGGAAATCACAAGTCTTTTAGAATCAAGGTCACAATCTCTATGCATTACATGTATCACAGACATTGCAGAAAAGGACCATAATGATGCCCAGGTAGGTATTCAGAGCTCTCTGGAGGAAGCAACTTTCTCATTATCGTTACACTCCTGTGAACACAAAGTATCAGTTTCTCTATCAGAATGAACGTCTGCAGCTGGGAGGAAAGAAGAGTTTATTCATCTGAAACTGGCTCTGGTGTACTACGTCTTCATCTCAAGCTAATGGTGGAATGTACATTCTGGCAGGCTCTTCAGTGTTAACTAACAGGCTGGGGTTAATGAGGGGACAGATGTATGGTGTCCACCCAGAAACCTGATCTCTCCATTTACTGGACTGGATGCACCGAGGGCAGCAGTAACCAGAGTAATCACAGCTGATATGGAGAGTGCTGACTCTATTACAGAGAAGCTTTCTTGTTTTGTTTTGTTTTCCTACTCTGTTGACAAATTACTGATTTCTTCCTTTGTAAAAGCTAGCTGGAATACCAGCTCTTCTGAATTATTTCCATAGAAACAACTTCACATTGGAATTTTGGTGCTGAACCAACACACTGAAAGCACCTTAACATAGACAATGACATGAACACACATTGCCCCTGCTTTTCTGATTACCTTTGCTCAGCACATGTCATTCCCTGTTGGCTTTTCACCATGAAAGGATGCAGTGCTTTGGTCTCTTGGGTTTAAAACCATAATGCTTAGAAGACCATAGAAAGCTTGGGAACACTGAACATTTAAAAATGGCAGCTTGATGAAATGTATATGGTTGGAATGTACAATTTCCCCCTCTGAGTGATGTAGTACAATAATCACACTCCAGACAGCATGCTGTATTAGTGCTTTCCAAAGGCATCGTCCTCCCCTTGACCCCTTCAGGAAACTCCCCATCAAGGATAATAAGAGTTAGTGGGATGAGGATGGGGCTTGGCAATCAGAGGAAGAGGGACACATGTTGTTACTTCTAATTTCACTTTATTATTAAGATGAAAATCTTTGTTTCTAGATCCAAATGTTTCTAGATTCTTAAACATTGGTGCAACTATAGCTTTATGCTTTACTGAGAGATGACTTAATTTGCTTCTGAGTAGAGCCAGATATAAAATAAGATGAAGCTACAATCACTTTTAAGACTGGGCTCTTTATTCTTTAAATTATATATAGGACACAGGCAGGAGATGAAGGGACCTACAAGAGATGTCACTTATGGCAACATGGAAATCTGGAAACCCTCTGCCTTTATCTATACATCACTAGGGAGTTCAGGGTCTGCTTATTCTCCCTTAGCCACCCTTAGGGAACCCCAGGTGGAGGAGGGGATAGGGTGAGGACTGAGATTGCCCTCAGGTTTATACTGGAAATGAACAAATACTATTGTTCTGTGGAACAATAGGAGGTCAAACCATTTGCTAAGCTTTAGAATTAGTAGTTAATAATCAAGTTACCCAGGATGGAAGGGAACAGTGGGTTCAAACCTTCAGTGGGGAGCATGAAGATGCTGACAGAGGGCCACAGATTTACTTTCTGAGTCAGAATTATACAGATCCTAGTATGTAGGGCTGTTCTTGCTTTGCCAGAATGTACTGGAGTCAGAAGGGGGAGTATTGGCAAGGAGAGTATTATGGACTAAAAGTTTGTGGGCCCTCTACCCCTCAAAAAATTCACATGTTGAGGCCGTAGCCCCTAGTATGAGTATATTTAGAGATGGAGCCCCTAAGATAGTAATTAAAGTTAAATGAAGTCATGGGGTGATGTCCTGATCCAATAGGATTAATATCATTATAAAAAGAGACACTGGAAGCTCACTTTCTCTCCACATACATATTAACTCTGTCCAAAAAGAGACCTCCCACCAGAAACTGAGCTGGCTAGAACCTTGATCTTGGACTTCTAGCCTTCAGAAATGTGAGAAAATAAATGTCTGTTATTTTAGCCACCCAGTCTATGGTATTTTGTTATGACAGCCCGAGCAGACTATTGCAGAGAGCCTTCCCTAGCTCTGAATCTGACTCCATGTCAGACATGAGTTTGAATGGAAAGGGTGCCATGCATTTGGAGAGTTAGGTCCTGCTGTTGACTTTACCATGCCTTAGCTGTGTTGTCTTGGGTAGATCACTTTACCTCTAGGCCTGGAGATTCCTCATCTCTTAAGTTGGGATAAAAGATCATGTCTGACTAGCCCCATAGGATTCCTGGAGAATCAAGAATCAAATACTTATCTTAAGACAGCTAGTATTTTTTTTTCACATTTTCTATGCACTGGGCATTATTCTAAGAAACTGATTTTAAAATAAGGTTCGCTGAGATATAATATACATATAGTCAAATTCACCTTTTTACTGTAAAGTTCTGAGTTTGGACGAACACAGTCACTTAACTGCCACCATAACCAAGTTGTAGGGCATTGCCATCACCCCCCAAAATTCTTTTGTGTCCCTGTAAAGTAAGCCCCCCCGCCAATTCCCATCCTCTAACAACCATGGGTTCTCTAGACCTATAATTTTGCCTTTTCAAGAAAGTCATGGCATCACACATTGGCATCACAGAGCTTTTCTTTTCTTTTTTTTAAATATTTTATTTATTTATTTATTCATGAGAGTCACAGAGAGAGAAAGAGAGAGAGAGGCAGAGACACAGGCAGAGGGAGAGCAGGCTCCATACAGGGAGGACAATGTGGGACTTGATCCCGGGACTCCAGGATCACACCCCAGGCCAAAGGCAGGCGTTAAACCGCCGAGCCACCCAGGGATCCCTCACAGAGCTTTTCTAATATGAAAATTTAATCTTTAATTGACTGGTTGATTTAATTAATTCAAGGAATCAATTAATTCAATTAATAATTTAATAGCTTAAATGATTAAACAATCATTTCATCCTCATAAATTTATTTCAGGGTAGGTACAATGATGATAGGATGAACAGATGTGAAAATGATATGAAAAGGCAAAAAAATACACAAACATGAGGTATTGTTATTTTCATCATTTTTATTATTATTTCATGATAGAATAAAGACAAAATCAATTTTCAATGGAAATTTTGTATTGAATTTGCCTCATCTGCTCACCTAGAATCCAAGTGTCAGGAGATAAGTTATAGCTCTGTGACCTTTCCCTTCAAAACACGATCATTTGCTTTATTCTGAGAGCAGAGATTTAATTATGAAAAAAAAAAGTATTTGCCAAAATAGGGTTAGCGATAGAGTCCAGCACATCTTCTCTAACTAATTCAAAACCACTTGGCTTGAAGTTACTAACTCATAACCCTTATGTCTATGACCACACTGGTAATGGTAAAAGATAATGAAAGATTTCTGGCCTTCAAATAACAGCAATTTCCAGTGTAGCAACAATCAGTTCCTACTGTAATGGAGGCAATGACCAGTCTGTCGCCAGTGTTCCTCTTGACTCAACCTGAGCTGAGTTCATTCAGGGCTTCTAGGCAGGGCAGGAAGGGCTGAATTTCTTCCGATGAAGTATCCCCTGGCTCAGTAGCCACACGTCTTGGAAGCACCCCATCATTCTTTATAATAGGAAGATTCTAATCTTCCAGGATGTGGTCATAAAGTCCTTACAGTCTGACCACAACAGTTCCAAATTCTCCAAGGAGAATATTTTGCATAAATTGTTTCTCTTTCCTTCTTTAAACTTCATATTACAGATGCAACACATAATAAATAAGTAAATAAAGTCCAGCTATTTCTTAAAGTTTACAGATTTCATGAATTTTTAAGGAACAGATCAGGAGAAACTGTTGAACCAAAGCAGTTGGGTACAGAGTATGACAAGGAGGTCTAGGATCCTCTTCAATATTTCATGCAGCCAAAAGCCTCTGACAGCTAATCATCTCCTAATGGGGCTTGCCCTTTGGCCTGCATGTTTCTAAGGGAGTAAAATGTTTGGCCTCCAAACAGGTTATCACTCACTCATTGAGTAAACACCACAAGCTGAAAGTGGCCTCCCAAGCATCATTGGTCTTTGCTAGTTGAGTGTAGAAGGTCCCAGATTAGCATTATTCACCTTTAAATCACCAGTGGTTTCAAAGCTAGCTAAGCATTTGCTTTGGATTTGTAGGAGGACTCCAGCATCCCATTGTGCCTCTCATAAACACAGAAGGAAGACCAGACATCATGGTGGCTGAAAAATGAGTAGTGCAGGGAAGAGGCATGATCATTTGGAGGAGATGAAAGAATTGGACAAGAGAAAATGCACCATGGATATTTGGAATGGGACCAGACAATTAAGATTTGAGAGAAAATTCAAGGAAAGGGAGCAAGAATGAACCTGGAAGAGGCCATGCTGAGAAGCATGGTGGCAATAGAAGAAAAGAAGGGGAGGGGAGGGGAAATAAGAGAAGATGATGAGGGAACAAGGAGGATGGTAGATGCATCTTATGTTCAGCCCAATGGAAGGAGGAGAGCTAAGCTTGTCACCTCCTCTACTATCTCCCAATACACCACGAATATAGATTGTACATTCCTTATTAAATTGTACCAGCAATAAAGATGCTTTGTTTAGTTGTAAAAATGAGAAAGAACCTAAGCTCCTGGTGTGAAGAGTGGTAGGAGAGAGAGCTGTCTTCATTATTGGTCACCAGGTCATATCTACACTTGCTCAGCAAGTGCCAAGATTTCCCTAAATCCTAATTTTCCAATGTGGAATAATAAATAATACTGTTTGTTAAGCCATGGGGAAATTTTCACAATTTACAACCTAGTGACCAAAGAGTATATGTCTAACGAGTGCTCCATGGGTAAGAAATAATTGTTGTTGAACTGATTAGATATGTTCATTTTGATTTAAAAATAGTAAAAGCACTGATTTCTAACACAAAACAATTTTACCAATGGCCTTTTAGTATTTTCTTCAGGATTTATTGTCTTAAACACCTTTAACACAGGTATATTTAAAAGATGCTCAGGTTTAGGTATTGTAACTAGAGCATAGTGGTTACTTTTCGATTAACCAGATCATCCTATCAAAATTATGAGATATCAGGGAAACATTAAGAGATTGAACAATTATTTTCTTGATATGCTTTAAAAACAAGATCCATTATTTTCCATAACTTGATTTATTTTAGGCACTATGGAATTTCTTTTGACCACAGGCCTCAGACATTATTCTGATTCGCTTCACTGACTTAAGCAAGTTGCGATGATTAGGGGCCAAGATGGGCATCAGTCCTTCTCTTTTTCACTCTTTTACTTCCTCCATTTTTCTTTTGAGATTTATTTGTTTTAGAGAGAGGGAAGGGGGAAACAGCAAGTGGGGGGGGAGGGGCAGAGGGAGAGAATCTTAAGAAACTCCACACTGAGCCCAGAGTCCCACACAGGATTCAGTCCCATGATTTATGAGATCATGACTTGAGCTGAAACCAAGAGTCAGACACTCAACCAACTGAGTCACCCAGATGGCCTACTTTAACTTTCTTCTTTAATTTACCCTTCTTCTCAGGCCTCAGAGGATATGATATGCTAATCAATATATGCAGAATAGTCCTCCGTATTATGCATTATAGCATCTTTCTAGACTTCCTCCACAAATCAAATAGTTTCAGGTCTGCACCATAGCCTCCCCCATCTATTTCATAGATGGCAAACCAAGGAAGGGATGAGATTCTCCAGAAGACTCAGGGAGCTTTCATATTCCATGTGAACCACAGTGTTTTTGGTTGAATTTTAAGAAGTTATGAATTTCATTAAATGGTTTTTATTTGTAGCACCAAATAGATGAGCCAGTTTCCATCCATTTAATTTAAGGTTGGTTCTGTAATTTCAAGGTTATGGGAGGTTAGATAGGAGATAGTGAACACTGATATCTGAATGAACATGTTGAGAATTTCTCTCCAAATATCAGCACTCGTAAGAAACCCACTCAAAGACATGATGTGCTTACCAACCAACGCCGTCATGCCTGGCCATACATAAATGAGAAGCACCCATCTTTCTTGAAGCATGTGATCTGTTAGCAAAAGAAGGGGAGTCCCTGTTGTGTTGTCAGAGCTGTGCTGAGGGGTACCAGACTGTCTTTGGAGAAACTGAACCAGGTCAGGATAGAGAGTTCTTTGAAATGGTGCAATTTGAGTTTGTCTTCAGGAGATCTTTGGAGAGTAGGTAGAAAGGAAAGCAGATCAAACATCCAAGAGGCATGAGTAGGTCCGGCCTGGGTGAAGCGCCACACAACTGGGCCTGGGGGCTGAACACAGGGCCTGTGTTAGAGATTGCAGAAGCCAGACACACAGAGTGACCCATGAGAACCAGTACGAGATGTCCGGTGGGCAGACATTATCGTGTGCCCTTACGTAAGCTACTTAAACTCTCTGGAATTTGGGTGCATTATTTGCAATATGAAGGCAAATCAGTGTCTATCCCTGAGGACAACTACTGGGTTCAGGTGGAAATTCTTTGAGTGGAAATCCTTTGTAAAAGTGAATGACTCTGTGCTGATGGATGGTTATGGTGGCCAAGCGGTGGTGCGCGATTACAGAACCACTGTGTTTTGTGCTAAAAATAATCAAAAGCTGGTCTAACCTGACATATTTTACCAGTATGCCAGACCTGAAAAGACTTAGCTGAGCTAGTTAATAGCATAGTAGGTACTAGAACCTCAGTGTCTTGGGTCAAGAAAAATAAAAATCTCAGGTCACAATCAATCCCCCAGCTACCTGGATTTCCCATCTGGCATCATTTCAGTCTGGTGAGTTCGGTGACGAGCATGCACCTGACCTGCCCGGATCATTGGAAAGCCTCACCCGGCACTCAAAGCGGCACTTCTGACTCCCCGTGTCATACTTGGGATGGCATTCCATCTCACAAATATTGAAGCCAGGGTGTGAGGGCAAGTTGCCAGGTGGCACAATGCAAAATAAATGCCTCATTGTGTTTGTTGCCACGCAGTATGTGGCTTTGTGAAGTCCAAAAGCTATCCAGTTGCTGTGACTGGAATGTGACAGTAATTTGTAACAACGGTGACTCTATTCCCCCCACTTCTTGGTCTACTTTTGTGACATGCTCCAAAATCCTGAGAAAGGCCTGCAAAAGAAATGTTCAGAAATGTTCTAAATGGGTTTAGAAAACTTGTGAACCCTGTCTGAACTTTTATTAGAGTCTCCCACCACTCACCCGTTTGACATCAGAACAAGGAAAGCATTATTTATAACAGCGTGTGTGAAATCCCAGAAGGGACTCTTGAAAGAATTAACGTGAAAAATGTGTCCCAAAGAGACTGCAAGCATAAAACAAATGATCAGATGGGAAAACATGTAAATCAAAATTGGAATCTTTTTTTTTCTCCCTTAAAGGAAACAGGAGCTTTTTCTTTGGCCATTAGCAACACAAGACGGAGAAACCAGGAGAATCAGCGCCATAATCAGAGGAGCCCCAGAGCAGTTGTCACTACAAAGCGAGGCATAGGGGAGAGGCGTGTGCATTGGCTCTTCGTAATGTCTCCAGAATGGAGGAGATAAGATAGTAAAGGTTACAGGGAAGGAAGAGACACCTTAGATGCATTAGTGTGCTGGAATTTATAAAGCACTTCCCCAAATATTGTATATTTGACTGTTTATATCCCTGGGAGGCATAAATTATTATTTACATTTCATAGCTGGAGCAACTAGTGAAGGACACCCAACTAGGAAATAGTGCTCTGGAACCCAGTTTCTAACATCTCGAATTAAGTGTTGTCTATGGCATTACCAGTGTAAATACACAGGAATGTAGAAAGCATGGTATCTTGCTAGGTTAACACATCCCACACTGTGTTTTTAGCTGTCTGATTCTAGACGTATGGAAGCAATTCTCTGTCTCTCCCCCTCTCCCCACAAACACACATTCAAGTTAGTTTAATTCACTAAGTTAAATAAAATTAAATCTTTTTTTTTTCTTTTACCACCAAATTCCCGAAACACTTTAAGAAGACTGTATCATGACTCTCCAAGAAGCAAGACAAGTTACAGGTTACAGCGTATTTGACATGTCTGACCTAGGAACTTTTGTGGGGAGCTGCTCTTGGTATTGTGAGGGCCCAGGATCCAAAAGATTACCACATGTTTGTCCATAACATCCTACTTCTCTTTTTATCCTTCAAAGACCAACTATATATTGATCATAAATCTGGATTCTGATTGCAATATTCCCATAAAATAAATATGTGTTTTTCACTAAAACCCTGCACAGAGCCCTCTCACTCCATGAGAGTCTGCACCATGTAGCTCCCTGCATGCCACAAAGCTTCTCCTTGGTGCTGGTATGTGGGTCGCCAACACCTGAGACTAATCATTCCCACCTCGGTGCCCTGAGTGCTTGTGAGTCTCTGGAAACATTGGGAACTCCTTGTGTATTGGCAGATTTCCTTTCCCAAAGTCCTGGGCACATGAGGTTCCAGGGTTGGGAGCTCAGCAAGCCAGCAGCACCAATGGCTGCACTGACATGGTCACCAGTGTCCTTTCTGGTTCGTCAATGCCTGTGTCACACAGGTTGTAATATAAATATCAACCCTGATGGTAAGTATTGACATCACCTTCATGCATGTCCAGGCAGATCCGTGAAGGAAATCTGTGCCCATAGAACAGTGATCACCTGTCACAACATGGTGAGAAGCCAGTAAAGAAATTAAAAGCTGACTGAAGGCAATCCACCTCTACTTAGTGTTTGAGCTTTGGGTGTGTTCAAAGCTGAACAGTAAAGATATGGGGGCACCTTTCCCTTGTCCCAGGAATCTATTTCCCTATTGTCAAATTTGGAATCCTTGTACAGAGAACAATGGAGGGAAAAACCCACAAAACACTCTCCTCCTTTGATGCTCAAGCTTTCTCTGATGCTAAGAGCATTATCAGAAATCGTCAAGCATATTAGACATCTCTGACACTCGCAGGTCTTTGGGCTCAGTAATTGAGCAGCATTTTTCAGGCACCGTTAGCCCATTTCTTTCCTTTAATGAGTCAGAAATGGATGTTGATGATTGTAGCTGGGCAGAAACTCAATGTGGCATCAGTGTAAGAACAGAGGGGCTCATGAATGGTCTGAGTCCTGCTGTCTGTGTGCTCATCTGCCGCTGCAGTGTGTCTCAGCTGGTAGCACGAAAACCGGAACTCACCACCCATCGGGCTACTATGCAGAAATGTCATCGTGGTTTTGAAATCAGGCAGCACCGATCAGCTGCAAACCTAAACATGAAGTTCTTAACTTTTGTCCAGGAAGTCCGAAATCATAAATAAGTGTCCTTGTCAAACAAAGTACCCTATGCCTATGCTAAGGCTCTTGCCATCTAATGCCTCAGCCTTACTGTGTTTACTCAAATGAACTTTCCCCAAACTGTATTTATTCATTTTTGTGCACTAGCTTAATTGTAGTAGAGGCAAGTCCTTAGCTCAAGGTCCAAAAACCTGACTGCTTTGTGTCCATAGCAACCTAAATCTCAGTCGCTTGTAAAATGGGAGTAATCATGTCTGCCCTGCCCATGGCCACATTATGTGAGGGTATTTGAGGCACCACTGTGCACTCATCCTAAGACTTTAAGTGAAGGAAGTTCTGGCCTTGCTAAGAAAGTAGTCACTTGGTGGGTCATTTTGGACACAGCTTCCTACTTCTTTCCTAGTTGGAGTGATCTTGTTATTTAGAAGACTGAGTCACCTTCATACCAGAAAGCACGTGTGTGTGTGCGTGCGTGTGTGTGTGTGTTATCCAGGATGAACATCCACCTGTTGTATTCTCTGCTCTATTTTGTTTTGAGAAAGAAAGAATAGCAAAAAATATGAAAAAAAATATTTTGACCATTCTTTGCCCTCTCTGTTACTTGTTTCTTACAAAGAAATGGTATTTCCTGTATTTATAAATTAATACATTCTAAAATTAAAATTAATAAATACAAATAAAGGAAAGGGAAAAAGTCCCCCCCCCCCCATTTACAGTATACACTTTTCTCCCTGGTGATGGGAACTTTGTTTTTGGGTGACTGATGCCTGCTGTTCACCCCTGCTCTACCAGGTCGGTGGCCACACAATGCTGCCCATTCGCTGGATGCCTCCAGAGAGCATCATGTACAGGAAGTTCACCACAGAAAGTGATGTCTGGAGCCTGGGAGTCGTGTTATGGGAGATCTTCACGTACGGCAAACAGCCCTGGTACCAGCTGTCCAACAACGAGGTACGCTGTGGGCTGGGTGAGACCCCCCAAAGGCTGGTGTCAAGAAGTGTCCCTCGGCTAGAGGCCAGGAGACAAAGTTTTGTGGCTTTGTTGGGAGCAGCACCTCCCATGTGGCCTCTCTGTACCTAAAATGTCATGGCCAAAGTATAGTCACTCGCTGAATTGAAGCATTCTAGAGAAAGAAAAGCTGTTGCTGGCACACCTGGGATTTGCCAGTGATGAGGCTGAAAATCACTTGTGCTGCTCATCTGGTAGATTAATAGCAGATGTGGCACTCTCACACCTTCAGAGTCCAGCTAGTAGTATTCCAATAAGGTTTCAAGTCTCTCTCTATTTCTTTTTTTTTTTTTGCACATCTCACTAGAACATTCTAGTGTTTTATTTTCATATTTCAATTCTTTTGCAACTACATCTATATTTGAGCAAAGCTTCTTGGTCAGGCACCTCACATTTTCTTCAGGCTTTATCTGAAGAAGTCTTTTATCCCAACTCCACTCATTTCTACAGCTTGGAGTTGCCTCAGCACCTTGACATGAAAGTTCCAGGCTCCATCTCAGGCCAATAAGGCTAAAATCCATTGGAATTACAGTGTGAGGTCTGGAAGCATCCCACAGAGAGAAAACATTTCTCCATCAGTTTGGTGACCTCAGTGTGCCTAGAAAAAGAGACATAAACCAATGAAATTAACCATGATTTACCGACCCATAATAATTGCTCTCTTCCTCCAGAAAAAAGTGAACACTGAGTGGGTTTCTTTAGAGCAGCCCTCTCCTTGCGATAACATTTGCTTTATCTGCTTTGTTTTTCTTCTTGGCTGATTCTGTCTTCTATCTCCATCCTGTTCAGGTGATAGAATGCATCACGCAGGGCCGAGTCTTGCAGCGACCTAGAACGTGCCCCCAGGAGGTCTATGAGTTGATGCTGGGGTGCTGGCAGCGGGAGCCCCATATGAGGAAAAACATCAAGGGTATCCACACCCTCCTTCAGAACTTGGCCAAGGCATCTCCAGTCTACCTGGATATTCTAGGCTAGGGCCCCTTTTCCCAGATCGATCCTTCCCAAAGCACCTCCTCAGATCGGCCGAGAGGATGAACGTCTTTTAGCTGCCGCTGGATGCCATCAATCTGCTGTTCTTCACTCCGACAGTATTAACAACAAAGACACCGAGAGGCTTTCAGAGGGAAGCCATGTGCACTTCTCCATCCGTAGACACAGTATGGACTTCTTTTGGCATTGTCTCTTTCTCTCTTTCCATCTCCCTTGGTTTCTTCCCTAGTTTTTGTTCTTTTTTTCTCTTGTCTTTTTTTTTTTTTTTTCTTTTTGGTCTTCCTTGCTTCATAGTCCTTTCCCTTTCTTTTGAATCAATCTGGCTTCTGCATTACTATTAACTCTGCATAGACAAAGGCCTTAACAACCCTAATTTGTTATATCAGCAGACACTCCAGTTTGCCCACCACAACTAACAATGCCTTGTTGTATTCCTGCCTTTGATGTGGATGAAAAAAAGGGAAAACAAATATTTGACTTAAACTTTGTCACTTCTGCTGTACAGACATCGAGAGTTTCTATGGATTCACTTCTATTTATTTATTATTATTACTGTTCTTATTGGTTTTGGATGGCTTAAGCCTGTGTATGAAACAGGAAAACTTGTGCTTAATATGGGAAGCCTTTATCTATGGGAGATTAAAACCAGAGAGAAAGAAGATTTATTATAAACCACAGTATGGGAGGAACAAAGACAACCATTGGGATCAGCTGGCGTCGGTCCCTACTTAGGAAAAACCCAGCGATTGTTAGCTGGGAGGAATGTATTCGGCACCTTCCCCTGAGGAGCTTTCTGAGGAGTAAAAAGACTGTTGAACTCTGTGCCATGGACTATTCTTTTCCCATCACCAGAAACACTAGAGTGTAGTTGAGAGAAAAGATGGCTTCCATGAGACGCAAGATGGTGCATCACACGTCGGGACAGTCTTGTCTTTGCAGGTCACGGTGATAGCACTGGTTTGTTTTTCCAAGTGTTGTCCACTGAACCTTTGTCGAGTTCAGCTGAAAATGGGTGAATTCTTGTCCAGAGATCATTTCAGGGTCAGGTGGGAAAGCCAAAGACTTGGAAAAGATGGGACAAGCTATAAATTCGGAGGCATTATATTGAACTTTTCAGATAGCACTTCCCTCTGAACCCTGCCCTCCATCCCACCTGTCCTTTAAACTGTGCAAGCAAAATTGTGCATGGTCTTCGTCGATTAATACCTTGTGTGCAGAAACTACCGCTCCAGACGTCGTGCCCCTGATATGTAGAGCAGATCCATAAGAGGTATAACTTCTATAATTAGGGGAAGCTAATGGAGTTCATTAGCTGAGTATAAATGTCTCTGGGTCATATGGTGGTGATGGGTTTTATGGAAGCCTAGATGTCCTCATCTGCATCAACTGGACTGTAGGACTGTTGGGAAGGGCAAACTCAGTCCCCGAGGGGCAAAGAAACCTCACCCTGGGGACATCACATGCAATGATGTCCAGTGTGCACAGGCCAAGGTCTGGGTGTGGGCTCTGGTTGGGAGAGTGGTTTCATTCCAAGTGCACTCCATTGTCAGTATGTTCTTTGTTGTTTTTTTTTCCCACTCTATTAAAACAAGTAAAAATTTTTTAAAAATCAGGCACAGCATGCCAATGGGGAGCTATGCCCAGACCGAGCTTTGGAGGTGTGCTTCTGGGTATAGTCGTGGGTTTTGCGAAAAAAGGTTGTAAATTTAAATAGAAATTTACAATTATTTGGACGATCTGTTTTACCAAGGAAGAAAAATATTTCTGTTCCTCAAGAAAACTTGCTACCCTCTGTGAGGGGAACTTTGTTAACTTGACATCTTTATAACACAAGCCAGATTGAAAGTGAGTGATTTTAATTCATCTTAGGACATTTTATTTTGTATTTGTTTCTGAAGGTGCAATTGCTCTGTTTCAGTTTTGCTTGCGCCCTTAATTCCCGGAGCACCTTATTTTCCATTCTAGGCTTTGAAAGCCAGTTCTCAAAAAATCAAAAGTGTTGGTTAACAGAGAATGAAAGGAAACGCAGTAGCATCAGCCACCAAGTGAAGGGAGTTGGACAAGACGAACCCTCCAGTCCCTTCGAGTTCTGCGCTGGCCTGTGAGACACGGGACTTGAATTGATTGTTCTCTTTGTCGGTGAAAAAACCCTCCAGAACACACATAAAAACATAATGAAAGCCATATCTCCATGATATATACCTGTACGTATATATCCTATTAAGGACCCATGGTACTGTTAAAACACTGTGGCACTCTGGGAAGCAGTAAAGAAGGGGCAGATTTGTACAAAACTTTTCTAGATTCCATCAGTGATGACCTGAACACCTGAACAGGTTTGTCATTCTGCGTGACCGGCCAGCTGCTTGGGGGCGGGGCGGGGGCGGGGGTGGGGTGGGGGGGGACAAGCTGCAAGTTATTCCTTTTATTCGATAAGAGAGCAAAGGAGGTAAAGACGCTAAGGGATCAAATTCAAGAAGGGCTGCGCAGTTTTAAAGCAAGGATTTATTTAAGGCAAATGAGAAGATGGGAGCATTCTATTCCATTCTGATATTGTTTTCCTTTAAAGGAAAAAAGCAAAAAACAAAAACAAAAAATCTGCTTACCTTCTGACAGGCCCCTCAAGGTCTTGAAATGAAAGGTTCTATGCAAGTGCAAAGTTTTATAGTTATTTATATTGCTGATCATCATCATCATCATCATCATTATTATTATTATTCTGTTGTCTCAATAGTAGGTACTGATTTCAGAGACGTCTCGCATTGAAAGAATACCAGATTGGATGAACCACAGAATAGCTTAAAATAGTTATCACTGTTCCTCTACCATCTCCTCTTCTCATGCTTTTTTGATTTTTAGAAAAGGAACATCCTCGTTCTGAAGTGTACCGATCACAGAATATGGCCTGCTACCAAATTTGTAAAAAACTCCAACAGCAGTAGGGATGAAACTAATTCTCTAGCCCAAGCTCAGTTTGCCACTCATTTCCATTTACAAAGTGTTTCATAGTTTTCCAGCACCTTTCACACCTGTGAGCAAATTATTCCCATTTTTTACAAATGAGGAAATGGAGGCTCGGAGACGTTAAGTGGCATGCTAGAAATCTCCAGGCTTGCTTCTGGCACCAGTGGGATTTGATCTAAGTGTTCTGACTCTGAAGTTCATGATTCTGTCCACTAGAGACTCCCGGATTCAGACAAACAGTCCAAGAAAGCAAGCACGGTGATAAATTCATGAAGCAGGACATGAAGTTGGAAGAACAAAATGAAATACCTGAGATGACAAGCAGCTGAAATATTGTGATATATAATCATGCTTATAGCTTCAGTGAAGTCCTTGTATACTGAACCAGCGTCATAATCAGGCTTATTTAGAAAGCATTTTGAACTATGCTATAGAAGATCATATCAGAATTCACATTATACAGATGTGTTCACATCCACGCTGTGGTATTTTCATGTATTTATATGTGTGTTATAAATACTTGATTTATACATAGACAGACACACAGGCACAGTGTGTCTGTGTGCTTATGTATAAATGTTTAGGCACACAGTAATAGAGATAATTCTAAGTAGGGTGCAGTATGAATAATTTGCTTAAAATCTGCTAAATAACCAAAACTTTTTAATGCCCTATTGCGGTTAGTGCTTCCATTCTCCATGTGGGTAGGACTACATCGCACTTTTCAACTCTGTGCAGTACTGCATGGGTGGAAGACATATTTAAGGTAATGTGCTTCCCAAAACAACTGAATCAAAGCCATCCCACTACATTGAGTCCTTTCCCTGGCTCCTTGCAAAGGAGAATGCAGACTGAAATAGATCTCCTTATGTAAAGGTCCAGGAAAGGAAAATTGATTTTTTTCCATCTTTTTGCACATTTGTATCATGCTCACCTTGTCCCACTGTGACCCCTTTACACTTGTGTTCAGAGTCCAAGCATTCCAGAAGAGAATCAGAATGTCGGGAACCCAGTGTCTCAAAAGTCAGTGGTGAGAAGTCCAAGACCTCACCACAAGGCGAGCGACTCTTAGGAATTTCCGTGTCTGAGTGGGAATGCAAAGCAACAACAGTATAAAATGCTGTCCTTTGCAAAGAGCCATGACAAAAGGATCCCCTGGTCAAGAACAGACTTTTCTTTTTAACCTTTTCTTTTTGCAAATCTTCTATAATGCCAATGGTTTTAAACTGTATATCTAATTAAATAAATGACTCCATACACACACACCCTTAATTCTCTTGCTCTCTCTCTCTCTCCCTCTTTCTCTTTTTCTCCCATTTGAGGATTTTTGTTTCCAATGCTGAGTTCGGTTTGACACATTACAGAAAATGGGGAATGGCTGGTGACCCAATCCTCAAATGGCTAATGAAGGTTAAAGCACTTCCTTCACAGTGTGTAATTGTGGCATGCAGAGACTCCCAGGTTGTGATAGCAAATGTTCTTCTAAAGAATTAGGGTTGGGAGGGATTTGTAGTTAAATATGACAGCACGTGGAAGGCTATTTTCTCATTGTTAGGGCTAGAATGAATCACTGCTGCTCAAGTCAAAGGCTCTTGAATATTCTCAGTTTTTGCATTGTGCCCCCTTTTCCTTCTACTTTTATTTATGTATTTATTTATGTATGTATTTATTTATTTATTCATTCATTCACTTACTTATATATTTTTTTGGCTCCATTCATCACAAACACAAAGCAAAGCAAAAAAATATATATATGTGTGTGTATATGTGTTGCAGGCAAAACACTGTGAAATTCACAACAGCAACCAAGCAACTCTTTTTGCCATCTTAACATACGTCTCAGGAGACGAAATGGAAACACATGGGGATGTCATTCTTTTAGTCTATGCATTCTAGGCCAGGTCCGTGTTTGGTTTTTTTTTTTCCCCCTTTGGTCTGTGCATTAATGAAAAGGATCCTGAGTGAAGGTTGGCTGAACGTTCAATGTAACGGAGCAAGCATAATAAAAGCTACTAATAGCCACATGTTTGGACTGGAAAAAAAAATCAGAGAAAATGAAATGAAATGTATAAAGGCCTACTACATCTTGCAGCTTGTATATCTTACTATTGCTTTAATAATGTATAAAACAACTGGAAATGTTTTAAATACGAGGTCTTTGAATTAAATGTGGATTTTAAATATGTAATCCCTTGACAAATGACCAAATTCTTGTGAAATATTGCTCCCTGCATTCACTGATCATTACCTATCACTTACAAATCTGCCTAGAGATGTGGGACACTCTCTGCATCTGCTTCTGTACATGGAGAGATGTTTGTATATATCCAGGCCATTTACACACACACATTTCAATATCTCTCTGAAGATATATTGCCCTTTAAATTGTGACCTGGTATTTGGAACTCTCTTTTTATTTGCTTTATTTTCTTTTTAATGTGACGTCTCTGTGCTGATACTTACTGGTTCTTGTTTTGCGATCTGTTTTGAGGTCCATTGCTTTACTAAGACCCACTGCATCTTGGCTGATTTCAAAGTGACACCAGAATATCAGTGTTTAAAAAAAAAAAAGTTTTGTTTGTAAATCATGTGACCAGCTTCTCTCAACCTGACATGGAAAGTCTCTTGTACTACAGTGTATTTAATAAAAATGATGTCTTACAATAAATAACATCCTCCAAAAGAGACACTAAAAGTTACATGATGATTACTTTAAAAATGTATAGCATTTTCACAAGGCATGTGTGCTCTTTTTACTGTCTATCTGTCTGGATTTTAATATGGTCACTGCAGATGCGTACAGGGTTCATGAGTTGAAGGCAAAAAGAGTATGTGACCTTTGGAACAAGTTCCCTGGCTGATCCTTCCATAACCTGGCACTTTCAACTTCTATCTCGGATAACTGGAACATCACTGTCCAGTAGAACTTTCTGCAATGGCATACATGTTCTATCTGCACTGTCCAACGTGGCTAGATGGCACTTGAAATGTGGCCAGGGTGACTAAAGAACTGAACTTTACATTTTACTTCATTTTAATTAGTTCACCTGTAAGTAGCCACACGTGGCTCATGGCTACCATGTTGCCCAGCACAGAGGGAGAAGATGGAATCACTGTGATTTCTAGTGGATCAGACCTAAGAAATCTGCCAAGAGACAAGTTGTGTATCATGGTATCCCACGGTAGGGGCATCTTTGAGGATCATAATGGCTCAGGAGCGGTAGCCAAATTAAAAATGCCACATTCTCTTGGCCTCTCAGTTAACCAGTGTTTCCTAAATCAAAAAGGTGAAGGAAAGCAACATACAGGTGACTTGTCGGGGGTCTTGTATCCTGTCTCTGTCTCACCAGCAGGTGGCCCACCCACTCTTCTCCTCAGAATCTCACCGTTGTGTTTTCCAGTGTCTGACCTCTTCCCCTCTACCTCCTGTGAGAGGAAAGGAGACATCTGGGCAACATTCCTGGTGGAGACTTCAGGAACATAAAGTTTGGCAGTGGATTATCCCCAAATCCGACTCCTCAGGAACTTTGCCTCATGAAAGCTCCTCTCTCTGGTGCAGCTAAAGTTTTCCTTGAGTTATAAAAATATGACCAGGTTAACACTATCAGCAAGGACTTGGGGGATTCAAAGCTACGTAAGGAGGGAAACAACTTGTTCAAAAATCCAAATCAGGGATCCCTGGGTGGTGCAGCGGTTTGGTGCCTGCCTTTGGCCCAGGGCGCGATCCTGGAGACCCTGGATCGAATCCCACGTCGGGCTCCCGGTGCATGGAGCCTGCCTCTCTCTCTGCCTGTGTCTCTGCCTCTCTCTCTCTCTCTCTCTGTGAGACTATCATAAATAAATAAAAATTTAAAAAAAAAAAATCCAAATCAGATCGCATGTCCCTGTGGGATGGAGAGACTATCCCACCAGAAGAAACCAGATTGAAGGATGAAAGTTAAACTTACTGGCCAGCTCGAAGCCAGTCTGGACTATTAAAGCTTCACACTTCCACCAGTCCATTTTCTGATAGTCCCATTGTTGGGACAATTACAATGGTATCACTTTAAATTCCAAATCCAAGGTTAAGGTTTCTAGTGCCCTTGTCTGCTTCTTCCTCAAACACACTCCTATAGTTCTCCCTTAAAGATGTGTAATTTCCTATTGAGAGTAACACTTCTGCAGTACTGTGATGAGTAACCTCACGGATGCCTACTGCATGCCACGGTGTAATGTATGTGTGCAAATGCCTGGGGCCGCTGTCACAAATTATCACAAACTGGGTGGCATAACACAATGGATGTTGATTCTTTCATAGTCCTGGAGGCCAGAGCCCTGAGATTGAGGTGTTACCTCCAGGGACTCTAACGGAGAATCTGTTCCTCAACTGGTCCAGCCCCAGAAGTTCGTTGGCCTGTGGCCACCTTGCTCCAATTTCAGCCTTAATAGTCACCTTGCCTCCTCGTCTTCTTGCCTCTCCTCTGTGAGTCTGTCTTACAAGGATATGGGTGACTCCATTGAAGGCCCACCTGCAGAACCAGGGCAAGCTCATTCTCTTGAGATTCTTACATCTTCTCCCTTACGAAGTTACATCCATGGGTTCAGGAGATTACACCATGGGCATATCTTTTTGGAGACCACCATTCAACTACAGAGTATTACCCAACACTTAAATCAACCCTGGGAGGCAGGTACTATTATTATATGCAGTTTACAGATGAGAAACTGAGACACTAAAAGTGAAGAAACCTGCCAGGAAGTTTGATCAAGATCAATTGACCAGTAAATATAGTGCTTACTATTTGTCAGGAAGACAGTCATCTGTTGCTCAAGGGCTCTTACTGCAGGCAATAGGCAGAAATGCAGGCATCTGGCTGGCAAAGGGAAGGCCTGCAGGTGGGCGTTGGGTGGGACATGTGACTTGGTGTTTAGGGTCTGTTTGAAAGTAGCTCAACAGCCCAGTCTTGTGGGACTGAGGTTATTTATCTGTGGGAGCCAATGCCAAGATTCAAGTTTTGAGGAGACTAAAGAGTTTCTAGGAAGTTAAACGTGGGGAGTGAGGAGGTCTTTGGTCATTAGGGACAAGGTGAGCATTTATCCACTAAGCCAAAACCCAGAGTGAAGAGAGCATCACTAGCAAGGTCTTTGGGGTACTTTCTTAGTGCTTCTAATCCTCACCCTCAACCACTCATCGGTCTAGGGGAGGGTGAGCCTGCAGGTGAAGGGAGCCACCTTACAAGATTCTAAGACTTGGGGTGATTTTAGAACTTCTTTTGCAATAAGATCCCTACATATTTAGCCATTTCCCTAATGTCAGGTTCTGTGGTAGGCTCCCATGGTGAGAGCTACATAACAGCTAACAACCCTGTCCCCTACCTCCTGCCATCTACAGGTGGTATTTTAAATGAATGTGCGGTTTAGACCAAACTCATTCAAACAAGCAATAATATATCATTAAGACCACAAGCCTGCTATGTAGGCCAGAAAACTTCCTCTCCCTGTCCTTTCATGGAAACATACCCAAAGGCAGATGCAATGATGTATGAACATCTGGCCTATATCTAGATCAGGTGACAGGGAGGGACAACATAAGACCCAGGAAGCTGCCTTTCTGGCATGAGAAAGCTGGGCTTAAGTGATTCTTTTGTTTCCTTCATGCAGAAAGGGTGACACTTGTATTTACCTGTGATAATTCCTCAATCTTCAGAGGATTTGAGTCATTTCATATACCTACAAAAACCTCTAATGTCGCTTGTACTAATTAACAAAACTTCTCGGTTTGGTAACAATATTTTAAATACCAATTAACTACTCAAGTCATTTCTCACATGGGCACTGCATCTTTATGTCAGTTATAGGATATCTATATGTCCTTATATATGTCACAATATCTAATCACTTCTAGCATAGAGACTGGATATAACTTGAACACACACGTCACATCTATACACGGACTTTAAAGTTAATTGCCATGCAGACAGTATAACCACCTCCTTATGGACAAGCTCAGCCTTTTATCCTAAAGGACATATGGATCTGTAGATACCAACCCAAATGGGGGAAACGCATCTTTCTTCTTTTTCCTTTAAATCAGATTATGTTTGACTAAAGTCCCACAGGGGCAAAGTCAATCTCAACAATTACTGGGTATGTCTCCCTTTCCTAGGGTAAGCCATGGATCTCATGGCTCATTGATACCCAGGAAATATCCTAATTTACTTCTTATCACCATCCAGTGGTGCTGGTGTCAGAGTTGAAGAGCTCTGCGTATAGGATAATACATCAGGCACAGCAGAACCATTCTCCAAAGCCCCACCACCTCCCGGACATCCTATCCACTAGACATTGTGACTATCTACTCTCACAAAACGTCACAAGACTTTACCTCCAAGACTTTAATTTAGCTTTCAGTTTCATTTGGCTTGCGGATATTTTTTTTCTTTTTTCTCATTCTGTTATAATTTATCCAGCATATGTATGTATTCAGAACAAGATGGGAGGCTCTGTGCACCTGTTCAATCTTCCATCTTCCTTGGAAATCTCAAAGCTTTCTTCCTTGAATTGAGATGAGTGTTCTCTTCACATGATCTTATTTTTCTGGCAAGATAAATATTAGAGCAGTTCCTCTCAGATTTTGTTGTGGGTCAGAATCACCTTGGATAACTTTGAAAAATGTAGAAGCTGAAGGCTCACCCTGAAAGAATTAGTTTCCATTAGTCCAAGGTGGGGCAAGAAATGGACATTTTTCCCTCAAAATCCTCTAGGTGTTTCTAATGCTCAGCTAGGGTGGAGGAATATTCGTCTAGGGGATGATAAAGCTTAGCCCCAAAATTTCAACCATCCAAACAAAAAACATCTGGTGATAGACCTGGACTTGACTCGGAGAGAATGGGCCAGACAGAGAAGGGTCTGGAAATTTAGTTCAAGAATGCTAGATGGAGAGCTAGATAGATTTGAAGCAAATCATCAGTATCCAAGAAGTTGAGAAGTGAACTACATGTCCTCTCAGAAAATAAGTTTCTGTAAAGCTTCATGGAAACCATTTATGGCCCAATGCTTAAGGCAATCAGTCAATCAAGCAGTCCTGATGGACTAAAAGTCCGGGGCTCCAGCTCCCTGTTATGCCAGAAGAATGGCTAGTGGTTCTGCAACTATAGGTTCTGATGACGATCATCCTGCTGCTAGCTTGCTACATACTGCAGTCACCAGAAGACCTGGATCCAGCCCATGACCCTGAAAACTGAGCCCACAGGATCAGCTGGAATTGAAGCTCCTCCATATTGCTATTACATGCCAGGCCTAGATCACAGCAGGGGGTGGCACTAGCACTTCCTTTATCATGCAACAGTCCCAAGGTCAGGATTCATCTTCAAGAGTCTACATTCAGTCCTACCAGATTGCTGTGTGCAATTCTGAAGAGTGCTGGGCATCTGAATTGGGAACATACATACCGGATACTGATTTTATCCCCATGAATCTTATCCTAAATCATAATATTCTAGTAGTTCTGCTCTATGTGCTATCCAGCCATTTGATCTTTTTTGTGTGACAATATTGTGATTTTTATTTATCTTTTTTTTTGTCAGCCATTTCCTACATCTAGAATGAACTAGAATAATTCTGCAACATCTTTATGATGATGGTTATTTTTGTTCAGTTCGCCTGACCACAGGACTTTTCTATAGTGGACTTAAAAGAAAAGCATTTGCAAAGTTATGTAATATGTTTTTAGTTTGGAGCGAGGACTTTCTTGGAGACAAATAGCTATTTTCCAGCTTTAGGGTATAGAGATGAATATGGATCAGAATGGTTGTTCAGGACCTCCTATAGCATCACAGATTCAAAGCGTTGGAGGGGCTGCAGAGGGCGATCCTTTGGACATTCTTGCCAGGGGGTCCAGCCCTAGTAAGAGGGAATTTGTTTGAATACATCCTCCTGCCCCCCTCTCCAATCCCCCCACCAAAGTCTATTTGCATTTTACAAAGCTTCCTTAGCAAGTACTTCCTGGTGCTGAACCAACATCTGCCTCCCATGGGCTCAAATCTCCTGGGAGTGCACAGAATAACTCTTATTCATTATTACTTGGCATCCCTTTATGACTGCCTTGTGCTCTTCCTCCCACATCCATCCCCCTACAGAAAACTCTAGAATGCTTGCCAAATACCCAGGAGAAAGGGCAAGGAACCCAGCTCTGCCTGGTAAAGCTAATGCCTAGCCCACAATTCCATGGTTACTCTTTATTCACATCAGCTCATTTTCCCCTACCTGTTCTTCAGGCTTCAAATCTTCTTGACACAAGCAAAAAGTAACTTTAGAAGGGATCAGAGACATTAAAAGTGAGGTGTGTTTCCTCTCCTCTGCTGATAAAACAGACAACAAATAGGGGTCCACAGCCCTTATATCTGAGGGTCATCTAAAATTTCCCCAGATGCTGTTAAAAACAAGGGAAGTAAGGGAATATTGATGTCCTATGGGACAGTGAGACTTGCTGTCTCTGATGTTAGAGAAAAAAAGGGTGAAAGGTATTGCTTATTTGCATGCTCAGGCAAGGGTGGGGGTGTTTGCTAACCTAAAGATAGCCTTAATTTTATTTGTTTTTCCTCAGGAACATCTGCTTGCACAATGATTAGACACTGGCATTCATTAACACAGGAAGTGAAGTGTCTGAGGTTTGTGTCACTGGGAGTGTTCAAGAACAAAATAAGACAGACACTCGGGGGACTGATTTGAGAGCATTTTTCACACTATGCAAAGGTTCACCCTAAGAGAATGTCTAATATTCAGAGGGCACTGTCGTTGAGAACTCAGTCATTTGTGGTAATTGGGAGTCACTCTGCCTGGAATTGTGGGACAGGGTGGACGATGGATGACACTGACCATGTGTATGTGCCATGTGAATGAATACCTAATGAGGGCCTGGTGGCAGCAGTGTCTCAGAAAATGCTTGCTGAATAAATGAATAAATTTCTTAGGCACACAGTGAAAAGAATGCAGAACATTCTGTACACCCTTTCTACATTCCAAAGTACATTTACATATATTATGGCATTTTGCTTCCTAACATTCCCGTGAGATTGGAGCACAGGCTTTCCCCTCCCCCATTCCCCATTTTGCAGATAAGGGTCTGGTCATGGTCCCATAAATTAGGGACAGAGTCAGAACTAGACAGGGAGTTTCCTAATTCTTATAGGATTTTAGAACATTCAATCATCTGTCCAGAGACTTTAAGGAAAATTTCCCAGATTCTTAATTCTCATTTATAAGATCAGGATATGATGACAATATACCCTGAACCCCCTGTCTCTTTCCACCCTGCTCCTTTGGCTCAAAAAATAAAAAGTGATGCTATTAAAAATTAGATTTTTGAACATGTTAAGTATTGTGTGAAAGTGTGACCAGAAGGAAAATAATAAAGTATAAAAGTCAGCTACTTCATTTCTACATCTACTCTTCAAGACTTCCAGTAACAGGGGATCCCTAGGTGGCTCAGCGATTTAGTGCCTGCGTCAGCCCAGGGTGTGATCCTGGAGTCCTGGGATTGAGTTCTGCATTGGGCTCCCTGCATGGAGCCTGCTTCTCCCTCTGCTTGTGTCTCTGCCTCTGTGTGTGTGTGTGTCTCTCATGAATAAATAAATAAAATCTTTAAAAAAAAAAGACTTCCAGTAACAGTCGATTGAATAGATTTTTGAAAAAATGCAAAATACAGGAATCAATTAGATTTTCCCCATTGATTAAAGGGGATTACTGAAGAATTCCACAAAGAAATAATGGATATCATCCTTTGGCTATGCAGAGAAAGTGGGACTAGATATAGACCCAGTAAAGTTGGAGATTGGAAGCAGCTTTTGGGGATACACCAGTTTACCCTGGTCAGACTACAGATGAGAGCCCTGAGACATAGAAGGGTCATGCAGAGTGCTGAGGCTCATCCCCAGGTTTCCTAACTTCCAGAGACCCTCCAGCTATGGCCCTTAGTGTCCTATTGCTTTGACTCCCCTGGAGCTGAAGCATCTGCCTTTTTCTCTTCATCACAGTGGCCTGTGAGCATGTGTGTCCCCAGCACGCCTACTTCTTCCTTCACTCCCTTCCCCCTAAAGCAGGGTTCAAGACCTATAATCAAGCACAATAAGGGTGTATATTTCAGTTTAAATAAAATTAAAAGATTTCTTCTAGCCTTCTGCATCTCAATAGTAAGAACAAGAAACCAAACCACATTACTCCCTAAATTTTAGTTGTCCCCATCAATTTCCAGATTCCACTTAGGAGATCAGTCCTAAGTAACAGGGCTGAGGATGGGAAAGAATCCGGAAAAGCTGTGAACAGCTCCCCATTTCTATCCTCTATGTGGGTCCCTACTCCCCCCACCCAGCTTCCCCCTTGGCTCTTGAAACCCACTGCCCTCTTGGGACACCCTCCGCCCTCCATCATCCTACCTACTGGCTCCGCATCCCTCTCACATCTTTTTAAAGAGATATTTTGGGAAGCAGCACACGCACATCCAGAGACCAATTACTCAATCTCCCAGCAAGTATGGAGATGATGGAAGTATAGCCCTTCCGTCTCCTAGCAACGGCTTGGGGGGGAGGCTGGAAAGCAAGCTGGTTGCCCAGCACCACCCTGCGTAGAAGGCATTTGCGCATTTCGCTTTTGTTGTCTTTGATGGCCATTTCTAAAACTGGCTCTGTATTCTTGGGGGGATTTTAGGCATTTATTCTTTTAAAAGATCTCTGCTGACATCCACAGGTCCTATAATTAACATCTCAAGTCTTCACAGGCCGGAAGTGTTCCGTCACCCCTAAAAATACGGAGGCCCATCTTGGTCTTCCTCCTGTAGCTTATTAGGAATTTGGCCAGTCCTCTACTTCCTCCAAGCTATCTCTCGCCTTTACACATATTCAACCCAGATGTGGACATTCAAGCACTCCTTTCTTTCTTTCTCCCCGCCGCCCCCCGCCCCACCACCACCACCAAATTGTGAACTCTGCCCTCTAGAAAAATAAAAGTCACTGCAGATCTTACTCAGCTTGCCTTTTAACCTAAAATGACCAGCCAAAGCCTATTTCCACACCTGTTGTCCCAATGCCTCCATAGTCTCCAGCTCTGCTCCACCCTCCCCCATAGCAAACAGTCATTGACAAAGGAAATATTTGACAAACTGGAGTAAGAATTGATTAAATGAGGAAGGAAGGCATGAGCTAGCCTGATAGCTGACTCCCCTAACTGGAAATACTCAGGATCCCAAGAGAGAAGGCTGTTGAGTGGAAAGGCAGTTGTTTCTGTTGTTTATGGGAGAAGGATATCTGGGGAAAGAGAAAGAGAGGTAGGATCAGAGAGGGAAGGGAGATCTTCGTTATCAATCAAAGAAAACTGAAAGGCTAAGGGGACTGGGGAGAGCTGCATCTGCTCTAAATTCAGACCCCACATCTGTTATTTCTGACCCACGGGCCCCTCACCTTTGGAAATGCTTAAGAGGGCCAAATCCTCCAGCTAAGGCTTGGAGACAAGTGAGGGCCAATGGGAATGCCAACAACTGAAGTGTGTTTTGGGGCTGGAGTTGGGTTGGGGGCGTCAAAGATCAGGAGGTAAGACATGGAGTGCTTTGTTGCAGGAACACTGATTGAAAGAACAGAAGGTGGCACTAAGCCTGCCCTTCTGTGCTAAGTTTGCAACAACCTCATGGGATGGATAAGATGAGAAGCTGGGGTTCCTAGATAATATTAACAAATTTTATTTCAGCCAAGCAAGAGGTTGTTTTCTCTAAGAAACAGGTAAGTCCCTTCCCTCCTCTACCTGCCTGTGCAGAGGTTTGCTCTTCTTGGAGTCAGTAAGTTTGCACAGATGACACCATTTCTATTGGCTCCCTTCTGGGGCCCATGGCTCACCATATAGAGCCTTGCCAGACTATCCATGTTTAGTCCTTCTGAGCCAGTTCCTGAGAGATTGCAACCATCTCACTTCTAGATAGAATTCATAAGCAATGGTTGAAGTTCTAGTAGAAAAGAAAGAGAAGAAAGACAAGTCCACACTGGCTCTGAATCCCAGGACAAGTTCCATAGAAGGGCCCACCACTGCCCATTGGTACATGAGCTCCTTTCCTTTCCTGGGCTAGCTCAGAAGCTGAACCAAGCCTCAGCTGATGAGCTGAGGGATTCTGAGAAAGGGATGGAAAGTCCAGGGAGAGATGAAGAAGGCAGCGCAGAACCTGCTCACTGCTTGGGTTTATCGGTTATTGCCTAGAAATGAGAAGTTGCGTAGATGTGACAAGACTGCTGTTCCTAAGTGTATTGCAAAGGGAAATCTTTTTGAACAAAAGAATTTTGCTCTTGTGGCTTCTTTGGTGTCCTCATTCCCTGCAGAGATGGACTATGGAAAGTCAGCATAGCTTAGGTACCTATTCCCTGCAGGAACACTGAAACCTGCTAGGTCTACAGAGAAGGGTGAATCCGTCAGACTCTGCCCTGTCTCCCCTTCATATTGGTGTCAAGAGGAACATGAGGCTAGAGCTTTTAGGCTTTCAAGGGCATCCAAGTGCATAGGTGGGAAACAGAATTTCAGTTTGGGGAAGCCCCTCAACTAGGTAAGGGCATCTCAGATCTGTGGACTCAAGGCCAATCTTCTACACCACCCTGACTCTGAAGACTCAACACCAGCTTGTACTTTCCTAAAAACCAGGGATCTGACCCAAAGGCCAAAACACATATTGTCAAGGGTGCTAAGAGACTGTGAAATAGACTTTCTTCTACCATTTTGCTCAGGACCAGGTCGCAGTCCAATAAATCCCATTGGCTGCCTCTCTTATCTCTTAGGAACTTCCCAAGTTTATGTACAGATATACCCAGGAGCAAAGCACAGTCCCCCAAATTGTTATTTCTGAGCCTGTCGAGGTTGATTCTTTATTTTCATCACTTATCTGAAGTTCTGCATGTTCAAGTTCTGCTCTGACACAGGGCTTTGTCAAGAGCCCAGTTACCATGGCAGTGCCTCCAAAATAGAACAAGTCCAACACATATCAATAGACGGTACAATAAATAGAATAAGTACTACTTACAATACATTATTCGTTTCTAGGGGTAGTTATTTGTACAGAGTTGAAAATAACTACACCTCCCCCCTTCATTTAATTAGAGGAAAACAATTCCACAAATCAGAAATGCACGGTGTTTATTTCAGAGCAGAACTGAGTGGCTGTGTGATTAAGAGGCCTGGATGACGGTTGCATTTGCTAGGGGAAACTTCATGCATTAAGGCTGCATTAAGGCATTAAGGCATTCAGATCTCTGAAACACTCTCTCCCAAATCCAACCTATGGTGTGGTTTGTTTGGAGGTGCTAGTTAAGTACAAACTGTAAGTGTGTCACCTAAGAAGCATACCATTTTTCCCAATGGTGGGGTAAGCATTCCTCTCTGTTTTCCCATGGCCACCTTGGTTTGCTCCTGTTGTCCCACAACATCCTCAAGTGTCATTCTTTGGATGAAAACTTATATGAGCACTCTTATTGCAGGTAACCAGGTTGATGAGAGACACTTTGAAAAAATTTCCAAGGCTCACTCTGGAAAAAAGATGCTCATCTTTGCGGTAGATATGTTTGATAGATATTGTATAATTTGAGCTATTTGTAGGTAAATGCATGTCTCAAGGCCTCCAGGATCTAGTACTCTCCCTGGATGGCTCTCTGACTTGGAGTAAGGAATCTTACTGGCAAGAGAAGTCACTGCCTTTGGAATCAGGCCTGGATTCCAGAATCAATGTTGTCTTTTAGTTTGTGAAAGTCACTTAGCTTGGGTTTTATAGATATGTAAAAGTGGGGATATCACTCTCTACTTCAACTGAGTTGCTGTGAAAACTGAATGATGTGTAGGTAGGAGAGCCTAGAGCAATGTCTGGTCTATGATGGAAAATGATTATGTCTTGTTCTTTTTTACCATAATAGCTGTGGCTAGCATGGTAGACTTTCCAGACACAGCCTTGGGAGCCAGTCAGACCTAAAAGTGACAAGACCCTGGGAAAGTTAATAAACCTCTGAGGCTCCCTGCCCTGACTCTCAAAGCTAACCACCATTGAGAACATCTCAGTGTGTTTAGAATAACAGAGATGACAAATACAAGTCACCTGGCATAGATCCTGACACTTTGTAGAAATTGTCACAGGTAATGTTCCCTGGGAGCCAGGCACTGAGATAAAGGTCAGCTGATAAGACGTTTACTAAGGAGTGCCCTGGGGATGAACAGGACACAGAAAAGAAGCAGGAATGGGAATGTGAAAAGGTCTAAGGCTGTCCACTTGACAAGTTGACAGCAAATGGCCACTTTGCCTGCTTAAGGGATGGTGCTGAGTCAAGGACTCATTGGCCCCCATAATGGGCAGAATGGACATTCATCAGTGGTGAGAGCTGGATCAGCCTTGCTAAATTCAAGTATATACTAATGGCCTACGTGTAGTCTTCACATTTGGCACCATGACCATTTCATTTATGTGCCTTTTGTGTCTTTTCTGGGATGGCTGTGGACAGAGGCTGTAGGAGGTGAGTAGATCCAAGCACATTGCCTATTTGGTTTGTGCCTCTTACAGGGGAGAATACTCTAAAGGTGATTAGCATGTTGTGCCACTTAACTAGGTTCAGCCTCTTAGTTTCAAATCCATTCTTTTCTAAATAACTGGCTTTAGAGCAGTTTCAGATTTATAGAATGAGTGTGAAGAGAGTCCAGAGTCTCAAGTCCTACACATTCCTCACCCAGTTTTCCTTATTATTAACATTCTACATTCATAGAGTACATTCATCACAGTTAGTAAATCAATGTTGACAGATTATTTTTTAAAAGATTTATTTATTTATTTATTTATTTATTTATTTATTTATTTATTTATTTATTTTAGAGACAGAAAGAGAAAGAGAGAGAGAGAGTGAGGAGAGGGGCCGATGAGGAAAGGAAAGAATCTCAAGCAGAGTCCCTGCTGAGCATGGAGCCCAACATGGGGCTCGATCCCAGGATCCTGAGATCACAACTTGGGCCAAAACCAAGTCAGACACTTAACCAAACGCTCCTCTCAGACACCCCCCCCAATTTTGATAGATTATCAGCATTGTTTACTCAGATGTTCTCAATTTTTCCCCAGTGTCCTTGTCTGTCCCAGGATCCCATTCAGGACCCCACATTCCATTTACTAGTCATCTCTCCTTAGGCTCCTCTGGTTGTGACAGTTTCTTGGACTTCCCCAGTTTTGCTGATTGAGACGGTTTTGAGGTCAGTTATCATATAGAATATTCCTCAGTTGGGGTTTGTCTGAGGTTTTTATCATGTAGTAATGTGCTTTTGGAAGGAAGACCACAGAGCTATGGGCCATTCTCATCCCATCATTGAAAGAGTTCATGTTGGGATCCCTGGGTGGCGCAGTGGTTTGGCGCCTGCCTTTGGCCCAGGGCGCGATCCTGGAGACCCGGGATCGAATCCCACATCAGGCTCCCGGTGCATGGAGCCTGCTTCTCCCTCTGCCTGTGTCTCTGCCTCTCTCTCTCTCTCTGTGACTATCATAAATAAATAAAATTAAAAAAAAAAAAGAAAGAAAGAAAGAGTTCATGTTATTAGTGTGACTTGTCACCATTGATGCTAATTCTGATAACTTGGCTTGGTATAAGGTTTGTCAGATTCTCCATTGTAAAATTACTCTTTTTTGCCCCTTCATTTGCTATTCTTCATCACCTAGAGGGGGGGAGGAGCAGTAGCTACATAAATCATTTATAGTTCTTTGGCATGGGAGATTTGTCTATTTTCTCCCACTTATTCATTTATTCAATCATTTATTTATATCAGGATGGACTTGTAGATATTTATATTATACTTTGAGCCATAATCCAAAACTACATTATTTATTTTGTTGCTCACATATTCCAGCTCCAGCTATTTGGAACTCTTTTGTTGGCATCTGGATCCCTTTGACATAAACCCCCCTCACTCTGGTGTGTTTTGCTTTTATTTTTGAGCACATTCTCACTTTCAGGCACTGGAGATATTCCAAGCTCATCTTGTATATTTCCTACCCCAGTCCTGAATCAGCCACTTCCCCCAAGGAACCCCAGTTCCTTTTATTAGAGAATAGTGTTGGAGAACCAAGATCTGTGTTCTGGGTATCCTTGTTGCAACTGGGGTGTGTTGGCTTCTGGGCCCTCTCTCTCAGATGACAGATCAAGGAGATATATGTGTGTATACAAACCAGTGCCTCTATGTGTATTTATAAATATTTCCATATGTAACCATGTATATCTATATTGGGCCACACAGGGGTTTGTACTGGTGTCTCCAGTTTTGATCTATTACCAATTGGAAACTTCCAGTATCCTCCCCTTACTTACCTGTAACTTCCCCCACCCACAGTATGAAACCCAGTTCCCATCATTTACTCAATTCAAGTAAATCAATCTAAGTTTACATGTATCGTGGTTTCAGAATTGCTAACCCATACTCTCATGGAAGAAAACCTATTAACTAGAGTATAGTGCTTAGGTACAGTTTCTTTGCCTTTAGTTTTACAGACTCTTACTTGTTCACAAAGTGGCTTAGGTCAATGCATTTTTCCTCTAAGTCCATTTTTTTATCCTGCACTAATACTGAAGCTGGGCCCTATAAACATTTTCCCTTTGCCAACTGGTGTGATTAATCTTTGTTAGTAGAGGGACACTGAAGGAGCATGAAAAGAGGAAGGGGCTTTTCTTGATGGTTCTGTGTGCTCTTCCCTTCTTACTCCTGTGACAGAATAGCAACCAGCAGCATGTAGGATATCCAAGACACTCAATTTTCCAGCAGGTTCTGTCAACAGGGCTCACTGCATGGAAATATAAGCAGTATAGTCTCTCCAGACCCCACTCTCATAAGCTGCATCCTTGGCTTAATGCTCTATTGATACTTTCTTGAAATTCCTAATGATTTTATCTTGGGACTTATGTGAAGTCCAATGGGACAACAGAGCATGTGTGTGCGCAGGGGAGATAACCAGTTAATAGCCACACACATGGGCTCAAGTCCACAGGCACAGCAAACAGTGCACACAAGCATATTTGGGGCATATAGGAGCCTTAAAGACCCCAAAAGGGGTCTGGCCTGGGCTGGGATGACAGAGCAGCAGCATAAACAGCAATGGTGGCTGCCACAACCCTGGAGCAAAGGAGAGACATCTCAAGGGTTCAATGATGGGACCTGTGGAGAGAGACCAGTTTCCCATTTGTCGCTGGATCCTGTCCTCCTGGCACAAACACAAACTTTCTATTCTGAGCATCATAGTGGGAACAGCCTGTGTTTAGCCAGTAGACATTTCAGTAAATTATTACAAAATGCAACTATGATACTGTGACTTATAATAAGAAATATATATATTTGGTCTTCATACTCATTTCAGGCACAGAGCTCCAAAATCCCTTGGAATTTCCTAGAGCAATGAGAGCAATAAACATCAATGAGATGACCTTTGGAAAGCACCTAAGGGTGGAGGCTGGTTGTCATGAAAACCAACCACATGATTTCAGTCCTACCCAGCTGACCTCCAGGAAGAGAAGGGGGCTGGAGGTTGAATCAATGCCAATGTCCAGTGATTAAAACAATCAGGTCTATGTAATGAAGCCTCCATAAGAATCCAAAAAAAGTGTCTGTGGCAGGAGATGGTTCAGAGAGCATACTGTTGACACAAACATGAAGGTTCAGGGAAAATGGCATATTTAGAGGGGACATGGAAGCTCTGTGCCCTTTTCCTCACCCCTTGTCCTATGCATCACTTCCATCTGGCCATTCCTACTTGTATCCTTTTATAATAAACTGGTAACCTTGTTAATTTTCCCCATTCTCACTGGCGTGAGGTGGTATCTCATTGTGGTTTTGATTTGTATTTCCCTGATGGCAAGTGATGCGGAGCATTTTCTCATGTGCTTGTTGGCCATGTCTATGTCTTCCTCTGTGAGAATGGGGAAAATTAACAAGGCAGGAAACCACAAATGTTGGAGAGGATGTGGAGAAAGGGGAACTCTCTTGCACTGTTGGTGGGAATGTGAACTGGTGCAGCCACTCTGGAAAACTGTGTGGAGGTTCCTCAAAGAGTTAAAAATAGATATGCCCTGTGACCCAGCAATTGCACTGCTGGGTATTTACCCCAAAGATACAGATTCAGTGAAACACCGGGACACCTGCACCCCGATGTTTCTAGCAGCAATGTCCACAATAGCCAAACTGTGGAAGGAGCCTCAGTGTCCACTGAAAGATGAATGGATAAAGAAGATGTGGTTTATGTATACAATGGAATATTACTCAGCCATTAGAAATGACAAATACCCACCATTTGCTTCGACGTGGATGGAACTGGAGGGTATTATGCTGAATGAAATAAGTCAATCGGAGAAGGACAAACATTATATGGTCTCATTCACATGGGGAATATAAAAAATAGTGAAAGGGAATAAAGGGGAAAGGAGAAAAAATGAGTGGGAAATATCAGAAAGGGAGACAGAACATGAAGACTCCTAACTCTGGGAAACGAACTAGGGGTGGTGGGAGGGGAGGTGGGTGGGGGGTGGGGGTGACTGGGTGACAGGCACTGAGGTGGGCACTTGACGGGATGAGCACTGGGTGTTACTCTATATGTTGGCAAATTGAACACCAATAAAAAATAAATTTATAAAAAAATAAATAAACTGGTAACCTAGTAAGTAAATGTTTCTCAGTCTGTGAGCCACTCTAGCAAATTAATCGAGCCCAAAGATGGGTCATTGGACCCTCCAATCTATAGCTAGTCTTTAGAAGCACAGGTGATGACTAGGACTTGTAAGTGGCATCTGAACTGTGTGTGTTTGGATGGCGGGGACAGTCACATAGGACTAAACCCTCAACCTGTGGAATCTGACACTGTCTCTAGGTAGATAGTGTCAGAACTGAATTGAATTGTGGACACACAGCTGCTCTCCCAACATTGCTTGAATCCATGGGGAAACCACTCCCCTGACCACCACACACACATTGAAGTCAAGACCAAAGCTCCTAAGAAAGCATACTCATAGACATTGCAATAAAGCATATCAGGGAGTTACTAGAATTCTTCAAATAATTTATATTCTCTGGTTTTGAAATTTGCAACAAGACTAAAAGCAAATTTAGAAATAGAAATTGTATTAAAAATTGTGCACCCAAAAGCATAAGATACCTAGGAATAAACCTAACCAAAGATGTAAAGGATCTATACCCTCAAAACTATAGAACACTTCTGAAAGAAATTGAGGAAGACACAAAGAGATGGAAAAATATTCCCTGCTCATGGATTGGCAGAATTAATATTGTGAAAATGTCAATGTTACCCAGGGCAATATACACTTTTAATGCAATCCCTATCAAAATACCATGGACTTTCTTCAGAGAGTTAGAACAAATTATTTTAAGATTTGTGTGGAATCAGAAAAGACCCCGAATAGCCAGGGGAATTTTAAAAAAGAAAACCATATCTGGGGGCATCACAATGCCAGATTTCAGGTTGTACTACAAAGCTGTGGTCATCAAGACAGTGTGGTACTGGCACAAAAACAGACACATAGATCAGTGGAACAGAATAGAGAATCCAGAAATGGACCCTGAACTTTATGGGCAACTAATATTCGATAAAGGAGGAAAGACTATCCATTGGAAGAAAGACAGTCTCTTCAATAAATGGTGCTGGGAAAATTGGACATCCACATACAGAAGAATGAAACTAGACCACTCTCTTTCACCATACACAAAGATAAACTCAAAATGGATGAAAGATCTAAATGTGAGACAAGATTCCATCAAAATCCTAGAGAAGAACACAGGCAACACCCTTTTTGAACTCGGCCATAGTAACTTCTTGCAAGATACATCCACGAAGGCAAAAGAAACAAAAGCAAAAATGAACTATTGGGACTTCATCAAGATAAGAAGCTTTTGCACAGCAAAGGATACAGTCAACAAAACTAAAAGACAACCTACAGAATGGGAGAAGATATTTGCAAATGACATATCAGATAAAGGGCTAGTTTCCAAGATCTATAAAGAACTTATTAAACTCAACAGCAAAGAAACAAGCAATCCAATCATGAAATGGGCAAAAGACATGAACAGAAATCTCACAGAGGAAGACATAGGCATGGCCAACATGCACATGAGAAAATGCTCTGCATCACTTGCCATCAGGGAAATACAAATCAAAACCACAATGAGATACCACCTCACACCAGTGAGAATGGGGAAAATTAACAAGGCAGGAAACAACAAATGTTGGAGAGGATGCAGAGAAAAGGGAACCCTCTTACACTGTTGGTGGGAATGTGAACTGGTGCAGCCACTCTGGAAAACTGTGTGGAGGTTCCTCAAAGAGTTAAAAATAGACCTGCCCTACGACCCAGCAATTGCACTGTTGGGGATTTACCCCAAAGATACAGATGTAATGAAACGCCGGGACACCTGCACCCCGATGTTTATAGCAGCAATGGCCACGATAGCCAAACTGTGGAAGGAGCCTCGGTGTCCAACGAAAGATGAATGGATAAAGAAGATGTGGTCTATGTATACAATGGAATATTACTCAGCTATTAGAAATGACAAATACCCACCATTTGCTTCAACGTGGATGGAACTGGAGGGTATTATGCTGAGTGAAGTAAGCCAGTCGGAGAAGGACAAACATTATATGTTCTCATTCATTTGGGGAATATAAATAATAGTGAAAGGGAATATAAGAGAAGGGAGAAGAAATGTGTGGGAAATATTAGAAAGGGAGACAGAACGTAAAGACTCCTAACTCTGGGAAACGAACTAGGGGTGGTGGAAGGGGAGGAGGGCGGGGGGTGGGAGTGAATGGGTGACGGGCACTGGGGGTTATTCTGTATGTTAGTAAATTGAACACCAATAAAAAATAAATTAAAATAAATAAATAAATAAATAAATAAAAATAAAAATTGTTGCATACATTCAAAAAGAACAGTAGTTTCATATGATTTTTTCAATGAACTAATTCCTACTAATAAGAAAGGCAATTTTTGAATTAGTGCTTTCTTGTCATTGAAGATATAACAATTGAATGTGCATTTTGAATTATATACAAATCATGAAGTCTCTTTTGGTTTCTTGTACAAACTCCACAAGTTACAGGAAATGTCAGAGGAAATGTTAAAATGTCATTGTATAAATTTATGTTTAAAATTAAACTCAGACTTAAAAATGATTTGTATAAAGGGTTAAGTCTTTAAGAAAAAGGATTTGAATCCTGGTCTAAATGTACTAAAAACTTATTTTGAAACATCAGAAATTTGTCCTGATGTTATAACAACCTGTAACATACTCAACGCAAGTTATGGTTGAATTAGCAGAAAGATCCTTCTAAAAATTAAAAATTTGTTGTTATTCTTACATTTGCCAAAGCAACAACGTTGCTTTCAATTATACTATTGAAAATGAACTTGCTGCGTTTTGATGACTTTGTAGAAAAGCGGGCCAGAAAAATCTTACTACTAATCAAGATAGCACATTAATAAAGTATTACTATTTATTGTATTATATAAAATTGTGACACCTAAGCATTAATTAATTAATTAATTAATTAACTCCACATGACCTTTCTTCCCAGCACTTATACTCTAATACCATAGGGTGTCCCAGGCCCTATGTCCAAATGGCTATTTGTACTTACCACAGACCTACTGCAAAGCCTTTTCCTGTTGTGGATACTGAGAGCTAGCAGCTTTTCAGATCACACAGTGGGGGAGATAGACCCTAAGGTGGCCCATATTAATGCTCTATATAATCTCTTCCCCTTGAGTGTGAGCAGGACTTGTGACTTGTTTGTAACCAATAGATTATGGAAAATGTGATGAGATGTTACTTCTTGTTATTCATCCTCAGTATTACAAATTGAGAATATCCTTGTTAGCCACTCATCTCTTTTAACCCATGAACATGCTGTGTTCTATTCCTGTATCTCCATAACTATCTATCCAGTGTGTGGGTTGGGAGGTTATTCTGCTCTGGAGCTGGACATTCTGGAGAATAAGACCTGGGCCTGGTTCTTGGATCTTTCTGTCCTTCCCCTGAGGACATGAGAATCACTTTGTAGAATGCTGAAGAGGTCCACATCCAGAATTACTGTGGCACCACCTAATCACAGGTCATTTCTGACCTAATTGCCTACACATAAGATTTCCTTTGACTATGTGGACCCTGTACACCTTCAAAGGAGATAAAGACACACTGGGAAGGAGTGATTTTATTCTGGGTCACTTTTACAAATATCTGCCCTGGTTCCCATGAATTAGTTTATTGGCTTTGTGTGTTCTGCTCCAGTCTGATGAAGATTCGTGTCCTTAATTAATCAGTTAGGTCTGCAGAATAGAAAGTTGATGGGAAGGGGTAGCAGTTTAGGAGCCTGGCAGCCCAGTGTTTTGAATTCCAAGTATCAGTCTAAAATTCTATTATTTGGGGCAGCTGTTCAGCCTCTGAAATCTCAGGAAGTCCCCCAAATTTGATTCCCTCTTTGCCCCTTTTCCCAGGATGGAAAGGTGTGAAAAACAAGTGTCACCATAAAGAGTCAGAACTCACATCCAGGACTACAGGACAGATGCAGAAGCACAGGAGAACTGGGGAGAGCAAAAGGCAGGAGGAAGCTATATTATCTTTTCCCATTCCCTCCTTTTATAAATTTTAGCGTTTAACCCTTAAAATTCTTCCAAGGATTCTTATTCCTTTACGTGTTATAACAGTTTACCCATAGATATGATAAATGAATATAGTGAATGATTGCTAAAAGTCGACCAGATGGCTTGATGACTTCATTTACTCTCTCTTTGGGAAAAAAAATTGAAAGAAATCCTAGCTACTCATCCTCCTGCAGGCTGAGGTATGCAGTGATCACTTCTGAAAACGAAAAGATGTTTATTGTGTGCCTGGAGGCTCTGGGGATCCTGGAGACACTTTCTGCTCCACCATTTTATTCGAGAACATAAGGAATTAATTGCACACCTTGCTGTGAGAAAAAAGGCACATTGTATATTCCAAATATCAAGATCTTTCTTTTGGGATTAGAATTTGTAGTTGACACAGAGAAAATACTTTCAAGATGTTATGGGGGGGAAAAAACACACAAGACTCCAGCTCTTTAGAACTCAATATTACTCAGCACCTGCATAGTTTCGTATCTCTGTGTGTTAGGATATCTATTGTTTCTCAGAGACCAGAACCCAGACGTCCATAATCAAACATGAATTCTCTTGAAAGACACAAAAAGAAAGGGGAGTAGACATAAGAACTCTTCCCAAGAATTTAAAAGTTTTTCCAGATAGGAGAGCTTTAAAGAACAATTTCCTCCTCAGGGATTTAAGGCCTTTTCAATCTGAAAGGCAGGTACACTGCTTTGCATTTCCCATCCTCACTGGATTCCATTGTGAGTCTAGCATGCAGACTGGCTTAAGGACCAACGTTGGTGGGGAGGGGTCAAATAGGAGAATCAATAGGACATTTGCAGTTATGCCTGGGATCTAATCCATTCTGACTCTTAGTTATGTGCACCTTTTGCACAAAGGCAGGTGTCTCTTGATCCCCAGCACTTCCTCATGCCTGGTACATAGTAGACACTCAAACAGATTTGTGGAAACAATTAATCATATTCATTCTTTCCCCTTTCCCATCACTGCCACCTTATACATCAAACAAGATATTCACCTCCCATGAAGGGAGGACCACATTGCCTTATCAGGAGAACACAGCGGGACCTGACATTCTAGATTCTTGTACTCTAGTATCTTCCTGGTGGGACTGTAAAGGACACAACCAGTTTAGAGAATGATTCGGAAAGGTGGTCTACTAAAGTTGGACATGCATGCACCTTGAGACCAGAATTCCATTCCCAGGTATATACCCCTAAGAATATAGCTTTGTATATAAAGCCACATATACCAAAATATTGATGTTTATAATAACAAATCAAAGGAAAGCTGGATAATCCATACATATATTCAGCATATTCTTAATAAGCTATCTTATAACACAGAAAAATTAATAAAATTCTGCCAGCATATAAGACTCTCATGTACATAATTTCAAACAAAAAAAATCCCATGTGCAAAAGAATATACATAGACTCTATACATAGACTAAAGTACGGTCTATATACCTCTAGTTAAAAGAGGCATGACAGTACCATATATTGCTTACCAGTACAAATGTCTATCATGAAAGTATAAAGAAATGCAAAGAATAATAAACACTATACTTAGAATAGCTGTTCCCCCTGTGAGGGGGAAAGAGGATTGAAACCAGGTTAGACAATCAACACAGAGAAATTTGATACAAAGGAATATTGGTGAGTTCTGATGCTTTAGACTTTGTGGTGAACAGAAAAGTGTTAGATGTATCTTCTTTTCCTCTGTTGTAAAAAACGAAAATGTATGTTTAAAAAGGATCTTGACATGTGAGAGCTAGAGGAATCCTATAGCACCAGCCCCACCTCTCCACTCTAAAGATAAGCAAACTTGGGCCCAGAGAAGCGAAGTAATTTGCTGAGAGGTGCGCAGTCAGGTGGCAGCAGAGCTAAGATTGGATTCTAGATTTTCCAGGTCCATGCCAGAAGTGTTACACTACTTTTTAAAATTGCATTTGGTCTGGTTCCTTTTTCGTCTTCCACGGAGGAAATCAAACATACATGTGAGCCGAGCCACCATCAGATGTCCCATAGTTGAGCCACACAGAGAAGAAGGGCTTCTGAATGAGTCCAGGCAGACAGGATGCTCCTGAAGCACCGCATCAGCAGTACCGGAAAGGCTTTTGTTTTCTTGGCCTAGAGAGATCCTGGGGGATTCATAGGCAAGGTCATCTGAACTTGCTCACATTTTGACTCCCAACCCCAGAAAACTAGGACCAGCGGTGGCAAATCTGGGTTTCACCATCATGACATACAGACTTGTAAGGAAATGTTAAAGGTTTATGTCCTTAGGATTCTCAAAGTAGGAGAACACAGTTAAAAATTGCAGGAATCTGAGGAACTGGCAGGATTATGGCAAGAAGTTTATCAACAGACAAATGAAGCTTCCATGTGTATTATTTCCATGTCACACCTAAGCCAAGAAGGGAAAGCATATAAAACAACAAAAATGACACCCTGAATAAATGCAACATGAACGCCATACCACGTGTCTTACTGCAATACTCATGGGTGCTGTACAATGAATTTCCACCCCATGCTCTCAAGTTCTCCCTCCCATAAGTTTCAAAGCCGACCTGGAAAGTTCAGTTTGCTTTTTTACCGATGATAATTCATAGGGGTATTAATGTCTGTTTTTCCTTTTTATGTTTTGATGCCTTTCTGGTTTCTTAACCTGAAGTTTTTAATGCATATGTCTCTGTTGCATATGTACCCTAGAGGCATAGAGGAACTTGGCTCCTGCATGGAAAAGTTGAGGTTTCTCTATTGTACCAATCCCTCACCTATCTTGAGGATGCTGCTCTCACCTCCCCTTCTCTAATGCATAATGGATGCAGCTGTTGCTCTGGCAGGGCAATTGCCTGTCACCGCCCCTCTGACCAGCTCCACACCATTCTTCCCTCCCCCAACTACAGTGGCCATACAGCTGACGGCCAAGGCACCCTGAGCTCACCTTCCCTTTTCTCTCTTCATACTTCCTTGAAAAATCTCTACATTGTCCAGACTTGGTCCTTCTCCTTCCCTCTGTTCCATCTTCTCCTTCAATAAATATTCCCAAGTGAAAGGATGTCCATATTAAAAGTTCATCAGAAACTTCTCCAGAAGAGATTCATTTCTATAAGAGTTTTACTAAAGAAAATTACGTGAATAGGGCACAGTTTTGGGGTCCATGTATTAATCTACATACATTCCTATCAACCTGCAAAAATATTACCATGTCTTCAAGGGCCACCACAGGTCCGTATCTGATGAAGCTGTAGGTCAGGGAGCGCTGGAGGTAGTTTTTTTTTTTTTTACCTCAGGTAAAATTTATGTCTTCCCATTCTGTTTTTTGTTTGTTTGTTTGGGTTTTTTTTTTTTGTTTTGTTTTGTTTTGTTTTGTTTTTTTGTTTTTTTCAGGCTGGGGCCCCATGCCAATTGTACCATTTTTCTATGACAGGGTAAGTCTATGTGTCTTGCTTCTCTTTGCCATTTTGTACAGATTCTAGAGGAGAAGAGCTTATGCAGTATAAGAGAAAATGAGTATAATCTGCAGACAGCGTGAGTAAGGCCCACTGGGCTCCACAGGCAGGAGGCCAGAATGAGGAAAGCAGGACTTCTTGTGCCATGGGCAGGGTTCATAGTCCAGCCACACCTAAGCCATTGCAAGAAGGGAAAGCAAGCTGAGTGGAAAGCAGTGAAAATCTTTTCTTTTGGCCATTGCCACAAGCACAAAACTGGCCCCAGTGGCAGAGCAAGGCTAGGCTAACTAGGAGCAAAGCTCCAATGGGGGTCCAAAGGGCCATTTGGATGATGTTTCATGCCCACAAGAGGCTTCAAATGGAATTATACCACAAGCCCCAAAGAAGCATAAAAAGAATAAAAGAGGATGCTCATCATACAAGTCTGATCTTAGGTCTTAATTCCCAGACCTCATTTCTCTTTTCAGGATAAATTAATGCTTTGGTAAATTCTGGAAAGTTTTTGTGAATAGCATAATTACATAATTATCACACTAAAACTTTTATCTTAAATGGAATGTGTAAAATAGATTTTAATTTTACAACTTTGGGTGCTCATTTCAGCAGCACATATAATAATTTTACAACTTTGGATTATTATTTACTCACGTTTTTAAAAAAGATTTTATTTATTTATTTGAAAGAGATAGAGAAAGAGAGTTGGAGCAGAGTCAGAGGGAGAAGCAGATTCCCCACCAGGCAGGGAGCCCGATGTGGGGCTCCATCCCAGGACCCTGGGAATCATGACCTTGAGCTGAAGGCAGGCGTTCAACCGACTGAGCCATCCAGACACCCTTATTTATTCACTTTCAAATAAGCCTCAACAATATATACTTTACATGTTTTAATTATACTTAAATTTTATTGAAATATATTTATAATTTAAAGACATGTTTTGGCAAATGGTGCCCTGGTTTCTTTCTAGCTGTAAGGATCACTGAATGTGTAGAAGCCAAGATAAAAGGTAAGTTGATATCTTTGGTTTTTACTTTTAGCTCCTAATTTTCTTTCCCAAGCTGTTGAAACATAAAAAACATTTTAAAAAATTCACAAATAAGAGGCAGTGGAGTGATTCTTTGGTCTTCTGAGCATAATCACACTTCTTTTGTTTTTCAATAAAAAAAGAAGCTACAACATAAAGCCCATAAACTGCCCTGGGCCTTGCTGACAGAAGACACACAGCCAAAGGGTAATGGTCCATCACAAATAAGAAAATTCCAAGGACCAAACAGTGACAGTGGGAAAAACACACACACACGGTGAGAGAGAGAGAGAGAGAGAGAGAGAACCAAGATAGAAGAAATATCAGATTTCTTTCATAAATATTTGGGGCTCTGAACCTCATGTTTGGAGTGTAGCTGGTGACAAATTCCTTTCCTGTTGGTGCAAGTTGGTAACTGGAAATCCTACTCAGATGAAACCATAAACACATTTTCCGACAACATGCTAACCAGAGATTCCCCTCCTCACCAAGAAGCAAGCAGATATGCAGACTAACTGGTGAATTCCAAGAGATCAGGCTCTGTCTGAGGTTCCTTGATATCCTTGGGGAATGGTGGGCTGTGACAGTGACAAAACCCTGCATCCTGTAGGCCCCCCTAGGGGCAAACTGTCCCACCAAGTCCTCAATGAGGCCTTGCCTGCCACTCAGCCTGCTAGGCCTGCTCAGTTATGTCCTCAAGCTATGTCTACTTTAGTGCTTAGAGCACTCTGCTGAGTGGGCAAAGGTGACTGGCATTTCGTGTCATTTTTGGAGGGGGGTGGCCAAGACTAAATCAGACTGATGATGCAACAAACACTATTTTTCTAGCTCTGTTCTCACCTCAAATCCCCAACAATCACTTCTAGATGCTTTCCTGGTAGTGTCTCACATGGACTCCATGGACCAGCTCTTCTGGCTGCAGGTTAGCATGCCCAAGCTCCCTGTCCTTGATGTGCCAGATATTGCTGATGCATGGATGAAAGTTGACCCACCACCAAATCACTCATCCCCAACAGCACAGCCACTGGTTTCCTCCAAGGGACAGTCCCCAAAAGCTCTTGCTGCATAAGCTATCACGAGCTGGTGTGTTTACAATTTCAGAGCTACTGTCCCTATTTCCTTATACCACTGAAGATGCTGGTGTTGGCATTACTGAGATCCTGCAATATTAGCATCTTAATTTTGGGCTCACTTTTCTTTGCATACCCCCCACTACATGGGCTACAGGACACATGGAGTGACAGAATTGTGTTGTGATCACCCCAACTCTCTAGTTCATGCTCCAAATTTGTGTGCCTCAGAACTCATCCTGGGAGACTCCTTGGGGACTTTTTGCAAATTACTCCAGTGCTTCAAAGACCTCAGCTCATGCTCTCACTCCCCCATAGCCAGCTATACTCTGCCTTGGAAAACCCACAGGAATTCCCACACCATGGTTATGCTCACACACCAAGTAGGTATCTAATAAATGTTTGTGAAGGGAGTGGTTAATGACTGAAGGTGGGTAGTGCTGGCAATGTGTAGCTTATTGTTGGCCCAGTGGGTATGTCTGCAGCCCCACTTTGAGGGTGGAAATGGGAGAGATAAAGTCACAAGCCTCAGAGTCTCTCCCTCAAGTTTGCCTCCACAGGAGGACTTCTTGACAGGACATCATTGTGACTGACATCCATGCTGGAGTGTGATTCTCATGTCCACAATGCATAAGGATTATACCAGGCCCCACCCCAAGACAATCATTGTCAGTACTACTGGGATGGGGCCCAGGCTCTAGGGTTTGTTTTTTGTTTTGTTTTGTTTTGTTTTGTTTTGTTTTGTTTTGTTTTGTTTTCAGCTCCCCAGTGATCTTCATGCATATCAGGGCTCTAAATCCTGCCTCAGAGCCAACCCCTAAACCCACAGACACATAAAACTCTGAAAATTCAAGCAGCTTATTTTATCATTTTTGCTCATAATGCTTTCCATGTATCAAGATTTTAATTTTGAAAGTAACAGTGTTCATTGTAGACATTTAAGCAATAAAGATGTGCATATCAATAATAGCATCTCTCTATGCTAAGCCCACCATTCGCCCCCTCCCCCAGCGCAAGAACAATGTTAATAATGCGGTATGTATTCTCTCAAACCTTTCTCCATATTCATGAAAATTATATGTCCATATATATACAAGTTGTTAGCTAATTCATTTGGAAACATAATGTTTTTCTTTCTTGCATTGCCTTGAACACAACCAATCTCCTTTTCTGTTAGAGGCATCCCTTTGCCTTGGGGAGAATTATGTTCCCTACAGGAAGAACTAGAAGAGCCAGACCAGTGTTCTCTTCTGACATATAAAAATAAGATCTCTGGGCCTGCAGAAAGGCAATAGTCTTTAGCAAGAGAGAAACATTTTCCTAAATGTTTAAGCAAGGTTTGCTGCATTTTGCTTATTACCCCTCAGCACTTCTGAGTTCTTCTCTGCCTTCTAGAAAGAGCTAGAAAATACATTCTTCACAGTCCCTTTTTGTACATTGTTCTGGGTCTCTGTATTCTGAAAGAGGAAAATTTCTGTGTGGGACCCACAGGTGATGGGACATACTGTGGGCTAGCTCAGGGTCAGAAGGGCTGGAGGAACCAATTAAACCCTCTACTTCATTCAAGAAATGATTGTCATGCTCCAGTAGCATGCCTGACACAGCTCCAGGTACTGGGGAAGAAATGAGCCAATCAGACCAAAATCCCTGCCATCACGGAGCTTCCCTTAAAGCAGGGCCTTGGGCAGGGAGCAAGCTTGTGTCCAGTAACAAGTGGGGCAAAGCTTCTCACCCAGAGCCCAGTGGAGGACAGCACCTGGACAGGCTACCTTTGCTCCTTGTCCCACTGTCAGCCAGAGCCTCCAGCGGAACTTCACCAGACACCATCTGGTGTGTAGAAAGAAATGAGGAGGAAGACAGACTGAATTCACAGTCTAGTTACCTCCAAAGAGACCATACTAAATTGGGGTAGAGGGGTGCTTTATACCCAGGAAGAGAGTGAGACATCAAGAAAATCCATTAATTGGAACGTGTGAGTTTCTCACTGTAAACATTTAAAGATTCAGGAGGAAGATTCAGTTACATAAAGAAATAACCACATCTAAATAACTACCTAAAAGTTTTCCATTATGTCACATATATGTGAAGACTGATTTTTGGTTTTGCTTTGTGAAAATAAAATCCTCCCCATGCACCTTGCTCCCTAAACTGTCACTCATTGTTCTCCGTGTCACCCTGGAGATCCTTCCCAGCAACCAGTTCCTGTCCTTTTCATCATTTGCAGGAGTAAGTGGGTGCAAAAGAAATCCAACCTCACTAACAGGAAGGGTCCTGGGCTCCTTTAAAATGAGTAAGAGGTTTCCAGAAGGAGGAAATCACTCAAGATTTGGGTTGTTATTTCAATTATCCCAGTGATTGAGGATTTATGTACTGAGTGACAGTGCAGAGCAGTTGCGCGGTAAGCTCACCCACTTTGCTTGAGTGGGGCAGCACAATTCAGACTTGTGTCTGGAAAGCCCCCAAAACATTTTAGCTTCAGGTTGTTTTTATTGTAACACAGAAGGAATGGGCTGATTAGAAGGGAGAAGTCTCAGAGGGTCACCGCAAAGTAGTAAGAATCTGAATTATAGAGTACTTTAAAGGAATGCAATTTTGTGCCATTCAAATTTAGAAATTCACTAGATAGAAAGTATTTACATGAAGACTTGATGGTCCTGCTTATAGAGAGAATGGGAAGAATAAATGCAGGAGTGAGACTTACCGGATTTCTCAGGGTGAGAGGAGCATACCACTCATGGCATAAAAGATTATTTAAGGTCAGAAGGGCATAGTGTATTAAATAGTATAAAATTACATAGCAAAAAGTTATTCCATTTGCAATTCCCTTTATATATTCTGATTCCCTAAAGAGGAAGACCCAATGCAGGATTTTATTACACTGTGTAACCTTCCTTAGTCACAGTCTGGGAGCCTCTGCAAGCAATATGAAGACAAAATTTGATAATTTGTAGTCTCCTTTGAGTTGATGTTTACTGGTAGCTTTTGCTTATACACTGAGTCTTGTTTTCTATTTATCTGGTGATATGAAGTTTCTTTTAGAAATATATTTATTTGTGTAAAAATGAAAGGGTAGATATAAAGAAAAATATTAATGAAGCAATATATGTGGTTCAAGATACAGCAACATTTTGAAGTCTTATTTGAATGATACCTTCCTGAGAAGCATTATGTTAACACCTAAACGATGTACATACCATGGTTCTTTAAATATTTTTTCCTTAAAGTAGGTCAAACATGTCCCTTGTTTACACTATTACTTGCTTAGCATATTAGTTCTTCATTGATGCTTTTAAAAAGTCATTTCTCCATTTTTCCCAATGCAGGAACATTATGACACTTCCCCAATGGCCTGAGCCAAATTTAATGAGATTTTATTGTAAAAGAAACCTAACATGGAGTATTAGTACCCAAAGGGTAATGTTCCCTCAGGAAATTAGGAAACTGTTTTATGATGAACAAATTTAGATGAGGGAACTTATTTGGAAAGCTCCTGGTATCACTGAATATGTAGTGCAGTTGATGGAGACTAAAGACAGTTTTGTTTACGTCCCAACCCTCTCTGATCAATTTTCCTTTTCATTTTTCAATGGCTGTTCCTGCCATTGAAAAATCAGAACAAAGGAGAAAAAAGGGTGGCTTAATCTGGAGGTGATATGGGGAGCAGGTTTGGGAAATAAGTGGGTAGGCTGAAATAAATGGAGAAGAAAAAAATGAACCTGGGTGGAAGCTTGGTGGAAAAAGGATTATACAGATAATCCATTCCAGGAGATTGCAAAAAACCATATCCTTTGGAAACCGGCAGATGTGAGTTCAGTTGCTGGTTTCACAACTTGCCAGCCATAAGCCTGAATTTCCCATTGGTGTAATGGGGTAATTCATCTGGAGAAAAGGTATGAGTGGGGAAGAAAGGGGCAGGCAATATGTCAGGGAAAGGCTCTGGTGGTGATTGAGACAATATTTCCCTTGCTAAAAGAATTTGAAAGTCATTGTTTTCCATCAGAGCAATTAGGGCCTATAGAAATTGTTCTCATGAACATCAATCACATTATATCTGTTGTCAGACAGACATAGTTTCAGAGTACAGAGAGCAACGTAAATGGTTTTCATTATGAAAGCACAGGTGATATTTTTCAGGGTCCATCAGATATTAAATTGAGGTCTAAAATCATAACCATCTTTGCCTGTGAAGACGTGGGTGCTGGTTTTTCTTACAGTTTGGAGAATTTAGGCCTCTTTCTAAGCCTCTACATATTTTAGAACTGCAGGGTCCGGGCACTGCTCTCAATCAGTTGTGATAGAGGGAGAAGGTGTTGGCTAACTTGCCCACTCTAGAGCCAGGAATCATATTTTCAACATAAAATGCGTTCTCCTACAACACATGATTAGCTCTCATCACCTTTAATTTCTTACAGATCATGAGCCCTTGGATCTAAGCTAATTCACATATCTGTCATAAGGGCCTGGCATGCTGCTAAAAATCTGGTCCCAGCATGTTAGGAAACGCAATCTAAACAATGTCATCTTTACATGGTGGGGACAGTGCCCTAAGTCTGAAGGCTACTGATGAAGAATAAGTAAAAGAACAGGAGAGCAGAGCAGTCTTGATCTTGTTGGCATGCAGGGGGATTTGCTTGGGAATCTGTAAACATGTGACAGACAGTGGGTGTGATTAAGACTGTGGAGAAAAATGCAGACAGAGCCCAGACTTGGCAGAATGGGGTTCCCACACCCATTCCTGAGATGTAAGTAAGAGAGGAGTGGGGAATTAAGATGTGGCTAGGATGTCAAATGCTCATCAAAGAAGCCAGTCAGACTTCCCTGTCCAAAGCAGGAATTGGCTAAGTCAACTTTTTCTGACCACCTGGTGTGAGATAAGCCACAGCCATGGGCAACCTTTCCTTACTCCATTGAAATACCACAATCAGCTCATCACAGTGTGCTAAGGAAGCTGTTCTGGGAGCCAGGAATTCCAGCCCCAGGCATCAAGAAAGTAGTCTCATCCTTAAAAATCTTAGAGCTTACAAGTTTCTTAGCTCACTGTCATGCCACACTCATTCCAGAGTCTTAGAAGGATGTATTTTGAGGTTACCAATTTAGTAAGAATAATGCATTGGAAAGCATGTTGTAACTGGAAAACTTTATGCAACTGAAAAGCAGGCTCATTAATAGATTGATCCAGTCCTGGGGGTGTTGGATGATGTCCCAAGGAGCCCAGGTGGGGATGCCTCAAAGAAGGAACAGGGAAAGTAAGGGTTTTCTGAGATGCTAAGATCCAAATCCCCATTCCTGACTCAGCCAGAGCACCCTCATTTAACTGATGTTCATATTGGGGTTCTAAGATCTGTTTAAAATCAGGCATACTCCTGAAGCTAACATCACCTTAAGAACCACATGTGATCCAGTCTCCTCATTTTCATGGTAAGACCATTCAACAAGGGTTGCATGCTATTGCTGTGTCCAGTACAGGTATACATAGAGATCAGGATGTAAATAGTCTTGATCTCTTGGAAGTTACATTCCCCTGGGGTAGAAGTGGAAGATATACAGATATTAAAGCCAGTATTACTGAACTGTACACTAGATTGAACTCTAGAGCAGCTGGAAATGCTCCAAAGCTCTCTAGAAGTCTAACTCTACCTTAGTCTCTGTTAGGGTTCTAGAGATCCCCTTAGGTTTACAGATGCTCTGGAGCTATCTTCAGGTGGGAAATGGAGAGTATCTCAAGTGCAGGTGACTTGGAATTTGCCACTTGCATGAGGACTGCTGGGTGGCTTGCTGCTGTCCCAGTGACCTTTCCTGTCTGTCCACTATCCAAATGACTCCTAGGCTGTGTTCTCCTACAACACGTGATTAGCTCTCATCACCCAGCAGATCCACTCACAGAGAACTGGTCTGGATCAAGCCCCACACGAGGAATGCATGTGGAGTCCCCAGATCCAGAAGCCTCTCCTTATCATAAATCTGCATCTGACCCTGCTGACCTAGATCCCCCCTGTCAGCCTGTTTTAACTCAAAATCCCTGCATCTCTTCCAATAGAACTTCACCCATCAGGAAAAGTTTCAGTCCCTATGAGACCTACTCCCAAATCATTTGCAACAGACAACATGTCTCCCCTCTCTCAAGGGTAGAATGTCCTTGGTCTTTAGAAAGATTTGCCTGGTCTGCATGCAGTGGAGAAAATAGAGGGAAGGAAGTACATTTTCATTGTGACCTGGAAAAAGAATTGCCCTTGTATCAAGGTTGGGTAAAAGGCATTTGCAACAAACACACAAAAAGAGGAAGAAAGAAAAATATATATATTTTTTTAAAGATTTATTTATTTTAGAGAGAGAGAGAGCACATGTGGAAGGAAAGGGAAAAGGGAGAGGGAAAGAGTCCCAAGCAGATTCCATGCTGAGCACAGAGCCTGACACTGGGCTCAATCTCGCAACCCAACATCATGACCTGAGCCAAAATCAAGAGTTGGATACCCAACTGATTGTGCCACAGGAAAAAAATATTTCTACATATCAGTGATACATTGAATACTCAAACACTTATCTCTACAATTTCTATGGTGGTAGATGGTTTGAAACAGAAATAAAAGATGAGAACTTGTAACAGGGGGTTCTGACCCGGCCTAAGGAGTCAGGAAGTCATTGCTAAGGGGGCAAGGAGGAAAGAGAGTGTTCTCAGCAGAGGAAACAGTATGTAAAAGACCCTGCTTACATTAGCTGAAGGCAAAGGACATGGAGAGTTGTGAATGAATTCAAGAGATTGGTAGATGGTAGCCTTATTGGGACTTGATTGGCTTGCCTCAGAAGAGAAGGGATTTTAAGATTGGTTCCAAGGTTTATCAAGAGAAAATAAGTACTATTTATTCTATTTATTGAGATGGGGAAAACAAGAAAGAAGGCATCAGAATGCAGCTTTGGACATGCTTAATTTTAAATTCCCATGGGCACCCATCCAGAGCTGCTATGTTCAAGTAATGCACTGCACAGATCCAGGGGTCCCTGCTAACAGCACACAGTTCAGAATTGTCAAGGGCAGCCCTAGAATGCAATCCCTAATCTCTAGCCTCTATCTTTGGGTTCCCAAAATTCCATGATCCTAACTGGCCATTTTTGAAAAGAAATTTTCTCTAGAATTCCTTTGTGGAAGGTCATGCTTTTAGCCTATGACTTTGATGTCAGGTGTTAATGGTACCCAGACTGTGAGGGAGACATAAAAAACCAAATCAAAGGGAAAGTTTTCTTTCCCTTTGGGACATCCTTAAGTTCTTATTTCAGGAAAGAAAGGGGCAGAAGGAGATATGTGTTAATGTTTCTCAATGCCCAATAAGTCTTAAAATTCCATTGACAATTTGGCAACAAGGAGAAACTTCCTTACATCTTTTGGCACATTTCAGAAGGTGATGATCAACCAAGGCTTCTCAGAAGTTAAGCAAGCCCTCTTTCGTGTTTTAAGACTCCCAATATATTAAAAATATAATGCCAAAACAGAGATACAAAAATTGTGCCATATTTTAAATGTTTACATTGAAGAATCTAATGCTTTTAACAACACATATATGAATAAGCCATTCAGAGGGTATTGAGGGATTTATAAACAGTACTATGTCATAGGTCAGTAGAGGCAGTGTGGTCTGGTAACAGGTGTGAAAATATAATTTTAAAAAACCTTAAAATGGTTTTGACAATATATAGTGAACACACATACCAAAGTTTTATTCAACTCATTAATGGGGAAATAGAAGGATGGCAGCACCAGTTCACGAGAAGAGTATGAAAACTTGGGATTTTTGTGAGAGTTACAGAAGTGCTAACATAAGTACTAAATTAGATCCTAGTAGTGAATATGTTCCCATTGTCATGAAATCATAACCTTTGGCTATCTTATTTCAGAATCAGAAAAGAAATTAATCACATCTATCAGTGTCACAGAACTGGAAATGTCTGGCCCTACATCAGTTGTGCAAACCAAGTTACATCCCCCTAGAGATGACATTGAAGAGCGCACTCCATCCTTTTGCCTTGTTTCCAAGACGGGGATCATTGTTCCTAGCAGGATGCAAGTTCGAAGCCCTTTGACTGATATCTGCCTTCAGTCCTATCCCTGTACCTCTGGGACAGGTGGTTCTTTGCACCTGGGAGGCCCCTGCAAATAGCCCATTTAACCCTCTCCCTGCCAGTGGCATTCTAAGGTTTGGCCTTTACCTCCACAAATAGCAGTCAGTTTAGATCAAACTCCAAACTGAAAAATAGTCTTGCACAGTTGATATCTGTTTAATAATGAACTGAAGACTCAGAAGGCATATTTTTTTCATTTAAAAGCACTGCTGTGCTCCTTGCTTGGACAGGGGATTTATCAGGAAATGCTATTGGAGAAGCATGAAGAGGCGGTATAGAGTGAAGGTAGCTTCTTTTGGCACAGTGCTTGAGTAATGCAATTCAATAAGGAGAAGCAGGGATAGATAGAGATTTTTATATAATAGATTATCTCAAAGTGTTATTTTTAGGAACTAAAATTCTGTGATTTTGACCCAAACACACCCATCCAATACTAAAATCTCCTCAGTGAATACTATTAGGGGCTCATATGGGAGTGTGCTTTTATGTTTGAAACCTCCATGTAATATTCATCATTTTCTGGAGTTCCATTAAATCTGCAAAACTTATGCTAGCATGCTTTTCATATGCATCATTAATTTTTGAAACCAATTCTAAATTCACTTTGAAAATAGATTACAGGAAAATTGCAGGTTACAAACAAGACACTGAAAAAATATAAATACCCACCCCAAATCAGTTATTGGTCTTTTTAAATTCAGCACCAATCCTGACAAATGTCCAGAGAATTCAGAAACTGATGTGTCTCACAGTCCTATACAAATATTATAGGTATTACTTTGAGTTGTAGGTTAGCCAAAACCACAAAAAACAAAAACAAACAAACAGCATCTACAGGCAATGGGATCTGTCATCTGCATTTTCTGCAGAGGGTCACCGATGGCACTTTTCACTGCCTTGTCAACAGTACTCAGTGGCCTCGTCTGGGAGAGTCGGAACACATGGGTAGTATTGGTAATTGAACCAAGTTTCAATTAAATCCCTATTTGGTTGGTCTTTAAGATAACCCTGGGGTTTTAATCAAGCACCTGTTGACTAGTGACTACATGTGTGCCTCTGAATTTTATCTTCTTCACTTTTCTTCAAAATGTGCCCTGATCTGGTTTTAACATCCTTCCATCTCCAACACATATCTGCATGAATGTTATATACATGCAAGACGCACAATAAATTCTGGTTACAGAACAGACTTCAGTTAAGTGGCTCTGCTTCTCGGGGAAGAATATGACAGTCATGGGCTTTCCCCCTCCAGGGCCCCAGGGTGCCACAATACCAGTCAATTTCCTGGGAATTCAGGCCATTACTGCTTTCCCCCACACAAAAACAAGAAAAAAGTAAGTGAAGATATTTCTATGGAAAATTCTATGGAAAAAACTACCTGTAGTAGGGTGAATAGTGACTCAGAAGATATCCAGGTCCTAATCTCTGAAATCTGTGTTATCTTTTTTCAGAAAAGGGTCTTTGCAAATGAAATTAAATTAAAGGGTTTTGAGATGGGGAAATTATCCTGGATTACAGGTGTGCCCTAAATGCAGTCATAACTGTCCTTAGAAAAACAAAGGGGACTTTGACACATGAGGAGGAGAAGGCCATATGAAGATGGAGAGATCTGAAGATGCTGGCCTGGAAAACTGGAAGGAGGAGGCCTCGAGCCAAGGAATACCACCACCAGCCCTCCCACCACCAGAGCTAGAAGAAACAGGGATGGATTCTCTCATAGTCTCCAGAGGGAACATGGCCTGCCATCACCCTGATTTCAATCTGGTGATACTGATTTTGGACTGCAGCTTCTAGAACTGTGAGAAAATAAATTTCTGTTGTTTCAAGGCATTGAGTATGTGGTAATTTGTTACAGCAGCAATAGGACATGAATACACTACATCGTGGTCCTTCTCCTAGCTGGCTGCCCAATCTCTGCACTTACTTCTCTATTATTTTGGAAGCCCCAAAACATGTGATCAGAAGGTCACTAGATCTACTATCAGAAGCCCTGGCCTCATCTGCCCACTCCTCATGTAACAGCCGGGTACACTCGCTACTTGTACAAATTCCCTAAGTTATAGCTGGCCCCAGGACAAATGAACAAGAGGGATGATATTGACCTTCAGGGAGTTCAGTTTAGGAGGTGAGACAGATGGACAAAAGGCAGGGCTGTTGGGGAACCTAGAGGTTCACAAAACCTTTACCCAAGGTGGGGGGAAGGATGGAGGTATGGCAGGGAGGACTTTCCAGAGCAGGTAATGAAATACGAACTCAGTAGTCTCACTTAGAATAATAATATCCGACATTATTGCAGCTGTCTGCCAACCACCACATCAGGACCACCAGAGCAGGGGATATCATGCAGAACACAATGTAAAAGTGCCACCTGGTGAGGTGGTGGCCTTCCCTGACTGCCCAGTGCGCAGCACAGAGGAGCTCACGGAATCATCATGGTGACAAGTGAGGCGCTATTTTTACCCAGAGTTTCCCAATCAAAAAACCACGAGGCACAGTAAGTTCTCATGATTAGTAAAGGGTGGGGCGAGAGGTGCTGAGAAACGAAGCCCCAGGTTCATTCTCAGCCTCTGCTCTTAACCATTCCCAGGGTGGACATTACTGTTGTCAGACAGGGACAGAGTAACTCAGTGTGCAAAAACAGAATGGTGCCTATTTGTCTGCCATGGCCTAAGTAGCTACAAATCCCTGGTTTGGCTTAATGGCAAAAAAAAAAAAAAAAAAAAAAAAAAAAGGAACAGAACCTTGACATTCAGTCACTTCTGGATTAAATGCAGTAACTTTTAGGTTCAATGAGTTCCCTTTGGGTGAATCCCTAGTTAATTTGGAATCCTCCTCGCTCTCTTAGTTCTCCCAGGGGACATCTGAGTGTAAAGACTCTTTAGCACAGTAGCTTCTGCTAGAAAGTTTGTAGCATCCAGATGGGGGACTCTGGCACTCAGTAGCCCTGCCCTGACTTGTCCTGGGTACCAGCTCAGCATTCTGCATCTTCAAAGGTGACAGGGTGACACTATAGCCTTAAGCATCAAGTCCTTGTGCTCTCTCTCTTCCTTCCTCTACCTACCAAGGACTCTGACCCTCAGGCTGTCCCTCGGCAACTTCCAAATCCTTCTGATGCCATGGACAGTCCCAAAGTCAAGGGAGGCCATCTCTCTGTGCTCCAAGACCCAAGGCTGACTAAATGGTGTGTATTACTATGGTAGGTTTCTGGTTTTGGTTTTGGTTTTGGTTTCTACTTTGTTTTGTTGGTGGTGGTGGTAGGGGTTATTCTTAAATACTTTACAAGCTAAAATCATTTTGCATATGCCAACACATATCCCAAACATACCTTAACCACAAAAGGGGGTTCTACTCTTCAAACTCTACTTTGCAGCAGAGTGGTGCTGGCTGCATAGTGAGGTTATTCGTCACACATGCATAAAATGTGTACAAAGGGGATTAGGTGCATAATTACTGAGTACCTACAAGTCTGGTCATCAATATATATCATCACAGAGAGGTAAATTGAGCAAGGGGACAGAGGAACTCCTCCAAGATATTACCTGATCTAATTTTAATTTATGTTAACACTTTCTCTGCGAACTCCTTTGGAAGGGACACTAACACTTTGGATGCTTTCTAATGTGATTCCAGGAAAGCCACTGACCATAAGCCTCTCCAAGTTCCTGTCACTCCAGATCTGAATGCATTGAAACCCAACTTTCAAATGGATGTGCAGATTCACAGATACAGAGGATCTGATTGCCCATCTCTTGCTTGCTCCCAAGATCTTCCCTTTCTTTCCCCCAAATTTTACAACTGGTTTCTGGTAACGATGGCACCTTGTTTTCCACGGTAAACAGTGCACATTGAATGCAAATGAGAGAAGGGCGGGTGTGATGACTAGAACCAACATCCTACCTCCTTACGGAAAACCTCAGAGGATATAAAGCAATCACAATGGCAGAAAAGCCAGGAAAGCATGTGTTTCACTTACTAATGTTAGTGCTTTAACAATGAAGGACATATGCTATGGACTCCCAAAATGCATAGGTTGAAGTCTGATTGCATCTGGAGGTGAGGCCTTTGGGAGCTGATTAGGTCTGAGGGAAGATCTTTCATGAACGGGATCTGCGCCCTCACAAGAGACACAAGAGAAATGATCTCTCTCTCTCTTTGCCATGTGAGGACCCAGCAAGAAAATGGCGGTCGGCAAACCAGGAAGTGGGCCCTCACCTGTCACCAAATCTGCTGGCACCTTAATCTTGAAATTCTCAGCTTCCAGAACCGTGAGAATACATTTCTGTTTTGTTTTGTTTTTTTTAAGATTTTATTTTTATTTATTCATGAGAGACACAGAGAGAGGCAGAGACATAGGCAGAGGGAGAAGCAGGCTCCCTACAGGGAGCCCAATGTGGGCCTCCATCCCAGGACCCAGAGATCACACCCTGAGTCTAAGGCAGATGCTCAACCACTGAGCCACACAGGTGTCCCCATTTCTGTTATTTAACCTGCCCCATCTGTGGTACTGTTATAACCCAAATAGACTAAGACAAAGGCTGATCACACAGAGTTTAAAGATTCGTCAGTCATAGCATAATCTCCCTTCTTCCTTAAGAAAGAGAAACCTCATAGAAATGACCAAGAAAAAAATCATGGTGTCCTTTGATACATGCCATCCAGGAGGCTTAACAAAGTGGGGTACCTCTTGTTTAGCAGTTTTTGGGCCTTTGGTGGGATTTGATATCCTTGTCAAGTTCTGATCTTAAAATGAGGCCTTTGCTTTACTTCTTTAGAAATTTTGGTGGTTGAGGAAGTGGGGTGATCACTTAACACCAACCTTCACCCAAGGTCAGAAAAGTCAGCTGCAGTCATTTAAAAACTGAAAATTGAACCTGACTAGCTGGTTGCCATTCTTATATTTTCCTTCCTGTTAGGTATTAGTTATCAGGAAAAACAAGAAGGATCAATAAGAAAAAGAAAATAAATCTGCAGTGAACTCAAAGCCTTTTTTTTTTTTTAAGAAATACTATCAGTAGGTAATATTTTGTGTCCTCTGAGCAGAGCCAGAACAGAGGGCCCTGCTGGAGGGAGAAAACCATTAAGAGACTAAGCATAATTAACCATTAGAATTCATTAGTGACTATCAGGGTGCTTAGCTACTTCTGTAGATTTAAAATTAAGCTTAATTTCTAGAAATAGACACATAGGGGAGGTTTCTGCTGGTAAAGCAGTTAGGGATGTCTAAAAATCTCCCTTTGCCTATGGGATGCTCTTCAAGGTTCTGCTATGTTCTCCATAGACCCCACTGTGGTCTCCATGGCCAGTCCTGCTCTTTGAAGAAAGGAGCTTGGAAAGTATGAGATTCTGAACATTCAGGTCTTCATTTATTTATTTGCTTATTCATTCATTTAGCAAATACTGACTGAGTACCTAATATGTGCCAGGCATTTTGTAAACGCTGGAAATAGGGATATAGACAGGATGAACTAAACTCTCTGTTCTCGGGAGCTCATATTCTAAAGCAGGGATAGGCAAACTTCCTTCTGTGAAGAAACAGATAGTAAATATTTCAGGGTTCATAAGCCATGTGACTTCTGCTTCAACTACTATTGTAGTTGACCTAGCAGACCTGGACAATATACAAATGAATAGATGTGGCTGTGTTTCACTATAACTTTACAGAATAGGTGGTGGGTTGGATTGGCCAACAGGCTATAGTCTGCTGGTCCCTCTTCCAGAGACTTCATTGATTAAGTTTAGCTTCCCTTTGGGTTTTTTCCACTTTCAGTTTTAGGAGACTATACATCCTATTCATTTTTTTTTTTCAGACTCCTTCACCCTTCTTCCAGGGTCAGCAATTCTGCCTTTCAGAATATGGCAAGAGTCTGCTCCCTGTCATCAGATTTCACTGATGCTCCCCCACTGGCAATGTAGATACACAAGTACCTATAATCCAGGGCACCAGGGTAAATCCTCCCTTGTGTGATTAGCTACTAGATTCGCTGTCATTGGTTCACTTGTCCACTGCATGGACTCTATATGCCTGAGACTACGTAGACTCCCCCAATGTCAGAGGAATTATTAGACTATCCCCTTCAACCTGTTGCCTTTTCTCTACCGGTCTGGACTTTCTCCTAAGACCTCAAATAGTCAAGGAACCATTAAGCCCATTAAGTGTCTGTTCCACTAGGGGAGTGGTTCTAGACCTCATCTGTAATCACTGCACTGCAATAAACAAGAAAAAATAGCCATGCCCCAAAGACTATCAATCATTTTGATTCACTTGACTTTCGTATTGGTTGATGAGTTGTTTTAGAATGGATAGCAAGAAATAGTGAGAAGCAAGGAGAGAAGTGGGTGCACATGGATGGTTATATGTGATGATAGTTGGAGTTTAATGGGAGAAAGTAAGAGTGGGCTTGTCAAAATGTATCATAAATGCAACAAGTGGAGAACATTTTATGTTCTTAACAGCACCAAGTTTCTATTTGGGGACAAAACTGTAAAACTGTCTTTGTTGGAAAAATTTGGCACTAAAGGTATTCTGTGTTAAATTTTGTGTTAAAGGTGACCCATGCTCTCCTTTTACTGCTAGACAAAATTTCAGCAGGTAGAGGTGTGCTACTTGTCTTAAAAGATGGAGAAAAATTGCAAGCTCTTAGGCCACTCCTGTGGGGAGGATGACATGCAGAGACATAGGGTTAGGGTGGATAGAAGGATGGTCCCTCCATGATGGTAGAAAGTCTTACCCAAAATGTCTTCAGTAAATTCTACCAAATGCACAAGGAGGGACACCTGGGTGGCTCAGTGGCTGAGCATCTGCCCTTGGCTCAGGGCATGATCCCTGGGCCCTGGGATTGAGTCCCACATCGGGCTCCCTATGGAGAGCCTGCTTCTCCCTCTACCTATGTCTCTGCCTCTCTCTGTGTGTCTCTCATGAATAAATAAATAAAATCTTTTAAAAAATACACAAAGATTTGCATGAAGATTTCTGTTGATGATTGGACAGTGACAGTGGAGAAGGATCTGTGTTTCCACTGGGGTTCATGTGAGGCATCCTACAGAAAATGATGCATAAGCTGGAGCAGAAGAGGTTGAGGAAGCAGGAGAACTTAATACTTGCAAGAATTCTCAAAAACGTTTGAGTGGGCTTCACAATGACCAATCCTCCACAGATCTCAAGGGGCAAGGCGGATCAGGATTGGTATCTATGTGTTACATGAGCAAAATCCAAAACAAAACTGCACATATTTTAAAAGTAAGACATCTGAACCAAGCCAGTGCCAGAATTGTTATGAAATAAGCAAAGTCATCTTTGGAATTTTCAATGTTCTCTCTGTGCACCTTTGGCTCTCTACACCAACCTTCTCTCTCTACAACAACCAATGTTCCAGATTGATCACAATGCCCCATCATTCCATTGTCACAAAACCTACTATAGGAATAGTTTATGAATTTGTTTGTGTCCAAGTGTAAGAGCCTGCAATGTTAAGATTACCTCTCAGGAATGTGAACCAGCGCCTTGACATAGAGGCATGATGTGCTTACAACGAGGTTTAATGGGTCAACCAGCATGCAGAGGCATTCTAGAAGAGTTCCATTTAAGTGTCTTTTTTTTGTGTATATTTTTTATTGGAGTGTGATTTGCCAACATATAGTATAACACCAAGTGCCCCTCTCACCCAGTCATTTAAGTGTCTTTAAAAACACACCAAAGCAGAAAAATTTAAGTTTGAGCCATTCCACATACATTATGGCAAAATATATTTTAAAGAAATTGAAGAATAATATCCTTAATCATGTAAAGTTTTGTGAACCCTTTACACAGCAAAAAAATATAAATAACAAAACCAAGGAAATATGACAGTGAAAAAAATTATTTGCAACACATAGTGACAAGTAAAGGACTTAATTGTCTTAATATGTAATTATTTTTTAAGTTCATTCATTTAACAAATACTTATTAACCATCTACTATATGTCAGGTATAGTTAGGCTTTGCTCTGGGGATACACAGTGGGCATATGAGATAGATAAAGTCCCTATAATCTGGAGTGTGTGTGTAATGAGTTGTGGGAGGTGTTAAAAAGAGAAACTCTAACATCTCAATGAACATATGCATGAACTGATAGATCCAATAAATAAGTATAAAAGTTGATAGTTTATACAATGGTATTCAATGATGTACAGTGGAATGTCATTTTCACCTACCAAATTGGTAATGATAGGCTTAATGTTAAGGAAGATGTTAGGGGAAAAGATTTCCTATTTATTGTTGGTGAGAACATGAATACCAATTCATGACTTTTCACGGGGGCTGTTTGTCAGTATGTATAAAAATCTAAAATTCATTTGCCCTTTTCCTTGGCAATTCCACAGCCAGGAATTCATGCCCCAGTTACATTCATTCATTGTACAAAGAATGAACTGTTTGCAACAGACAAACACTGGAGACAACTTTATTTTAAGTAGGCTCCACACCCAGCATGGAGCCCAACATGGGGCTCAAACACACGACTCCAAGATTAAGACCTGAGCTGAAATCAGGAGTCAGATGCTCAACTGCTGGAGCCACTGTGGCGCCCCAGGAAACAACTTTTTTTAATAAGGGAGTAGTTCATTCATATGAGGTAGATTCCATCAAAGGAATGCAATGCTGACAGTAGAAAGGAGCCAGATTTGTATTTGCTGATGTAGAAAGAACTTCTCATTATGTTATTAAGTTAAAAAAAAAAAAAAGCAAGACAGCAAGAGCCTCCATTTGTATAAAGTAAAAAGATACAGACATACACGCACACAAGGATACCAAGAGAAACTCTCAAGAGTAATTATTTTGAATTGGAAGTTTGGGTGGAAGGAAGTCTCTTCATTGCATAACTTCTTTTAAAAAAATCACATGTTATGTATTAGTCTTTCAGCTGAAAAATACTATTTAATTTTTTAAAAAGCCCTGAGGGGCGTCTGGGGGGGGCTCAGTTGATTAACTGTCTGTCTTCAGCTCAGGTCATGATCCTGGGGTCCCAGGATGGAGCCCTCACTCAGACTCCCTGCTCAGTGGGTAGCCTGCTTCTCCTTCTCCCCCTGCTCATGTTCTGTCTCTCTGTCTCTCTCTCTCAAATAAATAAATAAAATCTTTTAAAAAATAAAAATAAAAATAAAATCCTGGATATGCAGAGTATTTGTAAGCCCAGTTGTAAACACTAGAATGCCTCTGAGTTCCCATGAGATGATGCTGGGAGGTAGATTCTCACAACAGGGGTCTGCCCCCCACAACCTCAAAGAGAAGGGTCTGGTCCCTCATTGGTCATTCGGGAACCTGAACCTGGGTCCGTGAAGGCCATTCCATAAATGGAAATACCTTCAATGCAATACTCTTCTGAGGCATCCATGCAGCCAGCCCCTCTATGCCAGCGTCAGTAAACTTTCTCTAAAGGGCCAGAAAGTAAATGCTTTAGGCTGCCTAGTTTGCCGGCTTCTGTTCTATGCCAGCTCACAGTGGGCAGCAGACAGCCATGTGCCAGGCGCTCTACAGCAAGATGATGGGTTTGTGACTTCCCTCCCATCTGCAGTGAGCAGACTATCTGGGCCCCCACAGTTGGATGCCTCAGGGCATGTGCTTTGCTCTGCTCCTCCCACCTGCTACACTCCTTGTACAGGAGGTGGAATCTTAAGTCGGGGTCTGAGTTCTCAAACCTCTTGTGAAAGTACTTCCCAGGCCCTCTGTCTGCCATCTCTCACTCCACCCAGCTCACCCCCACAAACAGTCTACCTCTACCTTCTGGGTGAAGTCTCCCCTCTCTGTCACTTATAAGAGGCAGACAGAATCACTGACTTCATCCCTCCCTCTGAGTAGCTTCGAGCTCTCTCTTCCTTTCCTTATCAACCCTCCAGAACTTAGTGTCTGCTGGAAAGGTCAACCAAAATCTCCTAGTCCTGGCTCCAGCCTCAGCAGACCATCCCTGTGAGCATCTGGCTTCTAGTAGGCTAGTTTTCATGTGAGTTCTAGAAGTTCTGTTCCTAAAGCAGCATTGACTGCTTGCCCTAAATGCTTTGAATAGTGCCCAGGAGAGAAATGTGTGACATAGCATTCTGTGGAAGAAATATCTGATAATGATAAACAGGCACCAGGAAAGAACACTTTCAAAAAAAAAAAAAACCTGGCAGCAGCATCAGATTAGGGGAGGAAGGATTCTGATGTGAGCCTCTGGCACAAAAAGACGGGAGACTCCCAGGTCTGAGGGATGAGCATGTTGTCATCGTGGCAATGGAGGACAGAAAATTGGGAGGGAGGTTAATTTATTTTACCTGGGTTGCACAAAGGCTGCTTCCAAGCAGGGCAGCCTTCTAGGTGCTCTGAGTCCAGGGCAGGCCTATGGAGGGAAGTGAGATGCAGTCGGTGGTGGAGGCTGTAGGAACCACAGCACAGATGTGGCTGGTGTGTGTCCGGGCCAACTTCCTGTCTGGAACTGGAGCCGATGCCTGCCACAGCTGTAGGAAGAGCCAAGAAATCTTGAGAAACCATGTGGCTTCAGCATATAACCACCACCAAGCACCAAAGAGTTTGGTTCTCGATTAGTTCCACTGTAGATTTAGATAAGATAAACGTCCATTTCCTCATCTGTGAAGTGAGGGGCTGAGCCATGCTGACAGCTGATGGCCTTTTCAGCCCAAACTTTCTGCAAATTCTCTGACACTGTTGGAAACTTTTCAGGTCTAAGCTGGAACTCCAAGCCTAGCTGTTTCTTCATACTGATGCCTTCTCTTGGTTGTATCTTCTTATTCTGTCAACTTACCATCTTTGGTTCTCTTTTCCTGTCACCTCACCCAGAAAGACAGTGAATCTGTCAGAGTCACTTCATACAATTGTTTTCTTGATTTAGCAGAAACTTGACTGTCTGCTGTGTGCCAAGCACAGTGCTAGACCCCGGGACTCAGCGACTAAGTTAGTCACAGTCCTTTTCCTCATGTTGCTCATGGTCTAGCCCAAGTCAGACAGGTAAATAATTGTAAGATACTTACCATGAGAGGGCAGCAGAGGGTGCTGTGGAAAAGTTGGGGGAGCACTTCTCCCAGTCTCCAACATCAAGGAAAGCCTTTGGGAAGCAGAGCTGGGATTGTTGCAGGCAAAGGGGAGCAGCATCTACAAAGACCCAGAGGCAGAAGAGAGAATGGCACATTCAAGGAAACAAAAGAAGTTCCAGATAGGGCTCAGAAGGAGAGGGGAATTTGGTGATAAGTGAGGTAGGAAAGGTAAGCCAGATCACCCAAAGTGACAAGCAACAGCCTAAGGGCCATTAAAAAGTTTTGAGGAAGGCGGTGGCATGGCCACATTTGAATTGCAGGAAGTTAGTTTGGGCTACCATGCTAAGATCAACCCATAAGCGAGGAAGGTTGAAAGTGGGGAGCTCTGTCAGGAGGTTACACCAGTTACCCAAGTGAGGGAGATGTGGTGGGCCTAGCAGTGTGGTTGCAGGAGGGATGGTGAGAAGGGTTGGAGAGACATGTGTTTGACAGAATCCATGAGAGACTGGCTATGGCAGGGTGAGAGGTAGGAGATATTGAGAGCAAGGCCCAAGTTTCTGGTTCTGAGCGGGTTCACTGGCTCAAAATTGAAAAACATGTTCATCCTGACATCTGCCAACATCTCCTTCAAGCTAATCTCTTAGAGAAAGGAATGGATACGCAAAGATAAACTAACCAGGCTGTGTAAGGAGGGCATAGAGTAGGGGCTTGGAGGACGGAGAAGGTGGGGCTAATTCTTGACTCAAATATGCATTAACTGTTTTGTGCTGGATGAGTCTGGTAAGAATTTGGGGGTCTCTGCTTCCCTCTTCTGCAAACTGGAGTTAATGTTACCCATCTAACTGGGCATAAAAAATATTAAGTATCCTTGTTGTTTAAGACATCTGAAGTCAAAACTTGTGTCTTTCAACCCAAAACATCCTAATTTATTTGGAATTCTAGGGTGGGAAATTTAAACTTAATATAGGAGGACAGGCTGTGTCTTGGAGGTTGTTAAGGGATAACAGTTTTTATATGAGATATGATTATGTCATAGTGTATAACTCTGTAAAGTGGTGTGATGTATGAAAGCATGGAATGTGACTTGTGGTAGTGTGTAGCATGCAATGTGTGATATATGATAGCATGTGATATGATAGTGTGTACCGTGTGGCATGTAGTGTGTGAGCAGAGTATATGATGTGACTGTGTGTAGTGTGTCTTGTGTGACACATGGTCTAGGGTGGTATATGATGTGACCATGCTGGTGTGTATTGTGTGATACCTGGTGTGTGGTAGTGTGTGATGTGACCATGTGGTAGCATGTACTGCATGACTCACAAACATAATGGCATGAGTTGTGTTCTAGGAAGATTAATCCAGCAGCACAGGGTGGTTTGGAAGAGGAAGTAGACACCAGGAGACAAAGAGGCCAGTTGGAGGCTTTTGGTTGGGCCAGGTGAGAGGTGGTGAGGGTGCTGGCAGGAGGGACTGTGCCTGGGGTAGTAGATGTGAGAGATAGGACAGCAGCATATGCCACCTGAGTATCCTGCAGGCAGCTCAAACTCAACATGTCTAGAACTGAAGTTCTTATCGCCCTTCTAGAGTCTATCCTTCCTCCTGCTTTTCCTCGCAAATGGAGAAACCATCCAATTGCCTGGGCAGGAACCTCTGAGTCATCTCAGCCCCAGCTTTCCCCGATCCCTCAGCCACACCAGGAACTTGGCCACAGAGAGCAATGGCAGTGTCAAGAGGCTTCTGCCTCTGCTCTGCTTTCCGAGGGCTCCCCCAGATCACAGGCCATAGGGCTCACTGAGGCTGCCATGGGGAGAGGAAGGCCACGGGCACACCCTTGTTGACATTTTGGGAACAGGGGGAGGTAGAGAGCAATCAGAGGAGTAGGAAGAACACAGGAACAGAAACAAAGGGCTGACAACGTTTAAAGCAGGCTGGTCCACAAAATCCAATCCAATACAGATGTCAAGGGGGATGACATCTGGAGGGAAAACTGTTCCATAGTTAAAGCTTTTGATTAATTTGATTAATTCTCATCCCACAAAACATAAGGGAAAGGCTATGCTTCCATGATACTGAGACACAGAATGCAAAGGCAAAACTTTACGCAACTCATCTTTTTTGGGCAGTATGCAAACTCAAAAAAAAAAAAGGAGCAAGTTATTGAACTCAAACTTCAGCAGGTAGAAAGCAGAATACTTCACTCAAACTAGTACAGCAGCTATACATTTCTTTAGTCTGCAAACACTGGTGTGGAAAATAAATGTAATTTTCTTTGTTTTCCTACAATGAATTTTGCTTCTGTCTTGGATTTCCCTTTCACTTACAAGCTCATCCAAAACATTCCATGTAATATAGTGTAGCTGCTATGGAAAGCAATATGTGGTTTCTCCATAATTAATTTAAAAATGAAACAAAATCATCATGTGACCCAGCAATTTCACTTTCAGATAGACAGCCCAGGGAATTGAAAGCAGAAGCTCAAAGAGATAGTTTACCCCATGCTTAGAGCAGCATTATCCACAATATCCAAAAAGGCAGAAGAAACCCAAGTGTCCATCAACAGACGAATGAATAAACAAAATATGGTATATTCATACCATAGTATATTATACTGCCTTAAAAAGGAAGAAAATCCTGACACATGCTACAACATGGATGAACTTTGATGACATTATGCTTCATGAAATGAGCCAGACGCAGGACAACTACTGTGTGACTTTTATGAGGTTTCTAGAGTAGTGAAATTCCTGAAAACAGAAAATAGAATTTAGTGTTGAATGAGGACAGAGTTTCAGTTTCACAAGATGAGAAGAGTCCTTTTGATGATGGTAGCACACCACACCTGTATTTAATGCCACTGAGCTGTACATTTAAAAATGGTTGAGATGGAAAATATTATAGTTTTTTTTTAAAAAAGAAGCGAGAAGCAAGAAAGTGATTTTTAAAAAGGTTGATCTAAAATATTCCAAAGAAATTCAGTCACTTACATGTTATTCTCGGGCTTCTTAGATTTAAACTCAGGCAATAGCTTCTGTGGTCTCACTTGACATCATGGGGGAATAGAGGAGGCAATGCCTGTGGCATCTCTTCAGGCATCCAGTGACCCTGCCCCTCCAGACTCTCAGACCTGCAGTCCCCTGCTAGAAGGTCTCTGCCAGTTTCTGCTGTAGGACTCCTACTTGTGACCATGACCCCCCTTCAGGTCAGTCAGCTTCAAGCCCAGCATGGAGCCTAACACGGGGCTTGAACTCATGACCCTGAGATCAAGACCTGAGCTGAGATGAAAAATTAGATGCTTAACTTACTCAGCCACCCAGACTCCCCAGTCAGCTGGCTTTGATGAAAGCTCTGGTGGCTTCCAATACTGAGGTATTACAAGAAGTACTTCTTTTTTTTAAAAAAAATATTTTATTTATTTATTCATGAGAGACACAGAGAGACACAGGCAGAGACACAGACAGAGGGAGAAGCAGGGTCCATGCAAGGAGCCCAATGTGGGACTTGATCCCGATGCTGGGATCAGGCCCTGAGCCGAAGGCAGACGCTCAACAGCTGAGCACCCAGGAGTCCCACAAGAAGTACTTCTATGAACATTCTCATTTGTGCTCCTGGTGAACATATGCTTGCCCTTCTGTTGGGAATATACCTAAAAGTGAAACCGGGGTCTGCATATGTTCAGATTTAGCAGATATTGCCACACTGTTTTCCACTGAGGTTTACCAATTTACGCTTCCACCAACAGCACACAAGAGATCATGATTGTCCCATCAACACTAGATGTTTTTTACTTTTTCATTGTAGGCATTCTGGTGGGTGTGCTGAAGCGATGCATTGTGGTTTTATTTTTGCAATTCCCTGCTGATGGAGTTGAACCTCTGTACATAGGTTTATTCACCATATTGATACCTTCTTCTGGAAGTGTCTGTTCAAGTCTTTTATTCTTCTATTGGTTTTCTTGCTTTTTTATTGATCAGTAGAATTCATATATGCATACAGTACTTATACATTATATCTTTATGTATATGTTTTCCTTTTTTAAAGATTTTATTTATTTATTCATAAAGAGAGAGAGAGGCAGAGACAGGCAGAGGGAGAAGCAGGCTCCACGCAGGGAGCCCGACGCGGGACTTGATCCCGGGTCTTCAGGATCACACCCCGGGTTATAGGTGGCGCTAAACCGCTGCGCCACCGGGGCTGCCCTCTTTATATGTATATGTTATATAAAATTTATAGTATTATAATATATGAATACACATAAATTGCATACTATACAATTATATATTCTATTATATTAATTATATATCTATTCTATATATATTCTATTATATTAATTATAATAATTAATTATATATCTATTCTATATATAATTAATTAATATATATCTATATATTATAGATATATTAATATATATCTATATATATTATATCTATATATATAATTTAATTAATTATATATCTATTCTATATATATTCTATTATATATTCTATTATATTAATTATATATCTATTCTATATATATTCTATTATGTGTATGAATCCCTTATTGGATACATGTATTGCAAATAATATAACTCCACTCCATAGCTTGCCTTTCTGCTCCTTTCATGGTATCTTTCCATACCTGGAAATTCTTAATATTAATGTGATGCACTATATTAATTTTTTCCTTTACGACTAGTGGTTTTTGCACCACAGTTAAGAAATCTTTACCTATACTCATACAGACATTTTTCTAAAATCTTTATTGTCATACCATTCATATTTTCATCTGCAGTCTATCGGGAATTGATTTTTGTGTGGGGGTGGAATAGAAGCCAAGATTTTTTTCCATATGGATATTCAATTGACCCAGTACCATTTATTTAAAAAGACTGTCCTTTCTCCAATGTACTGCAGTGTACTACTGTCACAAGTCAGGCGATCATATATGTGCAGGCCTGTTTATGAATTCTTTCTTCTGTTATACTGGCCAGTGTGTCTATTCTTGGGTCAGCATCACACCATCCTACTTACTGTCATTTCTTGGTGGGTCTCGGTGTCTAGTAGTATAGGTCCCCAGCCTTGTTGTTCCTCCTCTTCAAATGCACCTTATTATTTTTGCCCCCTTGCATCTCCATATTCACTTTTAAGTCGGCTTTTTAATTTTACACACACACATACACACACACAAAAAAAAAACCCACTGGGATTTTTAATAAGATTGCATTCAATCTATAGATAAATTTGGGGAAAAAGGCATGTTGACAATTCTAAGCTTTCCAATCCATGATCATGGCATATAGTTCTATTTATTTAGATCTTCTTTAATTTCCCTCAATAATGTTTTGTAGTTTTCAGTGTAGAAGTCTTCACTAATTTTGTTACATGTATTCCTAAGCATTTTCATGCTTTCTTAATTTCCTATATCATAATTATCTATTTGTTATCTTACTAAATTCAAGTATTGATTGTAATAGTCTGTAGGGATTCTTTGAACTTAATTTTCTATTTGTGTCTGGCATGTGGAAATTGATTTTTCATATTGATCTTGTATCCAGTCATCTTGCTAAGTCCAATTCTTGATTCTAATTGTTTGTAGATCTTATGAATTTTCCATGTACACAATAAGTATCTTCAAATAAATATTTTTCCCTTCTCAATTATTAAGCATTTTACTTAATTTTCTTGCTTTATTGTACTTGCTAGAATCTCAGAGATAAGTTGAATAGAAGCTGTGAAGCCACATCTTTGTCTCATTCCCAATTCAGAAGCCAAGTTTTTAATAGTACTTTTAATTGGGATGTTTACTGTAAGACTTTGGTCTCAATAGTTTCAGATGAGTAACCTGCTATCATTCAGATCCATGTTTCTCTAGAAATGATGTGTCCTTCTTCTCTGGCTGCTTTCAAGTTTTTTTCCTTATCTTTACCTAAGTTTTCCAAAGTTTAATTTTGATGCATCTTGATGTGAACTTATTTGGGTTTATCATATGTGTGATTCTTATAGCTTCTTGAACCTGTAGGTTTGTGTCACAAACTTTGGAGTGTTTCCAATCATATTTCTCTGAAAACTTTTTCAGCTCTGCTCTCTCTTTCTCTCCTTTGGGAACTCCAATGAGACAAATACTAGCTCTTTTGTTACTGTCCTACAGGTACCTAAGGTTCTGTCCCTTTTTTATCCATCTGTTTTCTCTGTATGTTCAGGTTAAGGAATTCTACTGATTTGTCCTTAAGTTCGCTAATTCTATCCTGTCATCTCCATTCTATAACAAACCCACCCACTGGACCTGTTCAGTTCTTTTATTCCTCAGTTTTATAACTGACTTGGGTTCTTTTTTGTTTTTATAGCTTCTGTTTCTTTGCTGAAAGTTTCTATTTTTCATTAGTTCAAGATAACTTATAATTGTTTTTTGTAGCATTTCTACCATAAGCTCTTTAAAATCCTTTTTAGATAATTCAAACATTGGATTCACCTCATCATTGACATCTGTATTTTCTCATTCATTTTTGTGATTTTTCTTGTTCTTGGTATGACTAATAACTTTTTATTGTATCCTGGACATTTTGAATATGATAATTCGACACTCGGAATTCCATATAATCTTATTTAGCGGGTAGGCCCCTCTTGAGGTGTAGGTAAGCATGTTCAGCTTTCTTCGGGGCAGTGCTGACACCACCCCTGAAAAGGTGGGACCCTGACTCACATTGCCTCAATGAAGACATGTCAGAATTCAGTCCCCCAACACTTTCTCAGGAAAAGTGGACACCACCTTCCACTGCCTCATTATCTTCAAATGGAGGATAAGATCAGCTCTCCACCAGGATTCATTGATATCCAGGGAGGGCAACAGCAAAAGGCTGGCTCACACTGCTTTGTGACTGAAGAATGAGTGTAGAATCTCAGCTCCCTGTTGGCACCAGAGGAGAGAGAGGGTGGGCAGAGTGCCTGCTAGCCCTGCCTTTGACAAGCTCATTCAGCCTTGTTGATTCCAGGTGGGGAGGTAGAGTCTCAGTTCCCCACTGGGCCATGCTGACATGGGGTGGGAGTAGGGAGGTTGCAGAAACAGTGTCTTGACTCCTCTGCCTCGTTCCACATTGTTCCGACTTGTTGATGTTGGGTGGGATGGAGGCTCTCCATACTGGGCTCCACTCATACGGAAGAGGATTATTTAAGGGAATGAGCAGGCGTTCTGACTAGCCCTGCTTTGCATACCTTGTTTAGTTCTCTTCTAAGGTGGGGTAAAGCCTCATCACTGGACCTTCCTGACACCAGAGGTGAAACCAAATGGTGACTCTTCCTGCCTACCACCTCTTCATCATATCCCATTGCCACAGGGTGGGGTGGAGACTCTGCTCTTCACAGGACCCCACGAACACTATCTGGATGGGGGATTTAGAGCACTGCCTACTTCCATCAAGCAGGGACTGCCTGCTTGGTTCCCCCAACACTACCCAGCAGTCCAACCATATTGCCACTAACTCCTTCTGCCAGGTGAGGGATGGAAGATTACTTCATGCTCAGCCCTGCAGACACAACCTGGCAGGGGAAATCAGAGCAAGACATCTGCTTCAGTGCAGAGTGGGGTTGTGCAAGATAAACCTACTAGAAACTTCAGAGAGGGCTGCAGGTTTGTGTTTTGCTAGAGTGTAGAGGGTATTGTCAAAAAGGTCTTCTTCTGACAGGCTATCCTTTCCCCAGGCCTTTGGCTGGGGGAAACATGTTTTTGTGTATGTCTGTTGGAGGTGCTGGGCTGGTGGCTTCTGCTGTGTCCTAGCAGGCATACGCGGGATACAATATGGAAACCCAGGGAATTCACCACCACATTGTTCCTGAAATCCCAAGGATCCTGAGCAGCCTGCCTCCTTCTCTCCACCTCTCAGACACTTTGTATCCTTGTTTATTGTATTATGTCCAGAGTTTTTAGTTACAAGGGGAAGGATCAGGGAAGAATGGGTTACTGTACCAGTAAGTCCCACGTTGTTCAATTTTCATTCTGTATTTAGATAGAATAAAAGCTAGCTTTTTCATATTTGATTTCTATTCTATTTCTATGAAACCTTTTAATTTAGACTTCTCAATCGGCTTTGTTCCAAGTTGGCAACTAAACTATCATTTTTGCTACCATCTCTTCTAGTAAGACCTGTCTGCAGAGATATATGGCAAATCAGTTCTATAGGAAAACCTAAAAGCTTTGACTTGCAGTCAGAGAATTCCTGTGGTAGAAGTATTACCATCACAGTTGAGCTCAAGCTACAACATGAGGTTGCTGAATGTGGAAGTTGGAAAGAGCATGCACAGATGGCTCCTGTGAACCTTCATGAGCTGGTTCCAGGACACCACCAGCTGCGTGCAGTCTTGCGTGCTCCTCTTTTCTCTGTTTCTGGAAGAAACCCTCCAAAGGGGTGGATGTTCTAAGCCTATGATAGGAATTTCAAATTTCTTTTTGTAACAACGCATAGGAAAATTATTGGGGAGGGGGGGCAGCAGCATCCCTAATCCAATCAAAGATCTGTATTTTGGGGGCTAATATTTTAATCAAGGCTTGGAGAAGAGCATTAGAACTTAACAGGCATGCTTGCCTCCCAACAGCACAGCCAGTTGCTGCAGCGAGGAGAGGGGAAGAGCCCACTATTTGGTTTGTGTATCATGGAGGGGACTCAAAGCCGAGAGCCAGCGTTTAATGCCTTTAGACAGTAAAGAAACTCCACAGAGGAGTCGTAGTAGAGGCAAGGATAGAGTATGAGGGTGGAGAAGCTTGTATCTGAGGACTAATCAATAATAAAGAACAAAAATGTCTTAAGACATTTCTTAGTACTTTTGCATGTGATATAAATACTGTTTCCTGTTTTCCTATGGAATTTTCAGAAAAATTTACTAATGCAGATGGCACTATAACTTTTATTTATTTGGAGGAGGATGAGAATAGTTCACATAGCACATCATGGTGCAGACCCTGTGAACGATGAGGCCACTGAGTGGGAGCTCTGCAGCTTCAGTACTGTTCTTCATCCTTTCTCATTTTTTTAAACTTATGTTTTGATCATTTTACATTTTAGGCATGCTGTGGAGTTTTATTGTTGTTCTGTATTATAGTCCTTTCCCTGAAGTCTTCTTACATTATATTTTGTTGGGGCCCAATGATATTTCAATGGTCTTGGCTCTAATCAGCATACTGTCTTTGTGAGGACATTCTTGTGACTCAACCTTCAAAAATTCATCTACCCACTCCTGCAACCAGCACTGTCATTATCTTCTCTTGTGTGGCTCTTTGCAGAAGCTTCCTCTCTGATCCCCCTGCTGTCACTCTGGACTAACTATAATCTAACTCCCAGAGACCAGCCAGAGTGAGCCTGGTAAACACAAATCAGATCATAGTACTCCTCAGCTCAAAATCCCGCTGTATCATCCCATCTCAGAGTAAAAATCAGAATCCCTTCATGGTTTGTTAAGACTCTCTCATTCACCTTATTTCCTACTGTACTCTCTTCGGTCCAGGCACACTGGCCTCCTAACTGCTCCCAGAACACACCAGGTGTGTCCCACCTCAGGGCCTTTGTCCTGGCTGTCCTCCCAGAATGATACACTCATCCTCATTCTCGAAATATTCCCATGGCTCCGCCTCTCTCCTCCAAGTCTTTGAGCAAATGTTACCTTCTTAACGAAGCCCATCTTGCCAGCCCATTTAAAACTGCAACTCATTAAAAAAAAAAAAGAAAGAAAGAAAGAAAAAGAAAAAGAAAAAGAAAAAGAAAAAGAAAAAGAAAACTGCAACTCATTGCTGTTGAGTTTAATAAGTTCTTTATAGATCTTGGAAACTAGCCCATTATCTGATACGTCATCTGCAAATATCTTCTCCCATTCTGTAGGTTGTCTTTTAGTTTTGTTGACTGTATCCTTTGCTGTGCAAAAGCTTCTTATCTTGATGAAGTCCCAATAGTTCATTTTTGCTTTTGTTTCTTTTGCCTTCGTGGATGTATCTTGCAGGAAGTTACTGTGGCCGAGTTAAAAAAGGGTGTTGCCTGTGTTCTCCTCTAGGATTTTTACGGAATCTTGTCTCACATTAAGATCTTTCATCCATTTTGAGTTTATCTTTGTGTATGGTGCAAGAGAGTGGTCTAGTTTCATTCTTCTGCATGTGGATGTCCAATTTTCCCAGCACCATTTATTGAAGAGACTGTCTTTCTTCCAATGGATAGTCTTTCCTCCTTTATCGAATATTAGTTGACCATAAAGTTCAAGGTCCACTTCTGGGTTCTCTATTCTGTTCCATTGATCTATGTGTCTGTTTTTGTGCCAGTACCACACTGTCTTGATGACCACAGCTTTGTAGTACAACCTGAAATCTGGCATTGTGATGCCCCCAGCTATGGTTTTCTTTTTTAAAATTCCCCTGGCTATTTGGGGTCTTTTCTGATTCCACACATGTTTATAGCAGCAATGTCCACAATAGCCAAACCGTGGAAGGAGCCTCGGTGTCCATCGAAAGATGAATGGATAAAGAAGATGTGGTCTATGTATACAATGGAATATTACTCAGCCATTAGAAACAACAAATACCCACCATTTGCTTCAACGTGGATGGAACTGGAGGGTATTATGCTGAGTGAAGTAAGTCAATCGGAGAAGGACAAACATTATATGTTCTCATTCATTTGGGGAATATAAATAATAGTGAAAGGGAATATAAGGGAAGGGAGAAGAAATGTGTGGGAAATATCAGAAAGGGAGGCAGAACATAAAGACTCCTAACTCTGGGAAACAAACTAGGGGTGGTGGAAGGGGAGGTGGGTGGGGGGTGGGGGTGAATGGGTGACGGGCACTGAGGGGGGCACTTGACGGGATGATCACTGGGTGTTATTCTGTATGTTGGTAAATTGAACACCAATAAAAAATAAATTTATTATATAAAAAAATAAAATAAAATAAAATAAAACTCACACCCCAGCCACCAAGCTCTTTATTATCCTACTTTTGGTCCCCAAGGCATCTTATCAACTTCTATTGTAGGAGATCATTCCCTTATTTATTGGGTTTATTGTTATTTGCTCCTCCCACTAGAGTGTGGTCTTCAAGATTCAGGGATTTTGTTTATTCTTTCCACTGAAATATTCCCATCATCTTATACAATGCCAAGCATGTATAGATACTCACGAAATATCTGATGAATTAATGAACAAAAAAATTAAAAGATACTAATTAAAAATGTGCTGGAGAAGAAAATGGAGACAAAAACCACATGTTTTCATGATCAGGATTTTGACAAATGGTACATTTTAACTCATCACTTACTCTTCCCTGGAGAAGAACCTACAAACTTGACTCTTAGCACCCACATTATTGTTATCAAGAGAAAACAGTTAACTATATTGTAGCCAGGACCTTTAGCTGCTGAGTCTCCTGCCCAGAATCCTGAGTTGGAGGAGATGCTCATCTTGTCTCATCAGAGCTTTGACTACTCAAAACTCAATTATTATAGTTTAATTCAAAACATCAAGCTTTTGTCTCCCTTAACTTCTCCCCTCCCCCACCCCCAAATCATACAGTAGACTTGTTTCAGACATGAGAAGAGAAAAAGCATAGCAGGAAGGAAAGGGAGGAGAGAGGAGAAAGAAAGAAGGAATTTACAAACCTTTACTTTTCTCAAAAACACCAACTCACCTGGGAGTACCAACCACACATCTCTGCTCCCACCCTCCTCCCTTTGATTCAATTAAAAAGAGCTACAAAAAATGTCAACCTGACGTCGGTCCAACTCACTTTTTAGCGATTGATGCAAAGTACACATTTGTAAAGTATATTAATTCTTCATAATGAAATACATTTAGTCCTCCAGAGATTTTTAGGAAGGTATAATTCCCAATTTCAAAAAATAATAGAATTTAACATTATTATGATTGGGTGACAAAAAACAAACTAGCTAAAAATACCCCATCATAAAGCATTTTAAGAAACGTGATGAAAGCTATTGAAACTACTTTTTCTTTTCATTATCAGTAAGTGTTATTACTTTCCATTTTGTATGTCATTTGTGTGTGCAAGTTATCTGCCAGGGCCTTGTAGAATGGGCAGCTTGGCCATTGTATTAACAGTGTGTATGTGTGTGATTTATGTATGTGAGTTTTGTATGTGATTTAAAGTCATAGGTAATAAACTCAAATCCATTCAGAGTCCAAGTAAGTACTGTAGATATCTGGGTGCAACAGTGAGTCGAAGCTTACAGGTGAGTCTGACTGGGGGCAGATGCTACTGACATCCAGACATGTTACTATTCAGGATTTGGCTCTGGCATATCCAGATTGTCGCATTAAAAGAAGAGAGAGAGAGAGAGAGATCTGTATTTATATGAAATCTGATTTACTTGTTGGCAACTATTAGATTTTACCATATGAAAATCACTTTTACAGATTAAAATGAGCCAAATAATAATTTCATGTGGTATGGCATACTGAATATAGGTCCCCAAGACTAACCTAGGACCAATAAGTGCTTCCTTATATGGAAAAAGTGTGTTTGCAAATGTAATTGAGTTAAGGACCTTGAGATGGGACATTATCCTGGATTATCTGGGTGGGCCCTAAATGCCATCACAAATGTTCTTATGAGTGAGGAGAAAGTAATTTTACACAGAAGGGGAGAAGGCAATATGAACAGAGATTGGGTGATGTGGCCACAAGTCAAGGATTGCTGGTAGCCACCAGAAACTGAAACATTCAAGAGACAAGCCTTCTCCTAGAGCCCCTGTCAGGAGCACAGCCTTGCCAACATCTTAATTTTAGCCCAGAGAAATTGATTTTGAACTTCTGGCCTCCAGAACTGTAAGAGAATAAATGTGTGCTGTTTTAAGCTACCAAGTTTATGGCAATTTGTTACAGCAGCCATAGGAAACCAATGCATATGGCTAAATATACATGAATTAATTCAAATATATACACATACACACATATATGTATATGTATATACATGCGGGGGTTCATGTGCATTTATATATAAAAGCAACATGCAGGCCAATTAAAGTACATCTGCAGGATAGATCTGTCCCTCAGACAATTAGTTTGTGTCTGTTTTAAACAGTTCACTACTAATCTTTCTCTTATCTATGGTAACTGGCACCGTGTGCTACTCCTTCATCTAATATGCATATTTTTTAAGATTTTATTTATTTATTCATGAGAGACACAGAGATAGAGAGAGAGGCAGAGACACAGGCAGAGGGAGAAGCAGGCTCCATGCAAGGAGCCAGACATGGGACTCATCCCCCCCCACCCCCACCCACTCCCACCCCCACCCCCCCTACCCCCGTCTCCAGGATCCCACCCTGGGCTGAAGGCGGCGCTATACCGCTGAGCCACCCGGGCTGCCCCATCTAATATATTTTTAAATCACTGCCGATGGAAGGTAAAAGATTTCACCAAAGCATTACTTAATGCCTTGTATTTCCCCAAATCCCCATGCAAAGGCTTAATAACTCCGGATTTTCTTTACGTTTGATGCATTCATTGAGAGAAGAGTGACCTCACATACTGTCTTTGGATTCGATTGAAGTGCAGGATATCATGACATACCTGGTCAGGAGGGAGGAGAAGCTGTAGGCAAAACCTGTCCCTTTCACGGTGCAGGTCTGTGGGTGCGCTAGTCTGGCTGGTGCCTTCACTGGAGACCCTCGGCTCCGGAACTGGCCCCTGGCACCCCTGGCGCTATTTTCAGCTCTATGATCTCAGCTCTCGGGCTTCCACGAGGTTCATTATTTCTGTCTCCCTAAAATATACGCTTTCCTCGGGCTGCCTCTAATGTGTGGCTGCTGTCAGCAACCGGGAGTAACTCCCTGGCTTCCCCGGAATCAGCCCAGCAGCCCTCCTCCTGCTGTGCAGTGCAGTCGGGTACCCCAGGCCCACCGAGACCAGAAGCTTAAGGCAGAATGTGACTCCACCCGGCTTCCTCGGGAAAGTCTCATGGTGAATTAAGCTGAACCAGGAAGTGTGCTTCGTGGGGGAACGGATTTATATTCCCTTGCAAGTCCTTTGTCTTGCTAAGGGTAACCAGCAGCATGAAGGATGGCCATGGCCTGGCCGCAGACCTCGCTCAGAGTAGCGCTGGCCCAGAGCTCCCCCAAGGAGAGAGAACTCGGAGGGTGCGATTGGCTTCTCTTTCCCTGCTTCCTCACACAGGGCAGAGACAAGACAGACAAGACGGGAGAACGTTTTAGCGGCGCAACCATGCCGCTGGGCTGCACGAAATAGACCGGTTTCTTTTTAATCATAAGGGAATAATTTTTCTCCACTTAACCATCAGGTTTGTCCTTTGAAGTCAGATCTTGTGCTAAGTCCAATTTGCATGGACTAGTCCTGTAGGAGACTTTCTAATCACTCACAGGATTGACCTGTTTCTGGTGCAGGATTGCCTTGGTCTCCAAAGTAAATCTCATGCACTTATCTGGTACGTTTAGCAGAGGAAAACTTTTAAAAAATAATTGAAAATCAGATTAACAAGATTTTAAGGTGAAACATGACACAGCTTTCCTTGCTCCCTCTTTCTGGGGGTGGGGAGAAGATGTGTCTGGGAGTAAATTTTTAAGTAATTTTTAAGTTAATTTTGACTTTTCTTAAAGGTCAAAGGGAGGAGACTTCAGGCTTTGTGACAAGTCTGCTGAAGTCTGTCGCAGCACAGTGCTAGCACCTGAGACATCTGCTCAAGACAAGAGGACTTTTTTTTTTTTTTTTTTTTGGTCTGAATGAAATCAGATAGAAACAGCAGTGGGTAAACTAAAAAGTATTTAGCAGAGATCTTCCAGGGTTCATAACACTGTATTGGGCATGTACATGAGAAGAGATTAAATTCATTACAGGGATTAGAAATAAGGAGAAAAAACAAATACCAGAAAAGAAAAACTAGACCACCAAATAAGACAGACACTATATCAATGCCAAAAATATGTTTCATTCCAACTCTGAAAATAGATGTGCCGACTTCTCTAAGAAACATGTATTTTAAACTGTTGGAAAACATAAAAGCAAGCTTAAAAGTAATAAGGGGGCATGTGTTAGAAACTAGGGATTCTAATAACAAGCATTTTTGTGTTATTCTTAAATAGCTCTCCGCTTCCAAATGCTTGATTAAAGTCTCTGTTATTAATTAAAGCTAAGTGTGTACCATGAAGTAGGCCAAAGAGGAACACCCAAATTCTCAATACATACCTGAAAAGATTGGATCCCTCTGTGCTCCTTACCAATTCTGACTCATGCCACGCCAAGATTGTCTTGCTTCCAGCTTACCTATGTATACTTTTTTTTTTTTTCACATGACATCTGCCTTTCTCACAGGGCAGTAAGTAATGAGCTTCAAAGATAACATGCCCATTCATTTATTTATCGAATACATTGTTATGGAGGACCTCTTTATGCCACATAGAATTTCAGATGCCGCAGGTGCTTTCATGAACAGATAGAGCAGGTCCCAACTCCTGCAGAGTTATATTGCAGTATAACTGTACAATGTGCCACATGGACAAATGGACACTCCATTCTAAGGATGGCTGCTCACCTTCTATCTCCTCTGGATATTTCACTCTTATTTGCAGTTGTAATTGGGGACCACCTGGTTCAGATTTATTTCTGTAATGTTTATCTCATTTAATCCTGTTGTATTTTTCTTTTCAGACATACTGCAGTTCTCCACCGTGACGCCTGCCAGGCAGCCAGCATGGAGCAGAGTATCTTGGAGGGGCAAACAAGCTCTGCTCAGCCCATGCTTAAAGTGTTCTGTCAAGAACTTGATGCCAATGTGATACTCATTCCTTCATTTGCTATTTATTTTTCTTTTTCTTCCTCCTGTATGCTTTTAGCGTTGGTATGCTGAAATTTCACAATGATGTTACAGAGTTTGAATCTTCTGTCATTCATTGGGGCAGGTATTTGTTGAGCCTTTCCAACAGGGACACATATGTCTTTGAGGTCAGGGAAATTTTCACCAGAAAATTGCTTTATTTAATAAATACTTCCCCTCAGGACGCCTGGGTGGCTCAGCGGTTGAGCACCTGCCCCTGGCTCAGGGCGTGATCCACAGTCTCAGGATCGAGTCCCACATCAGTTTCCCTGCCTGGAGCCTGCTTCTCCCTCTGCCTACGTCTCTGCCTTTCTCTCTCTATGTCTTTCATGAATAAGTAAATAAAATCTTAAAAAAAAAATACTTCACCTCTATTGCTGCTTTAAAAACAACGACAACAAACCCAAACATTTCTGTAATTCCCAATAGTCTGATATTAAATTTTCTGATCTATTTGTATAATTTTTAAATTTTTCTCCCATATTTTTATGTCATTGGCTTGGGATTTATCTTCTCGAATTTTCCCTGACTTTATATTTCAAGACACGCACTAAATTTTTAACTCAATTTAATTTGCTTTCAGGAATCATCTTGGTTTTTTGTTCCTTTCTTCTAGTTTCCAACCTGGTTTTGTTAGCAAATATGAGGCCAAGCTAGTCTGCAGGAACAAATAAACAATAAGCAGGGATTAGGTGAGTAGGTACTCTCTTCAAGTGCCAATTTAAGGTGATACCAAAAAACTCAGAATTAGAGACAGTGGAATTCAGGTCACAAAAAGGGACATTCTATTATGCTGAAAGGGGCATCTCATAATTTAGCCATGATAATTATGAATCCAAATAAAATAAAAAATTATTTTTTTAAGAAAATACAAAAGACACCAAAAGAAAATGAATGCACATGTAGTTTGAGACTTTAATCCACCTCTGCCAGGTGATGAGGATTAAGAACAACAACAACAACAACAACAACAAAACTAAACATACAGAAGAACTGAATAATACAATTAGACTGCCATATTTCAAATACTGTACTCTAAAAATAGAGATAAAACTTGTTTCCTAGTGCCTACAGTGCAGCTTTAACAATTGACCATAGAAAATGAGACCATAGGAAAAAACATCAATATATCCCAAAATGTGAAATAGCACAGATCATAGTCTCTGATTATAATGCAATAAAACTAAAAATTAACAGCATCATGACAAATTTTTTTCCTCCTAGAAATTACAAAATGGGAATGCCAACCAAATGTTTTATAAATCAAACATAATTTTTTGGAATAATTAGATATGGCTAAATCTGCTCAGAAAAAAAAAAAAAACATTCATAGCCTTAAGGTTTTATTTATCTATCCATGAGAGACACAGAGAGAGGCAGAGACATAGGCAGAGGGAGAAACAGACTCCCTGCGGGCAGCCTGATGTGGGACTTGATCCCAGCACCCCAGGATCATGACCTGAGTCGAAGGCAGGTGCTCAACCACTGAGCCACCCATGCATCCCAACATTCATACCCTTAAAAAATGATATCAATAGACAAGAATGAAATGATTGGCTCAAAAATTTTGAAAAACAAAAAGTATAAGCCGAAAGAAAATAGGAGAATTAGTAAAGATAAAAGTATGTTACATTGAAACAAACATATTAAATTAATTTTAAGATTTTAAAGCTAGTATTTTGAAAAAAAAAATCTAGAACCAATAAATAATAAGATGATTCAAATACGGAGTAAAAAATTACAAACACACAAAATAAGAAAAGAGGAAAGAAGCACATAAACTGGGCAATTAAAGAATATACTGAGACAATTCTGCTCAACTTTGTGTAGTATATTAATACCTGGGTAAGTGGGCTTTTTAAAGGAAAATCTTTTAACAAAATTGACCTCAGAAGAGACAGAATAATCTAAACACAGTTATTTTCACAAAATAACATAAACTGTAAAAAAAAAAAAAAAAGAATAATAAAGGCCTTATTCCAAACAATTTCACAACAAACCCAGCCAAATCTGTAAAAAGCAAATAATTTAGTAGTATTTAAGATAACCCAGAGCATATAAATGTTTGCTTTTATGAAGCAAACAAATTCTAATTTCAAAACTGACAAAATGGAACATAATCAATCAAAAGTGAATTTCAACCAAAAAAAAAAAAAAAAAAAAAAAACAAGAAGAAAATATTCACAAACAGAAGCAGTAGCATGACAAAAGAATATATAGATGATCACAGGGGAATTATTTCAATATTTAAAAGATGGTTTGACATTAAGAAATCAATTAACAAAATTCAGGACATCAATAGGTCTAAGGGAAAACACACACACACAGTTTGCCATACCAACTAGAAAGGCATTTAACAATATCCAACATAATGAATAAATAAAGAGATAATCAATGAGTACTTCTTTGAAATGACCCTAAAATTGTTCATTCAACACCCAACTAACATCATTCTTAATGGGACAATATTGAAAGCATTCTTACTGAATTCCTGAAGTCAGAAATAAGACAAGAATATCCTCTGTGTTACACTGGTTCATCCTCCTTCCTATGCACACCTTTCTCAATGTAAATTTCCTATGCTACCTATGGCTTGCTTTGGCCAACAGAATGTGATCAAAGTAATACTATGTCAATTATCAGCTCTGCTAAGCCCTCAAGAAATGCCTCTATTTTCTTGGATCTCTTGCCATCCAAGAAGAGAAGCTCAGGATAGCCTGCTGGAGGAAGAGTGAGCACAAAAATATCTGAGTTATCTATCCTCTCCCAGACGAGGCTATCTTAGACCATCTGAGAGCCAGTCAAACCACAATAAGCTATAGATGCCTAAGGGAGCCCAGATGAGACGAAAGTAACTGCTCAGCCAGCTTGTAGCCTTGTGCTCATGTATAAATAGTTCCTATTTTAAGCCAGTAAATTTTGAGGGAATTCATTCTGTAGAATTATTATGGCAATAACTAATTGTCACACTCATTGTCACCAATCACATTTTTCACTGTATTAGCAGCAGACCATGCAATTAGAAAAGATACAAAAAATGGAAAGAGCTCCCAGCAAACATCCCAAGGCTCCACTTCAGAGTAAACTAGAAATCATTTTACCAATGCAACTTCTCTGTCTTTCCCCCTTCACCCCCTACAATTCACAACCCAGTGCACTGCAGACTACTCTCCCTTAGCCCCCAGGAAACAGCAGCTGCTCAGCACACCACTTTCAAAAGCCCCCGATACAAACCTTCTGGGCTTTCCACTGCTGTGATTCCAGGATTCCCTGTTTCACAGCCACAGTTTTCTGTAAAACTGTAGGTCTCTTGGTTTGTCCTGAAGAAGGGCATATATATATATATATATACATTTGAATGAAAACTATACACATATGATCAGCCACATCTCTGATTTCTCGTTCACTCTTGTATGGACTGTTTCCTTTTTTGCAACTACAAACCCCATCTCACCCTTGCAAGGCTTTGATGGGACTTACTTGTTCTAATGTCCCTGAGAACATTCCCACTCAAACCAGGGCCTGCAGATCAGAAGAATCAGCCACACCTGGGAGTTTGATGGAAATGCCAAGTCTTGGGACTCACCTCCCTCCCAGACCTACTGAATCAAAATCTGCATTTCGGCAAGATCCACAGATGATTTACAAGTGTGTTACTGATTGAGAAGTCTGCCCTAGGGAGACATTTTGTATGCTTAAGACATACCTTTGAGGGGATAAAGCAAGGTGGCAGGGGGAAGGGAAGCCCCTTCAAGTATCTTTTTCTGTGAAATACTCTTTACCTCTCAAAAACACATGTTGCACATGTAACGAAAGGTGGGTAGGCCATGAGAAATCATCCACAAGTAGTCCATATGGCATATTCAGGAGAAAATAAGACTTTGAGCCTATCCAAGGGAGACTGGCAGGAATTCAGCTTGTGAAAGCTCCAGACCAAATGGAGATGGGAGTTGCCCAGGAGGGCACAGCTGGAAGAAAATATGTTTCCTTTAAAAAAAGAAATTTCCAGGTATCCAGGTAAATCTACAGGATATGGAGACTTGGGGTGCATAATGCTGTACCGACAGAAAGGACAAATTTGAAAACGTTCAGCATCTTCCCCTAACAACCTCCTGGAGGGAGGGGAATTTGACAGGCATTTCTATGAACACAATGCTGGCCCAGCCCAACCTTATTCCTGGTGTTCCACGTGGTCATGGAGAGCCTGACCCAGGCACCTCTGCCATAGAGCAGAGAAGTCCAGTCGTGGGAGGAAGTCAGATATGCTCTCTAATGAAGTGGGTGGTTGAAGGAAAAATCATAGAGATTCAAACATCATCTGCCATATCCCTTCCCGATGTGTTGGGAGCGAGAGAGGTGAACTGTTACCAAGCTGAAAACGATTTTGTCTGCTTACAACATGAAAACTGGAAACAACTGCTCAAAGAAAATAAAACTTATCCACAATACCATTACCTAAATTATATTTTAGTGTGTAACTATGTTGTCATTTATTTCTTCACATTATTTTAAAGGGTTTTTTGGTAATTGCATAGAAGGATGCAAACATACAAAAGTTCAAACTGTATAAGATAGGCTATAGGGGATAAACTATACGGGGTAGGACTATACAGGATAAACTAGAGGATAGGCTATAGGATAAACTATAGAGGACAGACTTTATAGGATAGAAGTATATAGATATATTATTTAGGATAAACTATATAGGATAGGCTACATAAGACAAACTAGATAGGATAGAACTAGATAGGATAGGGTGTACAGGACAGAACCATAGAAATCATTCTTTACTCTCATTCTCCACCCCCATCTCCATCCTACTCTGTAACCAAGGAGAGCTATAAAAAATAGTCCTTTCTCTATGTGTTTGCGTTCTTATATAGATACATACACAAACATATTGTCTGTGGTAGTTTGTTCACTACATATGTGGACTCATACCCTCTTCATATTGTTCTGTATTTTGCTTTCATCCTTTTAACCATATGCTTTGAAGAGTTTTCCCATGCTGGCACTTGGAGAGCTCTCACCCTCTAAAATTCTGTATAGTATGCCACTGTATGCTTACATCACTGTTTATGTAATTATATAATTTATATATATATATATATAAACTATTGATAGGTAGTGTAACTATCCTCTTTTCCAATATTATAATTAATATATGGCAATGACATGCATATGCATGTCTCTGTGCACACGTGCCAATATTTGTGTAGGATAGATTCCTAAAAGCATTCCTGGTTCAGTCTCTGCATTTAAACTTTTGCTTTTTTAAGGGATACCTGAGTGGCTCACTTGATTAAGCATCTACCTTCAGCTCAGGATCAAGTCCCACATCGGGCTCCTTGCTCAACAGGAAGCCTGATTCTTCCTCTGCCTACCACTTCCCCTACTTGTGCTCTCTTTCTCTGACAAGTAAATAAATATTGTTATTATATATTACAGGTATTTTTTTTTTATTTTTTTTTAATTTTTATTTATTTATGATAGTCACAGAGAGAGAGAGAGAGAGAGAGAGAGAGAGGCAGAGACACAGGCAGAGGGAGAAGCAGGCTCCATGCACCGGGAGCCCGATGTGGGATTCGATCCCGGGTCTCCAGGATCGCGCCCTGGGCCAAAGGCAGGCGCCAAACCGCTGCGCCACCCAGGGATCCCTATTACAGGTATTTTTAAAAAATAAATAAACTTTTGGTTTTTTAAGATTTGTTTATTTATTTGAGACAGAGAGAGACCATGTGCGAGAGCAGAAGTTGGGGAGGGACAGAGAGAGAGGGAGAGAGAATCTGCAAGCAGGCTCCCCACTGAGCACAGACCCTGACATGGGGCTCAATCCCAGGACCCCGAGATCATGACCTGAGCCAAACCAAGAGTTGGATGCTTCACCACCCAGGCGCCCCTGCATTTAAACTTTTGATGACTCTTTGCAGCTTACCCACTAGTAAAAAAAAATTATATATATATATATATATATATTATATATATATGTATAATATAATCAACAGTAGTTATTTCTCATGCTTGTTCTTACTTTTCTTAAAATACCACAAATCTCATGGGCCAAAGACACTATTTTATAGGTTATGTAATTTCCCTGTCCTCCATTATGAATGAAGTTGCCAAGAATTTTCTCAGCCATATGTGACAGTTCTGTGATTTGTTTGTTTGACCCAATGCCATTTTTCTAATGAGTTGTTTGTCTCTTTGGTATGGATTTGCAGGAGCTATTTACACATCATAAATTACCTTTTCCATGCATTTTACCTTAATAAAAAGTATTTCTATGACCAAAACATAGTAGAACTTGAAGGAATCACAGCCTATTGAAGGTTGGAAAGGACCGAATTGGAAAGGCCATTTATTCACTGGAGTTCAGTCAAGTAAATGAGCTCCACATGACCGTAATGGAAGCCTTACACCATCCCCAATGAATAAAGGCATGAAAGCTGGCCACAAGAATTCATTCTTACAATGGCCGTTGGTATACATGAGATTAGTTTGTCAATTGGCTTCTGAGCACAACTTCTCCCTTGAGATCATACACTCTTCCTATATAAACACCCAGACTCCATGCTGTGGTGTATATTCAGAATAGGAAGACAATGTCATTCTATGAAAAAAAAAATCTTTTTTTTTACCCTCTTTTATCAATAATGATTACAGAAATGTTTTAAATAAGAGAGAATTTAAAAAGAGACGAGGAAAGAAAGGGCAACTTTAGCATTCTCAAATGAGTGCCCAAAGGTTCTGCACAACTGCTAGATGTTGATTGCACATTTAGTATCCTCAAGCTGAAATTAAGGGAAGCATGATCAGAGCAAGATTCACGTTGTTTGTACAATACAGATGTGCCAGTTCCTCAAGGAAAGCAAAGATTTTCCCAGCACTGCGGGGTCCTGAAGGAAATACTATGTGACAACAAGTATACTGTCTTTAAATTCCTTAGAGAGTTTCATAGTTATGTTCTCTCAGCACCAGATACAGTTAGCACAACAGAAAAGTTGGGTAAAACATTATCTTAAAGTGAAGACTTTCTTTTACCTAAAAAAATGAAGCATAAATGAACATTTCCACAACAAAATGTTAACAATAAGCGGTAGGCAAATTGGTGCCAGTGTGCATGCCTCACTTAGAGCAGATCATATACATGAGAGAAGGAATATATAAAATGAATAATTTAAGGAGAAAGGACATAATTTATAGAAATACTTACCAAAGGATTATGTTTGGTGATATTTTCTGCTAATCCATTTAGAATTTGAATCTGTTTCAAACATACTTGAGCAATTTTACGACATATCTCCACTGTCCCAATAGAAGCACACATACAAAGATTCATTGGTACGAGTGGGCAATGAGAATCATAAGTTACCACAAGCTGTGGTTTATCAAAAGAAGCTCACCACTGGAGAAAGAAACAGAGATACGGTTCCTTCTTCTAATGATTCTGGGTACACAGGGAGGGCGATTGAGCTGAATGGTCCATTCCCAACACACAGATTAGTGGCATAGTGTGGAGGCAAGGCTTTTCAGAATTGATCAGGGTAGTGGATAAGGAAGGAACACTGTCCTCTTTCCCTCCTTTCAGCCTACAGGACCCAGTAGTGAGTTTCTCTCACCTATTGGACAGTCCAAGAACCAGAAATGGCATTAGATGCCCAGGGTACTGATCTGAGGCCACTCAGTGTCAGGAACTGAGAGGGCTTTCCCAGCACTGTGAGGGGTAAGACCAAAAACTTGGGTATAGGCTTTAGGCGGGGTGGGGGTCACTAATGCACACCACATGTTTTGCTTTTTTTAATTTAATTTAATTTTATTATTTTTTGAGGAAATGAAGGTCTAACTCAGTGGTTCTCAAAGAGAGATTCTCAGAGCAGTAGCAGTAATATCACCTGGAAGTGTGAGAAATGCAAATTCTTAGGCCCCACCTAGATTTATCACATCAGAAACTCTGGGGGCAGGGCTCAGTGATCTGTATTCTAACCAGGATTCCAGGTGATTCTGATGCATGCTCAACTTTGAGAACCATGGGTCTAACTTGAAGGAGAAGTTGCTTTCCTATGACCCAATCTACCCCACTCTAGTTTTTCATTAGGATGGGGAATGTGAGATGAGCTAAAAATAGTGTTACTTTGTCTTCTATTTGCAGTTTATCATTCTGTGGTTACATCTGCTTCTCAGACACATTCCATGGAAGGGTGAGTGCTCTAGAGGTGTGATTTGGGGAATTGTGTCCTGCCAGCCATAATATTATCTAATGGGATCCTGATCTTCCCTGGTTTTCCACAAAATTCATAATTTATCTGTCTCTAAAACAGTCAAGCTAGATTATTTATAACCTAAAGAAGCTAGCCACAGCATAGTTCTAAAAAAAAAAAAAAAAAGTCCACAGTTAGCATCAGTAAATGGTGTAAAGGCTCATATGTTGCTAGAAAAAAAAAAAAAAAAAAAAAAAACAAGAAAGAAAGAAAAGGGCAGAGAACTTCTCAGAATGAGATTTTTTTTTTATTCAAGTTGTGAAATCCAGAAATCCAGACTGCTTGTTAAACTCAAAATAGTAACGCTGCTCCCATGTAGCAAGGATTGAAGGAAGCATTTCAGTACACACCTTCCCTCCATAAAGGAATCATGAGAACACCCTTTTACCAGGTACCTAGAATTGGTGTCTAAATTGGAGAATTCTATGGCTAAAGTCTTACTTTACCACGATCGACCAAACACATTTTGTCTTTGATGTTCTAGAGTTTGATTCCATGTATGAATCTGCAGTGTTAAAGCCAATGCTACAGAAAGCAACCATGAGAAGCTCCCATCTTTGGGCTCCACCAAATGAAAAAGAGTGACTGATTGTCTAAGTAATTTTAGAGCTAAGGGAAACTGAGTGGTGGATTGAGTCAGGAAGTCACATAATAGAAATTTAGGCTCTTGATTTATTTATTTCTATCACGCAGTTGCCAGTGCTATTAAAATAATGTCAAGGACATAATGACAAATTTAATAAGATATTGATGGTGGATCTGACAATGGGTTAGTGCCTAAAGTAATGAAATGTCAGGGTAAAGTGCATTATGTGCTCCCTTGCATCATTAAAGTGACTCCGGGCAAACAGAGAAGCGGCCCTGAGACTTCCTTCAGATGCACTAAATGGCTCCTCTTCCACTAAAAGCTCTCTGGTTCTTCTCTTGGGATGAAGATTCAAGACTGAAACTTCTGTATCTAAGAGAGAAAAGAGACAGAACCCAAGCAAGTCTAATTTAGCTTAAGCACGTTACTTCTAATGTGTACACATCTTTACAAAGGCAGGCTGGCTAGTACAACGATGTCTCAAAACTCAAACCAAGCCAATATTTCATGAAGGGCAACAAAGGTCCCAACTTTACCTAATTCCTAACCTAATCTCCAAGTGGAATCACTTTTTCATTTCTTTGCCAAGTTTTTGTTCCATGCAGTTAACATCTAATTCTGTTTTTTAAAGTCACTTTTGGTATCTAAGTTACTTTTATGGATTTCTTTAAAATGGATTCCCATTATTTTTCATTCCTTTGGTTTGAGCTATGAGAAAAACAAACTGGAATTGTAAAGGTTATCTCAAAATAGCACCTTTCAGATTGCCTTTTGGCCTTTGCATTTTGTGAATTCTCAAGGTGGACTTGATGTGTGGGCTCTCCTGTAATTGTAAAATGAATAATTGTCAAGTCTATGGGAAAAAGTAAGGCATCAGAAAGGAGAAATGAGGGAGGAGTAAGAGGAAAAATGGGCTAAAATAAAGAAGAAAGAAAGAAAAGGAGGAAGACAAGGAGAGAAGAAAGGCAGAAAAATTGAATTATGTATTTTATTTCAAGAGGAGATGACAAATCTGAATGTTTCATTTATTGTCACGCTAACCAAACCCACCAATTACTCAACTTTTAGCTCATTTTGATTGTGAAGTCAAGAAGAATGAAGTACATTCATTTCTGAATTTAGAACCTAAATCCTGAGTTTAGGATCATGCCGCCACTCCTACGGAACCCGAGGCCACCTATGCTGGACCATGTATTTCCAAAGTTAGCTGATAATGTCAATGATATGTGAGGGTTGCATACCAAGATACAAAGCTCTGCACTGCTTGCATCTTGAAGGGAGCTTGAAATGAAAGCAATATTTTTTAAGACTTTTAAATTATGTTGAAGGGTTTGCCCTTGACAATGTACAGTTGATTTTCAATAATCACAGTAATTATATTCTATAAAGTTGCCTTAAACACAAAATTAGCTAATACTGAATCATCACTCCTAACAGGAATATAGAGTTAAGTTCCTGTGAGACTATGGTCACAATATTTTTGTCCACCAGTCAATACATGATCACATTTTATGTGTTTCTATTTAAAGACAACATACATGTATGTGTGTATGTGTATATGTATACATGAGATATATATGATTCTTTAGCATATACACGTATGATTCATTAATACTGAATTCATGGCAAACAGCAATATAACTCATGCTTGAAGAAAGCTTACCTAACACACTTGCTTCCTCCATAAGGCATGTCACAGTTTTGTGCTTAGGAACACTAGATAACTGTGTTTGGGGGCCACTTTAAGAGACAGCACCATCAAAAAGCAAAAAAAAGCAAAAAAATGACACTTGTTTGTAGGATGAATATAGTATAGTTTATATTCTCATAGTATGACACTTGTTTATAATTTATAGTATGACACTTATTTATAGCAGCATCCTCGTTTTCAAGCTCAGCTAAGAACATGCATGTTGGGTAACTCAAATTTTTCACCACTCTGCACATGTCTGCAAACAATAGCTAAGTTCCAGGAGTATTGATTTTGAAATTACTAATACATTTTGGGCACCAGGCATATTCACAAATGTAGAATGTCCCTTCTATGTTTGTCAGTTCTTGCATTCTTTTTCTTAAAGTAAAATAAAATAAAATATAAAATAAAATAAAAAGTAAAATATAGAGGAGAATGAATACTGAAAGTGGAGAAAAAATGGAAAGCAACAAACTTGGAAAATAACTATATTGGAAACTGCATTGTTACACTTTACAATGCCTTCACACTCTCAACCTCACTTAACCCTCATAACTGACTTTGTACTGAATATTTCATGAAGGCTTTAAGAGATTCAAAGGTATATCCATGGTCAGATAGCTAGCAAGTCATAGGACCACAACTTCAACCTATGTCTTTAGATTGCAAATTCCATCTAATATCCATGAATAGAATTAAAAGAGGAAGCACGGCTATCCATGAAGCTTTGATTAAAGTGTGCCAAATAAGGGGCCCCTGGGTGACTCATTCAATTAGGCAACCTACTCTTGATTTTGGCTCCAGTCATGATCTTGGTGTTGTGAGATGGAGCCCTGTGTCAGGCTCCATGCTGAGAGTAGAGCCTGCTTAAGATTCTCTCTCCCTTCACCTCTCCTTCCCACTCAAATGCTCTCAAAACAAGTGCAAAATGATATTTTTGTACTTATTTATAAAGCTCATACTAAATGGTTCCCAAGATCTTTGAGCGATAAAATATCAACCCCAGAAGGAAACATTAAGGTAATTCTCACAAGGCAAAATGTGAGGAAGTATAGAGAGTTATTGAGGAAAATATAAGGCAATGAATTTAAAGAGAAATGATTCTAACTCTGGCTGTAAGACAGATTGCCCTGGCTTGTCAGGACTGACCAACTTATGAAAACGTTCCTGAAATCATTAGAAAATGTGTTCTGACGATATCAGTCCATATGGTGGGGTGTAAAATGGTTAGTAAGACATATAAGAAACCAATTTTTCTAAATAAATAAATAAGAAACCAATTTTTCTAGTTAAAAGGGCAGTTAAGGAGCTCCACTGGAACTGACTCTGCTACATCTGATTTTCCAAGAAAAGTTGGAAATTCTTGTTATTATGTGAAAATCTCCATGGTAGAGATAGCTGGTGCTTACCCCAAACCATGAGCTCCTCTATACTTTTCCAGCCTCCTTTGCAGTTTGGTTAGAGCCATGTGACCAATTTTGTCCAGTGGTCTGTAAACAGAAATAATCTTTAACCACAGTGATTTTACAAATATCTATCTTTCTTTCTCTCTCTCTCTCTCTCTCTCTCTCCTCTGTTTGTTTTTCTTTCCAGGAGAATGACCTGACTATACCTCAGATTGTCATAATGCTTGATCAGTTCCCTCCAGGATGTCACAGGCACCTTCACATCAGAAATATAATGCTTTTTTTTTCTCTTCTGAAATTCAGACTGACCATTAAGATATATGGCAAAGGCTGCAAGTTGTGCCTTAATATCCATTCTTGCTTTCTTCTGTGCTTCTTTGTTAATAGACCTTAGTGATCCACACAAATGTTCAGAATAAAGGCTTTTTTTTCAAGTTATCCTTATCACTGTGCATGGCTCTATGACTAAGTTTTGGCTGATTGGATGTTGCCATTTTGGGGGTGTTCCCTGTCTTGCTTTGTTTTTCTTCATCTTGCCAGTCAGAAGCAGACATGGTGAAGAACCATATTGGACGACATCACTATAGTATCTCCCTGACGCTGTGGAGCTGTCATAACAGCATTGGATTGCTTTTGTTTGGCCTAAGAGAAATTAAACTTCTAAGTTGTAGAAGTTATCATGCACGGGCCTTTGTCACCGCATTCACAGTGTAATCTAGGTAGTTTGGACATTCCAGTGTTATGTCTACAGCTGCAATTCCTGTCAAAACTTTTAGGAAGTAGAGTTAAAAGGGTTTGGGAAGTAGGATGACATAGCCACAAAGAACATGGATTTTAAAGTCACATAGAAATCACCCAGAATTTCATGTGGCCACTTCCTAGCTGATAATATCACTGAGTTTAGTTTCCTTGGCTTCAAATTTGAGTAAGAATAATACAACATTGGATTATTATAGAGGTTAAGTGAGCTAAAGTATATAAAGTTCTCAACACCCAATAAATATTCAAAAAATAGTTCTTGTTATCATTCAGGAGTCAGACACACTAAAGTAGGATGGCAAGAGAAAAGATGAGAATGGCAACCTCGTGACTTGTGAGTGCCGTGAGGTGGCCAAGGACTGCTGAGGAGATGGGAAGCAGCCAGTTAGTTCTGTGAACCTCTCATCACATTCTGCCACTCACCACTCTCCTCTGGACAGAAAACATCATTCCGTGGATGACAGACATCTGGACTTGCTGTGCTGTGCTCGTTCCTTGAACTTTATCACACACTCACTCTTTTTTGCCAGAGTGGAGCTATGGCTCCTTTTCCCACCTTGGGCTGCAGGTGTTGATGGAGCCAGAAGGGCCTTCCAAAGAAAGATGTACTGTAACCCCTCTAAGCTGAGTCAATGCTAACAGACCTAACACTGCCAAGTGCCAGAGTCCACTGGAAAGTTCTGAATCCAGCTGCACATCCCAGATGTGCACACTGAAAGGATGCCAAGACATTTCAAAGTATAGCTCCAGGGCATGATGGGCTAGCACCAAGGCTTGGGATACCAGGATGCTATTCCAGGGAGCAAGCAGCTGGGGAAGTGGGGTGTGAATGCCCACTGTAAAAGGAAATCCTTCTCTTTATGGTTTCCTCTCTAATGATACCCCTGCCTTGCTAATGTAGCACCTGTCCTCCAGAGTGGCTGACTCACCTCAGGGTTGGTGCAGGCTGGCTAAGCTGGCCTTCACATGGACAGTCAGGAGGTACCTTGATGTGAACTGATGTGATTGTCTCTTGACAGCCACATTGCCTAAAGCTGGGTAGCAGAGATTTACACCTTACACCAGCCTATGAGAGTATTAGACATGAGGAGAAAATAAAATTTAAAGGAGAAAGTCACTTAAACGTCCACCTGTCCAGAAGAGCAAAGATGAATTGATTCATTTTATGTTTGCTTCTTCTTTTCAGCATTCAGTAAAGGACAGATAGAAAGAAAGACCTTGGGTCCTATGTCTCTCTGCCCCACCTCAACTCCTCAGTCCAGACCCTCGGCATTTTGACCCCTCCTCCATCCCCGACACACAACTTTCCCTGACCTCGCTGGGAGGGATATTCCCCTTCTTCCTACAAAACTTCAGCTGTATTCTTCTTGCCTTAGCAAGCTAGAATCAGAATGTTGATTCCCATATCAACACTCAGCCTCGACAGTTAGGGTTGGTTATGACCACAGTGAACCTCAGACCCTGGTGAGCTGGTCTTGGAACCCACTCTCCAAACACAACCCATTCTGGGTTCTAACACAAACTGGTAAGTGACTTAGGAACATAGTCATGACATGTTTGAGGCTGTCTGCTTGTGAAAGTAGGCGAACATCTAAAACAGTATAGGATATTTCCCACCCATTTCTTCTCCCTTCCCCTCTATTCCCTTTCACTATTTTTTATATTCCCCAAATGAATGAGACCATATAATGTTTGTCCTTCTCCGATTGACTTACTTCACTCAGCATAATACCCTCCAGTTCCATCCACATTGAAGCAAATGGTGGATATTTGTCGTTTCTAATGGCTGAGGAATATTCCATTGTATACATAGACCACATCTTCTTTATCCATTCATCTTTCGATGGACACCGAGGCTCCTTCCACAGTTTGGCTATTGTGGACATTGCTGCTAGAAACATCGGGGTGCAGGTGTCCCGGCATTTCATTGCATCTGTATCTTTGGGGCAAATCCCCAGCAGTGCAATTGCTGGGTCGTAGGGCAGGTCTATTTTTAACTCTTTGAGGAACCTCCACACAGTTTTCCAGAGTGGCTGCACCAGTTCACATTCCCACCAACAGTGTAAGAGGGTTCCCTTTTCTCCACATCCTCTCCAACATTTGTGGTTTCCTGCCTTGTTAATTTTCCCCATTCTCACTGTGTGAGGTGGTATCTCATTGTGGTTTTGATTTGTATTTCCCTGATGGCAAGTGATGCGGAGCATTTTCTCATGTGCATGTTGGCCATGTCTATGTCTTCCTCTGTGAGATTTCTGTTCATGTCTTTTGCCCATTTCATGATTGGATTGTTTGTTTCTTGGACAGAACATGGAAGACTCCTAACTCTGGGAAACGAACTAGGGGTGGTGGAAGGGGAGGAGGGCGGGGGGTGGGGGTGACTGGTTGGCGGGCACTGAGGGGGGCACTTGACAGGATGAGCACTGGGTGTTATTCTGTATGTTGGCAAATCGAACACCAATAAAAAATAAATTTATTATCAAAAAAATAAAAAATAAATAAAACAGTATAGGAAAACAGATGTGTTACACATAGAAATTCAAATGGGAAGAAGTTCCGGAGGTAAAGGACAGAGTCAGAGACTTCATTTGTAGTTTATTTCTACACCAAATCAGTTGCTTTTTTGCCAAGTGATGAAGAAAAAACTTGGGAGGGAGAGTGAGGGAAAGAGAATCAGCTCACAGCAAGGGATTTTACCAGCATCTTCCTTCAGGAGCACCACAACTATGAGCTTTTCCCACACTCCAGCTGTGGACGCAGAGCCAGAGACAATGCTATTGCATTAGGACAAAGAGAAGCAGGCAGCCAGGGTTATGCAAGCCCTGTGCCTTGTATACACAAGGGTGTTTTATTTCATGTGATCACTCATATTAAAAATGAGAGTCTAATTGTAAGTGAATAGTGGTGTGCGTTGTGTTTTTGATGAACAACCCATCATGTGTCAAACCCAGCTTTCTCCCAAGAAAACATAGGGAAAATAAAGTCTTCAGAGGAAAAAACTCGACAGAAACCATGAGCACAGAGTTCTATGGTCAGTTCCTGTTTGGGAAAAGCACAGAGTTCACTGCACTGGGCTATCTGTGTACGTCTAGGTTGGCTCTTTTGCTAAGGTCTCCATGGCACTGGGCAGACACACTCATGCTTGCCCTGTTCCCCAATGTTCTTTTTAGGTAACGTCAAGGGTTTTATGAAATTTCAGGGTGAGCTCTTAATGCACGGGTTTGGTGTAAACATTTGAATGAACAAAGGTTTTACCAAGGTCTCTGCAAGCACAGGCAATTTTGGTGGAAGCTGGGGGTGAGGAAAGGTTGGAAAAGAGTCCCACATTCCCTCAGGGGGTTCCTAATGAGGTGGTCATTTTGTTTATTACTTCATCTTCCCCTCTAAATTTCCAACCTCACCTTCACCCACATGAGCAGAATTTGGCAGCATGTAGCTCGCAGAGTATTCCTATAACTTCCAACAACTTCCCAGTCCCACTTTCCCTAAATACGTAAAATGTATCCCCAAGATCACTGGCTGCCTATAATGGTGTGAGCAGGAGGGAGGGAGGCTGGCTTACCAAAGTGATCAATAAAGCACAGCATGCACACTTTCTTTTAAACTGTACCAGCATGTTCCATTTCTGGAGTCAGTGAAGATTGGACTGAATGCATATGATTCATCTATAGGCTATCTTGTGCATGAGCAGACACATTCAGGAATGTGCCACACTATGTGTCCATCTTTAAAATGTCCCTCCTGAGGTTTAAATAATTAATAATTAAGATTTGATTGACATACTGTTGATGGCTGAGTTATCTGCCATGAACAACACAAGAAAGCATAGATAAAGACAGACCATTGCGTTGAACTGTTACTTCATGAAAGGTGATCTCTATTTGGACAGGAATCAACCTGCAAATGCTAGAGCTATCAGCCCCTGCAGACTCTTTCAATAAGTGGATCTAATACTCAAAGCCAAGTTTCAAAAGAAACGCAAGTTCTCCCCAGGCTCTGGATGCCCCTCACAAATAGGAAAGTGGACACTATAGAAATGCAAGAGAGGGGTATTACAGTTCTTGCTGTCCTGAATGGTATTTCCATGGCTGTCAGATAATCAGAGGAAATTTGAAAGCCAAGGGCATTGTGGGGTCATGGAACAGGCGATCCACAAGACTTAGACTTGAAGTCTTGGAGTGAACTGATTTTGAACCCTAATGCTTCCACTTATAAATCCTGTGGCTCTCTTGTCTCCTGTTCCTCATCTATAAAGTGAGCCTAATAACACGTACCTTAAATATATTATGGGGATGAAATGAGCTTTTATAATGTACTTAGTCCCAGTGATTGTCAAGATCTGGTGCTCAGTGCATTTTGTTCCCTGCCTTCTCTCACCCCCACTCCCCCATTAACCACGGGCCACTTAGTGCCTAGATGTAGGTAGTCTCAGTGACAACCTGTCACCTCTTGTTACAAAGACACTATGTGATGGGATACGGGAATTTTTTTAAAGTAGATTCAGCCCTAATCTTTAAGAGCTTGTAATATTTTATAGGGAAGATGACATACATGGATACAGAACACAATTAGGCAATTAGTGTTATCCAAAGTTCAGCTGAGTCTCAATTCCTTGGATATTTAGGCAGAGACTGGCTGGCAGAGGTATAAGCTGGATAAATTACCATCCATAATAGAAGTCGAAATGTTTACCCAAAACACACATAAATATATCCATGGGACAGCCTCCTATAACAGCCAATGCCTGGGAAAACAGAATTGACTTTTCACATAAAAGAATCCACAATCAGTGTTGGCACACTTAGAGAGGAGATGTAAATTCAAGTACCTCAGGATGTAAATGATGGTGTATAAATAAAGCATGGAAATGGCTCACTTAGGGTTTTGTTTTTGTAGTTACTGTATATGGTGGTTTTCCACAATGAGGGACAGTCACGCACGGGCAATGAGGGTATATTGAAACACGACTCAGTTTAAGAGAATGCAAGAATGTCTCTCTCCCTCTTTTCTCTCTCTCTCTCTCTCTCTCTCTCTCTCTACACACACACAGAGGCACACACACACAGGCACACACTTTTGCCCTGGAGCTGTCCTGCATTAGTTTGAAGCACTGTCCATATCATTGGATTGGTCCATTTTGAACAAGAACTTGCTTCTGCTCAGGTCTATCTGTCTCAGAACTGATAAACAGCAAAGTCTTTTGGTTCTGGGTTACTTCTCAGTGAACTGTGGTGAGTAGAAACTCATTTAGGCAGGAGCAAAAGATAACTCTGAAAGCAATTTCAGTTGCATTAAGACTTGTGATTCCAATGTCTACCTTCCTCAAATAAATTTCTGATTTTGTACTTTACATCCCCAAAAGGAGAATATGGCTACCAGTTGGGATTGCTTGAGTGCTGACATGAAACTCAAGCAGAGGAAATACAAACTTTAAAGTTTTGTCAGCAATGTTGAGAATCTCACAATATTATCTTGGAAAATAAAAATCATCTCTATAAGTTATATCTTTCTATACTTCATGCTTTATTATTTTTTGGTTTTGTCTTAAAATTTCTAATTAAATAAGTATAGTCAATAAAACATTTATTTTAGAATATTCAAAAATACAGAAATTATCAAATACCTAGGTGAGGAAAACCATAAGTTAACTACTTGAGGGAAACTACAGTCGACATTTTGCATATTTCCATGCAAGGTTCTTGTTATACAAGTTTTTCTGTAATTAAGATCATATTTTAGAGGTGCCTGGGTGACTCAGTTGAGGGTCTACCTTCAACTCAAGTCATGATCCTGGAATCCTGGGATCAAGCCCTGCATTGGGTTCCCTGCTCAGAGGGGAATCTGCTTCTTCTTCTGCCCCTCACCCTGCTTGTGCTATTTCTCTCACACTCTCTCTCTCTCTCTCAAATAAATCAATAACAATTTTTTTAAAAAAGATCATCAAAAAGATTTACCTTTATATGCTGCTTTTTACACTTAGTAAGATAGCATAAACATTTTTCCAGGATATTATTAAATATTTGAAAGCAGAGAACAAAGAGGTAGACCATCATGGTTGCAATAGCAAGGATTGCCAGAGAAAGCTTTAGGTGAATCTCTGGACAGGTTTATAGCCCCATCTACAATCATGGTAGCTTAAGAAAACTATTGGCCCAAGCTGTCACTTCTCAGAAAGAGAGGTGGATTGTATTAGTTAAAAAAAAAACCACTGGAGCTCAAAAAACTGGAATTTTACAATCAGCTTCTGCAAAGTGAATGATTTAAAATGATCAGATACAAGTTCAACTTCTCCAGTTTACAAACAAAGTGAAATGATCTGTAAATGATAAACTGACTCATGCAAGCCCCATCTTAGAATGAAAATCTGTGGAGACCCAAAGTGTGGAAGACACTGAATCCAACATTTTTTTCTCTGCATCTCCCTCCTTTTCTTCCACTTACTTTCACCCACAGCCTACATTAGAACAGAAGAGATATGCGCTTCTTCTTCAATTACTATACTGATCTCACAGAGTGGAGAGGCTCAGGTGGTTAATGGATATGAAAAGTCTTTGTAATCTGTAAATTACCAAAAAAGAGTAAGGCTTCATTGATTTCGGTGACAAAGATGCTTGTTTCTGACCTACTGAGGATAGGAATAGATGCAACCACCTTTGCCTAGTTTATATACTCATTTAACAATTTTACTGAGTATGCCAGGCACTGATACTGCAGCAAACAAGCTGATAAAACATTGAAGGAGTTTACATTCTAGGACAGATACCAGCAATGAACAGCAAAGAAGTTAGAGTGCATGATAGTGATACATGATAAGGAGAAAAAAATAAGCGAGAATAAAGATATATAATATTCTGGGGGTGGGGCCAAATGATAGACCAGGAAAATAAATCATGTATATCTGAAGGAAGAGCATTCTGGGCAGAGGGAACTAATACCTAAAGGTAAGAATGTGCCTGTGGTTACAAGGCGCAGGGAGGAGGCCAGTGAGTGGAGTGAGGTGAACCAAGTAATAATGGGGATCCAAATCATGTAGAGTCCTGAAGGTTATCATCAAGGGAAGAGTTTGAAACAAAATCTCTCTGGCTGTTCAGAGAATAGACTCAAGGGAAATAAGGGTATGGGCAGAAAAAGGTTAACTTGGCAGGTCTAGGTTGTTCAAACCCTGCACATTCAACAAAAAAAGGGGGGCCTGGGTTCAGGACAGACCCTTACTCTTTAAGCCCTTGGAATACTCCACTTGATAACAGCATTGCTGCCCATAGGCCTTGAATCCAGGTAAGAGGGCTGGAGTCTGAGTAACTGGGGTCAGTTGCACAGATACCAGATGCCTACATAACAGAGCCCCAGTAAAAACCCTGGACACCAAGACATGCCTGACTGAAACGCTTCACACGTATTGTCTCACATCATTGCCAACAGAAATAAGTATGTCCTCTGCAGCTCCATTGGGAGGACACACCTAGAAGCTTGTGCCTGGTTTCTCCCAAACTCTCCCATTGCCTCTTCCCTGTGCTGATTTCCATCTGCACACCTTTTCTTAATAAACCATGATATACCAGCTTTTCTAAATCCTGTAATACTTCTGGCAAATCACTGAAACTGAGAGTGGTCATGGGGCCCCCAACACATGGTGGGAGCAGTTGAGACCAGGTGAGGTGAGTACATTAAACCATGTGAGAGGTGATGGTGGCTTGTCCATCATGATTTTTTCCCAGCAATATCCGGGGGGATTTCTGTTGAAACTTTTGAAGCTCATTGGCAGGGGAAAGATATCTTTCATTAATGGCAATTGACATAATCCAGGCTGTCTTTATTAAATGGCTAATTCTAGTCTCATCTGTCACTGAATCCTTTCTGCATTTCCCCCAGGGAAGAAGTTCTTAAGAAACTTGATTATTCTAAGATGCTAAGAAAAAATAGGAAGATTTCTTGTTTCTCTGTTGGCATGAGCCAGCAGATCTGCATCCATCAGCAGATACAGTGTAATCTGAAGAGCCAGGAGCAAGGAGAAGCCACTCAGAATCATCTCTTAACTCCATTTCCCCATAACATTGTCATTATCCCAAACAAGTGGACAACACACTGACCCGAGGGGTCAGTGTAGGAAATGGTAGAACATGAGAAAAGACATTCCTAAGCTTCTACTTGAGTGGAGAAATGAGAACATTTTTTTACATTCTAGGTCATTTTATTTATTATAATTTAACTTTAATATTAACAACAGTGAGGTATATTAATGACTTGTGTCAATGAGTCTTTGAGATAAACACAACGGATATTTGCAAATGAAGCCCTAGCCTTTCTGCAAAGTGAATGTTCCATTTCAAGGCTTATGGAGGGGGGTGGAGTGTGCTCCACACATCCACGAAGGTTTGGGGAATATAAGCGTTTTTTTTCTAAGGCATTCAATGTATGTTTAGAAGGCAGGAGCTGAAGCTTCCTAGGTTCTTTGACTGCCAGGATTAAGTTCCCTTTCTACCCAAAGAAGAAGCTTCTCTGGGAAACTCACTCGTGTGTGTGCAGGGAAAGGCATGGACCAAAAAATCAGCCAGACCTTGGATCAAATCTCATCTCCACCACTTACCTTGACCTTAAGCAAGTTACCTAGTGTCTTCAAGTCTCTGAAACTTCCATTCTTCCCTCATTAAATATGGATTATGTTACCTGTCTCCAAGCATCAGTGTATGAGGTTTAAATAATATATGTCTGGCCCCTAGCCCACAGCAGGAACCTAATAAATGTTCACTTCACTTTTCTAGATATTCTATGCACTAATAAATAATATCAGGACAATTGGAAGGAGAAAAGAAAACAAGAGACTTTCCCTGGCCAGCGGGAGAGGACACCTTTAAACTATTTCTTTTGTGCTTGCAGATTTTGATGAGGGAGGATCTCCTGATTAGGAAAGCCATAATTTCATAGCTTCTACTCATGTTTTTTGCCCCACAGTTGAATTTTTTTAATGGTACACATAGTATGGCCACATGGAAGTCTATGATTGGCACTTGATTGACAGTGGCCATGCCCTACCAGTTGCTGAATATTTTAATATTCTCCCTGGTTTTGTGCCAATAAAATGGGATAACTGGATGGAGTAGATCATTATTTGTTTTTGAGAAGACCTTAGTAGGTTTTTGGCTATGCAGAGGTAGCCTTGTAAATTAAAGTGAGGTAGAAAGTCAAATGCTGGACTGAAACATAAGGAACTTATGTTTTGGAGATAGGAAGCAAGGAGGAAAAGATGCTATTGAAAGAGGAGGCCAAAAGGTCAAGAGAGCTTGGCTACTGGTAACTTGCCTTGGTGAGGAATGGCTGTCAGAATCTTTGGAGAATGATGTCTAATATCTAGGGTGAAGTTGCCTGAGTAATCTTTTGTTAGTTCAAACTTTCTGGAAATTTTACTGTACATAGAAGACTTAGTAGTACGTTGAAAGAAGAAAGCTTTTGAAGTAACTTCCAGCATGGCATGAAGGAAACCAATAAGACAAAAACTAAAGCTACATTACCAAACTGGATGCTCTGTCTACTTACCAGAAGACCAAGAGCCTCCAACAAATCTGGGATCTTAGGAGGAGCATCCCATGGAGGGTGGGACAAGGATTGAGTTCTCTTATTGAGCTATGTTACAATAAAGAGCCACCCTCAGAAGTTTGAAACATTTGGATAGCAAGTTCTGGGGTCTTTTGAAGAGAGTATTTTGTTTTCACAAATGCACTTGATAAAAATCATTAGAGTCACTTACATCTGCCTCTGCCTGTGTAAGTGAATGAGTTATATTTGCTCCCAACTCTGAAGGGTATATTGTGACAACCCAGGAGCTTCAGAGGCCAAAAGACAGCCTTGAGATCCCTTTGGGGGCTCTGAGACCTGAGGTAAGGAGAGCATCTGTTTCGTGCATAGGCAAAGGGCAGATCTTCCTTGCTTATTTATGGGTATGGGTAGCTTGATAAGAGGCCTAAAAAGCAATGGCTGCTGAGTCCATTAGCAGAGTCTGCAGACTCTTGAAATTTTTCCATGCCCAAACCACTGAAATCTATTTCTGGATTTGCCTTCAACTCCAAGTAAAAATTTTCAACCCACGTGTTCATGCCCTGGCCCAGAGTTTTCCATGCCAGATTCCAGGAAAGTGTTTCAGATAGAAATATCAGTTAACTAGGGGGAAAGCATGCATGGGCAAAGGGTAAGGTGTTATCAGTGGTTTTAGAACAAGTGAAAGAGTCATTTCAAAGAATTTCCAGATCCGACGCTGAGGCAGGATAGTGTTTCAGCAATCACAGATTCCGTGTCTGGCAGCTGGGACCCAGTTTGTAGGCCCTTTATCTTGGAGGGCTCAGTAAGATATACGCTGCTCAGATGAAGAAAGACATGCACTCATTAAGGATAAAATATGAAAAGATTCTTTGCTTCATGAATTCCTGTCTAAAACTTCACTGGCACATATATGAGACATAGGTGTCAGGAATATTTTTGAATTCTTCTTTGGCTCATGATCATCACGAACATACAACTTTCTGTGAAGGAAGTGCCATATTTTGCTCAAACGCCATATTCTTCTATTCCAGGAAAAAGAAATTTTAAAGGATATAAACCAAGCAGCAGTTTCTATTTGGGCCTCTTTGGCAGGGAAACAAAGGAGCTGGGAAATATAGTCTCTTACTTAAGAGTAGAGCAGAGGAAAGATTCCTTAATAAAATGTATGTTCTACTAACTCCTGCCTGGAAACAAAGAATGATATAAACAAGCCATGGCTTGCAGTTTCAAAATCCAGTAAATTATATTTATGGTTGTGCATTTGTCAAGATAAGTAGCTAATGGTAATCCCATAAGCAGATAAGGGTAATAAAATGCACTGATGCAGGGCAGAAGTCAGACTTGGTGGTGGGGACACCCTTTCACACTAGCGGTCCTGAAAGACCTTGTCAAATGTCTTCAGATGGGGATGATGACCAGACAAGGGGCAGAGAGTGAGAAAGAAAGGTCATGTCTGTTTGTGACCCTTTGATAATGACAGAGCACTTACCATCTTCTAGTTTTATCATAGATGAAGTGAGAGAAGAGGAAATCTATAGCAACATAGAGAAGAGAAATATTTCTGCCTTGGAAAGTGTTTTAGAAAAGAATAACTAGGGAAAGAAGCAGCATTCTTTGGGAGAATACCGTACCTAGGCAGTAGAATCAGCACTAAACACAAATTCAGACTCTGGACTGAAATAGAAATCCAATTGTCAAGCTCTTAAAATGTGCCCAGGACTGGTTCTAACAGATGCCTTTAGATCTACATCTGTTGTGTTGTGGCGTGAGCATCCAGGAATAGATGTGGCTCCAAACTCCCTTCTTGAGGTGTTCTGTTTCCAGGTAACCCCTGATCTTTCTCTGCCAGAGTTTTATGGTTGTAGCAAGATGGTGAGAAGAATCACTGTATCTTAGAGAATCCAATATCTTAGTCACTAGAAACATATGAATGGACAATCCTGCTATAGGTAATAAAGAGTATTTCATCAAGTTAAGTCTGATCTTCAGATTTATGTTGGGCCCATGCGTAAGGAATAAATATATTCATGCCTTCACATCTGGGCCTTGGGCTCAAACATGCAACTCCATTTGGGAAAGCACCGCTGGCTTTCTGGCCTGAAGAAGCTGGCTTCACAGCAAGGCCAAGGCAAAGCTTACCACAGTCTTTTCTTGAGCCCCTGTTTCCTATCTACACATGGGGGCCTTAGAGCCTCAGTCTCCCACTGACCCAACACACACAACTCACAGGAAGGGAACATGATAGGACACTTGCACAACAACCATCCAAAGTAAGCCATGAAATTCTCTAGTTTCTCAATTTTCTTTTGCATGGACTGAGTTACTTTTCCAGAAAATTCTAAATATATGCAGACTAAACATTTTTATTCAGGCTGATTTCATTTTATTGCCAGAGACCATTCAGGGTAGGGAGAAAGTATTTTGTGTTTTCTGTCAACCTCCCCCCCACCCCTTGGGTTCGGGTTCGTGCTTCATCACTGTGATCCTGCACAAGTTCTTTAAATTCTTTGAGATTTGGATTTGTCATCTGTGAAAGAAAATGACACCTTCAGAGCAGAGTGGCTGTAATGATTCAAAGTCATGTGTAGCAAATACTTGGCATATAAAGCATGCTCATTTAACAGGAGCTATAATTCAGCTCTTCTTTAACAAGACTGTAAGTCTCAACCTTGATAACAATGACCCCATGCCTTGAATTCTCCTGAAATGTTTATATAAGGCCCTGTTCGCTTGACTCTATTGTAATATCCTATGGCTATCTTATAAACATAAAAAGTAAGCTATTTAAGGCCCGTTTGCTTGACTTTATCATGTAATATTTTGTAAATATAAAAAATAAGCTCACAAAGTGTTTTCATATTTATTATCCCATATAATTTTCGCAACTGTCAGAAAGTTTGGTTTCACGATTATCCTTGCTTTCAAGATGAGGAAACAGACTAAATGACTCATGGCCACAAAGTCCATTGACAAATATAGGGATCCATGATGCCCGACTGACTGCTTTGTTTATTACTGGAACAGAGTTCAAGTTCATGCACACCCTCACTCTTTACTTAAACTAACATTTATTGGACCCCTACAGGCCCTGGACTAGGTGTTAAGAATACAGCTATAAGAAAAAAGTCACAGGCCCTGTCTGCAAGGGTTTCATCTTCCTTCAGGGAACATAGGCATTAAACAATCACACTGGAAATTGAGCAGCCTTATTTTGCAAAATGGACAAAGGAATTCAACAGACACCTCACCAAAGAAGATTAACAGATGACAAATAAACACATGAAAAGGTGTTCAACATCATATGTCATTAAGGAATTGCAAATTACAACACAATATACCTATTAGAATGGCTAAAATCCAAAATACTGACAGCAGCAAACTCTGGTAAGGATATGAAGGAACAGGAACTTTCTGAGGCTTGTGGAATATGAAATGGTACAGCCACTTTAAAGAGAGTTTGGTGATTTCCTACAAGAATGCACATACTCTCACCATATGGTTGAACAATTGTGCTCCTTTGTATTTACTCAAATAAACTGAAAACGTATATCAACCACAAAAAGTCATGTCATGATGTTTATAACACTTTTTATTCACAAATGCCAAAACTTGGAAGCAATCAAGATGTCCTTCATTAGGTGGGTGGATAAATAAACTGTTACACCCATCCAATGGAATATTACTTAGCACTAAAAAGGAATAAGCTATTAGGCCATGAAAGATGTGAAGGAAATTTACATGAATATTAATAAGCCAAAGAGGCCAATTTGAAAAGGCTACATAGTGTATTATTCCAACTATGTGACATTTGGGGAAAGGCAAAACCATAGAGACAGTGAAAGTATCAGGGGTTTCCAGGGATTGGTGGGAGGGAGAGATGAACAAGGCAGGGCACAGAGGAACTTTAGGCCAGTGAAACTGTTCTGTGTGATACTGTAATGGCAGATACATGTCATTATACATTTGTCCAAACCCATAGAGTGTACAACACTGAGAGCAAACCCTATTGTAAACTATGGGCTCAGGGGCAGAGCAATGTGCCAATCAATGTAGGTTCATCAATTATAACAAATGTATCAGGGCAGCCCCCAGTGGCTCAGTGGTTTAGCGCCACCTTCAGCCCAGGGTGTGATCCTGGAGAGCCAGGATCAAGTCCCACATCAGGCTCCCTGCATGGAGCCTGCTTCTCCCTCTGCCTGTGTCTCTGCTCCCCCCCCCCTCTCATGAATAAATAAATAAAATCTTTTTTTAAAAAAATAACAAATGTATCACTATAGTACTAGATGTGATAGTGGGGGAGGTTGTAAACATGTCTGGGCAGCAGGTATATAGAAATTCTGTTTTCTGTTCAATTTTTCTGTGAACTTGAAATCGTTCTAAAAAATTATCTTTTTAAAAAAAAAAGTAAAACTACACCGATTGTGAGAAATGCAATAAGCAACATCATGCAGGGAACGTAACAGTCTAGCACAGTTTGGCAGAGTTAGGAAAGCAGTTCATAGCAAGTGACCTTTGAGCTAAACTCTGAAGCATAAATGGTAGAAATATCAATTGTGCTAAATGCCAGAACTTGACGAACTGAAGTAATCATATGTACAATATGAACCTGATAAAAGACAATAAATAATTTCTACTTAAGACTGTCATCATATGTGGCAAATAATGCTTGTAATGATAAGTTTGCTCTTGTGAAGTGTGCCTCAGATCTGGAAAAAGAAAACATGAGAAGGGGCCAAATATTGTCATGGTAACAGAAACACAAAGAACCCAGGCTAAAGGGTTTCTAATAAGCAAGAACAGCCAGCATTCATTGAGTATTCCTCCCATGGAAGTTGACATCTGTTATTCATTTGTTGATTCTAGCTTTGAAGAAAAGCAGTGTAATTGGAAATACTTCTATGTTCTGGGAAAACATTGAGTGGAAGACCTTTTAGTGCTTTTTAAATATTGGTCCATTACTTTTAACATTTAGTACAAACTTGCTCTCTCCACTCAAAGAATGGATGAGAGAGTTTGGATAATATCTAGATTCAATGATTTCAAAGCTATAGAAGATTAAAGTTGGTGTCTTGACTAAACAAGGAGAAAGATGCTCTCTGATCATGGAGAGGACAATTTTTGGGTGCTTGGAAAGAACTAAGAAATGTGTATTAAAGAGGACATAGACAGGTACATCATATTCAGTAGATAATTGCCACTGTATTTCCAATTTTAGAGAAGAAATAACATGGAAAAGAAGGATCCCTCAATAACTACCTAAATACCCATATAGCATATTGTTCAAAGCAAGAATATTGATATCAGACAGACATGGATTTAAGTGCTTGTTCTACCATTGACCAGCTATCAGGCCTCAGGCAAGTTTCTGAGTCTCTCTGCAGCCCACAGTCCTCATGTATAAGACAGAAACATTGGAACCTACCTCATGGGTTTTTGGAAGAATTGAGTGCTTTAGTGTACACAGTTATGATCGGTGTCTAGTGCACTGTAGCCACTCAGTAAATATTAATTGTATTACTATTTTTTAATGAACTAAGAGACTATTTGCTGGATTTGCTATCCAGCATTCCTGTTAATCTTTAATTCCCATTGGACTGCAAAAGTTTAAGAAAGTGCTAGAGGAAAATCAGAATCCTTTGGTGAGTTGCCAGGTAGCTGACAGAATAAAGGCAAACAAACAAAGGCAGTGGTTTCCTGTCCCTGAGGAGTTCCATTTGGACTCTAGATGATGTTGGTGTCCACATTACCCTATCATGCAAAGAGGTGCTGAGGCCTGCATTCCCCTGCTTATCATCCTGTTGCGGCCCAAGGGGTGACTGACACTGGGAAGCATCAGAAGAGCCAGCTGACATGCCGCCCCTCCCCCTTCTTACCTGGTTTCATATGCCCACCTGACTCACCATCCAACCTCCTTTGAAAAAGCTCAGCTCCAGGGCAGCTGGGGTGGCTCAGAGGTTTAGCGCCGCCTTCAGCCCAGGGCCTGATCCTCGAGACCTGGGATCGTGTCCCATGTCAGGCTCCTTGCATGGAGCCTGCTTCTGTCTCTGCCTCTCTCTCTCTCTCTCTCTCTCTCTCTCTGATAAATAAGTAAATAAAATCTTTTTTAAAAAATAAAGAAAAAGCTCAGCTCCAGCCGCGGTCTCCATAACTGCCATATCTGAGGATACTTTGCTTTCTGTTCATAAAAAACAACAAAGTTTCATCAATTATTCTTTGTAAGACTTCAATCAGGTTATGTATGCAAGCTGAGCTTCCAATGCCTCATCTCTACCAACAGCGCTGGGGAGGCTGTCTCAGTCAGGGCTCAGGCAAGGATCAGATGGTCTACTCAAGATGGGCGACTGGGGGCAATTTCAATAAAGGGATTATTTACAGAGTACAGGCAGGGTTTGGGGAAGCCAGCAAGGGCTGATAGAGTGACTGCATGAGCAGTGAAGGGCCATTAGCAGTCTTAGATCTGGAAGGCCAAGAAAGGAATGGTAGTCAGAACCCAGAGGGCAAACTTGGCAGGCAAGCTTGTCTGACAAGTGCTGTGTCCTTTGGTTGAGAGATGAAGCCAACCCTTGGCAACTTCATAGGAATGGACCAGATGAGTAAATTAACTGCTTTTCTACTGCTTCCTTTCCTGTCAGTACTAAGCTATTGGTCACATTCAAGGGGAAGCACTAAAACAGAGCCTTTGATACACTTGATAATACACCAGCTTCCCAAAGGCGCAGAACAAGGTAAGAATGTGTCTGGGTTGGGTGGTAGGAGGTAGAGCAGAAGAAACCCAAGAAACTCAGTATGAGCACAGAACAAGTCAGTTTGTAAAATCCCTGTCACTACCTGGCACATGATAGGAGAGCAGTGCACTTCTACCCACCAGCCTCACAGAGAAACACAGCTCTGCAGTCCCAGGCCCTGCCCCATGCTCAACAGTGACCTCAACATACACACTCGCACACACACACACACACACACACACACATAATGCTCACAGCACATCAAGCTTACTATTTTCGAGTTTTTGATTTTTAGGTTTTGGCTGCACTGCAACATTCTTTCATGGAGTTTTTAGCCACCAAACTTCAGCCTGTCCTTACAAATTTTACCAGGCTCGTGATCACACTTTGGTCTGCACCAAATTGGTGGGTTAACTTGCCAATTATGTCACCTGCTGGAAGGGATACATGTGTCAGAACCAACTTTTGCCAATTACTAAAAGGGTGAAATCTCCTTAATATCAAAAAAAGGGAAGTCCCACGGGCCATAGTCTCCAAAAGGCTTTGAGCACCCCATGCAATGAAGCAAAGGTTCAGAGGGAACCAGTAGCTTGATTTTTGAAAAGAGGGCTCTCTTAGTTTATAAACAGGCAGGGCATTTGTTAGTCAGCTCAGCAGCAAACCTCTGCTTTCTGGTCAGCCTGCTTCATTAAATTAGTTTTAAAGACAACCAATAAAAGGTGCCAGTCATTCTACTTAACTATGTGGCTAACCATCTATTATTAATCAGAGCACATACTTCTGGAAGAGTAAATGGGGTCTCAGAGATCTGAGCTCGATAAGCCCCATAATGCAATAACCCATGTGTCTGGTATCATGTGATAAATGCAGGGATTGATCAGAACTGCACCCGGGAGATGGATATTCTGTGTTCTCTCTCAATCCTCTTTCCCTCCTCCCTTGTGGTTTAGCGCTGCAAAAAAAAAAAAAAAAAAAAAAAAAAAAGTTATGTGGAAATGTATCTTTATACAAGAAGTAAACATGCGAATAAGTCTTTGTTTTTAAATGTTTATTTGCAAAAGGTTAAACCCTGATACCCTGTAAAATTCAAAAGAGGAAAGCTCACCGAGCATTTCTGTTGTGTCACTTTTTAGCCACATTTTCTTTAGAAGGGGGAGATTTCGGGCAAGACAAAGTGCTACAATCAGGTTAGAAATTTAGGGCATCTTTACAGTTATATTCTGATGTGATTCAAAAAGCATCATATGGACCATTACATGGTTTTGTCCGAAGCATCTTTCAGAATGCAGGTAAAAAGGTAAAATTCTGGTCTCCCATTTAGCTAAATATCTGCCCATCCCATGCTAAGACATTTTTTCAAGCTGATATAAAACAGCAGAGTGTATGATTCGGGCATATCCCAAAGGGAGATACTAACTTATTTTTCTATCTGCTCAATAGTAAAAAGTAAATGTCATAGCTTTATTTGTATAATCTCTCAGTCATTTGGTCCAGGGACCTCAATTTGCTTTACCAGTGTTAGTCTGCTAATCCCAACAGGAGCCCAAGGAGATTGGCAGGCTCCCATTTATGTCATTTTTGGGGAATTCACATATAACTGCAGACTTAGTCACTGCTTCAGGGCCAGAGAAAGTAAGCTGTCCTCTACCCATCTCCCAAGGATGGATCTCAAGATATTATCACTGGGGCATTGGTAATGCTCCTGATGGCCATTTGAGGCCTGAGTATCCAGTTGTCTCTGACCCCTGAGAAAGAAGAAGAGTGGGTTGGAATAGGGACAGTCCATGTGGCCCATTAGACCATTGGTTCACAGCTTTGGTTGCACATTGGCATGAATAGGGGAGCTGCGGGAATCATCGGTACAGGGAACTCACCTTCAGGAATTCTGATTTAATTGGTCTGGGGTGTGATCTGGGCCTGAAGAGTTTTAGAGCACAAAAGGTGATTCCAATATAGAGCAAAGTGGAGAATCATTTGCTAAAGTCAGGAGTCCTACCAGGAACTGCTCTTTTCAGGCATTTTTGCTTTGGAAAGACCCAGTTTTGCTAGTGAACAGCAGACATAAGTCTGATGGAACTTTAAAGAGGTGATTTGATCCAGGCTTTATAGCAGTCTCATTCATGCCTGACAAATGTGGGCATGCACATTTGCATTAGGGGTTGCACACTTGTGTCTTCCAGACTATTGGGCAGTGGCTTATTAGTAGATGATGAAATAGACTTAAATGGTTATGACTGGAACCATTTATTTAAAAAATAAAATTGAGGGTGCCTGGGTGGCTCAGTCAGTTAAGCATCTAACTCTTGATTTCAGCTCAGGTCATGATCTCAGGGTCGGGAGATGAAGCCCCAAGTTGGGCTCCATGTTCAGTGGGGAGTCTGCTTAAGATTCTCTCTCCCTCTCCTCCTCCCACTGCTCATGTGTGCTCACTCTCTCTCAGATAAGTAAATAAATCTTTAAAAACTAAATTAAAATAAAACTAAATTGAAAATATCAGTTTATCCCATTTAATAAGAGTATTATTTTGTAAAGTATGTGTATGTGTGTGTGTATGTAAGCTCATACTGGATCCTGATATAAAATGTTTATCCTAATGAAGATCATGGTCAAAATTAAGTATTTAAAACTCTGATCCTTAATGCTAATATTTGCCCCAAATGCAGGATGTATATCTATTCTGTTTTAGATGGTTTCATAACTTTCTCCAAGTTTGTCCTGATATACCAAGTGGTGACTCAGAGCTCAAGTCCAAGGTCTGTCTGTCCGCAAGCCCCAGGCTCCCTCTGTTACACAGGACACCTTTCTATCATTCAGCATCTAGATTCACACCAATGGTATTGGAATATCTTCAATTCTCTTCTTGCCTAGAAAGACAGCCAACTAACGAAGTAAAATAAAAACAAACAAACAAAAAAAACAAACAAAAAATTCCCAAAATCAAAAACCTCAAGACTTTTCTTTTAAACTTCCACAAAGTGAAAGAGGCTCACCTGCTTCAATCCCAGGGCCTCACAGCCTTGGACCAGAAGGCCCTTTCTGCAGAGCCTGGCACCTTTCACCTAGCAACAGAGTAGAAGAGCACCTTAATTGTCCTGCTTGCCTCATATGTTCTTGCAAATGGTACCTGGAGTATGCTCAAGGTGCAAAGATTCACAAAACACTAAAATGGGAACAGTTCATTCCTTCTGAAGATGTACAACCTCCCCTAAGATTCAAACCAAACTGGTTGTGAGTTCTGAGTGTACCAAGCAGTGCTGAGATTTTTCAAAGTAAATTTAAAATTTTTTTATTTAAATTCAGTTTAATTAACATATAGTATATTATTAGTTTCAGAGGTAGAGTTTAGGAATTCATCAGTGACATATAACACCCAGTGCTCATTACATGCCTTCCTTAATGCCTGTCACTCAGTTACCCCATCTACCACCCATCTCCCTTCCAGCAATTCTCCGTTTGTTTCCTAGAGTTAAGAGTCTCTTATGGTTTGTCTCCCTATCTGTTTTCATCTTACTTTATTTTTCCTTCCCTTCCCCTATGTTCATCTGTTTTGTTTCTCAAAGTCAATTTTTTGGTATATATTTTTCATTGGAGTTCAATTTGCCAACATATAGCATAACGCCCATCAATTTTTAATTGAAGTATGACACACATAGAAGAAAGGGCATCAACCATAAGGCACAGCACAGTGAATCTTCACAAACTGAACATACCCACGTGACCATCAACCATACGAAGAAGGAAAGCCGTACCAACACCCCAGAATTTCTTCATAGTCTCCTTTCTTGTCACTATCTCCCAAAGAATAACCACTGCCCTTGACTTCTAACTATAATTTTTTGCCTCTAAAATTTTTAAATAAAAGGAATCATACTCTACTCTTTTATGGTTGTCTTCTTACATTCAACATGGTATTTGTGATATTCATATTGTTATGTGGTTAAAGTTTGTTCATTTCTATCGATATTTAATATTCTACTGCATTAATATATGACAATTGATTAATCCATTCTATTATGAACATCTAGATATTTTTCAGTTTGAAACCATGAATATTTCAGTGCTAACCTGAATATTCTAGTGAACTATGTTTGTGTCTTTCTTAATTACTGGAATTGTTGGCTCAAAGATATACATAAGTTCAGTTCAATTTCAATAGTTCCTGCAAACAAGGAATCATTTTCAATGTTGTGCATCTTATCTTTGCAGCAATAGGACCAGGAAAGCTCTGCTTGTTTCATATCTTTACCAAAATGACATTTTCTTTTGCATTTTAGCCAGCCTGAGGTCAGGTGTGTGTGTGTAGTGTTTAGTGTTTATCATGTGTTTCTTTTTAAAACAATTTCATCAAGGCATAATTTACATATGAAAAACTCTACCCACATAAATTATATAATTCAATGAGCTTTGACAGATGTATGCACCCATACAGCCACTGCCACAATAAACACAGAGAATATTTCCATATCCCAAAAGCAACCTCATGCAGCTTCTGAGTTTTCTAGAAAAGGTGCTGGAAGACAAAAGTCTTCCCTTTCTGCTTCTAGGGTAGTTTCTCTTTAGTGTCTGAGAGAGCTTCCTTTTGCCTTCACTTCTAGGCCAGTGCAGCTTCTACAGGTGAGGGGCCTACAGGGCACAGCTCTCCCCAGCTCTTGACCAGGACACATAGGCAGGAGACTCAGACAGCATAGCACTAATTGCATTAACTATATCTAATTTCAGTTGATTTAAGCTTAAATATAAATATTCAAATATGGCTAGTAGCTACCATATTGTGCAAGGCAGATTTACTAAAAGTTTTACTAAAAGTTTATTTCACAACTGTTGCATGCTAGAGTCATGTGGACACTTCCTTCTGTTATGCAAATGAATTTCATGGACTATGAGTTTCTTAGGGGCAGATTCTTGAATTATTCCAGTCATCTCACTCTTTTTTTTAATCAAGAAAGCCAAAAACAAACAGTGCCTTCGAATAATCCCCTCTCTGCCAAATTTTACTAATAGTACACCTATGGCAAGTCCCCAATTCTTTCTGCAATTTGTGTTTAAGCCTCAAGGTTTGGAAATCAAACAGACCCTGGGCTGAAAGTCACCCATGGATCTGGATCTGTGTTATGGTGAGCAAGCCCATTAGTCTCTCCATGCTTCAGCTTCCTCAACCGCAAAACTGGGATGTGAAATCTATTTCATGAGCACCTGACACATCCTAGACCCTCAGTAAATGTGACTTATTGCCCATACTCCCTTGATCTAATGCTAAGAAACACCTGTATCCCATAGAATTGTATTGTCAGACAAACTCTTTGAAAGCACAGAGCATTACAAAAAGTGTGAAGTGTTATTCCCTGAGTTGGTATGAGTCAGGAGAAGAAATAGTAACTTTCAGGAGCTGACACCTTTGAAATAAAAATCCGCATCAGTGTTTGGTAAGCTTTATCTCACCAAAGTCACTGAGAAATAACTCGTGCTGAGGGCCGTTTAGAAGAGCATCTGCTGACTTGCCAGGAAGAGAATAGCAGCTACAGAAAAAAACCGAGACTAGGGTCAGACCCAGGAGGGAAGACATCTCTCCCTGCCTTGCTCTGGCCCATCACTTCCAGGAGATCCAGGACAGGGTGCTATTTGCTCGTCCCTCATGGTCACATCCCCCTGGGGAGAGGTATGACTTATCCTGGGTAAAAGGGATCTGAGAACAGTGACCACCCTCAGCAGCAGGTCCTAACTAGGTACACGGGGAGGAGGCTGCTGGCTGCTCCTAAGGAGTAGGTGGAGGAAGAGAGAGAAGGGGTGGAAAATGAGGGCACCAAGTACCCTCTGGGAGCCAGGTGTTGGCTGAGTATTTTATCGACAACATGGCTCACCACTGTTCATTGATTGCTCAGTGGAACACAGGCCAAAAACTGTGCTAAACTGTTCAATCCTCACAGCAATAAATAACGTCACTGTTCCCATTTTACAGACAGTCAATCTAAGGTTCAGAAAAGAAAACATAACTTACCTGGGGCCCCAGAGCTGGCTGATATTTGTGCCCAGGTCACTGTAGCTCTAGATCTAGGTCTAGCCCTAAGCCACTATACAATTCCACCCCTGCTTCCACGTGCTTCCCTGCTTCACCCTCTCTGAAACCCTAAAAGGTAGACGTTACTGCCCTTTATAGATGGCAAATGGACTGCAGAGTTGAACTAACATTTCCCAAATTTATCGATCTGGAACTCCAGCAGTGGAACTAACATTTGGATCCAGCCAATTTGACCCCACATCCACAACTCTGTCCATCACACTACGAAGTAACAGCAAAGATAATCAGCATTATTAAAGACCTACGTGCAGACCTCATTTTAGCCTCATTAAAAAGTGGAATAAGGGCAGCCTGGGTGGCTTAGCAGTTTAGCGCAGCCTTCAGCCTAGCTGGGGATCCTGGAGACCCAGGATCAAGTCCCACGTCGGGCTCCCCGCAGGGAGTCTGCTTCTCCCTCTGCCTGTGTTTCTGCCTCTCTCTCTCTCTCTCTCTCTCTTTCTTTCTCTGTCTCTCATGAATAAGTAAATACAATCTTTAAAAAAAAAAGTAGAATAAAATACGCTTGGTCTATTGTCCTCATTTACAGACAATGAAACCAAAGCACAAGAGTTCAGCACTTTGCAAGGGTGCATGGTACCTGGAGAAGTGGAATTTGAACCTGAGCAATGTGGCTCTGGGGTCACTTTTTAATCACTATATTAGTGCCAAACCCAATGTTTGGGACATCTCCGCCACAAGCAGGACAGCCTCCAGGACTAGGTAAATGCTGAGCAGGGTCAAAAACCACAAGGCAAAATAAACATCCATGGGTAGGAATAATAAAAAAAAACAATTGTGGTGAGAGTGCTTCTAGAAGAGCAGCAAGCAAGTTCGTTAGCCAAGAAGGATGTCCATGGTTTTTCATGGTCCACAAAATTACTTTGTTTTAATTCTAGCACACAAGACTGGCCTTTGTCTACCCCCGGTGGAAATCACCCTTGTCTAGAATTGACACAAGAAGTTGATTTATTTTTATTGTTTGTTACAGTGATTCTGTGCAATTTATTTAGGACCACTGTCTCTCACTCAGAGGCAAACTCATAACGCAAACACATTCATCTTGAGAGACAGTATCTTGGATACCAGCAGGTTGGATAATTAGATTGTTACTCTCAGTATGCATGGTCTGTTCGTAAGCAACAAAGAAGCTTATCAGATGCCAATAACCCTTAGCAAATATTATACAAACTACAAACTACAGTACACAAAGACGTTCACAATTTGCAAAGAAAATTCCATAACTTAGTCTCTACTTTGCCATGGGGAAGTCAAATATGTATTTTCCTTTTATAGGTGAAAGACCATTTCTCTCATCAGCAGTCTGGCTAGAATGTTTTTTTAATTGATTTTCTAAAGGTTCTTCAATAAGGAGAATTTGAACTTAAAAACAGGAGGAGTATGACCCTGAAATCATCTGGACTTAGGTCCAAGACAAGACCCATCAACTGTAGTGATAACTTTTTACTGGTTAGTGTAAGTTGAAGCCCTCAGACACCTAGTGACTTTTAGCCAAGAGTGTCCCCCATCAAGGTCTTCGAGTTCAGAGACCTCCAAGAACCTCAGAACACAGAATGGTTCAAATGATGAGGAGGCTTGACCCAAATCCTTAAGCTTCAACCATCCTTTTAGCTGGAGATGATAAAGGCCTTAGGGTTAATAAAATTCCTGCTACATCCCCAAGATGTGGCCAACTCAAGATGTGACTCTGTCTTTGACATGACAGTGGAGTATATGTTCAGATGGACATGCTACAGAAAGTCACTCAGCCACAAGTTCAAGCTCTCATGGTATAAAAAATCACCAGAAATCCAGAAATAGCTGTTGTATTTCAAGTGCTGTCTTCCCCTTAGGGACTTCCACCCTGTGACCTGGACCGTACATGATAGAGTTCCAGTCCACTACCTTGGTTTTGTGGATCTGATCCAGACTTTGGATTCTTTTGAGTCACCTCGCTCTCTCCTCAGAGACCCATATCTATCATCACCACCTGTCTCTGACCTCAGACCACCGCCCTGTGCTTATAGAATTCCAGGTTGCTTTGACTGACTGTCATTTCTATCCAATTCAGTTGTTTATTGCACAATGTTCCATGAACCAGGGAGCACTGGGAAACCCTGTGGCCCCAGTGATTTTCCTCAAATTCTTTTCTTGGAGGTAAAGAAATCCAGGTGCGCAAGACTCCATGACTGCATCCAGTTTCAGCCTCCATTATAGACCAATTTTAGGTTATTTTTTAACACAAGGACCCTGATGCTACCATGAAGTACTTGATAATGCTGACCCAGGGAAAATAGGAAGGCAGAAAGGAGTTGAAAGTACCCTACCCCTTCCTTCTGACAGAACCATTCTTAGGTGTCCACCCTTCTCCTTGTGCATTTGCATCCAAATACAAAGATAATATTAGTCTTTCCATTTGTCTTGTCATTGTTGCATGCGTTCATTATCAGTCCCTAGAACCCCTCCTCCCGATTCTCATTTTCCTTTTGCTTTTGACCCTCTGTCCAGGCGTTTCTCAACATGGAAGAATGTCCCCCTGCCACAGTGTTACTCCTGAGAGGAAAAGATTCCTCCTCTGTGCTCTCTCAGCACAATGCACATATACCCCTGTTCTGAGCACATCACCTACATATGCCAAACCCTGACTCCTGACCCAAAGTGGGCTTGCTTTTCCTAACCTGTAAGAAGGGTATGATGCTACTTAACTCACAAGTTTGTTGTAAGAATTAGGGAAGATGTTGTATATAAAAGTGTTAGGTGGGGTCTTCATTTTATAGACATGTTAAGAAGTCAAGTGCCTTTTTCCTATGCATAAACTATCATCCCTGTTGACTTTGAACTATTACAGGGCAAGGAATGGCCCTCAGTAGCAGTTGGATGGACATACATACTACTTACGGAGGGTTTACTATGGGCAAGGTGCTGTTTGAAGCAAGTTACATTTCCTATCTCATTAATCCTCACAAGAAATCCGTGAGATAGGTTCCATTCATCAGCTCTGTTTTGAAAATGAGAAAACTCGGGTGCTGGAAGGTCATTGAAGTTGCCCAAGATTACACGGATAGTAAAGTTAGGATTCAGTCCAGGATGCTTGTCTCCTGAACCACAGCGCATAGGTTAGTTTGTTGCCTTTAGTAACAGATTATTAAACATTTGTTGTGCTGAAGTTTCAGCTCCAAGTACCACCTTTTTTCAAAGATTGCTCCAGCCACAGTGATTTCTCCTTCCTCTGGACTCCCTCTTGCACTGCCGTGCTTCTCATTAAGAGGCTAATAACTTTCATAGTCAATGCTCTTTGTGCCTCCTGCTCAGCTCTCCCCAGCTACATTATAACCTCTTGGCCTGGAACATAGGAGCTACTAGATATATATTTATCAAATGGATGGTGATTGACTGGCTGTCATTTATTATGGAATCTATAAGTCTGACTACTCATGATGAAAGCAATAGTATTCATTCATTCTTCTGTTCAACCAACAAAGCACTAGATATTGTCTACAATATCTTAGACAAGCCAAGAAAAACTATGAACTTGGAAATGGGCAAAAAGTTTTGGTTACTAGATTTCCTCTCTAGCACATCCTTCTGGGGCTCTTCCTCTGCCTTTCTTATTGATTTGAGCTATCTCAAAATTTTGTAAGTTGAGGGAAATAGACAATAATTCAAATGATTCTTGTTTATAGAAACGAAAATGAATTATGCCTTGTGGAACACAATTGATTATTGCCTTGTGGGCGGACCAGTTTTATAATTATTTGAAAGTTCATTCCATTATTCCTTACTGCCCATATATTTTTCATTCTTCAAATTCTCCTTTGAACCTGTTGTTAATCTTACTAATTCTCTCATTAATTCATGAATGAAATAAAGTCTCTGCTTTGGGTTTATTTTACACTGGTATGAGATTCATGATTTTACCCTTTTTTAAGAAATGCCTCTTACAGACATCATAAAGTGCTCAAAATAAAACATGTCTATCCAGAGTCAAAATAAGCATATGAATCTCCAAACACAAATCTAGAATCTGTTTCTCAGCTATAAATTCCTAGAGTGTCAGTTCCTTTTGGAGATTTCTTTTTTTTTTAATTGAGATATTATTCACACACTAGAAAGTTCACCATTTTAAAGCTTGCAATTTAATGTTTTTTTAATATGTGCAATCATCACCAATAATTCCAGGTCAATGTTTTTACCCCAAAAAGAAACCCCATATCCATTAGCAGTCACTCCTTATCCCACCTACGCCCAGGTCCAGGCAACCACTAATCTACTTTCTGCCTCTATGTATTTGCTTCATCCAGACCTTCCTTCTAAATGGAATCCATGCAATATGTAGCCTTTTGCGTTTAACTTCTATCACTTAGCATGTTTTCAAGATTCATCCATGTTAACAAAAAAAGCCTCATCCATGTTGTGGTATGTATCAATACTCTGTTCCTTTTTATGGCTGAATAATATTCCATTATATGGATATGCAAGATTTTGTTTACCTATTTATCTGTTGGTGGACCTTTAGGTTGTTTTCATTTGGGGGCTACTATGCATAATGTTGTAACAAGGATTCAGATGCAGGTTTTTTGGTGGATTTGCTTTAGTTCTCTTGTTTATATACCTCGGAGTGAAATTGTTGGGTCATATGGTAATTCTGTGTTTAACTTTTTGAAGAACTACCAGACTTTTTTGCAAAGTGTTTATCCTAACAGCAACGTAGGAGGCTTCCAATTGCTTCACATCCTCATGCAGGATATTTTTTTTGGCAAATCACAAAAGAAAATGCCTGAAGAAAGCAAAGCACTGGACAGTAGATATGGTAATTCTTGAGTAGTTACCATGAGACACAATTCACAGGTCACCTATGAAAATGCTGTCCTACACCAAAGACATTGGGCTCTACTGGCTCTTTCTCAAGGAGTACTCTTGCCTATACTCTGTGGCCCCATGTGTCACAATTTGCAGCTAAATATTAGAATTTGCTTTTTCTCATTGATACTCTTCCTGGCTCGTGGAACAAGGCTGGGTAATTTTACATCTGCCTCAAATCCTACCTACATATCCAGGCCTAGAGACTTCTGGGAGCCATTAGGAGCTCTGAAATTTGGCAGTGGTCCTGTCCTTCAAGGACAGTGTGACTGATCTGATTGGATACTGTTATCCTCATTTTAAGTGCTGGGAGTCACAAGACTAAATTCTGCTTCAATAATGCAGCCCTTTACGCTAGCATGCAGCTTAAGCCCAGACTAGATGCAGAGAAAATTGCTCCAAGAGCAAATATGAGTCCTGATAGAAAAGAAACACTCCACCCTGCACCCAGACCTCTCTCCAGGCACCTTGCCACTGCTGTTGCCATAACTGACAAGGATAAGTGTGGGAAGTGGAGGGAGAGAAATGTATTGTAAGCTGGTCAGAATTTTTGTGAACTCGGAGATTTTATTTCTTGGCTGACTCTTCCAGGGCGTAAGCAGTGAGTGACATGAGTAACGGGGCATTTCAGGCTTCTCACACCCACCTTGTGGATCTTTCCAGCCCTGGACGTGTTTCGGCCAGTCTGTGGGGGGTAGTGATCGGGTTGTTGCTTGAAGGCTGGGCTTTGGTGTGGTTTCGCTCCAGGCCTTGCAACTGTGCCCTTTCAAAATTTCAGCACCCCCGACCAGCTGTTATTCCACTGCCTGTGGTTTTCTGTCTAACAGTCTATAAGAAGATTAATAGTTCCACGGCTAATGGGATCATGATTTTAGCACGAGACCACAGCCAGCTCCGAGGGAGCGCAGACAGAATTCTCTTGTGTCCATAAGATCTTACAAAACCCAAACTGGCCTCCTCAGAATGTGAGCTCTGTTCTTGCTCAGATGACTGTACAAAGGATAACCAGTTCCCCTGGGTAGGCTCTGTTAGCACAAGAATAACTTCACACCAGTTCCGGTAAACCAGTGTCCCCAGTCTCTTTGAGTCCGGCGTCTTGGGAGTTGAAGACACAAAAACGTTCAGAGCCATGCTTTTGTTCAGAGCAAAGGGCAGCTGTGTGGTCTTTTAGCCACATACATTAAGTTATTCACTGATTCTCAAGCACACCAGCCCCTTGGCAGACAGGCCCAATGGGTAGGGTGGCCACCACGTTGGATATCCCCATCTCTGGGTGATGTAATCCTCTGAGCCTGAGATTGTCCCCTCTCCTTGAGTCCTGCCTTGACACCCTCTCCACTAGACCCTGCTATTATTTCCTGAGGCACTCTTCTCTGTACCCAGGAACTGACATTTGGGGTCATCTGCTTCTTCACTGTGCCTGGCCGGGCTCCTCAGGTAAACTTACAGAGGAAGAAGATAAAGTGGTAAATACTCGTTAGCTGTCTGCTTCTGTGTATCTAATCTCATTTAATCTCAAGATTAAATAGGAATAGGAAATAGGAATTCTGATCCCCATTTTGCTGATGAGGAACCTAAGGCTCTATTCAACCTAGGCCATTTGTCCAAAGTCACACCCCTCATGGCCCCTTGGCCACGATTCAAATTCCAGTTTGGATGATTCCAAATCCCAGTCTTGATCTATCAAACTATAGCTGGAGATAAACAGCATAGCAATGATCTTAGCCTTCTCACACCATAGTACCTTAGCTTGTTCTGTTAAACACTCAGGGTTTGCAGCGCTGCTAAAGACTCTCTGATAGATATATGGACATATCCTCGGACCCTGGAAGCCATGCATAATATATCAGGTCATGTCAGGTCAATATGAGATCAGTACTACAAGATCATAAACAAAGACATAATTTTAAAACCTAAACTAGCTTGTCATGAACATGTATTTCCATTTCCAACTAGATTCTAACCAAACCATATTAGGTTACATTAAGTCTTACATATATGGGAAAACCCATTTTCTCCTAAACAAATTAACTGGGTCATCTTTCGCAATTATTGCTGTAATCAAGCTAATGTGTTCTTAAGAAGACTGAAATAATTGTTTATGATCTGGTTACTTTGGTCAATGAATAATTGAATTGAGTGACCATTAAGGAAAATCTAATCCATTGCTATGCACTGAGTCAGTCCACAAAGGGTCAGCGGTGGAACATGGAGTTGTGTGTGCTGAATTTTAGGGCTGATAGGAGTGTTCTGATACCAGCTACTTCAGCTTTGCCAATAAGACCAACCCATCTGCTAACCCTTCCCACTTTGCGTTCTATTTTCCAATATGCTTCATCTTTGACGGCCTTCCTCCTTTCCTGGGGAGGCCTCCTGCTCCCTCCTGACTTTGCAACACCAGTTCCCGCTGGCATAGCTGTCTCCTACTCATACTGAATCTACACTCAGTCTTAACTTTCTCAGGGAAAGTTTACCTGAGTGCCCTAATATTCTGACAGCATCATACTCTTCTCTCCTGTCAAGCATCCCAGCTATACTCTAGGTCTCAGGTCTAATGCATGTCTGTCTCATCTGCCAGTGTAAATGCAATAAAAGGTGAGAATCATGGGATTCAGAGGTTTTGATTTGGGAGGTATGGAGTTTGGTCCTCATTGTACATCTGGCACCTACAAGAGTGCCATCACATGTGACAAAGAGGAGAATACAGGAAGTGTTGCTAAGAGGGTTATTTAAAATGCAGCCAGGAGGACATTGAAGAAGTGAGGCTCATGCACATCTTCTGTCTCAAATTCTTGGCATCTTTGCTGACCTCCCCCAAAACCCAAGACATGGGCTCTCCCACCCTCTAAAAAAATAATTTTTAAAAGGGGCACCTGAGTGTCTCAGTCAGGTAAGTGCCAGCAGCTTGGTTTCAGCTCGGGTCATGATCTCAGGGTTGTGAGATCAAGCCTCACATCAGGCTCAGTGCTGTGCGTGGAGCCAATGTAAGATTTTTTCTCTCCCTCTCCCTCCGCCTCTCTCTGCCCTCATGCTTTCTCTCTCTCTCTCTCTCTCTCCTTCTTTCCCTCTCTAAAAAGAAATAAAATAAATAAAAGTTAAATTAAATTAAAAAGCCAGGATATGGGTGCTATGTTAAAATGGGCATAAATGGACTTTGCACCTAACGCCACACCTAGCACACAATCACTCAGAGGTTAGTGGAACTGCAGCTACACCGGACATTTTGTTCAAAACAACTTACATAGATTCCATGTTCCTCTATAAAAAATCAACCTCCTTTGTCTCTCTGGAGCTCCCTTTCCGATTATGTCGAATCTGTGTCTCCCAGATTGCAATCTCTAAGACCCCAAATAAACACATGTATTTTATTTCACAGCTTGCATTTTTGTCTTTCTTTAGCCAACAAAGGTTGGTGCTCAATAAATATTTGTAGATTACATGACTTTACAGAGACATGATTAAACAGAAGGAAAAACAAATAGCACTTACTGAGGGCTGTGTGTTTAGTCCTCATGTAGTTTTGTGAAAAAGGCATCCCTCTCACCTCGTTTCCAAAAGAAGAAACACATTTGGGGCATCTGGGTGGCTCAGTCTGTTAAGTGTCTGACTCTTGATTTCCAGGCATGTCATGATCTCAGAGTCGTGAGATTGATCCTGGCCTCCTCGGGTTCCCTGCTCAGCAGGGAGTCTGCTTAAGATTCTCTTTCCCTCTCCATCTGCCCCTTCCCTGCCTCTCTCTAAGAGAGAGAGAGAGAGAGAGAGAGAGAGAGAGAAGAAATACATTTGAAGGGGCTATGTTTTTTGTTTTTTGTTTTTGGCCAAAACCTGAACTCAGATCTGTCATAACACAAGTTTATAAGAGCATCAATCCACTGTTCTCTCTACCAAAGCCTGCCTGCCTTCTTTCTTTCTTCCTTCCTTTCTTTTCTTTCTTTCTTTCTTTCTTTCTTTCTTTCTTTCTTTCTTTCTTTCTTTCTTTCTCTCTCTCTCTCTCTAACACCAGTGTATCAGGAATTTTACTTCCACTTAAGACTCCACTCAAATTGCATCCAAGGCACCTCTAGGCTCCTGGTTAGACGCACTGTGTATCCTCCCTTAGAGAGCATCCCGTTGTAAAAGAATCCCTGCTGCCTGAAGGGCTGTCCTATTTCTGCTGTGACTCTCACCTGCTGTTCTTGATTTCCTTATCACTTCTCCTAATGGTAACTGGCAGCCAAAACAATGGTCTAAGGATCTGGCTAAACCCCACATCATGCAAGGATACATACAGCAACATGCGTTTTGGTGTAAAATTAAAACAGGACCAGAAAACGTAATTTTTTGAGAGACCATTAGGAGAAGCATTTTAGAAAGACAGGAAGCCCTAGAGAACATTTCTCTGAATGAAGTTTACCCCTTCTAACTAGAGAATATGTTATTGGAAATGCTGCTGCTACTTAAGAAACACTAAAAATGCAACTCTGTCTTTAACTGCCCCCAGGGATGGGCAAGCTTCAGGCATATGGATTCCACACTCCTCCTCGGTGCTCAAAGCAAACTCCTTCAAGGGAAGCATTTTCCAGAGCGTGAGGTTAACTTTGTCTACAGTCATCAAGAGCCAAAAAGGAGTTTTATGGAAACATTGACTTTAAAAAAATGTCTACAAGGTAGTGAGAGATTATGCAACAAGTGCATTGACCGTCTACTGGGACCTTTCTGGGGTTAGGCTATTGAGATGGCTATAATAGGCAATCCAGAGTGATGAGATTTCTTCTGTTGGACTAGGCAACCTCCAGCATTCTAGCCCCTACCTATTTTTTTTAAAGATTTTATTTCTTGATTTGAGAGAAAGAGCAAAATCAAGGGGATGGGAAGAAGGACAAGCAGACTCCCTCTACAGAGTTTGGAGCCTAAAGCCAGGCTCAATCCCCAGACCCTGAGATCATGACCTGAGCCAAGGTCAGATGCTTACCAACTGAGCCACCTAGGCTACCCTAGCACGTATATATATATATATATATATATATATATATATATATATATATTTTATGATAGTCACAGAGAGAGAGAGAGAGGCAGAGACACAGGCAGAGGGAGAAGCAGGCTCCATGCACCGGGAGCCTGATGTGGGATTCGATCCCGGGTCTCCAGGATCGCGCCCTGGGCCAAAGGCAGGCGCCAAACCGCTGCGCCACCCAGGGATCCCCAGCACGTATATTTTTATTTCATGTTTTGCTTCTGCTAAAGATTGGCTCCTAAGTAAATTGGACAGCTTAGGAGAGCCCTGAGTCACCCTCCATTTGACTCCTCCCTGAGGCTGTCAGATAAAGCAAATAAAAATCTGTAATACCCAGGTACGTTTTAATTGTTTTGAATTGCCCATGCATTGTAAATTGTAATAAAAAAATATTGTCTGGGATACATTATACTTAAACATTACTTGTTGTTTATCTGACAAAGCTGATGAGTATCTAGATTGCATACTTCTTTTTTTAATTATATTTCTCTGATGATTTGGCTAGCCTGACCAGTTACTTGTTTTGCAGAATTGGCTTATAAAATTTCTTGCTATTATAGACTCTGTGCCCATGACATAGCTTCTACTATGTGCCATTTCAGTGGTCCCATCTGACTTACTTTGCTCTTTTGTCTACTGAACATTCATTAACGCACAACAGTAGCATGACGGGCGGTGATACTAACTACGTGCTTACAGAAAACTGACAACTCTAGGCATTGCCCCTCAAATTTGGTTTCCTGCAATGCATAATGCTATCTTTCATGATGTAACTTGATTTTCCATTCTTCACAGTTGCACTGAATCTCTTCAATAATTTTTTAAATGTCCACTGACCAAAAGCAAAAGTAAAAAAAGAGCATGATCATCAATTTTTAATCCACCTTTCTTCAACACTACACATGCTGTAAGAGTATTTAGTAACATCCACACAACATAATTGAATTCTCCAGGGGATAAAATCCATTTCAAAAGATAGTCATGGTAAGTCATGGCAGTGATAATTATCCATTTCAAGTCAGAATTTCTGTTCCTGTTCATAAGGAAGTTTGTCTTTTTAAGAGCAGCTTTGACACTTAAATAGATAAATTTTTCTGTCATTTCTTTAACACATTCAATGAGTTTCTGTAAGCAATGGAGTCTTTAATAACGCTATTTGCTTTTCCTCCCATTTGCATAATCCTATTGCTAAAGATACTGAAAACTGTAAGAAAAAATAAGTAGACTTCATTCAATAGATTACTTAAAAAGTCAACAAGAATTTGGAGGACCTTTCCTTCAGAATTAAAATATGATTTCAATGTTTCAAATAAAACTGAAGATGGGCTTTTTGAATGTGAGAGTATTTGAAGACTAAATACCATCAAAATAACAAAAATCCTTTAATTGCTCAGTTCAAACAATATAAATGCCTGAAATACAAGAAAAATTTCCTGACAATTACTTTGATGTCAATAGAAAAGACATCACATGCCGTTTGAATAGCATTTTTGCAAAATATGGACAGGACAGTCAAATTTTCCATAGAATTGCCTGTGCTTTGCTTCAACCCTGAATAAATACTGCCTGCACCTTTATGCAAGCGTTTACTAAAATTTGTATTTGTATTATCTCCCCTAAAAGTAGAAAAAATTTTTTTCACAAAGTCCAACTCAACCATGGAGCCTCTGCCAAAATTCACTATTATTTGTGAACTTTTATCCAGAAGAGATTTTATTCACAGTAGTCTATAAGCAAGTATTTTTGTGAGAGAAATATACATACTGCACAAGCAAAGGGAGACATTTTTCTGCATTGTGATTACTTCTATCCATGGCTGTGCCTTAAAAAGATCTCTGATAATCTCTGTAATTATAAATGGAGCTAGTTTTTATTATTACAGTAGATTTCATCTTGGCACTTGAAAATGTGCTTGCAGTTTCAGAATCTGAAAATACTTCTGGTAGCAGTCCATTCAAACACTTTTTCGAGCTGAAAGACTAATGATAATATACGGAGTGGAAGGAACGGCTGGGAGAACCATCTTTCACTTGCCTCCCAATCTTCCCAGGAGGCTGTCATGAGACAGCTTCTCATTCCCTCCCGGATTCCGACAAGGTATGAGGATTTCTGTTGTGCTCCTGCTTAGGGTACAGCTGCAAGCTATAAAACCGCTTAGCTACAGCCGGGCACAGGCTTGGTAGCACTAGGGATGCTTTATCATTCATGTAATCATCTAGCACCTTTTTTTGCTCTGGTGTCATCCAGTGGAACAAGGGACACAGGAAACTAGCCCATTTGCTACTCTGGCTTTTGCTATGTGAGTAATAAACAGTTTGAATCCAATAAGGGATCATCATTTCTTTATCAGCCAAATCCCTCAGCCTTGCCTGACACAATCCCTATGCACACAGTCTCTTTCCAGCACACAGCACACATTCAATCCACAGAAAACAATGGGGCATCTCTCCAGACAAACAGAGAGTGGGGACTGATTCCAATGTAGCAAGCAGCAACCCCCCTTTTCTCTACCATCAAAGCAATTAGCCAAAATATTAGTCAGCATTGACTGCGATGATGCTGCATAATGAACTACTCCAGACCCTGGTGATTTAAAAGAACAATAGTTTGTGCTTACACCTAGATTGATTGGAGCATATCTGTTCCACATGTCTTTCATTTTCCTTGGACCAGGGGACTAGCCAGGCATGTTTCTCTTGTGTCAAAAGCAGAGGCATTAGGAAGGCATGCCCAACCATGCAAGTGTATTCCAAGCCCCTGCTCGAATCACATCTGTTAATATCCCATTACAAATTGAGTCACATGGTAGAGTGATAAATCTGATAAATCCGGGCAGGGGAGGTATACTCCACCCATGGAGATGAAGATGGAAGAACTACTTTTTACTGATAAGCTAAAATTCCACATCGAAGAATCACTGTGTGCTCTGAGCTCAGGGGACACAAGACAAGCTCTCAGAGTAGTTTTGGTACAGCCTCTCTAAAGAGGAAGCATCTCTTAGGGAAGGGATGGTGGGTAGGGCTTCTCTTCTCTTAGGGAAGGGATGGTAGGTAGGGCTCAGCACAAATCTTCCCCTTATCTCCTCCTATCTAGACCCTTTTATAGTCCTGACAAGGTTAGGGGAGTAATTGAGTTTTGATTCTCTTCTTTGAAGTCCTACAGGGTGATGTGCTGCAACTCACTTTGAGATCTGATATTTAGTGCATAAGGGTCTCTACCAAAGCTTCCATTTTAACAATCCTCTTATACAACCAAAACTTGGCAATGCACACAGCAATGACCAATTTGGGAACTTGAAAAAGAAGCTTTAATTTCAATGAAATGTAGAATTTGTCCTCTTTTCATGATCAATCTCCTTCAGTTAGGTTTTTGGAAAAACAGGAAGCTACATACTCAGGTATCCTGGAAAAAGTTCTAGAGGAAATGATTTTCCAATGACAGCCCTCCCAGTTAGTCACTTTTCTGGGTTTCCACCAATAAGAGTTCATCCCCTCTCTCCATTCAGGCACCTATTGCCCAGAAATTAACATTCATCATGCAGCAAGAATACAGTACAACTAGAAGATGTTTCACTCTACTGGTCCCCCCCACACCCCAGCTTTTCAAAGTTCATGTTAGTGCCATTTCACTTTTACAAATGATCTACGTTAGTACCTGCTTTTGCTAACTGAAAGAAATCCCAAGAGGATGTTTGCTTTTGTGGAAAAAGTGAAAAGCAAAAATAGCATGTAGCTTTTGCTTCGCAGTGAAACAGTAGAGAGACAGCATGCACCCCAAGCAGCGAGCAAGAACAGCCCTACCCATTCCTTCCTGGGAACCACACTCATCACTTAGCATCATACTGCCAGAGCTTTGAATATGTCTGTGATCATCAGTGCTTTATCTCAATTTATTTTGTGCATCCGTTAGCAAGATGTGTCTTAGGGTATCAGAAAAGCCTCAGGAGAGGTTATTTTGGGGGTCTAGAAGCACTCCAAAAAATTCCAGATAAGTTATGGTAATTGCTTCTTTGCTTTACACTATTTGGACTTATGAAAGGGTTCATAGGACACTCTACTTTCATTTTTTTAAGATTTTATTTATTTATTCATGAAAGACACACACAGAGAGAGGCAGAGACATAGGCAGAGGGAGAAGCAGGCTCCATGTAGGGAGCCTGACGTGGGACTCGATCCTGGGACCCTAGGATCATGCCCTGGGCTGAAGGCAGGAGCTAAACCACTGAGCCACCCAGGCATCCTGACACTCTACTTTCAGACAGCAGGGAAAACCTATACTTTCTACTCAAAAGTTTTCTTCTTTTACTTACTACTTTTTTTTCTTTTACTTCTTTTACTTACTTATTTTATTTATTTTAAAAGAAAGGCAGACTGCCACATGCAGCATCTCATTGGGATGTGTCTGGAGTCTTAGAAGCTTGACTACCCTACATTCTCCTACAAATGGACCTTGAGAGCTTGTTTGGAGATTCCAGCAGGGGTGTACAGCTACTATTAAACCCTTGACTGAAGAATGGTCTTCCTCTATCCAGGAGGGTCATCCTCCTTGACCAAGCATGCAGCTTCTCAAGGGATGCACATGGAATGAAGAGAAAGGAAGGGAACACCCACCTAGCCAGGCAGATCACACAAATCAACCCTAGTGATCAACGAGGTGACAGACATTGCAGCCAGATCATCCTCACATCCTCAAAAATGTTATTTTAAATTTTTTTGTGCAGGTATTGAACAAAACTTACCCTTTCCCTCTTCTGTTGCTCTTTCCTGCCCTGACCGGGAAACATTGATCTGAAGAGGCATTGACAAGGGCTGGAGTGAGAAGGAGAGAAGAAGTAGAAATATCTTCAACAGAAGAAATATCTGTGTCTTCATCTACCAAACTTCAGAACATTGAGCAGTTCTAGTGGACATGAGCCACACACTATAAAAATTGGGATGTGACTGCAGCACATTCTTCTATTGCAAATTGGTGCATTTTGACTGGTGTCAAAGTTGTATTAACTCATTAATTATGACCCCACTAAGATGATAAATTTGATTAAAAGAATATTTTGAGGAACTGGGTATTTATAGGCATTTAAGAAGGAAAGTTATAATAATACTGCTAAGTATATGCCTTAAAGTGGTTATCTTTTCTACTGGACATGAATTATTTGCATCTCAGCTAGACAAAACCTGCAAGTTAACATGTAACTTCACGGAGTCTGGGTATTTAATTAATAGTAGAAGAGCAGAGCCATAAAAGGTACATTCCCACAGACAGTTAAATAGTCTTTGGATGGGCTTGTTAAACTATACCCCAGTATGTCTTTGAAAGACTATGTGTACTCTCTTGTACAAGTTCTGGATTATTTTTCTTAACAAGCATATCTGGGCATGTGTGCTCACTTGTGGATGAGTCTTGGTAAAACTATTTGCATCGCCACTGAGAAGCCTCCTGGGAAATTATTAATGCAGTTCCTGCTATGAGCTGATTATCTGGGCAGGTCTGGTGATGGTTTATCAAGAGCAGGAAAGTGAGAGCAATAGGCCCTAGATGCTGGCAATAAAGGGAAGCATTGTCTATAGAGGGTTTAACAACAACAATAAAACCAACTAAAAGTTACTCTGCATAGTCACCTTATGCCGGTGATTCTAAACAGTGGGAGTGATAGAGTGTTATTTCCCAGGAGGCAGGCTGCTCTTCTTTCTTCCTTTCACCACTGCTGTCCAGGAAAGTTATCACAGAAGTCTATTGGCTGGAGGAAAGAGTACATATCCTAAGGGAAGATACATTAGATTAATTCAGAAACAAAGTTTTGCCTCTCAAGAATCTGATCAGGCAGGGGGTTCTGGGTACAGAATTGTTATGGGTAGAATTGTGTCTCCCCAAGATTCATATGTTGAAGTCCTAACCCCTTTGTTACAGATATAACTAGTTAAATTCAGATGACGTTATTAGGGTGGCCCCTAATCCGTTATGACTAGTGTCCTTATCAAAAAGGGAAAATCTGAAGACAGTCATATGCATGTAGAAAAAATGCCCCATGAAGAAGACAGAAATCAGGGTGATGTTTCTGAAGCCAAAGATGTTTTCTGGGAAAACACCAGAATCTTGGAGAGAGGCATGGATTCTCCCTCACAGTCCCCAGAGGGAACCAACACTGCAGACACCTTGACCTAGAACTTCTGGCCTTCAGCCCCATGAGACAATAAATTTCTGTCATTTAAGCCACCATATCTGTGGTATTTTGTCATGGCAGCCCTGGCAAATAAGCTTAGTAGCTTCTAGTTCTATCAAAACCCTTACCTAGGTGTTTGCCTAGCTATGATATGCAGGAGCTATTTACTCAAACCACAGCATCTGGGCATAAAATACATAAAAGGTAAATTTTACTTAATATAAAACTCTTAATATCTCATGAAGCCATTTCACAGACAGCAAATCACTAGATCATCCTTATGTGGCAAGTTGGCCAAATATTACCATTTTTCAGAGAAGAAAACCGAATTTTGGAAAAATTAAACAAATTTCTCAAGAACACAGAGCTCGTTGAGAAGGAGAAGGAGAATTTGAACCCAAACCATCTGATCCTACAGCCAAATTTCTGTTCATTCCCTGGCTCTTGGGAAATGCCTCATGTTCCTGTCACCTCTGCATGATGACTGAGTCATCTTTTACGTCTCCTGGGTCTGGAATAGAATTATGACATTATATATACTCTTTCCCTTATCTAATCAGAAAGTGAATATATTTGAAATTGAGTCATGCAGTGTACTTGCCCCTCCTCACCTATGGGGCCAGCCTAAGAGGCTCTAAAAGGAGGACACAGCTTCAAACATCAGGTGAGTTTATAGGTATTTGTTCTTACAAAACTAGAGACTGAAGCAATTTAAAAGAGATTGCCTCCACCAAAGCACGGACTATCCTTCCTAAACATAGGCAATCCATCACATAGCTTCTCTCGTTCAATTATTTATCCTAAGGATGTCAGAGAAGGGATATATTGATGTAAAATTGCACTGAATGAACAAGTCTTTCTGGGAAAAGTTGACAGTTGGGGCTGGGAGTTGAAGATTAACTTTAAAAACATGGAGTTTAACAATATGGATCTGATAATTGGAGTTAGGATATTCCAGTAGGTGGGAAGAAACAAATGGACAAATGCATGTAGGAAGGCTGTATGCTGTCATTAAGATGTGATGTCATACTGCTATCCTTGCAACTCCTAGAATTTTATTCAATCATTCATTCTTCAAGTATTTATTGTGTGCCCATCAAGTGCTAGGCACTGTTCTATAAAGTGGGCCTCAGCAGTGAACACACCAAATCTCTACACTCCTGGATCTTACATTGGGATTAGGAAGACAGATAATACACCAAGGAGTAGGTATGCTACATACCAGATTGTGATAAGGCTTATGAAGGAAAGTAAAGGTGAGTAAAGGGGAAGACCTCTTGCATAGTAATCTGAGCAAAGCAAGTCATGGAGACGTTAATATCTGGGAGAAGAGCTTTTAGCTCTGCGCAGTGGCAGTATCATAGCCAATGAGGTTTATCCAAGGCACGATTATTGCTAATTGAAAACTGAGAGAAGAGCTTTTGAGACAGAGAAACAGGAAGTGCAAAGGCCCTGAGGCAGAAGCCTAGCTGACGAAGGAAGGAGGAAAGGATGGGAATGTCCAACATATAATTATTGATTGAGTAATTGTCCAAGTGTATGGGACTCAGATGGGACTAACATGTTTGGACTACAAGATTTATAATATTGAATAAAGGAGGAAAGATTATCCATAGCATACATTGGCTTAAGCTTTTATATTGACTTAATTTTCAACTTAGTATGTCTTTTGGGAAATCATTATGCCTTGAGAAAAAAAAACCCCACAAAACAGAAAAGCATTCATTTACTGGGTTCTGTCCCAGTGTCTGACCCTACACTAAATACTTTAGAAACATAATTTCATTAAACCCCTATAACAACACTTAGATATAGGTATTGTTACCCCTGTTTTGTAGATGAAGGAAATAAGGATATAAAAGTTTAAATGCCTTCTTAAGTTAATAAAACTGAAAGAGAAAACTGAAAAGATAAAAGAAGGCTCTAAACAGGGCTCTTACCCTTACAGGTCAAGTTATCTGAAAAGAATTGAAAGATATACAGCTTCCTATATTATTCCCATGTTCCATAATATTGGGGATGGAGTGTATTACTTCTTAGATTCACACAGAGTACACTCCTTTGACAAATATGTTTTCTCTCCCTCCCTTGCTTGTTATATGTTTTGATTCTACCTACTCTGAGTTTGTTTATATATTTATTAAACTTGTATTAACTAGTTACTGTGGGCTGGACACTCTGCTGGACCATAAATAAAAATAATGTGACCCTGCCACTGATAAGGCTCAATCCCTGGTGTAGACAAAGGAACAACACTGGGTTTCACAAGAATCTCCAAGGACTCTACCAGCAAGAAAGAGATGATGCTCTCAAAATAAGAAGCTCAAAGAGAGACTAATAAAGGCTCTATTTAGGTCCCTCATTATCATTTAGGTATAGGCAGGGTGTAAGGAAATTGCAAGGGATACTGCAAGACCCTGGGGCATTGGAAAAATAATTTTCTTACAGCAAGAATAGGGATTCCTCAGTTCTGCTGGGATATTCAAATTGGATTTGAATTAAGTTTTTCTATTTTGAATATATTCACTGCCAAATCTAGTGTGTGACTGTCCCGAAGATTCTATTTTTGGTAAATGAAAATGCCCTTGAAAATGTGTTTAGGGCACCTGGGTAGCTCAGTGGTTGAGTGTCTTCCTCTGGCTCAAGTCATGATCCTGGGATCCTGGGATCGAGTCCCACATCGGGCTCTCCCACAGGGAGTCTGCTTCTCCCTCTGCCTGTGTCTCTGCCTCTCTGTGACTCTAATGAATAAACAAATAAAATCTTAACAAATTGGAAAAAAAAGAAAATGTGTTCCATTTTCTCCTTTTCTATCAATATCAAAATCCTCTTTTACCAGTTGCCATCTTCAATAATTTCAGTGATCTTTACTGGAAAATCCTCCAATAGTTTTTGCTGCTGTTTTTGCAACTTTCCCAAAGACTCTACTTTTATGCCCACCAGTTCTCTTCCTAATATGATCAAACCATCTAACACTTAGTGAACATCTTTTCCTCCATCTTATCACCAGGACCTTTCCTGAGTCTTCAACTCAATTTAACTTCAATGAATCTCCATTTCAGAGACATTGAAAAAGTACTGCTTGGCTCAGAGGTGTATTAGTATCTATTGCTACATAACAAATTACCTTCAAAACTTAGAGGCTTTTAACAATTATCACCTCAGAGATTCTATGGGTCAGGAAGTTTAAAAAAAAAGGAAATTCAAAAAAGATTTAGTTAAGTCATTCTGACTCTGAATCTCTCATGACATTATTAGTCAAGATATCAGTGGGGAACTGCAATAATCAGAAGGCTTGAGTGGACCTGGAGGATCTGTATCCAAGACGACTCACTCACATGGCTGTTGACAGGAAGGTTCAGTTCTCTGCCACATAGCTCCTCCATGGGCTGCTGATGCATCTCATGCCATCATGCTATCTTCCTCCAGGGTGAGAGACCCCAGACAACAAGGCTGAAGTTGCCTTGCCTTTTACAAACTTAATATAAAATCATGTCCAATATATGCTGTTTACTGGAAATGAATCACTATGTCCCCACTCTCAAGGGCAGGGGAATTAAATTCCACTTCTTGTAGGGAAGAGTATCATAGAATTGGTGGACATGGTTTAAAGCCATCATGGATTCAATATTCACACATCCATTAAATCAAAAGATTTACTGTCTCATAAGTAAGTTAATTATATATTTTTTTTACCTCTGAATTCCAACTGATTGCATTGGTTTCATGCCAATCACCTCACCACCACCCGTGGTGAGCTTTGGTCATTACTAGAGGAATATCTTTCATAATGAGAAGGCACATAAAAGCAAAGTATAAAAATAGAGCCATATTAAGGGGGGGCTATATTTACCAATGATAAAGCTGAATATTTTTATCAACAAAGGACTTTACCAAGTGCTCTGCCAAAAAAGAGTATAAATGCTGGTTTATTTATAATCAAGCCCAGCCTTTTGGGCAGATAACTGAACTTGCCATTCTCTCTAAGCTAAGTTTAATAAAAGATTTATCACCAGATGTGTGAAATAACACAAAAAAGTTGTAATAAACTTTAGGGCATCCAGAAAGTCATGCCACATATTTGCAGAATTTTAGAAAATGGCCCTTTGCAAAAACAAAAGATAAGATGGAAATGAAAGAGAAACACTAATGTTGACCAATGACCTGCTAGGATGGAGTATGACAGTTATGCTCCTATGTTACATTTTTGCATTTACCATAAGCTGTGATGATTGTATCACCCTTAACCAACACTACTACCCCGGGTGGTAGAACAGTGATGTCCCTATGTTGACATAGAATGTAATGATGTATAGCTGGGGAAACAATGCACTGGTGAAATGAGACCAAGGATTGATTTTAGTATGTTTTTCATTGGCATGCACATTGGAAAGAATATCTCTGATTCAACTTTCCATCTGTAAAATCATAACTAAAATAGTTCTTATATTTGGTTTTCCAGGGAGCAAGAACAACTTAGAGAAACATGATCCATGATTATAAAGACTTTACAGACTGTCCCGTGGAACTTAAATGCAGAAAGGAAAATTTAAATTAGCAAAGTTAAGTCTCTCTGATATCTAACAGATGTCTAATCAATGACTGCCTTTCTGAATCCATGTAGCCATTGTTTGGACATAAAATACCAATTCTGTGCTTGCAGCTACAGAATAGAGAGTACCCAAATGTTTCTGATCAGTGGGACCCTACCCAACTCCAACTTACAAACAGAAACCACTACAGGAAAGACCAATTAACTGATAAAGGAGGATGTTAGAATGGGACTATTCCTCTCTTAATTTCAACTAAAATATCCTAAGATAAAATCAATTAATCAAAATGAGTGTGAGACAAATACACAAATATATAATTTTCAAGGAAATGTTGGAGAACTAGCTCCGTACTCTTGATCCTTCAGCAATGCCAAGGCTAGAAAAATTGGACATAATGTGAAGAGAATGGGGATGTTTCCTTAAAAAGAGGTGTTGCTATTCTGAGTCTCTAATTCCCCAAGAAAGTAAGGGAAGGGGTATCACCTTCTTTACCTAAAGCCCAGTGAGGGGGGTTTCATGGGACCACTTTGAGAGCTTCAGAAAACCACCTTTTCTCAAGAGTTGAAAATGCAGAGATAATTTCATTTTAAATGAGCTCTGTAATTTTGATTGATATCTTCTAGACATTCTGATTATTCATAGAGATCATCTCCATGATGTAAAGTTATTGTAAGGATGTCTATTCCATAAGAATGACTAGAAAAGTCCAGGGACCTAAATAGTTTTCATCCAGAGGCTTTATAAAAGATTTCTCCATATGATATACTTTAAAGGTGGAGGGGCACCTGGGTGGCTTAAGCATCTGACCAGCTCAGGTCATGATTTTGGGCCCATGCTTAGCAGGGAGCCCACTTCTCCTTTTCCCTCTCCGTTTGTCCCTTCCCCTGCTTATGCTCTTTCTCTCTCTCTCTCTGAAATAAATAAGTAAAATCTTTAAAAATGATATAAATAAAATAAAAGTGGAGTGGAAGAAAAAATCAAATGTGTTTGATTACATGCTTTTTTAGCATGTAAGTTACATATATAATGAGATCAGTGACTTTCCCATGTAAAATTGGACCATCTCCACCCCACAAGAAATGCAAATCTTCATGATGTCAGTTCAGAGTGAAGAACACCCCAAAATCCAAATTCTAGAATTGGATATGTCAGTTTTAATGTCTGTAGTTGAGGCTACTAGTGTTAGGAAAGATTACCCATGAAGGGATGGTCATGGAGGTAGAATGATTCTGGAGTTTTAAAACATTCCTACCAACTCACTGATGTCATCCATCTTGTAATTAGACACTTACTTCTTCCATTTATGAGTTTATTTCCTTTTAAATGTGAACTACTCTGGGTACTTCCCCCATCATGCTTTCTTATCTTTTATCTCAACCGATTATGATAATGGACACATTAAGTCCCATCTGCCCTACATAACTCAATGTAAATGAGTTTATTAGATCCATTATTGAAAGATTTTTAAAGGGAGAATGAAAATGAGGATACCAGCTTGAGAGAAAAGGAAAGGAGATAAGAGATCCCTTAAGGGAAAAGGCGGGGGAAAGAACAATAGAACAATAGACAGAAGTAAACTTTATTTGCTGAACAACATTGTCTGGACCAGAGAATGGGATCCAGTACTTAATACCACTGTGTCTCTTTCTTCCTGAGGGGTACTATGACCCCTACATATCACCAGTCAATCATTCAAATGAGCACCATTTAATAAGACTGAAGATACTGATACCATTAATGATATTCATGGTATTTGGTGTCAATAAACTCTAAACTCTTTCCCAATAGAGTGTCTTGTGGAAGGACTTGTTGGGTAGATAGAAGAGTCTCTGAGAGGCTTAAAAGGAAAAATAATTGGAAGATGAAATGTGAATTGAAGGAATCTAGATCCCTGACTCCAAAATGATAGTAAACATTATAACATGAGGCATTCTCTCTTCATGGCTCTAAAGCTAGAAAAGATCCCTCAGTATTTGACATCCCAACTCTTCCTTTTGACCCTCTCCCCAATCTATGGTAAGCTGTCAAAGTGGTTAAGTGGCTCTTAAAGAATCCCCTAAGTGACTAGTGGGGATGTTGGTACTCAACCCAGAGATGAGAAAGGTTCGCCTTCTCAGTGGGTATGTGCATTTCCTCATCTACTGTCTCTTGGGACAATGGATAAAGCCCATCCAAAACATAGTTTGAGATACCTAAACTAGACACTGAAAAATTAACATTCTTCTCTTGTTATTTCCTGGAAATCAGAGTTATTAATCCATGAAAATGAATGACTACAGAATGCCTGGAAATAGAAAAAAAAAAAATCACTCATGTTATCTAAAGCTGTGTTCTGTTTCTTTTCTTTACTATCCCCTTGACAATAACTTCAATCTCTAACTTAGCAGTTGCTATGGCACCAGGGAAAGGCACATGTTGCCTCACTGAAGGATGCTGTCCACTGATGAGGACTCCAGATCTGTCTCAGCCATTTTGGCCCAAGATTCTTGTTTTGCTACACAAGCATAAGTAAGAATTGGGCCAATTTGGCAGAGAGATGAACCAAGTTCTAAAAGGCATACGTGTTTGAAACTGGTGGGGGATATCCTGAGTGTATTGTTGGTTTCATCAACATTATAATACAATATTTATTTTACTTTAGTGCTCAAGGTTGAGGGTGTATTCCACATTTCCATATAAATTATGTCTCAGATACCAGCTGGTTATGTTTGTGATGTAGGTGATGACAGTTCTTTATCCACAATCATTCACCTCAATTTGCACTTGGCATCTGTTACACATTTGGTCTACTCTTTTTATGATTGCTATTATTGCTCCATGTCAAGAAGAGTGTGTAGACAGAATACTGACTTGCCAGCAATAATTACTGAGACGTGTAGCTTCATACTAAATGAGAAAGTGGTTTAGCACAAAATTCAGAGGGGTGAGAAGAGTTTAAGAGTTCATTGAACCAAGATGTGAAGCAAAGCCATCCTTACGCTGTCTTAGTGAGAAAAGGAGTAATGTTATTTAGGATGGCTAAATTCTCCTTAAGAAACCCAGTCTAGCCCAAAGAGGACTTAACTGCAATTAGGCTAGGGAGGTTGCTCTCAGTAGGAAAAATGCCTGTAAAAGTGAAGAATTTTCTAAAATCATTAAGAGGTATAAAGAGATACACTAAAAAGAGAATTGGAAGATCTAGCAAACTGCTCACAAGAAATTTGAGATAAAGCTAAGATTAAACCGCAGAATCATAAAATGTTAAGGTGGAGGAAATTCTACAGGTGATGAAGTTCAACCCTTCATTTTGTGGATGAATAAATGGAGACCCACAGGCATAAATGGTTGGCCTAAGGTTAAGCTGTGAAATATTGGCTAAGCTGTAAACTAGAACCCATTTCTCCCCCCTAAAACAACATCTTTACCCAACAGCTGCTTCACATAGAGAGATCAAGTTCAGTTAAGATTGAAACATGTATATTTTGACTTTTGTATCAGTCAGGATCAAATTAGAAAAACAGAAACCATGTTGGGTATTTCAAAGAGAGCAGATTTAATACAAAGAATAGATTGCACAATTGTTAAAAGAACAAAAGACAGAAAGACGTTGGTGGGCTAGTCAGATATTAGAAACATCAAGAAAGATTTATCACCCCTAGAATTGAGAGGACAAAAGAAAGGGGATGGGATGTTCAAAACGAAGAAGCTGGAAGAAGGGCCATTCTTTCTCCCCAACTCAAGGTTACAAAGCAGAGTAGAGAAGTCTGGACATATGTCAAGTACTTTATTCTAGAAATGCAAAAATGAATAAGAGAAAGGAAGTGCTATCAAGTGCTACATTTCACAGGTACTTTGGGAACCCATGGTGCTAGGTGCTCAGGATTTCTGGCATAAGCCTGGCTAAGTGAACAGAGCCCATCAAGCAGGTGGAAAATTCTTCTGAAAGCCTTTATTTAATGTGGTCTAATTTAAATCCTCTTCTTGTGGCACTGTGTGCTCTTCTGTTGTGCTATTGTACTGTCAGAGCTATAATTAATTATAAGTATTTTCTTACACATTTTTTTCAACATACTTTAAAATTCCTGGTTCAGGTACTGTGATCTTCCTTGTTCACTGCTGTATCCATGGTGTTTAGCACAGTGTCTGGCACAGAGCAGCAACTGTCTTATAGTATGAGATTCCCTAATGTGATTTGGATTGAATGGAATTCTTTAATTAAAAAATAGGATTTGATAAGTCAATCGAAGAAAGACAATCATCATATGGTTTCACTCATAAGTGGAATATAAGAAATAGTGAAAGGGGCCATAAGGAAAGAGGGGGAAACTGAGTAGGAAAAAATTAGAGAGGAAGACAAACAAAGAGAGACTCCAAACTCTGGGAAACAAAGGGTGTGGTAGGGGGATGGGGTAACTGGGTGTTGGGCATTAAGGAGGGTGCATGATGGAATGATCACTGGGTGTTACACTGTATGTTGGTTAATAGAATTTAAATAAAATTTTTTAAATGAAAGAAAAAAAGAAATATGATTTGAATAGACCATCTAAATAGTCAGCTATCCACTAAAGAAATTGAATCAATAATTAATCACCTTCTAAAACAGAAAGGAGTAGGCTCATATGGGTTCATCAGTGAATTCTATCAAACATGTAAGGTGCATGGTATTCAAGGTCTAGGGGTACAGAGTTGTATGTAGGCACATATGGGTGCAGAAACGGCAACCACGGGGATCCCTGGGTGGCACAGCGGTTTGGCGCCTGCCTTTGGCCCAGGGCGCGATCCTGGAGACCCGGGATCGAATCCCATGTCGGGCTCCTGGTGTGGAGCCTGCTTCTCCCTCTGCCTGTGTCTCTGCCTCTCTCTCTCTCTCTATCATAAATAAATAAAAATTAAAAAAAAAAAAAAAAAGAAACGGCAACCACAATGAGATCTTGAACAACTACATCAAAATCCAAGCTAAGGTGCAACAAAACTAGCTCAATTTCAAGCAGATATTGAAATACAAAGAGAACCAAACCAATCAAGCAGAACTGGTGATACTGTTTTTGGAAGCACACCATGAGGTAAGTGGAGTGCCAAATAGAGTGAGCATCATGTCCAAGGAAACAGCAAAGTGAAACCCAGTACATGGGAAACTAACCTGGAAAGAATAAGACAGGAAATAAGTCCCAGGCAGATGATCTAGCCATGTCCTGCCAGGTGGGGATAGAGGAACCCAGGTCCCCAACTAAACAAGAGTAAAGAGGTCAGGCTGGCAAGCTGAACCACGCGGAGGTTCGGCATTTGGAAGCATTAGTGCTAGGAATTCTACTGAAATCTTCAGGATTTCAGCCATTTTGCCAGGAGCTCTCACAGGAAAACTGTACCACAGGGTACCTGCAACATCTTGTTCAGGCAGCAAACTTCTGCCAGAAAGTAGCCTGCAGGGCTGTGGGCATTTTTTATTTTTTTCACTGCCAAATATCCTTTCAACCCTTTGTTTACTAATAGCATTTTGTTTTCTTTGGTCAAACATCTATCTCTCCCCAAGGTACACATGCTCAGTGGATCCCAGATTCAGCTACAAGAACAAGAATTAGGCACAGCCAATCACAATTAAAGAAGCTGCTTCAGGGATGGCCACATGGCCTACTCTGGACTAAAGTTTCTAACCTGGAACTTTTCCTGGAACCACGAGGAAGTAAGCATATTCCTTCTGTTGATATTGTAACATGGAGCTGTTGCAGACCAACTCTTTTACCACTTAGGAAATAGCTACTCAGGAACAAGTTCAACAGAGAACAGAAAGATGAAATGATATTTTGGTAAATTCACATTAACACCTGGATCCAGCTACTCCTGAAGAGTCTACTAGTCCAGGGCTCTTCAGTTATGGAAGCCAACACATTCCCTTTTCTGACTCAAGCCAGTTTAAGTTTTTCTGTCACTTACAACCAAGAGTAAGGGAAGTGACTTCACCTCTCTGAAACTCTCTCTCTTCATCAGGAAATTCATGGCTTCCAAGACTGCCTTCACTTTGAGTAGCCTTCAGACCTCGCAATGCAAAGACAAAAATGATTAATGTGGATTGTTCACGACACCCCCCCCACCATGATCCAACCCTTCAAAGACAATCCTGCAACTATTAGCACAGACTCTGTCTACCCTCCTTCCACCCTCCTCTAAAAGAGGAAGGATTCCTCCCAGCTAAAGAAAGTCTTGGTTAATCTACATAATAAAGAAGTGAAGGAACTATAATGGGAAGCTGGAGCTGACAAGGGAGGACAGCCTAGGAGTTGAGAGAGGTTTGGCCAAGGATTATGGGGGCACTACTCCAGGATCCCCACAGGGTGTGATAGAAGTAAACAGAAGTCAGAGGCTTCCTGCAATTGTTGCTATGGATCCACATGTGGCTTTGCAAAGTGGAGTCAAGGATTTGGCTGACTTCCACAGGACTGTATTCTTTGACCAAGGGTTCTCTCTAAGGCTGAGCCCCAGGGCGCTGAGTTTTGAAAGGTTCTTGCAGACCACCACTCTGTCTTAGAGACTGTGACCCACTCCCTCCTCCAGGAGTGTTGTGATAGATCCTGCGGAACTGCTGCAGATGGCACCAGGAGAAGAGGAAGGGCACTCTCTCACCTGAGCAGCTGAGTCTGTGGAATTCCAATGAATGAACTGTTAGGAGATTATTCTTAGGTTTCTTGGCTGACATATGGGCTAAAAAAATCAATTGATGGATGAGTGGTTAAGCCAGCTCTGTGGTTAAGCATCTGTAGTGGTACTTGTCTAGTTGTCCCAGCCACTTTAACAAATAAATTGGATTGAATACTTGGCAGGTGATCAATGGCTCAGTACTCTTCCATGACCATGAACACAACACCTGAGATATGGTGGTCACCAATGCCTTCAATGCAGAAGTTATGCAGACTCTGCTGCAGCTTCTTATACTATTGATTCTCCACAATGTTAGTAAGCAAAAACCCTGCATTACTAAGAAATTCCACAAAAAAAAAAAAATGCATTATTAGAATTGTGCAGGTATTTAAGAGTAGTGATGCATACATTTGTAAAAACCGAATGAAGGGACAATCAAGATGAGATTATTTGACTTTTCAAGAAATAGTTTATGATAAGGGAAAGTCTTCTGAGAGCACATCTCCAATTGCATTATTTTGATACTAAAAACCTTCCAATTCTCTATCATCAGCTATCAATTTCAGTAGAAAGTCTTATTATTATTCATGATCCTCTATAATATAGTCTGAACCTGTCTTTCCAGTCTGGTATCTTCCTAGGCTAGCAGTCCACTTATCTTCTCAAATTGCATACAGAATTGGGTTTCATGTATATGTGCTTTTTATTATTATTTTGCAGAAGTGGGAGACGGGAAGATCTGTAACTTGCATCAGATTCTAGAAGGAGTGAAGAAAACCAGAGAGATTAAAAACCATTGCTCGAGGCCAGGGGCATATGAATTTGGATGGAAAAATAGTACATCTTTATTTTTACTAATTTCTAACTGAAATCTAGCATTTCTTTTGATTGTGAACGAGACCACAAAGCACATAAGTAACTGTGGCTTCTGTGTTTTTCTCGGCAGACATTACAAATCTTTGCCTATCATGCTGCCTATGTAGCAGACATTTCAAAATGCCACACATGTGCATCCTTGCTTCAAAATTATGGTGGTTAGACATGCTGCTGGATCAACTCATCAGATGCATTCATAAAGAAGCACATGTGATTTTTAATTACCGACTTCTTAATATTTATTTTGATGGCTGTTTTTAAACATTTTTTTGTATTTTTATGGAATTAAAACATTAATCTGCAAAGACATTCACAGATTTGGCCATGGTATAAAGAAGCACATGATACTCCCCAAAAAAGTAATAAAAGATTAAGAGCTCTCTGCCCCCTATTCAAATGTATCATACCCGGCCATTCCATCCAGGGTGGGTCAGCTTCTAGTTTGACAAATTTACCCTACAATTTCTGACCCACAGCACCCTTGTTCCATCTGTTTGTTCCATTGGAAATGCCCTCTCACCCACTGTCAGAATTTGTCCAAATCCTTCCCACCTTCAAGGACCATCTCAAGTACCTCTTTATATAGGAGCTTTTATCCTCTCCCAATTATCAGAGTTGATTGCTACATCCTTTGATGGAGCCACATGCTTGCACCTCTCGTATGTGGTTTATAAATTAAAGGAGGTGACAACCAAGCTGTGCATGTTAAACACTTAACATCAGCCAGTCTGAGTCTGAATCCTATCTGTATTTGTTTGCTAGAACTGCCCTAACAAAGTACCATAGAGTAGGTGGCTCAGACAACAGAAATGTTTCCCGGGATGCCTAGATGGCTCAGTGGTTGAACATCTGCCTTCAGCTCTGGGTGTGATCCCAGAGTCCCTGAGTCTGCTTCTCCGTCTGCCTATGTCTCTGCCCCTCTCTGTGTCTTTCATGAATAAATAAATGAAATCTTTAAAAAAAGAAAAGAAAAGAAAAGAAAAGGAAAGAAAGAAAGAAGAAAAAAGACCAAAGAAAGACAAATGAAAGACAAAGACCGAAAGAAGACGAAAAAAAGGACGAGCGTAGATTGGAAGGAAGGAAGACGAGGAAGGCTTATGCCTGCAATGCCTTCCTTCCTGTCCTTCACTCCTTCTCCTGCCCCAGTACCTCCCTTCCCGTCCCTGGCCGTTTCCTTGCCTGTTCCTTTCCTTTCCTTTCCTTTCCTCCTTTCACTCTTACACAGGTCCGAAGGAAGGTGTTTACTCAGAGTCCTGGAGGCTAGAAATTGAAGATCAAGGTGTTGGCTATATTGAGTTCTTCTGAGGCCTTTCTCCTTGGCTTCTAGATGGCCACTTTGCTATGGCATCACACGGTCTTTCCTTTCTACCTATGTCCACATTTCTTCTTCTTGTAAGTAATATGAGATTAGGGCCCACCCTAATGACCTCATTTTAACTTAATTACATGTTAAAAGACCCCAGCTCCAAGCACAGTCACATTCTGAGGTACTGAAGGTCAAGGCTTCAACATACGAATTTTGGAGGGACCACAATCCATCTCATATGCTGTCTACACTACAGCCCAGCTGATTTACCTTGGAAAAAGTTCTTGATGTCTCCATTATAGTCTTGGTTACCTCATCCACAATATGAGGAGGATGATAATGGAACTTCTTTTATGTGGCTGTTGTAAGAATTAAATGAGTTAATTCCCATAAAGCCCCAGGAACAATGCCTAGAACATAAATGTGCACATCGACAAAGCTAACAAGGACCATGCATGGCACATTTGCCCAGACCCCACTACCAGATGGAAAGTTTCTAGACGGCAGTAATTGCTTCATAACCACCTTTTTCTTCTGCCATTTAGGACATTGCCTTTAACAGAATAAATGTATTTTGAATTGAACACTTAATGATTTTTTTTAAAAAACTGCTGAATTGGGGATCCGTGGGTGGCTTGGTGGTTTAGTGCTGCCTTCAGCCCAGGGCGTGATCCTGGAGACCCGGGGTCAAGTCCCACATCAGGCTCCCTGCATGGAGCTTGCTTCTCCCTCTGCCTGTGTCTCTGCTTCTCTCTCTCTCTCTCTCTGTCTCATGAATAAATAAATACAATTTAAAAAAAAAAAAACTGCTGAATTGACAGAGGCCTGAAAGAGATACAGAGAAAACATGATAAGCTGCACATTTTGTGAGAAAAACTAATCCACTTTTTTTCTTGCCTTTCAAGACCAAATCCCCTTTTGAAAATATCAATGCTAATATGCTGAGCCTAACCAATTCTACAACAGCCCTTAGGCCCCCCAAGAAATTCCTTCTTTCTGAAGGAATTGGAAGGAATTTGAAGAGAAGGCTACAACAAACCTTGTTTCTGCAATAAATTTAAACAAGGGATTTATCCAAATTTCATGACATAAGTAAAAGGAAAATTCTCAGGTCACTGGGGATATCTCCATATTGAACCTGTTTTCAATTTTATCCTATTAAACTTAAATAAATCAACTACTTTTGGGATACAGATGATATTATATGATGTACAAAATGCTCTGAGAATTCAATTGTAAAAACCACTTATTTTGTTTCTATCCTGTGTTTTTTGTTGTTGTTGTTTTGTTTTTGTTTTTGTTTTTTTACCAAATACATATATGCTTCCAAGGCCAGCCCTTGCTTAATGGAAACTTTGGAAAGATGTTTTGTTTTGTGAGAATTTAAATTGATAGGCTGCCAGGGAATTAACTTTATTTTTGGAGATTGCCTTATAATTATTAGGAACGACTCTACATGGCTGCCTCAAATGAAGCTGAGTTCTGCGAAAATAATTTTCTTAATGTTTGCATAGCATATTTTACAAAAAATAAAAACCCTACCAACAACAAAAACAAAAGGACCTTAAGATGGTTAAACATATTTTATTTCATATTCTTATTTTAATGGCATTTCTGGCTCAAAGCCCTTCATCACTACCATTTTATTTCCCTTTATATTTGATCCCATTTTCCCCGACCATAAAATGCTCTGAGCATGATCTGATTCAGAGGTGGGCTGGCCTAAAGTGCAGTCACATCTGTGACTCCTCTGTGAGCAGGGAGGGGAAAAGCAGAATGAACACAAAGGTGTCACTTTTCTGTCTGCAGCAATGAGCTCTTGGAATGCAATTTCAAACAATCCTTTCTGGATGATTTTTCTAGAATACACCCTCCTCTCATCCCCAGTCCTATTTTCTCAGTCTTCTAAAGACACTTTGTGTTTAAAATGTTAAAAGTATTCTTGGGACATTTCTCTTTCAATCCTAATAAGGAATTTTGGGAAAATTTGAGAAAATGAGGGAGTCTATGTATGGTTCTTCAAGTAAAACTTAACAGAAACTCCTGGGTGGAGGCAAGAGCTGAGCTACCCTGCAGCAGATCCCCAGGCAGGGACTTCAGACCCTACAGGGCCTTCCTGCCACTTTAATTTCTGGATCCATTTTCCCAGGGTTCTTTGCACCATCTTCATATCTTTGGAATGATCATCAGATGTCTTTATGAGTAAGGTTCAGACATCACTACCTTCTTGTAACTGTTATGGGCTTCCAGGATACAAACTGCAAGTTAATATCTATGTCCCCTTCTAACTCATATTCCCAGGTGGGTGGGAAGAAGCAAGAACATGGTAGGCAGCCTCTAACATGAGCCACAATAATTCCTGCCTCCTGGTTTTCACATCTTTATGGAAGTCCCCCTTTTGCATGTGGGCTGGACTTAGTGATTCACAAATACAGTGTGGCAGAAGTATTAGAATGTGAATACCACTTTCATGATTAGGTTATGAGAAGACTGGCTCCCACACTGGTTGTATTCTCTTATTCTTTCATGGATGGCTCACCCAGGAGCCATGTCATGAGGCAGCCCTGTAGACAGACACACATGGTGAGGGCCCAAAGCCTTCCCACAATCAAACAACCGTGTGAGAGTGCTTAGAAGCAGAATGTATTAGGGGTCTCCAGAAACACAGAAGGAATAGGATGGGTGTGTGTGTGCGTGTATGTGTGTGTACACATATGTGTATATATACACATGTGGATGAAGTGATTTATGATAAGGAATTAGCTGACAGGATTATGGGGGGTGAGAAGTCCCAAGATCTGCTGTTAGCAAGCTGAAGACCCAGGAAAGCCAATGGTGTGGTTCTAGTCCAAGTCCAAGGACCTGAGAACAAGAGAGTTGATGATGTTGAGTACTAGTCCAAAATCTGGCAGATTGCGCTGAAATGAACCAATGTTTCCATTCAAGTCTAAAGACAGTAAAAGACAACAGAACCAGCTCAAGGCAGGTCAGGCAGGAAGAGTTTCACTTTACTACCGGGAGGGTCAGTCTTTTTTGTTCTATTCAGGCCTCTAACTGATTGGATGAGGCCCACCCACATTAGACTACTCAGTCTACCTATTCAGATGTTACTCTCATCTAAAAACACTTTCACAGGCACATCTAGGATAATAATTAAATAATAATAATATCCGGGATACTACTTGCAAGTACCAATAATAATATCCAGGATACTGCTTGCACATACCAAGCCGTGTGAGCCCCTGGCCCAGACAAGATGACACAGAAAACTAATCACCCCGTCAACCAGGATGATAACAGTCCTGGTCAATAGCTTGATTGCAACCTCCCAAGAGGCCTAGACAATGTTGCAAAAAATAACTTTTTTATTTAATGTGTGTCCCAAACAATGAATGGGACTGGTACTAAAAAATAATCCATTGTTCATCTGAAATTCCACTTTAACTGGGATTTAACTGAGCACCTTGTGTTTTCTATTTGCTAAGTCTGATGATATAGAACTTAATGGGAAGACAGCAGCTAGCCATGCTATACTGGCTTTTCCTGACCCACAGAAACTAGGAGACAACAGGTACTTGCTTTCAAACACTATGTTTTGGTCTGCTGCAGAGATAAGTAACACAAAGGGGCATTTGTAACAGAAGTAACAGGACAAGGAAGAGCCAAAGAGGAACAAGTGCTGGTTATAGTAGAGCAGAGCCAAATGTTGGTCCACATCTGTTTTTTCATGTTCTGGATTTGGTTGAAAAATGACCCATTCACAGGGTGTGCCATGTACCTGATAGGAGTAAGAGCTGCAACCAAGAATAACTGGGTTCCCATTGTTGGAAAGGTAAGAAACCCTCTCAGGCCAAAAGGTGACATAGAGGGCAGTTTCTCAAATTTTAATATTATTTGAATCTCATGGTGATCTCACTAAAATGCAAGTTCTGATTCCATAGGACTAGAATGGGGTCTGAGCTTCTGTTTTCCTAACAAGCTCCCAGGTGATGCTGATGCTGCTGGTTCCCAGATGACACCATCAGGGGCAAGGTGGTAGGACATTTCCCTTTATAAAGTGTCCTGGCTGTGTGATAAGACAGATTGGTGGGAGGTATGATGCTTTTTTTTTTTTTTAAGATTTTATTTCTTTATTTGAGAGAGAGAGTGAGACTTGTATGCATGTGCATACAAGTTGGGGGAAGGGCAGAGGGAGAGGGAGAAGCAGACTTCTCACTGAGCAGGAAGCACAATGCATGGCCCCATCTCAGGACCCTTCAGATCACGACTTGAGCTGAAAGCAGCCTCCTAACTGACTGAGCCAACCAGGCACCCCAGGTATGGTGCTTTAGAGAAAGAGAAGATTCACTGTCAAATTTCTCATCATGGACTTCAAGTATTTTAGGCTCTTGGGTGGAGGAAATGATAATAATTGGTTAAGAAGCACTTATTTCCATAATCTCATTCATTTTCACTTTTACATATTCAAAAGTGATTCTGCAGGGGTTGCAAATCAGAATTTTGGGGTTGTGTGTGAGGTATGAAAAGAAAACAGAAACTATGTCTTCTGTTTTCGTTTGTTTTTAGTCACAAACTTTAACCACTTTTGGAACCTCGATAGTATTAAAGAAGGATACTGGATTCCCATTTTATAATTTAAGACAAATTTTCATTGTCACAAAAGCAGTGTATGTGCACTGTAAAAAAATTAAGCAAAACAAGAAAGCAAATACATCATATTCCCTTAAATTAGAGATGAATCTTACTAACATCTTCGTGGAAATACCAGATCTGTTAACGTCTGCCACTTCCCCTTGTCAATTAATTTTCACCATGTCAAATAGTCATTCCACATTCAAACTTCCCCCAGTTGCCCCAAAAGAGAAGAGTAACATGAATTTTAAGAATGATTTTGCGAAATCCTCCAACTCGGTCACTGACATCGGAAGTTCCTGTGGGCCTGATATCTCAGTGTGTTGGAGAGGAGGGTACAGCACAGAGACTCGGCCCAGCAGAGCCCACACACATGCTTTCCTCCAGCGCCTGTCTGGCAGTCGGACATCTGAATACAGACCACAACTATCCTGACTGGAGAGCTGGATGGGAAGCAGGGCCCCAAGAGTGAGCATATGAGAAGAGAATATAATTAACCGAAATGCTCATAACTTTGAGACAGAGGAGTGCATCCACAGCCCAAATGGGTGGTCGTGATGTCACAGTGACATGGCATAACTTTTGGCCAAAGATGCAGCAGGGCCAAAATATCCTCTGTGTCCTAAATTCTGCCGCAGTTGCCATGACAACACTCTCCTGCATTTGGCCCAGGAAAAGATGACAGCGAGATGCAGAGCTTGTGTTTTTATTTCTTGGAAGCTAATGAAGGCTGGAGCCCACAGGGAGCATACCTCAGGGCCTGCCAGGGGCAGGAATCACGTGGAAAGATTGCCCGGGACCTTAGAAAGGCTGAGGTACTCTCTTGCTGAGAAATAAACCAGATATGAATTCAACTTTTTCATTCTGGGAGACACAGAGCCTCAGTTTAGAAGACAAGGCAAGATTTCATAATGATTGGGAAGCTAGGTGTTTCTGGAAGTCTTCCACATGAGGCTCAGTCACACAGTCCAATCACCCCCAACATGTGCCTGTGGGAAGAAGGCACCCTCTCTGCTGCCCCCACTGGGCACTTTCCTGAGTCTCAGTGAAAGTGTGGAAAGTAGAAGTATGTGAGCCCAGAGCTGTGGGGACTCTGAGGAACCCTCTCTGCAGCAGATCCCGCACCTCAGGCTTGATTGCCGTGGTGAATGCAAAATGGAGCAGCTCATCCACTAACCACATCCGGGTACTGCGGTGGCAGCTGGGGACAGGCAACTCACTGCTTTCTATGTCAGTTGCCACATGTATTAAATGCGGGGCGTTATTGACTACCATACAGCATTCCTTTGGTGAAGATTAAATCAGATACTCCACAAAATCATCTAGTACAGTTCCTGGAATGGAGCTGGTATTCAGTAAATAATAGTTTCCTTGCTTTGCTTCCTTAGAGGAGAGCCCAGGACTCAGTCAGCGTTTCTTGCCCCTGAGAAGCGACCACCATCTGCTCAATCTGCTGTGCTGCTTCTCCTCTGAAGATGGATTTGAAGGCGGGATAGTTTGCTCGGCTCCCTGCTACAACATAGCTCCAGGTGAGTTCTAGGACCATGATCTCAGGGATTCTCTAATAGTTATAATAAGGAGAGGCTTTCAAAATAGCAAATGTTAAGGCATTTTGAGTGGAATTACAAAACTTGGTCCTAGCTGCCTTCTGAAATGGCAAAAGAAAGAGCACTGAACTTTCCACCCTGGGTAGACTCACCACAATTCTCCCTCCTGGTTCCTTGTATGACCTACTGCACCCAAGACAGATCTGGAGGCACAAATTGCAGAAACAATAGGTACCCACTTGCTCCTGTATGAGATGTTTAGTCCTAGGGGTCCATCTATGGTAGATTTTACTGGGTGCTCCAATTCTTTATCACTTCCTGCCTTTGTACTCCTGCTCGGACCCCATTACAGATGAAGTGTTCGTCTCTGCCCCTTGACTTTGGACTTGGACATGTGGCCACAGGCATGTAGCCAGACGTGACCATGTGCCAGTTTCAAGCCTTGCTAGGTTTGAAGAAGCCTCACACATTTCCCCTTGTCCTCTTGGGCCTTTGTTGTCACTGTGAGAACACATCCCAGCCAGCTTGCTGGTCCCAGGAAGAAGACAAAGCAATAGGACAGAGCTGACCCCTTACCGACCCACAGATCTATGAGCCGGCCCAGGGCAGATGAGCCAGCTGCCTGGTCAAGTCCAGGCTAGATCCACTGACCCCCGACTGAGCCCCCGCCCCCCTTGTTTCAAGAGTGATAACAAAAGGTTATTGTATGTCGCTGAGTAATTACCTGATCCACTGACACACACAACAATGATTGCTTTGGGTCATTTCCTCACAGAGGGAAAGAACACTTAGGCCCAGAACAACCACTCAGTGGTGAGTGGACTCCAGATTTATAAGGGGGGCGGGATTTCCTCAGTAATTAAAACCAGTATCTTCTTATGCTTATATGGTGCCATGACTGATATAATACTTTGGCAAGATGTACTATATTTATTATAGACTGTAGAATTGAGTCTGACTTACAGGTAGGTATAGAATTACAACTCTCATAATTTAAAAAAAAAGCAGCATTTTAATGTGCATTTAAGGTTCAAGTTTGCTTTTGAATAAGTTACCTTGTATGTTGAAAGAGTAATGTTCGCATTAGCAAATCACAGGCGACTCTGTTTTGCCCACTGTGTGATCAAACCTGCTCTGGCTCTTCTGCCCTGGAGAAAATCCTCAGGAGGCACTGAAGCTTATTTGTTAAGCCTCAGGTAATAAAACCACCTCTATTCTCTTTAATCTCTCAATTTATCTCATTTCAGTATTATCGGTGTATCCAGTCCAAGGTAGTAATCAAAGCCTAAACTTCATCTAGAAGTTAAGCTTCCCAGTCTGCCAGTCCAAGCCCATTTCAGGCATGAATGTCACAGTGAGGAAGAGAGGTGTGATTAGCTTCTTTACTTCCCTCACTGGCAATTTCTCCAGGAGAGAACCCAAAGAAGGAGAGAGGTAGACTAGAAAACTCTTACTTCACTGATGTGGATCTTACAGTGGTGTTTTCTGGTTGTGAGAGAAGACCTTTCGTGGCATGCTTCGCTGGAGTCTTGGCAGATACAGTTCTGTAGGCCTCCGCCACCTGCAGGGCTTCTGGCACAGTGATGACATGTCTTCCCTGCCAGGCTCCCCCCACCCTCTCTCCCAGGCCCTGGTTCCTAACTCCAGGTTTCCTTTGATTCTGTAACACAGGCTACCTCAGCCAGCTTGAAATCCTTCAGATCCCGTTGGGATGGGACGCCATCCCTCAGACTCAAGGGGTCACAGTTCAAGGATTCCAGCGACCTCTCAATGCTCAGTTATCAGGAAAGAAAGAAACACCCATATTCCCCCTCTATGAGAGGTGGGAGTAGGACCGAGAGCATAGATCTTCCAAAGAAATCCTCGACCTAATCTTCAGCTTCTTCTGTGGCCTCTTAACCTCTTTGTAAACCTGGAGTGGGTGGTCTACTATGGTCTCTAAATCTGTACTTACATGTCAGCTGAGGAGACTGAGACCACACCTGACTCTGGAATGTGAGAGTTGATACCAGTTATTGTGAGACTTTAGCCAAGTCTAAGACAGAATCCTCACAGCATCTTCTCTCTCTCTCTCTCTCTCTCTCTCTCACACACACACACACACACACACACACACACTTTTTCATCTTCTGAGTAAGGTCAGCAGAAAGGGAAAACAGGGAAGACCATCATCTCATGATTTACTGAAATATTAAAGAGGCAACTATTAACCATGTGTGATGGTCTCCCCACTTCCTCCCATCCCCCCATTCTCTCAGAATCTTTCCCAGTCGCATTAACTTCCTGTTGCTGTCCCCATACATGATGGAAGAACAATGCTTTCTGAAAGGAAGAGGGTCTCATGCAAGACAAAGGACGAGAGAGAGAGAGAGAGAGAGAGAGAGAGAAAGAGAAAGAGAGACTGAGAATGAGGCAAGAAGGCAACTTTGCAATCATGCTTGACTCCGGGGCATCCAGACAGGACAGAACTTTTCTCCAATCACCTCTCCAACCAACTGTATCCTCTCCTGCCACACTTCAGAAAAAATAAGCATTTCAAGACTTGAATGTCTTCTGGAAATGTTAGGAAAGAGTTGGAAAACTCATGCAGCCAGAGACACCAGACAACTCTTCCAGATGGCAGGTGCTACCAAGACAACTGGGCAATCCCACACGTGGAAAACATTTCACTCCCAGAAGATTGTTGAAATAATAATTTTCAATGATTCATTAATAGTCAAAAGCATATGGCTCTTTCTTAGGAAATTGGACTGTTTAACCTTCTTTTTTTTTTTTTTTTTTTTTCATTTAAGAAGCACAGATGACATTGATGGAGATGAAATATCTTGGTGATAGTGATCAGTGGCATTGTGATGGTCCGTCTACTGGCCATGGTCACCATATTATTTAGCTGGTCCTGCAAGTGACTGGCCATGAGAAAGAGTAACTCTGACCTATATTGAAGAAAAGGCAAGGAGAGGAAGAGAATATTCAAAAAATAAGAGGGCAGCCCTGGTAGCTTAGTGGTTTAATGCCACCTTCAGCCTGGGGTGTGATCCTGGAGACCTGGGATCGAGTCCCACGTCAGGCTCCCTGCATGGAGCCTGCTTCTCTCTCTTCCTCTCTCTCTCTCTCTCATAAATAAATAAATAAAATCTTTTAAAAATAAATAAATAAGAAAGAACAAATAACAGTGGCAGAGACTCTCTCTCTCCTCATTCATTTTGCTGTTGCCTCTTGTCAATAAAAAGAATTTTTATTAGAGGAGGAGAAAAGGCAGACACAGCCACAATACTGGCTCAAAGCATCCAGGGAAAGAAAACGAGACACTGGAGTAGAAAGAATTGAAGCACGAAAGAAGGTTTAGAAAATTATCACCAATAAAGAACCTAAATTTTATTAATAGAAAAAAACCTTCACAAAATAAGCATTATTTTGAAAGAATATGCACTGAGATTTAGCCTCAATGATATTTATCTTGCAATTGTTTATAATTACAACAAATTAGAAAGAACTGAAGTGGCCAAAAAAAATATTTTTAAATGGTTAAATAAACTTTGGTCATCAAAACAATGACATGATATGTAGTTATTACAAATTATACATACAAATACAGTTATTGACAAGGTAGGACTTTTTTTAGATTTTTGAATTTTATTTTTCTATATTTTATTTAAATTCAATTTACCAACATATAGTATAACACCCAGTGCTCATCCCATCAAGTACCCTCCTTAGTGCCCATCACCCAGTTACCCCCATCACCCCATCCTCCTCCCCTTCTGCAACCCTTTGTTTTTTCCCCAGAGTTAGAAGTCTCTCTTGGTTTGTCTTCCCCTCTAATTTTTCCCCATTCAGTTTCCCTCTTGTCTCTTATGGTCCCTTTCACTATTTCTTATATTCCATATATGAGTGAAACCATATGATAATTGTCCTTCTCTGACTGACTTACTTCATTCAGCATAATATCCTCCAATTCCATCCAGGTCAAAGCAAATGGTGGGTATTCGTCCTTTCTGATGGCTGAGTAATATTCCATTGTATACATAGACCACATCATCTTTATCCATTCATCTGTCAAAGGATATTGTGGCTCCTTCCACATTTGGCTAGTGTGGACATTGTTGCTATGAACATTGGGGTGCATGTGTCCCATTGTTTCACTACATCTGTATCTTTAGGGTAAATAGACAGGGCAGGACATTCAAACTATATTTATTGGTAACTTCAAAAGTACAAATTATAAAAAGTATAGGCAGTATGATCACAATTCAATTAAATAAGTTATGTATATTCAGATATAAACATGCAGAAAAATGTCTGGAAGGATATACACAAATTTGTTATGAGTAGCTATCTTTGACAGATGAAACTAAGTAATTTAAAATTTTCATTTTCTTCTTTACTATTTTTTACATATTATCTGATAAAAGCTATCTACATGTTTATCAAATAACTATAATATGTAACACTCTTATAGAAATAGGAAATTTTAGGAGAAAATGAAATGTCATCAGTCTATGAAGATTGTTAGCCGTATCTATAGCCAGAGCCGGGAGATTACATGTATTTGCATGACTGTGAGACTAGCAAGGCAGGAGGGCCTCTCACTCCAAGACAGGGAGAAATGGAGGAGGGTCTTTCTGTCCTTTTTATGCTGCTTGCCTAAGTACTGAAACTAAAGGGAAGTCTAAGGAAGGAAAGATTCCATGTGTCTGAACTCCTGTGTATACCATTGGCTGTACACATTATTCATGACACTAGGCTAGCCATTTATAATACAGGAGTGAAGTTTTGAAGGGCACTGGGTTCTTATAGAAAGAGTAGTTGTCTAGATCTAGGAGAGGTGAGTCCTGTTCCCAGCTCTGCCACTAAACTTGCTGGATCTCAGACAGTTTCAAGTCAATAAACATCATTTGGGTGCTTATTATACATCAAGCACAGAGTTCCACACTAACATATGAAGATGAATTTGTTATTATTCCTACATCTGAATAACCCAAAGCCTATCCAACGAGACAAGCAAATAAACAAATGGGTATCAAACAGTGTGGCACACATTATAGTAAATATATGAACAAAATACCATGAGATCACAGTAATGAGGAAGACACATCTATCAACATGGGTAGAATTTGGGCATCAGACAAAAGATAGCTTTGGAGTTGGGCCTCAAAAGACAAAGCAAGAGGCACCTAGGTGGCTCAGTGGTTGAGCATCTGCCTTTGGCTCAGGTAATGATCCTGGGGTCCTGGGATCAAGTCCCACGTCAGGCTTCCCGCAGGGAGCCTGCTTCTCCCTCTGCCTATGTCTCTGCCTCTCTCTCTGTGTCTCTCATAAATAAATAAGTAAAATCTTTAAAAAAAAAAAAAAAAAAAAAAAAGATAAAGCAAGAAAGGTATGCCAGGCAAGTCACTTTGCCTCTCAGGCTTCAGCATCCTCATGAGGACTTGACTAGAACAATCTCCAGCATACGCATTGCTTTGGAAGGACTGACTGACAACCATTCTGATGAAAACCCCAGCCTTGGTCATGTTGCTGCTGTAGTCTTCAACTCCTTAAGCAGTCTGTGTGCCAGGTATTTGGTTCTGAAGGAGTTCCCCTACATTGGGAAATCCTATTAGAGCAATCCTTGTGATAAGAAAATGTATCCAAATTTGACTACAAGGCCAAGAGGATGACTGCACACTTTTAATGCCATACTGAAACATTGTTCCTCTGGCCCTGGAGGGAGTTATTCAATTCTCTAGGAGACTGAACCTCTGTTGACATTTCTATTTACTATTGATTAGAGCCCAGACACTGTGAAGTTAAATGTTAACTTGTGGATTTGTGTCTGCTAGAGATGCAAATTACTTCTGTTCCGTAGAAGAGACGCCCCAAGGTTACTGTTATATTGTCCTGTAGGATAGTAACCAGATTTGTCTCTAACTTACACACACACACACACACACACACACACACACACAAGCACGTCACGTCACACAGGCACATTTCCATGTGTGTCTTCCCTAATGGACTTCGTAAACTCCAGTTGCTTAAATGTCCTTTGCAGCTTTATCATCTTACTGGTTCCCTTAGTAATGAGTTTATGCATTTTGACACTTGTTCATTCTATATTTGAATGAGTTATGTCTTTAAATTTTTGAAAATGACCCTGTGGCATATGAAAAAATTTTTCTGCCCTCACTCTCTGAGAATCAATTGCAGAGATTTTGCTCTTTCCAGAATTTACTACAGCTGCTGGCTGCTTTTTTGCATGGACTCTTTATCCACCAGCATTTACTTCTTCTTGTACCAAGAGAGTATTTAGAGTTTATTCGTGTGACACCTACCCTGTGACAGTGATCGAGGTAAAGTTAAGCAGTCCACACATACACTCATGCATACACACATGCGCACACACACACACACACGTGCACGCACACACATCCACACCAATTTAGCAAATTGGTTTGCTAAATTCCCGTATCTTTATTAAAAATGCAAGCACAATGAACAAAGATAAAATGGCAGAGCTGAGACCTCACTTCCATTATGAAGTGTTTATTAGCTATAGTACCAGTTAAAATGATCTAATTATGATGATCAGAAATGTTAATAATTGTTGAAGGTGAATGATAAAATGATAAAATGTGAGGTTTCATTATACTATTCTTTCTACTATTATATATTTAAACATTTTTTCATAATGAAACATTTAAAAAAATTTTACATTGGCTAAAGGGAGGAAGAAACGATCAAGAACGTTATTTGAAATATACACTCACGTGCAGTATCATTAACAGTAAATTTTCCTCTAAGCGTTTATTGGGTCTTGGGAGATAAGCTAATGAAAGTATGAAAACCTCAGAAGTAGTAACCCTTCCACATTTTGTGTATTTCATCTTTATATCATCATGTTTAATTTCTATATTTCTAGGTATGTTTTGTAATACACACTATATGTCAATACTGTAGTACAGGGGAGTGATTAATATATAACTACATACATGTGTAATGAGGGTGGAGACCTCAACATTTTTATTGATGGGAGTACACAAGCAAAAAAGTTTGGTGCTCACTGTGCTTAAAAAATAAGAGAAGAAAGTGTATAATATGTAAATATGGAGAATACTAATAATATTAAGGCTCAAATGGGGGAGGAGCTAATAATATTAGGGAACATCTACAAGGTTAATGCACACATGCATTACTTGTATATACAAACATTTGCAAAGTTGGTAAAGCTCTTTGAAATCCTTTGGGATGAAAACCACATAAAACAATATATTATTAATATTACTATTATATTGCATGCTTGTGTTTCTATGTAATGCTGCCAGAGGAGTCTTTTAATGGTCTCATTTTTTATGCAACTTCTCCATTAAAAAGACTAACATTAATCTAAATTATTGAGATGAATTTTAATTTGGTTGGACAATACTAAAGCACGGAACGACTACAGAGGTAAAAAAAAAAAAAAAGTCAGCTCGGCATGCTGAAAAATAAACATTATATGACCTGAGACAATGGAGAACATATTTTCATACTCCCACACACTCATTCCATGAAGCGGCGATATACAGAGGTCCCATAGCAAGACTCTTAAAGTGTGGTGGAAGGGTTACTGTGGGGCTGGAAGCTCCTGTATTTTTATCTTTCTGTGACAATGGTTATGTTGAGGGCCAGGGTATGATTGAATAATTTTCCTTTGCAGTCTTAAATAAAAGCCAGGAAAACCCCCTCACGCTCTCCCATCAAGATCAGTAAGATTTGTTGCGCTGATTGCAGTGTGGTGATTTGATTTCTTTAAATTAGTTGGCCAAGTGGAAACAGATGGATTAAGGGGTTGCTGTGCCCTGTGAACGCTCTATGGCCCACGAAGTAGAACTATGGTCATAGAAACTACACTTTAGTGTTGTCGCTCTGCTTTCGTTCCACATTCTTTAGTTTTGATGAACTCTCAAGCCACACTATGGCCCCAGAAGATGAAGACATCACCTTGTTAAAAGAGGCTGTAGAACAAGAGACCACAGCCCATTTACTCTAGGGTGCCTACAACTTCTGTTCTGACATCCCACCCGTCCCCTCTTCCCAGCCCTCTGCACTTCTCAGTGCTGCCCCTCCTTTAACATACAAACTAAACAGTTGTCTGCAGCCAGGTGCCGGAGCAATTTGTGTTTCTCAACAAGCACCGTGATTGACTAAAAAGCCCAACCCTGGGGACCACATGCCCAGAGGGCGTTTCCTCTGGCTTTAGCAACTTCTCATCAGACAGTTCAGGGCTTAAGGCTTACCACCTATAAAACAGGCTTTCCCCTGTGGCAAAGCAAGGTGACAGTATAGCATAGAAGAGAACCTGACCTGCTTGAGGAATCTGCCTGTGCGAAATCACAATTTCACCAAGAACAATTGGTCAGAACTTGGGCACCTTACTTAACTGCTCTGAATCTCAGTTTTCTCTCCAGAAAACAAGGGTGTTGATTGTACTCCCACCACAGACTTGCTGTATGGGTTAAGTAAACTACTACTCTTTGTGAGACACATAGAGTGGTGCCTATGTCTGTGTAAGTACTCAATGAACAGTAGCCATCCCCAAGAACAACAACAAAATTGTAGTACAAATTGTCCAAATCCAAGGAACCCCACATAAATTTGAAATTACACATTGTCTTCATTTTCTATTGCCACCATAACAAATGTTTACAAACTAAGTGCTTGAAACAATAAAAACTGATTATCTTACAATTCTTTGGGTTTAGAAATCTAATGTGGGTCTTACTGGATAAGATCAACCATGTTTCTTGCTGAAGACTCTAGGGGAGAATTCATTTTTTTTTTTTTTTTTTTTTTTGGAGAATTCATTTCTTTGCTTTTTTCCTACTTCTAGAAGCTGCCCATGTTCCTTGGTTCTGAGATCCCTTCCTCCATCTCCAAGCTATCAACAGAGGGTTGAGACTTCCTCACATGGCTTCACTCTGACCTCCTTCCTGCTCCCTCTTCCACTTTTGAAGATCTCTGCGGTTACATTGGGCTCATCTAAATAATCCAGGACAATCTCCCTATTTTAAGGTCAGGTGATTGGCAACCTTACTTCCATCTGTAAGCTTTATTTCCCTTTGTCATATCACAGAACACATTCACAGCCTTTAGTGATTGTGGACATTTGGATGAGGGTGGGGGACATTCTTTTGCCTACCACAATTAAACAGAACCCTCCTGCCCCCAGAGTAATATAAATAGATTCATTTTTATCAACACATAGCTGCCAGAGAGATGACAGAACAAATAGGAAACTACCAAGAAGTAGAAGGCTTCTCCCCAATAAGGGATGGAAGTCCTCAGGTATCACTCAGCACAAGAGTTACTATCTTTCCACGAAGAGTCAGTAAAGACTAAAACTTCAGGCCAGCATTCACTGCAGGCATTGGAGGCATTTGCAGAGAAGATTCCATCTGAGAAGTGTCACCTTTCAAGCGCTTTATGGATTTACGCATGGCAAAATTGGAAACCAAAATAACTAACATGAAAGAGCTATGAAAGATGAAGGCTGCATTTTAAGGCTGAATGTTGAGTCACTGCAGATTCAAGACCAAGAATGTTTTAGAATTCACAGAAGCAGGAGGAAGCAGTGTTAGACTGTGAGGCATTGACTGCTTCAGCCAACACAGAACCAACAAGAAAACCAAAGAGGAGTAATCAGACCATACCAGGACCTGCTGGGGGTTCCCCAAGGTCCTGTGAGGAGTGGTCAGTGGTTAATTCCTTGTTCCTTGCCTGGTAAAACGCAGGGAAACATATTCCCTGAGGTTTACTCAAGGAGTTGAGCTGCAGGTGTAACTAGATACAGTGACATAGCTACAGAGTTGGTAGCTGTTAGGCACACATTTCTGCTTAGATAAGCCCTAGTTTTTCCCACAATGTGCATTTCACATAGGGGTCTCACTCTAGAAATTAACTGTGGCCCCAATTATCCTTGAAAACCCATTCAACAGATTTTAATTCACCAGGACATAGACCCATTGGTGTTCCCAAAAACTAAGAAGTTACACTGTTTCTCTTTGCCTTTTGGTGGTGGCTTCCCTTCCTCTAGAAAGATGAAGACCAAGATGTAATTTGCAGATAATTCTTTCAGAGCAAACAATGGAAATATTTTCCCATGTTGCTTAATTGGAGGGGTTGATTTTATACTAGTTAAATGTGTGCATGGTATGAGTTTATTATACCCAGCCATTACCAACTTTTTCTTCTGATATATATATATATATATATACACATACACACACACACATATATAATATATATATATCAGAATATATATATATATTTAATGTATCTAGGAAGGTTATTCTATCAGATGAATCTGACTGAATGTGTGATTGAGTCTGAGTCTGGATGGGGAGATTATCTGGAAGCCTTCTTTATAGAATAGAGTCCAACCAGGGCTAGTTCCTGTCCTACAATCCCCCCCCGACTCTGAATGAGCCAGTGAGAGCAGATGTTCAAAGAGTTGCAAGGTCTCTGCAGGGACCAGCTCTCTGATGACACATTCCAACCTCTGCATGGTCCAAGTCTGTCTCCAATAAGCATAATGATGCTTCTTATTGGTACAGTGATTTTCAGTTTTACAAGTATTTCACATTCTTGACTTCCAAAATAAACATTTTCTTGGTGTATTAGTACATTCATAAAATAAACCCTTCCTCACTTCACTCCCTTTATGCCAAAAGTAACAAATACAGAAGGAACCGAGGTTTGGGTTTCCGGGCTTGTGTCGTTGGTGAGGAGTGAAAGGTTTCTGAGCATGAAGTCAGCGTCGCTGGCTGCCAACAGTTAACTTAGGCATCTCTTATAACTACCTCATGTGTTCTTTCTAACTTCAGGAAAGGTGACTCAAAGGTCATTGTGGAAAAATTCTTGCCCCCTGAAGCTCCTAATCCCTCCCATGACCGTTATAAATCCAAGGAATAAGACGACAGATTTTTCATTTTGCGATGAGCTTTGCTTTTTTCTTCTGCAAATTAACAAAAGTAGTAATACTTTCAGAAAGATAAGCAAGATCTCTGGTGTCAATGCCACAGTTCAAGGGAATCGTCTTCAAGGTATAAAAATGCCTCTCTAAGGAGAACAGAGGCAAGATTTCTCTGAAAGGCAGGAAAACAAGAGTTTGCTGTCCCTCTTTGTCATAAATTAAGAAGATCAATTCTGCCATTTCAATTTGTGTCAGCCTGAAGGTCAAGCAGAAGCACATAGTAAATTCTGTTTCTGGGGAAGGCAGATTGCAAATCCCACCAACTCCCCCATCCCCTCGCCCCCAATCATGAAAACCTTAGTTTCTGTCCCAAGAACCCAAGAACGTCTTCCCCAGCCATTAGAAGATTGTTCTTCTGGGTGGGAAGGTTTGCCCCTGCTCACCAGGAGGTAATAACTTCTCATGGTTATTTATTCTATCCAAAATTCTGGATCTATTTCTACATCCTCCACTATTTGATGCCCAAAAGGTTATTCAGATTCTCCCTGTGGCGTCTCATATAAAGCAGCTATCACCCACTTGGGAACAGATCATGAAACCCTCAGAGGACAAGGTAAAGACAGTTTTATTTCATTGCAACACATCAGGGCAGGGAAAAAAATGCCACACTGCACGTGAACAGATTAGCGTCACCATAGGCGACGTAGCCACCTGAAATGTTTCATCTCTGACTTGCAAGGTCGGCTTAATTGCAAACACGTTGAAAGAAAGGGTGAGGATGGAAAGGATCATCGTCAGATAGTCCCAACATTACATTAGATGTGCCTTCAAGGCGTTAACCCACAATCAGAGACAAAAATTTTAAGTGGCTATTAACCACTAGAATGGTGATAAAAAAGGAGAGAGTATCATGGATGTTGTCATTTTCCGCTCCTTTCCCCCTTACGTGCCACTGCACCATCTTCCAGCTGCCATGAGCAACCACTACTGCCCCCCACCCCACCTGCTCAGTCAGAGACTCATTGGAAAGGGTTTACAGAATGCTGACCCTGTGCCTCAAGGGAGACCAGCTCCTTGGTTTTCCATTGTATGCCTCTATAGCCTGTTTGCACAGATTCCAGTTCTGATCATGGTAGGCTTCTCTGGGAGGGATTCAAGGGATGCATGTGTGTGTCATTGTTTTCTTCTTTTTGATAAGATAAATTGCCAGCCCCTCCACAGAGTAGGCAGGGACGGTACATAACCTGCAGACACTGGGTGTGGTCTGCCTTGCAAGGAGTAGTGGACAATCTGTGTCCCACCCAAACCCCCTCAGCCCTTCCAGAATACACCTGAAAACAGTCTCACACACCAAGGGCTCTTTGCCTCTCTCTGTGTGAAGGTGTTCTCTCACTGCCAGTGAGCCCTCTGCCATAGGCAGGGCTGGCCAGAATTAAGGGATGTTAGTTGGGGGATTGGTATCCCTGTTTCGTCATGCCTGAGCACAATAGTCCTGAGGTGGCTCTGCACAGTTTCTCAGACAGTACTCAGTCAGCTTGAGCCCCAATTGCCCTTACTGGTTACCTTTTTATTAACACATCTTTTAATATCTTTCCTCTCTTCTCCAGCTCCCTTCCCAACTCTGTTTCCTAGAATCCTCTCCCAAATAAACCACTTTCTTATCTCACTCATTATCTCATGATCTGCCTGGGGGGAGGAATTCAGGTTAGGACAGAAGGTTAAGTGCAACACATCAGGGCCTGATGACCCAGGAGAAGGGATGGCTCCTCCCAGAGACGTAGTGTTGGCTGAGACACGGCACTGGTTCCAATGGCTGGATTCCAGAACTGCCCTTAACCCCACACTCCTCATGTGCACTTGCTCATTGAGACCTAATCTATACAGGAGAACTGAGAGAGATGATGACTAAGTGATTTGGGGGTTTAGCAGTGGGTGTGCAATACATAAAATAAATAGCACTATTTGGCTACCTGAGGAGCCAGTTGTCCTCTCTCTCTTTTTTTTTTTTTTCCTAGTCCTCTCTTGAAGAGACTTGACTGCCATCATATTACAGCAAAGTTTCTGGCCTACCCCTAGACAGATGCTTCTCCTCAGAATATTCCTTGGATGCCTCATATTCTTCCAGGATGTAGGTTCTTTCCAGGCCCTGGCCTGGCAGCTGGATCTCCACAGTCTCAAGCCAACAAGGAACAGAGGTTTAGAAGATCTTAAGCCCAAGAGTCCAGACAATACAACCAGGAACTCTTCCACAGGGGAACTCTGGAACAGGAGATCAATGAGGATTAATTACCATGAGGGGGACATATCTGAGCACCTGGACCCTTTGGGAAGTCAAGGACTTTGGCTACACTTTGGATACATCTCACAGACGCCTCTGTCAGCTAAGTAGCTGCAGCCCTACATTACAGTTGGCATAATGATATAGAACCAAAGAAGACCAGCCTTCTCCCTGTAGATGCTCACTGAACCCCAGCCAGGCAAGGGTACCCCAGGAGCCTCAAGGGAATCAGCATTTCTACTTCCTTCTGGGGTGGCTGTTCAGGCAACACACTCAAGGAAGGATTGGGGTTGGAGTTGTTTACTCCTTAACCTGGGAAGGGTATGCCTCTTACATTAATTTTTCCTCATTTCCTTGATATTTGGAGTCAGACAAAACCATGTTTGAAACTTCTGACTAAGAACCAGAGCAAATATATAGAGGTAAATGTGCAGTGACTTAGCCTGAGTGAGAAAACATTAATAGTTTAAAAGAAACCACAGTCTAAATTTTAAATATTAGAAACTGATTGTTTTGTTATGCCGTATTTCAAAAAAAATTCATCTGAAACTCAAACCACAGAGGAAATAAGATATGACTAAAGCTTCTAGAAGTAGAAAGGATGAGGCAAGGGTACAGCTGAGAATGGACATCATAAGCTCTGCTGGGTCGATTAAGAACACTTTACACACATGGCAAAGTGCTCATAGCCACACCCCCTGAGCCTTCCACATCACAACCAAAACCAACAAGCAAGGCTGTAAACAACCATCGTCAGATGGCTCCACCGAGCCCATACAGTCATCTTCAAAAATCTGGGATTTTTTTCCATTTTCCAAGGATCAGCCAGTCACTAGAGTTGCTACATTCTATGGAACATGAAAGGTACATTGACGGATACGTCACCTTCTGGCAACTTCCATCCCAGGCCAAAAGGGAACTTCTTTTGAATTGGACCAGAGAACCACTTTGCCACAGGGAGGGTGGAGTTCTTAGTCCTAACCCTTTATCCCTAAAAAAAAATTATTCCAGCATTTATCTACGAGAAGTTCTACTGCTAAACTAAAGCCCTGGATTTCTTGACACAGGTTATAAGCAGAAATGAGAGTAGTGTGGAGAGCAGACGTAGGGGCTGTGGGGTGGAAGGTGCCTCTAAACTGAGTTTGGTGATTGCAGGTTAGAAGCTCATCCCAATTTTTTTCCTATGACCTCACCATCAATTACCATCACACTCTGGGCTTACACCATTTTACTCATCCTTTTCCCCATTGGATGTGTCACTCCTGCATCTTAATGACATGGACACCCTCCCTCATGATCTGAGACTGCATGGATTTGGAAGATCCTTGGCAGGGTGTGGGTGTAGTTTACACAAGATGAAAAATTGCCACGACCAACAGATGAATATAATCAATTTATCCATATAACTGGAGACTCCCATGTCTTAGAGAACATCTCCAGCTTGAGAATACCTTCTGTGTGAATTTTCAAGAGATCTAATGCTCCTCAAGAAGATTGCCCCTCTCTATCTCTGTTAATTGCAAGATTAGGCAGTGTCCAAAAGGGCCAGTGCTGGTTGCTTTATCCTCATGATGGAACCCAGAGCTTTGACATGCTCTCCCATAAGGAACTCCATCAAAATATCTGGAGGTTAGCTGCTTCAGCTCTTTGGTTGTATGAATATTACAGTACGGATACCCACACTGACATCTCCCCCTCTGGATGCCCCAGTGGGTAAGGTCTCCCTAACTCAGCCAAATGTTGGACATCCTCCAATCTGCTTCCCCTGAGTCTAGGTGTATCTGTTATCTATTGCAGTGTTACAAATTCCCCACAACTCAGTGGCTTAGGATAACCATTTGTTTTTGCCTGTAAGTGCATGAGTTAGCTACATGATCTGAGCCAGACTGGACCAGACTCTGCTCATCTTGGCCAGATTTGCTCATGTACCTGCAGTCACCTGGTGGGTTGCCTGGGGGCTGACTGGCCTGGGATGACATCACCATTGACTAATAGCTGGAGTGACAGTGGTGACTGAGTCACATGCCCCATGTCACTCAACAGGCTAGGCTAAGCTTGTTCATATGTCAGTGACAAGATTCCAAATGAAAGTTCTGGGTTAGTTTCTTGTGTAGTAATCAAACACAGAGATCTACACTCCTATTTCCAACCATATTAAGAAAAATAAAAGAATTTTTTTTCCTCATCAATATATTTCTTCTCTGCCACCATCTTTTGTTTCTAGCAGATTTAATGATAAGGTAAGGAATAGAAGCTCCTGGTACATTTTCTCTTTTCCTTTCCCTCAGACCACACATTTTGTTTTCTCTTGAAAGCTTCCTGAGACCTAGGCTTGCGGCTGGGACACAGTGCTTTTGGCTGCACTCAGGGGGAAATGGACCACACCCTGCTAAAGGAAGAGCTGCCAGCCATATTAAAGGGCAGACATATAAAGGAGAGGTATTCTTATTTTTCTACTAGGCATCTAAGATTTCCCAAGTAAAGAGGAAACTTTCTGTCTCTCTTAAGACCTGACCCCATTTGTCGTTACATGAATGAGCACAATTTCATTCAGGGAATCCTTATTAGTTAAAGCAAATACTAGTAACTTTCAGAAAAGATGGTAAACCATAATTAAGACCTGTTATCTATCCTGTGGTGCCAAGTACTTCTGGGTGGGAAAAAGGGTGCCACATTAGCTGGGAGGAGAAGAAAGAACCATGGACAATTATGCACATTCCTAAAGCCACTACCACTCCACCATGTCCTCATCTAGGCCCTGGGGCACTGTGTTTCATTAGGTTCCCATGGGTGGCTGAGGTCACTATGACTTATGGAAAAAGGGGCAATCATCAACCTACACCCCTTTCTACTTCCACCTCAGATACTTTCTGGGAAAAGGAAATGGCATGACCATGTGAGAAGGAAAGAAGAGAGGACAGGAGAGATCTGCTTCCTATTTGTTCTAACTCCAATCCTGATCCACCCTGTCTGGTGGTACAATTTGTCCTGACTCTTCTCAGACTCTGAGCAGTGAACCATTATCACCCTCTGCATCATTGACCCCTGGGAACCAGAGCTTCCATGTAATTGCCATTCTCCTTTGTGCAGGCTCCCATAGCCATGCATGAGGATATGAGGCTCCATTCCACACATGATGGTGAGATTGTCAGCTGAATGAGCATTTGAATTTCTAGGATCAAGGATGCTGTGTCCTCTGAGCCATCTTCATTCCATATCCCATCTCCGTTGTGACCTAGACATTTCTTCTAAATACCTGAGTATTGTCCCAAGTGTGATTGTTTTTAGAATTTTTTTTCTATTTTAAGTCAAAAGATTCAATACCTTTGTCTCATTCACTTATTCATTCCACAAATATTTTCTGAGCACCTACTATGCATGAGACAGTCTTCTAGGAGTTAGGGATACAGTGGTTAGCAGTGGTAGGCAAGTTAATAGCAACGGTATCAGATAACTGCTCTAAAGAAAAACAAAGCAGGGGATGCCTGTGGTTGAATATCTGCCTTTGGCTCAGGGCATGATCTCAGAGTCCTGGAATCAAGTTCTACATCGGGCTTCCCACGGGGAGCCTGCTTCTCCCTCTGCCTATATCTCTGCCTCTCTCTGTGTGTGTCTCTCATGAATAAAATAAATAAAATCTTAAAAAAAAAAAAAAAGAAAGGAGGAAAGAAAAAGAAAGGAAGACAGAGAAAGGAGGAAGGAAGGAAAGAAAAAGCAGATATGCAAATAGATTGTGAGGCAGGGAGACTCGTAGCTAGGGTTGTTGGAGAAGCTTCTCTGAGGAAGTGCCTTTTGAACAAAGACCTAAAGGAAATGAGAGAGCAACTCTTGTGACTCTCTGGGGGCAAGAATTCCAGGGGGAAGAAATGTCTCTGTTGCTTAGGACCTGCAGAAACTCAAGAGAGAAAAAGTTATTTTTTGTAGCACATATTTCTTCTGCTCTTCAAACATTTCACGATGGTTAAAATTATATGAAAACTGCCTGAGGTTTATACATTGACAAAAATATGACAAGGCTAGAAAATGTGTGAGTTATCAAGGCAGGGCTTGCTACCCTGGCACATTCTTGTTCTAAATGTTTCCCAGCCAGTATAGACAAGGTCCTACTTGTAGTCCTGCATGGATAAATGTGTTTGAAACTCAAAGAGAGAGAGAGGAAGAATCAAAACCATATTTGTGTACTGCCTCCACAGCTGTGATCTATGGGGATCTGAGATAATGGGAGGGCAAACCCAGAGACCAATCTCAACAATCAAGGCCCCTCCCACACGCCTGCCCAAGAAAAGGCCAAAAACGAGAGCAAGAGAGGAGGGAGGAAGCCCTTGGATATAGAGCTGGCCTGCCTATGAGCTGGCCCGCCTATGAATTCCCACCTCCATGTCCACCCAGCTAGGCCATTAGCACCACTTGCAGAAAGATAGGAGCCGGGAGGAATATCAGAAGGCCCTAGTATAATGAGGCTAAGAAAAACACAGAACCTCAAATGGCCTAGTGCTGAGGAGATGGAATGGGAATCTTCAGACCTGACCCTCCCAGACATTCTCAGGCCCTTAGGAGAGAATAGGCTGACAGCATCCAGAAACCAAGGAGTTCCAATAGGCATCTTCAGTGCTGAACTACAATTGTGCAGTTGTCCCATGTGTCTCCTTTTTCTCATCTTTTCATCACTCCTGTCCACTGCTGTCTCTCTCATTCTTCTCATTCCCTTTTTTCTTGTCCATCACCTAACAATTACTTCTCTTTCTGACCCACTTCAGCCTTTCTCTCCTTAGTATTTAGAAAGTAAATGTTGTCGGGGCACCTGGGTGGCTCAGTCAGTGAAGTGTCTGCCTTCTGCTCAGGTTATGATCCCAGCGTCCTGGAATTGAGCCCCACGTTGGGCTCCCTGCTCAGCAAGAAACCCATTTCTCTCTCTCCCTCTGCCCCTCCCCACAACTCATGTGAGCTCACTTGCTCCCCCCCCTCAAATAAATAATCTTGAAAAAGTAAATGTTATAAATTCATAGTTACACAGAAATTCTAATGAATGCAATGATATATTACCATCCACGACAGTACTTTTTTCCTACTGTAAATTTGAAGTGATAATGGCCCCTTATTTCCTGTAGGTAGCACCTTCCATCAGGATGGGCCTTTGAAGTGCCACCTGATATTATATCTATCATATAGAAAGTACCACATGAGTTCTTAGTCATATAAACCCTCCTGGGAATAAGTGCTTAGGAAGTAATTCAACAGAAGCCAAAAAATGTTCTCCATAGTGTCATCTATAATGACAAAAAGTAGAAAATAGTGAAAGTGTCCAACAGTACTCTAATGCTAAAGCAAACTCTGTTTAGATGATTCAATGGAATACTATGTGCTCATTAAAAAACTCATAAACCTGATGTGGAAACATGGCAAACTAGGCACTATGTGAGAAGAATAGAGCACCAAATTCTATTATCCTCTTAGTACAATTATGTGATTCCAGATTGGAAAAGAATATGCAAAAATAGACTAGTTTTCCTCTCTTACATCACAATGGTGAAAATACAGACTTTAACAAAAATCTTTTCATGTTGGTATACTCTTTTTAATAACATGTAAGTAATGTCTATAAAAGATATGACAGAAGTCCTAGGAAGTCCAACATGAAGCAATCCTAATTCCCCACCAGTAACCCCACAAAATATTTCTTTCAATGTATTCGCCTTAATGATATATTTGCCCATCCTTCTCATATCACCTCTCCACAGGACCAACTTTAAGGTAGGAAACATTCTTTATTTAACTCCAACCATCCTGTTTTCTATTGTGCAGACCTGTTATATATATTCTGCATCATGGTCCCACATAACCCAGACAAGCTTATACCCCATCACATCCTAAATGGCACCTGCTGCTGCAAGGCCATTCTCATCTCTTCCATCAGCCATCTCTCTCACTGCTAGCTCCCACCTCGATCTCTTCACATAAGCAGATGGAGTTTTCTCTTCCTCCATCTCCAAATCCTGTCCACCCTCTGAGCCCATTACACCTCTCCTGACTTCCCCTGCCCTCCATGACCTCTTCAAATTCCTCCAACAATGATCGTCTTTACCATATGGCCTAGGGAATGAACTTGTCACAACTTATTCTTGTCTGTCCAACTCTACTGTAAAACCCTTGAAGGTCAGAACTGTGTCTACTCCTGAGTAACTCAGAGTTACTAAGTGATACCATTTATTAAGTGATCAATAATGGATCAGAGCTAAGGGACATATGAGAACTGAAGAATAGATTTCCATACCTGTTCTGCTTCTCATCTACCTGTCAGATATATTCAAGCACCCAAAACCGATCCTCATTAACTACTGCAAAATGCATGTGGACATCCATAAACATGAAGCCATCTGTAGCTCGTTTTTCAAACCGTTTAACCAGCACAGATGAATATGTATTACTGATGGTATCATACTGATTTTTATGATGTTCTAAAGTAGATTAAAAGCTATAGGCAATATTATTAATAACCTAATTTATCAGTGGAATAAATTTGTAGATTTAATGTTGCGGTTATAAAGATCAACATGAAAAGTTTCTTGAAAATAGATGTTTTGAGTAATTTTGTCTGACATATTAAACCATGAAAAGATATGAGTTAGAATTGCTTAATAGAATACTTAAGCATGCATATTAAATGAATCATATTTGTGACTTTTCAAAAAGCAGACTATTACATATTCTTAAATGGGAAATTTATGCTGTAGAATTAATATTATATGTTACAGATTCATAAATCACTGACTATATTAAAGGCAGAGTAATCTGGTTAAGAGAAATTGAGCTATAGAGTTGGGAAGATCGGGGTTCAGAATTCTTTCTTCTATGTGACCTTGAGGAAGTTACTTAAACCTGCCTATGCTTCACATTCTTCATTTGAAAATGGCCTGAGACTGCCACCTTCAAAAGATTACTTTGAAGATTAAATGGTATTATATATGCAAAGCACTTAGCACAGGTCCTACTTGGAAAGCAGTCAATAAAAGGTATGTATTATTACTGGCTTTATTATTTTTTAATTATTATCATTTTATCACAAGGGAATGCCATCACAAAATTATTATTCTTAGCATGTCAAACCATCATCAAAGTTAATATGAAGCTTCTGAACATTTTCAGCTGGACAGAGCAAAGGCAATTTTTACAGCCCTCTTCATATAATGAATCCCAGCTAATATCCCCCAGTGCAACCAACACAACTCTATTAATAGCAAGGAGTCTTAATGGGGCAACGTTGCAGCAAGGAAACATCTTTTCAAGAAATCATAAATATTATTGATCTATTTTTCTTTCTCTTCCTTGAGAAAGCTAACTGGAAGCATGTTCAATCCTAATGGACCAGTGGGGAAGGAGAGGGAGTTGTTTTCTCTGAATCAGTCGGAGAAGGTTTATCTCGATACATTACTCTCAAGTAAAACTTTACCCCCCTGCTCAGAGAACCTCTTAAATGGCTGGGCTGAGTCCCTGAACGCAGTCTATTACATTGGTCCTTAATACACCACCTGGAAAAATATTCAGCTTTAATTAAGCTTGACAGTCTCCAAATACAATGTCGTTTAAGCAGAAAAGATGGAGTTTGTTTTCAATATGAGAGAAAATGACAATTAGGTGGGAAAGGAAACAGTTCAAGAATGCAGCCTCCCATGTGTGATGTTTTTGGAGGCAACTAATGAGAAAGAGAGACAGAGAAGAAAGTCGAGAAATGTTTATCCAAAGTCCTCTTGGAAGCACAGAAATCCTCTCTGAACCAAAGAAATCATGAGGGTAGAAGGAAATGATGTAGAACATTCTATACAATAATAATGATGATGACTTTATAACTGCACTCAGCAGAGCAATTTTTTAATCTTTTAATTTTCAAAATACTGCTTTGTACCCCACTTTTACCACAAATACACAAGTAAAATATCTAGAAAGTCTTGAGAGACTTACAGTGACCACATGTAATGGCTACTTCTCTGGACCTCTAAGGACTTGCTGCCATCCCTGCTGGTGCTCATTTCCTCCTTGGGTTGGAGACTTTCCTCATCTGCTCAAACTTCTTTCATCCTGCTTTTGCCTCCTAAATGTACAGTTTCCCTCAAAATGCCAGCCTTTCTACCCTATTTCTCGAGGAACGCATCTACCCCTTCCCCAATCATCAATGCTATGGAGAATATTCCCAGAGCCACATGGCAAACCTCGTTCTCTTCCAGAGCATCAAGTCCAGGTCTGGAATGGCTTTGCGAAGAAGGTAGGATATGAACTGGGTTTGAAGGTTGGAGGATTCAAATAGTCAAATAGGAGTTGAGAAAGGAGTACTAGAGGTGAAAGATGACCATGAGCAGAGAACAGAGACACAGAACAAGCACTGTCTAGACCACAACTAAGGCCTCTGAGGGTTTCTTACTCTTTTAAAAAAGACTTTTAGGAACAGGATTTTTCCATCTTCTAGGGCCTTCTGTTATATAAATGTTTAGGGACACTTTCTGATTGCTTACCATCCAAAGTTAAAAAGAAGTCAAAGGACACAAAAACCCTTCCCATTCCCTTACCTCTATCAACATCAAAAATAATGTCCCTACTCCCCAGAGGCCACATTTCTGGAAGTTCACCTTCCCAGACATAACTTCTACTGCTGAACTTTACTAGAAATGCTTCCTGGACATGAGGAGTCTAATGCCATTTGTCCCACACTTTCAGTTCTGAAGTAGTGGTTGACTACTGCTGAATTCAGTTGCAAGTCTTCCAAATTTTTGTTGCAAAGATAGATCACTGCACTGCTTTTAGAATCTTGATTTCTTGGCTTCCTCTGTCCACACACATGCAGAAAAGCAAGCAGTTAAAAGGAATTTGAGTGAACTGTCCAATATATCTATTATTATTCCCAATACTCATCCATGGCTGATTATCCAACCTTCAGTGCTAGATCTACAGAAGACAGAGTGCTTTTTATTTATTTATTTATTTATTTATTTATTTATTTATTTATTTTTTACTTTATTTATGATAGGCACACAGTGAGAAAGAGAGAGAGAGAGAGAGAGAGGCAGAGACACAGACAGAGGGAGAAGCAGGCTCCATGCAGGGAGCCTGACGTGGGACTCGATCCCGGGTCTCCAGGATCACGCCCTGGGCCAAAGGCAGGCGCTAAACCGCTGCGCCACCCAGGGATCCCCAGAGTGCTTTTTAATATGCTAGAAAGAAAAGCTACATCATGTATCTGATCAACTCCTCATTCCATTACATGACACAAAGCATGGAAAGTAGTTTCCTGAATCAGAAAAGAACTTAACAACTGGGTGAATTCTCCCACTGGGCCATCCTGGGTTCAAAACTAGAAAAAAAAAATCCAACTTTTCTAACCCATATCTTTTGCAAAAATAACTTATCTCCAAGGAGAGATGTCACTTTAAACATATTTTGCAGTATGCAAAAAGAGGTGTTAACACTATGTAATTTGCCCCTAGGCAAAATTAGAAAAATTATAACTCTTGGCAACTTACAACTATTGAATATATTTCAAGGTCAGTAGCTTAGATCAGAATTTTTGCTCTTGATCTCCTTATTGCCTATCTCTGAATGTTTGAGCTTATGCTAAATATACTTTAATCTAGTACTTGCTGCAGCCATAACTATTTCACTCCACAAAATACATTTTATTTTTATTTTATTTTATTTATTTATTTTCACAAAATACATTTTAAAGGCATTTATATATTTCATGGTCAAAGAATAGAACACGAGCACTATTAGGCTACCCAAAACACTCTGTTCTCTAATTTGCTTTGGATTAAATATAGTGTGCCCATCATAAATCAATTTCCAAAGCCCATTTTTTCACTTGCCTTTACAAGTGTCTTCACATCTTTCTTTACCAAAAGATGTTTTAATGCCCACAAAAAATATATAATCCATGTGCTAGTTGCAGGCTTTGAAAAAATAACAAACATACCCGCATCTGCTTTAGATTATGATGGTAACAGTTCCAAAACTAACTAGGAAATTGAAAAAAAATATGACAACATTTACTTGAAGGTATTGGAAAGCTGCTAAGGTAACCAGAATTTGAGTGCGCAAGAGCCTAGACAGAAGGGCAGCTCAGGTCACCTGAGCTGCCCTTCTGTGTGCTGCTTTTACCTTCAGAACATTTACTGAGTCATGTCTTTATGAGGAATTAGAATCTGAGAAATTGGGCAGAAAACTATGACTAACAGATGAAGAAGCCAACATAACTTTTGGAAATCTCACAAAGAGAGGAAAAAACTAGAGTTTGATACTGCCTGGAAGTGGTATTAGAGTGACCAGGAATCTAGAGAGAAAGGAACAGGGACAAATACTCATCTCAAGCTGCTCAGAGCAAAAGCCTGAAAAATCCAACAGAAAACTCCTGAAGACATAACAGAGTTTTCAACAATCTGATATTCTGATTAGTCTAGGAAGGACCTCTCAAGAAAAGAGACAGCAGTGAACATCCCAGGCTTTCATTCCTATTAACAGACATAAAGAAGAAAGTAGATGGAGCTTTATCAAATTCAAAACTCAGCCTTGGGTCAGCACTGTGTCTAATTAGAATCTGCCCCCATTTCAAGCTGCTTACCAAGGGGGATGGTAAACCCCCTCTAGAAGGAGCTAACATTACCCTGAGTCCCCAGAGTTTTCATTCACAATGCCTGGTATTCAATCAAAAACCACCAGGCATTAAAAAAAAAAAAAAAACAAAAAAACAAAAAACAAAAAAAAAAAACACCAGGCATACCAAAAAATAGAAACAAAAGAATAAAAACAGACAATGGAAACAAATGTACACATGGCCCAGTTATTGGAGCTATTCAGACAAATTTTAAAAGGTCTATGATTAATATGTTTTTTTTATTAATATGTTTTTTAAAATATTGGACGGTATGAAAATTTCACCAGAAACTTTAATACACTCTTTGAAAAGCATCAAATAGAAATTCTGGAACTAAAAAACTGTAATAATTGATAGGTTTCACAATAGATTGGACACAATAAGAGAATCGAGGAGCTAAAAGACAATGAGTACGAAACATCCAGGCTGAATCACAGAGAGCAAAATACATGGAAAATACAGAAAAGATCATTATTAGCAAACTCTGAGAAGTTCTGACAGATCTAGAACTGAGCCCCAGAAAGGAGTGATTGAGTGAGACAGAAAATAAATGTGAATAGATGGTGGCTGAGAATGTTCCAGAACTTCTGAAACAGCCAACATTTCACCGACCAGGATCAATACAGGAAATTCATAACTAGGCACGTCAGAATAAAACTGACAAAGAACTTTTAAAAGCAAAGAAAAAAATGAGGAAAGGAGCCAGAGAAAAAGACACATTATCTTCAAAGGAGGAACAATAAGGCTGTCAGTTGAGTTTTTAGTAGAAAAATATGGAAGCCAAAGGATGATGGAATACTGCCTTTACAGCACTAAAAGAAATAACTGCCAATCTAGGCAGCCATATGCAACAAAAACATCCTTCCAAATAAAGATGAAATAAAGGATATTTCAGACAAGCAAAAGTTGAGAGCATTAATCACTAGTAGACCTGCATTAAAGACAATAAAGGGAATTCTTCAGGCAGAAGGAAAAATGATCCCAGGTGGAAACAAAGACATAGTACAAGAATAAAGAGCATCAGAAAAGGTGAAAACTTAGGAAAATAAAAATGAGTACAGACAGTAAAATCAACACTAAACTGTCTTGTGGAGTTAAAAAATATATGTATTATATCATTTGTATATATTATATATAATAATTATATTATATATAACATAATAGTGCATATGTTGTTTATAATGCATACTTTTTGTCATTTTATATGACTATAATAATGCAAAAGAGGGGAGGAAATGAAGGCAAAGTATTAGAAGTTCATAGCATTATTTTGAAAAGGGCAACATGATAATAAATCAAGGATAGATTTTGTAATCTCTAGGGTAACCACTAAAGAACAGTAAAAGTATATATAAATAAAAAGTTAATAAAAAGGAAAAAATAGAACAAAATGAAAACAGAAGCCAGCACAAAATTGATACCAAAACCTGTAAGATTATTACAAGAAAGAAAAATTATGATCAATTTTCCCATGAATGTAAATGCAAAAAGGCTTAATAAAATACTAGCATATCCAGCAATGCATATAGAGGGTAATACATCATACCTAAATGAGTTTTATCCAGGAATATAAGGATACTTACATATACTAAATACTATGTAAGCTAATACTAGAAAAAATCATACAATGCAATTCCCACATTAATAGAAAGGGGAGAAAGAGGAGAAAAAAATCATATATCATCTCATAGATGTAAAAAAAAAAGCACAATTTGAAAAAATATAACACTTATTCATGATTTAAAACAAACAATTGGAAACTAGGAATAAAATGAAACCTCCTAATCTCAACAAAAATATCAACAAAAAAGCCCACAGGGCATGTGACACTTGGTATTGAAATATTGAAGGCTTTTCTTTTGTGATTGGGAAAGAGACAAGGATGTCAGCTATCGTCACTTTCATCCCACATTGTGCTGATGGTTCTAGCAAGAAAAATAAATAAAAGGCATATGGTATTGAAAGGAAGAAGCAAAACTATCATTATTTTCAGATGATATGATTGTATACGTAGGGGTAAGAAAAGAATCCACAGTGAATTTAGTGCACTTACTAAGTTTATTGGATACCAGGTCACTAGACAAAAATCAGTTGTGGAATGTATATTAAAATCACAATGAAATACTGCTACATACCCATGAGAATTGCTGAAATGGACAGAAATGAGTATGCAAAATAATGTTAGCATTTATATGAAGCAGCAGGAATTTTCATATACTATTGTGGGACTGTAACTTTGTACAGCTACTTTGCAAAACTGGATATATTCAGGCCCAGTGATCAGCAATTCTACTCCTAAATATATACTCAACAGAAATGCACACATGTGCATCCTTCTCCACCAATCCCCCACAAAACTTTGTATACCAAAGCCCTTAAAAGTATTACTTGTAATAGTTAAAATCTGCAAACAGCCTGTTTGTCTATCAACAGTAGCACAGATAAATACATGGTAGTACTTTGATACAACAAACTATTCTACAACTATGCAAATAAACCACCCAATTCTACCTGGGCGAATGTCACACACACACACAAAGCTGAATAAAAGAAGCCATACAGAGAAAGCACATAGTCTATGATTCCATTTGTATAAAGTTCCAAAAAAAGGCAAAATAAATCTATGTGATAAAAGTCACACTAGTGCTTATGTTTGGGGTGGTGATTTCTGGGAGACATCACAGGGGAAGTTTCTTGGGTGCTGGTTAAATGGGTGTGTTCTCCTTGCAAAAATGTGTTGAGCTGTATGCTTATGATCTGTGCATTTTTATGTATGAGGGCCATCAGTCAATAACAATTTATGAACTACATCAATAAAAATAATTATTCCTTTAGTGAATGCCTTCTATGTACAAGAGACTTTGCTAAGATTTTTGGAAAACGCAAGGGTTATAAGGTGGTTGTGGAAATATGACTTAGAACATAGAAACAGAAAAGAAGTGAGGGACACCTAAAATTAGAGCTTGACCCATGTAAAGGCCATGAAGACCACAGGACACATGTAAGTGGATTTTGCCCCACTGGTGTCTTCCTTCTCCTCTGTTTGTTGGGACACTGTTTACCACACTTTCTGGAAAAGCAGTGGTGATGAAGAGCCAGGATTCAGAAACCAGACCGACTGGATTCAAATTCTGGGTCCCTCTCTCACAAGCTGTAAGCATTGGGCAAATCAGTTACTGCTCAGAGACAAGAGGGTAACAATAGTCCCTAGCTTTCAGCCTAGCAGGGAGGATTGAATAACATGAGGCAGACAAACTCCTCACCAAAGAGGCACATACGAAGTTCTTAAGAAATGTTACTGTTCATCAGTCCCTGGGTTGTAATTTGGGGAGAAGGGAATCATATATGAGGGTCCCCTCCAGAAGCTTGCACACAGGAGGAGATTGAGCTACTAGCTACATGCAGTGTGATAAAAGCCTTGCTACAAGCATGGAGTAGGAACTCATTCTAGTTATCGCAATCCCAGGAGGTGACATTTGAGTGTCAAAGATGCAGAGAAGTTTACCATGCCAGGGAAAAGCTGTGGCCAAGGAGAGGTATTCATTGGGGAGGAGAAAGCAATAAAGAAGGTGCATCTAAGCAGAGGGAACATGAGCCAGATGTAAAACCATAAGGACTGAACTGTATTTGGAAAACAACAACATGATTCAGTGTTAAATAGAAATTAATTTAACACCAACTGGCATATTAACAAATATATAGAACATTTCAAGACAAGCAATAAATATTTTTTAAAAATCTCTTGGTTTAAACATTACAGGCTTGTCAACATTATCCAACCATTAGCTGCCCAAAGGGGCAATGGGTTCAAAAGAACCAGCCCAATGAATTGTCTACAGCATTCTATGCTGACAAGGCCTGTGCTCCAAGATAGAGAAGAACCATGCTGGTGGATTGGCCCAGTCCAGGTGTCCCATTATATTGACATAGGAAACAGGTCTAGATTTAGAAGTAAATTGTAAATTACATGAAATGTAGCCAACTAGACATAACCCTTATGCTGTGAAAATTGGGGAGTCTCAATCAGAGACTGAGGAAGAAAATAAACATGATCTGTTAATCATTACAAGCAGAGGGCTTTTCCAAAATGCACAAACCCAGCTTCTTAGTCACTGCTAACTCCCAGATCCATCAAACATGAACATCCGGATTAATGACTTTTATGCATAAGGATCCTTGCTGCACCCTGGACACTGACCTGCAGCTAGGACGATGAATCGCATACAGAGTCACGTGATTTAGTTAGCATTGATAGTGTGCTCTGAGCAGGAAACCCAATCCCCTGGACTGCCTCTCAGAGAGTATCACGGTGCCAACATGGGGAACCTGGGGACTCAAGCATGGAGGTGGAGTGCCATGAAGGGGAAGAGGTGGAAAGAAGGGCAGGCAGGGAAGTGAAGGGGAAAGCAGAAAGCTGAGATTCTGGGGTCTCTGTCCACCATTCGAAGACCTTTTTCTATTGCCTAGCTCTGGGGAAGATGCTGAGGATAAATCAGGGAACACATGTGATTCTGATTTTTTAGGGCTGCAATAGAGATTGTTTAAGATGTAACAAAAAGAAGAAAAAGAGAAAGGGAAGGTCAAATCTGCCTAGCCTGTTGGCTAACAGAGAAGAAATGCCATCAGAGCTGGTCCTCAAAGGATGTTTAAGAATCAGATAGAGCCCCTAAAGTTCCTGTCAGTCCCCTTTTAGTCACTACTTCCTATTGAAGTTACTCACCCTTCTGACTAAGTTTGCCTGTTTTTATGCTTTATATAACTGGAATCATGAATTACATATGATTTTTGTGTTTGGCTCCCTTTGTTCAACATTGTGCTTATGAGATACATCCATATTGTTGTTTGTAGATTGAGATTCTTTTCATTGCCAGATAATCTTCCTTGTATGAGCACACCACTACTTATTCATTCAATCATTAGTAGGAATTTAGGTATTTTTTGGTTTGGGGCTATTATGAATAGTGTTGCTGTAAATGTTTAAGTATATGGTTTGATAAACATAACATAAAATGTATTGTCTATATACCTAGGAGTCATACATGGTTGGGTCATACAGTATGGGTCATACAGTATGTGTAATGTTGTAATATAATCTATCCTTAAAATGAGGTCAGTATTTTACTGATTCTAGGAAGCTAGAGTTGAGTGTTTCTAAATTCAAAGTATTTAATAAAATCATATTATATTGTAAAAAAATAAAAAAAAGAAGAAGAAGAATCAGAGAGAGTAAGAGGCATAAAGACCCAGAAGTGTGCAGATGTATTTTATACTGGTCTTATGGTCCTCATGAACATCATATATGCCAGTTTCTTCTGAAGTGGGAAAGATTGCCATAATCCTGTTGGAAAATCATTCCATGATCCATGGACCAGGACCTGTGACTAACGTAGGGATCATAAGGTCAAGGGGCTCAGGGGATTAGGAATCAAGAAACCTTCGTTCTTTTCTTGGCTGCCAACTCCTCTGATATGCACCAGTGGGAAATCCCCACAGTTTCATTGGCAGGGCTGCTCCATTCCTAGAGTCTTAGATATAAAAGTCATAAGTCATTTCCACTGGTCAATTCTACAATTAGATAGATTTTAAAATATCTACTACGTAGAAACTCAGTGTAAATATCTGATATGTAAACTAGTTTAACTTGACCTGAAAATTAATTATTTATTTTGAAGTGCATAAGCCTATTTTCTGTCAATGGGAAGAGAGGCAAAGAGTAAGGACAATGTACCACCCCTCTAATTGCTAAGAAGATGCAGTGTTTTAATGGAAAAGATTTATCCAGGCTTCCTAAAATCAGAGGTGCTCTGTAAACATAGCCATCATTGGTTTGAGCTTATTTTTCCTCTGCCGTGGAATTTTGCATTCTATGTATTTTTATTGTAATTAAATTATTTTGACCTTGCAAATGAGTGCCAAAAATGTACTGATCCATAAAATGGCTTTTCAGAAGCCTGCTAGCTTTAAAATACTAGATATTAATTCAGAATTGTCCGAGTTAGGAGATACTGGTATATTTCAAAAAACAAAGTAATTTGTCTTCAGAATTTAAAGGGAAAGATTCTAAGAAATATTTCCATGAGCTTTTAATGCATAATATTTAAAAAGAAGAATTTAAAGAGAGAAAGTCTAAGAAATATCTCCCTGAGCTTTGAACACACAGTATTAAGACCTCTTACATTCTATCATCAGTAATGCCAGTGACCTTGCAAAACGGAAAAAGGCATCAGATAAACCACAACAGTAGGATCCTCCTGTAGGATCATCTCCAGGTAACTTAGACTCCAGGAAGCTTCAAAGAAAAGTCCTGAAATCTTGGTTTACACTGCACCAAGCAAAATCTGGAGAATGTGAGAAGGACGAAAGCTTAACTCTTATTTGAAGGAGAGAAAGCCAATGATTGTTTAGCCCTTTCTACCCTATTATTTCAGGAATTTCTCTTGCAGAAGTTTGTAGGTCTCGTGGCTTCCGCAGAATGGAAGATGACAAAAATAGTCTTTAATTAACCAGCTACAAAGTATGCTAATGGCTTTTCTTCACCTCTGGGCAATTGCCTTGTGCTGGTCTGACACATGTACCTTCAAGGTCATTCCACAGTCTTTTGAAAGAGTAATTTGTTTGCTGCCAGTTTTTAAAATTTTTTATGTTCAAATAATAAGGGATGGTGCCCTCGGGTGTGCGAGGTAAGGGACCTGGCTCCTGAGAGCCCGCAGATTCACCCCAGGGTCCTGACCTGTGTGAAGCGTGTCCTGGCCTGTAAACACATCAGAATGACATTAGCCGTGTATTTACAAAGCAGGGCCCTGAGTGGGTCCATTATGACTGGTCTAATGGATCTGCATTCCTCTAAGTGCTTTTTAAGCTGTGTAGACTGCTCAGCCAATGTCCCTTCAGGGTACTCGAATGTTTAACGGCCATAAATAGCAAGCTAGTCCCCCCAGGGTGATCCTGGGTTGTACTGAGGAACAGTGAAGACAGGAGGCACAAGTCCGGTCTGTCTTCTGTCACCATTTCGTCCATTTTTCTGAGTCTTTGTTATCCTTATTTATTCAACTTTCCTAAATTGGAGAGCAGAGAACAAACTAATGTCACCGTCCTTCCGTTGGTTGACTATCCATCATTTGACTACCATGAGTTACTTCCATCAGTTGAGTTATATCCCATCCACTCACACTATGTTAATTACCTCCCTGTGCTAATTTAATCTGCCCACCATTCCTACCTCAATAAGTTAAACACTGTTATTACCACCACTTGACAGTAAGAAAACCAAGAATGGAGATGAAAGAACATGCCCTAAGTTACAGAGGTAGTCCACCTAGTGCTATCATTAACCCCACTGTGAAGAGGAGGAAAGTCAGCTTTAAGAAGTAGCATGTTCAAGGTTGCAGAGCTAGTAGGGGTGCCTGGGTGGATTAGTCAGTTAAGATCTGCCTTCAGCTCAGGTCATGATCCTAGAGTCCTGGAATCAAGCCCCAAGTCGAGCTTCCTCCTCAATGGGGAGTCTGCATTTTCCTCTTTCTGCCCCTCCTCATGCTCTCTCTCTCTCTGTCTCTATCTCTGTCTCTCTCTGAAATTAAAAAACAAAAAACAAAAAACAAAAAAACAGACCTAGTAAGTAAGTAATGCAACTTGAACCAGGTCTGAAGTCAAGTGGCATTTTGGGTTTGCATCTTAAAACCTACTAGAACCCAGAAGATCATCAGAACCATGTAATCTTTGCTTTGCAAATAAGATTTGAACTAGCTAAGATGAAATAGGGGTCGGCAAAGTATAACAGTTCAGGACTTTCACAGCACACTCCCCCCTAGACCCCTAAACTGTCACCTGATTTCACTTTTTTTTTAATTTTTTTAATTGGAGTTTGATTTGCCAAGATTAGTATAACACCCAGTGCTCATCCCATCAAGTGCCCCCCCATCACCCAGTCACCCCATCCCCCCCCCTGCCACCCACCTCCCCTTCCATTACCCCTTGTTCATTTCCCAGAGTTAGGTGTCTCTCATGTTCTGTCACCCTCTCTGATATTTCCCACTCATATTTTCTCCTTATTTCACTTAAGAGAAAAAGACCAAAAGCCAGAAGAAGGTCAGTTGGGATGTGAAATAAGCATAAAAGTTGGCAGCAATCAAAAACTCTTTAAAAAATAAACATCTTTGTTATCTTTTAGTTTTCCCTTAGTAATTAATATTTCACAGTCATTTATTTCCAGTATTCTTCCTTTCTTGTGACAAGTTCATTAGCTAAGATCATCAACCTTCTTTAAAATCAGTAGGAGCACAATATTTGTATCTTTGGGGTAAATACCCAGTAGTGCAATTGCTAGGTTGTAGGATAGCTCTATTTTCAACTTTTGGGGGAAACTCCATACTGTCTTCCAGAGTGGTTGCACCAGCTTGCATTCCCACCAATAGTGCAAGAGGGTTCCCCTTTCTTGGCATCCTCACCAACATCTGTTATTTCCTGACATTAATTTTAGCCATTCCAACTGGTGTGAAGTGATATCTCATTGTGGTTTTGATTTATATTTCTCTGATGCCAAGTGATGTTGAGCATTTTTTCAAGTATCTGTTGGCCATTTGTATGTCTTCTTTGGAGAAATGTCTGTTCATGTCTTCTGCTCATTTCTTGATTAGATTATTTGTTCTTTGGGTATTGATTTCAATAAGTTCTTTATAGATTTTGGATACTAGCCCTTTATCTGATGTGTCATTTGCAAAGATACAAATGTAATGATCTGAAGGGGCACCTGCACCTCAAGTTTATAGCAGCAATGTCCACAATAGCCAAACTATGCAAACTATGGGAAGAGCCCAGATGTCCATTGACAGATGAATGGATAAAAAAGATATTATCTATGTATACAATAGACTACTACTCAGCCATCAAAAGAAAAAATGAAATCTTATCATTTGCAATGACGTGGATGGAAATTGAGGATATTATGCTAAATGAAATCAGTCAATCAGAGAAAGACAATTATCATATGATCTCACTTATATGTGTAATTTAAGAAATAAAACAGAGGATCAAAGGGGAAGATAGAGAAGAAATAAAACAAGACAAAATGAGAGAGGGAGGTAAACCATAAGAGACTCATAATCATAGGAAACAAACTGAGGGTCACTGGAAGAGAAGGGGATGAGGGGACGAGGTAACTGAGTGATGAAGATTAAGGAGGGCATGTGATGTAACGAGCACTGGATGTTATATAAGATTGATGAACCACTGACCTCTACCTCTGAAAACAATATTATATTGATAATTGAATTTGAATAAAATAATAAAATCAACAGGGTTTCTTCAGCTAGTTATAATGGATTTGATTTTTTCTAACCATAAATTTCTGTTTATGTGTATGCATATGTGTGTTTATGTATGCATATATACCCATATGCATATGTCCTTAGAATTTTCACATCTGGAATAGAGAATTAGTCAATACTGTCAAACATAAATGTCTTTAAATTCAGACAAAGACATGTCTTACACTGTAATGATATAGGTAATATTTAATCAGAGTGTTTGACCTGTAAATAGTCTCAATAAGTATTATTTGGATGAATGAATTATTTGTTAAGCATTCTCTCTGATTAAAAAATAGAATTTTAATCTCTAAATATTTACCTTGCATTTATTCACTGGACTTTTAGTGTGATCAACAATATGTTAATCATAAGTAAAATATCCTAAAACCTTAATATGTGCAAATAAAAATATATTCTAAAATATGGGAAGAAAAGAAAGCTTTCTAAAAAATGATATTCAGATCTTCTTGAGAACTACTCTGAGGTTTAAATAATACACTGAATACTCAGGAAGAGGAAGCATAAAGTAGTCCACGTGTATTTAGACCTTGCACTAGTTCATGGAGTCCAATTAATCAGTCTTTCCAGCCTTAGGAATATATATATATATATATATATATATATATATATATATATATCCCATGTTTTCTGATTATCTTTCTTCTAAACGTTGTGCAGAAACACATTTTAAGTGTATTTAAGTGTATTCTCAGTGAGAAACCAAATTTCATAGTTTCAAGATAAACCTAAGAGCCCTAGACCCCAGGTCAGTGTTGACATATGCTGTTGCTGATCTCTGATAGACAAGATAAAGATAGTTTATATCTAAGTCTGACAACACAATAAACCATATATTTTTTCCTAGGGGCAATTTATTAAACAAGAACCACCATGATACAGAGAAGTCTTGTTTACTAATGAATGCTTTTATTCTTATCAGTGTTTTATCATATAGCAATAAAAGGTAGTATAAAAATAAGATAGCTAAGGATATGAGGTCCTCCTTTCAGAGATAATATTCCACAAAAGGTTTCACGCCTACCACTCAGACCAGGGCTGGATCACACTGAGTGAGCAGTTTCCATCTGGCAGGGGAGCTGAGTCCTGCAATGATAGAATGCTTCCTGTATCCAACACTTTCAAGACCTGTGTGGGCAATAGGCTTGGTGGGATAGCAGATCATCTGCTCAGGCAAGGCTTGAAACAAATAGCTGTACTGAAAGCTGAAATGGAACCTGTCTCATCAACGTGAAACAAAAACTTGTCAAGTAGGCACTTTGGGGTTCGGTTAATGGCACCGCACCTAGAGGCATTTATAGAAGACAGATTTCTCCTCTGCCCTTTGTCGGTGGCAAGTTGTATGTTAGACATTAGCTGTCATTGACTTGTTCACAGAGCTTATTCATTATTTTATACATACTGAACTCTTCAGGAAGTGTGTAGACATAGAAAATGCTCCAAAACTGCCCATCAAGGCCCTTACCAAGCTGATCTTTACCTGTGGAATATATCTTTATGGCTCCAATCCCACAGACCTCTCCTTCCTCTGAACCCTCAAATCATCTCCAATCTGAATCATTTGCATGATGTTCACTATTTACTGCTTCACACTGGGGTCAACAGTAGATTTCTAGTCACCCAGAGCCCCCAAGGAAGAGCCCCCAGACCTCACTTTGACAAGCTATAGTCACTCCTGATAGGATGAGGGACTTCCTGATAGGAAGCTTTGGCTTGAGAGAAGGGAAAGGGGTGTTAGCTGGTTCTGCTAGACTTGAGCCCTGGAGAAATGACCTGGGAAGCCTGAGGATGAAGCTAACACAGGGAGATAGTAGAGCCCAGCTGAGAGACAGAGAAACACTTGGACCTTGTGTCTTATGTTGAGTCTTAAATCTTTTAATGCCCAAAGTCAGCCTAAAACTTTCCAGTTATATTAGACAATAAATTCTTTTTTTTTTTAACCTAAGCCAATTTGAGTTGAATTTTCTTTAGATGGGACTTGTGATACTTAATTTTATGTGTCAGCTTGACTAGGCTAAGAGATCCTCAGATAAATGGTAAGAACATTTTTTTCTATGTGTGTTGGTGAGGATGTTTCCAGAAGAGATTAGCATTTGAACTGTCAGACTGAGTAAAGAAATGCAGGTAGGCATGATCTAATCCCAATCCATTGAAGACCAGCAGAGAACAAGAAAAGGTGGATGGAGGGTGAATTTGCTCTTTTTGTTTGAGCTAGGATGTCCATCTTCTACCCTTGGATGTTGAATATCCTCGTTCTCAGGCCTTCAGACCCAGACCAGGACTTACACCATCAGCCTCCATACTCAGACTGAATTACTCACCAGCTTACCTGGTTCTGCAGCTTGCAGAAGGCAGATAATGGGACTTCTTGGCCTCTATAATTATGAGAGCCAATTCCTATAATAAATCTCGTGTATATATGTATGTGTATATATGGATAGATAGGTAAGATAGGTTAGAGAGATAAAGAGATAGGTAAAGAACAGAGAGAGCAAGCTAGCAACAGAGTTAGAGATATATCCCATTGGTTCTGTTCTCTCTGGAGAACCTTGACTAAGGAAGTAAAACAATTCTAAGTGATACAAGTGTGCCATGTTTCATCAGTACAATTTCACCTTTTCCAAGAGAGGATCATGCTGAGTGCCGCCCCCCTCATAGCCTTAGTTTAATACAAAATATGTGGTAGTCACTAAAAAATGTCTCGCTTCATTAATTTTCTGAATTGTTCTATTTCATTTGATACTGAAACTAGAAAGGAAGCATAAATTCATTATGGCAATGGGGAACCCACTTTCTGATTCCAGGAAGTCTGATGCTCCCCAAGTAGGGCACTGGCTTCAAATTTGACACCCTGCCTAAAGCTGGTCACCACTACCTCATTACCTAGTTATTCAGAATTCACAATCCAAATGAAGATTGACTTAAAAGACTATATTTCTACTTTGAAATCAGTATTTTCTTTATATGTATTTGTGGTCAAATCCCCTGAACTCCAAAATAAAGACATATGGGAATATCTTATACAATTCTAGTCATATAGTCACTTCTTTCCACAGGTGGGGCAGTTATACATACAAATCTTTATGGATTTTCCCAGGTAATTTACTTCATGGAAGGTTGCCCTGTTAAATAATATATTTCCTCCAAATCCTAAGACTAGTCAACATGCAGATACTCTTTCCATAATTACATATGAAAAAGTTAATAAAAATATATAAAATGTGTATGTGTATACATATATGTGTATACATACTATCTAGCCACTGAGGTGACTACATGGTCAGCTTGGTCAGAAAAGCAACCCATTCACTTTGCTCCCACTCAAAATCCACTGGGGTATGGTGTATTATTAATCATTTTTCAGTTCTTCTGAAGCCGCAGTTCTTGCTGAATATAATCACTCTGGCTGAATATAACCTCTTTGTGAAATTTTTTTTTTAATTTTTATTTATTTATGATAGTCACAGAGAGAGAGAGAGGCAGAGACACAGGCAGAGGGAGAAGCAGGCTCCATGCACCGGGAGCCCGACGTGGGATTCGATCCCGGGTCTCCAGGATCGCGCCCTGGGCCAAAGGCAGGCGCCAAACCGCTGCGCCACCCAGGGATCCCTCTTTGTGAAATTTTTACACCTTTGGGCATTATCATTCACTCAACTGATGTTCATTGGTGCCTACCTTGTCATGAGGTTACAACAGTGAACAAAATAGTCAAAGTTCCAGCCCTCAGAGCATTTATATTCTCATAAACATGACAGGCAATATATAAACACACAAGTAAATGATTAAGATTGTTTCAAATAGGGTTAAGCATTTTGAATAGAATAAAACAGGATATATGAAAAAAGAATGGCTGGGAGGAATGAGGGAAATGTCACTAGGTGATCAGTTTCGAATTGTGATATGCTGTTTGCTCGTATCTGAAAATCTATGTATGTATGGGCTTTGCTTATCTTTTCTTTGCCTCTTTCAACAAAACCTTTCTCATGTCAGGGTAAGGGGTGGAGGACATTATCCATTTTATTAGAAATTACCTGCTCTCTCCTCTTTTTTTCCCCATAGTCCTTCCTTCCTTTTTTCCTTCTTTTCTTACTTTCCTTCCACTGAGAGAGATCGTTTTCTTCTTCCTTTGGAGGGCCTTCCAGGTGGTCCTGGTGCCTCTCTCTGGTATAACCTGAATTATACACTTGTCACTTCCATTTTTAAAGATACCCATTGCACCCAGTGATCAGCTCTTCCACACATGGGCAATACGTTTGGTAGTTGGCAGCCAGTGTCTAAAGACTACTGAGCTGGGCAAGAGGACAGAACTCCTAAGGTTCTAAGTGTGTATATATGTATATATATACACATCTTCTATCAAATATAGCCGCAGATGTGGTACAAGTGGTTAACCACTCATTCTGAAGTTATGGGATGAATGCCTCTCTTCAGACAAGACTCTAAGTGTGGGCTATCTGGAGCACCAGTGCCCTCTCATGGATGAGCTGTGAAGCATCTTCAAGGGAACATGCACAGCCTACTTTTCTCCAAGACTCTCAGCCACTGTCCTCCTTCTCCACAGAAGAGGAAGATCATGGTGGGGTGTCAAAAGAAGCTGACCTTGCTCACTCCTCTATTCCCTCCAAGAAAGGAACCTGTCCTTAGCAGGTGTCTCAGTCCTGAAATCACCATGTTTAAGTATCATTCTTAAATCTTCCATCCCAGCTAATTATGAATTTGCCTAAGACAATTAACTTTCAAGAATTATGAGTCCTCTACCAGATAGTGAGAAAGAATTTATGTAGCTCCTTCTTAACAGCAGACTTTGACCTTAAACAAAAGAAAAGGCCTCAGGAGCATGGGGCAACTCAGAATACTGGGAATGGTTTAGGAAGACAAGGTTCACCCTTATAATGATTTTGACTTATGAATCTAGTAGATTCATTATAAGATCTTAATTAATGTTCACAATAACTCTAAAATGCATGAACTATTATTATCCTGAGGTATTTTGCAGATGAGGAAATCAATCCTGACACTAAAGATCCTGGCATATGGTCAATATTCAATAGATTAGTCTTTCTTACTCTGCTATTTCACACAGCACAGTAGAAGGAAAATCTGCACAAAAGAAGTCACTCTCTCTTAATGTCTAATGAAATATAAATGGTGAAACGCATGATGGGAAAAGCAGAGTAGAGAGGAAAATATAATCAAACACTACCATTTCTTGAGTATGAGACCAATCTTATTTTTTTAATCCAATTTTTATTTTTGATTCAACCATTTAATAAAGATCTTAGGTTTCTAATTAACAAGAAGCATGTATATCAAGAATTGTGGTATTTTTTAAGTGAAAGTTTACAGAGACTTTTCTTGATAAGAATGTTTTCTAAAGACATTACTCACTTTTTATCTAAACTTAAGCTAGCTCCTAACCCCCTCATGAAACAGGCATACATCTCATCAATATGACAGCCAATGCTTTTTATGCAATCTTGAAAAATGGGTAAACAGAAACCAGTATGTCCCTATAAAGTAAAAACTCTGGGTTTGCTGAAGGGCCAGAGGCCATGTCACACTAATGACAATGTTATTATTAACACTGCTATCATTATCTTCATTATTATTGGAGACTGAGGATATACATTGGCAGGAGGAGGTTTTTAATGGATTTTTGTAGGACCAGGAATGCCTAAGTTCAGGATAAGATAAGAGCCTCTGGATGGGTTTCTTCCTATATAGTTTAGAAGGTGTATTTTTTCTTCTTAAAGGGTGAGAGCCTGAGAAGTCAGCCATTTATTCCCATAAACATACTGGCTGTTTGGCAGGGGGAGCTTTCTTGGAAGTGTCCCAGTAGCAAAAGGAGAAGCCAATTTAGGATTAAAAAGTATAGTAGAAAATCTGCCTTATGAATAATTTATAGGATAATAACTGAGAGATGACCCAGGTATCTTTCTTGAGAGTCTTATTTTGAATGACAACACTTCCCTCAGAAGAATCCCTATAAGATGCCTGATGATTATGTTTTAGAGATACATAACTAGAGATTCTAAGCATTAAATTGCCCAAAATAACACAGAAAGTGATGGAGTTAGTCTGAACCCCCCATCAGAACCAATCCTAGTGCTCTTTCTACTATTCCCTGTTTCTCCCAGGTAGACCACCAAGACTCTGACCAAGTCTCACAGGCACAACCAACTACTGTTTACATTTTTTCTGCTTTACTGTTTAATACCTAGGCAGCAGTGAGACTTTTTGTTATCAGCCACATAGCTGAGCTATGTGTTCTATCTAATTGTATTCCACAATTCTCATCATTTTGTGGCCAGTGTGTAGATGGGGCCATCATTACGTGACCATTGACCATCCATCACAGTTAAAAAGTCTAATCAGTCTTAACTGGCACAAAATCAACTTACAAGTCTGTCTTGACTGGCACCAACATTTCACAAATGAGTCAAGTATTCGTTGATTCTTCTACAAAAAAACTCTTGCATAGGGCTCTGACTTTCATATCCAATAAATCAGAACTTCTTTAAGAGAGCCACCATGAAGATCAGAACCTCTAGTCCAGTTTATATCATTTGCCATAGCATGCTCACCATCCAAAGATTTATCCCATTCCAGTTGACTGGTTTGCTTCACTTTGTGAGAAAAAACATGCACCAGGAGATCTTAAGATGGCCACAGTGATGGTACTCCTTTCCATCTCTCTAGGCATTGGGAAGCTACTGAGGAATAAAACAGATATATTTCCTTTCTGCAAGAGTTTATACTATCAGTAGATAATGTTCATTTAGGCTTCACAATTATAGACTGTAAAGGACCCAGTTATTAATTCTATTAAGGTTTGTTGTTTTGTTTGTTTAATAAATCAGGTCTATATTTACAGTTAGGAACTCAATTTTTTATCTGTAGTGGGAAAATCATTTAACACAAACCTTGTTAAGAGCTTACCTAGTTAATGATGGCACACTAACGCTATATGAAATTTAGAGCTTTTTCCACACAAATTGGACCTATCTCTCTATCAATTAACCACATTTAATCTCTCCTCTTTCCTCTTTCTTTTACTGGCTGCCCACCTCTTTCCACTTCCTATTCAGGGTTAGTAAGTGAAAGAAAGCATGAACTACCATCTGTCAAGAACTCTGAGTTATAATTCTGAAGAAAGTGGTTGTGGGAAAGGAAGACCTCAATGTACTCCTCCACCCAACAGGACCATAGTTAACTGAGACATGGTTTTTGGCATTTCCTCTTATTTCACAACAATAAAGTAAGGAAGTATATATTTGAACATGTATTTGGTATCTCAACAGAAAGCTCCTTATCTCCCCCTCAGCTGCCTGCCAAGCCCCAGAGGATTTCAGGGTCAATGATTATCATCTCTCCATTCAGACACTTTGACATCTGTGAATATGTTGACCTTGAAGATTGGACCAAGTCATTCCTAACAGATGTTAATTTGATTGCTCAGTTCTGACCTCAAGTGAGGTCTGGCTTTTGTCTTCATCACTATATTAAGATAGTGATAACCTCCCTGAAGTCATAAAAATGCCTTGATAAGCCTTATCGATCCTGGATTTGAAATTGAACAGATAACCCAAGTGTATTATGGTAAACTTTTAACCTACTCTCTAAGACATATGTCCACCAAGGCAGAGACAAGAGTTCATGATTTTTGTTTCATAAAGGCTTCTCCCTCATTTGTTTTTATATTAATAATTACTGCTTTAAAATTAACACAATCCACCCTGTCCACTTTGCATTTATTTTTGTGAGCCTCTGATAAGAGTAAGGATCATTATCATCAGGAAGTCATTGAAAATCCTCCTCTAAGAAAAAGCATTATGAAAAAATTGGAAGACAATAGTGAGACATTAAAAATTGTGATATTCTACCTTCATACAAGTTCTGTAGATTTCAGTCCCATGTTAGAGATGATAGCTCTCTATATGTGTAGCTGAAGACACTGAGGTCTCTGGAAATAAAGCTATCTCTTACTGTTGTGTCCTAAGAAAAGAGCATGACTTGGAAGTCAGACTAGGTTCAAATACTAGCTCCACAACTTCCAAGCTGGATGTTCTTGGGAATATTACTAGACAGAGTTGAGTATGAATTTTGTAATAGGTAAGATGAGAAAATATGTACCTTTGTTATTAGGATTCAAGATACCCCTTCCTTCCATACAAATCATGAAGAGACACTGAAACCCAAGTTTCTTTGTTATCCACACCCTTAAACTTTAACTAATAAATTAACTATATATTAATGACACATTTTCTGCTGTGAGAAGCTTCCTAAACTGAGGTAGAGATACTACTGGTCAAATGCTTCCAAACTGGCAGACACAGGGCTTAAGTAGGAAAATAAAACATCAAACAGTCACTAAACTATCTAACTGCCCCAGAACAGGAAAATTGTGTGCCTTAGAGACCTGGAACAGATGGACTAAGGTTAGGAATTTGGTTGAGGTGGTAGGGAAAGAGATCTGTATATAGTCAAGTAGGGAAGGTAGGAGCAAGATCTAGAAGGTTCTAGAAGAAGCCACTGACAGTTCTAAACCAAAACAATCCTTGGGCTAGGCCTCCAGCAGCTTTATGTCTGCCAGCCTCTGGATTATTATTTTTTTTTAATTTTTTTTTTAATTTTTATTTATCTATGATAGTCACAGAGAGAGAGAGAGAGAGGCAGAGACACAGGCAGAGGGAGAAGCAGGCTCCATGCACCGGGAGCCCGACGTGGGATTCGATCCCGGGTCTCCAGGATCGCGCCCTGGGCCAAAGGCAGGCGCCAAACCACTGCGCCACCCAGGGATCCCCAGCCTCTGGATTATTAAATGCACAGTGTTGCCAAAGGTTTCTGGAGGGGGGAATCCCTCCAGAAAGACAACTACATTCCAAGGCAACTGAGTTGACCTTCAACTCTCCCTTCCTGTTTGCTGATGGAATTCTTTTAAACTTGAGTGGAATACTTTTCATCCCATAATTACAGCTAAAAGGCTTAAATTTCACAAGCTTATTTCAGACAAGGTGTTGATGAATAGGAGTTCCAGTCAAAATATAATCAACCAATCAGCAAGTGTCAGTGACTGGTTATCAGATCTTTTTTTGCTGTGAAAGAGGAAAGAGGTGAAGGGAGCAAGACGCTGGTCAGCTAAAAGGAGATAAAAGGTCATATTACCAGAAGAAAAGCTCATGGAAAAGAAGTTTTATGTCACAGTTTTGTCTGAGAGAAGGCTGATGGCAGCCGGGTGGGGGTAATAGAAGCTGACCAAGCTCCAAGGTTGGTTTAGGGATATTGTGGGGTTAGGGATTTGTTTTGGCTTGGTTTAGTCAGGCTCTGCAGGTACCATAAATCTGTTGCAAAGATTTATGAACTACTTTTCCTTTGGTGATATTTATTGTTCACAGCACTAGTTGTCTTCTTATGGAAAATAAAAAGCTACTAATAGACTGATAGCATAGGTACTGGAAGGGAGACTCCAACCCCTACCAGATGCCTCACCTCTCCCTGCATCCTATTCCCTCTCTGGTTACCCAGACCAGTCAGCCATCCCATCATTAAGTCAGGTATGCAGAGGGCCAGTCAGTCAGACATTCAGTCACACATTCATTCAGTCAGTCATTCAGCCTATCAGTACATCAGACAGGCAACAGTCCATGTGGAATATCTAATCTTCCTAACTAATCACCTATTTTGAACTCTATTCATTTCTTATACCAATTAATACACCCTCTGGTGCAGATTTCAATAAGGATATTTAAAATGCTAACCACCCCTAAAGTGTTGTTTGGCTACTTCTAATGGTGGCTAGTCTTCCAAGTCACAGACCAGATTTCACTCAACACTGCATATATTGACTCTAAATTGTTTCAAAAGAAAATTACCATGGAGACAATACACTTGTCCATCAATAGTTAAATAAATTATGGTATACTTCTAGGATAAAATAAAATACTGTACAGCTCTAGGAAATAATGAGGACATATACACAAACAGCTATGGAAAAAATGGAATGCTCTTTAGCATTTTTGAAAAGTGAAAATGGATGAGCATAGGATGCTGTATATAACAAGCCTTCCCTTGAGTGAATAAAAGAATTTATATCCTGTGTATATGCACAAATATCTCTAGAAAAATATGCAAACACTAGATTTTACTGATTAGGTGCCAGTATTAGGTAATTTGAAAGTACTGGGATGGAAAAGTGGTATTTCAATATTTGCTCTTTGTACTATTTCTAAAATAAGTTCAGTATAAAAGATTAAAACATTAATAGTCTTTTCATACACTACAGAACAGTTTTTTGATATAGGTATATCTCAGGAAATATTCACATATTTATTCATTCGGTTGATGAAGACGGAAGCCACCAACACCCCTCATGCCTCACCTGTGAGGAGTGACACTTCTGACACTCTTTGTAAAGCTGTCCTTAGCTTGGTGCTGCTCTTCAGTCTCCATGGCTGCACATGCTCTGGCTTTGCACCTGTTCCCACCAATTAGGTCCCCTACCCATAGGCCACAAAGGCCCTCTGGTCCTTGGCACTGGGCGTGTCTGTGTGAGCTCAGTGGCTCTGTCTTCTGCCTCATTCACATCCTGAAGAAAGTACACAAGAAGTTAACAAGGAATAATATGCAATTCTTTTCTCCACAGTTAAAGGTGAATTCCTTAAGCACCCTAAACAAAATATACTCAGCAAAAGCCAAAAACAATAACAAGAGCTGTATTCTTAAAAACACTTAACAATTCACTGAGATTTTTGTTGGTATCATTCTACTGCCCTTAAATTAATTTCAAGGGAAAACTGGTGAACTTTTGTCCTCCAGGAAGTTTTTCTTTATTGTCCTACCTCCTTGTCCTTCTCCCTCCAACTTCTTTCATTCCTTCCCAATCAAAACACCACTAACAACACCCCCTGCTAATCGCTATTTTGCTGTCAGGCCTAAATGGGTCAAGACTCCAATCACTAGTGAAACAAAAGGCAGTGTGTTTGGCTTAGATCTGGGAATGTACAAACTGCTTGTCTAACTACGAGTTTTCATATGCTAATACATTATAGGGAAGCATTCCTGCTGGGCGGGAGGCCACTGACTCAGGGTAGACCCAGTTTTCAAGAAGGCAACGGATAGGGTAGGGTAAGCGGACTCTCCTCACTTTTATAAACCTGCAGCTTCCAGGACTTACTGACACAGAGATAGCTTTGATGTGATGCACAGGATATTTTTAAAAATTTTTAATTAGTAACTGATCCCTCCAACATTTGGAGGTTTCACAAAAATCTAGATCTAACATCCCTTTGTGACACAATTGGCCAGCCAAGACCTGAATCCCTCCTCACAGCATTTGTCTGAGCTGAGTAATGACTGCACCTTTAATTAAGGCATGGTCTCCATTTCAACAAGGTGCCAGGTGCTAGGCTGTTCTGGAGGTATCTATTGCTGAGTGACAGATTGCCTCCCAAAAGTCAGTTGTTTAAAACAATCATTTAATTTTGCTCCTAATTTTGTAGTTACAGGTAGGGGTTGGCCAGGCTGTGGTAATCTGAAGGTTTGATTGGGCTGGAGATCCAAGATTGCCATTTCCAGGGCTCCAGTGGATGCAGGTGATGGTGCCTGGAGGACTGTAGATTGGAGTACCAATAGGTAGCCTCTTTAGCACGGTGACTGAAGGGAGGGAGAAGAGACTTCTCACATACTGGCCTCTTCCCCTGCAATGAGTCCTAGAGAACCAGGCAGAGCAGCATGGTCTTACAACCTAGTCTCAGAATCATTCTGTTGGCTGAAACATTCATAAGCTCATCCAGATTCATGTTGGAGGGAAACAGACTCCACCTCTCACTGTGAGATGTGCCAGAGAACTTAAGTCTCACTTACTTGATCTGTTTTGTAGATCCCACCTCCACCCCTGGGGCCTGAATGAATCATTGATAAAAACACATCTTCCTCTTCCCTTCCTGTCCCTGCTTTCTCTGCTCTCCCTCGAAGCAGGCAGGGGACAGTATTTACTGAGTACCACCCATATGCCATTCCTTATCTTACAAATATTTGTAGAGCACTTATCTTGTGCCAGACACTTTCCATACATTTTCTCAAATTTAATACTCACAGCAGCACTGTGTGGTTGATATTATCCCCATTTTGCAGATGAGAAAACTAAAGTTCAAAAATCAGATATTTTGAATGGGATTGTTGTACAGCTTCAAAAGGGTTGACCCAGGATTCTAAATGAGCTGTTGCAGTGTGTCACATGCCAAGAGGGATTATAATTTTTTGCTTTGGTCCCTGAACAATATCTCTACAAATACATGGTGATGTACTGCATGTCTGGTCTGAGTAATAAATTGTCCTCATGTGCACAAATTCTCTGGATCATGTCTCAGTGGAAATAATGCACAAGGTCTCTCCATCAAAGGGCAAGTGTCTGAAAATTCACAGATCCTTGTGTTTTTCAGCGTACCCTGGAAAAAAAAAATCAACATTTCTTATATGAGAATCTCCTCTCATCCCCCCCAAAAAATAAATAAAGTATTTGAGCCTCCAGTCACAGGCTCTAGAATGCAGGCACATGCACAGATTCATGCAGTGGGCTGCTTCTCATTTTCCTTCATATTTTGGGTGGCTGGGAATAGATAAGCAATGAATCAAAGAAGGAGAGATATAAGAGAGGGGTAGTGAGCTAGGGGGATACTAAATACCTGTACTCTCAGAATAATAAGATCCTGAGCAGAAGTATGGAAGACTATAGCCAATTTTTTTTTTCCAAGTAAGCTCCACTCCCGGCATGGAGCCCAATGTAAGATTTGAACTCATGACTTGGGCTGAGATCTGGAGTCAGCTGCTTAACTGAGTCACCTAGGCACCCCAGAATATGCTAAGATTCTAAGGGGACCAGCATTTCTATGTTCTTACACAGGGCCCAGATTTCACTGGTTTGTTGTCTGGTTTGAGATTTTCCAAGCCCACCTAAGTCTCCTCTCTTACCAGTTAGTTCTCTTTCTTCTTTCCAGTAATACTGTTTCTTGGCATGAGTAGGAAGGCTACTCTGTTCCCAATAACACAGGAGCCAAGGAGAGAATGAGAATTAATATTTACTAAGACCCGGCTAGTGCTGGGCATCTGGCACAGCATGATGTTTATTGCAAGTCCCAAGTGTAGGAAATATCAGTTCCATTTTTATTTTCCTTTTTCTTTTCTTTCCTTCTTTTTTTTTTTTTTTTTGACATACAATGTGATATATTGGTTTCAGGTGTATAACATAATTATTTGTATATATTGTCAAATGATCACTATAATAAGTCTAGTTAACATCCATCACCACATATAGTTACAACTTTTTTTTCTTGCGAGGAGAAGTTTTCAGATGTATTCTCTTGATCCATCTCTTGATGGCATGGACTTACATGAAGAGAAAAAATTAATAGCAGTCACTTTTGGAAGTGATCTACCACAGTATGTATCATGCATTAATATTCTTTTAGGTCATTTTAAGTTTTCTGAGGACAAGAGATTTATTGAAATTTTTAAAACTTTTACTGTGAAAATAATACATGAACAGAAAAAATTCTTACCAACTATAATGGTATCAAAGGAAAGGTTATAAAATAAAAAGTAAACTTCCTTCCTAATCCCACCTCCCACTTCTGGGTTCTTCTTAAGTTTCTCTTTGCCTGTCTCCTTTTTACATCATATACATACATGTAAACTATATTTTTCCAAATATCATTTTTAATATTATATTCCTAAAGGCCTGTCTTATCTGCCCCCATCAATCACTGTGCAAAGATGGCCACCTTTTAGTTTTCAGTTGCTTCTTGAGAAATATTAACTTTCAATCCATTAGAATACTTGTTCTTGGCAAACATTAAGTGTCAAATTCATGTTGACTAAATGGAACTGAATTCATACAGACTCTCACAAACATACATTATGTTGTCCTTAAAATCTCTTTTTTGTGCCTTTATTCATCACTTTATCCCTCATTTTAATGCCTTTTGGCCTTCCAAACATTTTTTAAATACAGTAAAATATCATTAAATATGAGAAAAGATAAAGGACAACATGAAATAATGACTAGTCCAAATTATAAAATAATTACCATGAACTGAAGGACTGCACTTCTTTATACAAACTATGCAAACAAAAAATTAACAAAATTTGGAAAACCCAAGACTGATACAGCCAGTTGCTTTCATGAAAAGGTCAAAGTCATTTGAAATTAGCATATCAATTATTTGTATTCACATGGGTGCATGAAAGTCTTGAAAATAAATTCAATCATTTATTGAGCACAGACCATGTATTCATTGTTGTCTGAAATGTGAGATGACCATGATAGAGCCATGGCCTTAGAAGAGTCCACTGTTCAAAGAAGGAGACTGAATACAGAAATGAAGAGTACAAGGGAATGACTATGGGAGCTGGTTGAGAGAGAGCAGTGCTAGAGGGGCACCTGTACATATCCTCAGAAAATGATTATTATGGTACCATTGTTAAATCTCACCTGGGCACAGAGTTTATTGTAGATTGTTCATCCTGAAATCTGACTATGCATATTCCTTTTTAAATATTTTTAGAAAATGCAGGGAAGGCAAATTTAGGGCCAAGGTAACTCTTAAAAAAAAATCACACACCCCATAAATGGGTGACAGGCACTAAGGAAGGCACTTGATGGGATGAGCACTGGGTGTTGTACTATATGTTGGCAAATTGAATTTAAATAAAATATTTTTTAAAAATAGTGATACTTGAAAAAAATCACACACCCCAAATCAGCCATATTCAAAAGGATATCATTTTTTTACAGCATAAGGAATATAGTCAATGGTATCGTAATAGTGTTGCATGGTGACAGATAGTAGCTGCACTTAGGGTGACGTATAATGTAGACTTGCTGAATCATTATATTGTGCACCTGAAACCAATGTAACTTTGTGTGCACTTCACTTAAAAAAAATACTTCACTTAAAAAAAACTTCACTTCACTTAAAAAAAAAATAACAAAATAAAATTTAAAAGGATACCAATTTTCATGATACATATGAAGATAGTCTATCAATTTCCAGTAATCATGAAGAATCATTCTTTACTATCTCTGGGATCTGAAAGTACTGGACACTGTCATATGCAGCCTCTGAATTCTTCACTTTCTGACTGCTATCTTTTTTTTTTTTTTTATGACTGCTATCTTTAATACCCTAAAAGAATCTCTGACAGATGATTGGTACACCAAATATAGTGCTGACATGGCACAAAATCTTTAAAAATGCATCTCTTGTCAAGGTTTTCTGGAAGACAATCCAGGTCAAAGGCACACTGCCTGAAACCCAAGGTTATCTACCTTATTATTCAAGTGGGAGGTACGGAAGTGGGGAGAGGATGGAATGTTGAGAAAGAAATCAATTAGAAACAGATTTTTGTTCTCAGAGTACTGTAGAAAGCACGAACATCCCTCTAGTCCTTTGTCTTTTTAGACATGACATCTCCTCCATTAGATGCTCACCTTGTTGTCATTCTTTTTATTTCAACATTCCTGAACAGGACAGCTGTGCTGTGCTTGTAAAACCTCACCATGGAAAAAGAATACGGGAGAACAAGAAGAGCTGAACTGAGGCACAATGAAACAGTAGGAACAACTCGTCTTTGGTGTCCTTTTTGTCCTTTCCAATGCCTTCCATACCCACCTGTCTCAAGATGGGTGCCCCCAAAAGCAGACCTTGAGACCAGAGTACAGTACAAGTAGTTTATTTAGGAGGTGAAAAGCTCTCTTAAAGGAATAGGGCAACCAGAAAGGAAATATTATCAAGCAAATTAGCACTAGGACAACCAAGGCTCAACCCAGCAAGGATCCTTATAAAGAGTATAGAACTTCTCATTCACCTTCTCATTCCATCCATCATGGACTGGGCTGTTCCCAGAGGCAATAACTGCCTAGCTTTTTTGGTCTCCCTATTTGAGGCCAAGAGAAAGCCCTCACATGGAGAGTTGCTAGTTTATAGTAGGAGGTTGTGGGAATGCCCTAGAAATAGTGCCAAGGTTATATGGGCAGGATACAGACAGAATCCATTGCACCATCTCATTTTTTTATTTGCTCAGCATTCCAAATTCTGTTCTCTCCATGTCTTTCTCTCCTTCTCCCAGCATTTTAAAGTTAGATGTCTTTTCTTCTGTAGGGGGAAAAGTGTACAGTAGGTGGTGAGTAAAAGAACAGTTGAGCATGTAGTGATATTAAAAAATCTGAATAAGAATTATTTTGATGAGATTTAGGTTACAGGGGAGGGTTCCTACAGAATGGATGGGACTTCGGGGGAAAATTCTTGTCTTGTATTTGTACTAAATAATTGCTTTTATTAACAATAATGACTAATGGGAATGATACATTGAGACTTGTTTCTTCTTGTCTCCTTATACTACAGACCAATATTTGCCTAATGTCCCAGGTAAGAAAAGAAAAATCAGTAAATTTATATGCTGTGTTTTGCTTAAGCCTTCTACTCCCAAAGCAAATTTTTTCATGAATAACTTAAATTGAACTGGGCCCCCATGTGGGCCAGTCTTGTGATGGCATCTTATTAAAAGAAACAGTTGGTTCCTATCACCAGACAAAAGGTAACTCAAACACTTGAAATCTTTATCTAGTCTATTGAGACTTTATGCACAGAAAACCATCTTTTTACAATTTTCTCTCCCCATCTCTCTGTCTTCTCAGTATTGTTTTCAGGAACCATAGCTATTCCCCCCAATTTTTTCCCCACTCATCACTTTCTACCCCTTAAAATTCTTCTACTTTCAATCCCCACGACTTGTGTCTCTCCCCTAACTCCTGCCCTTTTTTAGGGTACAGTCTACTAAGACTATTTATCATCTTTAGGTCTTTTGTTGTTGTTCTTTTTTCCATTGCATGTAATCTCTACAACAAACCCTATCCAGAAGCATCTATTCTTCCCTCTAGGAGCCATAGTGAGATATGTGTGTGCTGGGAAAGGGGGAGGATGTAATGTATGGAGTGATAAATGTCGTGAATACTGACTTAAATACTTAAATACTGTAACAATTCTGCTCTTGCTTTACTCTATCTATCAACATATAATTACCTGTATCTATCTGTCTTTCAGAAAAGGACGAAAATGAACAGAAGTAGAGGGTTTCTTGTTTCCTCTTGCCTTCTACTTTCACTTTTTCTTTGTTTTTGCCAGCTACCACTTCCACCTTATGACTTTTGACTAGCCAATAAACTGTAAGACTTGCATAAACAGTTCTTAGGAAATATTATTTTTGGTGGTTATTAAGAAGGAGCACAAAATAGGGATGATTCCCAGCTCTGAGTTTTGGTAAAGTTGCAAATTGCTGCCTAAGCCAAAATGGCAAAGATAGGGACTTGACTTCACTAATCCTGTGAAACTTGCCCCTACTTCCACTAGGGAGTCACCAGGTATTCATTCAGGTGCTCCCTGAAATAAGGAATCCACTGGACAAAGCTCTACCAATTTTTATTTGAGCCCCTTAAAATCATTTTCTTTTGACTTTATCTATACATACAATATGTATGTGCACATATCCATATAATGTGTGGGAAAACAAATTAAGTTATAAAGCACTTTCATATTCATTATACTTACACAATACCAACCACTTTATGAGGTGAATATGGGTATGAATTATTTTCTTCATTCTATAAGTGAGCAAATTATAGTTCAGAGGAGTTAGATGGGTTGGCTCAAAGTCACACAACTTGTTACTATATATTCAAACCTGGGCTGCTAAGTCTCCTGCATTTCTTTTTTTTTTAATATTTTATTTATTTATTCATGAGAGACACACAGAGAGAGAGGCAGAGACACAGGCAGAGGGAGAAGCAGGCTCCATGCAGGAAGCCCAACGTGGGACTCGATCCTGGGTCTCCAGGGTCAGGCCCTGGACTGAAGGTGGCGCTAAACTGCTGAGCCACCCAGGGCCGCCCATCTCCTGCATTTCACTACAGTATATCTTAACATTCCATGATACTTTTGAGGATTCTCAAAGGACTTTGCCACTCCTTATCCTCCACATCAAGGAGTACCTTAAAATCCAGGACAAAGTGAGGACAATCCAGTGTCTTAGAATCAACAGTCAAATTCTGGGTTAGGCTATATGTGTGTAATGGTGATTACGTTTGTGTTTTCATGAATTGTGATCATATGTAATCTTTTCTAATTGTAGAAAAGTAGAAATTGCAGAAAATTGCAAAGAAGACAAGAATCATCTTTGATTTAAATAAATTTCATAATCACTGTCAACAGTCAATGTGTACCTTTCATAAACATATATATTCTTGAATCTTAACACTTGATATCAGAACAAGACATAGAAACTACAGGAAAGAACGATGATAAGCCAATTTCATTCATGAACAGCAACACAAAATTCTAACCAAAAATATTATCAATCTGAATTGCACCATTTATAAATGAGATCATATACACTGTGACTAAATTCATTTACTCCAGAAATTTGGTTAGAATTGACATTATACAAATCATTATTGTAATGTACCACATTAAAAGTTTGTCTTTTTTAAGAAGTATAATCTCAATAGACACAGAAAAAGCAGTCAAAAATTAACACTCATTCGTGAAAGAAATATGAAAGTGGGAAGAGAAAGAAACTTCCCTAATCTGAAAGAGTGTATCTCCCACAAATATTACATTAAATAGTGAAATATTAAGATCATTCTCTTTTCTATGAGAAATAAGATCAGGATAACTGCTTCTCTTCAATATTTTCTTGGAGGCTCTAGTCAGCACAGCGGCAAAAGAGAGAAATATAAACATATACTAATTGGGAAGGAATAGATAAAACTGTCACTATTTATGTATAATTGTCTACCTCAAAACTCAAGAGAGGCTACAGAGAAATATAAAAATAGGATTAACTAGAGACTTTAGCAAAATGTAAGTTTAATATATGAAAGACAATTACATTTCTATACATCAACAGCAATTAGAATATCTAATTTCAAAAATTAGAAAGGTACCAAAGACCTTAACAGACATCTCACTAAAGAAGATGTACAGATGAGAAATAAGCATATGAAAAGATGCTCCATATCACTCCATATCATATGTCATTAGAGAAGCACAAATTTTAAGAATTAAAATAATCATGTGTAGAACACAGTTGATACACTTATTAGAATGGTGAATATGCAAAACATCTACAACACCAAATACTGGTGAAGATGTGGGGCCACACGCACTCTCATTCACTACTGCTGGGAATGAAAACTGGTGCAGCCATTGTGAAAAATAATACGGCAGCTTAGAAAGCTTAGCATACTTTTACCATACAATCGTGCTCCAGCAATCATGCTCCTTGGTTTTTACCCAAAGGAGTGGAAACTATGACTACACAAAAACATGTACACAGAGTTTATAGCTTTATTAATAACTTCCAAAAACTGGAAACAACAAACATACCCTTCAGTAGGTGAATGCATAAATAATCTGTGGTACATCCAGACAATGGATTATTGTTAAGTACTAAAAAGAAATGAGCTATCAAGCCATGAAAAGACATGGAGGAAACTTAAATGTATATTACTAAGCAGAAGAAACCAATCTTGAAAAAAGGTTCTATACTGTATGATTCTAACTATATGATATTCTGAAAAAGACAAAACTATGGAGACAGTAAATAGATCAGCAGTTTTCACAGGTTGGATGGTAGGGAGAGATGAATAGGCATAACACAAAGGATTTTTAGAGCAATTGAAACTATTCTGTATGATACTATAATAATGGATACATGTTATTATACATTTGTCCAAATCCATGGAATGTACAACACCAAGAATGAACCCTAATGTAAACTATGGACTCTGGGTGATAATGATGTGTAAATGTAGATCCATCAATTCTAACAAATGTAGACTCTGATGGGGATACTGGGAGAAAGAATAAATGATAGAAAGTAAAAGTGGTCCTTTTCCTGCTGACATCATAGAAATGAGCTACCATTTCTAAGTTACGCTTAGAATAAAAGCTGGGTTTCTTTAAATTTAATTTTATTATATTTGAAAAGATTATTGATAGAGGGTAGCACATAGTGCCTTGAGCCTGAGCTCTGGCTTGAAACCTTAGCAAGGATGATAGAAGCTGGGAAAACAGCCACTTCAAAACTACAGTTTCCTGAATTGCAAGAGGCAGAGCTTTGAACACACCTCCACTAAAGGTATTCCCTTTTCTAGAAGTCAACTCCAGTGGGTCAGGCATCCATGCAAATGCCAAGCAGAGGCCAAATAGTGACTCTGCAGAGCCAAGTACTCTATAGGATAATGCAGAGGGTGTGTACTGTAGTTACATTTCCATAGGCTCTCTGATGTCTCTGTTGGAGGGCTTCATGCCATGCCCTTGCTTGTTCACCAGCAGTTATACGTGCTCTCAGCTCTCATTTGAGCTGATGCTCACAGAAAAGCAGAACTTTGGGAATCAGAAGAGTGCAGGAAGGACAAGGAGGATGACCTGGAGGAAAGACAACAGAAAGAAACTTGAGTGGGCTTGGTAGAGTTTGACCTGATCTGAAGGGTTAATGACCCACATATGGTTTTACTTAAGTCTAAACAATCTAGATTCAAGAAAATATTGAAAATTTGAGGAGCCATGCTTTCTTTGTAAATATGGAGGGAGAGATGCAGTGGAAATAGCTTCCCATCCCTTCCCTACTTACTTTTAACATTTTTAAGTGTATAGTATTATTGTCTTCTGATGTGATTGTGCTATGGCAGTCACACACTTGTGAGTTTGGGTCAGGGTGTCCCAACAAGGACATAGATATTTTTCAACTGTCAATGATCCTGGGAAAAGAAGGGTTCCCAGGGAGGAAATGAAAACTCAGAAATCCACCCTTAGAAGGAAGAAGAGGACCAAATTCTGCAATCTGGGTCTTATTTTCTTGGCTTTGGAATCTGAAGACACATTTCTGAAATCTTCCAACCAGGGAGAAAAAGAGAGCCTCTTCCCTAAGAAGGCACTCAAGGGAAAAAGGAGAGAGGCAGACCCTAAAGTCATCTGATGAAGCTGAGTCAGATCCTGTGAGTTCTGAAATCAGCCATCCCTCTGATTGAGACATATAGACCTTCTCACCATTACCTGCAGCACAAATCAGGCTCAAACATTTAATAGAATTTTACCAAAGGCTTGAATAGACAAGAGGGAGGAAGTTTCCACTGGATTTTCTCAAAGTGCAATTCCCAGATGAGCAGCATCAGTATCCCCCAGGAACTTGTTAAGAAGGCAGATTTGGGGGTCTCATCTCACACTTATTGAACCCAGAACTCTGAAGGTAGGGGCTCAGAGATTTACAGTTTAACAAGCCCTCCAGGTAATTCCAATGCATACCTAAGTACATGGAACACTAAGCTTTCAGTAAAATCTCACACAGGTGAAGAACATCCCACTGAATTTAACTTTTAATGCGACCTCAATTTGAACACTGCCTGGTAAGGTCAAACACATTAGTGCTGTTCACCTACTATTTCCAGCTATCTGCTTTTTGAGCCTATAGCAGCATTATGTTTCCTGGCCCCCTTGTGGTTGAATGGGACCATAAGGGAGCATTTGACTGTCAGTGCTTGATCCTCCAGACCTTCCTCTTTCCCTTTATAGTAACCTTCAAGATAGTGACTGCTCCATCAGTCTGGATCCCAGAGCAAGGAGATGTGAAAAAGGTCCTCACCTTTTGTTGTTATAAGCCACTAACATTAGTTGGTTAATTGTGCCTGTGGCATAGCTTATATTACCTGAATAACTGGTATCAGGTTAACTGACAGGACTTGGAATTATGACCACAGGTTCTATAATTTCTGTCAGTGCTCTTATTTCAAATATCCGGTGCCACTTTTAAACAACCAGTCCCAGTTTTTGTTTCAATCACATATAATTTGTTGGTTCTATTCCCCCTGATGGACTGTGAAATTTATCCTTTGTCCCTCCCCATTGTCTAACACACAGTTGGGGACACAGTAGGAGTTTAATATATATGTATTGGTTGATCTGTCATAATCCACTTTCATTTTAAAAGAACATTCTCTCTTTATGGCCCCTGTTTCTGTCTGTAAAAATCTACCACAAAGCACTCTTCATATTTTCCCCTTCAAATACTTTCCCTCCTGATAGTACTTAAATTCAGCATTTGAGTCTCCTTGCTTTGTTTTAATTATTAACTGTGATTAGATACTCCAAGGGTTCTGGAGCAACCGGGCAATTGAACACATATAATTTTCCTGATTATTTCCCTGACTCAATGCGGAACAAAGAGAAACAAACAACAGAAGTCAAAGAAGGAGTGTTTGTTTTCTCAGCTAGATCACTGTGGATTTACACCTCTTTCCTATTTGTACTAATGAGAATTACATGAGTAATTCCCCCACAGTGAACACAACCCCTGAAGTCCTTCCAATGCCTTTCTAAAGTGGTAGCAAGAATTTAAAGCTATTCTAGTGCATGTAGCTGAAAAATACCAACTACTCCATCACACATGTGAAGCTAAACATCTCTCTTGAATTGGGCCTTGAGCTCCTGAAGATACAGGGTTGTATCTGATCCTATCTGTGTCCTTACCATTAATCCCTGAAAATGTGTTTGCCTCATCCCACAAGCCCTGTCCTGCCAGTATCTTTTCACATATTAACAGCTCCCATAAAAGTTAAACTGCCTATCTAAACAGACGATGGACCTATGCCAAGAAGAAGAACTAGAACACATGACAGTAATTCTCACGTTATTTTTTAGTAAACACTGTCAATGCTTATTAAACAAATAAAACCAAATGAAAACAAATACCTTACTCAGAAAAGGAATGGTGATCATGCTGGTTCCTTAACTCTACAACTCACTCTAAGCAGCCAAGGTGTCAACAGCATTAGGTCAAAGCTCCCAGTATACCCTTATGGCAGGGAGATTTAGGGTTGTATGCCAAGATATTTAAATATTTAGTAACCTGACTCTGATACCATAATCCAAAGTAGACCAAAGGGCTCTATTCTCTGGAGGAAGCTGTGGTGAAGGAAGCACTTCTGGGAAAAGTGAGAGGCACCTCCCTATAGTACTGCCTCTTTCTTCATATCTGTTCCTAAATAGAATTCTTCTCTGGATAGATAGGATATTTGAAGTGGAATGAAATAATCTGCCCAATTACCTTGCAAAAGTCTTTTCACTGTGCCTTACTTAAATATTTGGTTGAAATATAAATTTCTATTTTCAGAAGCAAAATTAGTCATAGAGTCAAATAATTACACTTTAGTGTGAATTAGTTTCCATGCCAGGCTTTTTTTTCCCCCTGAATCTTTCGCCCAGAGTAACAGAATAATAAGCTCCTTGGTTCTACTCAACTCTCCTTATCCTTTTCCCTATATGAGATATGAAAAATTATATTAGAGAGAATTTAACAGTTAACAGAGAAAGTATTTGTCAATGTAACTTTTTTCATCTTTACTGTTCTAAAGTTAGATCATTACAGCACTAAATTCCTTTGCATTGTTCTCTTTTGATTAGATTTACTCAATGCAGACACAGAAATAAATTCTGGTTCATCTAAAGCAGAAATTGTGTGTATTATAAGCATGTTGGGTAGCTCACATAATCACCAAAAAATAATGATAACCAGATTCACAAACAATGCAGACAGTAAGAACACCCCAAATCAGGTCAAGGAACTGGTGAAATCTCTGTGGTCAATACCTTCAAGCTCTAGATACCACAGTTTGTACCACCAGCCTGTTGGTAGGAGGTACTAGAGACCAACATGACCCTCACTGCCAGCACTTCCTCGGAAATTCAGTCCTACTGCTCTGCCACTGCTCCAAAATGCGTGTTGCTTGGTCTTCACTAGTTCCTATTTCAAAGTTTGGGGCACTTTCTACCAGCAGACTTGATCCTGTTGCCTATAAAGTAGCAGCAAAGGGGGCTGACAGAGGAATTTTGGTGCCTGTTATGAAAGGCAAATTCTGCTTCTAATGAAGACTCACAAAGTGAAGATACTGACAGTTTCCTAGAAATTGTTAAAGATTTTATTCTCCAAAGTTTAGATGTCTGCCATGAAATATGCCCATATTATTTTTTAATTTTTTTTAGAGAGACTAAGGGTTCACATGTGTGCACACATGTGTGAAAAGGGATAGGAGCAGAGGGAGAAGGAGTTAGAGAATCTTATGTAGGTTCCATGCTCAGCACAGAGCCTGATGCAGCACTCAGTCTCAAGACTCTGAGATCATGATCTGAGCCAAAATCAAGAGCTGGACACTTAAACCATTAAGCCACCCATCTGCCCCCAAATATGTCCATTTTAGTGAAGATATTAATACAACAAAAAATCTGGGTGTATTTATACCCAAGTTTAAATATAGAGGTTTATACCTTCAGATAGCTTCCACTGGGCAAGGCAACTGTTATGAATTAGGACAGAGGGAAGGGAAGGCATATGACCTAATTCTAATAGTGAAGAAACCCCAACATGAATTGATGTGTAAGAGACTTAAAGATATTTAGGGGAAGAGCATGCGAGTTAAGTCTAGGGATGAATGCACTCGCTTTTCTCCAGGTCAGAATTCATGCCTAAACTGATGTATCCACACTGTGGTTTGATTGTTGTGGAATTTCCCTCAGTATTTTCTCTGGTTTGGGTTATGTTGTTTTAGCAATATCTGGAGGATACCAGAGTTAAGATGCTTCATGGATTATATGCTATTAAAGACTTCCCCAATCAGAGCTTAACACCTGGAATCAATAAATCCAGTGGGGAAAGAACAGTGAATTAGAAGCTAAGAGATTTGGGTTCAATTCTGACCTCATCATTGCATCCTAGAATCACCATGGTGGGCATACATGGAATGCAAGTTTGAAATGGGTTTGGTAGAGAAAAGAAAGTTTTAATACTTTATTTTTTTAATTTTTTATTGGAGTTCAATTTGCCAACATATAGCATATCACCCAGTGCTCATCCCATCTAGTGCCCCCCTCAGTACCTATCACCCAATCACCCCAACCCCCTGCCCCTCCCTTTCCACTACCCCTTGTTCATTTCCCAGTTAGGAGTCTCTCATGTTCTGTCTCCCTCTCTGATATTTCCCACTCATTTTCTCTCCTTCCCCTTTATTCCCTTTCACTATTTTTTATATTCCCCATATGAATGAGACCATATGTTTGTCCTTCTCCAATTAACTTGCTTCACTCAGCATAATACCCTCCAGTTCCATCCACATTGAAGCAAATGGTGGGTATTTGTCGTTTCTAATGGCTGAGTAATATTCCATTGTATACATAGACCACATCTTCTTTATCCATTCATCTTTCGATGGACACCGAGGCTCCTTCCACAGTTTGGCTATTGTGGACATTGCTGCTAGAAACATCGGGGTGCAGGTGTCTCCATTTTTCACTGCATCTGTATCTTTGGGGTAAATCCCCAGCAGTGCAATTGCTGGGTCGTAGGGCAGATTTATTTTTAACTCTTTGAGGAACCTCCACACAGTTTTCCAGAGTGGCTGCACCAGTTCACATTCCCACCAACAGTGTAAGAGGGTTCCCCTTTCTCCACATCCTCTCCAACTTTGTTGTTTCCTGTCTTGTTCATTTTCACCATTCTCACTGATGTGAGGTGGTATCTCATTGTGATTTTGATGTGTATTTCCCTGATGGCAAGTGATGCGGAGCATTTCCTCATGTGCCTGGGAGTTTTAATACTTTAATTCCCTCTCTATTCTTCACTGTTTCCTTAAATACCTCCATTTCAGAACAAGAAGTGTAGATCCAACAAGCTAAGATTGCTAGGTGAATTTCAGGACATTATTACTTGCCTAGAGACAGTCTTGGAGGATGCCACATGTAGTCATGTCAACCATGACAGAAGCTCAGAATTTGAGTAGACATTCAAAATCACCTATGCCAAGCACTATATAGGAATATCCTCCACAGCATCCCTGACAGGCATTTTTCCAAACTTCTACTTGAAATCTCCATGGAGTCCAGTGATTACTGGGACTTCACGGCCTCCTAAATCAGCCCATCCTATTTTTAAACTATTCTCATTGTTTGGAAGTTCTGTCTGCTTATAAAACTCTATTCCACCCAATAGTCTCACTTTTGCCATGGAGCCCTAAGGGCCTCCAGATGACAGTCTTTCAAATATTTGAAGACATAGTCCAAGATGGCAAAGAAGTCTTAGTTTCATCTGGTCCCAGGAATTCAGCTAGATAGCTATCAAATCATCCTGAACACCTGTGAACTCAATCTAAGAATAGCTGCAACTCTACAAATAGAAAAGCAACCACTTTCTGCAAAAATGACAAAAAGGAAAAACTCACCTCAAAAAAGAGAACAAGAGGCAGTACTGACTGCCAGGGACCTAGTCAGTATGGACATATGTAAGTTGTCAGAGCTAGAGTTCAAAATGACGATTATAAAGAAATTACTGGGGCTTGAAAAAAGCATAGAAGAATCCCTTTTTGGAGAAGTAAAAGAACTAAAATCAATCAAGTTGAAATAAAAATGGCTATTAATGAGATGCATGAAAAATGGAGGCTCTAACTACTAGGATAAATGAGGCAGAAGAGAGAATTAGTGACAGAGGAGAAAATGATGGAGAATAAAGAAGCTGAGAAAAGGAAAAATAAAAAACTACTGATCATAAGAGGAGAATTCTAGAGGTAAGTGATACTATAAAGTCAAACAACATTAGAATGATTGGGATCCCAGAAGATGAAAGAGAGAGGGGGGAAGAAAGTATACTGGAGCAAATTATAGCAGAGAATTTCCCTAATCTGGGGAAGGAAACAGGCATTCAAATCCAGGAGGCAATCAATGAAAATTTCCAGGAGGCTCAAAATCAATAAAAATAGATCAATACTCCACCATATAATAGTGAAATTTGCAAATCTCAGAGACAAAGAGAAAATCCTGAAAGCAGCTCAGGACAAGAAGTCCATAAACTACATGGGTAGAAACATTAGACTGGCAGAAGACCTATCCAGAGACCTGACAGGACAGAAAGGACTGGCATGATATATGTTCAGGGTGCTAAATGAGAAAAATATGCAGCCAGGAATACTTTATCCAGCTAGGATGTCATTCAGAATAGAAGGAGAGATAAAAAGATTCCAGGATAAACAGAAACTAAAAGAATTTGTGATCACTAAACCAGCCCAGCAAGAAATATTAAAAGGGGATCCTTTACATGAGAGAGCCCAAAAGTAACATAGACCAGAAAGGAACAGAGATAATATACAGAAACAGTGACTTCACAGTAATATACAGGTAATATAATGGCACTAAATTCATGTCTTTCAATAGTTACTTTTAATGTAAATGGCTAAATGCCCCAGTGAAAAGACACAGGGTATCAGATTGAATAAAAAAGCAAGATCCATCTATATGATGTCTGCAAGAGACTCATATTAGACCCAAACACACATCCAGATTTAAAGTGAGGGGGTGAAAAACAATTTATCATGCTAATGGACATAAAAAAAAAAAAGCTGGGGTGACAATCCTTATATCAGACAAATTAGGTTTTAAGCCAAAGATTGTAATAAAAAATGAGGAAGGACACTAGAACTATTGGGACTTCATCAAGATAAAAAGCTAAGGAAGCAGCTGGCAAAACCAAAAGACAACCAACAGAATAGGAGAAGATATTTGCAAAGGTCTTATTAAATAAAGGGCTAGTATCCAAAATCTATAAAGAACTTCTTAAACTTAATAACCACAAAAACAAATAATTCAATCAAGAAATGTGCAGGAGATATGAACCAACATTTCTCTAAAGAATACATACACATGGCCAACAGACACATGAAAAAAATGCAAACATCACTCAGCATCAGGGAAATACAAATAAAAACCACAATGAGATACCACCTCACACCAGACAGAATGGCTAAAATTAACAAGTCAGGAAACAAATGTTGGTGAGAATCCTGAGAAAGGGGAACCCTCTTACACCGTTGGTGGGAATGCAAGCTGGTGCAGCCACTCTGGAAAATAGTATGGAGGTTCTTCAAAAAGTTAAAAATAAAACTACCCTATGACCCAGCAATTTCACTACTGGGTATTTACCCTGAAGATACAAAGGTAGTGATCCAAAGGGGCAACTGTACCCCAATGTTCATAGCAACAATGTCCACAATAGCCAAAGTGCCCAGGTGTCCATCGATAGATGAATGTAAAAAGAAGATGTGATACATACATACACCATGGAATATACTCAGCCATCAAAAAGAATGAAACTTACAATTTGCAACAATGTGGATGGGACTCAAGGGTACTGTACTAAGTGAAATAATTGAATCAGAGAAAGACAATCATCATATGATCTCATTCATATGTGGAATTTAAGAAACAAAACAAAGGATCATAGGGGAAGAAAGGAAAAAATAAAACAAGACAAAATCAGAGACAGAGATTAACCATAAGAGACTCATAATCATAGGAAACAAACTGAGGGTTGCCAGAGGGGAGTTGGGTGGAGAGATGGGGTAACTGGGTGATGGGCATTAAGGAGGGCACTTGATGTAATGAGTACTGGGTGTTAGATGTAACTGATGAATCATTAAACTCTATCCCTAGGGGCAGGGCAAGATGGCAGAGGAGTAGGATCCTCAACTCACCTGGTCCCACCAACTTACCTTGATAACTTTCTTTTTTTTAAGATTTTCTTTTTTTTCTTTTTTTTTTTTTTTAAGATTTTATTTATTTATTCATGAGAGACACAGAGAGAGAGGCAGGCAGAGACACAGGCAGAAGGAGAAGCAGGCTCCATTCTGGGAGCCTGAAGTGGGACTCGACCCCAGGACCGTGGGATCACGCCCTGGGCCAAAGACATGCTAAACCGCTGAGCCACCAGGAAACACAATAAATTTCAAATCATCCTGAAAACCTACGAATTCGACCAGAGATTTAAAGAGAGAACAGCTGGAACGCTACAGTGAGAAGGGTTTTTGCTTCTAACAATGTAGGAAGGCAGAAAAAAAAATAAAGAAGAATCCAGTGGGGAAGGGCCCCCGGGAGGAGCCGGGCTAAACGGAGTGAGAGCCCCCAAGACAGGAGAGCCCAGCTCTGGAGAAGCGAGAACTTTAAAAATCCACACCGGATTCTTCCCGGACAGAAAGGCACTCAGCAGGGAAACCAGGCAGAACCGCAGGAGGGACAGGAAGCCTGCGGTCTCCCAGAGTCACTAACAGAGGAAGTGCGCCCGGGGAAAGGCGCGGTAACGGGCTGGAGCGGCCCGCGGGGCCTCGGGAGAAGCCGGTGGGTCGGGCGGGGGCCCCGGGCGGAGGGGGCTGCGCGGCCCGGGATCCTGATTCCAGCCGCGCAGGCCCCGGATCCCAGGGCGCCGGGGACACAGCCCAGGACAGGCGGAGGGGGTAGGGCCCAGGACAGCGAGGACTCTCCTGCCACCGGGTGCCCGGAGCCGTGCAGGTCAGTGCCCCCCACCGCTCCCCAGAGCATCCAGGCCCGTGCAGACTGGGAGCTGCGGTAGTTACTGCGGGAGCTGACTCCAGGGCTGGGGAGCTGGCCGCTGCCACTGTTGTTTCTCCTGGTGTCACCCTGTGCTTAGGAAGGGCGGGCCACCAGGGAGCAGGGGCCTCACAGATAACAGCTCTCATTGAGCGCGGAACCGGCACCCGGCAGGGGGCCGGACAGCTCCCCCAGGTGCACACACTTGAGAATCAGCACAGCCGGCCCCTCCCCCAGGAGACCAGCTGGAAGGACAGGGGAAGAGCAAGTGCTTGACCAAGCAGCACTGGAAAGCTCCAGGAGAAGTCGAGAGATTTACAGTATATAGAACCAGAGGATACCCCTCCTTGTTTTTTTTTTTTTTTCTCTTGTTTTCTTCCTTTTTCCAGTACAACTCGTTTTTAGCCACTCTGCCCTGAGCAAAATGACTAGAAAGAAGAACTCACCACAAAAGAAAGAATCAGAAACAGTACTGTCTGGCACAGAGTTACAAAATTTGGATTACAATTTTGATGTCAGAAAGCCAATTCAGAAGCACAATTATAAAGCTACTGGGGGCTCTGCAAAAAAAGCATAAAGGATTCGAGAGACTTCATGACTGCAGAATTTAGATCTAATCAGGCCAAAATTAAAAATCAATTAAATGAGATGCAATCCAAACTGGAGGTCCTAATGACAAGGGTTATTAATGAGGTAGAAGAACGAGTGAGTGACATAGAAGACAAGCTGATGGCAAGGAAGGAAGATGAGGAAAAAAGAGAAAAACAATTAAGAGACCATGAGGAAAGGTTAAGGGAAATAAATGACAGCCTCAGAAGGAAAAATCTACGTTTCATTGGCGTTCCAGAGAGTGCCAAATTGAACAGAGGTCCAGAAAGTGTATTTGAACAAATCATAGCTGAGAACTTCCCTAACCTGGAGGGAAACAGGCATTAAGATCCAGGAGATAGAGAGATTCCCCCATAAAATCAATAAAAACCGTTCAACACCTGGACATCTAATAGTGAAACTTCCAAATTCCAAAGATAAAGAGAAAATCCTTAAAGCAGCTAGAGACAAGAGATCCCTAACTTATATGGGGAGAAATATTAGATTAACAACAGACCTCTCCACAGAGACCTGGCAGGCCAGAAAAGGCTATAAGTATATATTCAGGGTCCTAAATGAGAAGAATATGCAGCCAAGAATACTTTACCCAGCAAAGCTCTCATTCAGAATAGAAGGAGAGATACAGAGCTTCCAAGATAGGCAGAAACTGAAAAAATATGTGACCACCAAACGAGCTCTGCAAGAAATATTAAAGGGGACTCTGTAAAAGAAAGAGGAAGTTCCAAGGAAACAATCCACAAAAACAGGGACTGAATAGGTATTATGATGACACTAAATTCATATCTTTCAATAGTAACTCTGAACGTGACTGAACTTAATGATCCTATCAAAAGGTGCAGGCTTTCAGACTGGATAAAAAAGCAAGACCCATCTATTTGCTATCTACAAGAGACTCATTTGAGACCTAAGGACACCAACAGCCTGAAAATGAAAGGTTGGAGAACCATTTACCATTTAAATGGTCCTCAAAAGGAAGCAGGGGTAGCAATCCTTATATCAGATTAATTAAAGTTTATCCCAAAGACTGTAGTAAGAGATGAAGAGGGACACTATATCATACTTGAAGGATCTATTCCACAAGAGGACCTAACAATCATGAATATTTGTGCCCCTAATATGGGAACTGCCAAGTATATCAATCAATTAATAACCAAAGTTAAGACATACTTAGATAATAGTACACTTATATTGGGAGACTTTAACATGGTGCTTTCTACAAATGACAGATATTCTAAGCACAACATCTCCAAAGAAACAAGAGCTTTAAATAATACACTGGATCAGATGGATTTCACAGATATTTACAGAACTTTACATCCAAATGCAGCTGAATACACATTCTTCTCAAGTACACATGGAACTTTCTCCAGAATAGACCACATCCTGGGTCACAAATCTGTCTCGACCAATACCAAAAGATTGGGATTGTCCCCTGCATATTTTCAGACCATAATGCATTGAAACCAGAACTCAATAGAAGAAATTTGGAAGAAACTCAAACACGTGGAGGTTAAGAGCATCCTGCTCAAAAGATGAAAGGGTCAACCAGGAAATTAGAGAAGAATTAAAAAGATTCATGGAAACTAATGAAAATGAAGATACAACCATTCAAAATCTTTGGGATATAGCAAAAGCAGTTCTAAGAGGGAAATACATTGCAATACAAGCATCGCTCAAAAAATTGGAAAAAATTCAAATACACAAGCTAACCTCGCACCTTATGGAACTGGAGAAAGAACAGCAAATAAAACCTACACCAAGTAGAAGAAGATAGTTAATAAAGATTCAAGCAGAACTCAATGAAATAGAGACCAGAAGAACTGTAGAACAGATCAACAAAACCAAGAGTTGGTTCTTTGAAAGAATTAATAATATAGATAAACCATTACCCAGCCATATTAAGCAAAGAGAAAAGACTCAAGCTAATAAAATCACCAATGAAAAAGGAGAGATCACAACCAATACCAAGGAAATACAAACGACTTTAAAAACGTAATTATGAGCAGCTATACGCCAATAAATTAGACAATCTAGAAGAAATGGACGCATTTCTGGAAAACCACAAATGACCAAAGCTGAAACAAGAAGAAATAGGAAACCTGAACTGGCCAATCACCAGGGAGGAATTGAAGCAGTCATCAAAAACCTCCCAAGACACAAAAGTCCAGGGCCAGATGGCTTCCCTGGGGAATTCTATCAAACGTTTAAATAAGAAACAATACCTATTCTATTAAAGATATTCTGAAAGATAGAAAGGGATGGAATACTTCCAAACCTGTTTTATGAGGCCAACATCACCTTAATTCCAAAACCAGACAAAGACCCCACCAAAAAGGAGAATTATAGACCAATATCCCTGATGAACACATGCAAAAATTCTCAACAGCATACTAGCCAATAGATTCAACAGTACATTAAGAAGACTATTCACCATGACCACGTGGGATTTATCCCTGGGATGTAAGGCTGGTTCAACACTCGTAAAACAATCAACATGATAGATCATATCAACAGGAGAAAAAACAAGAACCATATGATCCTCTCAATAGATGCAGAGAAAGCATTTGACAAAATATAACATCCATTGCTGATCTTCAGATTACTCAGCCATTAGAAACGACAAATACCCACCATTTGCTTCGACGTGGATGGAACTGGAGGGTATTATGCTGAATGAAATAGGTCAATCGGAAAAGGACAAACAAAAAAAAAAAGGAAAAGGACAAACATTATATGGTCTCATTCATTTGGGGAGTATAAAAATTAGTGAAAGGGAAAGGAGAGAAAATGAGTGAAAATATCAGTAATGATGACAAAACATGAAACACCCCTAACTCTGGGAAATGAACAAGAGGTAGTGGAAAGGGAGGTGGGCGGGGGGTTGAGGTGACTGAGTGATGGGCACTGAGGGGAGCACTGGCGGGATGAGCACTAGGTCTTATGCTAAATGTTAGCATAATTGAACTCCAATAAAAAATAAATAAATAAAATAAAATTTCATTATATATAAAAAAAGAAAAAACTCTTCAGAGTGTAGGGATAGAGGGAACATTCCTCAGCATTTTAAAAACCATCTAAGAACATCCCACAGCAAATATCATTCTCAATGGGGAAACAGTGGGAGCCTTTCCCCTATGATCAGGAACACAACAGGGATGTCCACTCTCACCACTGCTATTCAACATAGTAGTAGAAGTCCTAGCCTCAGCAGTCAGACAACAAAAAGAAATAAAAGGCATTCAAATTGGCAAAGAAGAAGTCAAATTCTCCCTCTTCGAAGATGACATGATACTGTACATAGAAAACCCAAAAGACTCCACCCCAAGATTGCTAGAACTCATACAGCAATTCGGCAATGTGGCAGGATACAAAATCAATGGCCAGAAATCAGTGGCATTTCTATACACTAACAATGAGAAATTAAGAAATCAATCCCATTTACAATTGCACCCAAAAGCATAAGATACCTAGGAATAATCCTAACCAAAGTGGTGAAGGGTCTATACCCTAAAAACTACAGAACACGTCTGAAAGAAATTGAAGAAGACACAAAGAGATGGAAAAATATTCCATGCTCATGGATTAGAAGAATTAATACTGTGAAAATGTCAATGCTATCTAGGGCAATTTACACATTTAATGCAATCCCTATCAAAATACCAAGGACTTTCTTCAAAGATTTGGAACAAATCATCTTAAGATGTGTGTGGAATCAGAAAAGACCTCAAATAGCCAGGGGAATATTGAAAAAGAAAACCATAGCTGGGGGCATCACAATGCCGGATTTCAGGTTGTACTACAAAGCTGTGATCATCAAGACAGTGTGGTACTGGCACAAAAACAGACACACAGATCAATGGAACAGAATAGAGAACCCAGAAATGGGCATTCAACTCGATGGTCAACTAATATTCGACAAAACAGGAAAGACTATCCACTATCCATTCTCTTCAATAAATGGTGCTGGAAAAATTGGACAGCCATGTGCATAAGAATGAAACTAGACCATACACAAAGATACACTCTTAGATCATACACAAAGATCATACACAAAGATAAACTCAATAGGGATAAAAGATCTAAATATAAGACAAGAAGTCATCAAAATCCTAGAGGAGAACACAGACCCTTTTTGATCTTGGCCACCTTAACTTCTTGCAAGATACATCTATGAATTTACCAACATACACCAATAAAAAATAAATGTATTTAAAAACATAAATTAATTAATATGAGGCTAAAAAAAAGATACATCTATGAAGGCAAGGGAAACAAAAGCAAAATGAACTATTGGGACTTCATCAAGATAAAAAGCTTCTGCACAGCAAAAGAAACAGTCAACAAAACTCAAAGACAACCTACAGAATGGGAGAAATATTTGTAAATGACGTATCAGATAAAGGGCTAGTATCCAAGATCTATAAAGAAGTTATTAAACTCAACAGCAAAGAAACAAACAATCCAATCATGAAATGGGCAAAAGACATGAACACAAATTTCACCAAAGAAGACATACACATGGCCAACAAGCACATGAGAAAATGCTCCGCATCACTTGCCATCTGGGAAATACAAATCAAAACAATGAGATACCACCTCACCCCAGTGAGAGTGGTGAAAATCAACAAGACAGGAAACAGTAAATGTTGGAGAGGATGTGGAGAAACGGAACCCTCTCACACTGTTGGTGGGAATGTGAACCAGTGCAGCCACTCTGGAAAACTGTGTGGAGGTTCCTCAAAGAGGTAAAAATAGACCTGCCCTACGACCCAGCAATTGCACTGCTGGGGATTTACCCCAAATATACAGATGCAGTGAAAAACGGAGACACCTGCACCACAATGTTTATAACAGCAATGTCCACAATAGCCAAACTGTGAAAGGAGCCTCGGTGTCCATCGAAAGATGAATGGATAAAGAAGATGTGGTCTATGTATACAATGGAATATTCCTCAGCCATTAGAAACGACAAATACCCACCATTTGCTTCAATGTGGATGGAACTGGAGGGTATTATGCTGAGTGAAGTAAGTTAATCAGAGAAGGACAAACATTATATGTTCTCATTCATTTGGGGAATATAAAAAAATAGTGAAAGGGAATAAAGGGGAAGGAGAGAAAATGAGTGGGAAATATCAGAGAGGGAGACAGAACATGAGAGACTCCTAACTCTGGGAAATGAACAAGGGGTGATGGAAAGGGAGGTGGGCGGGGGTTGGGGTGACTGGGTGATGGGCACTGAGGGGGGCACTTGATGGGATGAGCACTGGGTGTTATGCTATATGTCTGCAAATTGAACTCCAATAAAAAATATACAAAAAATAAATAAATAAGTCACAGAAATTTAAATAATACAGCCTAAGGAATAGAGTCAGTACTATTGTAATACCTTTGTATGGGGACAGATGGTGATTACACTTCTTGTGGGGAGAGCTGTAATGTACAGAATTGTTGAATCACTAAGTTTTAGCCCTGAAACTAATGTAATATTGTGTGTCGACTATACTTGAATAAATATTTAAAAATTAAAAAAAAAAACTCTACCCCTAAAACTAATAATACACTATATGTTAATTAAAAATAATCTATAACAGTAAGTCATAGAGCATTATTGAGAACAATTTAGTTTCACAATTTTTGATGAAGAAAGCCCATCTATTTACTTCTATTTTATTCTATGTTACTAGTTTCTGTATACAATAAACTTCATCAGAATAAAAGCTACAGGATATAATCGTGTTTCTCATAATAGCTAAAAGGTAGAAACAACCCAAATGTCCATCAATGGATGAACAGATAAACAAAATATGGTCCACCTATAATATAGATAGAATATTATCCCACCATAAAAAGGACTGAAGCTGTGACACATGCTATGTGATGAACTTTGGAAGCAGTATGCAAAGTGAAAGAAGCCAGGCACAAAAGGACATATATTGTATGTTTATTTATAGACAATGTCCAGAATAGGTAAATCCATAGAGACAATGGTTGCTTTGGGGAAGGGTAGAGTTGAAGGAGGCAAATAAGGGGCTAGCAGCTAAAAGTTACAGAATTTCTTTTAGTGGTAATATATATTCTAAAATTGACTGTGATGATGGTTGTGTATATCTGTGAATATGCTAAAAACCATCGAGGTATACACTTTAAATAGGTGAATTGTATGGTATATGAACTACATCTCAATAAAGCTGTTTTCTAAAAAGCAAAAAAAAAAAAAAGGAAGATATATGTCTGTCATCTCATTAAGCGTCAAATCCACTTCCTTAATATTTCTAGTACCTGCCCATTCTTCTCCATTCTCACTTCCATCCTCTCCCTTGAGTTATTCCTGGTGTCCTAGGAGACATTCTTGCCCCCAGTCTTATCTCCTCCAATCCATTTTTAATACATAATATTATTATGTAGTGAATATATACAGTGCGTATTATGCTGGAAGTATTCCTATATATATATATTCACTATATAATAATATAAACATCTTTTTATTTTTTTTATTTTTTTAAAGATTTATTTATTTATTCATTCAGAGAGAGAGAGAGAGAGAGGCAGGCAGAGACACAGGCAGAGGGAGAAGCAGGCCCCATGCAGGGAGCCTGATGCGGGACTCGATCCTGGGTCTCCAGAATCACACCCTGGGCTGCAGGCTGCGCCACTGGGGCTGCCCTATAAACATCTTTTAAAAAAACTCTCAAAGCTTCTTACTGTCTTCAAGATAAATCTCAATATTTAAATCCTGTTATCTGTTCTTTGCTTTTTTCCTCCAAGCTCATCATCATCATCATCCCTTCCCTTTTACATAGTACCTGTCAAACTCTGATTTACTTGAGTTACCAGGCCCATCTTGCTTTCTCAAGTGGACTCCAGTCCACGCCCTCTTCCTACCATGCCCATCAACTGGATAATCCCTGCTCATCTTTTCAGACTCATTCCCCACCATCCCCCTCACAAAGCTAAATCAGGCATCCCTCCCATGCACTCTGTTCTTAATCCATACTATAAATATTAATGCATTACATTAAAATCATCTATTCACTTGTCTGTCTCGACCACTAAAATGAAGCTCCATGAAGAAGGGCATTCTACTGGCCTTGCTCATTGCTGGATCCCTAGAGTGCAATTCAGTAGCTAGTACACTGCAGTAACACTATTATTCTCTGTTGAATGGTGTATCCAGCTTCTTCAATCTTGCCTCCTATGACTTGGTCACTAGATCACTCATGATCCTACTTGTTCCCCCACCACAGCCCCATATATCCTCAAGTTTACCAGTATTCCACCTACAACCTGACTCATGAACTCTGTCTTTATCCTGAGGTCAACAGGAGGAGGGAAAAGCCTTAAGAAAGAAATCTAACTATCCAACTATCCCTCCTTCAATTCTCTTCACTCTGAGGTCACTTTGGAATTAGTCAGAATTCCAGCATGTGCGATCCTAATAGGTTGGTGACTCTGCCAAACGCTCACTGGAGTTTTTGTTTCTCTGTATGGGAATTAATAATAACTCAGCCATACACTGTATAACATATGCATTAAGAACTTAATAGCTATTAATAAAATATTGATGCATTTGTTTTTCTGGCCAAATATCTGAAAATAACCGGGACCATTTTCAGGTGGTGACTTCATCTTGGCATCTTACAAGAGAAAAGTCATTGCTGACTTGTGCTGTTTAGTGTATACTTTGTGGGTTATTTTCTTCATGTACATACACAATGATTGCATTTCGTATGCCTCAGACAGTGGACCCAGAGAAATCTTTTTCTTAAGAGATTTTATTCAATATATTTAAAGGTTGTTCCCTAAATCTTTTATTTGCAAGCTCTTGGCTTTAATAAATTTTCTACATAATGCTCTGAAGCTTGTATACTGCTTGATCACTCACTGTATTTTATTCTTCTTAATGTTCCTATTTTTCCCATTATTCAAGTTTCCTATCCATCTTCATCAGCATCAACACAAGTCTCCATTCAGTTTAATAGTCCATTTCATCTTTCCTCATTAGCATTTCTTCTATGGCTTCTCAGAGTTCTTGTACGTTACTTAATCATTTGCACACACCTTAAAATGTCTAACCTTCAAAAAGGGACATAAATGCCAAAAAATCATAAAACTCTGTGATTCAACAGCAACATGCCCAGTAATGCATGCAATTTTTGCAAATAGTCACTGCATTTTTCAACATTTGTAACATCTATAAATAGAAGTCTATAAGTTGATCACATGATCAACAGAGCCCTCCACATTAATTGGCAATGTGACAAGTATGATCATGCCAAAGTTATGCCTGGCTGCACTTTGAAAAAACTTACCTAGGCAATCTAGTTGATGGAACAATAGATAGGTGGAGAGAGAGAGAAAGAGACAGAGAGAAAGAGACTGACTTTCCTTTTATCTTCATGATTTGAAATGAGTTTTAGGATGAAATCCCTTTTCTCTGTACTGAGCATAGAGTGATGAGAAGGGATATGAAAGCAGCCTTTCTGAAGAATACCAATTAAACCAAATATAATATAATCTTGAGCAAGTAACCTTATCTCTCTGGTCCAGTTTCCATGTCCACAAAAAGCAAAACAGGAATGCAAATTGGTACAGCCACTCTGGAAAACAGTATGGAGGTTCCTCAAAAAGTTAAAAATAAAACTACCCTATGACCCAGAAATTGCACTACTAGGTATTTATCCCAAAGGATACAAATATAGTGATTCAACAGAGTACTTGCACCCCAATGTTATAGCAGCAATAACCACAATAGCCAAACTATGAAAAGAGCCCAGGTGTCCACTGACAGATGAATGGATAAAGAAGATGCGGTAAATATACAATGGAATACTACTCAGCCATCAAAAGAATGAAATCTTGCCATTTGCAAACTGTGGATGGAACTAGAGGGTATTATGCTAAGCAAAACAAGTATAACAAGCAATTATATGATCTCACTCATATGTGGAATTTAAGAAACAAAATAGAGGATCATAGGGAAGGGAGGGAAAAATAAAATAAGGTGAAATCAGAGAGGGAGACAAACCATAAGAGACTTGACTACAGGAAACAAACTGAGGGTTGTTGGAAGGGAGGTGGATGGGGGGGTGGGTTAACTGGGTGATGGGCATCAAGGAAGGCACATGATGTGATGAGCACTGGGTGTTATATGCAACTGATGAATCACTAAATCACTCTAAAACTAATAATACACTATATGTTAATTAACTGAACTTTTAAAAAAGCAAATCAGTTTATGGGGTTCTTTTTTCTCCCAAAAGCTTATGATTCTATGATATTAAAAATTATTCTACAAATACCCAAATCCTGTATGTGGTATAAACTTTTATTACACCTGAGGGAAAAGATGTGTAGGAGGGAAGGGGGTGTGTGGGAATGTGGCAGCATTGCAGACAGAGAATCAAAATAACCATAATTAATTGTCACAATCTGGTTTGGTGAGAGGCCAGATGAGTAAACCCCGTGAGCCAGAAATCAGAAATGGGATGGATTCCCCAGGACAGAAGAGTCACAGTGACCGAAAGAGACTATCTGGATAAGTAGGCTGGATGAAAACAGTGGTTAATTAACTACTGCCCTTTAAACACATAGAAAATAGCCAAGAAGATTGAGTTCATACTTGTAAAGCACCAGAATAGTACTTAGCACATTACAAGTGATCAATAAATATTATCTGTTACTATCCACAGCTGTACATATTTTACAACAGGTATATTTCTGGAAATATTGTGAAACTCAAACACAATCCACAAATGTGTTGCTTGGTTGGTAACGTAAGGTTCAGGAAAATTGGAATGTTCATTGACTCACTGGAATTTGGAAATTCCTTTTACTTCTTCAGCCTTTCCCAGGACAAGAGTGTCAAGAAGTGCAGAGAAGAGGTGAGGTGGTTCTAAGACTCTTCTTACTTAAACCCAAAGCTAAGGGCTTGCTCTTTGAGGAGCACACCGAAGAAAGGGAGGAGGCACAAACACTAGGAGGGTGTGTCCTGAGGAACTCTTAAGAACAGACGTGAGCATATTCTGTAATATTCTGGAGAATAACACATACCAGCAGGCTTCCAGGGACAAGCCAGAGAAGGGATCTAGAGCTCAAAGCCTCACAGGAGGTAAATAGATATTCCCAGGCTGAGGTGGCCAGGAATTCCCCTTGATCCTGCCCACTTTGCCCTTATCAGAGGTATATCCTGCCAATGTGGTGAGTGCTTGGAAGTGAACAGGAATGGCCCTGCGAGGGCCTCTGGAGGAACAGCTCCCTGCTGCACCAGATTCCAAGTGAACTGATAGCTGCTCAGAAGCGTGAGCTGGTGGCCTCACATGGAAGGGCATAATTTTTAATGATAAGATGAATGATTCAGGGAAGTGAATTATCCTCTTGTACAGTCAGGTTAACTACCTGTTTTATTTATTGGTGTGAGTCTGCACTTCCATACATTGTGCGGTTTGTTTGTTTGTTTTTATCGTGGGATATAGATCTACTGTCGTAGCTTTGTAAAAAGTGTCTCCAAAATTTAATGTGCACCTAGATGTGTGGTAAATTCACATCCGTACCCCTTACATCTAAACTAGTGTTTGGCACGTAAGAGGCGTTCAGTAAATGGTTATGGAATGTTGTTTGAAAGGAAACAAGCCTGTTCTCTGACTACAATATGGCCCTTTAGGGGAAAAAAAAAATGGAACTGGATAGTCTGATAAGTAAAATAAAATAAAATAAAATAATTTTAAGAAGCCAAACAAGAAGTCATAAGAAACAGCTAATGATATAACAAAGAACGTAAAATGTCAGCCTTTACCTATTGGTAATTGTTTCAGCATATTCTGTCTCTGAATGTACTATAAACAAGTAATTAAGGTAATCTTCATCACAGGAGGTAGTTTGAAGAACTCTAAGTCACAACATGTTTCAAACAGCTGGGGAACAGCAGAAATACTGTAGGAAAAAAAAAAAAGACAAAACATCCTGTGAGCTGGCGTTTTCGTAGAATTTAAAAATAAATGTCAAGTGATGGAACACAATCATTTATGAGGCACCAAATTAGATTCTTGGGTTGCTATGATTGTTGAGAGGACAGAACAAAGATTTCTAGATGTTATCTGGAAATAAATAGAGCAAATATAATATAATATAAACGCTGGTGGGCGTTTGTCAGCTTGTAAAGGTAGCCAAGATTCAAAGTCACAGGTCATAATGAAAGAGAAAAATTTCCCACATTTTTATAATTTGTCCTACTCTTTTTTAAAAAAAAAAGAAAAGATTTTATTTATTTATTCATGAGAGACACAGAGAAGGAGCGAGAGAGAGAGAGAGAGAGAGAGAGAGGCAGAGACACAGGCAGAGGGAGAAGCAGGCTCCATGCAGGGAGCCTGACATGGGACTCGATCCCAGGTCTCCAGGATGACGCCCTGGGATGAAGGCGGCGCTAAACTGCTGAGCCACCTGGGCTGCCCATCCTACTCTTAAATATATATTCAGAATGAAAACTATTCTCACCAATTTCTTCACAAGAGGATGGAAAATCTTTCTGATGTCTCAAACTCTTTTGAGTACAGTGTTAATTAAGGATGGATTCCTCATCAGTGCTTGGTGAATTCCTTCATTCACCACACACTTTCCCCTTCATACAACCTCTCAGGCATTCACAGACTTTCCTCCCTCCCTGTGGCTCATGCTTACAGCCCTAGCTCTGGCCTGGTGCCCTTTATTCCCTTATCTGATGACATGTGACATTTCACTGTGCAGATTTAACGTCCTTCACAAAGTGTCATCTGATTTCAATGACTTCCACTCTTCCAACTGTATCAGCTTCTAAACATAACCTTTGCCCATTCTGTTCACCTGAAGAAATACGATAGTGAGTTGAAACTAACACGGTTTTGTGATTTCCCACAGGCCCCCCCAGGTCCGCAGTGACTTTTAGTTTCATATTAGCCCAAGTGTAGCAGATACTGTCAGTGCCTGGCTTTGTCCCCTGGCCATTTCCCTCCCTGATTGACAGATCTGAAGTCTGCAAAGACCTGTGACCAATGGTGGGCTCTCTTATTCTGACTATGGGAGTCCCCACAGCTGACCCAGGCCAGAAGTCCAGAGGATTAGTGCCCCTGCAGCAGCCTCTGCGAGAAGTTCCATTATAATTTCTCTTAAAGAAGAACTTTTACCCCTTCATCTTGGGACTTTCAATAGTATTAAATGTTGTAATTTGTCCAGTATGAGATACAGATGTCTTAAAGAAAACAGGCACCCAGCTTGAGTGATCTTTGGATAAAGCAGAACAGGGCTGGGATCTAAGGGTTTAATTTATTTTTTTAAAGATGTATTTGTGTGTTTTAGAGAAAAAAAAAGAGAGAGCATGAGTGGGAGGGCAGAGGGAGAGGGAGAGAGAATCTCAACCAGACTCCGCACTGAGTGTGGAGCCTGACTCAGGGCTCGATCCCATGATCCCAACATCATAACCTGAGCTGAAACCAAGAGTCAGAGCCTTAACTGACTGTGCCACCTCAGTACCCCATTTAATTCAAGTGAAAAATTCCTATTAATACCTCAGGGCATCCCTGGAAATGCTCTCCATGTAATTGAGTGTAGCTGAATAAAAGCTGTGATCCTTGCCCACAATAGATTTTATAGTCCACAAAATAGACATATAATACTAAAATATATATAAAATAGCCACTTAATCCTCCTACAGTAATACTTACTTTCAGTTAAAATAATAGTCAATATTGTATATTTTAGTCACTTTATTACCATTGCTTCCCAAAAAGGAATGGAGAGTTTGTTTCCATGTGTCCTTGTGCTAAGGTCTGAAAATCTGTGTTTCCCTCAAATTCATATGTTGAAATCCTAATGCCCAATGTGAAGGTACTAGGAGGTGGGACCTTTGAGAGATGCTTAGGTCATGAGAGTGAAGCCCTCATGAAAGGACTTAGCACCCCTAGAAAAGAGATAACTACAGAGCTCCCAGAGCCCTCCTCCAAATGAGGATACAAAGAGAGGTCTGTGACCTGAAAGAAATCCCTCACCCAATCATGCTGGCACCCTTATCTCAGACTTCCAGCCTCCAGAACTGTGAGATCTATATTTCCGTTGTTTACAAGCCACCTAGTCTCTGGTATTTTGTTATAGCTGCCTGAAAGGCCTAAAATACCTGGTTTATAATCATTATATATTTGCAAATTATATTCAGATGGCGGCAGCAATGACAAGAAATCACATTAGTACTGACATTTGTTAGAGCATTTCGTTACTTATAAAGACCTCTGTAGGTGATCAGTATGTAACAGAAACACAGGATCCCTCCAGTGGAATCTGCTAATTGTCACCTGACCTGACAACCCCACCAAAATACCGTATTGTAGCAATGCCAGTGGTCAGCCTCGTGAAATAACTTCTTGCAAGTCTAGTGAAAATGGCTCATCAAATCTGAATGATAAGAAACTGGATGGGAGAGCAAAACCAAACTCCAAAAGATCTTTCCTGGCTATCATAATGTTCCTATTTTGTTTGTTACCGACTGCGTGACTGACATTGATACCCATAACAAAACCAAACTTTATTTGAACTGTTTCTCATCACTCCCTTCTACACTTGCTCCATTGATCCGTTCTGTACTTTCTTTAGATGAAATCTTGGACCTGTCCTATAGCATTTGAGGTCACTCTCAGACAGTAATCAAACAGTTCCTTCACTAGGGCATGCAAATGTCTAGACCACCTAATAATCCCACATCTTTCAGCCCAGTACACGGGGATGATCACAACTTTGATCTCTTATCCAGTTAAACTCCTCCCTACTCCTACCCAGCTCAGGCCTGATCCAGGGTTAGTAGCCAGGTATGAGGGGCGGCAGAGGGTCAGCTTCTTCACTGTCGCCTAGCTCCATTCTCACTCACTAGCTTTTAAAAAGGAAAGAAAGAAAGCTAGTCATTGTAGCTTATATTCCTCTGGGATGAGAGGAGGTGGACTGAAAAGAGGAACGGAGCCTGAAGAGTTCTATCTCAACTGCTGCTTGGTCACTATCATCAGTGCTCTCTGAGCACAAGAGAAGTCCAAAGCTAATTCTCTTTTGTGGGCTACTTTTGTGGGTTCCTCAGAGATCCTTTACTGGGCACCTTCACCTGCCAGTCCCTCCATGGGAGGTGCCTTTGTCACAGATGATCACCTAGGACTCTTTCTCATCCCTAGATCACTCTGGTATTAGCCCCTCTCTCCGCCCTCCAGGACTTCACTTGGATAAGATACTTTTTAAAATCACCAGACCAAGTTCCCTCTGCAGAGTCTACATGGGGGCCATGGGAAGCCTGGCCTTTGTCCTTATTCAATGGATGAGAAGTTCTTTCCAGATATAGCCTTGTAGTCTCCCACTTATCTGCGCATGCTGTCCTACCTTTAGACTTTTCCTGGTAAGATCTAACACCAATCTCTAAGTCTCCAAATTCTATGGGGTGCCTAAAAGCTCCTCTTACACAGTTTAACTGTGTGAGAGAGAAACCCACTCCATTCCCTGTGGGGCAAGAAATCAATGCCTGAGAACTGCAACAACCCTCCTCTAATTTGCCTCTTTGATAGCCTCATGACAGGCAATATACTAGCACTGGCCAGACTTCTATAATTTCCTAAAGTAGTCTGCATTCTGCATACGTACTCCAATCCCTCTCCCTAGGACTTTTGGGTATTTGGTGCCTACTTTATTATTCACAGCTTTTGTAGACTCAGCCAAAACTGAAACAGAATAGATCTCCTTTTATATACTGCATAAGAATATGAAATTTAATAATAGCATAATGAGAGAGAGAAAATTATATTCACTAGGAATTCTTGAAAGGGGAATGCTGTATTTGTTTGGAATAAATTCCATGAGAGAGAAGCTGAGGTCCCCCAAGGGACCTGATTGTGGGTAGAACCTCCTTACATGGCAAAGCAGATAATTTTTAAAAATTGTGCTAGGGAGGGAGGAACCTGAAATAAGGCCAGTGAAATGGGGGAGACTATATATACCCTCTCCATTCTCATATGGGATTTTATTATGCATTCAAGCATTAATGTGTATGTGAATTTCTTATTGAAAGCAGTGAACAGTATGATTTATGTGTTCTGGAAGGCCCAGGTAGAGTGTAATAGTTTACACAGTTTAAGAATACAGTAGCAGGAGAAAGCATGAGTAAGCCAGGTCTGCGAAAGCAAAGAACTCCTAAGAAGTCATCGGGACAGTGCCAGGCTATGGAATGAGAACTCTACCCAGTGATGACCAGAATGCCAAGTAGGGGATGTGTCTGCAGCCCACTCAGCTTGAAGAAAAATAAGATACTATATAAGATACTATGTTTGTTCCTGTCAACCAACCTTTTAAGTTCACAATGGAGAGGATTAAGATCACATTAGCAGAGTTAACAGACCACATTCAAATCCACTCTCAGTCCCTGGTTCTGCCATCCTGAGTGATCTCAGCAAGTTTCCTGACATCCCATTCTTAACTTCAGTTTATTCATGTATCAAATGATTCTAACACATGTCTCACAAAATTATTCTGAGAAGGAAATTTATACTCGTGAAAGTACCCACAGGATAGAAGACAAATGCAAGTTTCTTTTCTTCCTTCCTGATATCCTGGCTCCCTTCTTTTCTTTCCATCATGAGTAAAAGGAATTAGTTGGTTGAACCGAAAATAAACTAAGAATCAATAATAGGATATGGCTTCCCAAAAGATAATGCAAACTTAGATTGCTCTATAAAAGCAGGGTATCTGGAATTATGGAGACAATGACCAAACTAACACATCTAATTTGATATATTGTTTTAAATTCTGAGCACAACAGTTAAAAGGGGGGAAGAAACAATATATTTTTACTTTTTTAGAGATTTATTTCTTTGAGGGGGTGGTGCAGAGGGAAAGAATCCCAAGCAGACTCCACACTGAGCATGGAGCCCGACAGCCCAACATGGGGCTCACTCTCACAATCCTGACATCAGGACCTGAGCCGAAATCAGGAGTCAGACACAACTGAGCCAAGCAGGTGCCATGAGGGTAGAAACAATTTAAAGCATGGTTATAAGAGGGCAAATGAGGATTAAGTTCTTCAAAATCATTTCATTTGAGGCATTATTATTTTTAAAAGGTATGTTTCTCATGAAAAGAAAAAACTCAGTGGGGAGGTGAGAAGGCTATCTAATATTTGAAACACAATACATGGAAAAGCAATTTGATCTGTTCAGCGAGGTGGACATTTGGTGTTGTAGCAGAAACAATGGTGTATGTAGGTCAAGAGAATTCCAGTTGGACTCTTCCTCTGGCCAGTTGTGGGATCTTGGATAGGTCATTTGTATTTTTCTGGGTCTAATTTATCCTGTCTACAAAATGAGGGTAACTGTATCAGTGTCTTTTAAAGCCTTTAAAAATTACCAATGGTAAACAAGTTTTGCATTATGACCCAACAGACACATGCATCTATTTATAGGAAGACAAAGTTTTACAAAATAAAACGTATCCTTGCTCCAGGTAATGTACTCTGATATCCTATTCTATTTCATTTTTATAAAATGCTGGCTGTACCCTACTAGATGGGTTTTTATAACTCGCTAGTGGTTTCTGCAGTTTGGAAAACATTGTAATAGGCCGTCTAGAAAGTCCTCCACAATTCTGATGTTTGGTAATTCTGTGAACAATAACTGGTTCTTGGAAGTTTCCTAGAAACTTATTTCAGCTCAATGTATAGAAGGCCCCCAAATGATCAGGGAATGTCAAAAGAAGCAATGGGATTCATGCAAGGTGGTGTGCATGGTATGCAAGCAGAAATTGAATGACTATTTCATTGGACATTGCAAAAGGGATTTAAACATTAGGTGGTTGATCTTGATCTATACAATCTTTTGACTTCTTTTCCACTGCTCAGCATCCATGATTCTATGATTATCGTGAGCATTTCTTCACAAATAAAAACTACAAACCAATGTAGATAAGAATCTAAAAATAGTACAATTCTTTTACCATTATCCTCTCTTTCTTAAATATTTTGGAACAATTACCAAAGATTAGTAAAACACAATTGGGAAACCTGAGAAACAGAAGTTGTTTATTGCTCATCTGTCAAAAGCTATTTCAGCTTTTGCCTGTAAATATTTTTTTAATATTTTGTCCAATTTGACTTTTTTCTATAGCTTTAAGAAAACCATTATTGGAACTACTAAAGGCACTAACTTGTTCAGAAATTAGAATAACTAGAATACTTCTGGATTACATCACAATAATAAAAAGAATCATAAGGTTCATGAAAGTATTAACCTCTGAAACATGTATTTGATTAGGTCTAATAGAGCAAGATGTCTCCATCTCTTTGAGCTGGTTTTTGGCATACCAATGAACAGGGATGAAACAACCTGATACAACATTTTCTGTTGTAGAATTAGAGGCTGTGACACAACTTGAGAAAGCAACAAGTAGATATACGGCCTCCCATCCCATGGGGACAGTAAAGCTGAGTGCTGGATAACTGATTCACACTTAGAAAATTTGACTTCTTCCTACAAATTCTATATTGGTTTATGCCTGAAGTGGAGAGATCGCAGAAAGGAAGATGAAATGGTCGCTGCTGGAAGAAGGCTTGCTTCACTAACCACGACCATTTTTTTTTCCAATGCACATGTCCCAAGAGGTCATTTATATTTTGCTGCCCCCACTCCCAACGCTTGTCTTATGGGGAGGAGGTGAGTGGCCCAACACATTCAGACATGACCAAGGCTCCAAAACAGTAGGTTTTCTTTACACTGAACCTCTTCTAGTTATAATTTTGTGAGTGGTTATGATTTTGCAACTATCCTCAAATATAACTATTAATTGTTTCTAGTTGGATACAAAATTAAATTTCCAGCAGTTCCATTAATATTGTTTGGCTCCACAATTCACTTAATTTCCAAATTTTCCTATTTAAAACATTTTGGAGTGATGGAAAGCAAATTTATAGCAAGTCTGGTAGATTTTAATATTTCCATTACCCCTTGCCCCTCAGATGCATGATAATTTTCTGTCTGAGCTTACTCCAAAAGGAAAAGTAATAATATTTTATTTATCATCTCCCTCCCTACTATACATTTCCCTCCCTAATATACATAATTAGCATTGTCTCTGGGGAGCTTTGTGGGCCTTCAAAGGGAAAATACAGACCTGGGGGCCCTTGACAGCCCTTAATATGGTGGCTGGCTGAGGGAGCAAGAAACTAAAGATGTTATCTGTGGCTGCATAATATTTGGTGGTTTAAAATTTAATGCCTTCAAAGAGCAACAGTGCAGTTCATGAGTCTGTGGGTCGACCCAATGGTTCTGCTGATCTGTCTCCAGTTTTCCCTGTTCACCAGTGGAGTATGGTCCAGCAGTCAGAATAAAGCTCTTAGGCAAGGAGAATTTTGTAGTCATCAGACTTTGGTGTGAGAAGTGAAATCCTTAGAGTCTATTCCATTGTGGAAACAGCCTATCTCGAATTTCCTTTGTGACAATTATAATAGTCCACATTCAAGTACATATTCAAAGTTTATCAAATTAAGTTTTTATGTTATCCCATGTATTCTTCCTGAGATAGATATGAGAAAGATTTCACAGGTGAGGATGTAGAAGCTCCAAGGGTCAAGGAACTTGGGTAGGATCAAATCACCATTAAAGAACAGCATAAATGGATCCCAAATTCTCACTGGGATCCCTCAATCTGGAATAACTACCTCTTTTGTTCACTTGACAAACTCCTCCCCATCTGTCTTTGACCTAGTTGTGATTTTTAAAAATAAAATGCACAAAGATAATTTCCATAAATCTAAGCAAGAGAAAGAAAGAAAGAAAGAAAGAAAGAAAGAAAGAAAGAAGAAAGAAAGAAAGAAAGAAAAAGAAAGAAAGAAAGAAGAAAGAAAGAAAGAAAGAAGAAAGAAAGAAAGAAAGAAAGAAAGAAAGAAAGAAAGAAAGAAGAAAAAAGATGATTGGCAATGAGACAGGAGGCCTCTTCCAGCACCCTTTGGAGAGAAGGAACTATAATTGGCTAGCAGATGGGAAGGTAAAATGCCAAAACACACAACACTGGGGAAAAGTATTTGGAGATCTTATCTTAAAATCAGAGAAGCCAAAATGAAAACTTCTTACCAGAACTTTAACAGAAACTCGAGTTTGTTTGCTTAGCTGCCAGACCCTATATCAGAGGCAGTCATTAGAAGTTGATCACTATTCTTGAGCACAAAAAGCCAAGGATGAACCCACCTGGAGGGGAAGTACTGGCATGCAGAGGTGGGCAAGAATGGAGAACTGTTAGTTCCACTCAGCCCCATCCCATGAAAACTGGAACTAGAGGGTATTGTGCTGAGTGAAATAAGTCCAGCAGAGAAAGACAATCATCATATGATTTCACTCATATGGAGAATATAAGAAATAGTGAAAGGGATTATAAGGGAAAGGAAGGGAACTGAGTGGGGAAAAATTAGAGGAGACAAACCATGAGAGATTCCTAACTCTGGGAAATGAACAAAGTGTTGGAGAAGGGGAGGTGGATGGGGAGGAATGGGGTGGCTGGGTGATGGGCACTGAGGATGGGCACTGGATGGGATGAGCACTGGGTGTTATACTACATGATGCAAACTGAGTTTAAATAAAATATTTTTTTAAAAAAGGAAAGAAAGAAAGCTACTCCTTGTCAGTGGGAGCTGCTGGGGAGCCAGGCAGGGGTGGGAAGGGGAGCAGGGAATTGGATTCATCCATCCCATTAATCATGCCCAGCACATAGGAGTCAACCAAAGAAAGAAATCCAGGAGAAAGAGAGCTCTTGAAGGGGTGGAACTGGAGTTGAAGGGGGTGGGGCTGGCTCAGTTGGAGGGAGAAAGGATAGGGAAAGCTGACCAGGGAGGAAAGAAGGTCTACATGTAGCTTTGCTAGGTGGGGGACATGGCGGGGTCTCAGATCATGGACTCAAAGGGCAGGAAATGAGGACTGGCCTGGGGTTCAAGTTCCCCAGCCCTGAGGATGGAAGTGGCCTTCAGACACTACTATGGTCCTGCTTTTCATTTACTCCAGGAAGAAACACAGGTTCAGAGAAGTACAGTGATTTTCGAGGGCAAGCCAGGGCTCATGGTGAGTCCCCCAGGACTAAAGTTCAGGTGTCTGCTCTTCCTGTCCTGAGACAGAAGCTAGAAGGGATCAGAGTGACTGTTTTTGCTTTGGAGACCAGACTTGGCTAGATGCTAGGCCCAGGGTGCCACATAGATATATTCCTCATAGCTTTCCTTTAAGATACATTTGACAGGTAGGGGCCAAGGGCAGGCCACCCCCAAGATGCACCACTCTGACAGGAGGATGATCTTGAGCTGAAGGCAATCAAGACCTTGCAGACCTAAGAGAAACATCTTCCCCTCCTTTTTTTTTTTTCTTCCCCTCCTTTCACAACATAGAAGAATCTAAATTGAGGGCCTTTCCCAGAATAAGGGTTATTAGCAGAGATAAATGCTATCTGAGTGACCCATCTATATGGCAGGGCAAACATCTATTTACCAAACACCTGCTCTTCTCCTTAGTGCCCTGCGAAGTGCTTTCCTTTCCTCTGAAGTCCCAGACCTCTACCCCTTTCTCCTCAGTTCAGAATGACATCTATACCTCATTTTGCCTATCTTTGGAATTTCCATGTCTATTTGGGACTTCCTGTATGTACTTTATTAAATTTGATTTTCTCCTGTTAATCTGTCCCATGTCAATCTGATTCTTAGTCCAGGTAGAAAGACCTTTGAGGGGACAAGAATTCTTGTTCTCTGACAGACAGATGATGTAACTGGAGATCAGAGAGCTGAAATGCTTGCCCAAGGTGGCAAAGGTAGGAAACTGAAGATCTGGAATTGAACATACGCAGACCGTGTGCTCCAAAACCAGCACCACGGACAGGACATTCAGTCACACTGCCTTTCCATGCAGGAGGAAGCAACTAGGGTTCCAGTGACCATAGGAAATATCAAAGCCAAATCAAGACAAAGTAGGGCATAATAGCCATTCCCTCCCAGCCTCCCTCTGCCCCTTTCTGCCAGCACCAGATATATATATATATATATATATATATATATATATATATATATATATATATATATTATTATATTATATTATATATATTATTTTATATATATATATATATATAAATATATATATATATTTATCTTCTTTACTTTTAAGGGAATTGAAGGTTTCCAATTTCTAATTCATTTTTCTCCTTGTTTTTTTATTATTTTTTATTTTCATTTATATATATAAACATATATATATATTTTTTTTTTTTCTTACAGAGAGAGCGAAGCAAGCACACAAGTAGGCAGAGCGGTAGGCAGAGAGAGAGGAAGAAGCAGATTCTCCACTGAGCAGGGAGCCCGATGTGGGACTCAATCCTAGGACCACTACCTGAGCTAAAGGCAGACACTTAACCGACTGAGCCACCCAGGTGCCCCAGTACCATATATTTTTATCAAAAAGAGAAGAACACAAGAAATACGTAACTTTAGGACAAGAAAGACTGAAAACACCTAGAGGCAGAAAGTTTTACAAAATGTTATGGGTTTCCAAAACAAATAGATGGAATTAATTCTGAATATCCTAAGAACTCATTGGTTAAGAATTTGAATAAGAAACCAATGTGATTAACAAGGATGGAAATGAACTGAATTGGAAGAAATCAGAGAGGGAGACTCTTAACTATAGCAAATAAACTGAGGGTTGGCTGGAGGGGTGAGGGGGTGAGTACCTGGGTGATGGGTATCAAGGAGGGCACGTGGTGCGATGAGCACTGGGTGTTGTGTGTAACTAATGAATTACCGAACTCTACCTCTGAAACTAATGATGTATTTTATGTTGGCTAATTAAATTTAAATGAAAATAAAAAGTAATAAAAAAAACAAGGAGAAAAATGAATTAGAAATTGGAAACCTTCAATTCCCTTAAAAGTAAAGAATAAAAAATATATTATAAGCCTCAAGGCAGTGTTTTTCTCCCTAAGAGGTACAAAACTCAGCATGTGAGTAGAAAGTCAATGGCTGGGATGCCCTGGGTGGCGCAGCGGTTTGGCGCCTGCTTTTGGCCCAGGGCGTGATCCTGGATATCCGGGATCGAATCCCACGTCGGGCTCCCGGTGCATGGAGCCTGCTTCTCCCTCTGCCTGTGTCTCTGCCTCTCTCTCTCTCTCACTGTGTGCCTATCATAAATAAATAAAAGTTTAAAAAAAAAAAAGAAAGAAAGAAAGTCAACGGCCAACTGCTTGCATCTCCATCCTTAAAGAAATAGTGATGCCCTTTAAAGAGAGAACAGATGTCACAAGTCTCATGTAAATAGGTCAGAAAGAGGCACTGCACAAGATGAAAGGTCAGGGATGGGTTGTTGGGGTTTTTTGTTTTTGTTTTGTTTTTGTGTTTTGTTTGGCTTTTTTTTTTTTTTTTTTTTTTGAGCAATGCAAGCAAGTGAGGCCTTTGAGTGAAGTGTTCTGACACTCTTCCCAATTGTACTGTTGGCTCCACAATGACTAAGTCAAAAACTCCCAGTTGGAAGCCGGCTTTCCAGGCTTCTGGAAGAATTAAAGTCACAAGAGGTGGGGCACCTGGGTGGCTCAGTGGTTGAGGGTCTGCCTTTGGCTCAGGGGTCCTGGGATCCAGTCCCACATCGGGTTCCTTGTAGGGAGCCTGCTTCTCCCTCTGCCTAAGTCTCTGCCTCTCTGTGTCTCTCATGAAAAAATAAAACCTTTTAAAAATGAAAAATAAAAAAATAAAGGCACAAGAAATGTAGAATCTGGGCAGCTGCAGGTGTCAACATATTGCCCTGGTAAAAGGAGTTCCCATCTGTCCCAGGTATTCAAACACAAGGGGGTTTGACAATGGAGCACAAAGAGGTTTGTACTAATCCTGATTCTCAAAATGTGTGATGATGTATGTCGATCTAGGTCATTGATATATAAGGCTCCGAGGGCATCCACAGTAAGAATTCCTCACCTTCCAAAATCACTCCATTCTTCTATCTCCTATTTCAGCAATGTGGCAATTTTAAAAGGAGACTACATCATTTATACTTCAGAAGTTCCGATTCTCTGTTAAGGACCCACTCTTAGAGGAGAAACAGGTTCCCTGAGAGGGAAAATTAGCAAAAAGAGAGGAAAAACCTACATACAGAGGATTAATGTGCTTCTGGTGCATCCTGTGCTGGATATGAAAAGGTAGTGCTCCAAGGCCTTAAACAGAAAAGCCAAGCATGAATTCCAGACTCCACTATTACTTTCAGAGTAGCTGAATATTTCGTGTGAATTGCTTAGTTTACCTAAGAGTCTAGTTGGAATGCCTGTGTTTATGACATAGAAAGCATCTAGTTGGGCCAGAGAATAAAATGTGTGTTTTGTCATTTTCATTGGGTAGGAAGCTGTGCCTTAGGATGTTGCATGCATTTCCACATGTAGATAATCAAACATCCAAGGGGCATATTTAGCGCACCTCCATTCTGCAGGAATGTTTTCTCTGTGTCTGAAAGCTGAGCTCTCTGAGAAGAATTAAGCATGTGTTTTTCAATAAAATCTTTTTTGAAATAGGATGTGTGCCCTAAAAACAGAGAAAGTCACAGAATGAATTGGGAGTCTTTGCATTCAGTCATCACATGGGGACATTTTTTCATGGTCAAGCAACAAACTCCAAACAACTATGGAGATAACAGGCAACTTTTACTTCCATGCTCTTGAGATACTGTCTGTCATCTGACTACCAGTCACTCGATGACCAGAGCTTTCCATCTGCTGGATGGGGCAGGGGAGCCTCTTAAAGCTGGACCCCCACTGGAGAATTTGTGGCAAGGGAATAGAGGCCTCAAATCTAAACTTCACAGGCTTTCCTTCTGATAAACCTTTCCTCTTTTATAGCTGGCATCCCCATATTCAGCTCTCTGCAAACATTTTCCCAAGAAGGGATCTGAACTTTATTATTCGAATTAAGGGTTATATGGGAAGAGGCAGGGTTGCAATCCATCAGAAATCAAAATCTTATTGTTTCTCCCTTGCAGACAGTTCAGGCAGTGGCCAGGGGAGGTGGGGTGGTTGGTGAGCCTGGGAGAGCCACTGATATGGTGTAGTCTCTGAGTGAGCAAGGTCTACCTGTCACCCAAAACCATCTGTGCAGAAATCTAGGCTGGTTTGCTGTGGGGAATGCCTTTGGGGTCTTTTGTTATAAAAGAGATGGATTCATTGGAAGAATCAGAGGCCAGGGACCAGGGAGGATGTCTGCCCACCTGGTCTCTCCTGGGGCTCTACCCATGGGCCATACTTGGTGCTTTGTCAGGGTGCTTCTTGTTGGCCTTGGTCACCCAGAATTAGAAAAATGAGCTGTTTGCTTTTACTTTCCCTCCTTTTTATTTTTTCTTTTTTAAGTGGCAGTTTGCATAAGGTGTTAAATTTGAAGAGTTTCTCAGTGGATGTATCTAAACTTCTTTAAGGGTGCAGGATCAGGCAGGGGCCCGGCAGGACCATGTGCCCATGCAAATGAGGTAATGGACATCCACTTGCAAGTGGTGGATAGGTTGTGGGAAACCAAAGAGGTGGCCAAGCACCCCTTGGGGAAAGAGGGGAAGACACTTCTACTCCCACACCTGCTGGGGCCCAGGTATTCGAAGTGTGGTCCCTGAATCAGCAACATTAAGTATCCCCAAGAATGTGACAATGATTTATGCACAAATATAGCTATTGTGGTGTCACACATGTTTTACAAGCCTTAATTATCAAGAGTAGAAAATGATTAAATTATATTTAATAAGATATTAGGCAGCTCACTTAAGATTTAAGATTTTTGAAAGAAAAATTTAGGAAAATCTGCTCTTCATTTAAAATAACTTATTCTCTCACACACACACATATAAAAACATGTATTTATTTTTAAATATATATGTATATGCATATACATAAATATACAAATATATATACATATATATACTTGTATGAAAAAGATTGAAAGAAAACATAGTAAACTGAACAGTGGTTATCTACCTAGAAGTAAGTGAATTGTCCCCAGGAATACCTTTATCAAGGGGCAGCATTATATGTGACATGGCAAAAGCACACTGTGGATTAAACAGAAAATAAATGTTAAGCTAGAAACTGATTGCCAGCCAATATCTGTAGCAGAGGGGGAAAAAAGGAAAGGAGTTTATTTTTTATTGGAAAGTTTGATAAAATTGTATTAGGTTACAAAAGAACTTACTGATTGCAGATGCCAACTCTGCACATTTTCTGTTGATTTATCTGAGTCTTAAAACAATTATTCTCTGGATTGCATTATATAATCTGATTAAAGATATTTAATATCTTCCTGGCTTATACATTGGATTGTTTTATTTGTCTGTTCGGTTTGGTTTCTTGGGTTCTTCGGTAGACAGAAATTCTTAAGTTTGAATTTATCTATCTTTTTCTGTATTGGTCAGAGATGAGTCAGGAAAACGAGCAGTTAAAAAAAATAAACAACAAAAACCCAAACAGGAAAAAGAACCACCTCACTTAATTCAGTAGAGAGGATTTTCCATGAAGAACTAGTCACGAAAGTATTGGGGATCACTGAAAAGCCAAGCAGGGAATGCTGAAGCTTTCAGAGATGAAGTACAGCAGGAAGTGGCTATCACCCCAAGAGCTAGAGGGACAAAGGCAAGAACCAGTTAGCCAGAGCTAAGGAGCTGGCCCCACTGGTAGGAGCCGAATGTAGCTGGGGCTGCCTGGCAGGAGCTGGGACCCTGGAAGGGATTGCTGGGGGCAGAAATCAGAAATGTGATGAAGTCGCTTGCTTCCTTGAAGAGGAAAGGGGGTTTCCCTCTTCCACCCTCCCACCAAGCTCCTTCCAGTGAATTCTATTGGTTCAACCTAGCCAGAAGCCAGCTGGCGAGGTAGCTAGGCATCAATGCACAGGAAACAGCCCTCTTACCAAATTGGAAAGAGCAGAAGGATAGAAAATAGACACAAGAGCAAACTATCAAATGACAAATCCTCGAAATGTCTTTTGGGTCTTTAAAATACTTTTCCTATTTTGAGAACATCAATATAGTTTTCCATGTTATGTTCTACAGGCTGTAAAACTTCCAACTTTTCATAAAGTCAACGATCCACCTGAAATTACTTTTAATATATGAAGTGAGGTAGAGATAAAATTGCAAGTTCTCCTTATGGAACTTGAAAAAACCGATTGCATCCCCATGGCTCTGTAATGCTGCATTGTCTTAAGTCAATTGTATGTGTGTTTCTCGATTCTCTATTCTGTTTCAGTGGTCCACTTTTTTCTATTCCAATGTGAATAGTATACTCTTTTTTTGCATTATTATTGTTTTATAATAAATAGTAGGGTTTTCTTCAGGTAGGGCAAGCCCTCTTATTTTTTCTGCAAGAGTATATTTTTAATTACTGGTCTTTTGTATTTCTATATGAATTTTAAAATCAGTTTGTCAAGTTTCATCAAAAATATTTTTAAAGATTTATTTTTACAGAGAGACTGAGAGAGAGAGAGAAAGCAGTGGGAGGTGGAGGGGCAGAGGGAGAGACTCTTTCAGAGACTCTGTTGAGCACAGAGCCTGATGCAAGTCTCAGTCTCATGATCCATGAGATCATGACCCATGAGATCATGACCTGAGCCAAAACCAAGTCGGATGCTCAACCGACTGAGCCACTCAAGTGCCCCACATCAAAAATATTTTCATTTGGACTTTGACTGAGATGGTCTTGGAACTATAAATCAATTTAGGGAATTGGAACCCATCTTTAATTGGGTTTTCCAATCAATGAATATAGTATATCTTTATTGTCTCTCAATAAAGTTTTACAATATGTTTCTAGTTACTTGTTTCTTATACATAAAAATACACTTATTTTTACTTGCTAATGTAATGAACTTGCTATATTTTTTAAAAATGCTAATAATTTGTGTGGGTTTTTTTTTTTTGGATTTTCTACATATACAAACAATCATCTGTAAATAAAATGATTTTTTTCCTTTCTAAGACTTAAAATTTAGGTTTCAGGATTGGCTATGGATTCCAGTACAGTATTGAATGCAAGTGGCAATCACAAATATCCTTATTTTATTCTCAATTACAAAGAAAATTTTCAGCGTGGCCTAATTTAGTATAATGTTTGATGTATGGTTTTATACATAATTTTTACCAAGCTTAGGAAGTTTTCTCCCATTCTTCATTTTCTACATGTCTCTTTGTTAATTATAAATGGTCACTGAATTCCATCAGATGCTGTTTTGCATTCACTGAGCCCACCACATGATATATCCCTGAAATCTTTCAATGTGGTGAATTATATTAATTGATTTTTCAAGCAACCTGAAATTCTTGGTATAAGCACAACTTGGTCACAATGTATTTTCTTTTTTATATATTGTTAGGTTTAATTTGCTAATAATATTTTGTTTAGAAGGGCATTTATGTTCATAAATGAGTCTCTCCTGAGATTTTTCTTTCTTATAATATCCTTGCCAGGTTTTAGAATCAAACTTATACAATGTACTAGTTTTCTATTGCTGCCATAACAAATTGCCACAGACTTAGTGGCTTAAACAACACAAATTTATTATTTTACAGTTTTGTAAGTCAGAAATCTGATGCAGTTCTCACTGGGCTAAGATCAAATCAAGATGTCAACAGAGCTGCATTCCTTTTTGAAGGCTATGGAGAATAATCTGGTTTCTACTCCTTCAGGCTGTTGGCAGAGTGCAATTCCTTGAGATTGTAGGACCAAGATTCCTATTTTCTTACTGGCTGTAAATGGAGGTTTGTTCCCAGCTTCTAGAAGTTTCTGTATAGTTTGTAGGGAAACCCTCATCCTCCATCTTCAAAGGCAGCAACAGCCAGTCAGAATTCTCTTGTACATCAATCTCATCCTTCTTCCTAGACACATCTTGCTCTGACAGCAGCCAGGAAAGATGTTGCTTTTTAAAGTCACGTGATTAGATTTAGCCAGCTTGGATTATCTAGAATAATCTGCCAGCTGAAGGACCCTAACATAAGCATATCTACAAAATCCCTTTTGCCAGAGTAAAGTAATCCATTCACAGATTCTGAGGACTAGGCCATCAGCATCCTTGGGGAGCCATTCTTCTGCTTACTACAACCAGAAACCAAGAAGCTCACTATCTTATTCTAGTCTTTGAAACTGTTTATGTTGAATTGAAATTTTTTACTTCCTTGAATGTTTGATAAAATTTGTAACAAAAACACATGGGCGAGGAACTTTCTTAATGAAAGGATTTTTTTTTTTTATTCCTAGTCATATTATTCAGGACAAGATAGGTTATTCTGAGTAACAAATGCACCCAAAGTCTCAGTGGTGTAGGATAACAAAGACTTATTTCTCCCTTACATCACACTTGATTGGGTGGATCTTTTTTTGGCAGCTCTTCTCCAAGTTACCACTCAAGTGAAGGCAGGCTTCTTCCAAAAAGTAAACAAAAACAAAACAAAAAAACAAAAATATGCATCAGTGGTAAAATGGATAAATAAATTATAGTATATTCATGCTTTGGAATCATGCTTGGCAATGGAAAAGAACAGATTAGAACTACATGCAGCATTATAGATGAATCTTACAAATAATGTAGAATATAATATGCAATAAATAAATCATACAGCATTAATCCAGCATATTAAGGTCAAAATCAAGCAAAACTACTCTATATTTTTCAAGCATAAATAAGAGGCAAAAGTAAAGCAAGAAAGAAATTACATGAAAGTCAGGGCATTGGTTACCTCTGGGTGAAAAGAATACTTTAGATCACTTCAAGTTCAAAAATCCTCTACTAAGTGATCTTTTATAAATCTATCTTAAAATCCTTGGCTACCACCATCAGAAGCTCTTCTGCCTCAGTAACAGAGTGGATCTTAAAGGTATATTTCCCAAAGATAAGAGAGAATATTTACTAAATTAAACAGCACCACACACAAGAGGTTATTCACATGGAAAACAGGTTTGAAGTGGGAGGAGACAGAGACAAATAGTTTTCCCTAAGCCCCCACCCGTTGGGGTAAGATAAAGCTATACTTCTGTTTCAACCCCAATTTTGGTCAAACATGTCATTGGATTCACTTGTATTTCCTAATTCTGTGTATGTGTGCACGCGCATGTCTACTGGTGTACAGGGGCACATATACGACTTACTCAAGGCTCAAGGGGGTGCCTTTCACATAGAATACCGTGAAGCATTCCCCTGGGAAAGTGTGTGTCTGTGAGCGCGTGCGCGTGTGCACGCTTGTGTGTGTGTGTAAATCTCCAAGTGTATTACAGCCATTTGTAGGTCTCCCATTGATAATATTGAGGTTTCAATACACATCCTTCCATAACCACGGTCAAAATAATCACAGTTTAAAATAGCCAAACAACAAAATGAAAGAGAGAGGTCACATCTGAGAATTAATGTAGCCACATTTGTGGGTCTGTGACTGGTTGTGATTGCACACAGATGTAGGTTGTGTGTTCTTCATTGCCCCTAAGCCTGTAGTTTCCAAACTGTTTTCCTTGGAACCTTGGTAATCTTTAAGATATTATTAGATACTGCATGAGCAAGTAACAAAAGTGGCTTTGTTTCCTCCCTCTTTATGTTGGGAGAAAAGCGTCAAACAATGGTAAACACTTGCCTCAACCACTTGGGAGTCTTCACTGTGCTCAATGGATCATGTGTCTCTGAGTAAAGACACAAGATGCAGCATTCCCAGACTTATACCTGGTTTTGGTTTGGAAATGCTACCGTGGAGTCATGATTCTCAAATAATTTTGACGATACCATATATCCACAGAATCAAAATAATAAGGAAACAAAAGACCTCATTGACTTACTTTGCTTATCCATACCCAATTTCCAATGAAAGGGAAAAGCACCGGTGGAATTATATGTGCACCCTTATAAGACATACTACATGGGGAAAAAATAATATTTTGATTCATATTATGGTTCATTGTCAGACTTCTGTGGTACACCATAGACATAACCTGGAGCACAAAGCTTGCTTGTAAATGTCTGAATAGCTGCTGTTCGATGGAATCCATTGTGAAGATGTAAACTGAGTCTGAAGAGCTGATTATGTCAACCTAAATGCAATAAATTATAACCAGCTACACAGAAAGAAAAAAAGAGCTTTCTTCTCTTTAATAATTACGATCTATTATCTATCATACAAACTCATTCCTTTAAAAATAGTATTTTGAGGGGATCCCTGAGTGGCTCAGCGGTTAAGTACCTGCCTTCGGCCCAGGGCGTGATTCTGGAGTCCCGGGATCAAGTCCTGTGTCGGGCTCCCTGCATGGAGCCTGCTTCTCCCTCTGCCTGTGTCTCTGCCTCTCTCTCTCTCTCTTTGTGTCTCTCATGAGTGAATAAATAAAATCATAAAAAAAAAGACAAAAAAATAGTATTTTCATAGTCACCTATAGTTAAATCACAATATTCGGGATTATTTTGCAAGTATTCATGCTGAAAAAGATTCCACACTATTAAAGAATTAAGCATCTCACAAGCTACTAAATGAGGTATGATGGGTTCCTTTACCCCATATTTGGAGTTGTTTGTCTTCAAGATAACTGAACTCAACAACTTACAAAGTGGCAAAGGGGTGGGGAAGTGTTTCCATATGTTAAATAGCTTCCTTAGAAGGAACATGAGACAGATGTCCAGGGTGAAGTCTACTAAAACCACGTTAGTCATCTCTGACAACAGCCAGGAAACCGCCTATACTACAAGCTAGTAAGAGTAAAGCATTACTATGTAGCAGGTGTGGCTTCCAGAAATATTTTCATGATTATGAACAATCCTTGTTCCTAATCTCCTCCTCAGATTCACACAGGCTGTTCTGGAAAGGAAATGGAGGCAGAAGTATCACTGAGGATCAAACAGCTATGAGCAGAGGTGTCTCTGAACTGATGAAGTATTTTTCTCTACAATTGTCTTAAGCCAGTTCCTCTTATTCTTCATCAGCTCTCTTCAAACACACACAGAGGTGTGTGTGTATATTTATCCTCTGACTGTTACCTGTTAGCTACATACCTAACAGCATGGCCATTTGCTCTGTTGGGAACAAGCTGCTACAACTGAAGTATGTTTAAAACAGAAATAAAAAATATATATATTGGACAGTTACTTAGCCTTAGAACAAACAAACCTGCAATAAATAACTAGACATGGTATTTTTTACTGTTTAAAAATTTCTTTTTGGAATAGTAGGAACTCTCTATTAATTATTAGAGATATGCTTTCTATTAGCAAATGCATCACAGCTCTCTATTATAAAAACCCCTGTGAAGTACATGTATACATGTGCAAATCCAAAGGCAGAGATATTTTGGCCAAGAGTACAAAATGAAGTTAAACATGCTTTCTGATATCTGAATTTGTTTATTTTTCCTAGAAAGGAAAGGGAATGAGTGACAAAGAAAACCTATTTTTCATGTTAAAAATGTTTTGTTTAGTGGACCCACTAATTCCTCCAAATATATATTGAATGTTCACCATGCACTAGACACAATGTTGGATGGAGGGAATAACTAAAAAAATAACCAAATCACTTACAAACTTCCTCACATTTCTTTTCCTGCCATATTCCTTTAATTAGATCAAAGCTCATTAAGTGAGGGTCACAGGTCTTATTATTCCTTGTCAGTGTAGTGCCTAACCCAGAGGGCAGCCCAGGTGGCTCAGCCGTTTAGTGCCGCCGTCAGCCCAGGGTGTGATCCTTAAGACCCAGGACAGATCCACCCCAAGATTGCTAGAACTCATACAGCAATTTGGTAGCATGGCAGGATACAAAATCAATGTCCAGAAATCAATGGCATTTCTATACACTAACAATGAGACTGAAGAAAGAAATTAAGGAGTCAATCCCATTTACAATTGCACCCAAAAGCATAAGATACCTAGGAATAAACCTAACCAAAGATGTAAAAGATTTATACCCTAAAAACTATAGAACACTTCTGAAAGAAATTGAGGAAGACACAAAGAGATGGAAAAATATTCCATGCTCATGGACTGGCAGAATTAATATTGTGAAAATGTCAATGTTACCCAGGGCAATTTACACGTTTAATGCAATCCCTATCAAAATACCATGGACTTTCTTCAGAGAGTTAGAACAAATTATTTTAAGATTTGTGTGGAATCAGAAAAGACCCCGAATAGCCAGAGGAATTTTAAAAAAGAAAACCATATCTGGGGGCATCACAATGCCAGATTTCAGGTTGTACTACAAAGCTGTGGTCATCAAGACAGTGTGGTACTGGCACAAAAACAGACACATAGATCAATGGAACAGAATAGAGAACCCAGAGGTGGACCCTGAACTTTATGGTCAACTAATATTCGATAAAGGAGGAAAGACTATCCATTGGAAGAAAGACAGTCTCTTCAATAAATGGTGCTGGGAAAATTGGACATCCACATGCAGAAGAATGAAACTAGACTACTCTCTTGCACCATACACAAAGATATACTCAAAATGGATGAAAGATCTAAATGTGAGACAAGATTCCATCAAAATCCTAGAGAAGAACACAGGCAACACCCTTTTGAACTCGGCCACAGTAACTTCTTGCAAGATACATCCACGAAGGCAAAAGAAACAAAAGCAAAAATGAGCTATTGGGACTTCATCAAGATAAGAAGCTTTTGCACAGCAAAGGATACAGTCAACAAAACTCAAAGACAACCTACAGAATGGGAGAAGATATTTGCAAATGATGTATCAGATAAAGGGCTAGTTTCCAAGATCTATAAAGAACTTATTAAACTCAACAGCAAAGAAACAAACAATCCAATCATGAAATGGGCAAAAGACATGAAGAGAAATCTCACAGAGGAAGACATAGGCATGGCCAACATGCACATGAGAAAATGCTCTGCATCACTTGCCATCAGGGAAATACAAATCAAAATCACAATGAGATACCACCTCACACCAGTGAGAATGGGGAACATTAACAAGGCAGGAAACCACAAATGTTGCAGAGGATGCAGAGAAAAGGGAACCCTCTTACACTGTTGGTGGGAATGTGAACTGGTGCAGCCACTCTGGAAAACTGTGTGGAGGTTCCTCAAAGAGTTAAAAATAGACCTGCCCTACGACCCAGCAATTGCACTGTTGGGGATTTACCCCAAAGATACAGATGCAATGAAACGCCGGGACACCTGCACCCTGATGTTTATAGCAGCAATGGCCACAATAGCCAAACTGTGGAAGGAGCCTCGGTGTCCATTGAAAGATGAGTGGATAAAGAAGATGTGGTTTATGTATACAATGGAATATTACTCAGCTATTAGAAATGACAAATACCCACCATTTGCTTCAACATGGATGGAACTGGAGGGTATTATGCTGAGTGAAGTAAGTTAATCAGAGAAGGACAAACATTATATGTTCTCATTCATTTGGGGAATATAAATAATAGTGAAAGGGAATATAAGGGAAGGGAGAAGAAATGTGTGGGAAATATCAGAAAGGGAGACAGAACGTAAAGACTGCTAACTCTGGGAAACGAACTAGGGGTGGTAGAAGGGGGGGTGGGAGTGAATGGGTGACGGGCACTGGGGGTTATTCTGGATGTTGGTAAATTGAACACCAATAAAAAATAAATTAAAAAAAAAAGACCCAGGATAGAGTCCCATGTCGGGCTCCCTGCATGGAACCTATTTCTCCCTTTGCCTGTGTCTCTTCCTCTTTCATTCTCTCTCTCTCTCTCTCTCTTGCTGTGTGTGTGTGTGTCTCATGAATAAATAAATAAAATATTTAGAAAATAAAAATAAAAAAATAACAACCATGAAAACAACTGCTTGTGCTTAGCAAGCATTTATTTACATGTGCTGTCCTCAGGACTTTACATATCTCACTTATTTAAGTGGATGTCACTTCATCTACATTTTGCAGATAAAGCACAGAGACACTAATGTAATTAGCGAAGGTATTGGACTCTGGTGATCTGGTACCAGAGAACACATCTTGATCCTTTCTAATAAGTGAATTAATGAATGAATTCAAGAGGAAAAGATTGAATTTTCTCTTGAGAAAGAAAAGAAGCTCATTTAGCAGACATAGAGGGGCCAGGTATTACTAGAGAGGGGAACAGCATGCATAAAGTAGAGACCTGCAATGTGCAGCACAGTATTACCAGCCACATGTGCCATTGAATATGTGAAATGTAGCAAGTCTGAACTGAAGTGCACTGTAGTGTAAAGTACTTAACAACTTTCAAAAAAATAGTATGAAAAAAGGAACGCAAAATATCTCCTTAGAACAAGGGAACTACTGGGGATCCCTGGGTGGCTCAGCGGTTTAGCCCCTGCCTTTGGCCCAGGACAGGATCCTGGAGTCCTGGGAACTAGTCTCGCGTCAGGCTCCCAGCATGGAGCCTGCTTCACCCTCCTCCTGTGTCTCTGCCTCTGTCTCTCTCTCTCTCTATCATAAATAAATAAATCTTAAGTAAAAAAAAAAGAACAAGGGAACTACCAAACAGATGGAAAACAATAACATTTATAAATCCTCGACAATCAATAATTACTCTAAATGTAAATGGATTTAAATTTTCTACTCAAAGGGCACAGAGTAGGGGGATCCCTGGATGGCTCAGCGGTTTGGTGCCTGCCTTTGGCCCAGGGCATGATCCCGGAGTCCCGGGAAGAGTCCCATGTCGGGCTCCCTGCGTGGAGCCTGCTTCTCCCTCTGCCTGTGTCTGCCTCTCTCTCTCTGCCTCTCTCTCTCTCTCTCTCTCTTTCTCTGTTTGTCATAAATAAATAAAATCTTTTTTTTTATTTTTTTTTATTGGTGTTCAATTTACTAACATACAGAATAACACCCAGTGCCCGTCACCCATTCACTCCCACCCCCCGCCCTCCTCCCCTTCTACCACCCCTAGTTCGTTTCCCAGAGTTAGCAGTCTTTACGTTCTGTCTCCCTTTCTGATATTTCCCACACATTTCTTCTCCCTTCCCTTATTTTCCCTTTCACTATTATTTATATTCCCCAAATGAATGAGAACATATAATGTTTGTCCTTCTCCGACTGACTTACTTCACTCAGCATAATACCCTCCAGTTCCATCCACGTTGAATCTTTTTTAAAAAAGGCACAGAGTAGCTGAATGAATGGAAGAACAGAATCCAACTATATGATGCCTACAGGAAACGCATTTCAGTTTTACAAAATTACATAGGCTCGAAGTGAAGGGATGGCAAAAGATATCCTATGCAAGTAAAAACCAAAAGAGAGCAGGCATTGGTGTACTCATATAAGAAAAAACAGACTTCAAGTCAAAAATTGTAACAAAAGATTAAAAAATAGACCATTATGTAATGAAAAAGGGGTCACTCATCAAGAGGATATAACAACCATAAATATGTAAACACTCAACACTGGGGAACCTAAGTATATTAAGCAAATGCTAATAAATCTAAAGGGAGAAACATACTACGACAGAAGGGGACTTCAATATTCCACTTTTAACAATGGATAGATCATCCAGTAATAAAAACAATAGGGAAATTTGAGTTCGAACTATAATTAGACCAAGTGGATCTAACAGACATAAGCAGACCATTCCATCTAACAGCAGCAGAATGTACATTCTTTTCAAGTACACATGGAACATTCTCCAGGATAGATCATATGATAGGTCAAATAACAAACCTTGGCAAATTTAAGGAGATTGAATTCATACCAAATATCTTTTATGACTACAGTGGTATGAAACTAGAAATTAATAACAGAAGGAAAATTGGAACACATATCCAAATATGTGGATCGAGTCCTGTGGCAGGCTCCCTGCATGGGGCCTGCTTCTCCCTCTGCCTGTGTCTCTGCCTCTCTCTCTCTCTCTCTCTCTGTCTCTCTCTCTCTCTCTCTCTCTCGCTGTGTCTCTCATGAATAAATAAATAAAATCTTAAAAAACAAAAAACCTTCCAATAGAAAAGTTCAAGATGATTTCACTTGTGAGTTCTACCAAACCTTTGAAGAAGATTCATATCAATCCTTCTCAAACTATTACAAAAATAGAAGAGGAGGGAACTCTTCCAAATTCATTCTATGAGGCCAGAATTATCCTGATACCAAAACCAATGATACCACAAGAAAACTACAGACCAAAATTCCTGATGAACATAGATGCAAATATCCTCAACAAAATACTAGCAAACTGAATTCAACAATGCATTAAAAGTTGATATACTGCAATAAAGTGGGATTTATTCAAGGAGGCAAGGATGATTCAACATATGCAATCAGTCAAGGTGACATAGCACATTAATGAAGGGTAAAAGTCATACAAATAATCTAAATGGATGTAGACAAAACATTTGATAAAATGTAATGTCCATTTATGAAAAAAAACTTTCAGCAAAGCAGATATAGAAGGACTGTACTCAACATAATAAAATCCATATATGAGAAGCCCATGGCTAACATTATACTCAACAGGGAATAGCTGAAAACTTTTCCTCTAACATAGGAACAAGACAAGGATACCCACTCTCACTACTTTTTCAACACACCATTGGAACAACAGAGCAATTAGGCAAGAAAAAGAAATAAAACGCATCCAAATTGGAAAGGAAGAAGTAAAGCAGTCACTATTTGCAGATGACATAGTATTATATATAGAAAATACTAAAGACCATAAAAACTATTAAAACTAATAAAATAATAAAGTTGCACAGTACAAAACCAATACACAAAATCTGTCATGTCTTTATACACTAATAATGAGCTACATAAAGAGAAATTAAGAAAAAACTATTATTTATACTTGCATCAAAAAGAATAAAATACCTAGGAATAAATTTAACTAAGGAGGTAAAAGATCTATATATTGAAAGCTACAAGACATTAATGAAATTGAAGAAGATACAAATAAATAGATATTTTGTGTTCATGGATTAGAAAAATGAATATTGTTAAAATGTCCCTAGTACCCAGAGCAATATACAGAGTCAATGTAATCCCTATCAAAATGCCAGTGACATTTTACACAGAAATAAAACAATCCTAAAATTTGTACAGAGTCATATAATTACGACCCTGAAAAGCCATAGGAATTTTTTTTAAGATTGTATTTTTAAGTAATCTCTACACCCAACGTGAGGCTTGAGTTCACAACTCTATTCGAATGCACACTCTACCAACCGAGCTAGCCAGGCACCCAAACCACAGGAATCTTGAGAAAGAAGAACGAAACTGGAGGCATCACACTCCCTGATTTCAAACTATATTACAAAGCTACAGTAATTAAAACAGTATGGAATCAGCATAAAAACAGACATATAAATCAATGAAACAGAATTAAAGGCCCAGAAATAAAGCCATGTATGCATATGATCAATTGTATATGTGATCCATGTATATATGACTACATGACAAAGGACCCAAGAACATACAATGGAGAAAAGACAGTCTCTTCAATACATGGTGTTGAGGAAATTGGACAGTCATATGCAAAAGAATGAAACAGGACCACTTTATATCACACAGAAATTAACTCAAAATGAATTAAGGGCTTGTAGGCAAGATGCAAAACCATAAAATTTTTAGAAGACAACATAGGCATGGTAAGGAACCTGACATAGGTTTGGTGATGACTTTTTTGAATTTGGCACCCAAAAATAAAGGCAACAAAAGCAAAAATAAACAAGTGCGACTACACCAAACTAAAAACCTTCTGTACAACAAAGAAAACCATTTAAAAAATGAACTTGAAGTCAACCTATTAAATGGGAGAAAATAGTCACAAATTATTATTGTGATTTTTCCTTGGATACAACACCAAATGCATGAGCCATGAAAGAAAAAAATGATGAATCTGATTCCATCAAAATTAAAATTCTGCTCTTCAGAGACACCTGGGTGGCTCAATGGTTGAGCACCTGCCTTTGGCTCAGGGCGTGATCCCGGGGTCCTGGGCTCCCGAGATCCGCATGGGCCACAGGGAGCCTACTTCTCCATCTGCCTGTGTCTCTGCCTCTCTCTCTGTCTCTTATGAGTAAATAAATAAAATCTTAAAATAAAATAAAATAAAAATAAAAAAATAACCTCTGCTCTTCAAAAGATATCCCATTAATATAATAAAACACAAGCTGCAAACTGGGAAAAATTATTTGTAAATTACACATCTTATAAAGAATTTGTATGTAAAATATGTAACAAATATTCAAAATTCAATAATAAGAAAGCAGCCATATCAATTAGAAATGGACAAAGCTTTTTCTTTTTTTTTTTTTTTTAGAACTGCTGCGTATTTTATTCACTGTCCTGAGTATCCTCGGAAGATCTCAGTGCATGTTAGCATATTTGATGGCTCTGAGAAGTTGGCTGAACAATGTAGAAACCATTGTCTCCCATACTGTTTGACCAGGGAACACTATTTTTGCATTACACTTACTAACAATGAGGGGCTGGAAATCCAGGGTGGGGAATGCAGTCCATACTGGTGGCCTCCCTGATGGCAGCGTCGCCCCATCAGTGAATGAGCAAGGGAACGTCTATGAGGCTGCCTCTCTGTGCTGTCCCTCGGCGAGGGCTTTACATGTATTCTCCCATTCAAACCTCATGACACCCCTCTGGAGCAGGTCTAAGGAGACCGGGGCTCAGTGAGTTAGGACACTTGTCTAAAGTTCCATGGTAGGAAATGACAGCGCCAGAACTCAAATCCAGACCAACTCAAGCCCAGCGAGGACCTCTTTGTGAGCTGTCTGGTGGGATTTTAGGGTCTTTAAGTAAAACGGCAGCTGTGCATCACGAAGTTTTCATGCTTCACCAATTAGACAAATACAAAAATTGTGCTGGTGAAATACGCATCCTGGGTATTTTCAGAAGTGATCTATTTAATTTTCTGTGGTTAGAAAAGAAGCTCTGAACCAAGTGAGTCTCTAATGGTTCCTTTTCAGCCTCTTCACATAGGAGAGGACTCCGAGTGCCCACTGACACCTCCTTTGTTTTGCACTAAACCATGTGGACTCCTGTGGACTTGCTCCTTCCGCCCTTACCTTCGTTCTTTTGATTTCCCGGAGCTGGTGCCCTGCCCGTCCTCACTCATCCATGGCCACGTGTTCCTGCCCCTGTCAGTGCTGGTTCAGAATGGCCCCAGAGAAGCACAGTCACCTCCTAAGCATCCCAGCATAAGGCCACACATGGACATGTGGAGATGGCACAGGGATAGTCAGATAATGACTTGTTTTCCCAATTGCTTGATGGGTTGCAGAACTCTCTGATGGTCCTACGAACTCTGAGTTGCTTAGAATGTTTCCGTTTCTTTTTCCTGCATCTTCTTTTCAGGACATTGGACAAAGTTTTTGAACAGACATTTCAAAGAGTATACATGGATGGTAAATAATCACCTATAAATATGCTTAGCATCATTAGTAATTAGGAAAATGCAAATTAAAACCATAATGGGATTCTAGTACTCACCTATTAGAATGGCTAGGACTGAAAAAAATGAACATATCAAATGTTGGCTAAAAGTGGATAAACTAGAACTCTCAAAAACACCTAAACTTGGAAAAAATAGTTTCATAATTTCTTACAAGTGTAAAATACACAGTATCATATGATCTAGCCATTCTATTACTATTTACCCAAGAAAAAGGGGGAAATATGTCCACACAAAGACTTGATTAGAAATTAACATAGTAACATAGCAGCTTAAAACTACCACCATTTTATTATATTATATCTAATATATACTATATTGTTAATAATATATCTGAATATTTATGGGTAAGGAATTCAGATGAGGAAGAACAGTGATAAGTTTTGGGAAGAAAGGGAATGGACAATGTAGTTAAATTCAGGTGGCCCAGTGCAATGTAGGTCTGGTTATCAACCAGTTCTGCTACATACTGGGCAGAGGGGGAAACAGAGGCACAGAGAAGTTAAATTACTCAAGGTCCCATATCTTTAAAGTGGTAGAGCGAGATTCCTACCCAGCCTCCTAGCTGCAAAGTCCACATTCTTAACTGTGAAGCCATTTTAGCTGTCAGATAAGGATAATCAAAGATACTAAGAAACAAGCCCAAGGTTACACAGTTATTGATGCTGTTCATATATGATAAACTTGTGTTTGAAACCATGATTAACTGACCTAAAAGCCTGCACTCGTTACAATGTAGCATGCTATTTCCCAAGGGCACAGCTCCAAGGAGAAACCTTATCCCATCCAGTAACTTGTCTTACCCAGAGCAGCTTTCAGTGAAAGCACCTAGGCCTAGTGAAGTTCCCTTTCATAATGGACAACAGCCCATATTTAGTTGTATAGCCTAGGCACATGCCCACTGTACTTCTTTATGATCTACAAGCTTTAATATCTGAAGCACATGACCATCTACTTACAGTAAACACATAGACCCTCTGTAGCGTGACATTGGTGCTCTCTTTAAGTGGCCACCTTATTAAACAAGCAATTACTGGGAAATAAATGAATAAACAATGTATTTCTTTGGGGAGATAATAAATATTTGACTCCACTTTCTCAACTTTTCCTTCCATTTTGTTTCTCCAATTGGCCTAAGTCCACATCTAGCCATGCAAGGGAAATAATGAATCAATTGATCAATTAGAGAATCAGTGGCCCTGATTTGACATTCTGCATTAAGCAGGAACCAATTGCCTAATTCCAGATGCTTTTTAAAGTGTATCTCAGCAATCAATAGGTCATTGCTTAGGTTTTAGATAGAAGAGCAGCTTTGGCTGGTCAAAAGAAGAAAGATGCTCTACACCCTGTTTCTGTCATAGAAGCTCCAGGTTCCTGCTCCTTAGTCCTGAGGAGATTTGGCTTCCTTCATAAATGCACTCCTCCAATCAATGCTTCATACAGACCCCTGAGTATCTGGCAATGAAGCATAAAGAGCCTCACAGACTTGTGGAGTGAGTAAGGAGACAGAAGAATGAAGAGTCAGCCAGGCCACTTTGCACTTGAACAAAGGCTGAAAACAGAATAATATAAGTCAAGCCAGGGGTGTTTTCTCCACCCAAGAGAAAGCACCAATCAATAACTGATGATGCTTTCATGGAACATAATAAAACATTTTCCAGAATGCTTTGAGAGAGCATCCAGAGCACACGGAATGACCCACAGCCTCCACTGGTGCCATTTCTCTCCCCACATTGGCTTATTCTGAAGTCATCTGCTTTAATGGCATACTCTTCATTTCAAAAGAAGCATAGACAGGAAGACTCTGTTTTTCTTTCTCCCAGTGTTCTGCATCACCCCACAGAAACTGCCTGACCCCTGTTGGGTTTAGTCTGCACAAACCTGCACTAGTGCCTTGGAAAGTGTGCCTGGCATGCTGCATGCCCATGTACTCTGTAGTCACATGAAGAGGGAAACAGAGAGCTTATGCTTGAAACCCAAAGAGAAGGATGATGTTACCTTGTCCTGCTAAACTGCCTTGGGAGGTGGGGAAAAAAGAGATGGAATTTCCCTCCAAGGAGTCATATCTGTGGTTCCATGGAGGCTGAGTGGGACTGGCCAAATACTTCAATGGCTAAACAAATTCATCTTCTAAAACCCAAATGCTTATTCCCATACACATGCCCTAGTAAAGTCTGGAATGAGAAATGGAAATAAATGCATGCTCTCTGAGCATATTTGCCATTATAAATAGAACCTTTTTCAATTCTTCCCAGAGAGCATCAGCCATCCCTCAAGGAAAATAGGAACAGGAGCTGAACAACGTCCCTTTATCTGAAGCCTCTTTGTTCCATGGTTTATTTGGGGAGGTTCGGAGAGTCACTTTTTGCTACAAAGGGAGAAAATCTCTCTGCTCCCCAGAGAAACAACTTGTTTTATTTGGTCTCAGCAGGTCTCTACTTCCCAGGCTCCTCTTTGATCACAATAGCCAGCTCTGAACAGCGTCTGCACTGATGGCTTTTTCAGTTTCTACACAGGGTCCTTTCCGTCTGGAGACACTGCATGAGAAAACTCAGTTGTCCCATGGGAGCAGGTCTCAAAGAAGTCATAAGGATTCTGATACGATCTGATATTGCCAAGAACCATCCAGAAAGGTTTTATGCACATGAGTCTGATTAATTGTTCCAACAGTTCTCTGAAGTAGGTATTATCAACCCAATTTGATACATGAGGAAACTAAGATGTACAGGGATTAAATAAAGTTCCCAAATTCATACAGGTAGGAAGTGGGGATTGCTTCCAGCACTAAGGCTCCCAAAAGAGAGAGCCCATGAGAAGAAGCAGTGCAAAGACTCCGATTGCAGTACATGCCATTACCAATAGGTCCCCAAATCCGTGCCTCCTGAGGCAGTCCCTGCCATCAGACAGCAAGTGAAAAATCCATTTTATGAAACTGGTTATTCCAGGATGTGCTTAAATTCCCCACACATGTCTTCCTCAGAAGGCTCATTATCTGGAGATGGGTCTGGCTGCAATGTTCACACATTGCTTTCCTAACTTCTTACTCCAGAGCTGACTTTCAGCACTTCTTGGCAGGCAGATGACTCTGGATCCTTCTGAGAGGGATCACAGGTTCCATTACTAATGAAGAGAACTAGCTCATAGGTCTTCCCAGCTTTCTTCAAAATATAGGGACATGCTCATTTAATAAATACCCTCCTGATGAAAATTCTGTTTTGTGGGAAGCCCAGGTGGCTCAGCAGTTTAGCGCTGCCTTCAGCCCAGGGCCTGATCCTGGAGACCCGGGATCGAGTCCCATGTCAGGCTCCCTGCATGGAGCGTGCTTCTCCCTCTGCCTGTATCTCTCTCTCTCTCTCTCTCTCTCTCTCTCATGAGTAAATAAATAAAATCTTTTTAAAAATTTTTTAAAAATTCTGTTTTGTGAAGCATATCCATGGCTCCAATGGAAAATGTTCTGTCTGTAACATGTGTCTAAGAGCTCTGAGAAAAGGCACACCCTCTTCCAGGCTTTCCAAACTAAAGGAGGGTCAGAATAAGCCAGTCATCAGTTGATTCAGGAATATCTTTTGATTCTAAGACCACAGATTTGAAAATAAGATGAGATGGTAGAACAAAACAGCAAGTCTTTATTGAGGCCTGACATTGTTCATCACTGTGCCAGGCATCCTGAGAATACAGAAATGCCCTCTGTACACTAAAACTTTAAAATATAGTTATAAAACCAAGATGAATGATTCAAAATATAACAAACAGTACAGAAAAATATGTAATGAGGTGCACAATTATGTGATACTGGCTATTTATGCATAGAGTAAGGCCAATGAGGACAAGAACATGCAGGGAACTCAAAGGACAAAAATATGATTCATCTGGCACATTGGCAAGAGAATATCAAGAAATGAACTTCTATGCACACCTGTCACAATCTTATGAAGGAGGTATTATTATTCCCATTCTTGACAGAATATACCCAAAATATCAAGAATGCAAATACTCTAATGCAAATACTACCCAGAGTGTATCCCTCTAGAGATGATCTTAAACCTGCCTTTGACTTACCTAATTTACTTTTAAATTAAAAATAAAGAGGCAGTCATAGGAATTCAAACTGAACTATTTTTGACAAGAACAGAAGCGATGAAAGCCATGACTGAAAAGTCCATACAGAATTACCTGGACAATTGGGTTGATAATATTCCATTTCATGTGAATATTCATTTTTATAGAGAGTCACTCTGACCTTGAACCAATACTCTTTGAAAGGAATCTGATCCAAATGCAGCATATGGCTGGCCCAGAATTATTAGCTAAGCAGCAACATTACAGAGAGAAAAATTAAATATTTCATTTAAACTTCATGTGAGTAGGAATCAGAGAAGCCTGAGGTGTTATTTTTTTAATTAAATGCAATAATAAATAAAAAGTCCTTGAGCAACTTCTAAAGGGAAATGTGATCTTTCAGTTCAAAGGACCAGTAAAACAATCATTTTTACAGAGGAAGAAATTGAAATGAAAATCAAAATCTGAAGTTATGTCCAAATCATTCAACTGATGACTAATCCTGGAGGCTGCATTCATTGTTCCCTTTTGGACAAAGACTGGGGGTCCCCTAGATTGAAGCACAGAGATTAAAAGCTTCTCTTGTGCTAAAGCAATTACAAGTAAAAAAGAGAGCATTTGTCAACTCTCTTGCCCTCACTTCTAAATTCAACATTTAACCTAAATTCCTTATTCCATGTTTTCTGCCCTTTTCCTCAATATTAGTTGAGGCATTCAACTATTTACTGAAGCAGGTACTATGTGTTTGTCATCGTACCGTGGGTAGGGTATGCAGCTGTGAACAAAGTGATGTGGTCTCTTTCAGTGATCCAAAGGACACTCAGGTTCTGGTGGTGTCCCAAGCTGGACTAACTCTATCAGTGATCTTGCAGTAACCCTTAACTGTAGAGGGCAGCTGAAGTTCCAGCTTGAGTCCAGTGGCATTGACCCTAGATTTCAGACATGCCTGTCGCCTCTGGAGCTATAATGAGGTTCCTGTCCTTCTCAGGGCCATGAGGAAGTCCTAGAGTTGTTGAAGAGAGCTGGAAATTTAAGGACTTATAACAGTTGATATTGCTGTGTAACAAATTATCCTAAAACTTCTGCTCATGATTCTGTGGTTCATTAATTTGGGAAAGGTTATGCTGGGCCATTCTTGTTCCCTTCTCTCACATGTTGAATTGGGCTTCAGGCACATGACAATTCCCCTGGGCTGGATGTCTAAGATGCTACAGCACATGGCTGGGAGCTGTGGATGGCTGTTGGCTGGGACCTCAGTGGGCCTGTTGACTGGAACATCTACTGTGTGCTTTCTGCAGTTTGAAAAATCTCAGAGTAACTGGACTTCCTGTATTTGGCTTCCCACTAAGTGAGTGTCCCAGGAAAGCCAGTTAGAAGCTATATAACCTCCTCTGACCTAATTTTGGATGACAGGCAGCATCACTTCTACCACATTCTGTTATTCTGAAGAGAGTCATATGGCCAGCCAGGATTCAAGGAGAGAAGAAGGAGACCCCATCATTTGATAGCGGATAGGAAAAGTTCCACTGTAAACTAGAAGGTACAATGGAAGATATCATTGTGACCATCTTTGGAATATAATAATCTGTGCCTGAGAGTCATACAGTCAGAGCTCTGGATACAAGTGACTTTATATTCCTGGGTCAAGCATGGGCATTAAAAATCATTGCTGAGGCCAGAGTCCTGGTGTGAGAATCTAAAAATCCTTAGGGACACCTGGTACATCTTTCCGAGGTTCTCTGGCCTTCCTGGGAGTACTACCAGGGAGAAGAATGCCTCTGGAAATCTGAGGTCTCTACTGACCTTCTGACTTAGGAAGTATTTCTCCCTTCCTTCAAGAGGACCCAGCATAGTCGCCTCCATGATTTGAGACTTTGGGGAACAAAAACCAGGAAAAAAGTTTGTTCTTGGGAAGCTTCTCTTCCTGGCTGGCAACCTCAAAACCCGAGAACACCAAGGTCTGATTTCTTGAGATGGAGAAGTGGGGAAGAACAGAAAGACAACTGTCCAATACAAGATCTTCAGAGGGAGAGACGCCTGGGTGACTCAGTGGTTGAGTGTCTGCCTTCAGCTCAGGGTGTGACCACGGGATCCCAGGATCGAGTCCCGCATTGGACTCCCCACAGGGGGCCTGCTTCTCCCTCTGCCTATGTCTCTGCCTCTCTCTGTGTGTCTCTCATGAATAAATAAATAAAATCTTAAAAAAAAAAGATCTTCAGAGAGAAATGGGTTTCAAAGAACAAGGTGGCATCTGTCACTGGAAACAGTCATAGGGGGCAGCCCCAATTGGTTCAAATTGTATTCCAGATCAAGAAGGGAAAGTGAAATTACTGGACTCTCTGCAGTATTTTTTGAAAATTTATGAAAATTTTAGGGATGCCACAATGTGTTTTATCCTCAGATGACAAGGTTTCAAAAAGGGGGAGTAGCCTCTCCCCTCCTGCCCAGAGCACTGTGGCTTCCAAGTGTAAAATCCCAGCATCCTCACCTCACTTGAACACCTCAAGGGCTCTGAAGGAGGAGAAAGCAGAAAGTTGCCCAGCCCAATGGGGAGGTGCCCGTGGCATCTGGTGGGTAGAGGCCAGAGATGCTGCTCAACATCTTACGGTGCTCAGATCAGCCCTCAACAAATAAATTTTTGACCCAAAATGTAGATAGCAACAGGATCAGAAATCTGCCATAAATCAATCCAGAAACATCTTCATGGTTCTTCTATGTCTATAATTATGCAAGGAAATCCTCTTCATGGTTTTCTAGAAGGAACATGGTAAACACTGGTATGTATTCTCAGTTATAGTCTCAGCTTTAAGGGGACTCTACTCTGTGCCATGAGTCTTAAAACTCCTAGGAGTTCTTTCTTAATCCAAGCCAAGCCAAACTACCATCTCTCCCCCATTTGCTATGACTGTGGCTTCCTCTTCACCCTCCTTCCTAAAATCCCAGTGCAGGTATTAGCTATTGCTTGCCTTAGCTATTTGCTAACTAGTGCACACAGGATGCCAAATGCAGTCAAATGTGAGTAAAAAAAAGGAGCCAAAATATTAAGTATCAGGTACCATCTAACTTCTCTCTACTGCTCTTCCTGCCTAGACCAGGGAGTGTTTCTTGTCCCACTGGCTCCTACATGAGTCCTAGACCCACCTGGTCCTCCAACTTAGCCTGCTTCATATGACACAGACTTATTTTAGTTTAATAACAAACAACTTTAATACAAGGCAGATTGGTCCCAGTGTTATAACAGAGTAACACTCAAAGGGCAATGTAAGCATTGGTGGGAAGAGATGAATGCCAACTGGGGTGCCCTTAACCTGCTAGGAATAAGAAATAACTGACTTGGAGAGTTGCATCAGCTATTTCATACTATTACAATTTGTTTTAGTGAATTATCTTTCTTAGAATACCAAATGGTCCTCTAATGGCCTGAAAGATTTGAAACACTTCCAAAGCACTAACAGTTTTCTGTACTCAGTCACTGGGAGGTCTGGACTTCAGAATGCAAGTTGGCTAACAGCCAGAGCATACCAATGACTTAGATTTGCAAACTCTGTAGTAACCCAAACAGGTTAGCATCAGAGGTCATGACGTGGGTTCTGTTAACATTGTAAATTTGGATCTCTTATGCACACATAGCAAATTCATTGCACATATATGGGGAATTTGCCCAGATCTGCCTCCTTGTTATATATTTTTTGGCTTCCCTTATTTTTCTAGATCCATTCCCAGTTCTATCAAGGTGATGCAGTCACTTTCTTCAGAGAGATGAATACCGAGAATTGTATATGGCACCCACTTGTAAAGAAGTGATGGCCATGGGACATCTGGGTGGCTCAGAGGTTGAGCGTCTGCCTTTGGCTCAGGGAGTGATCCCAGAGTCCCAGGATTGAGACCCACATCAGGCTCTCTGCATGGAGCCTGCTTCTCCCTCTGCCTGTGTCTCTGCCTCTCTGTGTCTCTCATGAATAAATAAAATCTTAAAAAAAAAAAAAAAAAAAGAAGTTATGGCCAAAGAACCTATGTAATGTCAGACAGTGGAGTAAAGTTTCTCAATATTAATCTGTGTTTCTATTCCATTCTAAACCCACCAAATTCTTTCAATTATACCCTGAGCAATTCTTTCCTCCCTATAACTAAACAGATGTGAGTCATCTATTGGGAAAACACAAACAATGGTCGGGAATTACATGAGAGACAGGAAAAGTCCACAATTAGTTTTCTGCTCACAGAAACTACAAAAACATCAAAGATGGATAAAGGAGAAAGGAGAAGTGGGCAGAACACCAACAGAGAAGGCAGAAATCAGGAAACTTGAATTCTCAAGGGAAATAATGTCCTGGAGCATAGTAAGGGGCTAAGTGGAAGCATACTCAGTCGTGAATTGACCCTCTCATAGCTGTCCACACAGGGCCACCCATCTGTCCCCACTGAGGGTCCAGTTGGAAGTGAAGATTGAGCCTTAAGAATACCTGCCCAGGTATGACCCTCTCCTGTCTTGTGAGTGTAACTGCCAGAGTAGGGATCACAGGGGTGATGGTGACATGAAGGGAACACTATCTTACCAAGTCAGCACCATAAGGAAGCAGTTTGAAGACTGAGCTAAGAGGGAACACACATTCTTTTCAACATTAACAAATCCACAGAAGAGGGCATTTGCCTAATGCTAGCTTTTTGGGGGAATTCACAGCTCATTACTAACTTATTTTCATCGTCTTCTCTCTCCTCTCCTCTTCTCTCCTCTCCCTCCCTATCCTTCTCTCCTCTCCCTTCTCTTTTCTCTTCCCTCACTCTCTCACACAAAAAATTCTCAGAATAGATAATGTTCCATTTATCTTGACCTCTTTTCCTTCCATCCCATTTAACTTCCCAAATCTATCTACCTTTAAGAGGATCAAGGTTAAATATCAATATGCACAGATATGCGTAGTCATTAATTTGTCTCTATAAGGGCAGCCCGGGTGGCTCAGTGGTTTAGCGCCACCTTCAGCCCAGGGCCTGATCCTGGAGACTGAGGATCGAGTCCCACATCAGGCTCCCTGCATGGAGCCTGCTTCTCCCTCTGCCTAGGTCTTTGCCCCCCCCCCCCCCTCTCTCTCTCTCTGAATAAATAAATACATTTTCTTAAAATTGTCTCTATAAGATTATGGGTTCCCTTCATAAAAGATACCTTGTTTTAAAATGTACTTCCTCCCCCTCTCAGTTCCAGCAGACAAAGCAACCTGAAAAGTCACAAATTGTATTAAAGTTTCCTTGACTAATATTTGGTGCCTAGCAGCACTTCAAAGGAGAATTTTTACTCCATTCTGAGCTTCACACTTAACATATCATAGGAATAATAAGGCAAAAAACTTTAAAGTGTTCAAACATATCCATGATATTTAAAAGGATCATATTTAAACTCTATAAGGTCTAAATGTTTAGAGCCCAGGCATCCCAGCTCTGTCACTCTGTTTCATTTCCTGGAAATGTGGTCACTTACCAAACTTCTCTAGGTCCCACTTTTCTCACCTTCGATATGAAGAGGTTAAACAGCAGAACACAGAATGTCTTTCTAGTATGCTTTCATCATCCGTAAGAAAGATTATTCTGTTCCCTATTCTCTTTTATCCTTTAATAACTGTGTATGGGGTTTGCCCTACTTGTCTTGCCACTCATTTTCATATGAATTTCATTTTCCTGAACTGTTAGAAGACTTGGTACTCGCAGGTTGTCTAACTTCACAAAGCTCCCTCTTCTATAGGCCCCATGTTGTATTATGATGTAAGGCATCTTGCTTCCTGAGATGTCCTTGCCCTGTCCCCTCCCCAACTTGTGTCTTCGTCTTTTCTCTTCCTCTCCCTTACCCTCCCCCTGCTAACTCACTCCCGACCAGAGAGAGGTGTCTCCCTAGTATGGGCCTGGTCCTGGAAGGAAGCTATGCTTGCTCAGGCCTGAGAGCTCATGGGAGATGGGCTCCCAGACCTTCCCCAATCCCCTTGCACTTGGCTGAGATGGGAGTGGGGGAGCTTTTGCAGCTTCACCCACTGCTCCTAGCTTCATTCACCTCACTTCCCAGGGTACACCTGCCAGCCACATGGGGATTCTCCTGTTCTCAGCTCAAACATACTGACGTCCCCGTTGGTCCCCCCACCTTCTCTCACATGGAAGCACACAGCTCTTGTGCTGTTGGTGGCTGGTCTACACCTATCTATATTTTGAGATTCCTTCCCCGGTGTCCTAACAGATATGGCATTGGCCTCCTATTTTGAGATTCCTGGGTATACCTTGTTGGCTTAACTTTGTTAATGCCACCCATAGACTTTTGGTTTTGTGATCTCGTTGCATGACTTCTTTTTGTGAACCACTGAAAAATTCTAAAAAACAATGCTGATGCCTCTGCCACCATGTTCCTAGAGCTCTCAAGAGCATGTATTTTAATCTACTGTTCAGAATCACAGACAGCATCTTCACATTAGTTGTTCCTTCAATAACTTAAAAGTACAGATAAGTAAAATGAACAAATGAGGAAGATACTGAGTTTTCCAAGATAAATAAGCTCTGGTTTTCATGGTCCAGACAGTTTTGTTGTAGAATTAAGCTGCTCCTCAAATAAGGTAGGTAGTAACCCAAGTGTCGGCCTCCCATCTTCGACATGCACCTTCAACACAGTGTAGGCAAGCAGAAGAAGCAGAAGAAGATTCATGTGACTCCCTCCCGAGTTGTTCACTCAGACCTGGGTCCTTACCGTCTCTTACCAGGCTCGCTCCAACTACATGGCTGTTCAATTTCCAGAATGCCTTCTGCCTGTGCACAGGATAAGGAACAAGACATACCCACCACTGCTTGGCCCTCTTTTCCCCCACCATATCACACACAAGGTTTTACTGAAAAATTGAACTAACAAGGGAATTACAGAACAGGGTGGGGGTGGGAAGCAGGAAGTGGGAATGATTTGTGTCTTTCTGTATCCCAATCAAGGCTCTTCTGTTGGTCCAAAAGAAATGGCAAAAAGAAAGAAAGGAAGGAAAGAAGGAAGGAAGGAAGGGAGGGAGGGAGGGAGGGAGGGAGGGAGGAAGGAAGGAAGGAAGGAAGGAAGGAAGGAAGGAAGGAAGGAAGGAAGGAAGGGAGGAGTCCAAGAAGTCACAACTTCACAAAGAGCCTTCATGGATACTCCCAGTTCCTAATTTTTTGCTCTTCTGTACTTTTTACAAAAATACTTTCTTCTAATCCTTACTCTCATGTGAATTTCCACCAACTTTCTAGAAAACCTCATGCCATACCCAGAGTAATCTTTCCTTGTAGTGGCTTCATGGTGCTGCATTTCTTCAATGCTCAAATGTTTATATTAGAGTAAGTTCTGAAGGTTATAGCAGAACAGAGATCAAATTTATATTCAGTCTTTGGTGGGTAGAGGTGCCCTAAACCCTGTTCTCTTTGAGATCTCTCCACCAGTGTGAACTGCAGCTTTGCTTCTCTGTTCTTCTCACTGCCCCAAAAGTAACTGTTAAGTTATTCAAATAGACCAAAGCACACATACATGCACAGACACACATCTCTTCCAAAAATAATACTAATTCTCAGAGGCAGTAAAGTTTAAAACCATCAGAGAGAATACAAACATTGTTCTACCAAGCCATGATTTGTCATGCCACCTCTGCCACAATGGGGTTTCCTCTTTACTTTGCTATGCCCAGGATTCTGGGGTGCTTTGGCCCCTCCTCCATGACCCAGGCCCCTATACCCACATACTTTCACACCTGCTGGTGCTGGAAACAGCCTGTCACTGAGAGAGACACACCTCACAATGGTCATTCACTGAGCTGACCAGAGATGCTGCCAAAATGTAGAATTTACTCCTTTTAAGAATGCAGTCATGAATATGGTTGCAAATGCCAGTTATATCCTGAGTATTCACAGAAGTCTTACCCAGCCCATTTTAAAGCTAACAGAAATCATGCCACTAGCCCAAAGGCAGGCCTACAAACAAGAGCCCATGCAATCAAAGAACAAGAAAAGATCATATGGTTCTTGTTTTTTCTCTTGCTGATATGATGAATCACATTGATTGTTTTACGAGTGTTGAACCAGCCTTGCATCCTGGGGATAAATCCTACTTGGTCATGATGAATAATCTTCTTAATGTTTGGTTGTATCCTATTGGCTAGTATCTTGTTGAGAATTTTTGCATCGATGTTCATCAGGGATATTGGTCTATAATTCTCCTTTTTGGTGGGGTCTTTGTCTGGTTTTGGAATTAAGGTGATGCTGGCCTCATAGAACGAGTTTGGAAGTACTCCATCTCTTTCTATCTTTCTGAACAGCTTTAGTAGAATAGGTATGGTTTCTTCTTTAAACGTTTGATAGAATTCCCCAGGAAAGCCATCTGGCCCTGGACTTTTGTGTCTTGGGAGGTTTTTGATGACTGCTTCAATTTCCTCCCTGGTTATTGGCCTGTTCAGGTTTTCTATTTCTTCCAGTTCCAGTTTTGGTAGTTTGTGGCTGCCCAGAAATGCATCCTCTCAATAGATGCAGAGAAAGCATTTGACAAAATACAGCATCCATTCCTGATCAAAACTCCTCAGAGTGTAGAGATAGAGGGAACATTCCTCAACATCTTAAAAGCCATCTACGAAAAGCCCACAGCATATATCATTCTCAATGGGGAAGCACTGGCAGCCTTTCCCCTAAGATCAGGAACATGACAGGGATATCCACTCTCACCACTGCTATTCAACATAGTACTAGAAGTCCTAGCCTCAGCAATCAGACAACAAAAAGAAAAGACATTCAAATTGGCAAAGAAGAAGTCAAACTCTCCCTCTTTGCCGATGATATGATACTCCACATAGAAAACCCAAAAGGCTCCACCCCAAGATTGCTAGAACTCATACAGCAATTGGCAATGTGGCAGGATACAAAATCAATGCCCAGAAGTCAGTGGCATTCTATACACTAACAATGAGACTGAAGAAAGAGAAATTAAGGAGTCAATCCCATTTACAATTGCACCCCAAAGCATAAGATACCTAGGAATAAACCTAACCAAAGAGGTAAAGGATCTATACCCTAAAAACTACAGGACACTTCTGAAAGAAATTGAGGAAGACACAAAGAGATGGAAAAATACTCTATGCTCGTGGATTGGAAGAATTAATATTGTGAAAATGTCGATGATACCCAGGGCAATTTACACGTTTAATGCAATCCCTATCAAAATACCATGGACTTTCTTCAGAGAGTTAGAACAAATTATTTTAAGATTTGTGTGGAATCAGAAAAGACCCCGAATAGCCAGAGGAATTTTAAAAAAGAAAACCATAGCTGGGGGCATCACAATGCCAGATTTCAGGTTGTACTACAAAGCTGTGGTCATCAAGACAGTGTGGTACTGGCACAAAAACAGACACATAGATCAATGGAACAGAATAGAGAATCCAGAAGTGGACCCTCAACTTTATGGTCAACTAATATTCGACAAAGGAGGAAAAACTACCCACTGGAAAAAAGACAGTCTCTTCAATAAATGGTGCTGGGAAAATTGGACATCCACATGCAGAAGAATGAAACTAGACCACTCTCTTTCACCATACACAAAGATAAACTCAAAATGGATGAAAGATCTAAATGTGAGACAAGATTCCATCAAAATCCTAGAGGAGAACACAGGCAACACCGTTTTTGAACTTGGCCACAGTAACTTCTTGCAAGATACGTCCATGAAGGCAAGAGAAACAAAAGCAAAAATGAACTATTGGGACTTCATCAAGGTAAGAAGCTTTTGCACAGCAAAAGATACAGTCAACAAAACTCAAAGACAACCTACAGAATGGGAGAAGATATTTGCAAATGATGTTATCAGATAAAGGGCTAGTTTCCAAGATCTATAAAGAACTTATTAAACTCAACAGCAAAGAAACAAACAATCCAATCATGAAATGGGCAAAAGACATGAACAGAAATCTCACAGAGGAAGATATAGACATGGCCAACAAGCACATGAGAAGATGTTCTGCATCACTGGCCATCAGGGAAATACACATCAAAACCACAATGAGATACCACTTCACACCAGTGAGAATGGGGAAAATTAACCAGACAGGAAACCACAAATGTTGGAGAGGATTTGGAGAAAGGGGAACCCTCTTGCACTGTTGGTGGGAATGTGAACAGGTGCAGCCACTCTGGAAAACTGTGTGGAGGTTCCTCAAAGAGTTAAAAATAGATCTGCCCTACGACCCACCAATTGCACTGCTGGGGATTTACCCCAAAGATACAGATGCAATGAAATGCCGGGACACCTGCACCCCGATGTTTATAGCAGCAATGTCCACGATAGCCAAACTGTGGAAGGAGCCTCGGTGTCCATCGAAAGATGAATGGATAAAGAAGATGTGGTCTATGTACACAATGGAATATTACTCAGCCATTAGAAATGACAAATACCGGGATCCCTGGGTGGCGCAGAGGTTTAGCGCATGCCTTTGGCCCAGGGCGCGATCCTGGAGACCCAGGATCAAATCCCACGTCGGGCTCCCGGTGCATGGAGCCTGCTTCTCCCTCTGCCTGTGTCTCTGCCTCTCTCTCTCTCACTGTGTGCCTATCATAAATAAATAAAAATTAAAAAAAAAAAAAAAGAAATGACAATACCGACCATTTGCTTCGACGTGGATGGAACTGGAGGGAGGGTATTATGCTGAGTGAAATAAGTCAATCAGAGAAGGACAAACATTATATGGTCTCATTCATTTGGGGAATATAAAAAATAGTGAAAGGGAATAAAGGGGAAAGGAGAAAAGATGAGTGGGAAATATCAGAAAGGGAGACAGAACATGAGTGACTCCTAACTCTGGGAAACGAACTAGGGGTGGTGGAAGGGGAGGTGAGTGGGGGGTGGGGGTGACTGGGTGACGGGCACTGAGGGGATGAGCACTGGATGTTATTCTATATGTTGGCAAATTGAACACCAATAAAAAATAAATTTATAAAAAAAAACAAAGAATAAGAAAAACCTCTCCTGATACAGAGGAAGTTGATATAGAGTATCTTAATCTATTGCTCTGTGACAAATTATTCCAAAACTTACCACATTAAGACAATAAACATTATTATTTCACAGTCTCTGTGGGTCATTGGGCGTGGCTTAGCACGGTGGTTCTGTTCAGGCTGATACTCACGTGGCTATTGATCTAAAACAAAACAAAACAAAACAAAACAAAACAAAAAAAATGCAATCATGTTCTTAGGCAAGAGCCATCTTCCTCCCCAGTCTAGGAAAGAAGGGAAGAGTCAAAATCACTTTCATTTTTCCAATTACATTCAGCAGTATTGCAGCACACCATAGCACTTCTCCTACTTGGTACTGAAGATAGAAGCCAACCACAGATACAATACAAGCCTATGTTGAGGAGACCTCTCTTAGTAGCCCAAGCCCAGGAGATCAAAGGATCTTTCAGAGAGAATCAACCAGCCTGGGTACAAGTGCTTGAGATTTGCTATCTCCCTGACTCAGCTTTGTCCTTTTTTCTCACAAAATTAACTTGGAAATCTGGCCTCTTTTTCCTATCATCCAATGCCAGGTGCCTATCTCTAGTTTACTCACGCCTGTTCTTGCAATGAATTATTAAGATGACACTATTTCTCCTCAAACCCTGCAGATGTCTCTTCTCTTTCCCAAAGTTTCCCATGCAAGAGGGTAGCAACAACCATAGCACCTGGTGATGCTCAACAAATACCAAGGGAGTTTTGTTTCAGGGAAACTTTCTTTCAGGAACAGTATGAAACACTCAGAAAAGGTTGGGCTCTGGAATCAAAAAGATCGGAGTTTGAATCCTGGCTTTGGCAATTACATGTAATATAACCTTGAACTTAGTTCATTAAGCCTCATTACAGGACTTTGGAAAATAAGAATAATAATGCATAACTCAAAAGATTTGGGTTATAAATGACTTTTACATCTGTAAAGGATTCCGATCTGTGCACATGGCAGTGGGGCAGATATGGTTTTAAGAATTTTGCTGATTTTTCAAATTTGGTAAATCTGATGCCAAGTCCTCCCACTCACCAGGGGTTGAGAAATGCAATTGATGAATCTAGCATAAGTAACATTTGAATGAGTTAAGTCCTCAATTGCCAATTGGAAGTTAATAAATAATGTCCAAAATTAATGAGAATTAGCCTGTTATTTCTATAAAATACCATATTATATGGAAATATGGGTATAAGGACCAGAAAAAATAGATGAAAAGTAGTTCCTATAGGAAGAAAAGCCATATGCTGATCACATAAGATAGAGAACTGATTTTTTTGTTGTTGTCACAAAATAGTGTCATTTCCATATGCACAGAGGTTCCTTTATATCTATTATCTGGTCTCAGAGTAAAAAAATTCTAATAGGTTGAAAGCCCTAAATGTTTCTTTGTATAAAACATTTTGCAAGGGCGCTTAGGTGGCTGAGTAGGGTAAGTGTCCTGCTCCTGATTTCAGCTCAGGTCATGATCTCAGGACTGAGATAAAGCCCTGTGTACTGGGTTCTGTGCTGGGTGTGATGCCTACTTAAGATTCTTTATCCCTCTCCCTCAGCCCCTCCCCTCCTCCCTCTAAAACAAAACAAAACATTTTGCAGTTAGGCAAAACAACCTACAGAAACATGTAAGACCATGACATAAAGATTGCCCAGGATTTCCTTGTGCCAAAATATTTTCTTAAGTGTTACCTGGATGTTATTCAGTCCTTTGTCCAAATTCTACCATGAATTCATTCTGGATCATTAGACAAGCTGCTCCACTTCTATGAGACTTAAAGTCCTTATTTATAATGTTAGATCCATTTAAAAAGCTTCCTTCCAAAACCTGTTATTATTATTTCTGTCTTTGTAACTAGCTATCAGAATGGAGACTGGATGATTTTTGAAGCCACTCTCAGATTTAAAATGTTGCACACTGAGCAGATGATTCTTGTATTTGTGTCTCTTTTGCAACAGCTATTCTGCTTGTGTGCAGTTGTGTGACCTTCCATTCTCATTTCTTAGATCCCTGTGATACGAAGCAGTCTCAATTTCAGTGTCTGATGAAATCCTCTCCTTCCTCTCTCCTGGATTTCAAGCAAAGTCTAAAAAGAAACACAACCAGGCACCATGGGATCTGCAGATGGCTCATAAAACATAAACTGAATCACAAACACAGAACAAGCAGAGGACAGAGAGAAACAGCTTGAGGTTAGATGTTTTAGAATTTTCTAAGAAAATCCAAGAGCCACACCTCAGGCTGCATTTGATACTGATGTTTCTTTATTGATATAAGGTTGGGGGGCTTGAAAATCTGCAGTATATACAACACCAGTAAATACTAAAATTCACTATTCTAAATAATTCAAAGGAAAGACAGCTTAGTTTTATTTTACATTGAATTACATATTTTCAAAGGTTAGTTCTTCTAAATCCAGAAATTACTCTGCAGACAAGACTTATGGAGGTATGTTTTATTTTAAGATTGGCAAAATATTTTAAAACAATCATGAGATTATTGTAATTTTTTAAAATAAAGCACACTTCTGTTTAAAATCCTGTAAACCTCGTTTTTCTACCAGGTTTCCTTAGAAGACAAATATTTTTGTTGCTCTCATAAATCTCAACCTCAAAGGATTCTTCCATTTTCAGATTTGTTCTGAGTTCCCAGCTATGTGGCCATAAAACCATCCACACAGACCTTCAGGGAAAAGACCTATCTGGTCATCTGGGGTGTCCCTTCTGTCACCAAGTATTGCTCAAAATTCTCCCCTGAGGCATCTTCTCCAGTGATTTGTGCAACTTTACAATAGCTCAAGAAATTGTGCGTCCATGGCTTCTTTTAAATGAATTTCCATCATTACAATTAAACTTACCTCACTTTTCTCATGACGCTCAACTCCATCCTGATGTCTGTCTTTGCTTGGCAATGACATCTAGATTTTTTTAAATGGCTGTCTGCTTGTTTGCAAGGCATTTAGCACCATCATTGACACTTATCCCCAAATTCTTCTGCATGTCCCTAGCATCTTGGCATTTCTTCCCTGTTGTATTTGTTCTGGGCAGAAAAAAAGATTTTTTTCTCTCCTGGCACCTCAGTTAGTGCAGCCAAATACCGGCTCTATCTTGCTTTCTTTTTTTTTTTTTTTTTTTTTTTTTTTTTTTTTTAATTTTTATTTATTCATGATAGGCACACAGTGAGAGAGAGAGAGGCAGAGACACAGGCAGAGGGAGAAGCAGGCTCCATGCACCGGGAGCCTGACGTGGGATTCGATCCCGGATCTCCAGGATCACGCCCTGGGCCAAAGGCAGGCGCCAAACCGCTGCGCCACCCAGGGATCCCTCTATCTTGCTTTCAGGACATCACCAGATTTTCCACTTGGGACACCTCAGGGTCCTTCATATTTGCAGCCTTTCTTTTCCAACAAATATTCTTTGACTGGCAGATGCTGAAGATACCACATGAGCAGGAGAGACCAAGTCCTTGTCCTCAGGAAACTAACATGCTAGGGAGAGATAAACAACAAAAAATTTTGAATTGTTCTGTCATGTTGGGTAGAAAACAGCTATGAAGCAAAATAAAGCACAGTAAGGGCATACGGAGTGGTGGGGTGCTACTTCAGATGGGGGAGTGAGAGAAGAGCTCTGTGAGGAGATGGTGTTTGAACAAAGGCTTGAGTGACACAAAAAACTCAAGCCAGGAAACATGAGAAAAATGTAATATGGTATTTAGCACACATGGTAAATGTAGCTGGGCTGCAATTTTCCTTTTGGGTAAAGCGAAACTTAGTAAAATTCCTCATTTTGTTTTCCACAAACTAGTGTTACCACTTCTTTCAAGTTTAACTAAATACTTCCACTACTCAAATGAACGTTGAGTGCCTGTGATCATGGGGTTCAGACACCATACGCCCTTGTCCATCAAAGGAAGAATCAAGAAATAGTTGAGCTGAAAGGGAATATTACAAGTCCTTTGTGGGGGAAGAGTACCTTGCTTATCTACTGCTATGAAACAAGACAACTGAAAACTTAGTGAATTATGACAATTTAATATCTCTCACAATTCTGTGGGTTGAGGCACTCAGCTGGGCACTTCTGTGGAACTCACTTGGGTTCTCTCATGTGGTTGCTGTCATATGATGAATGAGCCTGGGGTCCTCTGAGACTTGAATGGGCTCTAGTGTCCAAGATGTTGTCAGCACTCCCATGTCCAGTACCTCAGAGCTCCTCCATGACACCTCACTCTTCATGTGACCCCTCACCCACCACCCTCTCACTCACTCCAGCAGGACAGACTTCTTACATGCAGACTGGCTTCCAAACCACAAAAGCAGAGATGGTGAGATTTTCTGTCAAGGCTTTAGACAGTGTCACTTCTCCCACATTCTACAGGTTAAAATGGAGGCATGGGGTCAGTCCCCGTCAGGCTGCAAGGAGACTACACAAGGGTGTTAAAATAGAGGCAGAGTTCACTGGGGGCCATCCTTGGAGACAGCTGCCACCTCTGGCAATCTGATGTGACTTGCCCAAGTCATGCATTTACTCAGTGGCTGAACGAGAATTCAAGCAACCAGTTTCTTCACTTTGCTTTCCTTTTTTAACCTGAACTGATCCAAAATTCTTTTTGAGCCTAAAGTAAATAATTACATGAAGCTCAATGACACAAAATAGCATTAATTCCCTGCACCTCCCAATTGGTCCCCTCCTCTTCCCTAAGCCAGAGCCCTCCTGCAACATACTGTTGATTTTGTTCAATTATGATATACATGATATATATATGTATGATATTGTGTATATGATATATATATGGTATGTATATATATATGTATGGTATATATAATTATGGTGTATATATATGGTATGAAATATAGTAATGTATATAATTACAGTGTGTGTATATATATGTGTGTGTATATACATAGTTTCATGTCCAAAGCACTGATTTAACAGCACTTAGAGCTCAGGAGTAACTTCTAGAAACTGTCACTAGTACTTCAAAGAGCTGCTAATCAGATATATCAGCCAAAATTTAAAGATAAAGCCAAGAGGAGTCATGTCCTTTCAATGTCATACTGAGGCATGCCTTAACAAGCCCACCAAAAGATTATTCAATTATCTAGGAGAACATACCTGTGTTTGACTTTGCTGTCCACTAATTTGATTCTGTGAAGTTTCATAACGGAGACTTCTATCCAGGAGAAACACTAATGATTTCTTTCTAGTACATAACATAACCCATAAAACAATGGCCTTTATTTGCCCTATAGAGCATCAATGCATTTTATATCTAACCTAGCAATTTATTCTAACATTTGTTTAAATGTTTGTAAATAAATACTCAGTCCTTCAAATCTTCCGTGAGCCAACTTTACTGGCTTCCTTATTAATGAGTGGAAGAAATCTATGACACAAGCTCAATCTGTATTTCTATGAGAGATTTTCAACTTTCTGAAAGTTATAATGCGACACTACAAAGGCTCCAAGAGAACATCCTGGGGGCAAGCAAGACTGACACAGGCTGGGCCATTATTCTTGTCTATGCAGAGTTGGTTGACTATCCTATTTGGCAGTAAAATTTTGCCAGAATTATTCATGGGAGCTTCACTTCACAGTGCTCAGGGCTCTTATTCTGAGATATAAGCAGCTCAGGGAGGAAAATGCTGAACAGTTAAATTCCAACCAGATTTTTACCACCTGGAAAGATACCAAAACAGGCAAAAGGGAAGTCAGCCAGTAGAACTTTCTGGAGAAAGACCACCATTTCTGTTAATTCAATACTGAAATTTTTTTCTTTTGATTGGAGAAATTAACAATCCCTATGCACCTACAGCCACAGCACATATAAGAATTATCACGGGAAAATCTTGTGTAGGCTCTTCTATTGCTCTACTCAGTGGCTATTTTGGGTTCTCAAGAGGTATAAAGGAATCCAGCCCTCTGTCCCCACCACATTACTGGGTTTTCCTCTCCTCCTTTTCTTCACAAGCACATATGGTAAACAAAATCTCATGCCACAAATGTGGGAGTATAAGACATGTGATATGTTTTCCTTCACCTGAGCTTTATTTCTGTTGTGCTGGCTGATGGAAACACAATCAGGTTCAACTCAGAGCCACTGTACTGGGTGCAGAATAGTTCAAAAGGATGTGAGAATGCTGGGGCACTGTGTATGTCACCAACATGCTCTGTCTCCTCTAGCACCTGAATGTGGTTGCTGTCACTACATCCCTCACTTCCAGCTCCCACTCCACCTTGGCTGACAATCAGCTCAATCCTGGTGTCTCTGGATCTCCCAGAAGATACAGTTCTGTTCTCATATCTTTCCAGAGATTCTGAAGCTAGATACTACTGGCCCACTCTGTCTAGATGTCCCACACAGCTATTTCTACTCTATGGCTCTCTTAGTTCAAGAAAAATTATCCACAACTTGAAAATAAGATGAAAACATGGCTTAATTAGTGTTCCTTAAAATTAATTGTGAAGCCCTCTTATAGGGTCATCTGATGCTCTCACCTTTTATCGTCATCCCTTCCCCAAAGAGAAAAAGTTACTTACATTCCAGTTTAATTTTAATTAATTAATATAAGCTAATTTAATTTAATTAATAATCAATTTGTTGACTAATTGGTGTAATTTACCCCTAATAAGAAAAAGTAAATAATCAGGAATAAGATTTTCCAGGTAGGATTGAGCTTTGGAGGGTCATATATCACTGTAATACCTAAGTATTTTTTTTCACCCACCAAGAACCAATTTTCACCTTCCAAAATGCAGTAAATACCACCCCTCAATTGAGAATTCATCTTTTTTTTTTTTTTTTTGAGAATTCATCATTTAAAGAGAAGTAACTTTGTCTCACTACTTACTATTAAGGAAGGGCCTGACTCTTACAGGAAATTGTTAAGTTCCATATTATCTCTGTCCAATAAACTTGCAAATTATTTCTATTCACAAATCAAGTAACCCCAAAACTTACAACTGTTTTGCCCTATAAGATCGCATTATTCATTTACAGATCACATTCTTATACTTTCCTTGAACTAGCTTTATTTACTATCCAACTGGTTCCTTCACTAAAAGTTAAAAATTCATTTTTTCTCATATGCTCACTATATATTTATATTACAGTCATGTTGTTACTTGGTGAAAACTAAATATTGACCTTTGCCATTTTAAGAAACTAGAAACTACCAACAAAGATGATAACATAGGTCCTCTCTGTTCTCAGATCTCTCTGGTCCCCAACTCATCAGGACCCAGACAGGGTGGAGCAGAACCTGAGGCTCATTTGTGGGGGATCCTATGGGCATCTAACTCTCATTATTCTTTCTCTGACCTTCTCCATCCCCATCCCTGATAATCTTTATCTTCTTATAGAAGGCTGGGGATACAGAGGGTAAGTGACTTTCCCCAGAAAGAAAAATGTTTCCAAGACTCATTCAGAACTTAGACTTCATGGCTCAAAAACTCAGGATCTCAAAAATCAGATCAAGACAGCATATAGATGGGTCCTGCTTTTTTTGAGGTCCCATCTATATGTTGTCTTGATCTGATTTTCAGAGTGTAGGGATAGAGGAAACATTCCTCAACATCTTAAAAGCCATCTACAAAAAGTCCACAGCAAATATCATTCTCAATGGGGAAGCACTGGCAGCCTTTCCCCTAAGATCAGGAACATGACAGGGATGTCCACTCTCACCACTGCTATTCAACATAGTACTAGAAGTCCTAGCCTCGCAATCAGACAACAAAAAGAAAAGACATTCAAATTGGCAAAGAAGAAGTCAAACTCTCCCTCTTTGCCGATGATATGATAATCTACATAGAAAACCCAAAAGACTCCACCCCAAGATTGCTAGAACTCATACAGCAATTGGCAGTGTGGCAGGATACAAAATCAATGCCCAGAAGTCAGTGGCATTCTATACACTAACAATGAGACTGAAGAAAGAGAAATTAAGGAGTCAATCCCATTTACAATTGCACCCCAAAGCATAAGATACCTAGGAATAAACCTAACCAAAGAGGTAAAGGATCTATACCCTAAAAACTACAGGACACTTCTGAAAGAAATTGAGGAAGACACAAAGAGATGGAAAAATACTCTATGCTTTTGGATTGGAAGAATTAATATTGTGAAAATGTCGATGATACTCAGGGCAATTTACACGTTTAATGCAATCCCTATCAAAATACCATGGACTTTCTTCAGAGAGTTGGAACAAATTATTTTAAGATTTGTGTGGAATCAGAAAAGACCCCGAATAGCCAGAGGAATTTTAAAAAAGAAAACCAAAAAAAAACAAAAAAATAAAAAAAAATAAAAATAAAAATAAAAAAGAAAACCATAGCTGGGGGCATCACAATGCCAGATTTCAGGTTGTACTACAAAGCTGTGGTCATCAAGACAGTGTGGTACTGGCACAAAAACAGACACATAGATCAATGGAACAGAATAGAGAATCCAGAAGTGGACCCTCAACTTTATGGTCAACTAATATTCGACAAAGGAGGAAAAACTACCCACTGGAAAAAAGACAGTCTCTTCAATAAATGGTGCTGGGAAAATTGGACATCCACATACAGAAGAATGAAACTAGACTACTCTCTTGCACCATACACAAAGATAAACTCAAAATGGATGAAAGATCTAAGTGTGAGACAAGATTCCATCAAAATCCTAGAGGAGAACACAGGCAACACCGTTTTTGAACTTGGCCACAGTAACTTCTTGCAAGATACGTCCATGAAGGCAAGAGAAACAAAAGCAAAAATGAACTATTGGGACTTCATCAAGGTAAGAAGCTTTTGCACAGCAAAAGATACAGTCAACAAAACTCAAAGACAACCTACAGAATGGGAGAAGATATTTGCAAATGATGTTATCAGATAAAGGGCTAGTTTCCAAGATCTATAAAGAACTTATTAAACTCAACAGCAAAGAAACAAACAATCCAATCATGAAATGGGCAAAAGACATGAACAGAAATCTCACAGAGGAAGACATAGACATGGCCAACAAGCACATGAGAAGATGTTCCGCATCACTGGCCATCAGGGAAATACACATCAAAACCACAATGAGATACCACCTCACACCAGTGAGAATGGGGAAAATTAACCAGACAGGAAACCACAAATGTTGGAGAGGATTTGGAGAAAGGGGAACCCTCTTGCACTGTTGGTGGGAATGTGAACAGGTGCAGCCACTCTGGAAAACTGTGTGGAGGTTCCTCAAAGAGTTAAAAATAGATCTGCCCTACAACCCACCAATTGCACTGCTGGGGATTTACCCCAAAGATACAGATGCAATGAAACGCCGGGACACCTGCACCCCGATGTTTATAGCAGCAATGTCCACGATAGCCAAACTGTGGAAGGAGCCTCAGCGTCCATCGAAAGATGAATGGATAAAGAAGATGTGGTCTATGTATACAATGGAATATTACACAGCCATTAGAAACGACAAATACCCACCATTTGCTTGGATGTGGATGGAACTGGAGGGTATTATGCTGAGTGAAATAAGTCAATCAGAGAAGGAAAAACATTATATGGTCTCATTCATTTGGGGAATATAAAAAATAGTGAAAGGGAATAAAGGGGAAAGGAGAAAAGATGAGTGGGAAATATCAGAAAGGGAGACAGAACATGAGTGACTCCTAACTCTGGGAAACGAACTAGGGGTGGTGGAAGGGGAGGTGAGTGGGGGGTGGGGGTGACTGGGTGACGGGCACTGAGGTGGGCACTTGACGGGATGAGCACTGAGTGTTATTCTATATGTTGGCAAATTGAACACCAATAAAAAATAAATTTATAAAAAAAATCAGATCAAGCTTTGAACCTCAAGAACCAATAAATTAGCTCTTTTGTTTTCTCCTTTTGCTTGTACTAAAGTGTACTCAAGATGCTTTGAGGTCTAGTTTGAAGAGGAAAGGCCTGGAGGGTAAAAAGATATTGTTAAGGAGAAAACAACTTGATAAATGTAAAGATTTAGTATAGATAAATAAATAAAATAAATATACTAATCTAGTATTAATATGATATTATTAATAAAATAAATATATTTATCTTTATGAGTTAAATCAGGGTACACCTTGTTTAACTCTGAAAGTTATTGCTGCTGACTTGCTAGAGGTCATTCACAGATCTTTTTTTCTTAAGGTTTTATTTATTTATTTGAGAGAGTGAGAGAGTGAGCAAGGAGGGATATAGGCAGAGGGAGAAAGAATCTAAAGTAGACTCCACACTGAGGCAGAGGTCGACATGAGGCTCAATCTCACCACCCTGAGACATGATCTGAGCCAAAACCAAGAGTCAGATGCATAACCAACAGAGCCATCCCGGAGCCCTGGTCATTCACAGATTTTTAAAAAGACTCCAGGCAGACTTGACAGGGTGGTGGGTCCTAGGAGACCCAGGACTGTCACCATGTGCTGTAGTAAGTCAGAGCATCACTTCTTTTGATAACATTTTTTTTAATCCATATTAGCCAAACAAGAGCACAACTTTTAGAAGTAACTGATACTCTCTCAAGCCTTGTTCAGTTGTCTGAGCATATTCACCAAAAATGAGTGGTCAATATGAAAGACTGTTTGTCAAATTATTTCTACTCCTTCCTTTACCACTAGAAAACAAACTCTAGGGACCCAATCTATAACATCCTCAAAGCTCTTCCTGGCTAATCACAGCATCTCTCCCTTTACTTTCTGCTTTTTCTCTTTCACCACCTCCCTACAATACCCTCAGCCCATGGCCAACCTTTCCACAGCAACTTGCCCTCCTAAAATCATCTGGGGTTTTTTTTATACCTCAGTGAGATTTCTATTCAATGCAATATACCTTTTCTAGTGTTATAAATCCTGTCTTTACCTGTGCAGGCTTTTGTAGCAGCACAGAGAATTTTAAGGCTCAGTGGAGAGGCAAAGATATTCAGGTGGGAAGGGGTAGAGGAACAGAGCTGATTCTATGATCTATACAATAATATTGTCAACATGCAGTAATAAGGACAAGGTAAGAGGATGAGTGATTCCAAATCTCCCAGGGGATATGCTAACATTTGTCAAGTTGATATTTTTGGCCAGCACTTTCAACTCTCACTTGGAGTTCTAATAGAAATCCAAGTTCCAGCAATTCCTTTTGCATTATGAAGGAAAAACATTAACAATATGGAGGGAGCAGTGAGTTCTTCCATTAATATGTGTCTTAATGAGCCCTCCTATTACTATGTACAGCCGTCTCAATCCCCCTATCATGAGACAAAGGGAAACCATGAAGATACTCACAAAAATACAAGTACAGTTAGAGTATCAAAATTAAATGGAGAGTATATAAAGATCAACTGAAAGATCAATTGAAAAGTGTTTTTAAAATAAAAGGAGGGGCACTTGGTCAGTTAGTCACTTAACCGTGAGTTAACCCATTAAGTTACTGACTCTTGATTTATCAGCTCAGGTCATGATCTCAGCATCAGGAGATCCAGCTCCATCCAGCCCCACAGCAAGATCCACCCTCAGGGATGATCCTCTCCCTCTGTCCCCCCTCCTCACACACTTGCTCCCTCTTTTGAAAATAAATAAAATAACTCCTTAAAAAAATAAGAAATAAAAGGAAAGATTGGCTTCTGCTTCCAGCCACAAAAGAATTATAGGTATTATATTTGCCCTCATGAGGAAACAATGTGGAGCAAATATTTTGGACTGTAGGCATCAGACAGCTTGGAAGAGGTGAAATGCACGAGGTAAACTTCACATTCTCCCTAGCTTTCAATTTGGTGGCACTTTCCAAATCATAGAACAGAGAAGTAAAGACTAAATAAAGAGCAGAAGTCTCATGATGCACAGAAAACAGAATCTCATGGCTGCTTAGGTTGCTGGGATTTGTGAGACAGAGTAAAAGCTAAAACTATAGATTCTAGAAAAAAATCAGTGGAGAATATTTTTCAATTTTGGGGTAGGGAAAAAATTTTAGAACACACATTGTAGTAATTGTAAGAAAAATTGATAAATTAGATTCATCAAAACTAAGATATTTTGCTTTACAAAAGACACCATCAAGGAAAAAATCAGGCAAACAATATTTTGGAAGAAAAAATATACATGTAAATATTCATGCGTGTATGTGTATGTATGTGCATGTATACATATTTGTATATATGTGTATGTATACACATAATTGTATAAGACAAATGACTTCCTTATATATGTTATACAGAACTCTTATAACTCAATAACAATAAGACAACCCAATTTTTTGAGTGCACAAAGACTTAGACATTTCAAAAGGAAGATCCATAAATGGTTAATAAATACAAGAAAAAAATGTTCAATGTCTTATGTCATCAGGTAAATGCAAAGGATATCCATAATGAAATCCCATTACATACCCACTAGAATTGTTAAAATTAAAAAACAACACCACCAAAAAAGGCTGTTGAGTAATTGGAACTTTCATACTTTTTTTTTTTTTTTTCAAACACACAAGGGTTTATTTACAAGCTCGAGCTTGGGTCCAAGTATACCCGACACAGCGGAGCAGGGACTTGGACCCCGAGGTGGGTTTCAGCTTAGTTTTTTATAGGCTGGTCTAGGGGATCTTCAGAAGGGGTGGAGGAATTTCTCAAGTTCTGTTTACATTTTGATATGGGGACTTCAAGGGCATTGAGCTCTGTTCTTATTCTAATAGGGGCTTCCTGCCCTGGCTTGGGCTCTGTTCTCATTCTAATAGGGGCTTCCTAGGACTTTAAGCTGTAAGTTGTTTTCTTCCTGTAACTGAAGTAAGGTAACCTTCAGCTCTTATTCACAGGGGCCTGGGATGGCTGTACTTGTGATAACGCTGAACTTAAAGTGGAATGGCCTTAATTTTCTGGGCCTCCACATTTCCCCCTCTCAGAGGAACCTAAGGAAGGACCCAATCATGGGTCCAGGTTGCTCTCAGAGTGAGCCGGGGGGAATGATTAAACCAGGATTCTAACCAACCTTGTTGCTATTCTCGCTCCCATTTACATTCCAGGGAAGAAGCAACATCTTAGGTTTAAGGCAGCACATAACCATCCCCACCCCACCCTTTGTTGTAAGAAGACGAAGTCTAATCCCCTTCTATTTTGAAAGACAACCTCAGACTAGGGAGTCTCGCAGGTGGGAAATAAGTGAGAACAGCGCAGTCTTAGCTTTAGGGGATTGTCCTTGTTCGGTTGGCTTTTCCTTTCTGGAACAAAGTCCTTGAGAACGGCATGTGGGTCAGCTGGCCGGATGTGGGTGTAGTGGACCCAGGGAGTAATCCCGTCGACCTTGAGAGCGGTGGGAGTGGTCAGGATCACGATGTAAGGTCCCTTCCAGCGAGGCTGAAGTGTCCGGTGTTGGTATCCCCGCACGTACACCCAGTCACCTGGCCGATATCGATAGGGATCCGGGAGTGGCCCAGTCTCATAGAGGGCCCCCAGCTTAGGCCACACCTTCTCATGAGTTCGTTGTAACATTTGGAGGGAGAAAGGAAGTTGGTGATCATCAAATTCAGCAAGCACCTCAGGTTTTAAATTGGGGATAATAGGTGGAGGAAGACCAAACATGATCTTGTAGGGAGTCAGTCCCATCTTATATGGGGAGTTCCTCACCCTATATAGGGCGAAGGGGAGGAGAATCACCCAGGCCCACCAGTCTCCAGGGCTAATTTAGTTAAGGTCTCCTTTAATGTTCTGTTCATCCTCTCTACCTGTCCTGAGCTCTGGGGCCTATATGTACAATGTAATTTCCAATCTGCCCCAAGTACTAGTGCCACTCCCTGTGTTACCTTAGAGATGAATCCTGGGCCGTTGTCTGACCCAATTCTAACAGGAAAACCATACCTCGGTAAGATGTCTTCCAGCAGTTTCTTGGTCACGGTCTGTGCCATTTCATGTTTGGTGGGCCTCTGTCCATCCTGAAAAAGTATCTACAAACACTAATAAATACCTGTATCCGTATTTTCCAGGTTTTACCTCAGTGAAGTCCACTTCCCAGTAGGCTCCTGGGTGGTCCCCCCGGAGCTGGGTGCCCGGGTTAGATCCATGGGCGGTGGCATTAGTTAACTGGCATGCGTGGCAGCTCGCCACAATCTGCTCGATCTTTGCTCAAGAGTCTTTAATAGTGATCTTTGCATGTCGTATGAGGTCTTCCATCTTCCTTGTTCCCATGTGAGTACTCCGATGCATTTTGGATAGGACTCACCGTCCCAGTTCCTCTGGCAGGATGATGCTGGAGTCTGCGGCCCTCCACCAGCCATGCAAGCACTGGGTCATAGGCAAGCATTTGATCCAATGTAAGTCAGCATCAGTATAGTTGGGGGTGTCACGCAGGGTCGGTGCCCCCGGATCGGGTAGCGTGGTAGCTAAGACCTGGGTCACCAAAAGGGCTGCCTCCTTTGCTTTTAAATCGGCCAGCCAGTTTCCCCTGGCTACTGGCATGTCTGCCTTTTGGTGCCCCGGACAGTGGATGATGGCTAGGGCCTTGGGCAGTCAGAGGGCCCTCAGGAGTTCAAGAATCTCCGTTTGGTTTTTAACAGTCTTTCCCTCTGCTGTCAGAAGCCCTCTCTCTCTCTCTGTAAAGGGCTCCGTGGATGTGAGCGGTGGTGAAGGCGTACCTGCTGTTGGTGTAGATGTTGATTCGTTTACCTTCCCCCATGGTCAGCGCCTTGGCCAGTGCAATCAGTTCTGCCCCTTGAGCTGATGTTCCAGCTGCCAGTGGCTCTGCCCAGACGGTCTTCGTCTCCGTGGTTACAGCTGCCCCCGCATATCTGACTGCTTCTCGGACAAAACTGCTGCCGTCCGTGTACCGGGTGGCGTCCCCATTCGCCAGTGGCTGGTCCTGGAGATCAGCTCTGATTCCGTGCACCTGTGCCAAAATTTCTTGACAGTCATGCAGAGGCGGGTCCCAGTCTGGGTTAGGGAGTCGAGAGGCATGGGGTATTGGTGGACCCTGACAGGGTCTGCCCCCCGGCTTTAGTTCTATGTATATGGTCAGTCGGTACCAGCCCAGTTTCTGCCCACGCTTGGGGAATTCCTGCAGCCAAGGGTCAATGTCAGTCATTGGGGCTGAGGGCGTTTGGTGGAGACGATAGAGATGATATTCGTCTTCTAAACTCAGGACAAGCACCTGAATAGAGTGCCCCTTCTTGTTTAGGACTTTTGCCCCTTCGGGGTGGAAGCAAATTTGTGCCCCCATCTTGGTGAGCAAATCCCTACCTAACAACTGGTAGGGACACTCAGGGATGACCATGAAGGAGTGGGATACCCGGCCTGTGCTAAAATCCACAGTTCTTCGGGTAGTCCATGAGTATTGTTTGGTACCCGTGGCCCCTTGCACCCATGAAGTTTTGTTTGCCAATTTCCCTTGGGGTTGTAATAAAACCGAATGTTGTGCCCCAGTGTCCACTAGGAATTCAACAGGTTGCCCCTCTACTTTAAGAGTTACCCTGGGCTCGGGGAGGGGTGCCAAACCCCGACTCCCCTAATCATCCATTTTCAAGATCTTGGCAGGGGCCTTAGATCTTTTGTTAGGGCAGCTTTTCACCCAGTGGCCCTCTTCTTTGCAATAAGCACATTGGTTTTTGTTCAGCTTAGGGCACTCCCGAGGGGGACCAGGGCCATCCTCCTTACCTGTCCCTGAAGCCAGCTTCTTGAGGTGCCTCCGTCTTTCCTGTGGGTCGTCCATGGTTGTGGCCAGCAGGATCTTGGCCACGTTTCGGGTCTGCCGGTCACTTAGTTTGGTTTGTTGTTCTTCCGGACGTTCTCTATTATTATAGACTTGTTCTGCTACTATCACTAAGTCCTGCAAGCTCTTCTCTCCCAGTCTCTCTACGCTCTGCAATTTCTTTTTAATGTCCGGAGCGGCCTGGTTAACAAAAGCCATGATAATTGTGGCCTTTGTTTCCAGGGCTTCTGGGTTTATAGGGGTGTACTGCCTAAAAGCCTCTATGACTCTAAGAAGGCTGCTGGACTCTCATCCTTACCCTGTCTCACATCATAGACCTTGGCCAGATTGGTAGGCTTGCACGCGGCAGCCTTGAGACCTGCCATTAGAGTCTGGCGGTAGACCTGGAGTCTCTCTTTACCTTCAGCTGAGTTGTAGTCCCAGGTGGGGGGGGATAAAGGGAAGGCAGCATTTATGAGGTCTGGGTTTTGAGTCTGCTGTCTGTCCTCTCCCAGGACAGACTTCCAGGCTTCCACCTGAATTCGTTCTCTCTCCTCGGTGGTGAAGAGAACCTGCAAGAGCTGTTGGCAGTCATCCCAAGTAGGCTGGTGGGTAAAGAGAACAGTATCTAAAAGCCCGATTAGATCTCTCGGATTATCAGAGAACTTTGCATTTTGGGTTTTCCAATTATATAAATCACTGGTGGAGAGTGGCGAATATAACATTAGCTGTTCGCCAGTCTCGTCGGGGGTCCCCATGGCGCAGAGAGGAAGGGTGGTGGAGTCGGCTGGCCCCACATTCAGAGGTGGGGCCGACCAGTGGGTCGGACCGCGTGTCCCCGCTGCTGGCCCGCGCACAGGGACTCCCTTGTCAGGGAGGGGTGGTGCCCCTTCTGCAGCCCCCGGTGTCTCCAATGGAGGGGTGGAAGGGGGGGTGCCCGGTAAGGCGGCGGGAGAATCAGGTCCTCCGGGGAGGAACCCTGGAAGACTGGATGAAGGGGAGCTTGGGGCGTAGAGTCGGTCTCCTTCTCGGCTTTCCGCAGGGCTAGAATCTTGGTAGGTCCTGCTTTAGGGGGTAAAAATGGTTTTAGCCAAGGAGGGGGATTCTCGATCATGTCCTGCAAGATCAGGATGTTGGGCACCTGGTCAGGGTGGCCGTCTGGTTTGTCCCTGAAGATCACAGCCTTAACCTGTAAGATAATAGGTAGGTAGAAAGTTCCTTCTCAGGGCCATCCCACGCCAAAGGTTGGCCATTCTGATATGCAATAGATTTGAAATCTCCATCTCCTTATGTAAACAGTTATGACAGTTAACAAAGACACAGTAACACAGACAAATGCACAAACAGTTAACAAGGACATAGTAACACAGACAAATGTTCCAGTGTGGCCGCAGAGACAAAACAGAAAGCAACCCAAAGGTCTGGCACCTGGCCCTCCTTACAGATGAGACCCCGTCCTCCCGGTGGAGGCAAGGGACGTCTCCTCAAGACCCCCTGGTCGACAGCCCGCCAGCGCGTCCGCCTAAGCCAATGCCAACCTAATACAGATTGGAATTCCTTCAGGTTAGAGCTCTCAGAAATATGCGCGCAAAAGGTGGAAAAAGTTGAGTGCACTCACCACACGTGAAACCCTCCAGATAGGGTCCTGGGGGTCTCTCGGATCCCGGAGGAGCCCCCAGATGTTGTGCCCAAGATCGCGAATCCGAGAAACCACCAAGGAGCCGACACCGATGCAAACGAGGGTTTACTTACAAGCTCGAGCTTGGGTCCAAGTATACCCGACACAGCGGAGCAGGGACTTGGACTTCATACATTTCTTTTGAGAACTTTCATACATTGCTGTTGGGAATCACCATTGTACACCCACTTTAGAAATACGTGAGTGATTTTTTTAAAAGTTGTATGTAACCTCTACGTTATGACACAACAGTTCCACTGCTAGGTTATTACAGAAGAGAAATGTATACATATGTCCACCAAACCTATGTATAAGAACTTTTCATAGCAGCTTTACTCAACTAGAAACAATCCACATCTTCAGCCACAGGAGTACAGATAAATAAACTGTAGTTTATTATAACAATGGAATACTGTTCAACAGTAAAAGAATGAACTATTGATATAATCTACTACATGGCTGAATCTCAAAAGCATTATGCTGAGCAAAACAATCCAGAAACAAGTGTTCTTACTGTATGTCTCCAATTATTAGAAATTCTAAGAGACAAAACTAATCAAAGGTGATAAAAATCAGAGCAATAGCTGCCTAATACAAGGTGTGGGGATTGAGAGGGAAAGGATACAAAGGAACTTTGGGGTGAGTTCCCATAAGTTGACATAGCTGTGTACACAGGTGTATATATTTGTCAAAGCTCATGAAGCAGTGTGCTTAAGATCTGTGTATTACATCGTATAGAAATTATATCACCTTGATTTAAAAAAAAAAAAAGGAAAAGAGAAAAAAAACCTCAGTGATAATAAACAAAAGAATAATTCATAATATGGGTATTGAGGTTGAGAAAGTGAATGAGTCCAGTGACAAAAGTAAAACTTTATTTTGCAAATCATAGGGTTTCATTTATTTGTTTCAGTAAATTGACTGAAGACCAATCAATTGCTGACAATAAAAAAAATTTTGATAATAGATCGCTGTGTATTTTCTATCATAAAATCCAGAGGATTTCAAAAGATTTGATTGACACAAGACTTCTTCCACCCATATCTGCTTATTTATGCTCTAGTATTTCTCAGCACTTCTACAAAAATAAAAAATAGAAAAATACCAAGGCAAAAGGAAGAGAAAAATCTAGGGTAAATGAGTAGATAGTGTGCAACTACAAGTTAATTTCTTTCCCTGAAACCACAAACTACAAGTTCCCCTCCCATCTGTTCATCTGCGTTTAAGGCCTTTGAAGTAAAAAATGCAGAAACCAAGTCCCCAGCAATGTGGTTGTCTGTAGCTACCATTTCCTGGGCATGCACACAGTGTCTCCTCTCTTCTCTAGTGGTGGTAAATTAACAATCTTCATTGTTTGGCTAACAGTGTTGCTAGAAAACGAGTCCAGTATGTTACAGAAAAGGAATGAACACAACTGAGTTAAAACAACAAAGCATAAAAGCCTCATTTATCCTGAGGAATAGAAACGTGTTAAGCTCAGATTTGGTTTATTTTTCCAAGTGGCATTTGAGAAACTGGTTGGCATGCCAAATCCTAATGCAGCAAAGATGCAAAGGGATTCTTGTCACTTACTACTTAAAACCCAACCACGTGGCCAGTTCTTAACATCAGAGACATCATCTTATACCACAACTTCTCTCAGTGGTCAAGAGATATCCATTTCCATTTTTTTAAGTTCCTGTCATATTCAAGATTTTTAAATTCCAAAATAGGTTACAAAACTGTGGAATATTTTTTATGTTGTCACTTAGCAAATTAACACTATTAATACTAATAATTTGTCATTAAAAATCACAATAAAATATAATTATGAAAATCACAACCAATAGGATTCATGAAAATATATTTCATAGTGGACTTCTGTGATATGATAAGATTTCAAGCCAAGAGGGTAGCTCTGTGGCTTACATGTTTGGAGTTAATATCAAAAGTCTGTAGGTGAGACCTGTGAACTTAGATAGTTTACATCTTTCACAAAATTAACTCATCCTACATCATTGATCTAAATGTAAAATGCAAAACTGTAAAACTTCTAGAAGAAAAGATGAAAAAAATATATACAACTTTGAATTTGATGATGAATTTTTATGTGCAACACCAAAAGCACAATCCATAAAAGAAAAAATAAGTAGTTTTATTAAAATTAATAACTTTTACACCAGGAAAGACATAGTTTCAAGAATGAAAGGACAAGCCACAGACTATGAGAAAATATTTGCAAACACATATCTGATAAGAACTCATATCCATCATAAAGAATTTTGAAACTCGATGATAAGAGAATAAACAGTACAACTGAAATGGCCAAAAGATCTGAACAGACACTTCATCAAAGAAAACATACAGGTGGCAAATAAAGCATATAGAGAGATGCTTGACATCATTTGTAATTAGAAAATTGCAACCCAAAACCACAGGGAGATCCACTGTACACATATTAAAATGGTTAAAATCCAAAAAACTTATAATACCAATTGCTGACAAGGATGTAAAGTAACAGGAACTCTCATTCACTGTGGTTGGGACTGCAAAATGGTACAGCTGCTTTGGAAGACAGCTTGGCAGTTTCTCTCAAAGATAAACATAATTTAACCATAAAATTCAGCAATCACACTGCTAGGTATTCACTCATCTGATTTGAAAACTCAGATCCGTATGAAAGCCAGCATGTAAATGTTTATAAGCAGCATTTTTCATACTTTCCAAAAATTGGAGACAACCAAGATGTCCTGTAATATGAATGGATAAACAAAGTGGTATATCAATATGATGAACGACTATTCAGCAATCAAAAGCAATAAGCTATTGAACCAAGCAAAGACCTAGATGAATCTTAAATGCACATTGCTAAGTGAAAAGAGATGGTCTGAAAATGCTATTTATTTTCTGATTCTATTTCTAGGTCATTCTGGAAAAGACAAAATTAGTGAGCCAGTAACCAGATCAGAGATTGTCAGGTTTCAGGGGGGTGGAGGGTGGTGAAGAAGAGTCATTGAATTGGTAAAATAGAAAGCATATTTTAGGGTAGGGAAACTATTCCATATGCTACTACAGTGAAAGATACACGACACTAGGCATTTGTTAAAACCTACAGAACTTTACAGTATCAAGAGCGAGCCTTAATATATAAACATGTAAAAAAAATCATTTAGGTGGTCAGAGGATATGAGAATGGATTACAAAATGTGACAAAATAACTGACTCAAAAACATATGAAACGACTTCACTCAAAAGGGTGGGGAGCAAAGGTGCTGACCTAAGTCACTCTGGAAATGAGTGGTGTCTAAGCCTAAAGGCAAAAAGAACTACACAACCAGCACTGCACTCTGGTAAGGTTGTTTCCCATGGGGATAGGAGTCAACGATCCTTGAGAGTACTGTATGTGTACACTGGAGTCAAGCAATTAAGTAAATGATTGGCAGATGGTGGGAGCCAGGTTTCTCCCTGCTGGAGTGGGATGTTACACACAAACAAGATTAGACTGATCCATGTGGCAAGCTACCAAAGCTGGAGACATAAGTATGAACTCATGTTTGGTTTAATACAGAAACAAATGCTCACATACAGGAACACTCGTAGGTGAGTGTATATACACACATCCATGGCCTTGCTCTGTGGCTGAGAGGCCCCAGAGGCAACAAGCACAGTAGCAGTGAGCGCCCTTCCTCTTACCCTGCCCTCACCCCTCCCCTTATCCTATCTGCTGAATCCTCAAGACTCCCAACAGACTGAGGACTCACTTCTTTCATCTCTAAGTACTCTGTGTACCTCATTTTCTCCCTTCCCATGTCCTCAGGTGATCAGCTGATAGTTGGAGGTCTTGTTGTTTTTTTCTTCCACCCACTGCACATTTAAAGTCTCCACTAGCTGGGAACTATGTCTTACTGGCTTGCATCGTCTCTGTACATGATTGCTACGTTATGTTCGTTATGTTCGTGGGAGGAGGTGTTGTATTCACTTCCTAATTCCTGTGGACCTTCCAAGTTTCTCCATCTCAATATGAGTGGTAAAGTGAAGTCTCTCTTCTTCAGACCATGTGGGTTTGCTTTTCTTCCTATGAATTTGCCGAAATCAAAAGGAACAATGCCAACAAACTGCCGCTTAAGAAAAAAAAAAAAAAGTATTGTCTTTAACCAGAAATACTATTGCTCCAACAGGAATACTATGCATCGGCAAAGTGGGTCCCCCATTTAGTGGCTTTTTTCAGGTTCCCTGTCCCTCGAAGCTCCTTTTGCTTCTTGATTTAGTTGTACAATCGCTGAAAGCCAGGACCCATCCCACAGAGCACAGCCAAATGAGGGTCTTAGAATGGAGTGCTGAAATGGGGAGAGGAGTTCAGAGACTGGCCTGTAACTTTGATGACTACAACCATTTCTTTTGATTAAGCAGTTTCTGTGATTTCAGGAGGACCAGAAGGCTGCCATTCCAAAGACACTCAGACTGATTTATTAATCTGCGTGGGCCCATAACGAATTGTTCCTCCGACTCTTAGAAATCAAGAGGGGAATGGAAGTTAGAAAGTTAACTGTCATTAACCCAAAACATAGAAGAATCCAGATGAATAACATCTCTGCTCTTATTCTTTATTTTTTTTTTTTAAGATTTTATTTATTTATTCGAGAGAGAGAGAGAGGGAGAGAGAAGCAGAGACACAGGCAGAGGGAGAAGCAAGCTCCATGCAGGGAGCCCGATGTGGAACTCAATCCCAGGTGTCCAGGATCAGGCCCTGGGCTGAAGGCGGCGCTAAACCGCTGAGCCACCCAGGCTGCCCTGCTCTTATTCTTTTACCAAAATGCCACCCCTACAATTCTAGGCTGGAAATACCAGCCATTTTCCTGTATATAGCAGTCAGTGGGCTAGCATCCTAGGCTACAAGCATGAAATATATATATATAGACATATATATCTATATAGCAAGCATTTCAAATCACCTTCATGGTTTGAAGAGACAACCATGAACATCGATGGGGCCCAATATACATATCTGTTCAACAAATGAATACATAAATAAATTAATCTTATTGACTAATAGTTTTACAAGGTGGAGCCTGGCCAGACAGGAGTAAAGGATGAATTTTAGGGCAGAATGAGATATAACACTGAGAGAAAAAACCCTCTATTAAGTGACTTTAGAGTGGCTTGACGTTAAGTAGATGTAGTGAATTTTGACAGGAAAATTATAAAATACATTATATTCTTCCAAAAGAGTTGCAAGGTTGTAAAGTACGAAAGTGGCCCAGAAAGACAGAATGATTTAGCTATTGGGAGAAGTATATGAACAAATCAAACTTTGGAACAGTGAAGTGAAATTTTCATAGAATCTGATATATGAAAAGCCAAAAGGGCTCCAAGAGAATAAATTCCCTTCTTTCATGGGTCAGAGGTCATCATTCTTACCTGACATAAAGTGAACCCACAATATTTGTGTTTGTTCTGAATTGGGGCCCAGGCAACAGTACTTTTCACTTTTCAGTGGCCCCAGTTCATTCATATTTGCAATCGGGGTGGCGATGCTATAATATGCAAACTGCAGAGATGAAGGGCAATAATATGTCCTTTCCAGGAGCACAGCACAGTGAGATAGATCACAGTCAATCTTCCTCTGACTCATTTTATTTTCAGTCTTTCACTTAAAGATTAGTAGCTTGGCACTTACATTGTCACCATGCAGGCATTTGGTTACTGGGCTGCTATTTGTTCTCTTGCCTGGTACCCCACAAATATTAGGAGTGGCCTGGAACCTCAGCCATAACCTATAGGAAACTGCATACCTTCTTGCACCTCACAGGGTCCAGTTGCCCTGAAAGTATTTTCAGAAGCAGAGAGAGAGGGGTTGGATGTGGAGATAAAATGCCAGATGATTTGAACCCAGTTCTGGTCTTCCCCATCCTCAACTCAAGGCCTTTTCTGAGACTATTTCCTCCATGCCTCTTGGAATGACAAGCTTCTGGAAAGCCCCCAGCATCATCAACCACCTGCAGAGAGGGAAACTGAAGTTCATGGAGAGGAAGCGTCTTGGCCAGTCCAGGAACAACAGACAACCTGGGCCAGCCCAAATGCCCCTGCCCCCTATCCATCCTTCTTTGGAATGAGCTTGGGACTCGGGCTCCCCAAATGGTCCTCTCCATCCTCTTTTGGTCAGGTTGGGGTGCATCATTTTTCTGAGCCTTAGTTTTCTTGTCTGTGAACAGCCATGGTCCTACCACCTTCCCCAGGTGCTCAAAGATAAAGTATTCGTAGGTTGATTCGTAGGGTTGGCAACCCTAACCAAGAATCTCTCTGTGCAGAGGCAGACCAACAGCCTCACGATGGCCCTGTGTACACAGAGTTCATGGATCCCAGGGCCATGGAGTCCATGTGTTCTGAACATGCCATGTGATCATTTCAGTCCTAACTGGAGCACTAAACCCACATTTCTGATGTATGAGGGCCCTGGCCCACAGAGAGGCTGAATTTGGGGACAGAAGTGTCCCCTTTTATGTGGCTTCACTACTCTTTCATCTTGCTATCCTCTCCCACCTTTGAGAGCTTTAATCCCCTCACCATACTTCACAGAATATTCAGTGCAGGGTTCCAAGCATGCACTCCTCCCCCACCCACTGATGGTTCTACTCCTGACACAACAGGAAGTACGAGAGCTGATGGTGCAAGGCTTGGGGAAGCCAGGCAGAAACCCTCCCCACCCTCAATACCCCTCATCCACAGCTTCTCAACATCTCCAGGCAAAAGAGCTTGAGTATTTAATTGCATGTCAGACTATCACTGAATGAGAGGATGCTTTAGGACTCTAGATATCTAAACATGTTTATTTCATTTGAACTCTAAAAAAAAATTCCTCTTTCTGAAAATAATTCATAGATTTAATTTAAAAAATATTCAACTTTCAAAAGAGTTCTTGAGCATCCTTCAATTTTTTTTCAGTTCAAGTCTCACAGAGTGAAAAAGAAAACCATCTGATGGAAACAAAATCCACTGGAAAAAAAAACATATCTCAGTCAAATGTAAACAGAAGTCAATTTAAACCCTATTTCACAGATAATAGATACCATCAATTCCCGTCTGGCCCCTTAAACAAATAATTTTTCAGATAACAAATGGCTAATCTTTATACATAAAACCCCGAATTCCTATTTTATTCTCATAGTTCACATAGATTAATCAAGGTAGACTCCCTGATGGTGCCAGAGGGATTTCTCTTAATTTTGTGCCCTTTAATCTCTAGTACTGACATTGAGAGAAATCAGGAAACACTCTTTGGCTCCAGAGCAAACATTAAAAGAAGCTCTCCTCTCTATTTTTCTCCCGTGATGTTCTCTTTGCTCTACCTTGGTTAATAAATGAGAGGCTATCTTTCCACGATCTTCCTTGAGGTTCCCTGGCTTAGTTGCAGTTTAGGTTTTTAAGGAGTCTGTCTTCAAAAGCAATTACACTAAGTGAGAGAAGTTAGAGGGAGAACTGCTTTCACACTTCTATGTGGAATCAAACAAAACAAAACAGAAACAGAAACAGACCAGTGGATTCAGAAAGAACACACCTTCCCAGGGAGGAGGTGGGTAGGGCAAGAGGAGAAAGAGGTGAAGGAGATTAGGAGGTACAAACTCCACTTGCAAAATAAACAAGTCACAGGGATGTAATGTACAGCATAGGGAATATAGTCAATGATGTTGTAATAACATCATTGTGTAGCAACAGATAGCAACTAGACCTATCCAGGTCATCATTTCACAAGGTACAAAAATACAGATCACTGTATTGGACACCTGAAACTAATATAATATTGTAATTTAAATTATATATCAATAAAACAGTGTTTTAAGTGATTCATATCTGAAGTCCAGTTTATATTCACCAAATGCTAAGACTACAACATAGCCATTTTAATGAGCAAAATGGATATGGTCACAGCCTACTCACCCCTGTTGATTTATGGCAGTCATGACAATGACTGAAGTGCTCAGATTTCCTAGGCCAGCTTATCTCTAAACCAAGTCCAAATCGTTGTCATCTTTGGCATTCAACACCCCCCCCCCCCCCCCCCCCCCCCCACCCCCACCCCCGTCTCTTACAATGTGCTTGCTGCATCTCGCCAAAAACTGGCTTAAGAGAAAAACCTACTGGGTGGACACAACACTTTTTCTTACGGACAGATCCAGCATGCAGCAAACTGAATTAGGATAGAGGAACCCAGAAGCAAAGCGAAGCCAGTCAAGCTACAGCCCTTGAGTTCCTGAATCAGGGAAATCTCTCTTAGGTATTTAAGCACTTTCATTTCCAGAGGAGAGTTGAAAGGCAAAATGGGCTGTATGTTTCCATTTAGTTAGGCACACTGCAGGGAGCTTGATCCCTCATGTGACAGACGAAGGGTCACTCACAGGGAGTCATGAGATGTACTCAAACAACATAAGCTTAAATATATATATAATTATATATATATTTGGCCACAAAGTTCCCTCAGACTTCAAGGGCCAATTTTTTCCCCTGTGTGGCCAGGTTGGCTTCTGAGTTATTATTATAAAGTGTCTATTTTAAACTGTAAATAAGTGATAATGCTAAACAGCTGCAGGGCATAGCCTAGAGAAATGATTGACAGAGCAGCTGTCAGCTCCACTTTCTATCACTGTGCTGGTCTGAATTCCAAAGTGCCTGTTTAAATGGGGCACATTAGCAGTTTTATGGTGACTAATAGGATTGCCACATAGTAATTCAGAACCCGTGGCCTATCTCTACAGGGGAGGGATTGGATTTCACCAGGGCCAAAGCTATTAGGAAGGTGGGGACAGCCTGGACATACTTTCCAAAACAGAGCTTTCACATCTGACACTTAGAAATGCATTGCTAAATAAAAATTCAACTCTGCCCTTGTTCAAACCTGAATCTCAAGGTTTGCTGAGAAGGCAGCATACCTGAGGTCCTCTGAGAAAATACCAGATTGAAAGACCACGCTCTGCCTTTACATACCATTGAAAAGCACAGAAAAAGAATCATAGGCATGGTACAGTGCTAGATGGTGCAGAACTTTATTATTTTCCTTGGAGGAGGATAGGTTGCTGGAAGCTTTCTAGTGGAGAGTTTACTGACTCTACTTAAATCAGACTGATTTTTTGTTTGGGAAAGTCACTGAAGTGGAACCTTTTAATTATATGGACGCAACATAAATTTCACCCACTATCCTGAGAGAAGTGTGTAAGTGGATTTTTTAGTTTGTGGTGGAAGTTTGAGATGCTTCATAGACAAATGAGGTATTGTAGTGTTTCTTTCTGTACCCCTGGAATACAATTAAAAAGAGGTGGGAGCATTTGCCGCAGAGCCATAAAATCTTAGAGCCAAAATTATCCTGGAGGAGACTTGTTCCAGACTCGACCTATATATTCTTGGAACACCCTTTGACATGGCGTCACTGGTCAAGATGTATCATTGTCTCATCCTGGTTAAAGCAAATTATTTTTGGTGTTTTCTGGTTGTTGAGATATACCAATGGTTGGCAAACTAAGCCTAAGGGCTGGCTATCTGTATTTGTAAGTAAAGTTTTACTGGAACATAGGCTCTATTCACTGCTGTATTGTCTACATCTGCTTTTGCACTACAGTGTCAGAGTCAAGTAGTTGCAATACACATCATGTGACTCCACACACCTAAAATATTTAGTATATAGTCCTTTAAAACAAAAGCTTGCTTGCCCCTAGAGAAAAAGGAGTTCACTGTGTTAATAGCTGCATACCTATAATTAGAAGATGTATTGATTGTATTAGAAGAACACATTTGGAGTAGAAGCTGCACGTAGATAGTCTTTCTGATCAAGCAAATCAGGCTCAGTATAAGTCAAACTAGTGAGTTAGATGGGTATGTCACGCCTGCATACCCAGGCCTGCATCGTTCAGGGTTTTGGTGGGGACCTTTAACTTCGAGATTTCCTCCAGCAGTGAGGCACTGCTCTTGGTTTATTTGCAAGGAGAGAAAGTTCTAAGGACTTCCATTTGGCTCGTCCTACGGCACCAGCCACTACTCCAGGACAAAAGGCCAATATATGGGTTTTGCCAAGTGATATATGTATTACAGATATACTCTCATAACTGGGGACTGAACCAGAAAATGTGTTTAAAGTCTCTATGACCCCTATTGCAGGGAAGACCTAGAATAGAAACTCTATGTATTTTCCAACCCCTGTGAGCCCTATTGTGACAATGGCTTTCTTAGGTCTCCAGTAATTAGCGTTGACTTTATTCATCCAATGTCCTATAACCCCCCAAATGTTCAGGTATTTTCCTTTCCACAATCCATTTATTGTGATGAATGTCTACTGGTACCCTCAGTGAAATCTAAGAGGAAGAGTCACAATACAAACTGTAAACAGGGTCCCTAATCTCTCTATACTGGTGTACAGACAGACTCAAGCCTGAAAATTGGACGAGGGTCTTGGATTAATCATGTTTTTTATTTTCTGTATCTTATAATGTTTTGAGATCTTAAAAATCATACTGGCAGGGAAGACTGCCCTTCTCAGGGCTAGCTAATTGTTAGAAATAGCACAAGGCTCAACCAGAACCACATCTTTCATATGCAAACAACCAATCTGGAATCTATTTATCCCCCTCACCCCTTTATCTAAATCTGTCACATCAAACCAATATTTCTCCTGCCCTAAATCACTCCAGAGCCAGTTACCAGACGGCTAGAGGCCACCTGTATAGCCCAGAGTCCACCAACATTATTCAAACTAGCCAATCCTAAACCATTTACCCTGCCCTGCTTTTCCCACAGAAACCCCAATAAAGGCCATGGCTTAGGATTCCCCCTCACTCCTACTTCTGCCTCCTGACCAAAAATTCCATGTTCCCCCTGTGGCCGTGTGTGTCATGACCCTTTCTCTCAGGAAATATAAATCATAAAATTCTTTCAAATAGCATTGGTTTCTCTGTGTCATTAGTCAGCTTTATAAATTAAGACCCAGGCACAAAACAGAGCCATGTCTCTATTCTGGTAGCTCAAGGCAGGCCTCTATTAACCAGCTTTACTGTTTTATCAGTCTTACAAATCAAATTATATTGTAATGGGCAGCCCATCCATTTCTATCCTACTACCCTGTGATTAATTGACCATCATCAAAAATTCCTATGGATCAGATTATTCTGGTTCAGATTCCAGCTTTGGTATCTAGTGTAGTATCTACATAACCACCCTCTAGGGTGCCGGGGTGGCTCAGACAGTTAAATGTCTGCCTTCAGCTCAGGTCATGATCCTGGGGTCCTGGGATCAAGCCCCACATCGAGCCCTGCAGAGGGCTCTCTGCTCCATGGGGGGGCCTGACTTCTGCCTCTCCCTCTCCCTCTGCCTGCTGCTCCCCTGCTTGTACTCTCTGTGTTAAATAAATAAATAAAATCATATATATGTGTGTGTGTGTGTGTATGTATGTATGTATGTGTGTGTGTGTGTGTGTGTGTATATATATATATATATATATATATATATATATATATATCTCCACCCTCTGATTTCCACACTCAAAATAGAAAACACATTTACACTTTCACATCCTGCACTAAATCCTCAGCCTATGGAGAATTGACACTACAGGATTTTACAAAAGTGTTGCTGCTGCTTCTCCAATATATTTATCAATGGGATAGAGTTAATACACCCAGATTAAAAGTGATAAATCCCCTCTACATTCTCATCTTCAAAGAGTTGGGATTGCTATCTCTATATAATACCAAGGGAATCCTGGCATCTCAACTTCATTTAGTACAGCCACCACTGAATCCAGATTTCAGACACTAAAATAAGCATTTAGAACCACTCTCTATTACATGGTCTAACACATGAAATCCAGGATATTTACTAAGAATACCTGTGTTAATAGGTTCAACTTTATTTAATACTATCTTCTTTCTTCATTTATCTAGCCAGCTGAAAATGCACTCCTATGCTAATTCTCAGACTTCATGAAGGAAGAAGTCTTTCAGTGCTTTCCCCCAATATTACTTGATTTACACCTGATTCATAACTGTTTTTGCAACACTGTGCAACACTGTGTCATTAGCTACAGTGGTCTGGGCCTTAATACTTAGATTTTCACAATCTTCAGCCCCAACCAGGGCATATAAAAAATTCCATACCCCTCAGGCACCTGGATGGCTCAGTTGGTTAAGTGTCTGCCTTAGGCTCAGGTCATGATTCTTGGGTCCTGGGAATGAGCTCCACATCTGATTCTCTCTCTCCCTCTGCCCCTCTCCCCCACCACTCCCTCTTGTGCTCCCTGCTGTCTCAAATAAATAAATGAAATCTTTAAAAAAATTCCAAACTCCTCTATTTCCTTGAAAGTCAGGTGCTTGCAACTATTTCTGGTACCAATTTAGGTATCATTTGAGGGTTCTCACATGAAAGCCAAGTATCAACCTGACTCATGCAGGCTCAAAAGAAAGTTATTAAAAGATATTGCATATCTTGTAGAATTTTTAAGAAGACTGGAGAACAAAGTTTAGGGGATGCAATGAGGAACAATGCCTAAAAGCATGTTGCAGTACTTCTAGTGAGGATGCCTCTGGCCAAGGCCACCAGGCAATCAATGCTACTACATCATGTACCACAGATCTTCAGCCTGTATCCTGGATGCTACCATGAGCACCACAACTTCTGCTGCTCCAGGAACTCTTCTCAAAACCCTAACTCCCCTAAAAGAGAATCCTCACAACCCTAACAAATCTCCAATAGATGCCTGTAATTTGTGGAACTCAGACTCCATATCTATGATTTTGCTGCAGCTAAAGAAATTAGAAATTATCTTAGAAATTCAAGAACAATTTCTATAAAATAAAGTGGGACCTACCTCTTACTAGGTAGGCTTGTAAGGTGAAGCAATTCCCAGAAACTAGGAAAGGAGTTCAAATCCTAGGTCCCTCCAAAAGCCTGACCGTGCCTTCTGTTGGACATTTTGTGTATAGTCCAGCATAGTACTACACATGTAATAAATGCTCAGTCTAGACATTCCCATCGAAGACTGGGAGAATACATTTGATTTTTTTTTTCTCTTTGATTTTGGATAGCCACACATTCTTTTCCTCTGTACAAAGTGGGCTGGCATCATTTGTTCCTGAAACCAAATCTTGATTTGTTTTGTTAGTTGGTTTGTTAAATGTTTTATTTAAATTCAATTTAACTAAAAATAAATAAATAAATAAATAAATAAATAAATAAATAAATAAATAAATTCAATTTAACTAACATACACTGTACTATTAGTTTCAGAGGTAGAATTCAGTGATTCATCAGTTGCATATAACACCCAGTGCTCATTACTTCTAGTGCCTTTCTTGATTTGTTTTTAGTGTGATTTTTTTAATTCACAGAATGTTGCAAGTGACTTGAGAGATTAGCAAGATCCCCCTTCCATTCAACATGATCTTTTAAGGAATCCCAGATACATGATTAAATGGTGTTGGTCAGAGAAGCTAATCTGACAAAAGCTTTAACTATGTCTTAAAGCAAACCCAATCTACCTCCTGGATATCTCTAATTGTCACTTGGTTCTTTCTTACACTGAGTTGAAATTTAATTGCCAGATCTTCCACCTGTATGCTAATTATGCTCTTTAAAGTAACACAGAACAATTTTACTTCCCCTTTTCCAAGTCATAACTTCCAATATAGCCCAACAGCTATGACTTCCCCTCCTCTTTATCAGGCTAAACATCGCTAATTCCCTCTCAACCCCCCCAACCCCACCCCGTGATGAGATTCCAAATGTCCATCTTTGCTGGTCATCCTGTGTGAAATCCCACCAGTTTATCATTACCTCATGAGCAGGTTTGGACATATGTTAAGGAATAATCTTAAAAACTATTTTTAATATATTCATCACTCATTTCTTATAGGATTTTACTTAATCCCAAATTCCTACCACAATAAAAGCACTGGCTTTTGTGTGTTACATTTTAAGATGAAACCAAAACTTAACATTCCTGGACATTGCTTTGCTTTTTCAGGTGCTTTCTGTTTGGTTGTTTATTTTGTATCTTACCATATGCTCTGGGAACGGTGACTTCTTGTGGAAATCAAATCCCAGATTTCTTTTCCTAAAGTAATCTCATAACTTGAGAGCTAAATTAGAAGGCTACTAGGAAACATTTGTAGTGTCTCCTTGGTCAACATCTGCAATGCGTGAAGCATTTAACACACCAAGGGAAATGCTAGGAGAGAGAAAAAAATGCAGAGATGTATGAATGGAAAACAGGAGAGAAAAGAACTTAGGTTTGTTTTTGTCTTGTGGTGGTGCTTTTTTGTTTGTTTTTAGTGACTCTTGGTTTGCAAAGATAAGCAACATGAGAGAAACACAATGAAATTAACATCTGTTAATATCCTGATGTGGAGGAAGAAATACCAGTAACATTGGAAGGAAGAAAGAAAAACTTGTTAATTATAACAAAGTTTTAATGACATTATACATTAACTTTAATGAACACACATTTAGAAAAGATTTAGCTCCTTTGAAGAGAAATATATCAGAAATGAACAAATCTGTTCAAGGGATCCAGAAGTGAATTGCCAACCTAATAAGACATTGGAATTTTATCTGCACAGATTATTTAGCATCCAGGAAAGGAGTCGTTTATGTTTTATATTAATGTTGCTCACAAGCTTGTTAACAATGACTCAAAGTCAGTCTCTAAAATCTTTTGGGTAAATACATAAAACTGTACTTCTACTTCTCAAATATATGGCAAACACACAGTATTTAACATGTGCCAGATATTGTTCTAAATATTCTGTGTATATATAGATATATTTTTGCACAATATATGTACATACATATATAGTTTAAATATATATAAACTCATTTAACCTGAGGCACAGAGAAGTAACTTGCCCAAAGTCACATAGTCAGTTATTGGTGAAGATGGAATTTGAACCCTAGTTGGCTGATCCCAGAATCCATGTTCTCCACCATTATTCTACCTTGTCTCTCAGGGCAAGTGGAATAAATCTTAACATATTTTACTCAGTTGTAAAAGAGAAATGGTGTACTGACCACTTTTTCAGTCCAAGAGAAAACTGCCTTGAAATGTGCCCTTCTTAAAAATAACAAGAATAAATAATAAGGTGGGAATTTTCATAGCGCTGCATGAATTATGTGTGTCATTTTCCTTGGCCACACCAAATACTGAGGAAAGGAAAGGAAAGTTGCACCTTCTATTGCATTAAGGCTCTCTTGGGTCTGAGAACACATCTTTACAGTCTTCAGGTTGCCTGTTAATGATGTCTAGTTTTTCAGACTTGAGACATATGTCACTCCAAAGCATCTTACTTGGCCATAAAAACTGATAGTAGTTGGTTCATGTTGTAAGTTAAAATAATAATTTATCAACCTATATAACTAATTTAAGGTGTCTTTCAGAGATAGAGCCACATATATGTGCCCTGATATGTCCCAACAGCCAGACCAAAAGGGCATCATACTTCCACCATAAAATATATATTTATCTTCCTGCCTCTAGCGCAATATACATCTCAGTTCCAACGTGATAGCCCAAAAGGCAATATGTTCTGCTGAGCCCTGGTGGCTCAGCAGTTTAGCACCACCTTCAGCCCAGTATGGGATCCTGGAGACCCAGGATCGAGTCCCATGTCAGGCTCCCTGCATGGAGCCTGCTTCTCCTTCTGCCTGTGTCTCTGCCTCTCTCTCTCTCTCTCTCTCTCTCTCTCTCTATGTCTTTCATGCATAAGTAAATAAAATCTTAAAAAAAAAAAAAAACATACCCATGGAAAAAGAGCATAGGAGTCAAATTTGATCAGGAAAAGGATAGATGAAATAGTGAGCTTTTGAAGGGTTACTTGTAAGTTTTCTTTGTCCATAAGAATTATTTTACAGTAAGACTCAGAGAAAGACTACAGCTTCAAGTTTAAACCAACACTACATCTTGCATTAGCATCTTGATTGGAACTCAGAAGACAGAGCAAGAGACATGGATCCCCAGTGTGCACCACACACATTTCAGGGGGTTTCACTAGCACATTCATGTGTTGGCTGCTCAGTTCAGGAGACGGCCACACCTGTGTTCCTGGTCTCCTACCTCACTCTTCTACCATGGTCACATCGCTCATTCCTGCTGTATCTACAATTTCCCTTTTATATGGTATGAGAAACTAACAGTATCTTTTCACAGGCTTGGGATTTTGGAAGCAATTGATTGACACTTGAACTCAACTTTTTCTTTCCCCACTACACTTTGATATAGTTTATTGGCATAGGACTGATCTTTAGTAATTTTGAGAGCTCTTTTGTGGAGATCTTCCCTCCAACACTTGATGAATTTGTACATAATAATGCCATTAGATTTTTACAAATTGCTATTTCATACTTCTGGTTGATGGTATTGACTGAATACATTTATTCTATCAATACACTTTTCAGTAAATACCAGAAGAGCTGACAATCTTAAACATATTAATCTACAGTGTCTTCCCATTAAAGTATTAGATATGGTTGGCATCACATGATAATCCAATTAAAAACAAGCTATGTTCCTAAAGATGTTATAGGTTAACTGAAAAGAAAAAACCTAAGTCATTGCCTAAAATCTTCAATTAAATTTTTGGCATTAGAGGAGAAATGTAATTAACTTTTGCTTTCCAGAAGTTTAATTTTTCTCAGCCCCTAGTGAGCTCAGAAGTGCCTGGGGAAAAGACTGATAGAATATTTCCAGAAGAAATAAAGGAAGAAGTCTTTCTTGAAAATTCTCAACCGAATTAACCGACTCTGAAATAAAGGGTGGAGACACTTCAAGGATAGGAAATACCAGCTTGGAAGCAGATGATTCACCTTGCCAAACTAAAAAGACTTTTACTGACTGCTTGTTAAGCAAAATTTTGTGCTCATCAGTTACCTATGGATGATGAACAGAAAGAAATGGCCGGCCACTCTTCTCTTTGAAAGTTAGAGTAACCTCACTGAGGCCAGAACAGGGAAAAGTTTTTCCAGACCTTCCTCACTATCCAGCTTGGCTTGAGGACCAGTGGGCTGGCTTGATGTCCAAGCACCATCACTGAGCCCCCATGAGACCATGGTGAGCTCCAAGGGGAAGTTTACTCATCCATAACAAAAGCAGAAGCATATCTCCGATGGAGGGTGGTTTTGAATATTAAACAGATAAAATCTGTAGAATACTTATCAGGCAGTTCTGATTTCTGGCTCTGCATGCAAGAAGTATGGAAGTTGCCACGCCATCCTAATAAGTAAAAAACTAAGGAAACTAAAAAATCAACAACTCTTCTCAGATCTGCAAAAGAAGTAATGTCACAGGGCCACTCACTGTCTCCCCCAAACTGGAAAGACGGACAGATGAATACAGACGGTCACAACTTACTAGAGCAGAAACTCATGGTTGACAGCTCCAGGGGAACCCATGCTGGGCAGGAACACCAGAGCTGCAACTGATGAGCTGCTATAGGATTGGTGTGGAGAAACTGGAGAGATAGAAACTCCAGGGGGACCCAGTCACTTTTATGAGTATTACTGACTGGAGCTCTATCAGGTTCTTATGCTAAGTATCAGAGAAAAATTCCCTCGTGCTTCTCATAGGAGGAGAAGTAAAGGAACCATATTCAAATATGCCAGAGTCCTCTGTTCTTCTTGAAAGGTTTCGCTGTGAGAGAAACTATTTAACCAGAGCTTAACCTGCTGGGGTCTTGTGAGAGCCTAAGATACCTGGGGGAAGGGACACAGTCAACTGCAGCCCACTTCATCCATCCTGTGCCACCTAAAGGGCAGAAAAAACTCAGAGGCACTTGTGAAGTTCAAGGTCCAGAAACATGAGTTCACTGAAAGACAGAGCTTAATCATAGGAGTATAGAATGCTTCCCCTTTGCCCACATCTCACCACCACATGACTAAACGCCTACTGATGATCGTTTCTTTTGCCCAAAACATCATGTCCAGCTACCAAGAAAAGATTAGGAGGCACATCAAAAGATATGACAATTTGAAGAGACAGAACAAGCATCAGAACCAGACATGGCAGGGACATTGGAATTATCTGACCAAATTTAAAACAACTCTGATGAATATGCTAAAGACTCTAATAGATAAAGTGGACAGCATGCAAGAACAGATGGGCAATGTAAGCAGAGAGTTGGAAATCCTAAGAAAGAGCCAAAAAGAAATGCTAGAAATTAAAACACTATAATCAAAAGGGAGAATTCTTTTGATGGACTTAGTAGTAGACTAGATGCAGCTGAGGAAAGAATCTCTGTGCTTTCAGATATATCAATAGAATCCTCCAAAACCAAAAAAAGAAAAGAATAAAACCTGGGGCAGGGGTAGGGGGCATATGTATGTGGGCAGAACAAAATATCCAAAAATGTGGGAAAACAAAAGGTGCAAAATACATGTAATGGAAATACCAGATGGAGAAGAAAGAGAGAAAAGAATAAAAGAAAGATCTGAAGCAATAATAACTGAGAATTTCCCCAAAATTAATGTCAGATGTCAGACCACAGAACCAGGAAGCTTCAAGGACACCAAGTATGATAAATGCAAAAAATAAATCCAAACAAAACAAAAATACTACCCTTAGATACACTATATTCAAACTACAGAAAAACAAATGTAAAGAAAAAATTCTGAAAGAAACCAAAGCAAAGCAAAAAAAAAAAAAAAAAAAAAAAAAAAGCACATCAGGCATACAGGAACGAGCATAAGAATTGCATCTGACTTCTCCTCAGAAACCATGCAAGCAAGAAAAGTGTAGAATCTAGTATTTAAAGTATTGAGAGGGAGATGCCTGGGTGGCTCAGTGGTTGAGCGTCTGTCTTTGGCTCAGGTCATGATTCCAGGGTCCTGGGATTGAGTCTCACGTCAAGCTCCCTGCATGGAGCCTGCTTCTGCCTTGCATGTGTCTCTCCCTCATTCTCTGTGTCTCTCATGAATAAATAAATAAAATCTTAAAAATAAAAAAAACTAAGTATTGAGAGGGAAAAACCACCAACCTCAAATTCTGTATCCTTTGAAATTGTTCTTCAAAAGTGAAAGAGAAACAAAGACCTCAAACAAACAAAAACTTAGGGAACTGTAGCCAGTAGAACTGTTTTTCCTTTTTCTTTTTTCTTTTTTTCTTTTAAAGATTTCACTCATTTATTCATGAGACACACAGAGAGAGATAGAGACATAGGCAGAGGGAGAAGCAGGCTCCCTGTGGGGAGCCTGATGTGGGACTTGATCCCAGGATCTCAGGATCACGACCTGAGCCAAAGGCAGATGCTCAACAGCTGAGCCACCCAGGTGTCCCTAGACCTGCTTTTCAAGAAATGTTAAAAGAGGGGTGCCCAAGTGGCTTAGTCAGTGAAGTGTTTGACTCTTGATTTCGGCTCAGGTCATGATTTCAGAGTCATGATCTCAGAGTTATGACATCAAGTCCCACATTTGGCTCCATGCTGGATGTGGAGCCTGCTTAAGATCTCTCCCTCCCTTTCTGTCTGCCCCTCCTCCCTTACTCTCTCTCTCTTAAAAAAAAAAAAAAGTTAAAAGAGGTTCTTTTGAGAAAAGGGAACTAATATACATCAGAAACTAGAGTCTACCTAAAGAAGAGAAGAGCACTAAAGAATGAATAAGTGAAGGTAAAATAAAAACTTATTTTCCTTTCTCTTAATTGATCTAACAGGTAACAGTTTGTTCAAAATAATAATAGCAACATGGACGCCTGGGTGGTTCAGTGGTTCAACATCTGCCTTTGGCTCAGGTCCTGGGATCGAGTCCCTCATCAGGCTTCCTGCATGGAGCCTGCTTCTCCCTCTATGTTTCTGCCTCTCTCTGTGTGTCTCTCATGAATAAATAAATACAATCTTTAAAAAACAAAACAAAATAATAACAGCAACAATGTATTCAACCATACATGCTTATATCAAAACACTTGTGGTACAGTGTTGTTTGAAAGTGGACATAGATGGGACCTCTGAGTGTCTCAGTGGTTGAGCATCTGCCTTTGGCTCAGGGTGTGATCCTGGGGTCCTGGGATCGAATCCCACATCGGGCTCCCTGCATGGAGCCTGCTTCTCCCTCTGCCTATGTCTCTGCCTCTGTGTGTCTCTCATGAATAAACTAATAAAATCTTTAAAAAAATGAAAGTGGGCATAGATTAGTTGTTCACATATATTATTATGAGGGAATATATTCTAAGGAAACCATTTAACAGATTTTTTTAAGTATATTTGATATGCTAAGAAAGGAGAGAAAATGGAACCATAAAATGCTCAGTTAAAACTACAAAAGGCAGAATAAGTGTGGAAGACAAATTTTTTAAAAAGTAACAAATATGGTAGATATTAGCCTGACTGTATCAATAATCATACTGAATGTCATTGTTCTGTATGCGCCAATTAAAAGACAAAGATTGTCAATGTAGATCAACAAACAAGACCCAAATATTTGTTGTCTACAAGAACCCCACTTAATATAAAGATACTTACAGATTTAAAACAGTAAAGGGATGGATAAAGATATACTATACTAACACTGATCAAAATAAAGGAGTGGTTGCATTAATTTCAAACAGAGCAGACTTCAAAGCAAGGAAAATGATCAGAGATAAAGAGGGGCATTGTGCAATAAATGGATCCATTTTTCAAGAAGACATCACAGTCCTTAATGTGTGTGTGCCTAACAACAGAGTGCCAAAAAACATGAGACACAAACTGAATTTAAATAAAATTCAAAAAAAAAAAAACATACATAAGACAAAAACTGATAGAACTGCAAGGAGAAACAGATGAATCCACTATTGTAGCTGAAGACTTCAACAACCCTGTCAGAAATGGACAGATCCAGCAGGTAGAAGATCAAGAAGGACACAGTTGAACTCAACACCATTAGCCAAGGGGACATAATGGACGTCCCTAGACTATGTCACCCAACAACAGCAGAACACACATTCTTCTCAAGCTCATGTGGAACATTCACCAAGATGGGCCTCATTCTGAGCCACAAAAGGCTTCCCGCAGTGGTTGTAGGTGTGAAAAAAAAAATGGTTGTTGTCATAGTCATTATTTTTAGTAAAAGATGTAAAGGTACAACATTTAAACCAGGAATTCCGTGAAACTACATTCTAGAACATTGGAAGATAAGCAGATTGAGACCAGAGACAAGTACCATCTCTCCTGCTACCACACATGTGACAAGTAGCTCACACACAGTTGTTAAATGAGGGGCTGGTGTCTGTATAATGAGCAAATTCTGTCGGCTCAATGGTGAGTTTACCTAGGGGAGGGAGACAGAAAAGAACCTCCAGCAGCAAAGGAAAGTGCTGAGTTTGGCTGCTGAGCCCTTTTAGCTCAATTTTAAGAAAAATTAAAGGAAGTGCCTATGGCAAGGGCTCCCCAACCCGACCCCCTGCCTTTAGCACGGGGACAGGTGCACTGATTCTGTCTGCATCATCTCCATGCCCACAAGCCAGCATCTGCTCTCTATTGGTTTTGTGCATTTTAATATTTACTGGGCCCTCCCCAGCTACCCTCATTCCTTCTAAGTTCTCTCTCAAGACAACCATTCTTGTTTTCACAAGGGCTATGGTTGGAGTCTGCAGAGGTTTTGAATGGCTTGCCCCTAACCTTAATATCTCCTTATATCTGATTATGTTTAATGTACAGCTTTGTGAAATGCATTTTTTATGGAAATGCATACGTTACTTTACAGTGTACTACTAATTTCCAGCAAAAGGATTTTTTATTTAGTAAACAGTACCATTTGCAAGAAAAGGCTGAGTATCAAACATTTATTTCTTAAAACAACTATCAACAAACACTAAATATCAGGTTTGCATTAAGATCAAAGCTCAGGCCACTGCCAGAAAGTATCAGAGGAGCACGAGTTATCAGCTCTACTCCCCAGAACCGTTAAGAACTGCCAGTGAAAACTTGCAGAGTCCCTGTGCTGGGTAAATGAGTGATACAAGCATCTTATGCTGTGACAACTGTGTGGTACACATGATTAGTGCTCTGGGTATGCAAAGGGAAAAAGAGGGTGCTCTCTAGGTTACATGGCTAGGGACACCTTCAGAATAAAAATGCACTCTGCCAGGATCCTTCATTCAGCCCAACTATTTATTGAGCACCTACTATGCACCGGGCTCTGTGCTCAGTGCCAAGGATATGGAGATGAACAAATCGAATATTGGGCATTGCACTCATGGAGCTAGAAAAAAAGGCAAACCTTAAATAAGTGTAAAAAATATTGAATTGCTATTTTGCTAAAGGCTCAAAAGAAAAGAACAAAACCCTCCAAGTCAGAGGAAATTTAGAAGGATGAAAAGAGAGGCCATTCTTAGCTTAGGGACTGAGCTTAGTAGTTTTTCTGGTACCTCAGCTGTCATAATGACATGGGCAGGTGACACCTCTCCTCATGCCGTTTGGTCACATCATAGCCAAGGAGCCGTTGGTCACCTCCCAACATTCTGCATCAGCTAGTCCTGACTTACAAACTCTGTTATGAAGATTCCTCCTTATCAAGGAGAGTTGAAACCACAATCTTGTACATAATTAGTAACTAGTTGTCCTAAAACCCTATTAATACATCTGCTTCTAACTGTTACACAGAGCTGCCTTTTCACTCCAAAAGGCAAAGGCACTGCCCTGTACATGGGATCCCATACTCAGACCTTGAAAAGACTGGGGAAATCTCACCTACCCAGCCAGCTTTATGCGACTTAATTAGGAAAGAGCCCTGGACATCTGGGCTACAGTTAGAACCCAACAATTTGCTTGGGGGACAGTATCTTTTCATTCACATCTGTCTCCGGCCTCCTTTCCATGTAGTAGCTAGGCTTTTGTGCTTCCAGAATTGAGAGGAATTTGTATAGATGGGCAGGAAAAAAAGAAGAATGAAGAAGAAGAATGAAGAAGAAGAAGAAGAAGAAGCAGCAGCAGTAGCTGCTGCTTCTGGAAGACAGCTTATCTTTCATTCCTTTATGAAAGCCTGAGTCATTGATGAAATTGAGGTAGGCAGCTCAGAAGGGATAGTCACAGGCATTCCAAAGGCAACTGGAAAGAAGTTAATGCTCTTGCAGAAAAGAAAGGCAGCAAAGAAGAAATGAGCTGGCCCTGAGTTGCTCAAAGTGGTGGAGGGACACTGGGTTTCCATCCACAGCTGGCTTCCTTGAGTGCCTTGAAAGGCAAATTGAAGGGAGGGGTACCTCAGAAATCCAAGCCTTAGGTGAAGTTTTTCCTACCCCAAGCATACCTCAGACTTAGCACAAGCCCTGGAAGCTAGACACGCTTGTGTGGGCTTGCACTCCACACATCAGAGAGACATCTAGAGCACTAGTTTCATGTAAGACCTACCCTTTCTCCATAAAGACTTTGCATGGTTCTGGAAGAGGGTGGGAAAGAATTCTAATAACCCCTGAGACTGAATTTTGCACTAGCCCAGTGGAATGGGCACTTGAGTTGGATGTGATCTGATTTCAGGTAAGTCAAGTTTCATGACAGGCATTTATTTCATGCATGTCTTTGGAGCCTCTGATTCATACCCATTGTATTTCATCTTGTTTTCCACTTTTTACTTTGTACAACTAAATAATCAATTGCCTTGATAGCCTATCAATATGCCTTTCTTTAATTGTTAAACATTTATTAATAATTCAAAATCTACCGATAACCTCCCAACACTCCTGTGATTTTTGCAGGTCTCAGAGCTCTTTGAAGAAGATCTGTCACTCTGGAATCCAGAGTCAGCTAAAAGCTTTCTAGTTATGTCCTTTCTCTGGAAGGCATCCTGCTTGCCAATAGGTCTTGGGGTTAAATGGAAGACAAGAGTTCAAGGATTTTGAAGCTCTGATTCAATTATAGTAAATGAGTGTAAGGGAATCAGATATGTCACTGTTGAGTGCATTCACCCAACCTCGAGGTCTTTTTTTTTTTTTTTTTAATAAGCTAGAGAACTCTGCTATTGGAGAAATCTTGCTCCTGGGATCTGGGGTTGCACTAAATCCTTTTACTCAATCTAACCCCTAATTCAAGCAGAATAGGTGAGAATGAGTGGGTAATGTGGTTAATTACAGGCTTCCAGTGGATTAGCTGGTCATTTTCTTCACCCATCTTTTCCCCCACGAGACGCTCAGTTGTTGCGACAGTAAGATGTTGTGACAGTGACATGCAGTGTAGCTGAAAGCTGAGCAGTGCCTCTTCTGCTGTGAATTCTTGTTGGATCTCCTAACACTTAGGTGGTCTGGTGTGGAACTCTAACCACCTCAGTGCAGATTCTTCTGAAGTCATTCTGGCTATTGGGTCTAAACTAGCAGTTTTTTAAAGATGTAAAGTATCTTAAAACATAATCAAATAAAATCCCCCTCAAAAATAAAGAAATTAAGGACAAGAATATTGTCTAAGACCAATCAGAATGGTTAAGGAGAAAACCAGGGCATGAACCAGAACTCCAACTTGCTGCTCTTTCGCCATCACTGTCTCTTCAATTTGTCACAAATACTTCTACTTTTCTTCTACCCTGTTCTCTGTTTCTCAGGGGTTTGCTTTTTCTGCTTGAATCTAATTTTCTCTGTGGCATTTTGGGAAACTTCCAGTAACTGCGCATCAGCAGGAAGATTATTTTAAGCTGAAAAAAATCTTGCTATTCTGCAAGCTCTGAATATCATTAATTTCCATATGTTCTGAGAGTTATTAAATGTTTTTCATGTGTTTTCACCTGACATCATTTCTGTCTTGTGTTCCCTGCTGACTGGGCCAGTATTACCTCTCCAGGTAAAATGTTCTGTTGCTTTAGTGCTCTTCTGTTCTTAAATGATATTTGACATTTGACATCTGAGTCCTATGTCTGCTGCATAAATGGCTCTGAGCCAGACTCAATTTGCTGCTTTCATCAAACTATTTGTCAGCCTTTGAAGTTGGGACATACAGTATGACTCATTTGTGATGTCACTGCGCTAGGCAGAATTTGAGAAATTAAATACTCTAAATATTCATGATGAAGAATATTTTTTGTCAAATCCCCAAAATTGCCAAAATTAGTTGTGGCAGTCACTGCTGAAATGAAATGATACCTAATTCTGAAGGTCTGTCCACAAGCTTGGTTCTCTTTTCCCAAGATACTGGAGCACCGGTGCTCCTCATTAGCAGGCAACAGAAATGATCTCTCAGGTAACAAAATGCCATGCTCTTATCAGAATGCAAAAGATCTTAAGCAGCCTTGCAGTTTTCTCTGACAATAATCAAAGACTTTTAGGGACAGACATAAGCACTAAAGGGAATCACTGATTCTTATTCCAAAGACCTCTGAGGGTAAGCCAAAAGAGGCAATTTCAAGAATCTCTAATTAATACCACTGCCTCGGGGATCCCTAGGTGGCGCAGCGGTTTGGCGCCTGCCTTTGGCCCAGGGCGCGATCCTGGAGACCCGGGATCGGATCCCACATAGGGCTCCCGGTGCATGGAGCCTGCTTCTCCCTCTGCCTATGTCTCTGCCTCTCTCTCTCTCTCTGTGACTATCATAAAATTAAAAAATAAAAAATAAATAAAAATAAATAAATAAAACCACTGCCTCAAAGATATACCTACATTTGCATGTTCATTGAAGTATTATTCATAATGGCCGAGACATAGAAACAACCAAAGTGTCCATCAACAGATGAATGGATAAAGAAAAAGTCGTATACATACTCAAAATATCATTTGGCCCTAGAAAAGAAAGAAATCTTGACATGTGCAACAACATGGATTTGAGGGCATTACGCTGAGTGAAGTAAGTCAGACAGAGAAAGACAAATACTGTATGACTTCACCTTACATGTGGTGTCTAAAAACTCTGAACATGACAGAAACAGAGAATAGAGTGGGTGGTTACCAAAGGCTGGGGAGTGGGAGAAATGGGGAGATGTCAGTCAAAGGTAAACTTCCACAATAAACTTCCAGTTATAAGATAAACAAGTTCAGTATAGTAACTGTAGTTAACAATACTGTATTATATACTTGAAAGTTGCTGAGAGAGTGAATCTTATATATTTTCACTACCACCAAAACAAAACAAAAAACAAAAACAAAAACACAAAAGGAAATTGTAGGAGATGATGGAGATGTTAACTAACCTTACTGCAGTAATCATTCCTCAATGCATAAAGTGCATCAAATAAGTATGTCATACACCCGAAATTTACACAGTGTTATATGGCAACTATAGATCGAAAAAGCTGGGGAGAAAAAAAAAAAAAAAAAAAAAAAGGGGGAAAGAAGAAAGATAAACTTCCTTTGGGGAAAAAAATGAAAGAATTCCTAAAGACTGTACCATATAAACAAGTAACTATGTAACTAAGGCAAGATCCCCTTGCAGGAAAGCATAATGGATGTAAATCACCATGGCACAAGACAAAGCAAACCAATGGTCATGCTTCCTGCCAAAGAGCTCATGTCCATGTTTCTGGCATGAATAAGATGTAACTTGGATGAAGAAAAACTGAAAAGCTAGAAAGTATCCTCATCTTCCTGTATGACCTTTTGTCACTCCAGGAGAAAGAGACACATTAAGGATATATCTACAACTTAAAAACTATCTACCATATAAGCGTTCCTACAGAACACTCAATAAAAAAAGAGAAAGGAAAGCGTCTATTAGTTACTCCTTGCCTGTCTACAAGGATCCATGCAATAAATTTCAATTAAGAGTCAGTGCTTTAAGGAGAAAACTCACCTCCTGGTGAATTAGTATGTATCCTTTTCTCATCAGATAATTAAAGTTCAGTCCTTCACTATATTTTAAAATTTCAACTGCCTAGGAACCCACTACTAAAATTAGTGCTGTAATAATAATAGCTATTATTAGCCTACATTTACCATTTCATATATTATATAAGTTTTCATTTTTTTATCCATGGTTTCTTTCTTTTATTGTAAGTCATCTCAAAGATACTTTAGAAGTAGGTAGGGTCTAAATAATGAATGCATTAAAAATAATAATGACCATCTAGGGAAAACACAATGACCCCGACTTGCTTCCCAGCTCTGATGTTCATGCAGCTCACAGTCAGCTTCTATACACCGGGGCCCATGAAGTAAATCAACCTCACAAGGCTAGCTGGGTGGTTGCTGTAGGAATCCTGCCCAGCAGCGAGGGAAATGAACGAGAAGGAAGGGAGAGAGAGACGCAGATTTCCACCCAAGCCAATGTGGCTGTTGAAGCAGAAAGGAACAGCCAGAGTTGGACATGAGCCACCTCATCTGCATAGAAGGACTTCAGATTCACCAATTTTAGAAACATTTAAAAAGCTGAAGTTGAAGAGTCTGGATGTATCACACGGCCCACAGTGTGGATGATGTCCAACAGAGTGATGTTCATAGATGCATTAGGGAAAGACAGGAGGTTTGTCTCTACTTCAACTGCATTCCTATCACAGATGTGATTTCTGCTTGGAATGATCTGAAATTTTTAGAGCCCTGATTCTTTCCTTTATCTCTTCCTTCCTTCTTTTCCCCCTTCCTCCTTTCCTCTGCCCCCTCCCCTCCTTCCCTCCCTTCCTTCCTCCCTCGTTTCCTTCCTTCCTCCTTCTCTCTCTCCCTTCCTTCCCTGTCTCTTCTCTCTCTTTCCTGGGACAGAGCCAAATATCAGTGAGAAGAAACTGTGGGTGGTCTATATGAGAGCCTAGCAGGCATGCAGAATTCCACACAGGCTGGCCAGCTTAATATTCCAGCATCAGGCACAAAGTCAGTGCTCAACAGAGTATGTGGAATTGAATGGAGTCTTTTCCAGAAGACCTTAGAGATTATTGAGCCCAAATAGCAGTGAGATCCAAAAACATTTGACAGTGTACCCATTCATTTGAAAATGTCAACAAAATATGGGGAGGAGGGAGGCAAGAATAAACCTTCCATATCTAGGCCATTCAGAGAGGAGTACTCTGTAAATGTTCACTCATAAAGTTTGACCTTTGATTAGAAGGGTGAAAATCAAATACAGCATTACACTCAGTTAACAAAGAGGATCTCTTTTACAAGCATAGTCAAATGCATGGCCTCATGTGAATTCAGATTTATGTATATATCAGGTTAACCAGTATAAGGTGGCATAGGTAGACTCAGAGGACAGCTGCATCCCTCAGGCTAGAAGTGTGAAATGCAATGACAGTCTTTATTAATGGGGGTAAGGTGTTTATGTCCCTTGAAAGACATCCTTTGAACAGTTCCATCATCCTTTAAACAAGTTATCTCTGGTCTCCCCTAATCCCTGTGTGCTCTGTACAGTCAGTAACATAGATGCCATTACTTTTTAGGAAAGGACTGCCTCCAGTATTAGTCTCCCAAGCTACAAATGTGATTTAAAACCTCTCAGCCAGCACTTTATCCATGGCAAGATGCATTGCCTATCCCCTGAGAAGTCATAAGTGCAAGGCTCCCTTTAAGGGCACTTAAATTGGACTGAAATTGAATAATCTTTGCAATTTATGATGGCTATTTCCCTCTGGTATAGAATAAAGTTGGAGATGCAGGGAGCTCAGAGAATGAGAGCAAGCCAAAGGATTTGGGGTTTGGAGAAGAGCCCACCATCGTTTCTACTCCTTATAACCACCTACCTTTAAGCCACAAATGAAAGAAAAGTATCTGTGCCCACAGATAATTTGAATGATTTCTCTGAATGTGAGTCATTTAGATGAAACATATGGAAACTCACTTTGGCAAAAATGAACGAGGGGAGGTAACAGGGAGCAGGAGGAAGAAAATCATCCATTTGACTAGATTACATCAAAAGCAAGGTTTTCTCAGGATGCCTCTTCAACATAACTTATATCCTCAATGAATTATTCCACATTTATAAAAACAGCTTATGCTCCATATAAAGACTTTAAAAATCATTATGCTTCTTTTCGTTTGGATTCAAAGGAGACAGAAGGAAATCTCTAGGCCTTAAATGTGATTATGGTTCTATAATTTGGAGTACTGAATTTTTTCACTGGGCTGACTACTCTAATCAAATTAATAGACATCCACCAAATCTCCACTTCCTCCACGTCTTTGGTCCACTCTGAGTTACACAAGCTGTGCTGCTTAAGGACTTCACCATTTGAACTATTTGCTCAACTAGAGAAATTTGTACCAACATATAAACTAGTCATGATGACAATAACTATTGTCCCAAATGTTGTGGCATGGATGATCATTCATATTCTCAATATGACACTGTCAAAATACATGTGAGGGAGAAGTTACTTATATACAGTACAGTGCAAGATGCTGTGTCTAAAATTGTGTAAATCTGGTCCATCCTTACTTTGAAGAGCACACAATTTCTGGCGAACACTGATAAAGTTACAGGTCTAAGTTAGAAGCATTACACCAAAGCATTTTAGTGCGTATTAAGGAAGGGATTACTGCACACTGAGGAGGGTATGTGGCAAATGCTATCAGTGACTCTTCTGTGTCCCTTAGACCCTACCTTCTCTTTATGTTTTGGATGCCCTCCACTAACAATTACCTGAATTCTCTAGACTCGAAGAGTTTTTCTAGAGCCACAGAAGACCACTCAGCTCACATGTGCAGGTCAAGAATGCTGGGGAATTCGCACATCTCAGAAACTATCCTCAACCAATGACTAATGGCAGTTGGAGGATCAATACCTCAGTTCCCTCATCTATCAAGTGGTATAATTCTGAGGCTTGTGTTTTCTACTATTTCCCAGAGTTTCCCTTACAGAATTAAGCTCCAGTTGCTCACCTTGATAACTAGTTTACTAATTCACTCTTTATTTACTGCCTTCCCATCCCTACATCAATTTCCATGTCCCTGCCAATGCTTCCTGCAGCTCCTGAAGAGATTCTTTGTACTTGAATGTTTGCCTGAGGTGAGCTTCTGAAGGGAACCTAAATTAGGACAAAGTGAGTCCATCTTTTATATGTGTTCAGGAAACACATCAGTGACAGCATAAAAAGAGGAAAATAGGCATCTCTTCTATGATTAAATTTGAGAGGATTCATAGAAATGCTCATGGGACAAACACTGCCAGTCACCTATCCCCGACAGTAGTGGTTCCTCCCTCTATCGTCAACAGAAACCAATTTGGTTTGGCCAAACAAGCTCAGAGAAACTAAGCCCCTTCCTTGACCCATGAGGATGATCCAAGGTCAGTGTAGGTCAAACATGACCATCCCATTCCTATTTGCTGATAATCTTTAGGGGAGGACAGTTGACTGAATGCCAGCTCATGAAACATAAGCAGGAACTGAGGAACTCTTTTTCCTCCTATAAACAGAGATCTGGAAAAGTAAAAGGTTTCTTCTCTCTCTCTCTCTCTCTCTCTCTCTCTCTCTCTCTCAATCTCTCTCTCTCTCCTTTTTTGCCTTCACCTTCCTTCGTGTTTGGAGTGCCACAGGGTTATGCTTGGAGTAACTGCAGTCATCTTAAACCCATGAGAGAAATGTTATTGAGTTGCTAATCCAACCTCAGAACCACCTACCTCCAGACTTCCTTTATGTAAGATAAATGTTAGCTAAGATCTCTGTTACCTACACCCAATTCACCCTGATTGATACAGATGCAATTCTAGGAGCCAGCTTAATGAAGAGGAATGGTTTGCAGGCAACAAGACTCCAATGTGGCAGTGGAATGAGAAAGAGAAAGAGAAAATCCCGTATTTACTGTTCACTCAACATTTTATAATGAAAGAGTCTAGTGTTAATATTCCATTTCTCTCCTGGGATACTCCTCTTACATGCAGTGTCAAACTGCTTACCAAAACTTGGAGCCATAGGCCTGCTTCTGCCTCTGCCTGAGTTCCTCGTGGCACCCTCTTCCTTCCTTCAGTGTCCACTCAATTGTCACCCCTCAATGACAATCCCCTATGTAATAAGTGCTACCCTGGCCCTCATCATCTCCTCTCAGGGAAAGGATGGATGGGGGAAAATGCAATTTGCTCCATGAAGCAAGAAGGTTATTACCATCCTTATAATTGGCGCATTAAAGTTTATGATGTGGTCCAGAGTGACCATATTATTAAGAGCTAATGTTACAGATTCCTGTACCATCAGAGAAGCTGGCTGGCTCATGCAAGGTCAGGAAGCCCATTCCCTGCCATTTTCAAGCATGACTACACAGACTTTTGGAGTCCTTATTTTAAAGGCCCTTTAGTTATCTACCTACAATAACCTAGTAGTTAATATTAAAAAGTCATCTTTTTGGCTGATGACATTTCTTGGCCAAAACTTTCCTGCTTTCCTTTTGTTTTGAGGAGATGGGGGGGGAAATGGAATATATGCCTTAATTACCATATTTTGAAACTGTCATCAAGTAACCTTTTCCCCTCAGGAGGAAGAAGAGGAGAAGAAAGAATAGGTCTGGGTCAGTATATCTAACTCTCTCCTTGAAATCTCTACTTGGATGTGGGAGACATATGCTAGTCCTAAAAACTATCACATGCCCCTATTCCTTAGCCTTTGTCTACCTATAGAGGCCAGAAAGCCTAATACTGTATTTTCAAATTTCCATTTAGCTAAGGGTGGCCACAAAACTTAATTCAGGCTAGTATGATGTAGGCCAAATTCCTAGGTAAAGATTCCTTGCTAAATAAAAAGGAAAATCTTTGCTAGGATAAGCCCCTTCACCTTGTGGCCCTCCATGTAATTTTCTACTTGGTATGCAGGTACAAGGGCAAGGTCACAGCAGCCATCTTGAACCATAAAGAAGTAATCAAAAGGTAAAAGGCTACCTGCCAAGGTAGGTAGGTAGACCAGAAAGTTGAAAAGAGCCTTACCATCCCTGAATTGCTGAGCTGCCTCACAAAGCTTAGGTTGCATAGCCTTGGACCTCTGTCTTGTGACTAAGACACAGCCCTAGCCGTTTTAGCCAATTCAGGAGGGCTTTCTGTTCTATGCAGCTGATCATCAATATAAAGATAGAGACTGACCTCATGAAACCCCCTCACCTGGCCCTTCCTCCAGCGTCCTTATCACAGTAATGTGACATGGCCCTCCTACAGAGCCTATAGGACAAAAATCTAGGCATTATCCTTGACACTGTTCCCTCCTTCAGCCCCATATCCAATCCATCACTATCTGAATGTCTCACCCCTCGTCACCATCTTAACTGCTAGTTCGAGATACCACTGTCCCTCCCCAGAGTGACTGTGACAGCCTCCCTGCTTATCTCCCTGGCCATGTGAAGGTCTCACTGTATCATTTCATTTTCAAAATACAAATCTAATCATTTGTACACATTCTCTCTCTCTCTCTCTCTCTCTCTCTCACACACACACACACACACACACACACTCACAGATACACACTCTTGCTTAAAAGCCTTCAGTGGCTTGCCATACATCCTGTGATCAAGATATAAATACTTAACATGGCTTAAAAGGCCCTTTGGGGATTATCTTCAGCCCCAGCTTCTGCCAGCCTTCCTCTGAGTTTCAGCTTCCTAACCATTATTTCTAAGAAAATGCCCTACTCCCTGCCTCCACAAAGTCTTTGCACAGACTTTTTTCCACTGGATGGAAAATTCTTTTTTGTTTCTACCTTTTACTATTTGACTTCTGGAAAATTCTCCATTCAGAACACAGTCCTGGCTTCTCAACCTCAGAGAACTCTTCTCTAACCCAGTGCAAGAGTTAAAGATCCTTTGTTTAACGATGCCACAGACCACCTTCCCTTTTGCAGATTCTCTAGTTGTAATTATGCATCCTAGTGGGATTAGTTACTTGATGGTAAATCCTTGAGAAAAGGATCTCTGTCTGATTTTCCATTTTATCTTTAGGCATTCTCCCTGCCTAACATGATGCCTAGCACATAGTAGACGCTCAATAAAAACTTACTCAACAAGGATTGAATGGAAGAAAGCCATATAGCCCAGTCAGTAAATCATCCCCTAAATAGAACCCTCCTGCACTGTTGGTGGGAATGTGAACTGGTGCAGCCACTCTGGAAAACTGTGTGGAGGTTCCTCAAAGAGTTAAAAATAGATCTGCCCTATGACCCACCAATTGCACTGCTGGGGATTTACCCCAAAGATACAAATGCAATGAAACGCCGGGACACCTGCACCCCGATGTTTATAGCAGCAATGTCCACAATAGCCCAACTGTGGAAGGAGCCTCAGTGTCCATCGAAAGATGAATGGATAAAGAAGATGTGGTCTATGTATACAATGGAATATTACTCAGCCATTAGAAATGAACAAATACCCACCATTTGCTTCGACGTGGATGGAACTGGAGGGTATTATGCTGAGTGAAATAAGTCAATCAGAGAAGGACAAACATTTTATGGTCTCATTCATTTGGGGAATATAAAAAATAGTGAAAGGGAATAAAGGGGAAAGGAGAAAAAAATGAGTGGGAAATATCACAAGGGGAGACAGAACATGAGAGACTCCTAACTCTGGGAAACAAACTAGGGGTCATGGAAGGGGTGGTGGGTGGGGGTTGGGGTGACTGGGTGACGGGCACTGAGGGGGGCACTTGACAGGATGAGCACTGGGTGTTATGCTATATGTTGGCAAATTGAACACCAATAAAAAATAAATTTATAAAAAAAAAGAAAAAAAAAAAAAGAACATGTTGGGCAGCCCTGATGGCCCAGCGGTTTGGCACCACCTTCGGCCCAGGGTGTGATCCTGGGGACCCGAGATCAAGTCCCGCGTCGGGCTCCCTGTGTGGAGCCTGCTTCTCCCTCTGCCTGTGTCTCTGCCCCTCTCTCTCTCTCTGTCTGTCATGAATAAATAAAATCTTTAAAAAAATTTTTAAAAAGAACAAAAAAAATCATCCCCTAAATAACTGATTAACATTATATTATCTAAATAAAAATGTAACTAAAAATATTATTAATATAATACCAAAAAAACACAGAGCTTCATAGGACCGTAAATATCTGATGAATCACCAAATTTTGCCATCTCACTAATCGTCTTGTGTCAGGCACCATGTCCTCTGATGCATGGGAGGACTAGGTTAGATAGTATGGTATGGACTGGGTACATGCTCTGGACAGCCGAGGCCATGCTATGATAATGGTGGCCCTGACAAGGATCTAATCTAGATTCACAGGTTGTGTTGCAAATATGTTCTAATTGGAGAGAGAAACTCTGGGAGAGGCTTTTCTCCTTTACCCCCAAATAACTGTCCATCTGAAGTATCCCTAAACATGGGATGTGGTTCTCAAACCACTAAGAGGCTGCATGGGAACTTGACCTCCTAGTTCAGAACACCCCTTACCAGATGACTTTAAAAAGGGTAAATGGGAAAATTGAAAAGAGGGAAAAAATTGACAGAAAAGCAGAAAAATTATCTTGGTCTGGAGGGTCTCAGTTTTGAAAAGTTCAAGCTTTTCCTCAAACAGGAAGAGCTCTTCTTCTTTAATGGTTCTCTAGGCCATTGGATCACCAAGATATATATGTTCCCACTTCACATCTAATTGTGTAACACAACCAAAAGAAGCAGGGAGTGTGGAGATGGGCTATGTTTTGTGGGAGTGAGAGAATAAACGGATTCCTGGGAGGTGCCTAGAATCTAGACAAGACTTTTATGTAGTGACCCTATTACGGTGGTCAGAAAGGAGTGGATAAAAACAGGATGAATGGCATGGCATGTAATATCTCCTTTCACCTCCCCCAAAACCCACCAAACTCAATTTTATTCTATTCTTTGTAGGAACAAACTTTACGGGTCAGAAGCCATGGATTTAAGCCTCTAATCTGCCACAAACAAGCTTTGTGATGTGGCTTTACTCTCTGATACACATTTGTTTCATTGGCAAATAGTTGGTGGAACCCAACTGGTAAATAAAGATGGAATCCAACACAGAATTGCGCCCAGAATCAATGATACCATGTTTGTGAAAGCCACTTATGTTTTGCAAAGCTTATATCCTCACTAGCTAATTTAATTGGACTTCTCATTCCCCAAACTCTCTTTACTGCATTTTTTCAAGTTAAATTACTTTATTTGTCTGTAATTAAAATCAAGTTGATTATAAATATATTACAGTAATTATGAATATTGAAATTTTTTAGATAAAAAATTCCTTATTCAGCTTACTGTGATTCTCTTTAGCACTTCTCTTTACTGTATTTAGCCACCATAGAAGTATGCGTTTATTCACATCTGATGAAGGAAGATAATCCTTCAAAGGGCCACACCTTGAACACTGGCCAGCTTTTCCAAAACTCCATACTCTCTGTATTGGCTCCCTCCCTCTTTCATAGGACATTCCCTCAAGCTCCTTGTAGAACTGTTCTTCCCTGACCCTATTTATTCAGTGGTATCTTGTGGCACAAGAAGGCTTTAGACTAAGCCCCCACCCTGAGAAGTAAATTGCAATTTCTACTCACAGGCACTAGCTGTTTATGATACAATCTCCAGAAGTTTTCACACAAAGCTGATTGTGGCTATGAGAGAGATATATTAGTGGCTTTCTTTGAACAGGGGATCAGGGCATCTTGTGTGCAAATCCGTGATTGAGGATCCCAATCCCAGAGAAAGATGCAGCCACTACAGTTGTCACATGACATCCCATGTGGAGACAGACCCAAATCCTCATCAACAACAACCAGGTAACTAACTCATGGATGTGTTGAAACTACCCACATTTTCCCACAAGGTGATAAAAAAAATGAATCTGTATGGGGCTCTGACCCTACAGTAAGGGGGGTGTGCATGTGTGTGTGAACACAGGGACACATGCATACGCACAGGCATATGTGTGATGTATTCAAATGTTTGCAGTTTGTCGAGAAATTTTATTGGAATTAGCTATCTTTTGCAAAATGTTCAACTTCTCACCCTGAAGAAAGGACAGTACCAATATTAATTATTGGAGAGCCCCAGTGAAAAAACTATGAAGGGACCATGGAGAAAGAGAGTTGTGTTTTGATTACCCAATTGCCACAAGTCACACGTGTTGATGCCCAGAAATCTCACTATTTGATCATTTGTATTGATTAAGAAGACGCCTAATTCAGAGGTGTGGAAGTGGGAGGATCTTTCCTAACCTTGCCATGTCCCATCCCAAAATTAACTTTCAGTTTGAGGTTGAGAGATCAAACAATATCTTCTTGCTGGCTAGCATCACTCTCTTGGAAAAGGAGCCCATAATCCACTCATGAGAGAACTCCAGAGCATCTGAGGTCTACTGAACACTCCAATAATTAAAGTACAATACCACTTGGACTTTTCAAAGTGCTAGAGTGGATATCAAGAAGAACTAACCCAATCACCTCCTCATGCAGGTGAGGAAGCTGAGCCCCAGAACAGTCACATAGCGAGCTAGGAGAAATGCTGAGAGGTAAACCCAGTCTCATGTTTCCAATAAGTCCCTTCTCCAGTGGACTATGCTAGGTCCACCGAGCTATGGCTGTAAAGGGTCACTCCCAGAGAAATGCTCACTGCTTTTGATCTCTAGCTTCTGCAGGTTCCCTTCAGAGCCAAATTTCACACCTCATCTCCTTTCTTTCTGTCTCAGTCTGCTTGGACTGCCATTAAAAAAATCATAGACTGAGAGGCATAAGCAATATAAATGTATTTGCCTACAGTTCTGGAGGCTAGAATTCCCAGATCAAGAAGCCAGCAGGGTTGATGTCTTGTGAGGGCTCGCTCCTTAAGGTTTGCACTCAGCCACCTTCTCAGAAGGCCTTGTCTCTGTTGTTCATGCATGTAGGGAGAGAGAGACCTTTCCTCCCTCTTGTTATAAGGCTCCCAAACCTACCAGATTAGGACACAACCTTAAGACCTCATTTAATCCTAATTATCTCTTAAGAGATAATTACAATCACACTGGGGGTTAGGACTTCCCTGTATGCATTTTGGGGAGACACAATTCAGTCCATAGCACTTTGCATCCTACTACTCCAGTATCTGATTTTATAACCTTCGAATTTCAACTAGGCATTTGAAGAACAGCAAATTGCATTAAGAATATAATTTATTGTTTCCAATACAGCCAGAGCAGGACAATTGCTACAACATTTATCCTATAACAGGCAAGAGTATTCACTTCACACAACACATCCAATCCCAATTTACTATATCTAACTAAAGTGAGTCCTGAGCATCTGCTTTGTGTGAATAAGGAAAACAAATAATTCATTATGTCATTTCTTAATTTTTTTTCATTTCTTAATTTTAATAATGTCTAGATATAATATAGCAAGATTGATGTACTATATACTTGTTTAAGTGGAACTCAACCCACATTGTTTTCACCAGTCACCAGGCAGCTAATTAAATACCAACCAGCTACCAAGCTGTCTGCTAGCATAGAGGCCAGGCAACCTCATTACTGATAAGGTTAATTTAATCAGTTGCTTTCACTAAGTGCCTGTGAGTCACTCCCATAATTTAAAACACAAATAAAAAACATGAGTGGAAGCACTTCCTAAATGGGTAGAATTCCTTGTACCTCTCTTTGCCCACTCATTTCCCCTCACCTGGGTCACCTACCTGCCAAATACCCCAGTCTACTGACAACCAGAATTTTTTCTTTATGAGACATTAACTTAGGAACATCAAAACCAGGAACAACAAGATGTGCCCCCTTTTGTCTATTTGCAAATCTGGTATAGCTGCATATGTTTGTGTGATCTAGGAAGAGTCCTCTGAGTCTACAACTGGAATGTGTTCTCATGTTGGAAGCTCTGCAAAAGAAAGAAAAAAGGAAAGAGAAAGTTTGAGTCTAAAAGTAGGAAACAATCTGTTCTGCAGCTGATGGCATTCAGAGTCGGGCAACACGGAAGAAATGCTATTTGTGTGCACAGGTGTCTAGGACTCTGCAATCTGCCCAGCTGGGAGCTCTGGGAATGGAGGCTAAACCACCGGTCTCCTCCTTCCTCTTCTTCATCCCTCTCAGGAGCTTCTCATAAACTATGGACACTCTGACCAATGACTGAAATACACATATTATTCTCAGAGGTCTCAACATGACCATAATTTTGAGTCTCTGAGAAGCCCAATACAGAAATTTGAATGTGCCAGCAAGCATTACACTGATGGCCTTCTTACTTCTTCCAGGCCAGTATGGTCAAGGCCACATCCTGACTTTTATGGTGATGCTCACAGTGAGGCTTAGGCCCACGTATGGATGTAACAGGGAGAAATTTAGCATGTTTGACTGCATATTGCTTCTATTGCCCTACTGCTCTGACCCGTAGCTAGGGAAGTCCTGCTTAGCCCTGCCTGTAGGCATGTTAATCATTGAAGGAACTTTGCTTAAAGCTAAGATTTGCAAAAACCACTCTTTACTCAAAACCCACCTCACCTGAAGAGATAAGTAAGTACTTACAGAAACAGCAATGCTATGTTTAAGATTTACAGGAATGGCAAGACAATATTCCTGTACTCAAAGATCAACTGATAAAGGACAGAAAAGTTTCAATAACCTTCCTCAGACCATTATGAGCACTAGAATGCCTACACATATCTGTCACCTCTTGATTCCAACTCCTTCCCACCTCCCCCTCTTCCTAACAAAAGAAGCTCAAAGTTGATGCTGAGGAATGATGGTTCTTTAAGACAAAAGTCCATCATCTCAGTTTTCTGACTTCCCAAAAAAGTCACTTTCCTAGCCCAACTTCTTGCCCCTCAACTTACTGGCCTGTCATGTGACCAGTGGAATGAACTTGGGCTCAGTTACAGGTATAACGATATTTAGCAACATAGACACAATGCATGCAAATGCATTCACTATAGAAAAGTAAGTCATGGTCAATAACCATCCTACTGGCTGTTTTACAAACCAAAATGAGAATGGAGTATTTTGAAGTTGTATCCTGAAATTAGACCTTTCATCAAAACAAACCACAGATTTAAAATAAAATAAAATAAATTGCAGATTTAAGATAAGTGATAATGGACTAAAAGAAATATGGACAAGCATTATATGACCTAATGATCAGGGTGGTATTTCGAAGTATGATACCAATGACAGAAATCATAACAGTAACAGAGGTGACTGCTTCAGAGAAGCAAACAAATAAAAGGAACACACACACATACACACACACACAAAAACAGGAACTGCCACCAAAGTCACTACAATAACAGTACATCAATAAAATTGAAACAAAACTGAAAGCCAATAACCAATGAAAACGTTAACACAGAAAACAAAGTATGCTTAATGTATATAAAGTAATTAAAAGTCAGTAAGAAGAACCCTGGTATGACTGTCATGCACAACAGTTCTCTTGCTCAGCAGTCGCTTATTTCTTCTGCACCACCCCATTGATGATTTGATGGGAGATGGACATGGGCCCCCTGAGGCCCCAGAACTATCTTAGAACTATCTTTTTTGTTGTAAATTAAGATGGACACAGATTTTTATTTTAAGGCAGATATCTAATAAAATGAGTACCAGCTATCTCTAAGAATAGATTAAGGGCTGGTGCAAAAGATGAGCTGTGCATCACTGGAGCAGAGACAAGGAATTAAGAGGGCAGTCCAATAACATTAGGAACTTTGAAAATGTCTATACAGGCCATGAATTCCTTTGGGCTTTGAAATAACAACACCTGTGGCTTGTGGGTGAAGGGTAGTTGGGAGCCCATACATACTAATGGACAGCATATAATGCTGGAGGAAGACGTAGAATCAGATGATGAAGAGGAGAAATGAAATTCCTAAGTATATCTGGAGAGCAAGCAGCCCTTGGAAGTGGAGGCAAGGATCCATGCAAGAAAATCAAACTTGCTGCTGAAGAAGAAAGACGAAAAAGAGGAAGAGGAGGAAGAGCATGAGAGGAGAAAATGCTCCAGTAAAGAAATTGATATGAGATACTCCAGCCAAAAATGCACACAAATAAAACCAGAATGAAAGATTCAAAATCATGAACACCAAGATCAAAAGATCAAGAATCCTCATTTAAAAAAAAAGAGAGAGAAAAACTCCTAAAACATCAAATGGTCCTAATTCTATAGAAGACATTAAAGCAAAAATGGAAGAAAGTATAGAAAAAGGTGATTCTCTTTCCAAAGAGAAAGCCAAGCTCGTCAATTATATGAAGCACGGTTTTTGGATAACTGACCCAGAAGATATTCAAGATCTCTGGCAGTGGAGGAAATCTCTTTAAGTAAACAGCTTAAACAGCTTATTAAAATTTTCCATCTCATTTTATTTCTGTAATAGGTGATCTCTGGTTGTCCTTTTTATAATGTAGAGTGAGAACCTTCTTTACTGTGTCTGATAAATGTGGTCCAGGTTGCAATGCCAACATATTGTCCCAAATGCCTGCTTAGTTTTCAAAGGCAGAACTCCACCTTTTGCTTGGTTTTAAATACATGTGGAATGCTTTGACAGAACATTTGTCATCGTGGTCAGACAAATGGAAATGGTGGAGAGACTATAAAAATATATGTGTGAAATAAACTTAGTTTTTTAAAGAATTTTAAAAATCAATGAGAAAAAGATGAGCACCTCAACTGAAAAAATGATGGTTCAGGGGCACATCTAACTCTTGGTTTTGGCTCAGGTCATGATCTCAGGGTTGTGGGATTGAGCCCCAAGTCAGGCTTCATACTCAGCAAAGAATCTGCTTGAGATTCTCTCTCTCTTTCTCTCTCCCCCCCTCTGCCCTTCCCTTCCGCTTGTGATCTTTTTCTCTAAAATAAATATTTTTTAAAAAAGAAAAAAGAATAGAGAACATAATCAGGCAATTTACAAACACAGAAACCCAACTATTTCTTAAAAATATAATGTCCATAATGAAAAAAATGAAAAATGTAAATATGCATAATTTTTCATTTATCAAATTGGTCATTCAAAAAAACCCAGCAAAACCCATTTTTGGAAAAAATGTAGGGAATCCCATAAACCAGGTGGGAATGACAGTTGATGCAACTTTTTCCAGGTTGATAATTTGGCACAAGGAATCAAAATCCTAAAATTTGCATTTCATTTGACATTGGAATTGCAAACTTAACCTAAGGAAGTAATTGTGGATAAGCACAAAAATGAAGCTACAACATCCATACCAGTGTTGTTTGTAAGAAAGAAATAATATTGGGTACATTAACTGAGGAACATACAATGAAGATGGAGCAGTGATTTAAAATTGCATTGGGAAGGTGTTAAGTTTTAAGGCTGGTTTTTGAGCAATATGATCTTATACTTATACAATATACATGCATAAATATATAAATAGTATATACTCACAGAAAAAGACTAAAAGAACAGAAGTAAATGTCAGTAGTGGCTATCTATAATGAGATCATAGATGATATTTATTTTGCTTTTTACTTTTCCATAGGCCCTAAATTTTCTTCAGATAACAGATAATTGTTATAAAAAGGTAACTTTTTATAACAATTAAAAAACCATTTTTAAACAGAATTTTAAAGGAAAACCAACAGTACAACAGGCTTATGTTTCTCCCACCAAACTAAATGGCTTTCACTTACTGCTTCCAAAGATCATGCTGCCTCTCTTTCTTCCCTGATCTGCATCCAACTCTAATAATTTCCTTCACATCATGAAAAAATTATACAAAACCCCAAGCTCACTCATTCAATTAACTCCCTACCTCTTCCTTACTCAATATTCAATTAAAATTGAATCACTTTAAGTCTTGCTATTTTAAAACCTGCTCTGGCTAATCTGTTTTTTTTAAATGATCAGCTCTTCTTTCTAACTTCTGAGCCTTCAAAAATATCCAAAGACAAAAGAATGTTTGTAGACAAGTCACTCTGTTGTTCTGTACAGCCACTTCAACAACCCCCCAGGCCCCCATTCCCTAGAGTCTAATAGGTGTGTAAAGCAAAACAGAACAACTTAGAAGCTTCTAACCTACATTGGGTGGCATGCCAAGGAAAGCAGTACATGGCTGGTGTGACATGAAAATACCAGACATGGGTCAAGGCAAAAATCCTTCTTAAAATGCATCACCCTACATAGTAGTGTAGAAGACACGGGGCTAAAAAAAAAAAAAAAAAAAAAAGAAGTCGTCACGGGGCTCTGGCCTCTGTCCACAGGTGGCAACTTGTGTGATTTTGGACAAGCAGTTGACCTGTTCTGGGCCTCAGTTACATCCTTTCCAAAACTATGGTATTATTTCTAAGGTGACCATGAAACTGATGGACATTTATGTCCTTTTCTCTAGCAAGTCACTTAACTCTCTATAATCACAAAATCCCCCTTAAAGATCTCACAACCTGGGATCATTACAGATCCATTTCTCTTCCTTACTGTGGATATGGGAAATACTTAGCCTACTTCACAATTCCAGGGTTCATCACATCTTATGACAACAGATTGCTTTGGTCACTTCTTTCTGGTTTCTCCATGCTTCATTTTCTCCCCATTCCATCTTCCCTCATTGATTCGGACTACATGTGAGTCACTTTTTTATCTCCATAGATGGGGAATCAGCTCTTTATTTTTTTAACCTGAGGGCAGTTAGTCATTTGAAAGGCTTTAATCTAGTACAACCTATTATGGATGTTGTTCTTTCAAGGTTAAAAGAGAGGTAGTCAAAAAACAGAAGGGCAGGGATTGTAAGAAGTATCACTCAGGTGGCCCAAGAATGGCACTAACTTCTTATAAAGCTGACACACACCAATACTGTTCTCAAACCAAAACAAAGACAATTTCCCTGACTCCCTGACCCAAGACAAAATAGATCAATACTGACTCCAAATGCTGACAAGGGTGTGGAGAAATGGGATCACTCGTACATTACTGGTGGGAATGTACAATGGACAGTCACTCTGTAAAAGAGTGACCCCATGTCTCATACAACTACATACGCACTTACCATATGGCCTAATGAGTCCATATGTGGGCATTTATGCCAGACAAATGGAAACCTCTGTTCACACAAAAACCTATATGCAGATGTTCACAGAAGCTTTATTCACAATATCCCAAGACAGGAACCAACTGAAATGTCCTTCAATGGATGACTGGCCAAAGAAACATGGATATATCAAAACCAAGAAACACCACTCCGCAATAAACAGTAACAACTGATAGACAAGACAACTTGGATGGATTTCAAGAGAGTTAAGCTGCATGAAAAAAAATCTAAAGATTACACCTATATGATTTCATTGACATAGCATTCTTGAAATGACAAAATTATAGAGATAGATCAAGACTGATGGTTGCCAGGGCTGGAGGGAAGGAGCAGGGAAGGATGCAGCTATATAGCTAGAAAGGGTAGCATGAGGGATCTTTGCAAAGAAACTGTCCTGTATCTTCAATGTGATGGTAATCAAACCTATACAGGTGACAAAATTACACAGAACTGAATACACACAAATGAGTACATGCAAAACTAGTGAAATCTAAATAAGATTGCTGGGTTGTATCAATTTCATCAATATCAATTTCCTGTGATATTGATTATGCAAGATGGCGAGAGAGAGAGAGATGCTGACAGCACATATGTGGACAATAAAGAACTAGAATCAACTTACAGAATTGTATTTTTTCCTGGAAGGTTTTCCTATTGAATAGAAATGCAAGTCTGTCCTATAGTCCACATTCCCTGAAATTTTAAATCACTCCTAACTTTGGGTGTTCTACTTTGTGGTGGTTGTCATGGTGATGTTTAAAGAAGGGGAGAACCATAAAGTACTATACAAAGATCCTACTTTCTCCAACGAGCTAGAAGATCTTCTGAGTATAGCCTACATCTGGGTTCCCCCACCCACATGGTGTGGCCAGCCTCAGCGGTCACTTGCAGATAGTAACACCAGGAAGTGGACACTTCAGGGAAGGGAAGACAGAGAGGGGAGAAAAACAAGAGTTGCTAAATAACACCAACATCTTACTCCCCTGCAGTGGTTTGGACCTGAGGTGTCATCTATACCATTTCTCAAAGGGTCCCTAGCAGAAAGAAATCTGTTTCCCACAGCACTAATCTGCTTATGACGATGCCTTTTATAGGCTTTTCCTTCTTTCCAGCCTCTCTCTCCCCTCCACCTCATTCCATCTCCCAGTAAACCACTTGAACTCCTTACCTCAGGTCTGCTTTTAGAAGGACCCAAATCCAGATGTTCACACTGAGGATATCTGAATGCACACCACAGTGCCTTGTCTCTAACAACTGATGTTTTACTTTCCTTAATCAATATTAAAACTTAATTTAAAAAATTAATCTGCTACAAATTTCATGGAAATATAACAACACACAATTCATTTATTTAAGACAGATGACAACACCCTCAGTTAAATACAGTCTTGGTCATTTTGGAAGCTGCTCTCCTATGTGCCTCATAACAAATACAGACACCAGCGATCAGGCTGTTTAACAACTACCTACAAAGCCCTTTTTGCGCAGGTTCCATTCACTGAAGTGAATACACATTCAGCACATATATCTTCAGAAAACTGCCATACTCGTGTCCTACATTCTAGAAGACCAACCAGAGTCTACTAATCCAATAGGCTCATCAAAAGAGCTGAGGTGTTGGCCAGCTTGCAAGAGGTCACCTAAGTGACTTACAGAAAATGCTAGTCTGCAGAATTTTTTAAAGTGAAAGATTCTTTGAGATCCTGAAAGCCATGCTAGATGTTACCCACCTATAACCAGCCATAATCCTATTGGTAGTATTTTGAACCATTCTTCTCTGAATCTTAGCTGGTATCAAGGCTGCCCTCCACTGTCAGCATTTTCAGTGGTTCTGCTATAAATATGTTTGTGTCCATGTAGCATTCAGTTTGGCTTGGGAGATGGAATAGCCAGAAGAAAAACGGATCAGGAGTCTGAACATTTAGAACATTAGAACCCTGCCCTGTCTACATCTGACAAGTGGCAGGCAGCAGGGAGCAATTTGGGCCACAGTCCTTGGACTTCCTGGGTCTCTGTTTACTTATCAGCAAAATGAAGTGTTTGAATTAGATGGGAAAGAAAAACCAAGCTCTGTTCCAGCTTGACAAGTCTGTGATTATAGAAGGTGTTTTTGTTTAGGAGACATAGGATCTGCTAACAGTATTATTACCCATGGATTAATTCATTTAGCAATTACTAAGCATCTTCTATGTAGCAAGCACTGTGTAAGGGATACCAAGTGTCACCATGCATAAGCAGATAGGCCTGCCCCAGCCTTTGCCACAGCTCAGATTCTCACCTCTATACTTCTCTTCATCTAGGCTCCAATTGCTCCAGATTCAATGTCTCAGGAGCCAGCGTCCACCAGGGCAAGCTTAGGTCGTGTGTGTCCCCAGGCTCTCCAAAAAAATAGAGAAGAATCCGACCTCTGTCAATTTTCATGGAGGCAGGCAGCAGGAAGTGGCTGTCACTAGGAATTGCCCACCAACCAATATGACACAAGTAGCAAACTGCCCTAGTAGGAAATCAGAGTACTCAAAGGAAGAAGGGAAGTTGAATGTTGGATGACACATGTCCTCCATATCTGCCTCGTGAGCTCTCTGACATGTATATGCACATAGGCATCTTGGGGAAAGAAAGGACCCATAACCTTCACCCAGCTCTCTAAATGATTGTGGCTTAGGCAGGAAGAATTTAAATCCAAGGGGGTCTCTCACATTAGTGGGCAGATCACTTTGTTTCATTTTTCCTGGCATTCTCCCATGAGACACAGCCATGAAGCATTTACTCGGGAGCCTGGAAGTCTAGATTGAGATTGCTTAACTGGCTCTACCTGACTCTCAGTGTATTGTCACCACCACATTCACCAAGAGGCCAACAGAGAAAATGTTCCGGACAATGTTTAGGACAAGGGTGAAATGCACTGCGTAGGTCATGGGTCACATGGGGAACTTCCCAACATTTCATGGGTAAATACCACTGGCTATGTTGGCCTAAGCTGGTAGTGGATTTGACCCTCCTCTGATTATCGAGAGTTGATGGTGTCAGGCTGCCACAGGTCCTAATATCTACTTAGCTTTGGAAATTTGTTTCCACCACTGCCCTTTACTAACTAATTGATACAATTAGAAAGCCAACAAAAAAGAAACTTTGACATGAAACCCTCAAGCAATTAAAGCTACAATCCACAGAGAAATGCAAAGAACTTAGAATAGCCAAAACAAGTTTGAAAAGTATAGCCAAAATTATCAAATTGTATAGTGCTTCTAAAATATGTGTTACTTGTTTTAACTATTTCTCATTAAACTTTTATTTATTTTTTAAAGTGATTTTAAAGATTTTTACTTATTTATTTATTTATTTATTCATGATAGACACAAAGAGAGAGAGAGAGAGAGAGAAGCGGAGACACAGGCAGAGGGAGAAGCAGGCTCCATGCCAGGAGCCCGACGTAGGACTCGATCCCGGGACCCCAGGATCATGCCCTGGGTGAAAGGCAGGCGCCAAACCTCTGAGCCACCCAGGGATCCCAAACTTTTATTTTTAATGAGAGAAAACAACATTTAGATATCATGAACACTCCAGACATCGCCTGCCTATGCAAAGGCCTGTCCATGAGATTTTTTAGGACAATGCCCCTCCCAAGTCCACTCACCCCGAGTGGTAAGTGCTATCCTGTATTCTGTGGTTAGTATTCCTTTGTTTTCAAAACTATGTTTACTATAGATACAGTTTAATTCTATTAGGTTTTGACCTTTAGATAAAAAAAGTCATGTTCAGCATATTCTTCCATGACTTGCTGTTCTTCTACAATTTTTTAGTAATATTCAAGAATGGTAATGTGTGTAGTGGTGGCAGTAGTAGTAGTAGTAGTAGCAGTACATTCATTTCACAGCTGTATAGTATTCCAAAATTTTTTTATTCACCTAATCTTAATGGCTCTTCATATCATTTCCAGTGTATCATGTTTCAAATATTACTGTGAGCGCATGCACAAGAACTTCTCCTGAGTACATACTTACTCATAGACTCCCCAGGCCCCACTTATGCACATCTTCCCTTTAGTTAAATATGAAATTATTCTCCAGGTGTGTGTATCAGCCTACCCTCTCCCCAGCTGTGTATAGGAGATCTGGCTCCTTTACATCCTCAACAACACTTGATATCTTCAGACTTTCTATTGGTTACCCATCTTGCATATGTAAAATGGCATTCCAAGCTGGTCCTTAATTTGCATTTCCAATGAGAACTTTTCTCCATGTCAGTCTTCACTACCAGATATTCAGATCCTGAAAAGCATGAAGGCTGCGCAATTCAGTTTTGTGGCCTCTGCACCTGGCCCTTTCCAGCACACAAGACCAACTAATGGTGGTGGAGTGAATGATGCCAGTTCATGGGCTCCCTAATCCACAAGGCTCAGAAGGGAACAAAACAGGAATCCAGGGGTGGAAAAGAGAAGGGCAGCGAAGGCTGACCCATCCCATCTCTTGCCAAGTGAGATCTCACAGACCACATGGGGAAAAGATACAGGGGAACAAAAGCACAGAACCTGGAAGGAGGAATCCTACTTTTTGTTTCTCTTATCATTAAATCTTCTGTCACCTGCACTGGGACTTCACATCAGAATACCAAGGAGGGTTAAGAGTGGAGGGGAAATGAAGCTCTCTGCTTCAGAGAGACATGCACCCAAGGCCAAGAATAGGGACTGCAGGCTCCTCTGCCACCTTGACCAACTTCTTCATCTCCTCTATTCCTCAGATAGACACCAAAGAGGTGCCCCCTCCAGAGCTGGACGAACGCTGTCAGTCCCCTGAGAGCACCAAGTCAGCCACCAGGGATGCTGGTAATGGGCAAAGCCCTGGCGGCACCTGCTGGGTGGCTGCTGTTCCCCCAGGCTACAGCGTTAGACCCGTTTCCCCCTCATCCTTCCCAGTCACCAGTGGCACATTCGTGGCAGCTGCCTCTTTGCAGAAATCTGCACCAAAATTAAACTCATCAAGCTGTCAGCCCCGTTGCCGGGGCTGCTCCCATGTCAGCCCATGTCATAACAACCGATGATAGAAATTCAGGCTTCATGGGGAGCATCTGTTTCCTTTTTAAAATCGCTTTAAAAAGAAGCCTGAGCAAGGCGCCTGATGCTCGGGACAGTGCAGGATGCTGAGGCAGGCAGGCAGGCTCAGCACCTGCTGGGGGGTGGCACTTCCTCTAGAATTTAGGAAACCAGTGGGGGAGGAGGGCCTGGTTCCAAAAACAGCAGCCTTGGGAGGGAGCAATGGAGGTACCAACAGGAGTCCCAGTTTCTCCTCCCTAGGGTTGTCCTCTTCTCAACCACCCAGCGCGTGCTTCTTCTAAGTCCAGCACTGCAGCCCTGGGGTAAAACTCAGTCTTGCCTTCTCAGGAGGGTCTTTGTCCCAAGGCAACTTCAAAGCTTCCAAAATATTGGGAGATTATCTCCTCTGATACCTACAGCGTGGAGAGAGGGCAGGGTGTGGGGGGTGAGGGTTTCATACCCCAAACACAGTCTCCCCTCTGATGGGCCTGTGATTCAGGATTGCTCAGCAACATCAAATCTGGAGGAGAAACAGCACTAGCTGAATCCCTGCTGCTTCCCTGTCTCCAGTTTACCTTGGCCCCTGCCCAGGATCTCGATCTCAATCTCTCTCTCTCTCTCTCTCTCTCTCTCTCTCTCTCTCACACACACACACACACACCCCACATACACACACACACACACACACACACACACACACAAACACATAATGTATGTGTTCTTGTGTTAACTAAATAGCCCAAGACACAGATTAAGCACATTTGTGTTCAGCATCCAAGCTCAGACATGAGAAGAATCTTAGCATCCATCTCTCCCTTTTCCCTCAGGAAACTGAAGCCCAGACAAGTCAAGTGACTTTTCTAATTACATAGTTTGTTGTTAACAAATAGGGGAAGAGATCCCAGAATCTTCTGCTCTTGCCTTTGGGGGCCCAGTCTGACCAAACAACAAAAACTAACTGGGAGCCTTTTATCTAAGAGAAATACAGAGAATACTGAAGCATGGCAAACAAAAGGTTTGTCTGATAGGATTTGGGAAATACAGAAATATCAGAGATCACCTATTTAAAAACAATTTTTTTAAAAAAATGCATATGGGCCAGATTAGAATGAATGAATGGTTGAGGGAATCCTTGTAACGTGGGCAGTAAGTACAGATGAGATTTTCATTTTCAATGATGCAGAGGCCTCAGAATTTCTTGGGCAGCTTACTGTTGGGTGACTGACCTTCCCAGAAGAGACTCTACCTTGGCTGAGCATGTGTGTGTGTGTCAAACACCAAGTTCTAGGCGGCGCTGAGGGTCTCTGCAGATATAAGAAGAGATTCTGGAGCATAGCAATGTGACATTGGATGGTGACAGCAATACTGGCTTTCATTTACTGAGCACATACCCTGTAAGGCACTGTTACCCCTCACAGAAGCCCCCTCATCTAATCTTCATATTTACAGATGAGCAGCCTGAGGAATTGAGAGCTTATATGATCTCTTCAAGTCATACAGCCCCTAAGTGTCAGAGCCAATGTGAATGCAAGAGTCTCTCAGACCATGTGCTGAATTCCTGCTGATGCCCTGGATGGGGGTCAAGAGGTGAGCATGCTAGACCTGCCTCTGCCACAGGCAAGCCCACTCATTCTGGGTGTCCATGATGACTTCCAATGAGGTGAACGTTTTGGGTAAAGGTCCACACAGATGTGTGACTTTGGGCAACTGTGCAGTAAGGAGTCAATTGGGCATGCCCAGGCTGCACAAAGTCTGCGTATTCTAAAGGCCTTTTGAACTGAACCTTGAGCAGTTCTTGGGAGACCACCTCTGAGCCGTTGGAATACCCTGTTGGACAAAGGGTCACTGTCTACCTGGAGCTTTGGGCTGCACCACATATTTTTTGCTAACAATAAGATTTGTGGTAGGGGTCTTGGGCCACGCTCTATAGCTTGACCTCCGAGTGACAGGTTGGGGACTGAGTAACTAGGGTCAGTCACTCAGGTGCTGTGTGCCTATGTGACTGACTCTCCAGTAAGAGCCCTGGATACCAAAGCTCCAGGGAACTTCCCTGGTTAGCAAAACTCCATGTATTTTGTCACAGCTTGTAGTTGGACAAATTAAGCACTGCCCGTTGAGTATGTGGGGACATGGACACCCAAGGTTCACATATAGTTTTTCCCAAACTCCACCCTACGATTTTAACCTGTACCCATCCAATGTAATAAACCGTAACTGTGAGTACACCAGTTTTTCCTGAGTCCTGTGAGTCCTTCTAGCAAACTATCAAGCCAGAGTGTAGACTTAAGTGACCCTGCAACACAAGTCAACTCACCCCTTCTGCCTTCAGTAGTTTCAGATATTAAGTGAGGGAGTTGACCAAGCTCTGCATGATTTCCAAGCATTCCTAAATGCTGTTTTAAACCTCACTTCACATCTGTGCTTCTTTTCTAGTCCCTTGGGTCTTATTTGTTATCCCATCTGCACTAAGGATTTCTCTGTTTTTGGTCCGTGTTATTACTCTCAAATAAATGAACTCTGGCTGACAGAGAAGACAGCGTTGTCAAGTCTCCAAGTCTTAAATATGTGTCAAAAAGTCTGTTAGCTAAGTCCCAGTATCCATTCTCCTCTCCTTCCCTAGTAAAATAATTCTACTTTAGCTGAGTGCCTAGGAATCTTTATTATGAATAAGTGTCCCAGCTGATATGGACTGAATATTTGTGTCCTCCCCAAAGTCATATGTTGAAACCCTACCCCTCAATGTGATCATTTGAGGAGGTGCAATCTTTGGGAAGTAAGTAGAATTTGATAAATGGAATTAGTGCCCTTGTAAGAGTCATAAGGAATCTTGTTTCCCTTCTCTGCTCTCCTCTGTGGGAGGACACAATAAGAAGTTAGCACCCTGGAAGAGGGTGCTTACCAGAACCTGGTACACTGACCTTGGATTTCCAGCCTCCAGAACTGTTAGAAATAAATTTCTGTTGTTAATAAGCCACACAGTCTAGGTATTTTGTTATAATAGCCTGAACTAAGACACTAGCCTTCCTAGCAGCTAGATGTGGGCATGTGACTCAGTACTGATCAATAGTGTGTGAGCAGAAGTGCACTGTGTGGCTCTTGGGAAATGCCTTAAAGGAGGTGTGCACTGCCTTCCTATCTCTCCCTCCTCCACAGTGGTGATGAGGGAGGGGTTGGATCTGGATGACTTCTCTGTCCATCAGGAGGAAGCCATGTTCTAAGGATGACAGAATGGGGAGGTGAAGCCTGGCTCTCTGGGGACTCAGTGAAGGTACTACTGGTTAGCCACAAACTGTCTCCTCCATATTTCTTTTTCACAAACAACAAATAGCATCTATCTTGTTTAAGCCATCATTATTTTGGATTTTCTGCCACATAGAACTAAGCCTTTCCTAACCAACACAGGCTGCATCTCCCACCTAATGAGAGACTTAGCAGGGCTCCCCCCATCTGAGCCCATCTAGTGCCTGTACAAGAAAGCAATGATGATTCATTTAAAAGCACTCTATTCAGAATACGATCTTCTCCTATTTCCTACAAATCAAATTACCAAGAGACCAATTGGATTTTTCAAGTCCCTCAAAATGTTCTTTTTAGATGTTCTTGGTATTAAATAGTAAGAGAATTTAAATGGCATCAACAAAACACGCAGATGTGACTGTGATGATAAGTTACATAAATCTGTGACAGAAAGAACCTCACCAGAGCACACAGATACAGCCAAGATGGGAAAACAATGAGCTGGATCTCACAGATTTGCTTCCAGCTACTACCATCTTTTCATAGGCAACCATCTTCCCTGCTCCTGGGGAGAGTGACATCCAAACAGTTTAGGGTAGTAAGAGCCTGGGAGCCTTAATATACTCATTTCCTGAACAAATATTGTCTCTGGACCCTGAGCTCTTGGAAAACAGAAGCTGAAGTGATGTCTCCTTTATCATGTGCTTCCCTTGTGCCAAGCACAGTGCTGGGCCCAGAATGAGCTCAATGTCAGGGGCCTGGCTTTGAGCCCAAGCTCTGTCAACCATATGCAGGTGGTACTAACCAAGGGACAAAACCTGAGCCCTTGCAAATATCTCCTTCTCATAACTGTTTACTGAGTACTCACTATGTGCCAGACACTGTGCCAAACACACTACGTTCATCTTCTGTACTCTTCACAACAACCCTGTGAAGTAAGTACTATTATTACCCCCTTTTAAAAATGAAACAAGTAAGCCACAAAGAAGTGAAATATTTTGCTCAAAATTATTTAGCTACCAAGTGGCAGACTGTGGATTCAGAGCTAGCAGCCTGACTCCAGAGTCTAGGTACTGACCCCACTGTACTGTCAGCGGAATGCATGACATAGATGATGTTGTTCTTGCTCTCATCCTTATTGTCGCTCTTCTTGTTGTGTCACAGATTCAAAAGAGGGGAGGGAACTAACATTGGTGGGAAGCCTGTGTCTGCCTGGGTCAGAACTGGGACTGACATTTTACCTATGTTGCTTCATTTCCTCTACACAGAGGCCTATTCCCACATACAGATGAAGTCATAGGGACTCAGGAGGTCTAAATAAATCCCTCAAGACTTTGCAGCTATCATGGTAGCATCTGGGCTTCATTTCATATCTTCCTGACTCCCAAGCCCATGCCCTTTTCATTCCTATGTCCAGGCCCAATGCAAGTGGAACAGCCCCATGCCACACAGGCTCAAATCAGCTCTTCCTAAGAGCTGACACATTCAGTTCTAATAGAATGATTGCTACTGATTAGGAAAGCTTTTTACCTATTAAAATCATTTACAGTCCAACCTATCCAAAGAAATATTTGAGGCAACACAAAAGATCATAGAGAGGTCAATAAAATAATTATTAATTGGGGAACAAGATGTTGCTGATTTGTCTTAACAAAATCAGTTGGGTCTTGGTCTGGCACAGCAGCGGTTATGGGTCTGGGTTGGTAGTCAGAGTAACAAGACAGAGAGGATTTAATCTGGTACCATGTTTCCCCAGTTTTATGGAAGGATATAGACCAGGGATACAGGAGCAGCATTTTTAGCTCTTCTGGAGGCCCAGCCACCACCCAAGGGCACAGCTTCTTCTACCTCCTCACCCACATGGGACACATGCATGATGGCCAAGGACAGGAGTTGAGGTGTGTGGGAGTCACTTGACAGAGAAACAGAACACCTTGGTCCCCCACCAATCTCTGAACCACCTTCATACTACAGGCTCAGGGCCTGCATGCCCACTCACAGCTCCCCTCACCCACATGAAGTCTCCACTATCAGCGATCTCACAGATGTGACAATCACCATTTGTCCCACCCCTGGAGTTTCCAGAAAACAATACTGTGAGAAGAAGACCAACTCTGAGGTCATCCAGATCTGATGTCAACTCTTGACTCCTGGGTGTCCCACTAAGAGATGAGAATATTCAAAGAGTTCTGTTGTGTTGTCTAAGTTCTATCTACATCAGTAATAACAGGGCTGTAAGCAACAAGAAAACCTGGCTAATGTTTGCTTCAACATGCAGGGGTTTATTTTCACACAGCAGAAGTTCAGCGATGTAGTCCTGAGCTGGTGCAACTGCCGTGTGGTGAATCCTGAGATGCTAACTCTCTCCATGCTTGTTGTCTTGTGGTTGCCATAGAGATGCTGCACCTCCTGGGGTCCCATCCACAAGACAAGCAGAAAGATGGAGGGGCAAGGGAAAAGGGGGCAAAACCATAACAGGAAGCAAAGACTTTACCCCAAATTCCCAGCAGACACCCTCTCACATCTCATTGGCTCTAGCTACATCACACAGTCACCATTAGCTGCAAGAGAATCTGGGAAAGTCAGAGTTCTTAGCTCAGCACAATGCCCCAAACACAATGGGGTTCTGTTGGTAAGAAAGAAGGGACAATCAGATAGAGGTAAATGGGCAAGTAATCTGCAATTTCTAACACATATGGCAACCTTCAAAATAGTTTTCAAACCCACCAGGCCCCACACAATTTTAGGCAGCTTGCTTTATACACATGGGCCTCTTCCCAGCAAACAAAACTCCTTCCATCTGGCCCTAGCCTCTTCCTCCTGCCCATCCCCCATATATACAACAGTGTGCTAAACAAACACAGGTCTCCATTTTCTGCACACACACCTCATTTTCTCCACCAGTCATCTGACTTTTGGGGAAACCACCAAGGAATTTATAACCCTGGCCTCATTTGTAGAGCTCCAGCAAGGGCCTGATTTTCACAACTGAAATTTGGAAAGAATGCTCAAGAGCACAGTGGTGGGGGCCACCATTCCCGGAGGCAGGTCCCTGGATTTGCATGCTTTTCTTATTCTGCCAAACTAAATGCTGGTCCCTAAAACATACTGTAAAGATAAAGTGGCTATGATGATCCAGATATTTCTTTATCTTAGAGCTATAAGCTGAGTCTACATTAATGCAACCTCATTAAAGCTGTCTTTGTTGTAGTGAGTTCCTTGATATGAGAGACAGCCAAGAGGCTGGCCAGCTATTTCCTAAAGGCAGTAGAGTAGGTATCAGAGAAGGGACAGACATTCTTTCTGACTCCAAAAGTCAATAGTTTGGATCTTTGTGGCTTATTTTAGTTTCCTCTTAAAACAGAATTTTAAAAAAGGTTGTAAGGCTCCCAACAAAGGGAAAGATGAGTCACAGAGTTTAAAAATTGGGTTAAGGGAAGCTTAGTGGTAAGCCTGCCTTGTGGTTGTCTGGGATGGAATTCTAGATGGTTCTCCTGGACACTAATTTAGAAGTTTGTTTTTTGTTTTTTAATCTCCTGAGAAAAGGTACCCCATAGCAATTTCATGAGGATGATGGGTTGGTATCTGGCAGTTGCCTCTTGAAGACCCCCCAACCCAGCTGGTATTTCAGAAGTTATGAATTGAAGGGATAGGAAAATATGGTGACTATTGTTAATGATAAAACTATCAAAATAAAAGTAACCTTTCCTCTCCTCTAAGCAGGGAATCTGGGAATGGGAAGAGAAAAGATTATTGAAGGCAGAAAAAAACAGCCCTGGAATGAAATTTTTAAAATCTTAAGCCTTGGGATGCCTGGGTGGCTCAGCAGTTGAGCATCTGCCTTCAGCCCAGGGCATGATCCTGGGGTCCAGGATCGAGTCCCACATTAGGCTCCTTTCAGGGAGCCTGCTTCTCTCTCTGCCTGTGTCTCTGCCTCTCTCTATATATCTCTCAAATAAATAAATAAATAAATAAATCTTTAAAAATAAAAAATAAAATAAAATCTTAAGTCTTTTGAATTTTAGAACCCAAAAGATCTACGAGGAAGGTATACAAGTTCTTAATGTACTCTAGCTCAAATCTTTCTAATGTGCTTCCAGATCCTAACATGCTTTAAACTAAGTCAAATCTGCTTCTACAGAGTGAGTCTTAAAATCACAAGGAGTATTTGGGAAATATAGAGAAATACAACTTTTTTTGCTTTTGTAGAAATATTTAGAAAGTAATTACCCATATGTGGTAGATTGATTATAGAAACAGCCTCAATTATTCACTACTTCCTGTACCCACAGCCTTCATCATGTGATTCTATAGCTCCTACCATCGAGAGGTGAAGTCTAGCTCTCTACCCTGGAATCTGGGCCACAACCTTTTGCCAATAGAACACGACAGAAGTGACAATGGTTGGTCAATTCTAAGTCTGGGTCTCAAGAGAACTTGTTTATTTCTGCTCTCTTTCAGAACATTACCACTGCTATGTAAACAAGACCAGACTAACATGCCAGAGGATAAGAGATCTATCTCATGGATAAAAGCCCATATGTCCCAGACAAGGGCATTCTAGATCCACCTACAGCCAGCCAGCCAGCAAACATGTGAGAAAGACCAGCCAAGATTAGCAGAGCTGCCTGAATTACCTACAGCTGACTTCAGATGCATGAAGGAGGCCATCCAAGAGCTGACTAACCCACAGACTTGTGGGCAAATCATAAATGTTTATTGTTTTAAGGCAGCATCAGCAAACTTTCTACATAAAGGGTCAGACAGTAAATATTTTAGTCTTTACAGGCCATGTATGGTCTCTGTGACATATTCTTAATTTTGGTCTTTAAACACTTTAAAAATATAAAACCACCGTTTGCCTGTGAGTCTAATAAAAACACGCTGTGGGCCAAATTTGGCCCAATAGTTAATAAATAACAAATAGTTATCCACCTATCTTAAGCCACTGTGCTTTCAGATGGTTTGTTATACAGTGATAGCTAGCTAATATACCATATGGTTTTTGTTTGTTCTTAGATCTTATTCCCTTGCAAACAGAGACTAAACCATGAGGGTTCCTGCCTTTGGGATGAAGAGGATGGGTGCTGTAAAAATAAAAAAAGCCACTGATCAACTCTGAGTCTCAGAGCTGATTTTCTCAGTTCCCTTAATAAAACTGTAGCCTGAAATCCCATCTTTACGATGAGAAAGATTTCCAAATTTCAGGGACTACTGGTCAAGATTATGGAATTACAGAGGAGGCTGCCAGCACTTAATCCCAAAAAGTCAGCAAAAACCAGTCTACATCAGTGGAAACCATTGCTGAAGCAAGACCAGAGAGAACTGTCATCCTGCAGCAGAGACCAGCAAGGAGGAAGCAGGGTTGCAGTAAATCTGCCTCTTCCTCTATGACCATGAAGTCATGTCAACCCAGCCTTCTAAACTCTAGATTCCATGGAGATATAAGGAAAAGAAAAAGGAAGTAAGAAAGACTGAGAATCTATCTGAGTCATGCCCATGGAGAATGAATAGACCATTTAAGTCATTCAATTGGACTGAGTTTACTGGATTGGACTAAATTTAGTTTTTCCTTGCTACTCAGTGGGTTGGAAACTTAAAAAGAAGACAGATCAGTCATAAGAAATAAGACTGTTAGGAGATGAATTATGTCCCCCAAAAAACAGGTTGCAATCCTAGCACCAGAACCTAAGAACGTGACCTTATTCAGAAGTAGGGTCTTCGTGGATGTAATACATTAAGATAAGGTCATTAGGTTGGGCCCTAGTCCGATGTCCGGTGTCCTTATAAGCAGAGGAGAAGACAGAGACACACAGGAGAAGGCCATGTGGCAATGGGGGCAGAGTCTGAAACTATGTAGCTGAAAGCCAAGAACACCATGGATTGCCAGGAACGCCAGAAGCTAAGAGAAAGGCATGAAACAGATTCTCCCCTAGAGTCTGAGAGGGAGGCCCCAGGGGCCAAGTGTGGCACTGCTGACATCTTGACTTCAGACTTGCAGCCTCCAAAACACTGAAGGAATAAATTTCTTTTGTCTGAAACCACCTAGTTTCAGCAGCCACATGAAACAAATACCATGGCTATATTTTTTATTTTAGAAAGGTAGCAACATCTCCTAATTGATAATTATTTCAACATTGTTTTTCTTAAGTCTCACTTCTGAAATTCAGAGGAGTCCCCAACGGTCCCTCAAATACTGGCAGAGATGGGAACATGATTCTCCCCACAGAGCAGATTCAGACAAACGTGGAACCCCCAGCGTGAAGGCGTATTCTCTGAAGACTTCTGTTTTGGTTTGGATTTGAGTTTTGAAGGGAAAAGGATGATTAAAAAAAGAAGGAGGTGTGGTTCAAAGAACAACTTACCTTTTCAAGGCCCTAACTTTGGTGTGCATTACAACCATCCAGAAAACAAACATGTCAGAACTCTATCCTCAGATATTCTGAGTCACGCTGTCCAGAGAATGAAGCCCAAGAACCTCCATCTTGGGCAAGCATGTTCAAGGTGAAACAGACAGAAACAGACAGAAAAACTGTCCCCCAGAAGCATCCACAGAGGGGTCCCAAAATTCAAAGTGGCATGGAGTTCCCATTCGTCCCCATTCCATCTGGAAAGCTGTCCCAGTGTGGAATTGGCCAAAGTAGGAGAGCTTGGACAATAGTGGGCTTTCCATCTACAGTGTCCCTCCAGACGGAAGAGGAGCAAGGCAGAAGCAGCCTCCCCCTGGACTTCCCTTACCCTTCCCAAATCAGGACCCTGAACAGACTCTGAGAGAAAGGCACCCCCAGTGGCAGTGTTTAGTTTTCCAGGTACCTAGCAACAGGCACCCGGCCAGTAGCTGCATGGCCCCCGCATAAATGGATGGCACTATATCAGTAACGCAGAGCAATGAAGCAACTTATTGTGATCTTGACTCATATGGCAATAAATATGAAATCGAAACACAGAAGCAGAACATCCACAGGAAATGGCAACAGCATTTTATGGTTCTTAAATTTCATAGCAGCAGAGAAAATCACTACCGGGCTCTGAAAAGCTGAAGCCAGAGTCTTTTTTTTTTTTTTTTTTTTTTTCAAATCCATTTCAGAAGAAAGCAAGGCAAAACTGTGGAACAAAGAGCTGAGTTCGGGGGAGGTCAGGGGGAGTCAAGCCATTTGGAAAGAAAATCTCTGTAGCTTTAAGAGGGAAAAATTTGAGCAACATAAATCAAAAGAAATTAAGATTCTTAAAATGCATTTGATTTTTTAAAAGCAGCCAATAACTAGTACAACTAAATTATGTTTTCTCCTTCCTACCTGATCCCATGAATTAAATTACAAACAGAAAAATAATGAATCTCAGAATTCAGCCCCTAGGCCCAGTCAATCCCTATCTTTTGCAAGCACCTGCAGGTTTGTGATAATTTCATAATTTCACTGAACATCTACTATGTGTCTGACCCTTCACAAACATTGTCTCTAATCATCTGAGCAATTGTGTAGGTAGATATTACTAATCATATTTTTCAGATGAACAACTGACAGTCTGAGTAGTTAAATCAGCTCCCAAATACTAAGAGGAAAAGCCAGGATTAGGTTCCAAGGCTTCCTGACTCCAGAACTCAAGGCTAATCTCTGATACTCACTTCTCTGAAGAACCTGGAACATGTCTTGAATGCCCATTTTGCACAATAAAATAATACTGGAAGAACGGATTCACATTAACCAAGCAAGAGTTTCTCACCGAGCTAATGAAAATATTCTAAAACTGGATTGTGGTGATAGCTGTACAACTCAGTAAACTTACTAAAAATCACTGAATTTGTATACTTAAATTTGTATACTTAAAATGGGCAAAGTTTCTGATATGCAAATTATATCTCAATAAAGCAAAGATAAATGTAATATTAAAAAAAAGAATAATATATTGAAACCAAAAGTAAAATGATGATAATGATGTGATATATGAGCCTAGGGGAAAAAGATTTACTTCCCCATTAAACCTGGGGACAAAATTAAGGGTAGAGTTGATGGAGAGATAACTACCACTGCAGAACAGGCTCAGGACTTTATCATGAAGACAGACCTCGGCAAGGTCAGCCTCCCTCTGTGGCTGAATTTCTCTCCTGAGAGACAACCACTTTCCCATCATATGGGAAACATGTGGCTCCTTGTTTTTCCCTTCTACCAAAACCTATTTGCAGACCTTTGTTCATACTAAAGTGTAAATGACTGATTTGTGTATAAAGGGTCTCTCTTCTAAAGAAAATACATAATTTTAAAACTCCAAATATTCAATCCTCCCCTTTCTGCCCAAGAACATAACAGACCACTTCAGTTGGATGTCCAAGTGACTTCAAAACCAACAAGCAACACCTAAGCCAATTATAATCATACCACCAATTACCCCCCAGGTCAGACTGCCTGCCTTTCCAACTTCCCTAAGCCTGCTTGTGGGCCATGTTTCCCTTCCCACCTGCTAACATAGGACTCCACCCCTCAAAAAGTCTCCGAATTCCAAGTACTTCTGGGGAACCCCAAAGACTAGGTCCCATCAGTTCTCAGATCATACATGCCTGTGACATGCATCTGACATTTTTATCTTTCTCTCCTACTCCAACCTCCTCCACTTCACCCTTTAGCCATGAACCCCAGCTCACACCGTGCCCTCCCTTTGCCAGCCAGCTCTCTGCTCCTGGGTACCTGTATGTCCCCTGGACACAGCAGGCCACCCCAGGACCTGTATCAGTACACGGGAGAGCCCAAGGGCCAGAACTACACTGTGTTCTACGTTGAAGTGGGAGAGTTCTCTTCCTCTTTCATGTGCTATACTGTTAGGGAGGTCCCAAATCAGTCCTGCCTTCCTCCCTATACCCCATGGAAGGAAATCCAGAATTAAATCTGGGGATATTATCTGAACAAGATCTTCTACCTGAAATGACCACCAAGCACGCTGTCTTTCTTCGATAAATAGAAACATCACCAAAGGGCCATTTTTCATCTTGATGGACAAGCCAACCAAGCACTTTGCAGTATGTTACCCAGAGCACAATCACAGTGCAGTCAGCTTTTATAGCTCAACCTGCCGTGACCTGTCCCACTCCGGAGAAGCCTCAAATTACTCCCAGAGGCCAGAGAAATTAATCCGACATTGTTTTAGATAACCCTAGCACAAAAAAAAAAAAAAAAAACAAAACAAAAAAAAAAAAACAAAAAACCCTAGCACAAGACAGAGATTTGAGTGGCTGAGAATGCCGCAGAGCTCCCTACTAACAGGATCTTGTTTAGGAAAGCCCATAACAAAACTGCAAGGGTATTCTCCAAAGACAATGAACAGATAATTGCGCCAATCAATTTTCTAGAAAAAATCAATGTATTGGCATCCTGTGAAACTATACTCCTTGATGGGTGGTTTGGGGGTCTGCCTTGTTTTTTTCTCCCCTGATTCTAATCCTGGGCAGCCCTCTGAGTCTTGCCTTTTCAATGGATTGTTCTCTAGCAGCACTTTAAAAAAAATCAGCCTCCTTTTTTTTTTTTCCCCTCAGTCAAAAGAAGCAACAAAATCTGTTGATTTCATTTATGTCTCCTGGGATTCTAAAGACTCTAAAAATATCGGCTGTCAGCCCTACCTGTGATCCTGCTGCTGGGTATTATGACCTCTTGGAAGTATTGCTCCATCTGTACTTCCTTGTACTTACCACCTAGCTCCTATGCCCACTTTCATGCTAGGGATTTCCAGTCCTCCCATTCTTCACCCTCTTAATTGCTCCTTTCTGTGTGGACAGGGTTTGCAATGCATTTTCCTAAAGAGCTTTTATTCTTTTGTTTCAATTACTGTTTTGAGAAGGAAACCAGATGAGCTCTTTGGAATTACCTACCATGTCTCAGGGAAGGAGAAGAAAGCACCACCCCCACACGGTGCTGCTCACCAAGATCTATCAGGACACCAGGTGAAACAACTCACTGCATCTCCCTGCCCTGACACTGGCCATCAGACAACCTGCCATCCCCGAGGCAGGGCCCAGGAAGCTACAGATGAATACAGTCTCCACAGAGGATTTCTGAGGCAGGTGAGACGCACCTAGCACTCTGTGAGTCATGCAGAACACCGTGACATGGTCTGCCCTCGTAGAAGGTGAAAGCGTACTGGAGAAGTAATATCAACTTTTGGGAAACAATGAGAGAACAAGGAGTGAGCACAAACCTACGGGGCCGGACGGTGCTAATTTTTAGAAAACTAGGATTTTGGGGAAATGAAGGTGAGTCAGAGGAAGCTTCTGGAAGAGACCAGGCACTGAATGGGCAGGATTAAAAGAGGCAGAGGGGACCCGGGAAAGCATTTTCGGTGTGGGTGAGCAATTGTAGGAAAGGTAGAAAGGAGGCTGTGACAGGGTGGAGCAGAATCAGAGGCCCAGAAGGAAAAAGCAAGCCATTCAAACACACCGTAGAGAATAAGGTTTAACAACCACGCTGTCTGCAGAGGTGAAGACAGGTGTAAGAAACCAGACAGGGGTTGAGGTCTCCTCTTCAGTAGGGAACTGTTGTAGCCATGATCCTAAGGGGACAAGGGGAAGGAGGGAGTACAATGACCCGGACATGCCAGCTCTCCACAGGAGGCCAACTGCAAGAATCTGGGCCTTGTAAAGAAAAGCAATCCCACCCCTCCAATCCCTGCCCCCCACCACCAGAGAGCCTGCAGGGAAGGAGCCAAGGGATGCCCAACCTGACCCACTCCTACCTGCCACCGTGCACCAATCTTGCACTGGTGCCTCCCACGACTAAGGTCAAGCAGAGAGCAGAGAACCACTAGTGGCCATACTGGAAAGGCCGGACACCTGCATGGAAAAGGGCAGAAAGGGCATCAAAGGGACAAAGGGGTGCAAATCGGCAGACCCATCACCCCGACACAGCAGTGCTATTAAAGTCCCGTAGCAATGCTGGCTGGAGGTGAGGGACATTTAGGGGAAATGTAGTTGGTGAGGCCCCCCGAACAGGTGAACCACAATCAGCCCTCCTGTCCTCCAAGTCTCTGCTCAAATATTCAGTGAGCCCCCCAAGCCCAAACACAGTCTAACCCATCAACTCCAGTTTATTTCCCTCACAGCATCATCTGCAACAGTTCCACTCCTGTTCTGGGGAGAGTGCAAGTCTCCCCCAAGAACCCCTCATTTGTCATCATTCCCTCAGCACTGAGAACCCTGCCTCCTGGGGTCCTCACCTGGTGAATTCTTAGACAGTGATCACTCACGGATGAGAACAAAACATACAAGCCTGAGACACAAACTGTGCTAAAAGCAACCTCCAGTCTATAAAGGAGCTAGAGAGCAGGACAAGAAACAGGAAGGAGAGGGAGAAATGCCCTTCCTTCTGAAGGTCCCATGTCCTGCCCTGGTCACAGCAGGTGGCCAAAAAGTATGACCCTTTAAGCTCTCTGCCACCTCCAAGGGGATTTCGCTGCCCCTCCTCAATCCAGAGCTGGAGAGAGCCAGCAATCCGGTGGCCAAGCCACTGCCCGAATGGTCCTTCTTATTGGCTGAAGCTCCTGGGGCAGGTCACCGAGCTCAGAGAGCCTTTCCGGTTGGAGAGTCCCCAGCCATACATGGATTTATGCTGCACCCAGTTCCTGGGGGAGGAAGGTCTGTTCTGACATCAAACAGTCCGTCAGCATCGCTGTTCCAGAAACTGTTAGCATGATGAGTGGGCTGCACAAAGGTAGCGGGGTAACGGTTAGCTCATCTCTAATTATATGGGATTTACGATTAGGCAGCAAGTTTATTTTGGAACACTGCGGTAACAAGACACACAGCAGTGGTGAGGACGAGGGGGCGGAGTTCTAGCTTGGCCTTTAGAATATAATAGCTTGTCATTGCCATGGAAACCAGCTCCCCGGGAGTTGCAGGCACCTTATTCTATAATTATAAGAGATCTGATAAGAGCTGAGGTTGGGGGGGGGGGGGCGGGTGGTGTGTATTTTTTTTTTCCTCTATAAATTGTATTCGGTGGCTGAAAATAGAAGAACCTGGAGAACAAAGCCTGTTATTAACTACCATCTGCTAAAAGGCGTCTGCACTTCAGCTGCCTGGAGAGGCTCTTCCTGCAAGCTCTGCAGATGCTCCCAGAATGCCATGGGTCGCTCAGGACTCAACTTGCCGGTGCCTGGAAAGGCGGAAGGTGTGTCCCGGCCAACCACATGCAATCATGGCTTCAGGCTGAAATGGCTGCACTGGTTTGCTGGGATGGATTGCACCCTCCATGTGAGGGTGGGCTGCTCTGGCCCCCAGCCCCAGGGCAGTCTACGGAGTGGGTCTCCTTGTTTCCTCCCCAAGCCTATCCCCTCATTGCCAAATTTCAACTCTGGGTGGAATTACAGCCACTCCCCTACCCTGGGGCTTGAGCTTGAGCAAATTTCTTAAGCTCTCTGAACCTTCCGTCCTTTTATGATTAAAAACTCTTCAGAGGATTACAAGATGAAGGGAACATGTTAGGCAAACTGGAAACTTTGTCGCACACAGCTGGATTCTCTGAAGAACCCAGCCAACTTGCTTTGGGAGCAAATCACCCTTCATTTAAAAATTAAACCCCCTATTTTCCAGTTGAATGATTTTACCAATAATTCCACAGTAGATGTTAAAGAGAACAGAAATACCCCTTACGATAATAATAATAATAATCAATACTTCTCAATTGTATAGCATTTTACAGCCTAAAAGTGTCTTCACCATATTTTATTGTGGTTGTATATTGCCTGACTGGATTGAGTGCTGTGTTGATTCATTTATAAGCCCAAGCAATTTGGAAAGCTTCTTTTCTAAAAGGCCTTCTTTAAAAAAAAAAAAAAATGGGTCATGGTCATTAAAATCTGAAGCCTAGCAGCATCAAGTATGGCTGTGTATGTTAAGGGCACTGAGTCAATAAAATCACCAGAAGCTGTTTTCTAAAGCTATTCAAACTCTAAAGAGTTCATCCAATTGCCCTCTAAAAGCAGGAAATGAGTGAGAAGAATAGGGAATACTTCATTCTATTCAAGACCAAAGTCAGCCCGTTGTCCCACATTAATATTCTTCACAAGACAGAGACATTTGGGGAGAGGGGTGGAAATATCACTATTACATTGCTTCCCCTACTACTTATGCCTCCCGTGGACTGCCCATCTCTTCTGGAAGGAGGATGGTGTCCACTGTTCCACGTCTGCCGTCATTTGGGATTACATATGGTTCCAAGTAATAAAATCCCTAATGAGCAATGGTTCAAATTAGGTAACAATTTCCTTCTCTTTCCAGTAAAGCTCCACAGGGCTGATATAGGGGCTTGGCCCATGACGTTCCCCCAGGTCACCAAGTGGTGAGCTCTATCCCCGGGAACTCTATGGTCCAGCGTGGCAGCTAGGGCTGGCCTTCATGAATGTATTCCAGAGAGCTAGAGGACGGACAAAAAAAAAAAAAAAAAAAAAAACACAAGGGAGAGACAGTGTGAGCTGCCTGCCCTTTGAGGAAGGTTCTTAGGAACTTCCATCCAGCAATTTTCTCACATACACATACCACTGGCTTGAAGGCAGGAGGGTGCATATGAGGGCCAACCAGCAATCTTCACGCGTGCCTGTCACATTTTGACTCTGCTTCCACATCATTTTTTTGCCAGGTGACACCACCTGAAGTCATCCTCAACTACAGGTTCAATTTTATGGAGCCAGGAGCTAACCCTTGGACTAAGCTCCAAATAAACAGCATCTCACAGTTGTGGATGCACGGCCATGCCACAGGAATGAAGGTATACTTTGAACCCCACTCCTACCCTCCTATCCTCAAGGAGCTTACCTTCTCCTGTGGTAACCTCAAAGCCCAAGGTTGACAATAGCCAGAAACTTAACCCAATCTGGTCTAAGCAAAAAGAGCGAAATTACTAGAAAGATGATGTTCTCTGACTGAAGACTAAGGCAGAAGACTGTGGGTCTAAGGAGGACTGGAATCAGGCACTGCAAAGCCATGCAGGCTCTTGTTCTTTGTCTGCATGGGTATCTTTCTTGCCGATGGGTTGCTTCTTCCATGGAGGGGAAAGGGAGCTGCCAACGGCTTCTGAGTTTTCCATCCTATAACTTCAGCCGCTTGAGAGAGTGACCGGATGTTCTCTCTGTTTCAAAGTCAGGAGACACCCAGGAAAAGAGTCCAGCTTAGTCAGGTGCTAACCCTGGGTTAAGTCAGGTGGGCATGGCCAGCTGAACCCCAAAGACAGAGCAGGAAAAGGGCAGTTCTACAAACAGGGAGCTCGTCAGACAGGGTAAGCCAACAGGTATTCATGGCAACAGTCATTTTCTAAGCTCCAGTGATAGATTTTCAAAACAGGTCAAAATTCCTTGGGAAACAGCAACAGAGCAGTTGTCACTGAGTACTCACTTGTGTACCTTTGTCCACACAATTTTCAGGGCCCCAAGGTCCCTCTATTTAAATGCTTATGTTCCCCCTGTGGAAACAGGCTCCAGCCACAGGTCCAAAAGGCAGATATGTGTGCCCTCCAGGAAATGCTGGCCTTGCCCAAATCAAGACCTCTGAATCAGCAGGGCATCAAATACCCAGGAAAGTATCAGACTAGCTTTTCTTTTCCCCCACCATAAAGGTTAAAACAGATGCAGGAAAAAGGACTTTTTAAAAAAAAAGTGAGCCCAATCACACAAAGGCTCAGGAGAGAGTGGTACCTAAACACCCCCATGTCTCAGGATGATTAACCCCCTGATGATATTTGGAAAATCCTCTGCATTTCCACCGCACCATCCAACAATGAAGAATACGAAAAGCAGGTCAAAGTAATCACTCATGAAAACATAAAAAATGTATCCCCTGCCAGAAAAGACCGACCTTGTAGCTACTGTCTCTGTATACTGCATTAAACGGCCTCCCACCTCCACCCCTGCTGAGGCCCTGCTGGCCAAGATCATTTTCAGATCTGTTCTCAGCACCTAGAATCTCATCTCCATCATTTTTCTCTCAAGAGTGAGAAAAACAAGAAGACTAGACATATCAGCTCAGTCACCCAAGTCATTATGAAGCCACTGTCATTATTCATTATTAAGCCATAATCAGTGATCTCTAGAATATCCCTGCTTTCCCATAAGGGGCTCCCTTAAGAAAAACTTTGTTGTTATGCCTCAAATCACAGAAGAGCCACCTGGCCTGCTGACAGAGCAGCGAGGAACTTAGCCCTGCATGGATGTCTTACCCAGGCTGCACTGTATGGTATTCAGGAGCTAAATGGGGAGACCGCCTCCCCACAGGAGCACCAGGGCAGTTAGCATTGTAGAAACAATACTAAATTAGAGTTCAAGCCACAGCTCCATTAGTTTCCAGGAGACCTCAAGTCATGTAACCCTTCTTATCCTTGATAACTGCCAAAATAGAATAATACCAACTTCAGGGATTAGATGTGGGTCTATAAAAGTATTCTGAAACTGTAAGCTTTTAACCACAAGTAAAATGAAGGGTGTTGGCATCATTAGCGTGTATTAAAGACAGAGCTACTGAAATGAAGACATTCATACCAGCAGACCTCTGGAAGAAGTGATCATTTATATGGGTTTTCTAGTTGCTACTGAGAGTAAAAACTACAGATCAGCTATCAGAAATGGGGCTGGGGTCAGAGCCCCAAATCTCTTCTTCTTCATTCTCTTCCTGGGGAAGGTACATCATGGAGTTCCAGCAAGAGTGCATCAATCTTCATTTATGAATTAAACTTGCATTATTCCTGATTAAAAACAAATAAAAGAGCCCCCTTTCACTTTATATCAGTGTTGCTTACTCCTCAAATATAAATTCTCAAAATAAAATCCATTTCACTGCCATTTTTAAAAATCCATTTTATCTGCCTTGTCTTCAGCCTTTGAAAGCACCTGCCAGAGCTCTGAGCCAAGGTCACAGGGCACACAGGTTAGCTGCAGACACCCCCATTCATCCACAGCAAATGCTCAGAGTGTCTCTCATCCACTTTCTCCTCAGAATCTCATCTTCACCTGTCAGTGATCTCCTGGCTCTTCAATTCCAACTGCAATCTTCCCTTGGACTTTATTTTAGATTTGTTTATTCAGAAAACACTGAGTGCCTGCTCTGTGCCAGGCACTATTTGTTCACAGTGAACAAAAACATTAAAAACCCATGGCTCCCTGGAGTTCATGGTCTAGCTTACTCCTGATTCCTAAGGTCAGAATCTTGGTTTCCTCAAATGGGTTCTGACATGTGGGGACCAGCCCCACATAGGGCTCTCTGCTCATCAGGGAGTCTGTTTCTCCCTCTGTGTCTCACCCTGCTCATGCTCACACTCTCACTCCCTCTCTCTCAAGTAAATAACTAAAATCAAAAAGAAAAAGAAAGAAAGAAAGAAAGAAAGAGAGAGAGAGAGAGAGAGAGAGAGAGAGAGCATAGAAATAAAGAAATAAATAAAGAAATAAAGCCATCCCCCCCGAAAGAAAGAACGAACTCCCCATCTCTCTCTACTCTCTCTCTCTCTTCTCTCCCTTCCCGTCATGTTTCTTGGATGTGTATTCCTTGCCTAAATGGCACATGGGATTTTCTAGAAACCAGGCTCACTAGGTTTTTCTTTATTTATTTATTCATGAGAGACACAGAGAGAGGCAGAGACACAGACAAAGGGAGAAGCAGGTTCCCTGCGAGGAGCCCTACACGGGACTCTATCCCAGGATCCCATAATCACAACCTGAACCAAAGGCAGACGCTCAACCACTGAACCACCCAGGCGTCCCAAAACCACGCTCACTAACACCAAATAAACTACAATAGGGCATACAAATCCAAAAATATAAGCATTTCAGTTTCCACAGCCTCCTGTAAGGAATTCTCAATAGAAAATGGCCAAGGTAACCTTCGCTCCTTTGGCTCGCCTCTTCTAGATGGATATGCCACCTGGGTCCCTTTCTGTCTAAAATTATCTTGGATGTGTCCATTACGTCTCATGGGGCTGCCTCTCTGGAACCATTTAGAGGGCAAAAGAAAGGGAATAAAAAACCTTCTTTAAAGCAAGAGTTCTAAGTAATTAAAAGACCAAATTTACTTGTGTTCAATTCCTAGCAAACCTGATGCTCTATCTTTGTTCCTGAACAAGAGTTCGAAGTTAAAAAATAAGCACTTCACTTCTGCTATCAGTTTGAAAATAAGCCACTGGGTCGTGGGTTTTGTTGATTTGCTTTTTCATAAACTTTACAATGTTATTCATTAAGCACATGTAGAGTTTTAAAAGAATAGCAGAGCTTTTAAGTTGGAGGCCAGCTAAGTGACTCTAGATCCAAATGTTCCCAAGCACAACATCAAACACTTATGAAAGATGCAAAATCGCAATAACACCAGAAACAAAGGAAATTAATAATCCAATGTTCTCTGGGAGAAATATACACTAACCAAAGCACAGATGAAGCCCTGGAATAGAGGAGCAGAGAAAGGAAGTAAAAATGCAATCCTCATTTGACTGAAAAACTCTAACTCAGAGATGTCAGGCCTTTGTTGCCCAGATAGCAGGTAGCCACTGCCCTACTGTAATGAAACCACCTTCTGAAATGACTATTGTTGGTTTTATACTGAAGTCATTAGTGCTGCCTACAAGGATTTTTCTCTCCCTTCATAGATGCTAGGATTGCACCTCCTTGATCCTTTGATTAGATAGATATAGACACATGACTCCCTTTTGCCTGAAAAAAGTGATGTGTTACTTCTGGATGGAAGCTTTAACACCCAGTGCACATTAGCCACACTCCTTTGGCCTCTGCCAAGGGGACAAGAAGCTCTCCAGATAGTGGCTGCTCTAACAACCTATATCTAGGAGTGAGAAACAAACATATTATTTCAAGGCACTGAGGGTTCGGGGCTGTTTATTAATGAAGCATGACCCAGCCCATGCTGACTTCAACTCCTATATCTTAGGTTGCCAGATACACCTCACGAAATATCAGAACCCTAGTGGATGTAAGAGTGAAAAACATGCATTTAATTTTTTAAGTAACCAGAAGCATTGACATTTTATAATATTTGCATTTTCAAAACTTTTTTTTAGGTTCATAATAATTAGATAGATCAGGTGTTGGCAAATTTTTCTATGAGAGACCAGACAGTAAATATCTTAGGCTTTGTGGGTCATACATACAGTCTTTATTGCAAATACTCAACCCTGTAGTGTGGATTGTTTTTTTTTTTTCTTTTAAGATTTATCTTAGTGAGAGCACGAGTGTGTGAGTGGTGAGAGGGTAGGAGGGAGAGAATCTTCAACCAGACTCCCCGCTGAGCAAAGAGCCCAACAGGGGGCTCCATCTCATGACCCATAAGATCACAACCTGACCAAAGCCAAGAATCAGACACCTAAACCGAATGAGCCACCCAGGTGCCCCAACCCTGCTGTTGTACCACAAAAGCAGTCATAGACAATGTATAAGGGAACATCCGTGGCTGTGTTTCAACAAACTTTATTTACAAAAATAAATGGTGGAAAAAAATAAATAAATAAATGGTGGGCCACACTTGGCCCACATAGCACGATTTGCCAACTCCTGAGAGAGATCACTGAAGAGATTACAGAATCAACTTTGTACTGACTTCCCCCACTATTTGGCTTCATTTATCAGCTTACATATTGTTCATTACACTGAAAAATCTTTCTACCGCTGCGTTCAGGACAGGAATCAAAGCCTGAAAATGAATTAATTTCAAAAATATTAGAGCATCTGTTAATTAAGTAACTGTGCTGGCCCCACAGGGAGAAACATGGTATAGTTAAAGACAGAACTTCACCATAAAGGGAATTAGGAAAGAGATCTTTTTTTCCTAAGTGAGAGCCATTAAATTTTTCTGATTTCATCATGATCAAATATTTACTACAAGAAATGCAGCATGTGCTGAAGCCACAAAAATACAATATAAAAAATTACTCACAGGACACATTTCCTAGGTACCTTGCATAAATATTTAAAGCTTCTTTTGGTAAAATTTTCTACCAAATACACTGGAAAACAATTGCTTATACAATGCAAATGTAACTCTTTTCTTAAAAAGCAATTATTTTTATCAAGGAATTGAATTTTCACAAAATGAAAGAAAAGGCCAATTTACTTATTTGAGCAGTAAATAAATAAATATAGGAATGAGTGAATAAAATACAGACAAGGGTCTGGAACTACTTGCTATTGCAGTAGAGTATATTATTGGCTCAGAGTTCTTTCTTCTTCCCTAATCCTTACCCATATTCTCTGAAGTTCACCTCCCCCGTCCCACTGATGTTGTGCTCAGCCGAGTGACTTGTTTTGGCCAATGGAGTGTCAACAGAATTAATAGTGTGGCATTTCAGAGCAGAGGCTTTTAACGATGTCTCACAAGTTTGTTTTTCCCTCTTGCGCTCTGCCAAGAGCCATCTGCCATCTTCCATGGGGAAAGATGGCCCTTTGCAGTTGTTACCTATAATGTAGAACATATGGAACAGATTTGAATATGCACTTAAACCCAACTCTTAGCCCAAAGCAGAACCACTCCAATCAATCTACAGATCTGTGGGTGACAAAATTAATGCTTGTTGTTATATGCCATTGAGATTCTGGAGTTGTTGTTCTGCAGTGTTATCACATTAAAGCTGACTAATACAGCTATTACTTATCATATTATTTGCCACTTGATATTATCTATTTTGTATTATTTACTAATTGTTCTTGCTTAATCAGAAAATATTTTTTACATTGTCATACAAAAAATCATGGTTTGTAAATAAACTGTCATCGGTTTAGTAAAAATGTCTCAACTCTCTTAATAAACCCAGATATCAAGTGTGACTAAGCCTAATAACTTCATGGAACTCACTTTCAAAAACTTTTTAACTTTCCAAATTTTTAAATGGTGCAGCATGGTAGTATTTTGAAATACTAACAGATGTGTCCTTTATTATTCCATAAGTTTCACTGAATCACTACCTGTAGGACCTTTTCTCAGTCCAAGGGCTAGAAAAGAGACCCCTCTTAACCTAAGAAGTAATGATGCCACCTAAGAAGTAATGATGCCAGCTATGGATTGCAAACCATCAATGGATCACCAAACTGATTAAGTACATCTTAACCAAGATATTTTAAATAAAAAGCAGATTAGAAAACATCAGATTATATCACTCATAAACAGGTAAATATTGTTTTACAAATATATGGGAGAAAAAGAAAGACTGAAATGTGAAAAAAGTCAAAACAAAAACAACTGGGAACCAATGTCTTAAAGGAAGTTTTATATTAGTGGAATTGAAGGCATCAAATACTTAGTTCCAGTTCAATACCTGACTCTTCTCCAAACTGCAATAGGCACTTTACTTCCTGCAACATTCTGGGATTTACCTACATATAAGGTAAAATCGAAAGACATCATGTAAACATGGAAAGACCACAATAAATAGTATATAAAACAAAGTAATTATTGAAGGCATTGCCATTAAAATCAGGACCAAGATAGAAATGTCTACTATGACCCTTAATTTCCAATGATGTTTAGAAAGTTTTAGTTCATGCACTAAGACAAACAGAATATGAAAAAGAAATATCTTTCCTTCTTGATGACGATTGGATTCCCAGAAAATTTAAGATTTAATAGAAGACAATTAATTTGGCAATGGGGCTAAATACAAAATAAATACATAAAATTAACATCTTTTATCCAGATTAACAACAATAATCAATTGAAAATATATGTGAAAAAAATCAAGATTGTGATCAAAACTATATAACACATAAGAACAAGTGCGTTTTTTTTTTAAAGTTACAGGACCTAAGTGAAAGGGCAAGCCATACAGTAGGAAAAGATATTCACAAAGCATATATTCAACAAAAGAACATATAAACTGAATTTTTTTTTAAGTAGGCTCCATGCCCAGCATGAGCACTATGCCGAGCTTACACTCATGACCCTGAGGTCAAGACCTAAGCTGAGCTTAAGAGTCAGATGCTTAACCGGCTGAGCCACACAAGTGCCCCCAGAATATATATTTTAAAATTCTTTCAAATCAGTAAGAAAAGACAGCCAGTCCATTAAAAAAAAAAAAAAGGTAAAAGACTTAAACCACACACTCTATAAAATAGGCTACCCAAATGATTAAAAAAGCCTATGAAAAATATTTAACATCATTGGGCACAATGAGATACTACATACTCATCAGAATGGCTAACATTCTCACTGACAACCTAAGTTGGCAAGAATAGGGAGGTCTGGTCTGTCACAAAGTTGGCAGTAGCATCACTTGGCACAGGAACTTTACAGAACTCTGGCATTCTCTGTTAGAGGTAAACACCTGCATACATCTGTCCAGTAATTCCATTCCTGGCATATCCTCAATGGAAATGTGTACATTAGTGGACCAAGAGACATGTATAAGAATGGTTTGGGTATTATTTGTAACAGCCAGAACTTTAAACAACCCAGATGTCCAGCCAGAGTAGAATGGAGGAGCAGAAATGTAAATGATACATCCACTGGAAATGGGTGGTGAAGGGTGGAAATGGGTGGAAATGGTATGGTGATTCCTCAAAAAATTAATCATATGGTTGAGCAATTCCACTTCTGGGCATATACTCAAAAGAGCAGAAAGCAGAGATCTGAATGAATAGCTGTACACCTATGTTTCTACTAGTATTATTCACAATAGTTAAAAGGTGGAAGCGACCCAAGTGCCCCTCAACAAGTAAATGGATAAACACAGAGAAAATAAAATGAATGGAAAACAAAAATATTCCATACAATGTAATATTATTTAGCCTTAGAAAGAAAAGAAAATCTGACTCATGCTACAACACAGATGATGAAACTTGAAGACATTAATTACACTAATGAAGTAAGCCAGATGCAAAAGCACCAATATGATATGATACCACTTATATGAGGTACCTAGTATAGCCAGGCTCTTAGAGGTGGAAAGTAGAATGATGGTGGCAAGGGGATGAGAGAAGGAGAAATGAGGAGTGACTGTTTAATGCCTATAGATTTGAGTTGGGATGACAAAAGATCCCTGGAGATAGATAGTTGTGAGGGTTGCACAACACTGTACACATCCTTAATGCCACTGAAAGGTACACTTAAAAATGATTAAAATGGTGAGTTTTATGTTATTTATATTTTACCACAATAAAAAAATTAACATTAGAATTGATAAATTGCCATATATTCCTATAATAGAATCATATAAATCAATGAAAATGAAGACAACACAGATTTTTAATTTTTAAAATCCAGTAGCTTAAAAAAGTTAGGCGTATATTTGAATATATATAAACAACGACAAAAAACAGATGCAAAAGGACACTTTTACATACTTAGAAATATAGAAAACATGTTTTTAGCCATTTGAGAATTGCATTGTGTTCCAGCTTTATCCATGAAGTCTTCTGAAAACTGAGGCCAAGAAAATTTCAAATGATTAAGACAAATACTTACATAGCTTTTTTAAAAATATATTTTACTGAATAAACAAAAAGCAGAAACACCAAGCTATCTGACTCCATTCTGGGCCCTGGCATCCCTTCCCTAGCTGCACAGACTGTTCCCTCCAGCACAGTTCTGAGATCACAATCACCTGGCTAGGAGGTAAAGTAATCAAGGCAGGGAATGCTTGCTTCTACAGTATGAGATCTGGAGGACAGAGAGACAGAGTCCGGAATGGCCTTCCGAGAGGTTCCTTGCAAAGACTGCAGTTTTTTATTTATGTTTCTGATGCAGGCAGGGATAGATTGTTTCAAGTGGCCAAGAAATAAAATCCTATCCAGTTACTCTACAGTCCTTTGGAGAAGAAAAGATTCCCGGGGCTCCCATCAAACACTGAACCCAGTGAGATGCACAGATACTCATCCTCCTCTCTTAAAATCCAGGAGGAGGATGCTGCCAGCACCATGCACAGTTAGGGGGGTGAAGGCTAACTCATACCCGGAGCCCATGAGCCAGGTCTGACTAGCCCTCCGAGGCTCCAATGTCAAGTGAGCAGAAAAGAGCAACAGAGCACCGTGCAAACAAGGTAGGCCCAGACAAAAAAGAAACTACACTCAGGCTACTGAGGAAAATTCACTAGGTTTATTCTTTTAAAAGAATGACAAACACTCAAATAAGCAGAAAAGTTATTACAGCCCTATAGTACTCTCCTAGGGTTCTCTCACAGAGCCTTCAGAAGGAGCACGGCCCTGCTCACACTGCTATTAGCTGCCAGATATGTGAGGATTAATTTCTGCTGCTTTAAGGCACCTACTGTGTGCCAATTTGTTATAGCAGCCCTAGGAAACTAATACAGTGAAATACACAAAAAAGTATATTTGATGGAAATGGACAGTTCAAAATCAGTAATAATAAAATAAACACCCTTTATCTGTAACCTACTTTTGAAGCCCATCCAGAGTGCCCTTCATGGATCACTGTCCCACCCGTGTCTCTACTATCCGAAATTCTGTGTTAAGCATTCCTTTCATTTTCTTTATAATTTCTTTATGCATACATTTATAAATATATCCCTCAAACAACATAGTATTTAGTCTTGCCTGTTTTGAGCTTTTGTAAAAATTGAGCCATACCTTATATATTCTTCTTTATATGTTCTTTAAACAATTTTGTTTTTAAAAGTAATTCATGATGATGTATAATATTTCATATACAATCTATTCATTTTGTTACAAATAACACTTCAGTGATTTCCTAATATTTTGTTATTATAAACAACATTACCATTAACATTCTCATATACGTCTCTTAATACATATGGACATTATTTTAGAACTATAAAAACCTGAATTACAATAGGTTTAGCATTGAAATAGAGTTTCTACCTAACAGGAGAATTGCTGAATTATAGGTTGCATTTATGTTCAACTTTATGAAAGTATATTTTAAATACATAGATAATAGAATTAAGAGGAACTTTTTAGATGTCAAATCACAGACTCAATGAACCAAGACAGACGAGATAAAAAAAAAAAAAAAAAAAAAAAACCAATGTAGGGGCACGTAGGTGGCTCAGCATTTGAGTGTCTGCCTTCAGCTCAGGTTGTGATTCCCAGGGTCCTGGGATCGAGTCCCACAGGCTCCCCACAGGGAACTGCTTCTCCCTCTGCCTGTCTCTGCCTCTCTCTCTGGGTGTGTCTCTCATGAATAAATAAATAAAATCTAAAAAAAAAAACACAAAAAAAACCCCACCAATTCAGTTAATGATTCAAAACATCTGACAAAGTTAGGAAAGAAACAGACAAATCTCACTTATGAATATAGATGTGAAAATCCTAAGTAAAATATAAGCAATTCAAATGTAAAAGTACATAATAATAATATATCAAGTTGACTTTATTCCAGAAATGCATGCATGACTAATTATGAAAAATTCATATAATTTATCAAATGAGTCAAGCTATAAAACATGAAAGTATATGATAATCTCAATCAATATTAAAAGGATATTTGATAATATTCAGAATCTCTTTTAAAAAAATTCCTTATGAATCAATATTAGATAGAGATTCCTAAAATGATGAAAAATATCCACATTAAATTAGGAACAAAGATATAGAATGCTTGCTTTCACATCCATTATTCAAACTAAAATTTCTAGTCTATGTATTAAGAGACAGTGAAGTATACATATAAAGGGGACAAAAATTAAAAAGGAGAAAACTTATTATTCAGAGATGATATATGATTTGCAAGTGATTTTTCATCTAGAAAACACATGTTTAAAAATTTTGTATTGTAAAAATTACCATTAAAAAATTTCACCATAATAGAGACAGATAAACATATCATTGTGTGTCCTGTATACAATTTGTCCTACAGTATTCGCACAATCTTTTTAGTAGAGCAACAGATTAAGTAGAATACTGGCATTAATGATCTATGTTGTATGAAAAATGTTAAGTAGTGACACAGGCATCACAGGAAAATAGTCATATCATTAGAAGAAACAGCCAGTCCACCTCTCCTTTCTTTTTTTTTTAAAAAAAGATTTTACTTATTTATTCATGACAGACACAGAGAGAGAGAGAGAGAGAGAGAGGCAGAGACAGAAGCAGGCTCTATGCAGGGAGCCTGACATGGGACTTGATCTCCTCCAGGATCACACCCTAGGCTGAAGATGGCGATAAACTGCTGGGCCACCGGGGCTGCCCTCACCTCTCCTTTCTTGTACTGACTCTCGGACATAACTTTATTGGATGGAAGAGCAAATGGAACTAACATTTATATCATTATCTCCTTTCCTCTCTTCCTTCCTCTATTTTTTTCTGACAGAGCAGACATTTGAATTCACATACTTCAAATGCATATATAATCTAACATCACTATAAATAAAACCTTAATATCCAGTTGTGCCCAGTTTCAGATTCTGCTTTTGCTTTATATACTGAGCTTGATACAAAAAAAAATAAATTTTGTTAACTAAAAAATAGAATTTGCTAATTATGTTGTAAAATTAAAAAGCTGACATCATATAGTGTATGTTATTTCCATCAGGGCAACCAGAACCCCAGTCCTTGACCCCAGAATTAAGAGGCCCAATTCTGGCTTCTTCCTTGCTCATGACTTGGGGTCTACAGAGCAAAAAGCTGTGCTCTCAAGAGCCAATGTCCTCAAACTGTCCCTCATCTACTCCCTCTCTTCTTTTTTGACCCTCATCTACTCTCTCTCCTCTTTTTTGTCTGAGCAACCTTTCTTCCCTTCCTTTATTTTTTTTATTATACTCAAAAGAGCTTCTTTATATTTATATTACGAAATCCAAAAACCAACCACATGATCATTTTTACCTTCAATCTTCTTAGAGTCTTTCTACAGTAAAATCTAGCCCTACATATAAACAAAAGTTAACATCAGCAGCTGAAATGCTAAAACAGTCTTCACCTCATTTACATACAAAAACATCAATTCTTTCTACATATCAGCATTAATTTGTTAGAAAATATTAAGGAAAAACTTTCCTTTCAACATAGCAACTAAGATAAAATAACCTGAAGACAAGCCATCAGAAAATATTCAGGATTTATATAAAAAGAATTGGAAACCTTTACTAAAGGTACCCAAAAGCTACAAAAAAGTAGTGGGATATACTGTGGTCCAGATTATGAGCTTCTAAATTGTAATGATGACAATTATTGCCAAATGAGCATCTAATGGAATGAAATTCCAATCAAATTCTCAACTGTGTTTTTTTATTTTAAACAATAAAAATAAATAGAATAATAAAAGATGTGCATTATCTTGTAGTGAAGAAGGCCTCAGAAGCATAGAATAAAATCTAAAAGCCATCTAGAAACTCCCTCAATAGACTACACACATAAAAATTTAGTATTTCTTCATGAAAAAAAGCTATGAAAAAGTAAAAAAATGAAAAGGCAAATGACAAGTTAAATTTACAACATATAAAACAAAAAAAAGTTGACGTAATTTGGAAGAGGTATTTTATCAATAAACCATTAAGTAACTAGAAATAAAGAAACAAGTGAAGAACATGGACAGGTGACAAATGGCCAATAAAAATATGAAGTACTGTCCAACATCAATAGTAACCAAAGAATGCAAGCGTTCTTAAAAAACGATAATTATCCTTTATCACTAGGCAAAGATCTTTTTTTTTAATATTCTTAAAGATTCAGGAATTGCACATTCTCATTTACCATTAGTGGGTATAAACCTGTATAACTTAAAAAATGCTTTGGCAGTAAACATAAAATCCATAAAATGTGTATAACATTTGACTTAATAGTATTTCTTTCAGGAATTTATTCCATGGAAATAGTTATACAAAGATATAATTATCCTAGCAAAAGAATGATCATCTTGACCTTTATGAAAAGTGAAAATTTAGAAAAAGCTTTAATGTCCATCATCTGCCCAAACCCACTAAGATAAAGCATCACAGGATGGACTATTGGACAGCTGTTGTCCTAACTGCTTGGGTGTGCACAAACTCCAGCAAAGCTTCCATATAGTTATCATTTCAAATTGAGTTATGCACTTTATTGGTAGTAGAGCCACCAAGTTTAGTTATTTAAAATATCTTTCAAAAGATTTCACCATAGAGATCCCTGGTGGCTCAGTAGTTTAGCACCTGCCTTCGGCCCAGGGCATGAGCCTGGAGTCCCGGGATCGAGTCCCACATCGGGCTCCCTGCATGGAGCCTGCTTCTCCCTCCACCTGTGTCTCTGCCTCTCTCTGTGTCTCTCGTGAATAAATAAATAAAACCTTTAAAAAAAAAAAAAAGATTTCACCATAATCAGCATTGGAACAAACTTACATAATGTATAGAGAAATATAAGGAAACAAAAAAGCAAGGAACAAATTGCTTGCATAATATTACTGAAGCAAATAATTTCATTGGAAGAATGAATACAATATCATATTTTTTTCTGGAGGATAAACAACCAAATGTTTAATGGGACTAAAGAAAGAAAATATACAGCAGTGGCTGAAAATAAGAAAATACAAAAAGATTGCCTTCACACACTATGCAGGGTAGTGAAACTGGCAAGGGTAGAGAAACCGGCAAAACTCAGAATAGATGAAGGAAATTTTAAAGCATCAAGAAGCTGGCTCTATCAGACAGAGAAAGACAAATGCCATATTGATCTCACTTATATGTGCAATTTAAAAAGACAAACCAGAAAACCAAACTCATGAATATAGAGAACAGATAGGTTGTTGTCAGTGGAGGGAGCTAGGGAGTAGGCAAAATGGGTGAACATGGTCAAAAGGTACAGATTTCTAGTTATAAAATAAGTCCTGGGAATATAATGTTCAGCGTGATGACTATAGCAAATAATATACAGTATTATATATTTGAAAGTTACTAAAAGATTAGATCTTCAAAGTTCTCATCACCAGAAAAAACCTATGTAACTACGTGTGCTGATGAACGTTAACCAGACATCATGATGATTGTCTCACAATATATACAAATATTGACTCATTATATTGTACACCTGAAATTAATATAATGTTATATGTCAATTACACCTCAGTTTTTAAAAAAAGAAAAAGCTGGTTATGACACAGGACTGTCAAGGAAGCACTGTCTCATAGTTTAATTGGCGATTTTTTTTCTTTCTTTCTCAGCAGTACATAAAACAAGACACTAACAATGATATGTTACATTCAATGAAATATAGTTTCTTTGTTAGCATGGAATATATACTTGGTACATTGTAAGTTTTCCTTTCAGCAGCACACATTCTAAAATTAGAATGATCCAGAGTTAGTATAGCACCTGCATAAGGGCAACATGCAACCTCATAAAGCATTCCACAGTCTATTTCTCAATCTAGGTATTTATTTGTGAACATTTATCCACCTGTACACTTATGTTTTGTGCACATTTCACTAAGTGTGCCATGTTTTCATATAAGTTTTCTTGAAATACCAGCATATAACACAGTCTATATAGTATGGATACCATTTTTTAAACTGGGTGCAGGTGCGTATGTCTTCTCCCATTTGTACGCATATTTGTGAATGTAGGCACAGAATCTAAGAATCAACAGGAATGATCAAAAGACAGGTAACTTTCAGTTTCTTCTTTATGCATTTCTGTCTGAAGATTTTTTACAATGAGCACACTAATTCTTTAAAATCAGAAGAAAAAGACAGAAAGACCTGTTACTTTGCAAACACATGCACATAAAACCTGCATATGTTTTGAACAGCAATTGTGCTTCACAGAATTTGTGTACAGAAATATCTAAGGATGCATACAAATTAGCTATTAGAATACTCATCACATTCATATCTTCTACACAGTATTTTCTGAGAATTTAGCCTACAAATAATTAAGAGATACATATATTTATTTATAAAGTTTTTATCATAATGTTTTGTAAAATATCAAACACTTCCTATAACATAGGAATAGTTAGATAAATTGCTGTACATTTATACAATGAATGTAACCACTACCATGGTGTGGATTTTGAAGAAAATGTGATGACACAGGAGATGCTTATGAACACTGTCAAATGAAAATGTGCAATACAAAACTCTAAATGTAGTATAAACCAAATTTTGTAAAATATGTATAAAATTAATATATGAAATATATATGCAAATAAAAAAGGAAGAAATACATGCAAATGTTTATAATGGTTATTCCTAACTATGAAATTGTTATTTTTAATTGTCTTTATATACTTTCCGCATTTTCTAAATTCTGTAAAATGAGTATTACATATTCTGTAATTTTTAGAAAGTCACTTTTTAAATCACTGCAGTCAGTCACTTAATCCAGAAGCCAAACATCCACACCAAAACAAAATGCTAATTCTACAAAGAAGCACAGAAGATGCCCCAGGCCTTGCTTTGCAGCCCTGTACTCACTGTAACTGAAGGATAGCCTGTTATTTGGAGTCTGTTGTGTTCATTTAAATGCAGTCCTATTACACCTGCTCATCTTATTTCCTTGCCTGAAATAAATTACAAATAATGATGGAGGCAGGCAGAAGAATGCAGTTGTCAAGAGACATAGCAATTAATGTAAAAGTGAGAGAAAAGAAAATAAAAAATAGTAGGCATTATCATAATCCAGCACTGTTTAGTCACAGGACGTAGAATCCTATAGACTTGAGGGCAACAGTGAATTGAAACAATCCTTATCCATGTCCAGAATATGAGTCAATTCATTAAGAACTTTTCTATGTAACACCTCTCTATTAAAAAACCTTGAGTTGGGATGCCTGGGTGGCTCAGTGGTTGAGCATCTGCCTTCTGCTCAGGGCATGATCCCAGAGTTCTGAGATTGAGTCCCATTGGGCTCCCTGCGAGGAGCCTGCTTCTCTCTCTGCCTTCTCTCTGTGTCTCTCATGAATAAATAAATAAAATCTTAAAAAAAAAAAAAACCTCGAGTTATAAAATTTCATAGAAATGAACAGAGTTACAAAAGTTAGACCAAGGAGTTTTAGAATTATTTTGAATGCACAACAAATATTTACTTTAATAGTTTAATATTGCACTACCATACTTACAGAGAAACATACATAAAAATATAATTTTTGAAGAATTAGAGTTTGAAATATTTGTCTTACACCATAAATGGATCATCTTGTGCATTGATTTGGTTCAGAATTCAGCAAATTAATATCTGTGTTCTTTATTCACTGTTATTATTGAACACTTTATTAAAATACAAGATAAATTCAGAGAATCATTTTATTCACATTTTTATGGAGAATTTCCCTATTAAAAAGAGACAAGTATTAGAAAACACCACCTGGTCAGTAGTTAATTTATGTCACCTTATGAGTCTCTCAGCAATCTTATAAGAGATCAGAAAAACAAACTGTATCCTTAGTCTAACAGTATCAGATGATTAAATCAGACATTTTGATACATAATGAAGCATTTCTTTACCTGTTAGCCTCTCTACCTCCTATGAAAATTGAACCAGTAATCAAAAAATTCCCAACAGACAAAAGTCCAGGACCAGATGGTTTCATAGGTGAATTCTACCAGACATTTAAAAAACAGTAAATACCTATTCTTCTCAAACTTTTCCAAAAAGAAAAAAAAAACAGAAGAGGAAGGAAAACTTCCAAGTTCATTCCATAAAGGCAGCATTATCCTGATTACAAAACCCCAGATAAAGACACTACAAAAAAAAGAGAACTACAAGCCAATATCTCTAATGAACACAGACGTAAAAACCTTCAACAAAATATTGGCAAACAAAATCTAACATTACATCAAAGAAATCATTCATCATGATCAAGTGAAATTTATTCCTGGAATGCAAGGATGCTTCAATATTCACAAATCAATCAATGTGATACATCACAACAGTAAGAGAAAGGATAAAAAACATATGATCAGTTCAATAGATGCAAAAAAAAAAAAAAAGCATTTGACACAGTACAGCATCCATTCATAATAAAAACTCAAAAAGGTAGATTTAGAGGGAATACACCTCAATATAATAAAGGCCATAGAAGAAAAACCTATACATAACATCATATTCAATAGCAAAAAACTGAAAACTTCTCCCCTAAGATCAGGAAAAAGACAAGAATGTCCTCTCTCACCACTTTTATTCCATATAGTACTGGCAGTCCTAGCTACAGTAATCAGACAAGAAAAACAAAAGGCATCCAAATTGGTAAGAAGGAAGTAAAACTTTCACTATTTGCAGATGACATACTATATATAGAAAACTCTAAATATTCCACCTAAAAACTACTAGAATACAGAAATGAATTTAGTAAAGTCAGGGGATACAAAATCAATATACAGAAATCTGTTGCATTTCTGTATACTAATAATGGAGTAACAGAAAGAGAAAATAAGAAAACAATCCCATTTACAATTGTACTAAAAATAATAAAATACCAAAGAATAAACTTAACCAAGGAGGTGAAAGATCTGACTCTGAAAACCACAAACATTAATGAAAGAAATTGAAGATGACACAAAAAAACAGAAAGATATTCCATGCTCATGAATTGAAAGAACAAATATTGTTAAAATATCCATACTATCCAAAGCAACAGATTTAACACAATCTCTGTCAAAATATCAACAGCACTTTTCACAGAACTAGAACAAATAATCATAAAATTTTGTTGGAACCACAAAAGACCTGGAATAGCCAAAGCAATCCTGCAAAGGAACAAAACTGGAAGTATCACAATCCTAGATTTCAAGATATACCATAAAGCTATAGTAAACAAAACAGTATGGTACAGGCAACAAAAATAGACGCAATCAATGGGATAAGATAGAGAGCCCATAAACAAACCCACAATTATAAGATCAAGTAACCTATAACAAAAGAGGGAAAACTCTGCAAGTAGAAAAAGACAGTCTCTTCAACAAATGGTGCTGAGAAACCCGGCAAGCTACATGCAAAATAATGAAGCTGGACTATTTTCTCACACCATACACAAAAAATAAACTTGAAATGGATTAAGAACCTAAATGTGAGGCTTGCATAAAACTCCTAGAAGAAAGCACAGGCAATAATTTCTCTGACATAGGCTGGAGCAACATTTTCCTAAGGCAAAGAAAACAAAAGCAAAAAAATAAATAAATTACTGGGACTACCTCAAAATAAAAAGCTTTTAAACCACATCAAAGGAAACCATCAACAGAACAAGAAGGCAACCTATGGAATGGGAAAAGATAGTTTCAAACAATATAGCCAATAAAGGATTAGTATCCAAATATATATAAAGAACTTACACAAATCAATACCCAAAAACCAAAGAGTTTAATTCAAAATGGGCAGAAGACATTTCTCCAAAGACATACAGATGGCCAACAGACACATGAAAAGATATTCAACATCACTCATCATCAGGGAAATGCAAATCAAAACCACAGTGAGCTATCAGAATGGCTACCTGTCAGAATGGCTGAAATCAAACACACAAGAAACAATAAGTGTTGATGATGATGAGAAAAAAGGAACCCTTGTGCACTGCTAGTGGAATGCAAACTGGTGCAGCCACTGCGGAAAGCAGTATGGCAGTTCCTCAAAAAATTAAAAATATAGTTACCATGTGATGTAGTAATTCCACTACTGGGTATTTACCTAAGAAAATGAAAATACTAATTCAAAAAGATATATGCACCTCTGTGTTTACTGTAGCATTATTTACAATGGCCAAACTATGGAAGCAGCCCCAGTGGCCATCAATAGATGAATGGATAAAGAAAATGTATACATGCACATGGAATATTACTTACCAATAAAAAAGAATGAACTCTTGCCATTTGTAACAACATGGATGGATCTAAAGAGTATAATGCTGAGATAAGTCAGTAAATGACAAATATCACATAATTTTACTCATATGTAGAATTTAAGAAACAAAACAAATGAACAAAATAAAAAAGAGACAAACAAAAAAGCAGACTCCTAAATACAGAGAACAAACTCATAGTTACCAGAAGGGAAGTGGGTAGGGGGATGGAGGAAATAGGTGAAGGTGAAGGGGATTAAGAGTACACTTACTGTGATGAGCGCTGAGTAATGTATAGAATTGCTGAATCACTATATTGCACACCTGAAACTAATATAACACTATCCATTAATTATACTAGAATTTTAAAAATTGAAAAACTAATAATAATAAAATAAAAGCATGAGAGATACTCTTCGAGAAAGCAGTTCTGTGATGAAATAAGTTTAGGAAATACTACATCTTTCTTGGAAATTCACAATGTCCTTAACATGTCAAAGTTTCTGAGAAGGTTCAAGGTAAATATTTTGCCTAAAATAAAATTGCCTAACGTAGAATTTCCCAAATGTATTTGACCATGAAACCCTTTTTGTTTGTTTATTTGCCACCTACTAATATCTAATGGAACTAGTGGTCCTGGGAGTACTCTAGAGAAGCTTTACCTTCTGTTTCCAATAATGAAATGGAGCATGGAGAAGTTGGATAACCTGTCCAAGATTTCATAGCAGTAAGAGGCAGAGCTAGAATAGGTGCCCAGTCTTCTGACCCACATTTATGGTCTTCCCTTGACAATTTCTCCATTACTCACTTGATGATTAATAAATTAGGAAGCCCAGTTAAGAAGAAACCTATCAATTTTCATTTAAAATACATTCTCCTTGTTTTGTAATCTTGTTTTGTGATTTTTCAGCTGAAAATGAGTCTAGTCTTGTCCATAGTCTTGTCAATTATTAATGAAAAAAATAAAGGACTTATAATAGGGAAATAAATTTCTTATAAGAACTGTAAAAGAAATGAAGGGGTATTTTACTCTGAATATGATTAGTTTTTCTTTCCTTTAAAAACCATTGCATTGGGATCCCTGGGTGGCGCAGCGGTTTTAGCGCCTGCCTTTGGCCCGGGGCATGATCCTGGAGACCCGGGATCGAATCCCACATCGGGCTCCCGGTGCATGGAGCCTGCTTCTCCCTCTGCCTATGTCTCTGCCTCTCTCTCTCTCTCTCTCTCTGTGACTATCATAAATAAATAAAAATTTTTAAAAATTAAAAAAAAAAACCATTGCATTGTGAGCTTTCATCCAAATAATAAAATGAACAAGATAAATTAAAATTATACTTTCTGCTCCAAAAATCAGTTCTTGATAAAATGTAAAGAATGATAAGAACAGTCACTATGTGGATCAGTGGGCTTTTTCATGTATTGCTTACTAAATGGCTCAAATAATGTGAACAATGTATTTCTCGTGTTAAAAAAATTTTAAAAATTAAGCACTAAGAATACTCTGAATTTGATATGCCAAGTACTTTATATACCTTATATCATTTAATTCTCAGTGGGACCCTGCAAAGTATATGCTCTTATTCCCATATGAAAGATAGGAAAATAAAGTCTCAGGGAGTTAGCACAGGATTAGGAGGAGCTCAGACTTCCAGATCAATGTGCTTCAATTGAAATCCTGCCTCTCCCTTCTCTGTGACCTATCAAGCTCCTGGGCTTCTCTGTGCCTGTGTTTTTATCCATTAATGGGGACAATAATCCTCAAACAGAACCTGTAATGATTAAATAAGCCTCAAAAAAATGTATGTTATTTCTAGGGGCACCTGGATGGCTCAGGTGGTTAAATGTCTGACTCTTGGTTTTGGTTCAGGTCATGATCTCAGGGTCATGAGTTGGGGCTCTGTGCTCAGTGCAGTCTGCTTCAGATTCTCTCTCCCTTCCCCTCACTCTTCTCTCTCTCATTCTCTCTCTCACCTCTCTCTCCCTCCCTCCCTCAAATAAATAAAATCTTTTTAAAAAATGTATGTCATTCCTGTTTTTAAAGTAAATTTCATAAGCTCATTGAGTGGATGCTTGTTTTCTCTAATGGCAATAACCAGCTTCCTCCACCCTCTGAATTTATTATCCTGTTAAATGCTTTTAAGTCTCAATTCAAAAGCAGCAATGTGAGTGAAACTTCAATCCACTGCATCCAAATCATAGAATGTGCACCCACACTGGCATTCCATGCCTCTTACTTTTACACACTGCAGGAAGCCACGGAGCCCAGAGGTCTAGCTCTCAAGTACAGGCTGGATGCTGCAGGGCACAGACCTGAAAGGATGTGCTAGCTGGTCCTGAAACCACTGGCTTCCTAATTGCTTCATATCCTTCCATATTCTGTGAAGATGTGCATCAACAGAGCACATGCCTGAAAACATGACCAATCCAAAAACAAAACAATCTAGCATGAAAGGCTGGAGCAGTTTATATTTAACATGCTAAACTTTAATTTTCTCAGGTTTGTGAGGGGGTTAAGGAAGAAACATCAAAAAAAGCATTCAGAAAACTGTGACCACAAAGAAAATTCACTTCAGCTGAGCAAATATTTATTGAGAGTCTATTGAGAGTCTACTTGCTCAGGCCCTGGCAGATGCAAAGGAGTGTGGGACTAGAATTTTAAGCAGCTTATAATTGGGCTTCCTATTAAACATGGCAGGTTGAACACCTGTGCTCCCTCCCCAAATCCCTCTAAAATGACTAACAGAATGTCTCAAAAAGAAGAAATAAAGTTTAAGCTCACCCTCTCATCCTCACTCTCAGCCAATGACCTCACCTCATGTTCCATGAAAAACCTGAAGCAATCAGAAAAAAACTCCCCCAACTCCCATCACATCTACCTCCCTCCAGCTGCCACAGCATCTGCACCCATGTGTTCTTCCTTCCTGTTCCTGAAAATGAGCTGAGCATGAGCGCTTACAGCTGCCTTGCAGTGGTAAGGTGCCTTGGAGTGGTTCCCATGCTGCCAGCTAGTTCAGGGAACCACTCCAGGGTGCTCCCCACACCACCGTGTCCTCTCTCTCTTGGGCCACCCCGTCTGTGTACAAACCAGCTGGAATTCATCCTTCAACTCCCTCCATATCTCTCCACACAAAAGGTCTGTAAAGCCATCTTACACACTATTTTACTCCAATTCTTTTCTTTCCTTTTCTTGGCCCACCCCAATCAAGTTTCCCACCCCACAATCTTAGTGTGCCTCCTTATGATGTCCACATTATTTATTCCAACGGTCAACTCTCTCCTTTCCTGACCTGGTACAATTTATCACTCCCTCCAACTCCCTCTCTCCCTCACCCTCTCTAATAACACACTTTTCTGACTTTCCCACCTTACTGGTCACAGCCCTCCCATTAACCCTCTATTCTCTCATCTTGTTCCAGGGGGAGCCTGGAGTCTACATGTTGAAGACAGTAGCATCGAGAGATGGAAGGAGCCTGAGTTCCTGTGGATAACAACCTTTTACCTTCCTGATGGCCTACCCTGGAAAAGAAAGAAATCTTAATTATGTCAAGCCAGCATGATGGGGAGATTGTTGATCACATAGCCTGACTAATATTCTCAACCACTGTAATAGGAGACAATGAAAAATCTGATAAATCAAGAAACAGACATTTCTAGAAGTAGACAGTAAGTACATACTATAAATACCCAAAGCGAAGCATGATGTGTTATGAGTAATCACAGAAAAAGTTCTTAAAATGAATCAGACACACTTGAGTGCAATAAAAGTGTTCAATTCAGTTAGGTTATTTTGTTGTAGATTTGGGGTATGATAGCTTCACAGAGGGTAAAAAAACTTGGCAAGATTTTCTTTCTCTTTTCATTCTTTTTTTGGGGGGAGGGAGGCATGTAAGAGCTGAAGATATTTTAAATAATAACTGGAAGAAAGCCAAAAATCAGGGTTTTGCTAGCACACACTTTCCGTTGTGCAAATTTTTTTTAAAGTAACTCTTCCTCGTGATACTTTCATCTGTTGGAAAATTGCCTCAAACATGCTCATGTTGTTAGAATGAGACACTTTACTGACACCTGGTGGATAAACACCATAATAAATACTCAAGTTCAAATACTCACCTGCAAAGTGAATTGCCCTCCTTAGATCTGTGGTTTGGTCCATGCGCAACCTGTACAACTCATGCTTTGGGTATCGTCGTCATTCCTAAAATATCTGTTGACTGCCCCAGGATTTGTAGACCCTGGCCCCTCAATTGATCCAATTCCTAGCTCCTCTCTTTCCCCTTCTCTTTTTTTTATTTTATTTTTTTTTAAGTTTTATTTATTTATGATAGTCACAGAGAGAGAGAGAGAGAGAGAGAGAGAGAGGCAGAGACATAGGCAGAGGGAGAAGCAGGCTCCATGCACCAGGAGCCTGACGTGGGATTTGATCCCGGGTCTCCAGGATCCCACCCTGGGCCAAAGGCAGGTGCCAAACCGCTGCGCCACCCAGGGATCCCTCTTTCCCCTTCTCCTTTCCCTCCTTTTCTTTCTCCCTGGCCTCTTGTTGAAGACAGCCTCTCTCCTCCAACCTACCACTCCCTTCTTTTGCAGAGCAAAGGCTTCGGTTTCGCTGAACAACCCCTTCTAACCAGAGCTCCATCCAAAACTAAGATGTAAATCCAGACCCTGTTATTAATAAAATAAATTATTTTCTACCTCAATATAGATGTAGGCCACAATTCAGTATGTCTTTCACCCTGTGCACCAGGTGTAAGAGGTCTGGAGCAGGAGGGCCCATAGCAGAATCTTGCCCTGAGGCTCTCCAGGCTCCACCCCAGGACCAGAAAAACAGCTTGTTTGGAAGTGAGTATCTGCCACACCCCCTGGTGTCACCCTCAAGGGCTCACCTCAACCAGGGGCCAGAAGAGCAAGCAGTTGCTTTCTTTACTTCTCTTAGGAATCTAGGCTAATCTAGGTTTCGTTGATGTTTACATGGAGCCCCTGCCTGATCCAGCTCAGGTGATTAAAAGGGAAGCCTTACTTATTTTCCTCTGCCTTTCTGGATTACTCAAGGGATTGGCTGATACACATCTGCAGAAAAAAACATACTTCATTCTTTCCAGCCCTAACTCCCCTCTTCCACTTTGTGAGAAGTTGAATGAACCGGCCTATGATTTGAGAATGTAGAGTGGACCAATCCCTTTTACCTGTGTGCATGGATTGGTGGCATTGACGCCACCAATTCTCTGTATTACTTTGTAAAACCTATAATCCCAGGTTGGATTAAAAGATATATCTTCAATGAATCCCTTTCTTGACATCCATCTCCCCTAACAGTAGTAAAAGGAAATGAGGTGCCTTCAAGCAGGCAACCCAATTTCAATGACTAGCTTCTAAATTATTCTGATTCTTAAACATGCTGCACTGTAGGAAATACTGTCTCTACACAGGTGCAGTATAAATTCAAATGTCTTCAGCCAATTTCATCATCATTTACTGAGTTTGAGTTCTGGGGAAATTTTAAGAATTTGGGTTAGTTTAGTCTAGAAAGGAAAAAAAAAAAATAGAAGCCAGGGAAGGTATGAATACCTTCAGATATAAAAACAGTTATTGTAAGCATCCTACCATTCGTTTTTACTCATGTCCAATAAAATTAGCGTAAGTTGTAATAATACAGTATTCAATTAGACAAAGATTTTAAACATGGATGGATAAATTCTGGAAGACCCTCCTCATTCACACATGAGAGCTTTTTGCTTTTTTGTAAACCCACTGGAGGCAGGGGGATGGAGAGATGGCCTCCTGAGCTCTCTGGAGCCCCGAGTCTACACGGCTTGTTCAACAAACATTAATTGGGTGTTTCTATTTGCCAGACACTGATGAGATGAGGAGTAGAGTGAATCATCTAAAATCCTTGCCCTAAGGAGCTCGCGATCTGCCAGTGGGCCCCAGCTTACACAATCCTGAAACAGCTCAGTTTGTCCCACAGATAAGGGGAAGTCACGCCCTTAAACTATATTGCTGCTGATCTGAGCATCTTTCAGACTCACCTGCTGATATAAGTATAGCTGTAATTTACCCCAAATCAGTGAACACCTGGAATTGGGGCCCTCCCTGAGAAGACCCCTTGGTTCTCTATTAGCCAGCCAGCATGGGAGTAAAGAGTTTTTTTTTTTAATGTCCTAGAAATACCCTTAATTATACTAGACATTAGGAATGCTTTAGGAGTAATGTATGGAAGGATTCTGTCCCAAATTGGAAAACTCAATGCCGCTCTGTCTCTTCTGAAGCTGTAATCACGGTTTTCCTTGCCCGTCCAGGATTACAAGGTTTGTAAGAAATCAGAGCAAGTGTAAAATCAAGACTACACACACTGAAATGTGAAAATGTTATATTACCTATTATAGCATCAAGCCTTCTAAGTCCTCGTAGATTTGGGTCATTATTATAATGCTTCATTAATGATAATTCTTCATAGGTCCTACATCAGTTAGGATTCTAGCAGAAAAGACATGACACATTCAAGTGAGAATACTTCAAAAAAAATTAAATAAAAGAGCAATTTTAAGTTATGTAGGGAAGCCACAAAGAAGAGTACAGTCCCCTGGACTAGTGGAATTGGTACCAGATAGACCCTTGGGACTCAAAGTGGGAGGGGAAGCAGAGACCCAGGAGAACAGAGACCCCAGCCTCTCTTTTCTCCCCAAGTGGACCTGGAGGGCAAGGAAGCCCACTGGTTCCATCAGGATTATCACCAAGAGGAGGAGAGCGGGGTAGAGTAGATGTGGATGAGCAAAGAAAATGTCTGGCCCAGAACCCAAGGTCTGCAAGAGACAGTCAGCTCCCAATATTTCCCCAAACAACTTTAAAATTAACTCAGTCCACCCAAGTGATTAGAAAACAGGTATAGCAAATCTTCAGTCCAAACTGGACCATCCTTCCGACCCACCCTGCACTTTTTCTAGCCATGTATCATCAAATGCCAATGGACATCCTTAATAAATCACCTGAATGTGTTCATTAACTCCATGCAGGAAAATCTTTCACAACACATATATATGTCTATCAAATCATTATGCTGTACACTTAAAATATCTTACAATTTGTCTAAGTATGCCATAATAAAGCTGAAAGAAATAATAAATTTTTTGAGAAAAATACAAAAAAATAATACTTACGGACCTGAAAAGATAAAAGTACTGGTCACATTTTAATAAATATATTTAAGATGCAGGGTCAGAAACATGATTAGTAAATGGAGGAGCACCAGTAAAAACCTAAAAAGCTTCTGCTACTTCTTCTCATTGTTCTACATAATCTATATTGTTCCATCTAGATCTATAGATACTTATTCTAAAATAATAAAATAAGACCTTACATTCAAAATAAACAACCAAATACAAGTATTTACCTTTTCTGTCAACCAAGTCCCATGAAAATAATAAAATAGTAATAATTAAAATAAATCCATAGCAATTCCCATAAGCCAGGGCAGTGCCACCAGAAGACCAGACAATGACAAATATAGAGATGAAGCAGAAGGGAAACAGCAGATGCCACTCAATGGACCTGAGAAGCTCATAAACCCAAAGCCAACAGGGAGGGGCATCTGATAATAGGATCACTATTCAGAACCTCTGAATAAACCCAAGTCAGCAAAAAGGGCCTGGAGAAGGAGCTGTTTGGAAGCTAAAATCTGATCATTGGCTCTAGCTCTCTGCAAATGCACCTCTGATGCGGCAGCAACCAACGGTGGTTGGTGGGGCCAGCAAAGCTGACATTTATAAGGAACAGGCAGTGCCCTGGGAACCCAGAAGACAAGTCAGTAGCACACCTGGCTGGCCATGCACCTGGCTGAAAGAAGGCCGGGCACCGTGAGGGCTGAGGCTCTGAGACCCACACTGGGGACCTTTGGAGGGACCTCCAGGTCCGCAAACCAGCTGATGCCAGAACCTTTTGCAGCCCATGGAGTCCAGCCAGTGAGCAGTGGGTGAATTTAAACCACTGTAAAATTCCCCCTTTCTAGCTGAGTGGTGGCAGTGGAAAGAGTTTTGGTTATATTATTTATACTTCTTGCACGTGTAAATACCTCATCATTTTTAAAGAACTGCAACTCAAGGGGCACCTGGGTGGCTCAGTCAGTTAAGTCTGCCTTCGGCTCCTGTCACGATCTCAGGGTCCTGGGATCGAGTCCCACGTGGGGCTCCCTTCTCGGCAGGGAGTCTGCTTCTCTCTCCCTCCACCCCATCCCCGCTCCTGCTCACTCTCTCTCACTCTTTATCTTAAATAAATAAATAAAATCTTTTAAAAGAGAACTGCAACTTTAAAAGAATTGTTTAAAAGCTTTAAAGAACTCCTGTGATAGAAAAACATTTATCTGAGCATTTCCCTCAGTTTCATTTCGGCTGCCTTTTATAGTAACTTCAATAATATTAAATTTAACAAATCTTGTTTTTAAAAATACTATGTGTGTCTGGGTAGCCCCGGTGGCCCAGCGGTTTGGCACCGCCTTCAGCCTGGGGTGTGATCCTGGAGACCCGGGATGGAGTCCCACGTCGGGCTCCCAGCACGGAGCCTGCTTCTCCCTCTGCCTGTGTCTCTCTCTGTCTGTCATGAATAAATAAATAAAATTAAAAAAAAATACTATGTGTGGTATAAGTCCACTCTTCTGAAATTGCTTCTGTATGTATGTGTGTGCACACCCATGCAGATGCACAGAAATGTATCTATTTTTGGTGTTCAGGAAATATTAATACAGGTGTGCTGGGGATAGCTGGATTTAGTGTGGTTTATCACCTTCATTTTGTAGTTTTAAAACATCATGTTAATTTTTTATAATGTGCATGTATCACTTGTGGAGAACATCAGTCATTAGACCAAGGAGCTGAAATCCTTGGGATCTAGACCACTTGCCCTTAAACATAATGCAGAGGGAAGGAATATTCTTCCACTTTCTAAGGAAGGACTGGAGCTGGTCAGGACACCAGCCTCACACTAGTGAACTCTGCTAGTTCACTGAGAGAGGGATGGTCAGTGGGAGGCTCAGACCAGCAGCCCTGTCAGGGTATCATTGACCCCAGCACCAAGCCCAGCCTCCCAATCTGCTGAGCACAGCCATGGAGACAAGCAAATCACCAGCAACACTGAGCACCCAGCTCGCTCACTCTCCCTGGCCCTCTCTTCCCATTCTCGCTCTCTCTCTCTCTCTCTCTCTCTCTCTCACACACACACACACACACACACACACAGTTTAAAGACTGAATGAACCACAGGAGGTGACATATTCTCTTTACTTTGTCACAGCAGAACTAGGGAGGAGCTACAACTTCTTAATCCCACCACCTCTGGGCCTGCCAATCCTCATTCATGCCAGCCACAGCAAAAACACCCTTAACAACCAGCAGCAGACTCAGGCCTCCAGAGGAACATGGTGCACCTGATCCACCAGCAAATGTGATTCTTAAAAAATTAGGAGACAGGGACATGATGTGAGATTCTGAGAAAATCAGGGGAGAAATGGCCTCAAGAAAAGACTAAACTTCCTGCCAAACTAATGGGTTAGGACTCAGACTCTTCAGAACCAGATAGACAAGAGTGACCTCACCTAGTCTTCCAGGCTGTTCTCATCTATAATTTCTCTCCTGTGTTACTTTTCTTTGCACTTTTGCCCCGTTGTTAGGAGTGAGGGAAGGATTGCTATATATTTCTATTTTTTATATCTTCATCTATGTTGCTATAAGTATTTATATATTTATGTATCTCTGAATCTCTCATTCAATTCCTTTATGACGCATATCCCATTAGCAATTATTTCACTTGCCTGCCAATTTATTTACTCTCCCTCCATACCAGACTGGAATAGAGTCTCCAGAAGGGCAAAGAGTATACCTGTTCGTTTATCATGATATCCCTGCTACCCAACACACTGCAATAGCTATGTAAATAATAAATAAATGTTCTATCATGTGGCATTTACTACACTGGATGCTTTATCTACATCATCTAAGGGACTGCCAGCAGCTGGAACAGATATTCTGAAATACTGGCCCATCATCCAACACCCAAATACTGGATGAATTCATCAAACACAATTTTAAATGCCCTGTTGTGCTCACAAGAGAGTAAAGGACATCTCCATCCTGTCTCCACCAACATCCCCCCTCCAACCCCCCCCCCAATAAAAAACACCTGTAAGCTTCAAATAGAGCAAATTTCATAGGTGAGGCTACACTGGAATGGAGGTAAATGCTGATGTCAGGGACACAGAGCCTCAGGGGATCACAGCCACATGCAAGGGAACAAGGCCTGGAGTCCTGAAAGAGACCCTTGCCGAAAGCCAGGACGCCTGAAGTGGCTCAGTGAAAAAGCGGGCAAGGGGAAATTGTCCAGAATCAGAGGGAACCCATTAGGGAACCTACCTGCTTCTACCAGCTTCCAGCGGGAAAATTAGCAGTCATCAGTTCCTCGAGGGACTGTAACTATCGTGACAAGAATCCGCGAAGGGAATCCACGCCGGGGGCCGGCGCCGGCTGAGTCCCAGAATTCCCAGAATCCCCGTCCTCACGCACTTCCGGTCAGAGCGGAAGACCAGAGGTTTGTGGGAGATTTGGAGGGAGGGAGGGAGGGAGAGAATACGCGCGTGTTGCCGACACCCTCGTGCCGGCTTAGAACCTCGCCGCCCGCAGGCCACGGCCGGCCTAGCGCGGCTGCTCCTCCCACCCAGCCTCCTTCGGCGTCTCTGACTCTGGGGCCGCGGGTGTGTTTAGCCACCTGACGAGGGGCCCACGCCACCGACGTCAAAGGTACCAGAAGGGACGGGCCCCGCGTGTCCCATGGGCGGTTCTGGGATGAAGGCAGCCTTGCCCTTGTCCCGCTCTGCGCTCGGCGTTGTCTTCGTGACACTGTGTCTGCGGCACTGCAGGCCCCGGCGTCACACCCCGGAGCCGTCTTGCCTGCACAGGGCCTCAAATACTCCACGGACACCTGTCCTGCCCTGGGGGATCCCTGACTCTTCTTGTTCCCCAGAATTTAGAACAGAGGAGCAGAACCGTAAGGTTGGGTTCCTTGAGTTTGTTCTGGGTTTTCTTTTTTTTTTTTTTTTGGGGGGGGGGGGTTCTTTTTATAACTATTATTATTTTAATTTTCTTAATTGAAATACAATTGGCATATAACAGGTATTCGTCCTAGGTGTATTACGTAATGGTTTGGTATGTTCACCACAGTAAGTCTACTTAGCATCCAATTACAATTTTTCTTCCCTTGTGATGAGAACTTTTAAGTTTTCCTTCGCAACTTTCAAATATGCCATATAGCAGTGTTAACTGTAGCCACCATGCTGAACATTATATCCCTGGACTTACTCATCTTATAACTGGAAGTCTGTACCTTTCACCCACCCTCTCCCCAGCCCCCCCACAACCACCAATCTGTTCTCTGTATCTAAGGAAGATCACACAATATTTGCCTTTCTCTGTCTGATTCATTTCAGTTAGCATAATTCCATCCGTGCTGTTGCAAATGGTGGGATTGCCTTCCTTTTATGACTGAATAATACTCCATTGTGTATATATACCGCATCTTTATCTATTCATAAGTCAATGCACACTTAGGTTGTATCCAGTCTTGGGTATTGTAAACAATGCTGCAGTAAACATGAGAGTGCAGATGTCTTTTTGAGCTAGTGATTCAGTTTCTTTCAGATAAACACTCAAAAATAGAATTGCTGGATCATGGGGATCCCTGGGTGGCGCAGCGGTTTAGCGCCTGCCTTTGGCCCAGGGCGCGATCCTGGAAACCCGGGATGGAGTCCCACATCAGGCTCCCGGTGCATGGAGCCTGCTTCTCCCTTTGCCTATGTCTCTGCCTCTGTGTGTGTGTGTGTGTGTGTGTGTGTGTGTGACTATCATAAATACATTTAAAAAAATTTAAAAAAAAAGAATTGCTGGATCATAATAGGAATTCTATTTTTAATTTTGGAGGGAACCTCCATACCATTTTCTGTAGTGGCTGCACCATTTTATATCCCCACCAGCAGCCCCCAAGGATTGACTTTTCTCCATATCTTTGCCAACATTTACTATTTCTCATCTTTTTCTTAATAGCAATTCTAAAGAGTGTGAGGTGCTATCTCGTTGTGGTTCTGATTTGCATTTCCCTAATGATTAGTGATGTTGAACGCCTTTCCATGTACCTGTTGGCTCTTTGTATGTCTTCTTTGGAAAAATGTATATTCAACACTGCTTCCCATCTTTAAATCTGTTTCTTTTCTATTGAGTTGTATGTCTTCTTTATATATTTTAGATATTAACTTCTTATCAGATATGACTTGCAAATATTTTTTCCCATTCTTTAGGTTGCCTTTTCAATGTGTTGATTATTTCCTTTACTGTGCAAAAGTTTTTGTTAGTTTGTTTTGTTTTTTTTTAGTGTAGTCTCACTTGCTTGTTTTTGCGCTTGTTGCCTTTGCTTTTAATGTCAAATCCTAAAAATCATAGCCAAAACTGATGTCAAAGATTCTAGGGTTTCTGATCTTTAGTTCTCTGGTCTAATTAGATTTAAAGGCATTAGTAAGTCCACTTGTACTGGTAAAAAGAGGATTGGTTTTTAGTTAAGCAATAAACTAAAACAAAGCTCTGTTTGCAACACGTTCTATTAGCCCTGCTCTGTGTTAACTGTTATGTTTCTTGAAATGTTTGCTCCAGGCCTAAGATAAGAAATTAGAAATTACATTATTCTTTCAATAGTTCTCCCTGAAGACTAGCAGTTATACATTTTAAGACATGATTTTCATGTTTTTGATTTCTTAAAGCGTAATTTACCTTTTATCTTTATAAATGTATACATAATACATACTTTTTTTTCCTTTCCTCATTGATCCAGGCTCTTGATGAAACTGTTATTCCACGTTATTAAATTTCTATCCACCTAGAACCTTTGTATGGAAAACTCCTCTATCCACAGCCCCTTCAACCTAATTTTACAGCACTTGGCCCCTTTACCATCTAGTCTTTGCAGATTGGATTAGAAATAAACAGTTAACCCAAGAGCACCCAATGCATTAACTTGCCAGCAAATATGACATGGCCTACCCTAAGAGGAACTGGACTGAGCCTACTTTCTTTCTCTGTAATTCAAATTGGGAAAATCAGAGATAATGATAGTCACCTGAAAATTAAAGTAATTGAGGGAGCAAATCTGTCCACAAATGCAGTGTAATAAAGCAGAACACACAGAAAGCTACAAGGATCTTGAGAGGAGATGGTGGGAGCTCATGAGATGGAGTAACTGAATTCTGGGTACTGTTCAGTCTTTGCCACTTTTCCAGTTCAAGTTCTAGATCCAGTCCTTGTGTGCATTTTCCTCAAAAAATTTTCCAGCAAAAATTCATCAGCACATAACATCAGTATTCTCACTATTAATTAGTAAACTTAGAAGCAACAAACAGAAAAACTGTCGCAAAAATGATAATGTTAAGATAACTGATCTGTAAATAGCGCTTTGTAGATGTTTTTGTAAAACAAAGGTTTCTCCCATTTTGGGAGTGGAAACATTAGATACATCCAGCATTGGTGGTTCAGAATTTATAGTTTCACCAGAGACAAAGAATAAAAAGGAAGAAATAAACAAAGAGAGAGGAAAAATGACCAAAGAGATTGCCTCTGGGAAAAATTTAGTAAATATTTAAGATTCTAATCTCAGCATAATTTGACATGCTCTCCCCTAATCCCACCCTGAGGGGCCTTGTCAGGTAATTGCCCTCCCAAGCATGAAAACAACATTCTTTCTCACAGAAGTGCTCTCAAGAACCTCCAATGCAGGGAGAAAGACATCTCAACAGTAGTTTCAGGGGAAATTGACAGAAGGAAAATGCTCAGATGAAGATGGGTGATGGAGCTGCTCTTCAGCAAATCTGTAACTTTGGAAGATTATTGGGACAAGGGAAATTTGAAGTGGTCCCTGAGGCTCCAGACAAGGAAATGGAAACTGAGTGGGCAAAGAGAGAGGCTGGAAGCTCCCCCGTGAAGTTACTTAGATGGAGGTGAGCATCACAAAAACTGTAAAACCTGAACACGTTGTGTGTCTGAAGCAAGCGTTTGAGACACTTAAGTGAGTCATCCATGTGGTGAGGCTTTGTGAGGAGGGAGAACTCTTTCTGAGAATGCGTCAAGGTAGATCATCCAAAGCCTTGCTCATGCCAGCTTGCACGTACCTTCACAACAGGGTACACTGAGATCTGAAACAGGAGGGCACAATGGTTTAAAGCAGCTTTATGATGCTAACAACTTCAACATAAAGGTAATTTACACTTAGATGTGGGGAAGCCATGCTGTGCCTCACTGTGGGAACCCTGAGGCTGTCAATGCCCATGGCCATCACCAGCAGTGTGACATCGGGGCATAGGTGCATGAGGACACATTCTTATGTGGAACCTACCCTTTGTGGCAAGCTCAGAAGAGAAATTTTTGAATTAATAAAAGAACTACATTTTGAAGATTCACTTTGGGATTCTGTAAGTGACAGTGCTTAAAAGCATTTCCAAACAACTTATAAAAGTGAATCTTGCTCCCAGAATCACATCTGAGGAATTGCTAGATAACAGTGGTTAGCAGGCAATATGCTTTCTTTGGCAAGATCAACCAAGGAACTAGAGACTGTCTAAGAATGGAAAATCAACCTAGAGACTGATGAGGAAAGCAGATCTGTCATTCCACTTAAGAACCATTGAAAGTTACCAACTCAGAGGTGTCACTGGTTCTGGAGACTGCCATTGAAGCAGAGGAAAACCAGCCCTCCACTTGTGAAAATGGTCTCCTGTGACCAGTAAGAAGGCAAAATAGACAGTTTGGACATGTTCTTTCCAGGCTCCATATCTATCAAACTTTTTTCCAGTTGGGCTTGAGGAAGAAATAGAAAAACCCTCTGTAACTTGGAGCCAAGAAGAGCAACCAAAGGCACTACCAAATTTGATGGTTGTGTAGAACTGAAAAAGTTTATGGTCTCCTCCCATACTGGCAGGCTACACTTTGTAGGGCTAAAATGGGAGGTTGAGAGAGGAACAGGACAGATTTCCAAGCCTATTAGTGCTGTTGACCCCTATGTCTGCCTGCATCAGTGTGAAACTGAAGCCAGTTATGTCCAAAGCTGTCTATGCTGCACAGGGCTGAAGGACAGCCACCACATGCCTTGATGGCAGACTGCAATTGGGATCCAGTTAAGCCAGATGCAAGGTTATCTAGATAGACAGCATCAAAGCAGCAAAGGTAGCTAGGGAGGTGTCAGGGTATACTTGCTCAGTTTTACTTACTTTATTTTTAGTCACAATCATTTATAGGTGAACAAGGCCAGATATGATCACAAAGGTCACAGATTAGGTGTACTTCACACTGGAGGACTTGCTTAGCACATTGCTAATAAGCTTGCCACAGTTGTTACAGGCAAGTGCTTCAGCCACTTACACATGTTCTCATGGGTTAGGGTTGCTAGAGATTGCTCAAGACAACATAGTTTAAACTTGGAAGAACAGGAGATTTTATAACTACTTGCTATATTAACCTACTGCTAATGCCACATTAAATTAATTAAATCAATCAGAAGTACATATAAACTGTACCTCCTTACCCCCAATGAATTCTGCAAGAGTGTGGTAAGATTCACCACTGGTCATAATGTAATTTAGAACAAATTTTGCAGCAAAAACCTTAAAAGCATGCATATTCTTTGCACAATTGCCCTCAACCTCAGTCCTCTCACTGTAAAGTGAGGACAGTGATGCCCCCTCCTCAAATTGCTGTGACAGTTGAAATTCTGTGTTTGGATCAACTGTAAGGAATAGTTGCTCAGTAAACACCACTTCATTTTCCCCTTTCCTCTGATAAAACTCCATCTTGTTCATCACCCATGTCCCTTTTGCTAGGTCTCACGTATGCACAGCCACTCAGTGGAGATCATGGTTACCTGTGTTGCCAGGTAGACCTGGTGCCATGTGACCATACACTTTCAGATGGCTTTTAAACATGAAAGATGACCAGTTTAGGTCTGAGGCCAAGAAGTCGGTTGCAACCAGCTTGTGAGACATTAAATTCATGATGCTCTCACTTTGTTAGCTTTATGTTCTGAACAGATAAGTCAAGGAGATAGAAAATGCATCAAGACCATTTGTTGTGTATCCAGGACTGTCACATGTATGACCTTATTTAATCTACCCAGCAACAACCTGAAATAAAGCATTAACTCCATTGCATAGATGAGGAATCTGCAGCTCAGAGCAAATAAGTGGCTTCTACATGGCAGCCAAAGGTAGGCCCATAATTTGAACCTATGTCTTCTGACTCTTGAGACCCATCTAGGATCTTTCTTCCACCATGCCACCTCAGTGATGCGCCTGATTCCATCTCCGAATCAACTGACACTACAAGCTGTGGTGTGGTGTTGCAGAGAGGGTGGTGACCTGTCTACATTCATCTTTCATCAGATACTAATTGAGCATCTTGTGTGTGCGGGCACCATGGTACTTTCTTGGAATGCAGAGGTCAAGGAGCCAAAGCCCCTGTTGCATACATGGACTTCTGTTTCAGCTGGGGAGTCAGCCTCCGGGGAACTGGAAATGTGATGAGGGAGGCATTTAGGATGGGGAAGCCACAAAATCCAAGGGGACTGCATTTGAAATGAAATCTGGAAGAGGTGACCCTGTAAGGATCTGAAGGTGGAGAGGTCCAGGCAGAAAAGCACAAACTGCAGATGCACTGGGAAAGGTGAGGGGGTGAACAAGGAGAGAATCAAGAGAATGCTAAGTATGGCTGAAGCAGAAGGAAGAAGGAGAGAGGCATAAGAGAGGACAGGAGGGGAGCAAGGTCTGATCAGCCACCACCTCATGGGCCATGGTTGGATCATGCTCTAAAGTATGGTGGGAAGCCACTACAGGGTTTTTATTGGGGAAGGTACACCATCTGATTCATATTTTTAAATAACTTCTCTGACTTCTGTGTGGAGAATGGAATGAGAGCACTAAGACCAGTTAGAGGGCCATTATAGTACTTTCTGAGTGAGCTGATGGTGATCAAGGCAAAAGCAGTAAAGATGCAGGCAAGTGGACCATTTTGACATGTATTTTACACATAGCATTGAATCTATTTGCTAATAAATTGAGTCTGTGACTACTGGGAGTGGGGTAGGGATATAGGAAAGAAAGAACTTGAATCAGGTGGGCGGTGAGGCCATTAACTGAGGCGGGGAGCCTAGGAGAGGCAGATTGGAAGCTGGAAATCAAGAATTCTATTTTGGCCATATAAGATGCCACTTAGAAATCTAAATGACTATGAGAAGTAAGCAGGTGAACTAGCCTTTTGCCCTGTGGACTGGTCACTTTACTGGATCAGCCAGGAAGTGAATATAGAGAAGAAAGGAACTCTGGGCCCTTGTTTAGAAAGTTGGAGCAACGCTTCCTGCCTGGTCTACCTTAAAGATGGTCTTCACTAGGAGTGAATGACGTGAGGGCAGATCTCTGCTGCAATGGCAGGGATCATCACTGAGTTGTAAACCACCTTCTTAGGTAAGATGGCTGATAAGGATTGTCCAATGTGGAAAAGCCCTCCAAAACTAAAGAAATTGGAAGGGGTGCTGCAGTGGCCTCACCCCTCCCTCAGGGACCAGCTGGTTTCTCTGAGCCTTAGCTTCATTTCAGTGACCCCAGAACAGCTAAAAATGAGCCCATCTTCTTCCCCATCCTGCCCTTGTTTCGTGACACCCACCATCATCGTGCTGAAATATGTAGCACAACAGGGCCCGCCATGATGTTGAGATACTCCGGAACCATTGGGCAGTTGGCCTGAGAAGTTTGAGTGAAGCCAGTGCTTCCTTTTCTCAAACTTTATAGGCATATTCTTCTTCATGGAGAATTTAACATATGGAAGCTTTCATTTTGTAATTGCCAGATGTTCTTCTGTTAGATAACAAATTCTAATAAATTTGAGGAAAACAAATTCTTATTTTCTTTGCATGCTCTGTGTGTGCATGAGCACACGCGCACACACACGCACGCACACACACCCTTCTTCCCATCTAGCTGCAAGACATAGAACATCTTCTCTTTGATTTTTCATCCCCTCACCGGGTGAATGAGGACCAAGCATGGCAAATTTCCAGTTAAAGGCATAATTCCTCCCAAAGCTATGATGCAAATGAGGATGGGGTGGTGGTAATGATGTACACCTGCATGCACTCTTGTTGTTGGCCAACAGGGCAAGCTCAGGCTGGCAGGCAGCCACCTGCTCTTTATTCACACCTCCACAACTTGTCCAGCCTTCCAGCGGCCTTGGGCCTCATTTCCCACGCTTCCAGTAAAGAGGATGAAAGCATTTGTTTCCTCCCCAGGGATGCTATGGGAAGTGCATGGGAGAATTCACTGTGTGTGGGTGTGTGGTCTGAGTTGCTCTAAGATGGAAAAAAATGGAAGTATAAAATAAATGCATTAGCAAAATCTTCTTTGATCCTACTTGGTGATTAAAAATAAATCCATATTATTCACTCAATACAAGCTTCTCCTACTCATTCCCTCAAAAATACTATATTCAAATATATTGTGTGTGTCTATGTACATCTATTTACAGACACTCCTACACTTGCTTCTGATACGCAATTACAAGGAGGCTATAGGTTACATGACTATTAAATATCTAGAAATCTTTTCTGAAGTCCTACCCTGTGTCAGAGTCTAGGCTAAGTATTACTGATTCAAAAACAACGCACAAAATAATCTTTTCTTGTGGAGTTCACTGTCTAGTAGTAGATACAGACTTCTAAACAATCTCCTTATCAAGTACAACATTAGGAATTATTTTCAGATTTAGAGAATGTTCGGAGGACAGAGCATTGCTCTCTGGCAGAAAAATAGGTAGGCTGGGTAAAGGCCCCCAAATATATCCACATCCTAACCCTGACACCTATAGCTATGTTACTTTATATGGCAAAAGGGACTTTGAAGGTGGGATTAAGGATCTTGGATGTGGGGAGATTATCCTGGATTATCCAAGTGAGCCCAGTGTCATTACAAGGATCCTTAAAAGAGGGTGGCAAGAGAATCAGAAAAAGGTGAGGACTGAAGCAGAAGGTAGAGGAATGTGTTAGGACACACAAGTAGGGGCCACAGACTGAGGGATGTGGTGGCCTTAAGAAGCTGGAAAAACCAGGGAATGGACTAGCCTCCCAAAACCTCTCAAAAGAACACAGCCTTGCTAGCATCTTGAGTTTAGACTTTGGGCCTCTAGAACTGAGAGAGAATGAGTTTGTGTGGTTTTAAGCCACTACATTTGTGGTAACTGGTCACAGCAGCAATAGGAAACTAATGCAGAAGGATAGGAGGGGATGCCTAGAGGAAAGCAGATTTAGGTTTGAATACTAAGTAAGATGTTTCTAGAAGCCAACACAGGGGTGACACGTTGGGTTGGCCAGTCAGAGAACCATCTCAGCAATGGGTGACACTGTAAAAGTACATACATACTAACAAGGCTTTGCTTTAAATTGTGTTCTGATGGTAAAGGCAGTGGAGGGGTGGTGAGGGGACATAACCACACTGTGGAAGGCCTTGAATAGGGCCTGTCAATTACCTATGGCCACAGTCAGGCTGTGTAACAAACCACCCCAACACTGTGCTTCCAAACACCATCCACTTATCATTTCTCACAAATCATTGGGTCATCTGGGTGATTCTACTGATCTGAGCAGACAAGGTTGTTTTAGCTGGACTTGCCTCATGTGTGTGCAGACAGGTTGGCTGTGGGCTGGTTGGTCCAGATTGGCTGCAACTGGGAGGTCTTGGCTCCTCCATGTGTCTCTCACATCCTTCCAGGGGGCTAGCCTCGGTATGTTCTCTTAGCAATATCCAGGGTCAAAAGAGAAGCAGAAACTCACAATTTTTTCAGTATTCTGCTTGCATGTAGATTGCCACTATCTAATTGGTGAAAGCAAGTCACATGGTGTATTAGTGTGCTAGGGCTACCAGAACAGAGTACCACAGACTGGGTGATTTAAACAGCAGAAATAGATTTCCTCATTATTCGGGACACTAGACGTCTAAGATCACGGTGTTGGCACAGTTGTTTCTTCTGAATCCTCTCTCCTTGGCTTGTGGATGGCTGTCTTCACCCTGTATCTTCACATGATCTTCCCTCCATACATGTCGAGGTCCTAATTTATTCTTCTCATAAGGACACCAGGCTATCGGATTAGGGCCCACCATAATGACCTCATTTTTAACTTACCTTTTTAAAGGCCATGTCTTTAAATACAATCACATTCTGAGGTACTAGGGGTTAAGACTTCAACATAGGAATTGGAGGGGAGGGAAGGCAGTCACAATTAAGTCCATGACATGTGGCCAAATCCAGAGTCATTGTGAGAGGGAAGTATCAAGGCCAGGGACTCTGGGAAGCATGAAAATGTGGGACCCTTAGGGGTGCCTGGGTGGCTCAGTCAGTTAAGCATCCAACTCTTGATTTGGGCTCAGGTCATGATCTCAGGATCCTGAGATCAATCCCCACATCAGACTCCCTGCTCAGTGGGGAGTCTGCTTGTCTCCCTCTCCCTCTGCTCACTTAAAATAATAAATCTTTTTTTTAAAAAAGGGAAGAAAATGTGAGACCTTTAATGTAATCAATGTACCATATGAACTGAGAATTTTGATTTAGATGCATTAAGTGATTAGAAGTCTGCAGATTTTCAACTGGGAAGTATAATGATTTTAAAACTGTGTTTTAAGAGATTATAGTTCCAAATATATTTTTTGTTTTACAGAATACTATTTGTAGAATATTAGTAAGAGTGGATTCTAAATGTCATGGCTCTAACATACTGATTTCAGGTATCTATTGCAAAATAGCCCCAAACCTATGGCTTAAACAACCATTTTGTTAGATTTCACAGATTTGTGGGTTCGGAACTTGGGCTAGACCAAGCAAGGCACCTAGAAGCACCCAAACAGCGTTCTAAGAGAAAATGGGAGCTTGCAAGGACTGTGCCCAGAAACAGGCACAGAGGTACTTCCGCTGCACTCTATTGGTCCAAAAAGTCACAGGCCAAAACAGTCTATTAATTTCTAAAATCCTGCTGCTTCTTCAGGAAAAGAGGGTCTGAGTAGCTGGGTTTGCATGTTATCCTTTGTGCATTATGTTTGAGAAGGGCTTTCCAAGAACGTGAGCAACACTTGACACCTGTGTGGGACAGTACTGGATCTGGAAGGTGGGTAGTAGCCTGTACTCAATCCTACCATAGATTCGCACCAGAGGACTGAGCCTAGGGATCATGCCCAGACCCAGCGTCTTGGAGCATGGGCTCTGTGCTCTTGGCGGCTACCAGCAGCAGCGGGTCCACACTGTCTCTGGGGTGGAAAGAATGAAGGGACCCACCTTCTGGCCCTTCCCTACTGGTGCTGTTATTCTACTAGCCCCCACCAACAAAGGAGTGAGGGGGACAGGCAAGCACTGTGCCAGCCTCTCTACTCCCTGAGGGCTGGGCAGGTGGGGGGTAGAATCTGTCTCCAGAGGGATTCTTCTCTCTATTTTCAAAAACGCTCACTTCCTCTGAACATCCTCACCTGACTTTGCCTACTCTAAGGAGAAAGGCAGTTAATCTTCCCAGTATACACACCAGAACTTTTGTCTTGGGCTGGCTTCCCGCAAAACAGACTCTCAGACTAGGATGCAAGCATAAGAAGTTAACATGGGAGGTGATCCCAGAAAGCACCAGAAGTGCAGTGGGGAAAGGAAGGAGAGCCCAAAGATGGCATGTTAATGAGCAGATTGCCACTGTGGGCCATGGAAGCTCGTTCTTGCTGGGGACCTCTGGGGCTGCTGTAGAGTGCACCTCAAAGTGGCCTCCTCCACAAGGTGGGAGCCAGGATATTTACCTTCCAGTGCCATCCATCATGATAAGGACTTTCTCAGGACAACTCCCCTGCATATCAGGCCTGCCCCCCACATGGGCCTAGCAGCCAGAGCAGGGCCAGGCAGAGCACAGGTGCCCGTGGTAGGAAGCTGCCAGCACGTGCAGGGCAGGAATGGTGTCAAGGGGATGAGGGCAGGACACCCATTGGATCTACCAGAAACTCATATCCAGGGACCTACGTTAGACCTCCCATCATGGTTGTTTTCACCATTTACACCGCTGAGGGTTTTTTTTTTTTTAACCAAATATGAAAGAAAAGCAAAATTTGAACAGCATCTGTGTCTCAGTGAAACAAAATATCCTGAAATGAGTCAGAACATTACAGAAACGTATGCAATCAAAAATAAAAGTCCCTCTCATGTCTTTGTTCCTGTACTCCATTCTACAGAGGTGTCCAGTATCTTAACCAAATGGTTGGTTACAATCATCCCTCTCCATCATATGCTTAGACAGAAGGTCATTATCTGAGTACAATTGGCACCAAAAAAAAAGCCACTTAAAGTGAATCCATTTAAAACAGAGATCAAAATTTCACAGTAAATGGTGATTAGGAGATTATCTTGAAAACTGAAACTAAATTTATAAAATAAAGGTTTTTATTTAATAAAACTTAATGTTATAATGGCAGCTGGGCACTAGTTCTTAGAAAGAGTAAAGAATAAATCAAGTATTAAAGGGTTTGTGAAAAAAATAAAGGGTTTGTGGAATCATTTTTCAGACAGAACTGTACAATAGCAGGATACGACATCCTTTGTTTCATATTCGACTTCCACAGTTCAGTCATAGGATGGTCACGTTGGATAAGAGAATTCGAAGATTTCATAAATTCTCCCAAGGACTTCTCTTTATCCTGAGATGTTAAAATTCACTTCCAAGTGACTATTGCCATTCTGGTCAGGTTTTCCCTTCACAGTTACTAACCTGCCTCTTTCTGCCAGGCCCTCATGTGCCCTTGGCTTTGAGTGTGATTCATGCAGCTGTGCTCCTTACTTTAGAGTTTACACAAACCCCTACATCTTCTTTAAGGTTTCGATGGACTGAATTATTGTGATAAGTGGAGAATAACCACAAGCATCAAGAAGGAAGGATGTTGGTGGAAACTAATGTGTCTACATTTATATAATCTTTAAGTATACACATACTTTGACAACACTTGATTCTCTCTACAGCCTCATAACTACAGAGACCGGCATAATGAACACTCAGATAACACAGGCTACTTTACCTTCATGTGTTATCAGCCTTAAACATACCTATTGACATTCCCACCATGAAAGATGGGAAGCTGTTGCCCTTCAATTGCCTGCTGCATCCCCACCCTAAACCTCTTGATTTTTGCTGTATGATCTTCTAGTTCTTCTCAGTTTGCCTTTATGTTTTTAGATAGTCTTCAACTTGGATCTTCTGGCCCAGAGTTATCAAACTGCACCTGTTGACTCTGCTCTGAAAACCACTACCATAAGCCACAAGCAGAGCTTGCCCAGAGGACCAAGAGCATGGAGACAAGTGTGGGGAGTCAGGCCTCTGGGTTGCTGAGAAAAGGTTGCACAGCACAGCGTGGGACACAAGGAGGGGGGACACAGCTGCACCTAGGGAAGGGCAGCACTGAGTCCCAAGGCAATTCAAATAGACCTTGATTCAATCTAGATCCCTCATCCTGGTCCATTCTCAGTTTCCAGGGAAAACTCAGGTAGCCGACTCCACCAAAAAGATACATGTATATGCAGTAGGGAAAAGCATCTTTGATTTAACGATCTGTTTAAAAAAAAGAAGAAGAAGAAGAAGCTAATGTTGAGAATTTTCAAACCAATATACCTAACCTGTAAAGGGAATTGAGTGTAAAATCTAAAAGAACAGTAACCATCAGGGCAGCAGTCCGAAAACCTGGTTATATATCCCAAACACCTGAGGAGTCCGATTTCCAGGTCCCACCTCTGATCTCTGGGAGTGGGGCTGGGTTTTCATCAGGAACCCTAGGTTTCTGATCCTTCTGGGGACCCTGCAGCCCAAGGCCTACAAAAAGCATTTAGGGACATCTTCTGCAGAGGTGGTCAGTTACCCTGGCTAAGCCTAGCACAGGGAGTAGGAGGAGGGTGGAGAAAAGAGGCCACCAGTGTTAGTGGGACCAGGCTCCCTACACACACCATCCCCTCTGACCCTGACACCACCCCCATGAAGTGTTACTGTTCCCATTTTACAGATAATAAATCTGAAGCTCAAAGGGGTCAAGCAAGTCATCAGGGTCATTTAGCTTATAAACAGTAAAACCAAGATTTGAACCCATGCCACTTGACTCAGCAAGACCATTTCTGAGGATAGAGGTACAGAAGAGGGCATTATGGGCTGAATTGTGCCTCCTCAAAATTTATATATTGAAGCCCTAATCCCCAGTGCCTCAGAACGAATTTGGAGATGAGACATTTTTAAAGGTAATTCAGGTTAAATGAGGGCACAAGGGTACACCCTAATCCAATAGGATTCTCTCAAGAGAAATCAACCCTGCTGACACCTTGATCCTGGACTTCCAGCATCCAGAACCATAAGAAATAAATTTCTGTTGTTTAAGCCACCCAGCCTATGATCCTTTGTTATGACAGCCCTGGAAAAGGAATACAGAGGGGAAATGGAAAAAGAACAGAGAAAGAAGAGGAAGGAAAGGGAAAAGCAGAGAATGGGTCTCAACTGGGTTGAGGGAGAAGCTTGCCTCGTGAATCAAAGGAAGAGCAATGAGCAAAACTTTGAGGAACACTCTCTTAACCATCAACAAGGAACCTTCTATAATATGCTGTGCAAAAATAATAATAATAATATGCTGTGCATAGACATGAGCTCTATGCACACATTCTCATCCCTCCAAAGTACCTGCTCGATCCTAACAAGGGTGACCTTGGCTTTACTGTCTCCTGAGCCCTTGATGTGACGTGATGCCCTCAAAGGGAGGCATCAAAAGGAAAACATACCGAATTCCTACTAAACAAGCCAATTCTGTTTTTCAGGTGGGTTTCCAAATTCATGGAGGAATGGTTTAGATCTGCACGTTTTCCCTAGCCTTGGAGATCTATGTTTTCCCCGCCCTCACTGCTTCTAGTTCTGACTTCAAAGCCCCCAGGAGATTTAAAGAAGCAAATTGAAGACAATCTCCTTTGTCTCCATCAAAAGAAGATTCCACAAAGCAGCAGCCCTCTCTGCAGAGCCTGTGATTGCTCTGTGTCCACGGTTAACAGCATGTCAGCCGGAAAAGGGTCCGCGCTGGGGACCTGAGGAACCTGCCAAGGTGTGTTCACAGCAGATGCTTAGCACTTGCTTTAATGTCATCCCATCATTAGAGGGAGCAGAGCTTGAAAGAGATTCTGTCTGAGGATGCGAAGGGGTGAGCACCTCACACTAGCAGCTGAGAAAGCAATGTCTTCAAAGATGGGATAAATCCGTGACCACAGGGAAGTGTTAGTGCTGAGAAAGGAGGATTTTTTTTTTTAACTTTGCATTAGAGATTCTGAAATAATAGGCAGGACATACTTGGGGGCGGGCAGGGTGCTTATAAACAACAGACATTTATTCCTAATTGTTTAAAGGCTGGGAGTCCAAGATTAGGGTGCCAGTATGGTCAGGTTTTTGTGAGATCTCTCTTTCCGGTTGCACATGGCCACCTTCTCACTGTGTCCTCATTCAGTGGAAGGGGTGAGGAAGTTCTCTGGGGTCCCTTTTATAAGGACACCAATTCCATTTGTGAGGGCTCCACCTTCATGGCCTTACCTCCTAATTACATTGTGGGGTGAGGATTTCAACATATGAAGTTTGGGGGTGACACAGACATTCAGATCACTGCATAACATGACCAGGGAAGGTGCCTCTGAGGTGGCTAAGCTGAGATCTTCAGTGAAGCAGAACTTTGCAGGTCTTAGAATCCCAACTCCAAGTAAGAAGCACTCACACACACCAAAAGGATTTAGCGGCTTGCCTAATGAGGATGTCTAGGGTTGGCTGACTTCGGGCCTGACTTTGGGACAGGCTAATTTATTGTGTTATTAGTTTGTGTTTGGCTTTCACTGTTTTTCCCTCAGAGCTAAGAAGGCAGCCATGCCTTGGTCGCTCCTGCCTTCAGAGAATACAGAGGGGAAATGGGAATTCGTTGTGTCACACAGAAAACAGCAGACATTGCCTATACATCATTTCCCTTTTGTTTCCCTGAAACATGGTGTCCTTGAGAGGATGTCTGAATCTGGGAGCCTCTAAAACAGACCCTGAGGTAAGGATGTCAGGGCACATAGTTATTTGGGAGGTGATGTCAGGAGGCACTATAGGAGTGCAGAGAAGTGAAGTAGGGGAGGGAATTGGCAGGTTATCAGTGCGGGCAACTGGGGTTCATGCCTACAAGGGAGCTTTGGGAAACAGTGTAGGCCACACCTCTGAGATATCCCAACCAAGAGGCAATGCATTCTGAGCATTTACCCACCACATCCATTCCATCATTGTTGGGGGCTGCTCCCGGGGGGTCATTAACAGTCAAGTACTTCAGTCTGTCCCCAGAGCAGGCCCAGGGGCTGTGGTGGCCAGAGGAAGACAAAGTCCACATGCACTCGCAGCTGGAAGTGAGCTTCCAGAACATGTGAGCATGATGAAAGGCCGGGGGACTTGGGTAAGATACCACAGGCTCTGCCATAGGGGTTATACTAAGGGGAGAGAGAGAGAGGTGAGTGCCTTTGAGGACCACAGGGGTGAGGAAGGGAGCTCCTGGGAACAAATGGGTCATAGAGAACTCACAGGTTGCACATGGAGGGTGGCCAGGAACCAAAGCTGTGAGCCCCAGAGGTATAAGACTAGAATGGCCACCCTGTGTTCCTCTTCCATCCCAGGATCCCAGGAACTATTCCTGGGGCTGGAGTCTGGCCTCCTTCAGTGACCTTCACAACGGCCAATCAGAAGAAATGCCCAAAACATGTCTGATTGGATGGACATTGAACCAATCAGAATAGATGCCTGACAAGTTAGAACTGACAGCCAACCAGTCAGAACCAACAATGGCCTTTAACAACAGGTTGTGTCAGGGGAAGAGCCTTAGCTGTAGGCAAACCCAGACCTAAACATAAGCTTGCACTTAGTGAGCTCTGACTGTCAGCCTCCACTTCCTGCATCCTTTTCTCTGCCTCCCATTCTACCTCTTTCAGCAGTCCGATATCTTCATGTGGCCCAGTGCTTTGCTTCAGAATTCTCACTCAGGAAATGCTCATGTGTCAATCATTTATACCATAGTATGAATTTAAATACTAAAGCATCTGAATGATGAACTTCGTCTTGACTGTGGAGGAAAAAACAGGCAAAACCTCCATGAAAGACACATCCACAACGGGACGAGTCTGCCCTACAGTAACCCCATAGCAGCATCCCATGAGGGTAGGCTGTAAAGCAGGCCAATCTTCCTTTAGCATTTTGAGGGAGCCTGTGGCCTGTCTTTCCAGATCTGTCACAGCTGTTGGCCCTTGTGTCCCTCATGCATCAAAGCCTGATGACCACCTAGGATACCACCTCAGCTCTTTCATGGTCCCCCACCCAACCACATAGAGCAGCATCTCACCAGAAACCAACTCTGTGCTTTATTACTCCGTTGTTCAGTGAAGAATGTTGCATCTATTGGAAACGGAAACCCTGCTTTCGTGCAACTGTACCAGCCAGGTTCCAAAGCACACCTGCCTGGGTTCTGTTATCCCGGATGGGGCCAGGAGCCATGGAGGAGGAGGAGGGGGAGGAACTCTAACCTTGCGCAGCAGCGACCCTTGCATGGGCCCCTCCTTACAGTTCTCACAGCCATGGTCGCCTGAGACTTTGTCTCCTAAATGAGTCAGAAAAGGCCTCGGTGAGTTTCTCCACTCTTTCCAGCCTCTGCCCACCACTCTGTCCTGCAGATTTTGCTGCAGACTTTTCTTAGAAAAGCACAGCCTGAGGTAAGCTCTTCCTTCCAGCTGACCTTCCAATGAGTTCCTGCTGTCTGTTCTATGTTCCAGCCCTGAGACTAAACTTGGCTTCGAGGTCATAGAAGAACCTTGCCAAACAGCTTTCCCACACTCACGTCCCAGAGAGTGGGACAGAGTCCCTGGAACCACCGCCCTCACCTCAGTGGGGAGAAACAGCAATCCTTCAGCATGGCCACAGACTCTGTGGGTCAGGAACCAGGAGAGGCACACAAGGATGGCCTCCATCTACTCCACCATGTCCATCATCTTCCCCATGAGATGGGACTCATCTGAATGGGCTGGAGGATGGCAGGACTGCCTGCCAGACTGTGTACGTGCCGCTGCTCCATGTGCAGTGGCTGCTTCATTCTGCAGGGGAGGGGTAAGACTTCTTAATGGGGATTCTGGGCTCCATGTGGGAGTGTTCCCACTCACAGGGTGGGAACTGTAACTCTGTTTATGGCTTAGCCTTGGAAATCTGGCATCGTCATTTATGCAGCATTCCAGTGGTTACATACAGGGCATCAGCCACATACTTCAAAGAAAGGAGAGAAGAACATGAGGCATGGGAGATGTTGTCGGGATCATCTTTGGAAAATACAATCTGCCCTAATACCTCAAAGCCAAATGAAACCTATTAGCTATTAGCCAAGTATGCCCACTCTACCACCCCTTGGCCCCCTGTGTCTAAATATGGCCTATCCTTTAGGGTCCTCCATGAATCTAGTGCCCCAGCCAAAGTCAGCTCTTCCTCCTCCACTCTGCCCACACCGTAGCTGCTCTTGGGTGCCTACCCACTTCTACCTTGTGTGCTAGGTATCTGGGCCTGCCTGGCTCCCTCGGTCATCAGGGCTCATGCCCCGCACCTCTTTACAGCCCCCCTGTGTCTATGAATTGGCCTGAACCACAGTAGATTTAAACCCCAGAAGTCTTCCAAGACCACACCATGAGAGGCCAGTGTAACATGGGAACAACATGGGTTGGGGATGTGTCTGTTGGCAAAACATGTCTCTGGAAAGTTTATCACCCTGTGAATGCAGCCCCAGCCCTGGTCCCACACCAGCTGGTAAGCTCTGAAGAATAAGCTGGACAGGCTGGACATCGTCATTTATAGTATCCAGGCCCATGCTCCTGCTCATGGCTCCTGAAATTTGATGCTCTGAAACGAGGCTCCCTAGCCTTCTGAGCTAGACAGACGTGCCTCCAGGGCTGCATGGAGCAGGCTGGCACAGAAAGCTCTGGGCTTCACAAATGCTGGGGTCCCCTAGAGTCCTGAGCCAGTCTAAGATGTCTTTTCCATCTGTGCAGTGGTACTCATGTGAAGACTATGGCCACTCCGTCTTCTTTTTTTTAAATTTTTTCCAGACTTATCGAGGTATAATTGATAAATAAAATTGTAGGATATTTAAAGTGTACATGATGATGATTTGATACATGCATACATTGTGGAAGGATTCTTCCATCCAGTCCACTTTCTCCACCAAGGTTGGCAAACTACACACCTGGGAGCCTAATCTGGCCTGTCACTTGTTTTCATAAATAAACTTTTATTGGAACGTAGCCATGCTAATTTGTTGTATATCATCTGTGTCTGCTTTCCCACTCCAGTGGCAGGGTTGAGTAGGACAGAGACTGTATGACATGCAAAGCCTAAAATATTTACTCTCTGGCCATTTACAGAAAAAATCTGCTGACCACAGCGCTAAACACTTGTAGATGACCTCACCATCCCTCACTAGGGAGGAAGAGCCCCAGTTGGCACATCCAACCTGTGACTTGGCCCACAAGTTCAAGCAAGGGAGGAAAGTTTCCAGAAAGTCCACAAGACAGAGCCTCACATTGTATAAGATCAAAGGCATAACAAGAAACAGACTCCTAGAACCACCAGGCCACCCAGCCTCTACTTCTCCCATCTCCCCCTATTGAGACAGGAAAGATCTTTTTACCTGCCTCAGCTAAGAGCTGGGATTGAAATATTATTAAGAGAAAACCCAGAGAAACAAACAAACAAACAAACAAAAAACTGGGGTAATATCAAAAATTCAGCGTCCAGCTCCAATCAGCTCAGTGAGAACTACCCCCAGACTTGGAGCCCACAGCCCCCCTTAGCCAGGCTGGAGAGCAGTAGCCAACTGGCAGCAAAACTTGGGTCCCCAGCATAAGATTCAGGTCTACCACACCAGGTCCTGGTTGTCTGGGGTTCTTTTTCATCTCCATTCACAGCTGGAACCATGGTCCCAGGACCCCTCAGATGGGACTAGTAGACCCATTCTGGTTCAGCAGTGAAACACCCACCAGGTGACTCTTTACAAAGGGTTACCTCTGTTGTCACCCATCTGCAGGAGAGAGATGAAGATGCTACACAGCCCAGGGAAGGCTCAGATGCTTTCCTTGTCAGGTGACCAACTTGTAGACTTTTCCTTGAGGGAAGCTTGCAGAATTCTATTCCATAAGGCTTTCAAATAATGGGTTCCAAGAATGAATCTGTCCCTTGCCAGCTTTGCAAGCAAATTGTTTAAATCTCCCAAGTCTCCTCTTAATCTTCTAAAAATGGTATAACACTGCCAAACTCATATGGTTAAATGACATATATGAGGCCCTCACTAGATGACCAGTGCAAAGGATGAATGAGGGCTTTAAACAAAAGGGAATAATGACAGCTCTATGGCAGGGGAAGTTTGTTCACTGTACCTCTTGGGATTATGCTTCTTTTCTCCTTTTGTCCTATTTCATTCAATTTATCCTCATTTATCCCCATAGAAATTTCTTTCCCTTTTTATTCCATTCTCAAGGCAATAAAGAATAAAAAATACACTTGTAAATTATATTTAGTTAATTATACCAAAATATGAAATTTGGCAAGACAGCCCTACATTCCTGCTTCCTTTCTTCCCTCAGACTAAAATTAGCCCCTACGTATGCAGCCAAATTTATTAATGCCCAATAAACATATATATGTGCACCTGGTTTGCATAAGGAAGTGATTAAATAAAATTTTTTAAATGCTTGAACCAAGTGGCTAAAGACTAGAGTTTAAGTTGTTGCTTTGCCCACAGATACTCTGTGTGACATTCAGAGAGTCGTTTGACCTCCGTGAGTCTCAGTTTCCACATCTCCATTTGGACTAAATTCTCTTATGTCTGGCCCTCTTATAGGTCGTAACACTTGAGGAAAAGCGTTTGGGTTCTTAGGTACTCTTGGGAGAATTGAGACTTTTATCATTATGCAAAATTAGAGAGGGAAACAAACCATGAGAGACTCCTAACTCTGGGAAACAAACAAAGGGTTGCGGAAGGGGAGGTGGGTGGAGGGATGGTGTAACTGGGTGACGGGCAATGAGGAGGGCACTTGATGGGATGCACACTGGGTGTTATACTATATGTTAGCAAATTGAATTTAAATTAAAAAAAAAAAGATCCTTCTTGATCTCTGGCACCCTTCCTTGTTTTGAAGACTGTTCTGCAGAAATAAATATAACTACTTCTGTTGCTTTTGGGTTGTGTTGGGGTGGTGTACCTGTCTTCATTCCTTTACTTCTAATCTATGTGTGTTTAAAGTGAGTTTCTTGTAGGAAACACATTGTTGAGTCTCGTGTTTTGATCCACTCTGGCAATCTCTGCCTTTAAACTGGTGCATCTAGACCACTGATGTTCAGAGTGGTTACTGACACAGAGTAATGTCTACCATGTGTGTTACTGTTGTCTAGTGGCTGCCCTCATTCTATGTTACCATTCTTGTCTTCCACTTCTTCCACCTTTTTTTTTTTTTTTGCCTCGTGTGGTTTTATTTATTTTTTTAAAGACTCATTTATTTGAGAGAGAAGGGAGAATGAGCAGGAGGGGCAGAGGGAGAGAGGATCCAAAGCAGACTCCACACTGAGCATGGAGCCCCACAGGAGTCTTGATCTCATGACCTTGAGATCACAACCCGAACTGAAACCAAGAATCTGACACCTAACCAACTGCACTAACCCAGGCCCCTCTGCCTTGCATGGTTTAAACTGATCACTTTGTATGGTTTTATTTACTTTCCTTTCTTAGCATGTCAGTTGTACTTCATTTTTCACTTGTTTTAGTGGTGGACTCAGATACCCAGGAACTTAATGCCTTACACTCCAGAGTGCCTGCCAGCTCAACCTCATCCTAACAGCCAGATTCTGCCTCCAGGACTCAGCTGCATTTCTCTGCAGACTGGGCTTTTGTACTCACCTCATGGAACCCTAAAACCTGGGCCAGCACATAAAACCTTTCTCTTGAGCTGCAGTAGCATTCTGGATAACTGAGAATTCAGACAGATATTTTTATTTCAGTCTTCTTCCCACACAAAGACTTGGCACAAGAGTGGCCAGAACTGCATTGTTCATAACAGACCCAAAGTGGAAAAAATTCAAATGTGCAACAACCTGTGAATGGGTAAAAAGAATGTGGTATGTCCATACAATGCAATGTTTTTCAGCAATGAAAGCAAGCAAACTGCAGATGCACGATGAGACATGGATGGACCTCAAAAATGTTTTGCTATGTGAAAGAAGCCAGACACAACAGACTGCACATTGTATGAAATTGTTTATAAAAATGAAAAATGTCCAGAAAAAGGCAAATCTAGACAAAGCAGATTACTGGTTGCTGGGAGAGTGGGGAGGGAGAAATGGGGATTAGCAGTAAATGTTCAAATGTTCAAAGTGTGATTTATGGTGATGATCACACAACTTGGTAAATTTACTAAAAGAAAAATCATTGAATTGTGTACTTGAAATGGATAGATTATACAATATGTACAATATGCCTCAATGAAATTTTTTTAATTCTAAAATTCACAAGCCTGTATTTTAAAATACTTTTTGTGTGACTCTACCTCCCAGCTTCAGTCAATCTGTAGAGTGAACCATACTACATTTTCATCTAATTATTGCTGAAGATTTTACACTAAAATTGCAGAAGCTCCGAATACAGAGCTCACGTCCTGAATCCCACAAGACCTCCCAGAAAGCTTTTCTTATTAACAAGTCTCTGGCTTCAACACACCTGTAAGTTATCCATATTTCTGTAAATTGGATTCTAAATTAATCAGAGTTTTTATTATTTTTCCATCTTCCTTCCTCCAGAATCTTTTCCTGGGGAAAGAGAGTCAGACCATCAAAAGCATTTGGTGCAATTCCAGATGGGGGTCCTATTCCTTGCTACACTCCCCATCACTTAGCACTTAGTAGGACCTCCATATTCATGAAGCCATAGAGAAAGGCGGGTTGTTTGTATTCCATTGAAACATTCATGACCCACTTTCAAGGCACCTCCAAGTGGAGCAGCTGGCTAAGCACAGCACCAGTGAGTCAAATTTGTGTTTGCAGGAGAAACAAATAATTAAAACAGATCAAAGACTCAATGTGATAATTAGAAACATGCTCATCACTCTTCACACGCTGGGAAAATCTCCATTCTCCAAAATGGAGAAACAGCCACAGGCACTATTTTAAAACTGTCCTCCTTCCCAACCCCCGCCACTTAGGTTCACTTTTCTCTTTCTCTTGAGAGGGTTTGAGGTTTCTGCTTGCCATATTTGCAACCTAAGGATTGGTCTCCTTTCTCAGCTTGTTGACCTTTTACACATCCTTTAAGACAACCTCAAATGCCACATCTGAGAAGCTGGTCTTGGTCCCCCTGGGGCTCAGGCTTGTGACAGTTGGAGTACTTCCTCCATTGTGCTTTGTTGAGCTCCTGGGGTGAGGCTGTGGGTTCTGCCACCAGGCCATCTGCCCCATGAGTACCAAGCCTGGGGCACACATCTCTGGGCCTTTGCACAGCCACCAGGCCCCAAGGTCCAGCAGGTGTGCAGTGCAGCTCACCCACCACATGCCACTGGCTACACAGAATCTCTCCTACTCTTCAAGGGCCACCAACATGCCCATAATGCCTACATGTCAGCCTCCTCTCCCCCTCCAGACTCTCAGAGAAAGGAGAAACATTCAGAGCTAACACTCCTTCCACCCCCAAACCATTCCCCACTACCAGTTCTCATCTGCTCCCTTTGGGTCGAGAAGACCCCCTTCCTCTCTTTAAAGCTAAGGCCTCTCGGAGTACCTGGGTGGCTTAGTTGGTTAAATTTCTGCCTTTAGCTCAGGTCATGATCCCAGAGTCCTGGGATTGGAGTCCCTGCTCAGTGGGATGTCTGCTTCTTCCTCTGCCCCTCCCCGCTTGTGCTTTCTCTTGCTTTCTCTCTGTCAAATAAATAAAACTTCTTAAAAATAAATAAATAAAGCTAAGGCCTCTCTTCCACGTTTCCCCACTTCCAGTTTCATCAAGTATCCAGCATTTCCCCTAATGCTTCAACCTCTCTCCCTGTATTCCTTATCTCACCTCCCAGCAAACTCCAGATGACCCCGCCTTGATCCCAGCCAGGCGCATGTTCATGGGAAAGGTAGGAGTCAGGGAGGAGGTAAGGAAAGGGAGCGAATAGATTGGGAATGACCCAGAAGGGATTACCACTGGCTTCCCCAGGCCTCTGTGTTCCTCTTTGTCTACAGGCAATCTCATTCCCAGCTAAGGCTCAGTGAGGAGCTACCCCACACTCCCAGGCCACCCCTAACTCAGTTTTCCCCTGAAGCTTCTACAAGCAGGTAAAAATCTGCACTTCCCTCGTCCTGCCCTTTCCATTCCATGCCCCCTCCAGGCCCGCCTCCCTTAACAGCATCACATGACCCACCCATGGCCCACACATAGACGCTCAAGGCTTCCCATATTCAGTCTCCAAGGACTGGCTTCCTAGGCTCCAGAGCAATTCTTGAAACTTCCCACCAGCACTTCGTTCCCTCCCCAAGTCCCTGATGGGCCATGTGAGAGAGACTGCTCCCCCTCTCACCAACTCCAGTCTCAGGTGCCAATGACATTTCATCACCTCTCCTGCTGATAAGCCCTCACTGGCTCCTCATCATTCAGAAATCAATGTCCACAATCCTTGGCACAACATTTGAGACCCTCTAATTCACCATCCTAAGCCCTCCTGCCCCCACCCCCTGCCCTGCATACCAGCCACACCAAACTAGGGCCTCTTCCTACCCCCACCATGTGTGTCCCTACTTTGTGCCCCTACATAGGCTTTTCCCCTTCTTATCTGTTAAGATGACTCCAGACCAGCCATTCTGGCCTCCTTCCCTTGGTGTTCATGGCACATTGGTGAATCTAGTGCGTCCTGCAATGTGTTGTCAATCAGTGTTTGCTTGTCCATGTCTCCCTCCAAATTGTAAGGATCCTTAAAACAAGGACTCTGCTTTGCTCACATTCACATTGCAGTACCAAGCACATTTTAATAGGTTTTAATATTATTCAGGTATGCCAAAGCCAACAGACCAGGAGAGGACTGCCATTGGAAAGATAGTATGCTACTCACAGTTCCCAAGAGAAGGGGGCACACCATGCCACCATGCCATGGTAGGCCATATGGGGAAGCACCAGAGTTGGTCGGGAGGCAGAGGGAGTAAGGAGAGAACACGAGTAAGAGCTTTTATTGTGGTTTCCATGGGAAGAATAAGTGCACTGGGTGAGCAGGTTTAGGGTTGGCTTGTTTGAGTCATTTCAGAAGACAAGGGAGGGAATATAGGAGCTTTTCCCAGAAACCTGGCATCTGGCCCTGCAGTACTAGGGCAGGTAGATAGTGGCCCCAAGTGTGAGAGTCCAGTAAGGGAGGTTTCTGGATGTGCAGACTCTGGCTGGGCTTCTTTGTATTTGAAAATCACACTGCTGGAAGGAGGACTCCTCACAAGGATGTGGAAGACATCAAGAGAGACAGACACAGAGGCAAGGTGATTCAGGTATATCATCAAGTGGTCCAGAACAATGTGTGTCTGGCATATGCATGCAGAGCAGATGTGAAATTCTCAAGTTGACAGAAGCTAGAGACAAGGTTAATATGGTAGGTGCTTAAAAGTAGTTGAAACAATGATGAAATGGGTAAATGGTTGGGTGGGTAGATATATAGGTGGATAGATAGATGGGTGCAAAGATGTGTGGATGAATGGGTGGGTAAATGGATGGATGGGTGGATAGATAGATGGGTGCACGGATGGGTGGGGGGATGGATGGGTAGATAGATGGGTGCATGGATGGGTGGGACATGGATGGGTAGATAGATGGGTGCATGGATGGGTGGGGAATGGATGGATAGATAGATGGGTGCCTGGATGGGTGGGAGGATGGATGGGTAGATAGATGGGTGCATGGATGGGTGGGGGGATAGGTGGATAGGTAGATGGGTGCATGGATGGGTGGGAGATGGATCAGTAGATAGATGGGTGCATGGATGAATGGGTAGATAGACGGGTGCATGGATGGGTGGGGGGACAGGTGGATAGGTAGACGGGTGCATGGATGGGTGGGGGGATGGGTGGATAGGTAGATGGGTGCATGGATGGGTGGGGGGATAGATGAGTAGATAGATGGGTGCATGGATGGGGGATGGGTGGTTAGATAGGTAGATGGTGCATATTTATGGGTTGGGAGGTAAATGGATGGATGGGTAAATAGATGTATACATGGATGGGTAGGTATGTAGGTGAGTAAATGGCTGGACAGGTGCATAGAGAGGTATGTAGATGGGTAAACGGATAGTTCACTTGCTATTAGTCTCAGGTAGAGAAACCACTGAGGTATTTTTATTTTTGCATATTTCAAATATGGGAGAATTAGGATTTCTCCCTAAAGCAATGCTCAAAAAACCTGAGAAATAACAACAGTTTTCTTTCATAGCCCGATTATGATAGAGATATTTTACAGATACCATTAACTCACAATGTTTCCTTCTAATTATGGTTAAATATAAAATTCATATTATGGTTTTAATTGGAGGGTGAAGGAAGATACCATGAAATGCGTTAAAGACTATAACATCCCACTTTTGAAGAGCTCCTTGGTGCTGATAGAGTCCAGACCTGGATTAAGATGTTCAAGGCCAGAGATAAAGATGCTTTGAGGAGGCCAAGGCTCAGTGTGGTTCGGTGGCTTTGGAAATGGCTACGCTGAGGCTAACAGCCACATCCCCGATGATGCCTGATAGCCAACCTCCTCCCTCTCTCCTTGCTCTTTGCCTGCCTCTCTCCCCCTCCATCTCTATCTGCGCCCTCTCCTTTTCCCACTGTAAATACCAAATTTTTGCCACCAATTAAAAAGTCACTGATGATTTTAAACCCAATGCAGAGATGTTTCAAAAGAAAGCCACACTCTGGAAACAGAGCAAAAAACCAACATTCGAAAATATCCCTGTGGTGCATCCCCCACTTAGATCTGTTTTATGTGATTATAAGATTTTAACTTTTTTTAATATTGACATCACCAGTCTCATAAACAAACACTCTGCCAGTTTACACTATCCAAGTTAATATAAATCCAAACAAATACAAAAGGAAAAAGATTACATTTATAAACTCAAAGATGGCAAACTACTGTATGACTAAAGTCTCTTTTTCTTTATTTTCTTTTTCTTTCTTTCTTTCTTTCTTTCTTTCTTTCTTTCTTTCTTTCTTTCTTTCTTTCTTTCTTTCTTTCTTTCTTTCTTTCTTTCTTTCTTTCTTTCTTTCTTCTTTCTTTCTTTCTTTTTTAATCTCATTTTCAGTGGCATCAGTTTACCACCGCAAAAGCACTGGAAGACATTTGAGATGCTCAGAAGGTGAATGTGAGGCTGAGCTTTCCACTGCTCCCAAAAAGAAGGCCACAGGGGCTCATGTAGCACAGCCTTTAGCTGGGAGCTAATAAAAAGTGGGGAAATAAAACACATTACTGCAGTCAGCACAAGAGACGCGGTATCCCATTAAGCAGGCCAGGAAGTTTATTGCTCGTGTCTCAGGCCCCAGTTCATTAAGTGTCACTGCTGAACGGCCTGGTGGTCCCCAGTTCCAAATGCAGTGGACTCTCCTGGCAATGGGAGTCTCGGGAAACCAAGCTAGACCTTTGTTTGGTTTTCTCCCCACAGGCAACAGAAACGGGGCGACAGAGCACAGGTAGCCAACACCGGGCAGCCAAAAAGCCCAGCCCCCCGGTACAGAACCACAACCCGCCTGTACAACGGACAAGGCTTCATCAGGAGCTGATCCCTTGCGCTGCCACCAGGGTCAGCGGCTCCGGCAACCAACACCCACATCCCGTCACTGCTGGTTTTCTCCCCGGGGTGCTCATGGTGGCTGGGGCACCCCAAAGGCACTTACTGGCTCCACCCGGGGGGTCACTTTCTTCTGCTGCCCTGCCCCTGCCCCTGCGCCAGGGGCCCCTCCGCACCTCCTTCCAATACTTGTGCCAACTGGTAGAACAACTTCCCATTTTAGCCAAATCATAAGCCTGGGTTTGTGATGCATAAGCCAGAATGGAGAACCCTGAATGTTATGTAGTGAAATAATCCGTCACATAAATGCGTTAGTTTGAATATGGAGTAGACATCAGACGACATTATGAAATTATTGATGATTTTCTTAGGTGTGATAATAGTGCTACAGTAGTTAGGAAAATCTAAATACACACTCCTGTAGGTGGAGATGGGTAAGTTCTACGTAGCAAAATATAAATATTGAATCTAGATGAAGCGTATGGCTGTTCATTACACTGTTATTCCAGCTTTCTCACGATTTGAACATTTTCTTTAAAAAAAAAAAGATTTTCTTTATTTACTTGAGAGCAAGTGAGAAACCACAAGTGGGGGGAGTGGCAGAGGCCTAGGAAGAAGCAGACCCCCACTGAACAGGAAGGCCCATGCCATGTGGGGCTCTGAGCCCAGGGCTCCGGGATCATGACGCTGCACCCGCTGAGCCACCAAGGTGTGCCCTACTTTGAACATTTTCATAAGAAAAAAACTGCAATTAGCAAACAGCCAAATAAATACTATTATTTTAATGATCTAATGCTTTTTATAACCATAATTTATAGTTAGAAAAAAATAAACTATTACGTGAAGATGTCTCACGTCAGGATAACCTAATCATTGAGAAATCTAAGAGAAGATGCTGGCAGGAAGTGACAGCTGTGCTCTGCGGGGGTTGGGGCCTGGCTGGCCTCACAGCCCTCAGGGAGGGCAGGGCAGGACCGTTCTTCACCACTGTGTGGGGCGAGCAGAGGCCAAGAGGAAGACGAAGGCGGGGGAGACGTCTGTCTAAGGATGTTCAATGCAGCAGTTTATAAAGGAAAACAACTGGCAACGGACCAACTGCCTCTCACTTGGGGGTTGATAAAGCCACATGGTGGAAGGATACTCAGCCATCACCACTTAGGATATAGATCATATACGTTGCCCCTGAAATATGTCCGTAATTGAAAAAGGCACCTTAGGTAATGACAGGGAGACATGATAACTCTTTTCTTTTTTTTTGGTCTTTACTTTTATTTCCCAAAAGGTTTTAAATGATCATTTATGGGACGCCTGGGTGGCTCAGTGGTTGAGCATCTGTCTTTGGCTCAGGGTGTGATCCCGGCATCCTGGGATCGAGTCCCATATCGGGTTCCCCACAGGGAGCCTGCTTCTCCCTCTGCCTGTGTCTCTGCTTCTCTCTCTTTGTGTCTCTCATGAATAAATAAATAAAATCTTAAATAAATAAATGGTCATGTATTATTTTTGTAATGGAAGGGGGCGGGGAATGGTCAGATTCCATTTGGGAACCAACAAGACACATGCCTAGTTACCCAGAGTGAGTCAGTGGGGCACAGTGTGAGCCACTCGGGCCCTCCTGTCTCCAGTGAGAAGAAAGAACATTCTGGCCAGAGGTCCCTGGTCACCTGTCATGGACCGGCTCTGTCCACCAGGACCCCTCCCGGGGCCTAATGAGTTAATCGAGTGTGCAGTTCTCAGGCTTCTCAGAAAGAAGAGCACACGGTGTTATTCTCTCCCTCGCTCTCTCCAGGCCTGCCAGGCTGCATTTCATAGTTGGATTGAAATTCTGCCATCCAGTCTGTGTCTCCACAAACAAATGGAATATTCTGAGCTTCCAGCATTTGGAGGCACACAGCTTGCATCTTTTTATGAAGAAAAATAAACACCGTGTATGGTAACAACCAAGTCATGATGGATACAACATGCCTGCAGTGCACAGCCACTCGCACAGCCCAGGCGGCAGGCTGCAGGCAGGTGGGGCCCGGCCAGCGGGTGACAGGGAGCAGGCTCGGGCCGGGAAGCATGTGGGAGCCGCGTGCGGACATGCCTCCAGGGCTGACGCCTTTGGCTGTCGCCCCTGCCTTTCCTGAAGAACAAAAGGCACATGTCGTTTATGCCAATGGCCACAGTGGTGGCGTCCAGTTCCCTCCAAGCTCCTAGTCACGACTCTTGACATGCAGGTTCGTCTGTCCCCCCCCCTGGCTTCCCCCGGCTTCTCTGGGACTGGAAAGAATCAAGAACCACTCACTTGTGTTTCTCCAACCCATTTCTTAGGATGGCTGAGCAGTGGTGCTGCAAGCACGGTCCCCAGACCAGCAGTGTCTACACTGGCAGGTGCTGGTACCAAATCCAAGCCTGTGGGCCTCATGGAGGAGGTGGGCAGAGGGCAAGGAACACATGCCAAGTGAATCTGCACCTGCTTATAGACTTTTTTTTTTTTTTTTTTTTTTGCTTATAGACTTTGCAGAAGGTTTACCCAATAAGTTGGACTGTGTCTCTTTGGTCAAAACTGTGTCGTGTGAATGTTACTCACTTCAAGGGTCAATGTAGCTTTTTGGTTGGGGCCATTTCACTGGGACACATACACACACGTCCTCAGTAAGCAAGGGTTCTGTCAGGGTGGAAGAAGGGAAAGAAGGCTGCTGAGTAGTGACCTGGGGAATGCCTGCTACTGTCATTTTGGTTTTTGGTTTTTGTTTTTTTTTTTTAAGATTTTATTTATTTATTCATGACAGAAAGAGGCAGAGACACGGGCAGAGGGAGAATCAGGCTCCTCTCAGGGAGCCCCACGTGGGACTTGATCCCAGGACTCTGGGATCACAACCTGAGCCAAAGGCAGACACTCAACCACTGAGCCACCCAGGTGTCCCTCTGCTGTCATTTTGGGTTTCTCGTTCATCCCTCCTCTCTCCACCCCTGTCACAAAAAGACTAAGGAGAACTGGTCCACCATCTGCACACGGGCAGATCCAAGGCTCCTGGAGTCATCAGCTTCCCACGGTGGAACCCAGTTGGTCCCTGATCACCTTTGGTGCCAAGGGCAGGAGGAAGTCACCCCCTCTGTGGACCCTGTCTTCTCTCATCTTGGGGGGACACTCCCTCCCTGGGTACCTCACCTCTGGTAGTACAAAGACATCTCTATCCTCAGAAGAGGGCCTTTTTGCTCACAAGCATACTTTCTATGTTTGGGAACTACCCACATCACCAGCAATCTCTCTGTGCCAAGAGGCTGAGCATGTGACACCTCACGGCACCCTCGAACCCCTTGTGGCTGGGCTTTGCTGGACTCGAGGCTCTTAACTGCTCTTATGGGACAGTTTGTCCTTGTACTTGCAGCACTTAGGAGAGCCTGAAAGCCTGGACAGGATGTCCCTACAAACCCTTGTGCTCCAGTCACGCATGGCTGCCCAACCAATCACCTCCAAACTTGGCTTGAGGCAACATCACCTGCCATCGTCCGGTGGGTTTACAGACCTCAGCAGAGGTGCTCACGGAGGCTCCCAGGCAGTCGCATTCAGATGCTGGCTGGACTGCATCTCCGCTGGCCTCGGTATGCACAGGGCAAAGTCCTGGGGCAGGTGCTTGGCTGGCTGTCAGCTGAAAGCTCAGCCGGGGCTGGACACTGGAGCGTGTGCACACAGCTTCTCCGTGTGGCTCGGGCTTTGTCCCAGCAGGTGCAGGGTTACAAGACAAAGTCTGTTGAGATCAAGCATCCCCAGTGGCCCACACAGAAACCGCCAGGCTCCGCAGGGCCCTGCCGGAAGTGCCAGCCGCACCGCCCTGCTCGAGCAGGTTACTGAGGCCCGCTCAGATTCGGGAGGAGTGGGACCGGAGGCCACCCCTCAAAGGGGAGAGAAGCAAAGCAAATGTGACCATCTTCAATCCCCCATGCCTTGTTTCATCACCAAGGAAGCCGAGGGCCAGAGAGGGTTTATCCGAAGCTCCTCCCGGTAATGGCGGACTCTGAGCTGACGCCTCCTTCCAGCCATCCCGCTGCAGCCCAGCCATTTCCACTGCGGATCAAGGGACACAGTGGTTTTTGTCGAGAAACAACATTATCCTAATTAGAGGAGGGGAAGACACTTTAGGTAAAGCTTCCAGGCTTTGCTCTAGGGAATATTCATTGAATACAGACTTCTTCACAAAATGTCACAGCATCTCTCCCTATTTCCAATACGGTAGAAAGGCGCGGCTGTCCGTGGAGAACAACACTCACTTGTAATAAAGAAACAGCAATTACCTCTTGTGGCCACTCAATTCAGAACTAGATCCTGAGGAAATCCTCAAAGTATTTGTGACAAGTATTTACTGAGTCTTTCTATTTACTGAGTATTTTTTAAAATTGACTATAAAGATGTCTACCTGTGGGAGGTTATATTCTAAGGCCAGAAACTGAATGAGTAAGTTGTCTTTGAATGCAAATTATCAGGGCACCCGGAGGGCTCAGTCGGTTTAGTGTCTGCCTTCAGCTCAGGGCATGATCCCAGGGGCCTGGGATTGAGCCCCACATCATGCTCCCTGCACAGCAGGGAGTCTGCTTCTCCCTCTCCCTCTGCCACTAGTCCTCACTTGTGCTCTCTCTCTCTCTCAAATAAATAAAATCTGTTAAAAAAAAAAAAAAGTGAACTATCCTAAACACCTCCCTCACCACGTCTTTCTCAGATACTCCAGTATTAACTGAAAGTATTAGGAATTTTTGATCTTCTAGTGATTTCCCCAAATCGAGTCTCCAATGTGGCCAGTCACGTAAGAACTGCAACTCCAGCTGCTCCTGCAGCTCTGTTGACCATGTGACCACATTTGGACCAGTGGGATGGGCCCTGTCTAGATCGTTACCTGAAAGGGGTGGGGCATGCCCTGTACCTCCCGCCCCTCTCTGCTGATCGAATCAGGTGCCCTGTAGGAGCCGGAGCAGCATCCTTACACCTATGAGTTGGAAGCCGCTGTGAATGGCAGCGTGAGGCTGCCATTAGTGCTCATCTGTGTCCTGGCACACCTGTGGGACAATCTCTGCCCAGTGAGTGTGTGTGAGCATTTCACCTGCTGGTATGAGGCCTCTACCTTGACCACCTTTGACCACCAGCTCCCATGGTGGCTGTTTGTCAGCCTGAGCCCCAGATGAGAACAACACCCCTTTGTCCACCCTCAGTAGGCAGGTAGCATAACAGGGAAATAAAACTGTTGCTTAACACCAGTAAGATGCCAGGAGTGTTTGTTACTGTGGCATAACCTAGCCTCTCCTGAATACACCAGCCAACAAGACAGAGGGATCTTGGGTCCTTGAACTCACAGTACCACCATCGCTCCTGTGCTGCTTGCACTGTAAGAGAAAAAAATCTTGTCTTTTTTCATGGCACTATTAGTTTGGCAACCAAACCATTTATTTACTAATATAATTCTCTATGATAAATCCAAATTTGGAAGGCACTCAGCCCCTGGAGGTCAAAAGGCAGAGGATGGTGTTGGGGGAGCACCAGGAAGCTGAAGTTTGAGTCCCAATCATAACTGCATGTCCGAGTTTGGACCAATGGAGTTGAATCCCATTAAGGGAAAGTCTGAAAGCCAAAGTCAAACACTCCAGTTATCCTACCCACAGTAGTGAGGGAGCTGGGGTGCATATCCACCAACCACTGAGAGTCGCTGGTTGTGTAGGCTCCTGGGACATTAGTGTTTCAGCACTTCCAGCCCAACGTATTGGCAGAAGAGTCGGGGCAGGAGAAAGAGAAAGCCCTCCAGTGAAGCGGGGAAGGTGATGGCATTGTTGCAGGTTGGACCTGTGAGTGAGCACTGAGGTGGTAAGAACAAGATTCTGTGGAGGATGCCAGCGCACACCGCCCCCCGCCCCCCCCCCCCCCCTCCCAGGTGTCCATGTCTATCCTGAGCCTGAGGAGGAGCTTCTGTGCATGGTGCGACAGGGTGAGCATCTTCAGCCCAGCAAGCAGAGTTGTCTGAGAGGAGGCCCCACACAGCCGGCCCCCGCTGACCCCTCCAGCTTTCTCATTCTCTCCTCCCACGGGGTATGCTGACCATAATGGGCGTTGGCGGCTTCTCCAGTGCTCTTTGCCTGTCTCCAGCCTTCTGCATATCCTGTTCCTGCTGCTCAGAATGCTCTGCTCTGGCTTCCGGGTCTGAAGTTCATTCTGTGGGTCTCAGCTTAAACATCATTTGCTCTAAAAAGACTGGCCTAACCACTCCAGTCCAGGTGAGATATCTACCCTCGAGTGCCCTCGGTGCAGACTCCCCGGGTCTCCCCAGCCTGCTTGGCCATCGTTGTATGGTGCTCGTCCCCTCATCCTCTAGGCCACTGACCCAAGACTAGAGTTTGATCAGCACACAAAGCAGCAGGTCAGCCAACAGCAACAGTAGGCAGGAGCCTCCTCCTTCTACGAGGGAACCCTTCTCACCAGGGAAACTGACAACTGACCCCCACACCATGATCACCAGATGGGTCATTTGTGAGACTCTTTCTTCCATAAGAAGGAGTCAGTGGGATGAGGGACCATCTGAGCAGTAGGTGGAAGAGGGGAGGAAGCTGGGTCAGTTTCCAGGTTTTGCACAATAGTAGAGAGATTACCAGGCACCCAGCCCACAGCTGATGCACATGCCCTCCCTTCGGGGTCTGAGCAGGCCTGACCTTCCGGGCCAGGCTCTGAAAGGTCTCGACTCTCCCCCTCAGGGCCTGCCTCTCTCACTTCTGCGCTGAGGGTGGCCCCGAGTGATAATCAACTGTCTCTAGTCTCCTCATCACAGACAAATAAAGAAACCCAGACAATGAGGCAAAAGTGAAATGAGATGGTAAAGAACACAATTCTCCCCAAGCAGCCAACTGACAGAGCCTCCCGAATGCCGGTTGCCTTGCGCCCAAATACCACAGCGGGCCTGGGCCGTCCTGGGAGCTCAGGCCCAGAGGGCCACCGTCCTCCATCAGACGATTCCCAGCCCCCAAAGTCCCCGGCCACAGCACAGCCTGTGTCAGGACCACAGGCATCTGCAAGGACAACCCCCACTTCCCGAAGACGAGAGAACCCCCCACTCCCAGAGAGAATGGAACAAATCACAACCACGCTCTTTCTCCTTCTACCCCCCCGATGACTCTATTTCTCCTGTGTTTTCTTCCTCACTTAGAGACGGGGGGGTGGGGCAGAGTCGTTTGGAGGAGATCTCTGTAACATGTATGCCCTACTAAATGGGGTGCGGGGAAGAGTAAAACATAGTGATAGAACCAAGTCAAAGGAAAGGGGAGACAGAGTTAACACTTGTGTAACCCAGCACGTACCACCCACTAAAACAGCTGCTCATTCATTATCTCATCAATACGCAACAGTCTTCAGAGGCCGTTTTTGCCACATGTTACAAGTGAGATAACTAAAAATCAGAGAGGTTCAGCAGTTGGCCCAAGATCATACAGCAGAGGCAGGAAAACCTAATAGGATCACCTTCTTGTTGTTATTAGGGTCTTCTCGTCACTCTAACCGGGCTGCTGGCCTTCTGCTGCTCTGGAATGCAACCGCATCCCTCCCCTCCTGCCCTGCCTCGGCGCACGGGCTCACGCAGGCCCAGCCAGGCTGGTGTCTGACAAACCACAGGAAGGAAAGCTGCTCCAGGTGCCGCAGCTCAAGCTCCGAAGCTCTTTGGAACGAATGGTTAAAGGCACCTTTTTTGAATGATCCCAAGTCTGCGAGAAACAAAAACCTGAGTTCTTCAGCCACGGTCTTCTGGAATATCTGGACATTCTTCCCAGCATCGTGACATCATTTTCCTTCCAGACTTCGACATTAAAAACAGCCCTGCAAACCCTTTGAACCATTGTCTCCTTAAAACGCAAGATGGATCAAATGTATGTTCATTGCTTTGAAGAAACGCTCTGTGACGGGAGAGCGCCGGGCGGACCGCGGGGCCCCCACCCCAGAGCCGCCCCCGTGCGCCCTAGAACAAGGCGCGAGCTGACCAGCGCTCAGCGCCGCCCGGGCTCTGCCTCGCATTCAGGGACATCAAAGGGCGATCGCGCAGACCGGGAGGCCGCTGCCGTCTATTCCTAACCACTAGTCCTGCAGGGACGGGCGCGACACACTGTCCCTCGGGGCACGTTCTGGCCTCCGGGAGGCGAGGCAGCAGCCGGCGCGCCTGGCGCCCCAGCGGAGGCCGCTCCTCGGGAACCAGGTGATGCGCGGTGGAGCGGGCTGCAGGGATGCGGACCCGACCTGAGTCGTGGAGGCTCAGGATACTAGAGCCTCGGGGCTGGACTGGAACCTTCTACTGCGGTCAGCTGGCAGGCCGAGAGCAAGCACCCCCACGGGAAACGGGCGTTTGCCTGGAAGGCCGAGCGCAACCCGGATCCAGCCCGCCGGGCAGCCCTCCCACCCCAGGCGCCCTGACGCAAAGCCCGCGAGTGGGTAAGTGGCTCCCCCCAGAGAAGCACAGAGGCTTGCCAGCCATCTGGGTGAAGGGCCTGTCACAGCACTGGGCAAAGGCGCACCAAACCCTGAAGGGTAGTTGTTAGCAACAACATGATACAGTGGGCGCCAAGCCGAGGAAGTGGATCCCGCTAGTTCTTTTTTGGGGGCGTGGGGGGTGGTGAAGGAGGCCTGACATTTGAGAACACAACTGATCCTTTTAAGTTGCACAAACTCCAGGTGGCAGGATACTGCAGGTTGCCCACCCAGTTAAACTGGAATTTCTGATAAACAGGGGCGCCTGGTGGCTCAGCGGTTGAGCATCTACCTTTAGCTCAGGGCATGATCCAGGGGTCCTGGGATCAAGTCCCACGTGCACTCCTTGCAGGGAGGCTGCTTCTCCCCCTGCCTGTGTCTCTGCCTCTCTCTGTTTCTCTCGTGAATAAATACATAAAATCTTTTAAAAAAATTTCTGATAAACAACAAATAAGGTCTTACTGCAAGTCTGTCCCAAACATCAGACTGTTGTTTATCTGAACTTCAAGTTCAATGGATGTGTGCTTTTTTAAAAATTTTTTTTATTTATGATAGTCACACACACAGAGAGAGAGAGAGAGAGAGAGGCAGAGACACAGGCAGAGGGAGAAGCAGGCTCCATGCACCGGGAGCCCAATGTAGGATTCGATCCCGGGTCTCCAGGATCGCGCCCTGGGCCAAAGGCAGGCATCAAACCGCTGCGCCACCCAGGGATCCCAGGATGTGTGCTTTTTGTTTGCTAAATCTTGCAACCCTGGCCTCCTTGCAGTCAGCTGTGGGCCTCTTCCTGTGAAGGCATGGAGCCCTCCGCCTTCTTCCGGTGAACCAGAGGAGGTGGGCCAAGCAAGAATGAGGGTGGGGAATAGGAATGATTTTTAATCAGTCAAGACGGGGAGAATATAAAAGGATTGATGCCTGGGGAAAGAGACTGGAGGACCAGGGCCCACAGAATCTTTGGACTCGGAACCCCACTGTTCTTTGGACCCTGCTGAGCCCTGTGGGGACTTCATGATCTCATGTTATTTTTTTTTGTTTGTTTCTATATTTCTTCCCCCAAATCTTAAATCGTCAGTAACCAGGGTGGCGGAGTCCCACAACCAAGCTCTACAGTCACCTGCTAACGGCCCCCGGCGAGGGCTCCACAGCCAGGCCTTTCCCACTTGCAAATGTTCGTGCCCGGCTCATATCACAGCAGAGATGACCACATGGGGCGCAGTGGCTGGCCCTCCTGCGAGAGCAGAGGCCAGGTGCCCTGGGGCCAAGGGCCCTGTGAGTAGCTGTCACTGCCGTACCCTTGTAGGGAGGCCGTGGGGCAGACCCGGGGCACCAGCCAGTGCAGTGGTATCGCCATGCCCACAGCCAGCAGGCAGCGGTGGCCAGCAGAGGAGCCTGTCTGAGGCCAGGCAGAGGCAACTGGAGATCCCAGACTGGGGTGTCCAGCTCAGTGTGCCACGGACCTCCAGGCCCTGAGCCACCCAGGGCCATTCGCAGTTGCAGATGGCCCCCTGCCTGCCCTCTCCCCCTGAGCCACCCCCACTACTCACCTCTCCCAGGGTCCCAAGGGAGGAAGAGAAGCTCCAGGTTTGAAGTGACTTTAGGGAGCACCTATCTGCTCCAATCTCCCACGTCAGCCTGCATCCCTGCAGACATGGGAATTCATTCCTTCATAGTTGGCTTATTCTTCCTCCAGTCATTCCTAACATTCAGTCCAAACCTGTTGGCTCCCACACCTTCACCCAGAACCTGGGGCCACCTGGAGCCTGTGTAACCCCTCTACTATATGTCACCTGTACCTGGGCAGTTCGCATCTCTGGGGGGATAGAAGCATGAAACCGGTTTATTTTTCTCCAGTGATTGTTATTTGTTTAAGATTTTATTTATTTATTAATAAGAGATACAGAGAGAGAGAGAGAGAGGCAGAGACATAGGCAGAGGGAGAAGCAGGCTTCATGCTGGGAGCCTGATGTGGGACTCGATTCCAGGACCCCGGGATCATAACCTGAGCTAAAGACAGACATTCAACTACTGAGCCACCCAGGCGTCCCTCCAATGATTGATTTTTATTGAAGTGTAATTGACATAGAACCTTAAAATTTATTTTGCTTTTTTTAGTAATTCTACACCCAACATGGGGCTTGAACTCATGACCTGAGATCAAGAGTCACATGCTCCTCCAGCTGAGCCGTCCAGGCGCCCCTGACATAGAACTTTAGCTTAGTTTCAGGTGAACATGATTCAGTGTTTGTATATATTATATAATGATCACCACAGTAAGGTCTAGTTAACATCCCTCATCACACATAGTCACGTAATTGTTTCTTCTGTGATGAGAACTTTTAAGATCTACTCTCTCAGCAACTTTCAAATATGCAATAATACAGTATTAGTAACTATAGTCATCATGCCGAACATTACATTCCCAGGACTTATTTATTTTATAGCTGGAAATCTGTACATCTTGACCCCCTCCACCCATTTGGCCCATCTATCATTATTATTATTATTATTATTATTATTATTATTATGCACATAAGTGAGATCATACAGTGTTGGTCTTTCTCTGTCTGATTTACTTCACTGAGTGTAACATCCAGCATTATTTTCGCTGATACTGTGTCAACTTTCCCATTTCCATCCCTTGGTGACATTTTGAGTTCATACCACAGACCTAATATTAAATTCAATTTTAGCCTCCTCCTCTCCCGTCTTCGAGGGCTGACTGTATGCAGGGGGCGCTTGGGGCTCAGCTCTGAATCTTCGGGGCAATGCTTCTCTGGTGTGTTGGGTATGGAGCACGGAGAGGGAAGAGGGCCAGTGCCTCTTTAGCTCATTGGGCCCCATGTCATCCCTTTCCTATCGATTGCCTCTGCTTCTTGGACTAAGGGTTTGGGACAAGACTGGGCCCAGCTGTAAACCTCCCCATTGGCTGGTGCAGAATTCTGACTCACTCCTAGCTGCTCTTGGTGCCCTATGGGGGTAGGTGTTTTCAGGGGGCTGTGTTCTGAGTCCTTCAGGGGAGCCTGTAAGGGCCTCTGTGTGGCCCAGCTTCTGGCCGTTGGGACACTGGAGAAGCACCTGAAGCCCTGCTGCTTCCACAGCTCCCCCTTCCTGGGCCACCGACATGGACATGCATGTACCCCTATCTCACCTTTTCTATGTGGCCAGTTGGCTCAGGAAATTTTGTTCACTGCAATCCCGTATGCACTGGGCACACAGGTGTGAGCACACCTGGCACAAACAGCTGGAAATTCCACCTTTCCAAAATTAATCGGTTGAAATGGCCACAATCGTTCTGACAAAGTAGAACATTGTAGTGGATTTGAAAAGCAAGGGAAACGGCGAATGTGGCCAAGAGTCCTATGGAGTTGTGCAATTCTTGGGACGTCACTGATAGCTTCACACACTATGCACACCCCACCTGGCTGAGCTACGTGGGCCCAACGGGAGGCAACTCCCAGACCTCCTGGCAGGCAGAGGACAGCACCGGGCTGCTCTGTGATCTCCTCTGCTACATTCTCATCTTTACCCCCAACACGTCAACCCAATGATTACTCCACACTGAGTATTAATCCCCTGGAACACCTGAAACTTCAACGCATTTGGAACGATCTTTTTTAAGTGAGGAAAAGCATATTTTCTCATAGCTCAGAAGGGGGTTAAAATAACCGCTCGTACCCTGGCAAACAAAAAAAAGGAGCGTCACGAAGTTGAGGCCAAACGTGCAACTTGGAGCTCAAGCAACATGAACAGTGGTTAGTGTTGTTTGTCAAGGAATTGTGTTGCCACCTCACTAAGACCTGCAGGACGGTCCCGTGCTAGCTGGGTGGCCGGCTTCGGGCTCTTTTCCCTCCTCGCCTCCTTGCCTATATCCCCCTTTGGATGCGTTTCCTATCGCTGCAAATTTATCGGATAAAAATTACTACAAAGGCAGCAGATTAAAACAGCACAAATAAATGTACTGCCACTTTCTCTTGTCACAAGTCTGGGCCTAGCTGGTTCTCTGCGGCGGCTGGAACCACACAACCCAGGAATCAAGGTGTCGTGGGGTCACGAGGATGAACCCACTTCTGAGTTCACTCAAGTTGTCGGCAGAATCCCCCCCAGTAAGACTGAAGATCCCGCCCCCTCCCAGCCCCTGATTTGGGCCAGGGTCATTCCCAGGTCTAGGAACCTCACGACCCTGCATTCGGGGCTGGGCCTCCCCTCCATCCCCAAGACCTCCGATGGTGCTTCAAACCTCTCTGGCCTCTCTTTCTGCCTTAGTTCTCCAACTGGATGTTCCGCCTTGCTCGGCTGCTTTTAAGGGCTTGTGGGGTTACACGGGGGCCACCTGGACAACCGGGGGGCCCCTACTTTAAGATCAGCTGGTTGGTGACCTCACTTACATGTGCGAACCCCCCCCCCCCCAGCAGTACTGGGATCTGTGTCTCTTGAGGAACCCGAGAACAGGCTCTGCGGGGCCTGAGCAGGCCACCCCAAAACACACCACTTTGGCCGGTTGATTATTTCGAATTAAAGCTGCTTAAGCAGCAGGGCTGGAAGGACACCCTGACCCCATGTGTCCCCCTGACGGCAGCAGGTGAATCTCCCTTGTGAAGGCGCCCTCCCTGCGTGGGGCACAGAAGGCAGCCTAGTGGCAGAGACGGGAGCCCAGGCTGCGGACTCTGCATGAACCGGCTCTGTCGCTGCTTCTGAAGCTCCAACCCCCCCCCGTTTTGTCAGATCTTCACAAATAAGTGCCTCTTCGTCTGGAAGGCAGACAAGCCGCTGTCTGGCCCGCCTTGGAGGCTCGGTCGCGGCGTCCACTTTCTCCTGTTAATCTTTCTCACATCAGCGAGATTATCAGACCCGCGAGGAACCGGGAGGGCAGAGGGTCCCGCCCGGGACCTGCCCGGCGCCCCCTCCTCCGCCCGCTGCCGCGCTGTGAGCCGAGGTGAAATTCTCCGCACACAGGGAGGCGCAAGCACATTTGCCGCGCGTCACCCCCCCTGCTGCTCTGACCCCAGGGGCGCCCGAGGGTCGGTCGCGAAGGGGGCGACGACCCACCCCGCACACGGCGGCTCCGACCGGTTAAGGGCCGAGCGTGTCTGGAGACGCCTCACGGCTGAAGTGTCTGCGCATGTGTGCAACGGCCGGACACGCGGGAAGTGCACGGGGTCGGCCTCGCCGGTGTCGGGGTGTCCCAGCCTCGAGGGGAGCTCCGCGGTGCAGGCGCCGCCCCGAGGAAAGTCGGGGACCAACGCGGCGCAGAGCAGAGCAGGGCAGGGCACTGCCCGGCGGCGCTGCGCCTCCCGCGGGCCCCCAGCAACCAGCGGGTGCCACCTGGTTTCAGGAAAAAACAAGCAAAATCTTGCAAAGAATCTCCGACGTGTGGGACGCCGCTGGCTCAGCGGTGGAGCGTCTGCCCCTGGCTGGGGGCGTGACCCCGGGGTCCCGGATCGAGGCCCGCACCCGGCTCCCCGCACCCAGCCTGCTCCTCCCTCTGCCTGGGTCTCTGCCTCTCCCTGTGTGTCTCTCGGGAATGAATGAATAAATAAATAAAATCTTTTTTTCTTTAAAGAGAGAATCTCCAACGTGCAAGACAAGTGGAGCTTCTCTGCCTCCGCCCGAGCTGAGGGGTGAGTACTTTGGACCCCAGCTGCTCGCTTCTCGCTCAACTTCCTCCGTCAGCACACACTCGCACACACTCACACTCACTCACTCACACACACACTCACACACTCTCACACACACACTCACACACACACTCCTTAATAGGAAACCTTCAGATGAGGAAAAAAATACGTTAAAATGGCACATTTATTCAAATAACATGATTAATAAGGAAATTATTTCTAAAGACAGTAATTGTTCTCGGGGGGAAAAAGGCCGAGGCGGCCCTAAGCGGAGGAAGCAGGCCTCCTAGCGGCGCGGGTGCGCTCAGCGCGAAGCCGGCGGCCTTGGGTCTCGGGGTGAGCGCCGCCCCAGACCCCGGAGCTGAGGCCCTGCTGTCCGCGGGCCGCCCCCACGCCTGGCCGGGCCGAGCCCCACGTGTGCGCCAAGGCCGAGCACCGAGAAGGCGCAAGAGGACCTGGGGCGCCGCCGGGGCCGGGGAGCAGGGCCCGGCGCGGGGAGCGCGAGGAGCCCCGGGGCTCGAGGAAGGGCCGCCACTGCCCCACGCGCGCCCTCGGAAGCACCACCCGGGAGGGCCGCCCCGGGCTCGGCCCAGGCCGCGGGGCACGTGGGCCGGGGGCTCGCGGCCCTTCCCCGCCCCCCTCCTCCTCGGCACCTGCGGGGCCTTCGCGCGCTCTCCCGAAGCCTCAGCAAGGGCTCCCCGGGTGCCCCGTGGGCCGGCAGGGACCAAGTCCCCAGCTGTCCTCCTGGCGGGACACAGAGGAGGCCGCCTGCCTCCTAGATTCCCCTCCCGGATTTTCCGGGCCAGCGGAGCCTGGGACGGATGGATACACGCCCCTGAACCTGATTGACTCCTCCTCCCTCCCCCTCCCCCCCTCCCCCCTCCCCCCTCTGTCTTCCCCCTCATCCAAAAGGAGCGGGAGACCCCAGCCGTCCTGCCAGGCCAACCCACAGATGTCAGCCCAGCATCTCCCTCCCGGTCCCCCTAAGAGGGCTTCTCCTTCAGTGTAGGACTCTGGTAACAGTAACAAGTGGCTGTACTGCTTACAACGCTCGACTCCCGTTCCTGCACTTAGTGCTCAGCCCCACAGGGTAAGGGGGCACCCAGTCCTCCACCAGGGTGCCTCTAGGCGGCTGTGCCCTCAGCAGTGCGGCAGGACACATCACCCCCAAACCCGGGGCCTGTGACAGCGAGCACCACCCCCCTTCCCCCTCCTCCGCTCCCCTGCCCAGGCCCAGCTCCGTCTCTGCTCCAGGCAGCCCTCTGGGCTCCGGGGGGCCCTCTGCTCCCCGCCCAGGCTCGCCCAGGGCACCATTCCTCTGGTGGATCACCCAACAGTGAAAGACCCGCTGAGCTGCACAAGCATGTTTGAGTCCTCGGCTCACCTCCGGTTTTGTGCCAGAGACCAAAGCAATCCCAGGAGACCAATGTCAGTGGCTCAGGGAAGCCTGGGAAGCCACTGGGTCACCTGGGGTGGGAGGCAGAGGGTGCAAATGTGTGCAGTGACCCCACCTGCCCCAGAGGCTGGGGGCAGCTGGTAGGCTGGTAGGAAGTGTCCCGTAAGCCCCGTGAATTGAGTTAATGTGATTGCTTAAAATGCTTTCCGTTGTAGGGTAACGAAAACCAGAGAAACTGATCTAACATGTTTTAACAGATGAAGCTGGGCCGAATCATCGAGTCACAGAGCCGAAGGAACCTTAGGATCTCTCAGTGCTTTGACGTTATAGACAAAGAAGCTGAATTTCAAGGAAATGTACTGTTTGCTGAAGGTTTGACCAAGGCACACTGAGCAGACCAGCTGGCTCCCCCCGATTCAGTTCTGTCCCCTTCCCAGAGTTGGCCCCCCTTAGGGACTGGCTCGGCAAAGTCATTCATCAGGAACTTGCTTGCAGCTCAGGTAGGAAGGAGAATTATTTGGCAATTTCTGTAAGACCCGCTCGCCTTCGGGCACTGCACTCTGTGCTGACACTGATCTAGCCTGGAGTCCTTAGTTGAAATCTCAAGATCCCCCGTTTGCTTGAGCTCATGAAACTCGAAGAACACGAGTGACTCCAGTGTGATTATCATTGTCCAGGTTCCTTCTGGGCAACAGGAGCAGGTGCAGCAGGCCTGGCTCAGAGGGAGGCTGGGGCGCATCTCTGAGGGCTCTTGAGGGCTTGCTCCAGAGCGGAGCCATGGCCAGAGGGAGCTGGGGGGGCGGGAGGGGTCAGAGACAAATCATCCCCAAAGAAGGGAGTTGACAGGCAAACCTAAGAAACCCAACTGGATTGGTTGTTGGATGGAAAGGTAAAATCAGGGGGTTATATCCTTCTGATCATTTCTTATCTTTCTAAAATTTAAAGCTACCCCCCTTGCTTCCTTGCTCAAGATCCATCTGTAGCTTCCCACTGACCTGCGGGCACAGATTCCATAGCAGAGCTTCCAACGCCAGACCCCTGCTCACCTGTCCTCACCTGCCAACCAACCTCTCCACCCTCTTTCATCTCTGGAATGCCTGCCCTGCCACTGCTCTCCACCTGCCCCTGCTGCCAATTCCCATCACCACTTCTCATAATTCCCAGCATTCCTTGAGGTCCAGCTGGGACTCACATCATGACCCCTTTCCCAGAGGGGCACCTGGGGATGACTCAGTCCCTTGTGACCTCGGCATGCTGTCCCTTGACCTGGCCTCATGTTCTGCCTTGCATCATTGCTGTTTATTGAAATCAGGCCTTTCTCCTCCCTGAGACTGTGCTGAGACTGTGCTCCCTGGGGTGAGGACCATATCTAATCTCTTTTGCGTTCCTTTCATCCCCCCTCTGCCGCTGTGCATAACAGTACTTGCAAAAAGTCTGATGAATGAATGAGTGAATGAATGCTCTCAAATCCAAGGGCAGCTACTACTACTCCAAGAACAGAGCAATTAAACCACTGAGCAACAGGAGAGAAAAATTTGTGGGTTTTTTTTGCTAGATCTACAAACACTAGTAAGTACCACTCGTAAACAAAGGACAGAAACATCAAATAGAAAGCTTTAAAGAAGGGGAAAAAACGTCAGTCCTGAGATACTTTGCTACAATTCTGCAAAATAATCAAAATCTCAACCAGTATTTGGGCAATGGCCTGACATTTTGTGCCTTTCAAAATACAGAACATGCCAACGTAACCGCGGACCAATGGTCATTAAACTGGTGTCCCTGAAAAGTCCATTACCAAATCCCATTTGCTCAGATTCCTCATTTCACATGAGCTATCATCTTGCGGCTCTCCTATGCCGCCACTTAAGAGCCTCATTATTAGTCATGGAGCGTGCACATTTGGATGGGTAGAGCATTTGCAATAATATTTTAAGGTGCTTCCCAAAGCTATAAAGTCAAAGCTATAAATGGCAAGATGGGCGATGTAATTGTCAACAGAATATGAAACAAGTCTGAAATTAGAGTCGGCTCTGCTCAGCCTAAAAGCCTGTGCCAGCAGCACATACACATCAAAAAAGATTGGTGGTGGGGGGGGGGTTCAAGAAACAGAGAGTCAGAAAGCTGGGTGGCCTCAGACAAGTCACAGCCTTTCCTGGATGAGTTTCTTCATCTAAAGAAGAGTGGGACTGGATAACCCACGAGGGCTGAGACGAAAAAATTCTGAAATGCGAAGTAGAGTAAATGAAATGGAGTCAAATGGGCCACCACCCACAGAGCTAGCTTATTTCCTGAGCTGTTATTTTGTGCCGGGCTCTGTGCCTGACACCCCACAAGTCTGGGTCTCTCTAACCTCACAAGCTGTGACAGTAATTAATCTATGGTGGATTAATTAAACAGACATTAAATCCTCCACCCACTGCAAACTAATTTCAAATTAGAAAAGCCAACCCATCAAAGGCTATCCTGTCCACAGTTCATTTACTTCAGGTTCCACTTTCACAATATGAGTGACCCCCCAAGCCCACACCAGGCTCTTTACCCCTCCCAGTGAGAACCTGATGCAGGAAGACACTCCTTCTCCCGGGGACTCTGGAATCAGTTTCATCAATTAAGACAATAAACTAGGGACACAAGCCTGACAGAGATGCAAAGGCTGAATTAGGTGCGAGGATCTTGGGGTTTGGCCTTCTAGTGGTTCATGGACTACAGTGTCCCCAGTTTCCAAGAAGTCTAGAAATGTTTTTGACCCCAAGTGAGGAGGCAGTTTTAAGTAACATACGAAGACTATGGAATACCTTTTGCTTTCCTTCCCTCCCTCCCTTAAAAATGTGTACCATTATCTCATGGGAATCCAGCAGACCAAACTCCTGAGGTGAACTACTTCCCTTCAGCCAATTGGTTGCTGCTATCACTTTGGGTCTGTAGAACATCACAAGCTGTGACCATAATATTCGGTGCATTAATTAAATGAACATTAAATCTTTTACCTCCTGTAAACCAATTGCAAATTAGAAAGGTTGAACTATGAAAGGACATCCTCTGTCCCTTTGAACACAATCAGGTAATTTGAAAGAATCCATGCTGAGATTCCAGCGCTCTCCAGCTGGGACCCTAAAATAAGCCTACTGGGGAGTGCAGGAGAACATGTGGGTGGTGCTGGTAAGGCAGAGGTCAAAAATGAAAACAACCATTCTAAAGACCCACGGTGGGTTTTCACCTCTGGGGGTTCATCCTGCCCTTGTCGGTGCCAAGGCAGGTAGCTCTGACTCATGGTGGGCACCATTTAATTATTAATGCACCAGGAAAGTGCAGTCTTATCATATCTAGTTTTCACCTGTCGTCTTCCTTCCTGAGTGGACCTATAAAATGACATAATTTTTGAAACAGCTCTCCACCTCTCTAGTCCTATAAAAACGTTTCATTGTTCCCATACAAGTTGGCATTAGTATACGGTGCAAACACGTCAGTTGTGTGGGCGTGGGGCTGGCTCCTGTCCCTGCCACCGATTCACCCACTGATTCTCCCTACGAGCCCTCTGAACCTTCCCACCTGTGTGGGACTCAAGAAGGCAATTTAGGTGATAAACACTTGGTGAAGTGGACAGTCTCCCTTTGGTGAACTGCAAAAATAAGGCTGAAGGCAGAAAGCTCTTATAGGACAAAAAATAAAGAAGAGGGAAGAAAAAAACCTCAACCCAGCAAATATGTGATTGGCAGGAGCCACACGTCAAATTTGTTTAGGGTGAGAGGGAATAGGTTAGTAGGTACAGAGCCCAGGGCTGGCTTGGCGTTGGTGGCGTGGCTGCCCAGATATACCACATTTCTGGTCAAGCAGAGCACTGACAGGGAAAGAGGATGATCTAAGCTTCATGTGCTGACGTGGCACCCTGGGCAGGGACTGTTCCCTTGTGGGCCTAGAAGTTATTTCAACATTCCCTCCACCCCAGGCTCCCCACCGAGGGTGTGTGCGTAGGAAACAGGTCTAGGGTCCACGGCTGGTCTCATACAGGGCCACTCGGCCCCTGCACTACCTGCTTAGCGCACCCCAGGCAGGGGCCTCACGGGGAAGGGCAGGCTGTAAATAAAGTGTGGCTCTTCCCCCAAGAGGGAATACTCACAACCCAACCTTGTGAATCGCGGTTTCTCACTTTATTGATCCTCTAGATGTATAAACAAGTCGCATGGGAGATATTTATTGTAGAATCATGTACATAATTGTTATTTTTTTCTCTGGGTCTCAACCATGTTCTCTTTTTTCCATTCAAGACAACAGGACAGTCCTGCTTCTGTTTTCTCTTCTAACAACAAAGGTTTATGGTGGCCATAACTGGGCGACTGGGCTGTATGGCAGTGGACCAACTATCTGAATTCCTACAGGGAGGCACGTGATGGGGACACCACCATGTACAGAGCTACTCTTGAGAAATGAAGTGTGATGGAACAGAGGCCATCTGGCTCCAGTTCCGGAGTCTGCAAGCATCCTGAGCTTGGACTTAAGTGGGTCCACTGCACCTGCTCCTTGGGGGTAAAAAGCAAAATGGCAGGCCCATGTCCATAAGCCTTTCTTGAACCACATCGGCCATGAAATGTGCTGCCTAGTCAGATACTGTGGATCTGGGATGACAGCTGTAAAACCCCTAGTGGTGGTTTTCAGTTGCCACCTTCTCACTTGAGTAGGAATCAACTGGTTTTTCAATATTTATTGGCTGTGGATCTTTAAAAAATTAGTTTCCACATCTGTAAAATGGGGGTAATAACAGCCATCACCCATTCATTGTGAGGATTAAATAGGTATTAAATAAGGCACACCAATCAGTATCTATGGCTTAGCAGGCACTCCGTAATGCCAGCCTTGACTGTCATCAAAGCAAAAAGTCATCATTTGGTTAACTCTAAGTATAAGACAGATTGGCATGCTTTGGTCTTACTGAAAGGTTTTTAAGTTTGATGGGTTTACCTGTAAAGACACAGTGAGGATCACATTAACTAGCCATGGAGGATCCTAGAGCCCTCTTCCTTGCTCAGGGCACTTGTGCTTTTGGGTTTGGTATACACACCCTAAGACTTACCCAAAATGGATGGATGGATGTCTGCTATAAGCAGGCAAGGCTGTGCCTTGTCAGAAAGGCCACAGAGGCTGTTACTCAGTTTCCCAGCTGCACTCACACCCTTAGAACTGCACAACTTTGAGGACAATTAAATAAGCTTGCTTAGCTTATTCAATCAACAACGAATAAAAAAAAGTCTCCATAAAAATTCTGCCAACAAGTTGATGAGACAGGAGTACAGATCCAAAGTCGGGGTGTCTAGGTCATCTTATTCTTGTTCTGTATTATAAAAAAGATTGTATTCCTCTAAATAACATTGAATCTGGAAAACAGATCATTGTGGGCTTATTTCTAAAACTTATTTCTTGGCTCGCCAGTTAAAGTGATAATGAAGCTATGGAATAAACTCTCTTCCCAATAAAAATGGAAATCCTTTAAAGAAAGTGAAGCAAAATTTATTTTAGGTTAAGTCAATCAGACAAAATGTACTTTTCCCTTCCCATCTATAAAAGCAGCCTTCCCAAGCCTTCAGAAAAACCAGAAAAGACAGAGAAAAGCTTGTACTAAACCATTACCTATTTTGTTAAACATAAAATGTTCTAAAAAATTAAATAAAATGGTTAGACACAAAAACTGGATGTACCATCTTCTATCTAACCATCCATAAAAAGAGTGATTTGGAAAATATGAGAAAATGTTTCTATCAAGATCATTTTCATAGGCACCCAGGAGAGTGCTCAACACACATTAGATACTGTCAGGATTAACCGTGCCTGCCCTCCGTAGGGGCCTGTGGCGTGTAGTGATAAAATCGTTGCATGTTTTCAAAATCATCAAGGAGTTTATCTAAGTCACTTGCAGAGACAGCACACGCCATGGGTTGGCTGCACGTGAGAAGGAGCACAGGGCCGCCAGCAGAGGGGCCCAAGGCTCGGGCGGGAGTCCTTGCTCTGCCACAGGCCCGCTGGTCTGGGTGGGGCGTACGCCTTCTAAGCTGCACGCAGGCAGTGGAAATACTAATGATTCCTGCTTATTAATAGTGTTTTTGCGATGCTCAGGAAAGCACTTCATAAACTTTCAAGGGCTATTATATATACATGTTCTTTATATGTGAATCCTGTGTGCATGTAAGGCAGGGATTTGTAGTTCCAATCAGTGGGGGGATGAAAATAGCTTTGAGACTGAGAACTAAATAATACTTAAACCTCAGCCCATTATATTTGCTCATTGGTCTAACTGATAAAATTCAACAAAGGGATCTCTGATCCCTCTCAGCTTGCACTCTGGGTCTGTCTTGTTCTTGTGATGCACCATTACAGAGGTGCTCCCTCTCAATATCAGTGTCTCACATTTGTGTTCTCCATTACTATAACAGAGAACTTTCAAGATGCTGAAAAGTCAGCTCTTAGAATAATACTGCTTCTGAACAAACCAAGTTTCCTAATTGGAGGAAAAAATTCCTGAGTTTAGAGCAGGATGACAGAACGGCTCACTTCTGGCCCAGTAGATATAAAAGACAGTTTGACATGTGTGAGAGGACAGCTGTTTTTGCCTGTCCGGAGTGTCCATTTGGGTAAAATAATTCATTTCTTCCTTTTAACTCACTCAGGATGTGTGCTCTGAGCCACCCTTCGAGGATGGACACTAAAGGTTGCTGGTTTTTCACACAGGTTTCGGAGACCTGTGTAAGACGTACTTTTACCAGTAAAATTCAGTTTAAATAGCTTGAACAAATATAATTGCCCAATTCAAGGTTTCACATAAAGCTTGATACAGGGCTCAAATGATAAAAAAGACCCAGTTCCTCTCAATGTTCTGGCTCTGTTCCTTCAACACTGGCTTGTCTTGGGAGTGGTCTCCTCTCGGGGTTGCGTGGAGGCCAGCAGCGGCCAGCTATATATATCTTTCCTTCTCAAGGAAGGGCCCCTGTTCTAGCACTACCATCCCAAGTCCTGACATTTGCTGTTTGGGTTCGGGTCATGTGCCGCGCTCCTGAAGTTTCGGTGAAAGATACTGACCTCAGAACACGGGTTAGGACAAGGGGAGAACGGGTCACCAGGAAGCAAACATGTATGTGTCCACTTCATCCTGTAAGCAGATCTGGATTTTCACAAGTGTGAGAATGGTGGTTTAGTTTCTGCTATTTTTTAATCTTCTGCAGCCATTCAGGAGGAGAAATAAAGGCTGAGAAGGGTAGCTATGCACTAGACACTCCTCTCTCTACATTAAATACAAATTATAAGGCTTTAAACGGGTTATTTTCAGATTTTTAAATTTATCTTTTTATATGAAATCCTACAATTCGTTCACTGTGTTTCAAGTGCCCACATTTGAAAAGAAAAATAGATAAAATGTCAAACATTTCTAGGCATTAATATGAGGAAAACAGGAGAAAAAGCAATCCTACAGACATGGAAGAAAATATAAATGGTAAGAGTCCTGACACTGTAGAGAGTATGTAGCTTTGGTTCAGTATTTAGCACTGAACATGAAGAGAAGTTTCCCGACTTAAAATTCCCTCATTACATTCACTGTCAGAGGAAACACTACAAAGAAGCCCATCTACTGTCAAAAGTGCAGACTTGACTTGTAATTGTTAAACGCTAGCCTTTTCTATTTTAATTTTCAACAAGCATCCGTGTCTCCCAGTTTCTCCCCACCTGCCATTTATCGAAGCTCTTTACCAGCATCATGACTCCGCTGACCAGATTTTTGTTACTGCTCACCTCACTCTCGTGTGGCATCCTCTCATGACATCTTGGAAAGGGACAGGCTCACATTAGTTACTTACTACAAAGGTGAACTTTCCTGAGTACCTGGAGCTAAGTCTTGTCAGCGCTTCCGTGTTGTGTGGGTCTACAGTTAGGAGGGCCCCACGAGTCCACTTCCACTCAGCAGGGGCTTGTGAGGAGGCCTGCGTGCAACCCCACAGCCACAGGTCACCGGGTCACTTCGGTTCTCGGCAGCGTCAGCTGCGTCCCAGATGCCAGAATGTTACCCTGGCTGGCCTACAAAAGGCCCCAAGCACCAGTACAGGGGGCTCGTTCATTTGGATTTAGGTCCTGCCTCTCCATCAACCTCAAAACGAGAAGTTTAATTACTCAATGGCCCCAATAACCAGCCTCGCTCTGAAGCCTAAGAGCTGATAGAGGGTGCCATGAGATTAAAAGGGCTTGAAGTATGAGGAGGCTATGAGGTGGAAGGAGGGGAGACAGGTCTCAGTTACTGGTCAGGTAATGGTCAGCCCCACAGAGTTAAGAGTTAAGTGGAAAACTACTGAAATTTGACATTCCAGGAACTCAACCCTCAAAATGCGAATTCTCATGAAGAAAAGGAGACTTTCTTCCGAGTTTCCCTTTTTCTGTGCAGGAATTCAAATGTGCCTTAGCCAGAGAAATACTTAGTATTAATAAGAACATTCTATTGGATAAAGTAGAATGGTCTTTCAGTTGAAATACTGCTTCACCAGGTTCTTCTGAATGGAGACACTTTAGGGTTTGTATGCAGTTGATTCACTGAATTCATGGATTTTCTTTCTTTTCTTTTTTTTTTTGAATTCATGGATTTTCAATTAATGTTCTATAACAAAATATGGATAGGAAAACCAAAGGATTTTAAAGATACACTTATGGTTTCATTAGTGTCATTTATTTCTGGATCATGCACAAAGACAATTCCATTAGTACATTTATTATATTATCCATTTCAGTGCTTATAATAATATGGTCATCTTCACTTGGATATTTGTAGAAGTACATATTCATTGCTGTTAGTGTGCTATCTGAAGCGGAACTCCAGGTTACTCATTTGTAATCAGGAATCAAACAACCGTCCGTGTTTCTAAGCACCACACAGCACTGGCAGACGTGGCAGGAGCTGAGTAAGAAAGATACTTAGGGCAGGACAAAAGCCGGTCTTCAAACAACACGAGGACGGCAACACAGAGAATGCCGATGTGAACCACAGGTTTTTGCATTCTGCCTTGCCTGAACTCAATGTGGAATTTATCCACAAACTCCAGAGATCGCTTAAGCTTTTTATATTGCTTACTGTTCAGGAAAAAGCCAAGGACGGCATCTCCTTTTATGGCAAGAACATGAGGCTAGGTTCTGCAGACCTGGGCTGAAACCCTAGGGACCTCGCTCCACCTCCGTGTGTCTATTTTCTTGATTCTACACCTCAGTTTGATCTAAACCATCCCCAGTGCCAATTTCCAGTTCACAGGTCCCGGGATTCCTAGGAATCCAGGGGCTGGAAGAGCACATAAGATCATACAGTGGTTCTCCTAGCATGGCTCCTGCTGCGTTACCACCTGAGGATTTTTAAGAAATGCACATCTGGGGCCTCCCCAGGTCCACATGGTTATCAGCTATCTCTGTTTTGAGAAGCAAGTCCTCCAGGTGAATCTGATGCATACAACACCATATGAGAACCACTGGATCAGATCAAAATCACATTTAAGAAATTTACAGTTCCAAATACAAGGCAAATTAAATAAATCTAAACTCTATCGTTAGACTCAGTCTATCAGCTACACATTACTTTTTCAGGATTATGGCCTTGAAGGTATCTCAATCATTCTTTGAAAATCCTAAAAGAGGGCAGCCCCGGTGGTGCAGCGGTTTAGCGCCGCCTGCAGCCCGGGGCGTGATCCTGGAGACCCGGGATTGAGTCCCACGTCGGGCTCTCTGTGTGGTGCCTGCTTCTCCCTCTGCCTGTGTCTCTGCCTCTCTCTCTCTGTCTCTATGAATAAATAAAATAAAAATCTTTAAAAAGAAAAAAAAATCCTGAAAAGAAAAAGCCATAGAGAGAAAAACTGGGGGGCAATGTAGCTTTTAATAGCCAATGACACTTTTGTCCGCTAATTAGGAAACTTAGGATTTTAAATTATTTTTCCAAAGCTATTTATTAAGGAAAAAATCATTTCCTAACTATAAAGACTTTCTCTTCAACCTTGTGAATAATTATATAATAAAAGGCATATTCGGGTTTGTAACATACTAAAAGATGTACTTCATCAACATGAAATATTACAGAAGTACATGGTAAGGGATTTTTACACTGCAACATAATAAATTGAAGCTCTCAGTTATCTGCACATTATAGTAACTATAATTGCTTCTCATACATGGATACCTTGGGTTTTAATTTCGAGTTTTATAAGAATCAAGAAAAATTTACATCCAGACATGGTGATTCCATAATCCACTCTCTGAAAAAGTCACAATTAAATATGCAATTATTTTATATATGAAATATACAAATACAAATAAATAACTTTATGAATTAGATAAATTATTAAATAAGTAATATTTTACCTTGCTAAAGTATCCTGATCTTTCCCAAATTAGCTCACCAAACACTAAGAGGACTGGCAAGCCTCACAATCTAGTCTTTGTTTTCTGAGATTAATAAGAATTAGGCTACTAAGCAAAAAAGAACTCTATCAATTGCCCCATACATGTTTTCAAACATAGCTCCTAGGACATCAAAAAGAAGTTACATGATGGATAAAATGCTTCAAATGATAGTGTGAAAGCCACTGATTTGGAAAATGCAAAAACTTGAAATACACTTTTATCTTTTCCATTACTGTAGGTTTAAAAAAAAAGATTAAAAAAATTCTAATCAGGAATAAGCGAAGATAATGTACCCAAACTGAAGCACCAGAGTCCTGGCAAGAATCTGTTAATGAGGTATTTCTTTTGGATTTATTTTATTACAACAGAAACTTAGTTCATAGGGCACTTATCCAAAGTCACTGAACTAGTTTTATTCCATATAAGACAAAGTCATTCTTGCAGCAGGCCAGTTTAAACCAGAAAGGTGCCACTGCAAGAAGTGGCTTACAATTATCGCAGTCACCTAGACACAAACGCCAGGGTCAGCACGCCCTAGGTGACATCCCATCAGCAAGTCTAACAGCATCACACAGCTCAGGAAATGCTAAATACGCATAATATACAGATACACACTTAACACTGGATTGTAACCTCACTGCATTTTTCAAGCTTAACAAACTGACTATAGTAGTAAACACTTCAGGTGCATCCAAGCGACATAGTTATAGAGAAAAGAGCTATCTTTTATGACAAGTAGAGGTATACCCACACCAGAAAAAACCTAACACTAGTAAATTAAGGTTTTTTTTTTGTTTTTTTTAAATTTTTATCAATGTGTTCAGATGTTGGATTTTTATAATATTCTCACAAAGACTCTATAAACCAAATAATCTGTGCTGGTTAAAAAGGATGACAAAATGAATTCAACATTTAATATAGCTTTTATTTAATTTGTAAGTAGAGAATGTAATGCTTTCAAAGCAAACTCTGGGTTATTTCAGTCACAAGTCCACAGTTAACATGATTCTGAAGGACAGTCTTATCTTCAATATCTACCCACCCTACATAGTCACACAGCTAGAGAAATCCATGTACATATGTATTCGTTTTCAACAACTTGGGATTTCCGACAACTCTAGAATTCAGATTTTATATTCTGACACACGTCAAAATGTATCCATTTGATGCAGGATATAACCATAAGAAGATAAAAATTCATGCAATGATACTCAGCTTCTTTTTTTAAAAAAAAGTAAATCCAATATTTGATCATTCAATGCTGTATCAAGTGCACTGAATATCTAAAATAAAACAAGTGCCAATTTTATCATGAATTAATAATATATTTATTGTGTTGAAACCAAACAGGCCTAAGTTACTTTATTTCTTTTTTGAGTCAGCTATTAACTCATTTCTCTCAAACTTCCTGTGTAAGAAAATCGAGATATTTCCTTTCTTTTTTGCACTTAACAAGAGATGGCAGAAGGCTTAAGGTAGGTATGTTCTTGATAATTCAGAGTCAGAAAGTACTTCTTCCTGAGCAGAAGGTTCATAATCTCCTGCGTTTTCCACCAATTCAGTATCTAAGTCGTCATTACTTTCTGCACTGTAATCCACTTCTTCAAGGAATCGAGGCTCATCTTCATCCAAAACATAAGTGGTAGGGCTGTGGCCAGAGCATATAGAGCACACGAGACTTCATTAGATCCTAAGGTTCTAATATAAGGTCATGTGACCGCATTGGGTTAACTCTGATTTCAAAATAAAGTAAGTAGTTTACATTACCTTTAAGGAAATGTTATCCAAATGAACACGTTAGGAGATTTTTAACACTTGAGACCATAAAGGGTGAGATGCTAAGCATTAATTATATGACAAGACTGTCAACATACACCCTACAATTAGATAGCTATAAAATACAAGAAACTCCCCTATTAGGTTGCTTTTTTGAAGGGCTTCATCAATTTTCAGGGTTAAAAGTTCTATCTTAATCACTGAAAAGGAACAGACCATTTTAATAAGCTTTATTTTTATTTATCTTATTAATCCATCTGTCATAAGAAACTGGTGGTATTTAAACACTAAGACCACTTGTTCTAAGTCTATATAATGATTATTTGCCATAAAACAGCCCATATACTCTTCCTCTTAGTTTCCACTGGTCAAGAAAAAAAATGAAAAACAAGTGAACACTCCACACCCGATTCATTACTTGCCCTTGGGACACAGAATAAGATATTTGCTTAAAAGCACTAAGTGCTTCTGAATATTTCATTAGGTATGTTGTTTGGGATAAAGACAACTTTTCCACTACAGGGTAACATATTCTTTCCTCTTAAAAAAAAAAAAATCACAGTATTCTGATTTCTCTCCATTTGGGAGATTTTATACACACACACGTGTGCACCCGTGCACCCAACACAGCATTATCAGTGAAACACTACGGAAACATTTCAGTGTCCCCATTTTGTGGCCAAAACTATCTTAATTTCACACAGATGTATGTGTGTTTATATTCCACCTGCTTCCAAAAGGATTTCCCATCATGAATGCAATTAAAAGCTATAAAATCAGACAATAAAAAGGGAACAATAATCTGTTAAAATGAGCAGAGAAACAAATGTCATTAGGCATCTAGAATGAAAGGAGTTGAATATGAAGCTTGGTTTAAATAACCAAAAGTTTAGGCAGGAAAGACAAGTTAATGGGTTATACAGTTCTCATTTTCTGAAAAGAGAAAGCAAAACTCATTAAGTGAGATTATCTTTTTTCCTAGAATTGTTTTTATCTTGCTTATTAAAAATATATTGCAAAACCACCTTGACCTTATATAGCAAACTTCTTTAAAAGTTCAGAGCTTGTGCTGTGATGGAGTAGTCCCGATTAGCCAGCTAAGTGGCTTGAAGGACTATGTGAGAGTTTATTACCTATCTGAACGGTGAATCGCAGCACACATAAAGTACTATTAGAACACACTCTTAGACTAGATGTAGCCTTCAGCTAAAACAAAGGAAGGGGAAGGACAGAAGTGAGGGGGAGAAACTTGCTTACTTTCTTCCTGGAGACTGTCTCACCAAGAAGAAATGATCATGGAAATGCAAGGAAGAGGGCAGATTTGCTCAAAAGCCATGCATCCTGCTGGTACAGGGATGGGAGAAACCAGCCAGGACTGCAGAGGTTCACTCCACAGCGAGAAGGCACCACGACCAGAGCAGTGTGCTCACAACATCTCAGAGTCTCCCAACAGGTAGGAGAACGAACACACACACAAAAAAATCCATGCAGTGGGTCAGTGGGCAAGCATCGTTCAGATCTATGGACAGCAGGATTTCAACCCACTCCTGCACCCCACCCCACACCACCAACAACGAAAATAGTCTGGTATAAAGGAGATCAGTTACAGGAAGCCCAGCCAGTGTACTGAGGTCAGAGCAGGACCTAGTGTTACATGGGCAGCTGAATACTAGAACATTAATCAACATCAGCTAAGAGAAAGGGTTTAAAGAAAAAGCTTAGTCTTATAGGCTAGGAGACAGTCTTATAAGCTGAGGAAACAGGAGTAGTATGATTTGGAAGCAACAAAACTGCCCAGGATCAAGCCAAAAAAGCTCCTAGACATTAAGGAGGCTTGGAGCAATGCTAGGATCAGATACTGATAAGCACTTTTTTTTTTTTTTTTTTTTTTAAGTCGAAAAGCACAACCTGGAAGGCAAAGCTCCTGGAAATTAAAAGAAATCTCATAATAAGAAATGTTCAGAAAATAATCTGAGCCTGTCAATTTCCGATCTTGGCTCCTTCACATGTTGACTGTGACACAAACTTCATCCATGTTCTGGCATCATCCATCCTGATGCCCAGGAGTGGAAGGGTTTCACACTCTATTCCGTTCCTGGCACCCACACTGACCCTGATATTTGATGCCTGTTTCTGCAGGTCCTATCAAAGTCATGTTCTCAGCCTCAGCTCATGAAGGTCTACTCTCTGGCTCAAATGCAGCAAGCCCATCCAGCAAGGACAAAGGAGCAGGCAGTGCTAACCTGTGTGTGTTTGGGGGCAGGGAAGAGTGGTGAGTAGGCCTAGGGCCAAAAAGTTGCAGGAATCCCGAGACCATGGGAACAGAAGATCACAACCCTCATCACTCCACTGAAAGCAACCTTCTGACTGGTTTTACAGGTGCCACTCTCCAGCCCATTGCTTCCAGATCTCTCTGTTGTTGCACTTAACTGGTGGAAATTCCAATACTTCTGTCTTCTGGTGTGCTTCATTCCCCTCTGTCCTTCCCCACTGCTGATTACATGCTCTTCATCCTCCATTGTATGCCTCAAAAATAGGTGCTTAGAAAAATGCTCTCCTGGCCCACTCTTATACACAAGCTCTCTCTGAGTAAGCTCACATACTAATTACTTCCAAATCCAAATACTAACCTGACTTTGCCCTTGAAGTTCCACTGTGTACACAAGCACTTGCTAACAGACTCACATGGCAATCTCTCAGATTCCCCAAATGCATGTTTGCAATGCAACTCACCAGTCTCCCCAGCGAGCCTGCTCTGCTCATCCACTCATCCTCATCCAACATCATCCATTCAGTGAGTCAGAAAACCACATTTCTCAGTAAGCGAGTCTGGCCAATCAATCTCTGAATTACTTCCTGGCTCACATTTTACATCATAAACCTTCACTGACATTGCTTCCTCTGGTCAGGGCAGATTTCCCACCTTTTTTCCTCCCAATGACTAACATTTCCTTCAAACTGCAGCTCAGTCTCATCTTCAGGTGTTCTTCCTTTATGAAAGCCCATCTTGGGCTAAATGACCTCTTTCTCTGCATTCCCTTTAGGCCCCACACATCATGACTGACCACTTCTCCCATGCAGGTGAAACATCTATTTGTGGGTCTGTCTTCTCATAAGCACCTTGCGGTCAGGAACTGTGACTGACCATATCAGTACCTCCTATCATCTCCCAAGAGTGCTCAACACATTGTAGGTCCTACACAAACTTTGCTGAACTCTTTATGAGAAGCCACAGGGACAATGAGATCATTGATTTTTGTATTACCTCAACGCATTGGTTATACTTAATGTAAAAAAAACTTAAGGCACAAGACCAATCAGAGCTATTCAGCTTTACTTTCATTAATAATTCCAACATCTGTTTTGAACAATGTACAACTTACAAAAGGCCTTCATATACATATCTCACAGTAACCCCCAGGTAAGAGAAAGACTTTAAGGTAATTTGTCCCCAGAGTTATAAAATAAGTTTTCTTTTGATGTATAATTCAATCACAAAAAAAGAAACTCTAATCAGCACTTAATTATTTCCTATCACTATCGTTTTCCTCCCACAACTTCCTAACCCCCCTAATTTTCTTCATAGAAGTTTACTCCTGCTGCCCTGTGTTTGCTTCATTCTCCAACAGCTAGCCTATGTATACCTGCCCTCACATCCTTCTCTTATGGGTTTTAATCACTAAGAAACATTTTATTCTAAACGAGAATAGCATTTTAGTCCTCAGGCTGCTTCAGGAAAAATATCAAAACCTTTGCCCAAACCGCTTCCTCACAGGATGAATTTGTTGAAATTCTCTGCTGTATGGAGTCATTATGATACAGAAAAGGTTTAAAATTCCAACTGATTTTCTAAAGATGACAAAAAACTCTGCTTCACGCAGATTCAGAAAGTGATCTGGCTATCATTTTGTTAAACTAGTAAGCGACGCAAAATTAAACCTACGAAGTCCACTGTCTCCCTCAGTGTATGCCCGACTACCTGCGACAGCGCTGACTTGATGCCCGAGACACCAGGGTGTAAGACCTTCAGCTCTGTCACCTCCACAAGCATGAAAAAAGCAAAACACTGCATACGGAGTCAGAAATTGTGTCTGTGCCTCTCCTCTCCCACTAGCCAGCTGCATGATCTTGAGCAAGTCACCCACTTTCTCCAAACACCAGCTTTTCTCAAGTTTAAAGGAAAGATAACCATGTCAGCTTCATTACCTCACAAGTTGTTTGGCTCCATTTAGGTAGTAAGTGAAAGCATTTGTAAATTCTTAAGCTGTATCAATATAAAATACTACTATGAAATTAATAAAACCTACCTTGTTAAAGAAAAATGTTAATCTTTGTCAATTCCTAAAGAGGCCAGGCAATGGGCTGCTGCCCCCAAGCTAACAGGGCTAAAAATACGCAATGGGGGATTGGGGTGACTGGGTGATGGGCAATGAAGGGGGCACTTGGTGGGATGAGCACTGGGTGTGTTATGCTATATGTTGGCAAACTGAACTCCAATAAATTTTTTTTAAATAATAATAATAAAAAAATATGCAATGGGCTGCCCCAAGCTAACAGGACTAAAAATACGGCCTTACTTTTGTAACTCAGAACCATCCTTTAATCTTGTACTCTTCAACAATTTTGAGGCTTAACCTACCTGTTTTCAGACAGCACAATAAAGATATCCTGAGGGAGAAATTCTGAAATTGATACACAAACAAAAAAATTCCATTGCTCAAATAAGCAGCAATTTGTGACTTGCTGATTATGTCTTTTTTATATTGAAATATCAGGTCTCAAGTGAAAGAAAAATCTCTATCTGCCTAAATATTTTAAAATGTTTTATTTATATAATTTGATTCCCAGTTCATAAGAGATGTCATACCTACTAAATATCAAAGCAAACAAAATTATCTATAGAAAATACAAGTAATGATTTTTGTCAGTCTTAATTGTCCACAGTGTATACGTAAGTATTTGCACATTCCTATACACGTACATACCCACAAACAGAGTACAGAATCTCTAACAAGAGGATTTCTATTGGAGGTTAAAAAAGGAAAGAAAGTTATTAATTTACTGATACTTTTTTGGATCAAAAATATAACTAACCTGCCTTCAAAAAAGTCACTAAACTCTGACTTTATTTTACTATTGATCTAAAAACATTCCTTATACATAATGAAAAGGCTAAATAGTTAAGTTTCCCAATAATGCTGGACAGCCTCAAAAGCTGAAATCAATCCTCAGTGGTAATTTTGCTTCATCACTTGGAAGATACATGATACAGCAAAACTACAGGGGAATTCTGGAGTCAATCTGGACACAATTCCTGGTTCTGTTGGGAATTACCAGATAGAAGACCTTGGGTCAATTCATCTTTCAGCCTTCAGTATCATCTATCTCTGATCATTCTCAATAGAACATGAAAATCTCAGAGATAATGGAACTTAACAGAAACTCAAAATGCGTGTGCATGTTTGGGATCCCAGGGCCACCCCTGGTTTAATGATGCACTAGCAAGATGTACAGGATTCAGCACACAGTTGTATTAACAGCTATGATGTATATTACAGTGAAAGGATACAAAGCAAAATCAACCAAGAGAAAAGGTGCATGGGGCAAAGTCCAGAGGAACCCAAGGCCAGGCAAGGGCAGCTGCTAAGAGGCAGAGAAGTCATCAGAGCTTTCAGCAATTTCAAAGGATTGGAGGCAAAATTTGGAGTTCAGAGCTGCCAAGTTTCCTGAAAGAAGGGAGTTGCAGAGATATGACCCCAACAGTCCTCCTCTGGAAGCATGTGACAAATTCTTAAAATACACAGTGCAAGCAGCTGAAAGCAAAGCAGGAAGCAGCAAAACAAACAAACCAGAAAATAAACAATGGAACTGGAGGCAGTCTTGTGGTGCTGGAAAGGAAAAGCCCTAGGCCTTCTACAGTGACCTCTGGAGGGCTACTACTTAGTGAGGGGATGGGTGAACCAAGGGTAAACAAGTTTCTCAAGTTTTACAAACTCACCTCTAGCCAGCTCAGTCCCTTGCCAACCTAGGACCACCTGCCTACTGTACAGCCTGCCTGCCAGAGGACAGAATGAATCTTCTTCAAAGGAATATGTATTCGTCTTTATTCTGATATACTATATTCTTACTTTGAACTCTCAAATAGGCACTCGGAGGAATAACTTCATTCTTCTAAGAGGCTACTGAGAATACAGCTTATAAATAATAAATATCTACAATCATCAAATTCCTTGTACAGCTGTCTTAGAGATGAACAATTACTAACTTCATACCTACCTACCTGAATCTCAATGATAAGGATCATTTATTTCTCTCATGATAAGCCTCAAAGCATCCATTATAATTAAATCTGGCCTGGGGTCCTGAAGCTTTCATATTAAGTTTCCAACTTATTTTTCTAGATAATTTTAATCTCTTCTAGATTTGTGGGTACAACAATATTTCATTGACTTAGCACAAAAATACAAATGCTTCATTTTCAGTTATGAGCAACTATGATTTCCAGTGGACTAGAAGTGGTAATACGATCTTCAATTACATGGCATGGTTTATCTACCTAGAAAATATTCTAATCTAATTATGGCTGTAAGAATTTCCTACATGGTTGCAATAAATGACTCACAAATGCACACCAGACTCAAGCATGGGCATCACAGCCATCAAAAATGATGTTTTTAAGGATTAGCTTAATTAAATGGTAAACTATACATTTAAAAAAAGCACATTAATACCAGTAAGCTTTACTGCATTGCTATACATATTCCCATTAACATCTGGCCACAATGATCTATACTGTCAGACTCTCCTTGACCAAACTTGAGCCAGGCTTTTCTGAGTCTTCTTTCATAAACTAGGGCTTGACCTTGGGCTCTGTCCTTGGTCAGGGGCTCTGCCTGCTTAGTCTAGCTGTAGCAAGAATCTTGCTGAGTTGGTTTATCAAAATCCCCTACTCTATCTCATCAGCCTGGCCTGCTTTCAGCAAAGACTCCATCAGGTCGGTTTAGTCAGAATCTCCCTTCCACTGATGGTTTCTCTTAGCAATTTTCCATCCACTGATCCCTCCCTCTACTCCCAGGCTATAAAACCCCACCTTGCCTCACCATATTCACCCCTTGTAGCAGTCCTCCTGGACAGTCTACCTTCCTAACCTGTAACAGTGTCACAAATCATTTTCTAACAATATTAATTTAATTTTCTCAGAAGAAAATGTTCCTACATTTTTACAAATAAACAGTAGCTTCGCATGAAGAAAGTACAGAAAATACACACTGAATCTCAAGAGGGATGAAGATGACTGTAAAATAATTACCTTTTTTTTTTTTTTAAAGAATAATCCACAGGAAAAAGAAAACTGAAAGAGGAAATAATAGCAAAGGAGAGATATCAACAAAATGTTAGAAGATGGAGGCAGATGGATGAAAAATGAACAGGCCTGAGTGCCAACCTCCACTTTGCTCAAGTATTTACAACAGTGGAAGCCACGGGGGAAAACACTGATTTGCGTTATGAAGTCAGGGGAAAGCTAAGAATTGGAGATAGTGATTATCAAGGTGCAATTAAAAAGAGAGTAATTAATTAAAAGATTTTATAAAGAGCAGTTAGACCTTCAGATCATCTTCCTTAGGTTATTCCCTAGTTCAGAGAGATGGAAAGATGGCTTTCTAAAGACTATTATCAGAGAGGCTATTCAGTTGGGGCCAAAAGACAGAAATGGGTGTCAGGGGAGTAAGTGAAAATCTGCTCAAAAATAAGTCTACTGGGCCTCCAGAATGCTAGCTACTGGACTTTATGCCCCAAGGCAACATTTATCAAATTTTTAAAAAATCATCCCCCAGTGCCCCTCAAGAGCTTTTTTCCCCAAATCCCCCTAATTAACTACAATTAAGAAGTAAAAAGATAAATTTCACATCAGATTAGACCCAGCTAAAGAAAGCATGGGTGAATGAAAGGTTGGTTAGAAAAAATACACTTAGCTCTGACAGTCAACAGGACTTGTGTCCCTGGAATCCACAAAGCTATAATAAACAAAGAAGCAAGTCTTAACTGGTATGTAGAAGCCAATACTTCCCACCACCCAGGGAAACAGGCAAAACTGCTCATCACTCAGTCTTTCCATGAAACAGTTTTATCTGCATATTTTAAAAGCTGCAGTCCGAGGGCCACACTTCTAATTTAGCAGGCACTGTGGGCTGCCATCCTCTTCAAAGAGTAGGGAAGCCAGCAGATACATATCCTACCTTCTCCCTGCAGGGTGCTCCAATAACCAAAGTTACTCATATCACCCTGAAAGGAGACTGTATACACATCTGGCACCTCAGCTTTCATGGCTGCCATGAAGAGATGGACCTACAAATAGCCTGGCTCTAGCAGCACGAAGGTCTTGCATTCATGAGTCCCATTGTACTGTAACAAAGAATGAAACAGCTCGGGATCCCTGGGTGGCGCAGCGGTTTGGCGCCTGCCTTTGGCCCAGGGCGCGATCCTGAAGACCCGGGATCGAATCCCACGTCGGGCTCCCGGTGCATGGAGCCTGCTTCTCCCTCTGCCTGTGTCTCTGCCTCTCTCTCTCTCTCTCTCTCTCTGTGACTATCATAAATAAATTAAAAAAAAAAAAAAAAGAAAGAAACAGCTCTTAGCCACAGAAGCATCTCCTACAGCTTATACTCAGGCTAGCACAGAAGAAATAGGCAAAAACATCCATCTTTCAGCTTTTCCCTGGAAGGGGCTTAACTATATACTTTTCCAGCTGCTGCTAGAGGATCCAGCTTCTAAATACCCTCCATCTAGGTGCTGACTATGATCCTCCTTTTTGGGATACTACTGTGATCTGGCACCCTCAACTACTAGGAGCCACTAAGAACAAAGAAATAGGCTTGGGCAATCACAAAAGTCTGACACACAACTAGGACCTCAAGCCAGGCTGATCAATGAGATTTCTCTCTTACATAAGAGCATTCTGCCAAGGTTGGGAGAGATGGCTATTTCATCTAATGTGCAGAAACTAAAACAGAGAATCATGGAAAATGAAGAAACAAAGGACTATATTCCAAACAAAAGAACAAAATAGATATCTAGAAATAGATCTCAAAAGAATGCAGGCAAGTGATTTACACGATACAGAATTCAAAATAATAGTCATAAAGATTTTCAACAAAGTCAGGATAGCAATGCATGAACAAAGTGAGAATTTCAACAAAGAGACAAAATATTTTTAAAAGACTGAATAGAAATCGTAGAACTGAAGAATACAATAACTGAACTTAAAAACTCAATAGAGGGTTCAACAGCACACTACATCAAATGGAAGAAAGAATCAGTGAACTCCAAAAGGGCAGTGGAACTCATCCAACAGAGGAGCAAAAGAAAGAATAAAGAGTGAAAATTACTTAAGGGACTTATGGGACACAAAGGAACAAATCAATTTATTCATTATAGAAGTCCCAGAAGGACAGATAAAGGGACCAAAAGCTTATTCAAAGAAATAATGGCTGAAAATTTCCCTAACCTGGGGAAAAAAGACATCAGACATCCAGATTTACGAAGACCCAAAGAGACTCACACCAAGACACATTATAATTAAAGTGCCAAAGTTAAAGAGAAGGAAAATCTTTAAAGTAGCAAGAGAAGACAACTTGTTACATACATAAGAACCCACATAAGACTATTATCAGATTTTTTTCAGCAGAAATCTTGCAGGCTAGAAGGGAGTGAGAAGATACCTTCAAAGGGATAAAAAATAAACACATGGTCAACTAAGAATACTTTACCCAGCAAAGTTGTCGTTCAGAACTAAAGGAGAAATAAAGAATTTTCCAGACAAAAAAAGCTAAGGAGTTCATCACCTTACCTTAAAAAAAATGTTAAAGGGAGTTTTTCAAGCTCAAATGAAAGAATGATAATAACAAAAACAAGTGAAAATATAAAACTCACTGCTAAGGCAAATTTAAATTTAATTCAAAGTACTATAATGTTTCCACGGAATGGGCAGATCATTTATAAATATAGTATGAAAGTTAAGAGACAAAAGTATTAAAAATAACTGTAGTAATTTGTTAATGAATATACAATGTAAAAAGATGCAAATTGTGACATCAAAAACAAAATGTGGGAAAAGGGGAGCTATGGTATGTATTTGAAGTTAAGTAATTATCAGCTTAAAATAAGCTGTTATAAATATATCTTATGTAAACCTCATGGTAACCACAACACAAAAACCTCTATTAGACACACAAAAGATAAAGAAATCAAAGCATACCATTACAGAAAATCATAAAATCACAAAGGAAGCAAGCAAAAAAGGAAGGAACAAAAATATTACAAAACAACCAGAAAACAATGAACAAAATGCCAACAGTAGGCTTATACCTATCAATAATTGCTTTACATATAAATGGCCTAAATTCGTCAATCAAAAAACAGAGTGGCTGAATGGATTTAAGAAAACCAAATAACACCCAACTGTATGTTCCCTCTAAGAAATACACCTCAGCTTTAAGGACACACATAGGCTAAAAGTGAAGTTATAGAAAAAGATAATCAATAAAATAGAAACCAAAAGACAGCAGGGGGCAGCTGTACTTACATCAGGGGAAAAAAAGAAAGAAAAAGAAGGTCATTATATAATGATAAAAGTGTCAATTAATCAAGAGGCTATAATAGTTATAAAATACCTATGCACTTAACATAAAAGCACATATTATATAAAGCAAATATAGAAAATTTAAAGAAGGAAATACAGAGAAATGCAATACTAGCAGGAGACTTCAAATACCCACTTCCAACATGGATAGATCATCCAGACAGAAAATCAATAAGAAAACATTAGAATTAAACTACATGTTAGACCAGATGGAATCAGTAATCAAAAATCTCCCAACAAAGAAAAGTCCATGACCAGATAGCTTCACTGATGAATTCTACAAAACATTTAAAGAATAATAATATATCAATCCTTTTCAAACTCTTATTCTTCAAAACATAAGAAGGAACACTTCACTTCCAAACTCATTTTACAAAGCCAGCATTACCCTGATACAAACGCCAGACAAGGGCACTCAAAAAAAGCAAATTACAGGCCAATATCCTTGACGAATTTAGATGCAAAAATCCCCAATAAAATATTAGGAAATTGAATTCAACAATACGACAAAAGGATCAAACACATACCATAGTCAAGGGGGATTCATCTCTGGCATACAAGGATGGTTCAACATTTGCAAACCAATCCATGTGATACACCACATTGACAAAATGAAGAATAAAAATCATGCATTCATCTCAATAGAGGCAGAAAAAATATCTGACAAAATTCAACATCCATTCATGATAAAAACTCTCAACAAACTAGGTAAAAAGGACACACAGTTCCACATAATAAAGTTGGTATGTTACAAGCCCATAGCTAACATCATACCCAGTGACAAAATGCTTAAGCTCCTTTAAGATCAGAAACACAAGAATGCCCATTCTCACCACTTTTATTTAACCTAGTACTGGTAACCCAAGCCAGAGCAACTAGGCAAGAATAAGGATTATAAAGGGCATCAAAATCAGAAAGAAAGAAGTAAAATTTTCTCTAGGTGCAGATGACATTGTATATAGATACCATAAAAATGTCATTTAAAAGGTGTTAGATATAATGAGCAATTTCAGTAATGATGCAAGAAACAAAATAAACAAAAAATTTGCATTTCTATACATCCACAATGAATTATGAAAATAGAAATTAAAACAACCCCATTTACTACAGCAGCAAAATAAATAAGTAAAACAAGAATAAGTTATCCAAGGAGGTGGAAGATCTATACTGTAAGACAGTGATAAAAGAAACTAAAAAAGATACAAATAAATAGAAAAATAGTCTGTGCTCAAGAATTAGAAGAACTAATGTTGTTAAAATGCCCAAACTACCAAGAGCAATGTACAGATTTAATGGAATAGGGATTCCAAATGTCAATGGCATTTTTCAAAGAAACAAACTACAAAAGACCCTGAATAGCCAAAGCAATCTTGAAAAAGAACAACAAAGGTGGAGGCATCACACTTCCTGCAAGCTATAGTGATCAAAACAGCATGGTGCTGGCATAAAAACAGATACATAGATCAATGAACAGAATACAGCCCAGAAATAAACCCCTGCATATATGGCCAATTAATTTTTGACAAAGGGATCAAGAATATGCATTGAGAAAGGACAACCTCTTCATTAAATGGTGCTGGGAAAACTTGACAGACACATGCAAAAGAGTAAAACTAGACTCCTGGAATCTTATACCATATACAAATAGCAACTCAAAACATATTAATGACTAGAAAGTAAGATACGATATCACAAAACTCCTAGAAGAAAACACAGAGAGTAAACTCTTTTGACACTGGGCTTAGCAATCATTTCTTTTTTGACACTAAAACCAAAGGCAATAAAAGCAAAAACAAGTCCATATCAAACTAAAAGTGTTTGTACAGCAAAGAAAACCATCAATAAAATAAAAGACAGCCTATGGAATGGGAGAAAATATTTGCAAACCACATATCTGATAAGGGGTTAATAGAAAACATACATAAGAAGTCAAAAGCAAAAAAAAAAAAAAAAAAAAAAAAAAACCAAAAACAAAACCCCAAATAACCCAACTTTTAAAAATGGGAAAAAGACCTAAATACATGCCTTTTTTTCCAAGAAAACATACAAATGACCAATAGGTATATGAAAAAGTGCTCAATTATACACTGCTGCTTGCCACGTAGATTAGTACAGTCACTATGGAAAACAGTATGGAGGTTCCTCAAGAAATTAAAAATAGAACTGCCATATGATCCAGCAATGCCATTTCTGGATATATATCCAAAGGAAATGAAATCATTAGCTATTAAAGAAATATCTGCACTCCCATGTTCAAAGCAGTATTAGTTGTAATAGTCAAAGTATCAAAACAACCTAAGTAAAGTGTCCATCAATGGATGAATAAAGAAAATGTAATATACAAATATACAAGGAAATATCATTCAGCCTTTAAAAAGAAAATCCTTTATATAAGAAATAGTGAAGTGGACTATAAAGGGAAAGGAGAGAAACTGAGTGGGAAAAAATTAGAGAAGAAGACAAACCACGAGAGACTCCTAACTCTGTGAAACAAAGGGTTGCAGAAGGGGAGAAGGGTGAGGGAGATAGGGTGGCTGGGTGATGGGCAGTGAGGAGGGCACTTGATGGGATGAGCACTGGGTGTTATACTATATGATGGTAGATTGAAGAGAGTAGCAAAGTGGCTGCCAGGGGTATAGGGAAAAATGGAGATTGGTAAAAGGGTACAAACTTTCAGCCTTGAGATGAATAAGGTCTGAGGAAATAATGTATATAACATGGTGACTACAGCTGATAATACTAGACTGTACGACTGAAATTTGAAGAGCAGAACTGAAATGATCATATTCATTCACACACACACACTGGGGGCAATCTTTCTACAAACGTCTGTGTATGTATATATGTATGTGTGCGTGTGTGTGTGTATTTCAAAGCATCAAGATACTACAATTTTATTTGTGAATTATACTCCAATAAAGCTGGGAGAAAAAAGAATACATGAAATAACTTAAAGAAAGGCTTCAAAATACCAGTCAGAACAACTGACAATCTTTATATATTTACTTCCATTATTAAGGGGTAGAGAATTCAGGTGATTACTCTCTCAACTTTTACATTAAAAAGAATAGAGCTCTAATTAACGTTTTACCACATTTAAAACTCCCAAGCTAAAACAAAACAAAAACACTCCTAAGCTAATTGCCAACAGAAGACAGCAATATAAACTGACAAATGACAAGTCAGTATCTAACAAGAAAAATCATGAAGATTCTATAAAATGAGCATATTCTTGCCCATATACATCAAACTATAAAATGCTAAGGCCTGGTATTATGATTAAGAATTATAATACTGATTTTGGGATTCTTGGGTGGCTCAGCGGTTTAGCGCCTGCCTTTGGCCCCAGGGCATGATCCTGGAGTCCCGGGATTGAGTCTCACATCAGGCTCCCTGCATGGAGCCTGCTTCTCCCTCTGCCTGTGTCTCTGCCTCTCTCTCTCTCTCTCTCTCATGAATAAATAAAATCTTTAAAAAAATGAATTATAATACTGAGTTATATCTGAGCCTGTAACTGATCAAATTTTTTATATACTGAATTTAGGGAGCAAATTATTGGGAATAATATTTGACAGATATAATTAAATTTTATATATTTTTAAAGGGATACTCAATTAATTAGCTGTTCTTAATATATGCAACCAGAAGGTTCCTGGAAAGCCATTTGATGTATGTAGATATCAACAAAATAAAATTTCTTCTCAAGTATGAATCCTGATTCCAAGTCCTCTTAATTTAGATATTATCTAAGTACTGTTTACCACGTTGCTTATTTTTGGGTTAAAGGTAAACCATTAAGATCACTAAAAATAGCATTCAAAATATAAGGATATTTCATTACAATCTCATCCAAATATCAATTTAAAGAATGAAGAATATAACCACAATTTGGAATAAATATGTAGCCTAGATTTTAAACTTGTATTAATTCCAAAACTGCTCTTAACCATCAAAATCTCTGTACCTTTCCACTATTTAATTTAATGAAGTCTAACAGTATACTGTAATATAATAAAAGAATGAAATAAATGTCTTACCTAGTTACTTTGCAGTTTGATTCAATCAAGTCATTTTCAAAGTCAAGCAGGCCGGAAGGCAGATTATATTCCAATGGGGATGTTAGTCTTTTCAAACGCAACAGACCGACACAAAATTTTGCTCCCATTTCTTCCAACTCTCGGGTACCAATCTGTAAACCCTAGAAATAAAGCAATTCCAAATAATTTCATATTATAATTAGGGTATTTGCTATCTTCTGGCTATGTCTCATAATTACATAAACGAAATTTATAATTATATTAATAAAATTAAAAGGTACTTTGGGCCTACAAACCCAATAAGCACAATGTCTTAACAATATAAGATCATTTTCAGTGTCAAAAAAACATTTCTAAAATGTTTATTCTCATTCATTACACGCAAACTATTTTCACTAACACACTGGGAAAAAAATAAACATTTTGTGGTTATATTACTCTTGGAGTTCATGTGTGAAATTATATTTTTGCAAGACATTGCTAGTATTTCTCGTAATCCACTACTGTCAAAATCAAGGTCCTGATTTGTATATCTTAGCATTAATATATAGATATATTTTTACTGTATGATAAAAGAAACTGGCAAATAAAAAACAAAAGAAAGCTAACTATGTTAAAAACAAAAAGAAATCAAACAGATCAAGGCCATTGATGCCTTGCCAATTAGGAATGCTCATTTCAAATTTGTTCTACTGCAGCAAAAAAAATATTTTACCACAACTCATTACCATGCCAACTGATAGTTTCCTAATAAACAATGTAAGGTTTATCAAAAGTTAAACATTACCACATGAAATGATAAAAAATGGCCTATAAATTGGGACATTGTTTATTGTTTAATTTTTTAATTAATTAATTTATTTATTCATGATAGACATAGAGAGAGAGGCAGAGACACAGACAGAGGGAGAAGCAGGCTCCATGCCAGGAGCCCAACGCAGGACTTGATCCCGGGACTCCAGGTTCGCACCCCGGGCCAAAGGCAGGTGCTAAACCACTGAGCCACCCAGGGATCCCTATTGTTTAATTTTTAGATAAAAATGAATCTCTAATATAAGTGAAATTCTAACACCAACAAAAGATGCAGGTGAAAATGAGAGCACACATCATTTAGAAAGAAGGTACTTTATATGTGTTTTTTTTTTTAAGATTTTATTTATTTATTCATGATAGACAGAGAGAGAGGCAGAGACACAGGCAGAGGGAGAAGCAGGCTCCATGCCGGGAGCCCGATGCGGGACTCGATCCCGGGACTCCAGAATCACGCCCTGGGCCAAAGGCAGGCGCTGAACCGCTGAGCCACTCAGGGATCCCCAAGAGAAGGTACTTTAAAACAGCTTTTCAATGACCAGACTAAAAGCACACAGTAACTGAAGAAAATAAATTGTTAAAACTGTTACTTACCTTACACAAAGCACATGCCTTTATAAAATGATTGACTTTTTTTTTAAGATTTTTTAATTTTATTTGAGAGGGAGAGGGAGGGACAAATGGAGAGAATCTTTAAGCAGATTCCCCACTAAGCAAGGAGCCTGAGTCAGGGCTTGATCCCATGACTCATGAGATGATGACCTGAGCCGAAACCAAGAGCTGGACGCTCAAACGACTGAGCCACCTAGGCGCCTCGATAGACTGAACGTTTAAATAGTTATCCATCTCCAAATATTCTAGGAAATGTAACCTGACTTTATGAGAACATTTACTTGCCTTCTTAATTTAAAGGCTTTAGAAAAGCTATGACTCTTAATTAGTTCACAGAAAATAAAGATCATTTACAGCCTAAGATTCAGTAATATAAGAACATTCTTGAGGTTGAACATTGTTTTTTAATATAAGAAAAGAACTATTTCTTAAAACATTAAGCTCACACAACTTATTAACTAACAAATCTGAAAAGTATACAATGTAGGGGCAGATGGGAGTATATGGGAATTCTGTACTTTCTATTCAACTTTGCTATGAATCTAAAACTGCTCTAAAAAACAAGCTTTATTAATAGCTAAAAAGTAAATGTTATATGAACACAGCACTGAATTTGGCTTAGTAAGAGACACTTCTCTGCATAAGAGTTTTAAATCAACATTAACTCTATTAACTAATCGTATAAAAAAGAAATTAGGGCAGCCTGGGTGGCTCAAGCCCAGGTTTAGCACCTCCAAAGCCCAGGGCATTATCCTGGAAATCCAGGATCGAGTCCCGTGTCGGGCTCCCTGCATGGAGCCTGCTTCTCCCTCTGCCTGTGTCTCTGCCTGTGTGTGTGTGTGTGTGTGTGTGTGTCATGAATAAATAAAATCTTTTTAAAAAATTAATATTTACTAGGTACCCACTTTTTTAAAGTCTATATTTTTTTTAAATAACTTTTTAGAAAAATGGTCTAACATTTTGTTTCAAAGTTTTAGCTATTTTTTAAACTGTGGTTTTTTCTAATGACCAAAGAAATTTATCAAAATGCAAATACAATGTTTTTAAAAATCCAATGAAAAAATAAATAAGTAAAAATAAAAAATAAAAATCCAATGAAAGTCTATCAGTAGAATCCAAATATAATAAGAAAGCATGACTGCCATATCCTATAGTTGATTTCAAGGGGCATGCAAACCTGTTTCTCTTTCTTCTCTTCCTGCCCCCAAGGGCTAGTTTCAAAGACACTGATGCTTTAAGTTGTCTCCTCCAGTCTGAGTAAAGGATCTCTTTAAGAAGTATTTTACAGTCTGTTTCCATAAATCATACAGCCTAAGGGTTTTCTCCTTGGAGACACCTAGGGTCTTATACAAAAGTGATTCTCAAGCTTTTTGCCCATCCTACACACTTATAGAATATGAGACTCTTGGCAAAGCTGTCCACTACAGCAATGATTAGGAAACAGGGGCTGGGAGCTACAGTAGTGCTCTAGGACACCTTATCTCTTATCACCATCACGTCCTTAGTAGATGAGAAGTCATTATTTTACAGTATTTGGGTTTTTTTTTTTATAGTATTTGAAGAGAATTCAAAGCATATTACATTTTAGAAAAATAATATACTGTGGTCAACCTAAAATTTAGGGAAGTCACTCAAAAGAAAGTACTGCAATTTCATGAAGTTCTACTCTACTAGGCCCCAAAAGTTTGAATGTTGTTATTTGCAAGAACTTAAATTTTCTTCCATCTGGTATAGACTGAAAAAGTCATGATTTAGGCTCTCCAATTAAGCTTTTTGTCAACTATAATATGTTGACATTTTTAATACTCGCCATTTGGAAGATTTTTAACTCTTTCCAAAGAAAGTTACAACCATCTTTGAGAGGTATATGAAAATCATTATTACATTCAGCTTCCTCTTGCCCCATGCCAAACCAAACCAAATCAAACACAATGAGGAATAATTAGCATGACACCTGAAAATCTTTCTGGCAAGAAAAGTATTTGTACTATTTATTTGTTTGCTGTTGATTATCTAAAGCTCCAACTGCCCATTAAGTTCTCAATCTTCCAAATTAAAAAATTCAAAGTCACCTAATATTTTATTAGTCTCACCTGGGTGGCACAGTCAATTAAGCATCTGACTCTTGGTTTCAGCTCAGGTCGTGATCTCAGAGTCATGAGATTGAGCCTCACAGCAGGCTTCGTGCCCTAAGTGCAGAATTCTCTCTTTCCCTCAGCCCCCTCCTCCCCATTTATGTTCTCTCACTCTCACTCTAAAAGAAATAAATACTTTTTTTTTTTTTTTAAAGTCTATGACACCAGAGAAAAGCAATCTTAGTAAAGAAAAATTTTAGTGAAGGGATATGCATTTAAAAGTTAAACATAGGGATCCCTGGGTGGCACAGCAGTTTGGCGCCTGCCTTTGGCCCAGGGCGCGATCCTGGAGACCCGGGATCGAATCCCACATCGGGCTCCCGGTGCATGGAGCCTGCTTCTCCCTCTGCCTGTGTCTCTGCCTCTCTCTCTCTCTCTCTGATGACTATCATGAATAAATAAATAAAATCTTTAAAAAAAAAAAAAAAAGTTAAACACACACACAAATCTAAATATACAAAACTTTATAAATGTATTTATTTCTAAATGTACAAAAATACATCCAACAAATTAAAATTATAGAAAATTTTTATTAATAATGTACTACTTGTACAGCTCATTTATAAATTATCAATATTTAAATATGTACCACAACATGCCTTCTTAAAAATTATGAATTTAGATGGGCTCATCCAAGATTTCATAAAGGCCCAAAGCAAGCTATTTAAGTACAGAGAAGTAAAAAATAATTGTGTATGATTCAATTCCATTCTTGCAAACTATATATAACTCAGTATAACAAATGTATCATTTGATATATATTTGAAAACCCCCAGTATACTATATGAAAGGGAAGTCCATTAAATAATTTTTACTACTTGAAATCCTGTAATGTTTTACCTTATATTTTCCCTGATCGCAGCCACATAAAGTACTTTCCATGGTATAGCTTCTTTGTACTCCTATCTCCCTCCAAACTACAACACGTGCTGTGGATTCCTTAGATTTTTCTACTACAAAGCTACAGCTGCTCATGCAAAATGCTGGGGCAATATGGCTCAGTATCTTAGGTAAAGTCTGCAAAGATAAGAATGATAAAATATTTCAAGAAGGTTTTTTTTAAATAATAATTTTTTTTCATTTTAAAAAATTTTCATGAAAGCACAGTGATTAGAGCAGGGCCATGTGGATCTTCTTGCTTTGTCCCCGCCTATTCTAAGCATTAAAATAATTCTTTACTAATTTAGAATTTTCTATTTTCCAAGACGAACAGTAATCAGTTAGAATGGAAAAAAGGATCACTTTCACAGTAGCAACCAATAAATGAACAAAACCTATTCTAAAAAATGTTTAAAAAGATGAAAATAAAACCCATGTTTAAAAAACAAAGCAACTTTAGTCATGAAAGAGGACCTGTTAAGAGATTTAACATTATAAATATCAATAACCTCTAATTAACCAATAGACCTAAGATAATCACAATCAACATGCCCATGACATTTTTTTCAACTTCCTATCATTCTCAGGTTCACCTGGAATGTGTAAGCATGAGGACACAGCCAGGGGCACTTTGAGAGAAGCTTTGACTAGAGAAAAGAATCCAACAGATATTAACCTAATTATATATGTAGGGGAAGTTAAATTGTAATACTGTGTAGGAGTAGATACATTTCCAGAAAGAATTCAGAATTAGAACCAAAGGCAGATGTTAAAATTAGAATTATTAGTGGGGAGAAAACTGATCACTCTCTCACTGCTGGCATCACTGCAGAGCCACTGAGAGAAATAAGCCACACTCTTTAGTTAAGTTCAATTCTAATTGGACTGAGAATTTAAACTCATAAGGAGTAAAATTTCAAAATGAAATTAAAAACAGTAAACATGGAACTTCATTTTTTAAATCCTGGGATGAGAAGTCTTCCTAAACCTCAAACCCAAAAGTCATTAAAAAAAAAAAAAGAAAAAGAAAAAGAAATTAACAAATATGATGCAAGGTTGTTGGGTTTTTTTTGATACAAGTTTTAAATTACCATACATAAACAAAAACATTTTTTAATGTATTTGTTGTCTTAAAAACAGTAATAATTAGAGGACCAGTATAAAAGTAAACAGAGAATAGGAGAAAATGCTCCTTTCTAAAAAAAAAAAAAAAAAAAAGAAAAGAAAATGCTCTTAAAAGAGAGGGAGGGGTCATAATTGGGCAAACATATGAAGAAATACTCAACCTCATTTATAATTACAGATATGCAAATTAAAACAGACAGTTACCTGCCCCAGGTGGCAGCATGATGTCCTAAGGATGGGAAACAGCACTGCCAGTCATTACATAGGGCAGTATACAATCTTTATGTAGGGCAAACTGGCAATACTAATTAAACAACCACTAACAGGTCAGACGACTAAATAAATACATTTTGGTACATCTGTACAGTGATAAAAATGAACAGCAATGCACACTGGCTGTGGTGGCAGATTAAAAACAGAACTTCAGGGATCCCTGGGTGGCGCAGCGGTTTGGCGCCTGCCTTTGGCCCAGGGCGCGATCCTGGAGACCCGGGATCGAATCCCACGTCGGGCTCTCGGTGCATGGAGCCTGCTTCTCCTTCTGCCTATGTCTCTGCCTCTCTCTCTCTCTCTGTGTGACTATCATAAATAAATAAAAATTAAAAAAAAAAAAAACAGAACTTCATACACTACATGTATATATACTTAAGAACAAATGTGCTTAGAGCCAAGTCTCACAAAAAATATGGTAGAAATAAATGATTAGTGACTGAGAGATGATGCCTTTCACTTACTGTGTTTTGTTTTTGGAGTTCCCATTTTTTTTTTTTTTTGGAGTTCCCATTTTTTATAGAACTCTAATCATTTTATTTACTTGGGAAAGGGGAAGAAGAGAGAGGACACCAGAAAGAAAATGGCCCTTGAGTTTCTGCTCATAGCAGTGGTATGCTACTAAAACTTTTTTGGGAAAATAACCTGAGGTGCTTTGTTGAAGCACAAATACAGTAGGAAAACCACTGTGCCTGAACAGAAAACACCCAGGATGTGAGACAGCAAGATCTCCTTTCAGTCCTGGGCATGCCTCAAAATACACCCAGATGCATGGAAACATGGTATGTAACAGATGGCTTCATAAATCAGCACAGGAAGGAGGTACTGTTGAATAAATGGTGCTGAGACAACCGGCTATATATGGGGAAGCTAAAATTAGATCCCAAGCCCTTGTACAAAAATAAATTCCCAATAGATTAAAAATCTAAATATGAAAAGCAAAAATTTTAGAATGTTTAACATGAAAAAATCTGAAACAAAAAAATGGCAAAATGGCAACACTTGCTGAATCTGACAAGTTCGTGCATGTTATTTTTCTATAGAGCTTTGCATGTTTGAAATCCAAAAACTCCAGACTTGTGGGTAATAATTACCCTGTATCCTCCATCTTCCACAACATCACATGAAGTGGCATTATCGTTGGTATGCCATACTGTCTCTTTGATGCTGCAGCCATACATAAATACATTCTTCTTTCGGGAATGGCCATGATAATCACAATAAACCTTGAAAATATATTTTAAAAATTAAAAAACTTCAAATTCACATATTTCCAAATAAAGCTAGTTAATATCAAGACAATTAGTAGAGGTCTGTGTTTCTTTGTCCTTTATATTGTAACTGAGCCACCATTTAACAAGTAGAACTAATAAAAGTAATAATATCTAGTTCTGAAAAGGATCTATGATTAATTCCAGAATGGCTAAATCCTTTCTAGAGCCTGCATCAACCCACCACGAGCTCCTCCTTTCTTATGTATCTACTATTCACCACTTAAAAAAATAAAATTCAATTATAGGTCAAATTTACAGCAGCAATCATCACTGATCCAAGGATTATTAAAACATTTACTTAATTTGAAAGAACATGAAAATGCTCTCAAAAACACTATCTAAAAAAAGATATGGTTTCAATTTAATTTTTAAGAGCATTATTTTTAAAATGAATAATGAAGAACAGGCTTATATATCAATGCTGTTCCTTCTCTAAAGTTTTCCTATCTTTCCCAAAGGAAGATTACCTCATTTAAACAATAATATAATGGGAACATTATACACAAAAGCTGCTGAATACAGAAGCAGCATATATACACAATATGCATAAGAAAGTTAAGTAAAGGGCTCCTGGCAACTATAAAAATTAAACCTGATGAAATAAGAATATGGATACATTGTATTAATTTGACATCATTATATACTGATATTACGTAATTGATAACAGAAGATATTTTAAAGAAATTGCCTTTAAAACGAACACTTTTATAACCATAAAATTAAAAAATTAATAGACTTAACAAAATCATTTCTTTAAATGATACTGAGTCTTAATTAAAATACTGAGTCTTAATTAACAAAATCATTTCTTTAACTAGACAAAGTACAAATACTTACCAGTGGTAAATGTTTCACAGCAGCCAGGTATTGTAGCAGCCCCTTAGCATGGTAAATTGTAGGATGTAAATCTGGATTTGGACTTTGCCATTGTCTATTCAAATCCTCTCCACTTAAAGAACAGCGGTGACTACACATATGTAAAACACAACCACAACAATAAACTCTTACATATATTTGACTTAATTTTATGATTTTCAGTTGAGAACTACTTAACAGTAAATATATTAGTCATTAAATAAAAACTTATTATTTGCTTTATGTAGATTTTGTGTTTCATGCATTTAACTGTGCTAATAGACTTTCAGATATTTAGGTCAACATTTTCAAGCTACAGAAAAAAAAAAGTAGGAGTGCCTGGGTGGCTCAGTCTGTTGAGCCTCTCACTCTTGTTGATTTCAGTTCGGGTCATGATCTCAGGGTCATAAGATCGAGTCAGGCATCAGCAGGGATACTCTCTCCCTCTCCTTCTGCCCCTCTCTCTGCTCACACAGGCACACACATTTGTTTTCTCTCAAATAAATAAATAAAATTTAAAAAAAAGAAAAAAATTAATTCTCAATTCTGGAGTCTTATTCCAGGCTCTATAAAATTTATTAATGGTCACATTTTTTATTCCGACTATGTAATAATCATTTGTTATATATTAACATCCTGTACTTTGACTGTATTAGTTATGTAAATGTGGTATCTGGGAGGTGCCTGGATGGCACAGTCGGTTAAGTGTCTGACTCTTGATCTTAGTTTGGGTCTTCATCTCAGGGTTGTGAGTTCGGGCTCAGCGTTGGGCTCCAGGCTGCACTGGAGCCTACTTTAAAAAAAAAAAGAAAAGAAAAAGTGCTATCTGGGCTGGGCCCTCTTAAGAAAGAGAAGCATAAGAAAAATCTACATTCTTGCAAAAATCAAATATATTTTCATTTAATTGCAAGTATGAAGTATTAAAAGCAACTGAGCAAAAGTGTAAACAAACTATCAGAAGGTGGTAAAGGAAATATAAACAGAATTCCAACTGGTGAGTATGTTCGTGAATTAAAACAAGACATAAAAATCTCATTTTAATTCCATAACACACTTCCTAAAAAGAAATTATTCTAGCTTTTTCATTAAAAAAGTTCCTAAAATGTGAGAAATATCCATGCTACCTTTATTGAATAAAATTTGGTATCCTCAGATTTGCAGATATTCATGACAGCAAAACCAAATTACCATTGTTCAGAAACAGAGACCATTTCTAATTCCCACAAAAAGAAAACTGCACTAATTGTAAGCCATTTCCAATTATCTTACAATATTTTCAGTCTAGGGATCCCTGGGTGGCGCAGCGGTTTGGCGCCTGCCTTTGGCCCAGGGCGCGATCCTGGAGACCCGGGATCGAATCCCACATCGGGCTCCCGGTGCATGGAGCCTGCTTCTCCCTCTGCCTGTGTCTCTGCCTCTCTCTCTCTCACTGTGTGCCTATCATGAATAAATTAAAAAATATATATATTTTTTCAGTCTAAAGAATTATAATTATAAAATTATATAATTATAATTATATAATTATATAAATTATATATTATATAAATATATTATATAAATTATATAATTATATAATTATAATTATAATTATATAATTATAATTTCTGTCAAAATTATACCTCTTCCCATCAGGAAGAGGTCAGCAGATACAGCCAATACTCCATATCAGTGCAGAAAGATCCCAGAAGATTCTAAATCTTTGAACAACTCAAGATCATGACAACAAGCAAACAAAAAAGGAATGTAAGAGGCTATGCTAAAAATTTTCTCATTTCTTCCTTCTAGGGGGACCTGGGTGGCTCAGTGGTTGAGCATCTGTCTTTGGCTCAGGGTATGATCCCTGGGTCTTGGGATTGAGTCCTGCATGGGGCTCCTTGTGGGGAGCCTACTTCTCCCTCTGTGTCTTTGCCTCTCTCTGTGTGTCTTTCATAAATAAATAAAATATTTTAAGAAATTTTTAAAATAAAAATTTTCTCACTCCCTGCCACTGTGATTTTTCTAAAACAATTCAACCAAGGCATACATTTTATGAAATCATATTCTCATGGAATAAATACAGAATTTCTCAAAATAGCATAGATACACAAAATGTATATTCCTTTAAAAATTTATCTTAGATGAACTCCCCACCAACAATTTCTTTGTTCTAGAAAACTCACTCAATTTGTTTTCCAAATTAACCTGAATGATCTTATTTTGACAAGTTTATACAGGATGACCACATCATCTACAGCATGTCTAAAGCAATTGCTTCACTTACTTTCCATTGATGACACCATCTGGATTTAGCATAGGGACAATTTTAAAAATATAGGATTCTCGTAAGCTCTGGGCTGTCGGATTATTACTCATGAGGTACTCCAACGTTCCCTTCATTACCCAACTCGCATTAGTTTCTCCAGGATGTACCCGAGCAGATAAGAAAACATAAGGGCGGTTTCCTAAAGTACACAAAAAAGTCTCAAATTAAAATGAACAGCTACTAAGAATTTATACCATGTCTGGCTTTGGGGATTTAGAAATATTTCTATTCAACTGTGAATTCTGATACAAATTCATAGTAACACTCACTGTGCACCTACTATATAAAAGCATGCCACTAGGGCCTATAGAAAAAACAGATAAAATCCATATAAGTAAGTGATGTCTTAAAGGAGTTCATAGTGTGAACATAACACAATAAATAGTATTTGAGTTGCTTATTTTCAAATAATTAATCCGACATATAAAACTAGTTCTTTTATATAATCTTGCTTTTTATAAAGAACAAGTATTTGGGAAAGTTTTAAATGTAAACTTAGTTTTCATAAAGTCGTGGGAATAAAAGGGAAATATTTCACGTTTCATAGTTGCTGTGATAAGCATAGTTAAAATAAGGTATATCTGTTCAGAGATTTACAAAGAAAATTTTTTCACTATACATTTAGATATACAGGTCTACAATATAACCACTTAGCCCACCTGCTCATATTTTCATGCTTAGCAAGCTCTTTCTCTTTCCTGAAAATACTTCACCTTCTTACCAAAATTAGAGCAGCTTTCTTATTTTTTCTATCACACTTGTATATCTGAGGTAACATTAAAAATATAAATGGTAGGGGAAAAAAGTAGCTAGTCAGTGCATTTGATAGGTTCTTGGTGGTTTTATTTATAAATAAAATTATTTTATTAGTTTATTATAAAATTGTAAAATTATAATTGTAAATTAAATTTACAATTAAATTAAATTTATTATAAATTTACATTAATTTATAATAAATTTAATTGTAAAATAATACATGAACTCTTAAAACATTGTATTGTATTATAGTTTGGGTAGGACTTCTAAGGGAAGAACTACAGAATATTTGTATCAAGAGAAACCTCTGAGATAATCTCACGCAGCTCCCCCATTTTTGAGATGAGAAAAATGAGACCCAGAAGTGGGCCAAAGGGCTAGGCAGTAATAGGACAAAGACTAGAACTGAAGATTTCTGATGTCTATTCCTAGTATTGCTGCCCTTACAAAATATATATGAAGCAAAGGAAAATAAGAATAATTGGTATTTTGGGGATGCCTGGGGAGCTCAGTGGTTGAGTATCTGCCTTCAACTCAAGGCATTATCCTGGGGTCCGAGATAGAGTCCTGCATTGGGCTCCCTGTGCCTTTGTCTTCTCCCTCTGCCTTTGTCTCTGCCTCCCCCCCCCCCCCCCCCCGGTGTGTCTTTCATGAATAAATAAATAAATCTTAAAAAAAAAAAAAAGAAAGGATTGGTATTTTGAGTGGAGATGACAGACTTACTGAATTGACAGATATGTTCATAATAATTAGACTCTGGCATTGCGGTTATAGTCACCAACGGACAGGTGTTTCCAGACAGGGTTTCACATAACACATCTTTTCGAAAATAGATTTGCTGAGGATTGTGTGCTGATTCCAATTTTTGAAGATGCATCTTGATAAAAATTTAAAAACAAAGTACACAATCATTTAAAAACTCCCTCAGAAAAATAGAAATAAATGCATCCACATCTCCACATAAGGAAAAGTGAATCAGATTCCTAATTCCTTCTCTAAAACCCTCAGGGAGCCAGATACAGTTCAAACATCAGTTACTTGGACAGCCGAAAAAAGGGATGGATACAGTGCATATACCATTAATTCTGCAAGACTCCAGTAGGGCCAGCGGCAGCAGCTTGTAATAAGCACATTATTATTTCTGCAGCAAAACATATAAGAAGTCACTCAAAGTGGAATCAATATTCTAAATAAGCTCACATCAATTCAGGCCAGGCTTTGCTGCTAAATGGGTTATGAGAAAGCTTTTGGTTTTCAAAGCTTTCTAAATTTTGAAATGACAAGTAACTATAGATATGCAGAATGAAATAGGTAGTACAAAATTTTTAATAACTTTTCCTGATTTCAGGATTAATACAGATTCACTGCAAAATGTCTAGAAGACACAGAATGTACAAAGAAAAAATTTAAAACACCCATAACTGCATCACCTAGATTACTAACAAATGCCAATATAACCTGCTTTTATCACTTAGCAATTTACACACACACATTCATAATTATGAACACTATATCATATCATTCAACATGTGAAATGTGTGTCCTTTGAAAACACAAGTTTTAATGCTTTTAGTATATGGTTATACCACACACACGTTGTTCAATCCCTTATTTTAAGATACTTAGGTTGGTTTCCAAACTTTTGCCTATGTTTGTTCACATAATCACGATTTACTATGTGGCCACTATTTCTGTGCGGGAAACTGTGCCAGGCATTGGGGATGTAACAGTGAGTGAATAGATCTATCTTTGGGAAAATACAGAGTGCTGGGAGAGAGCCTATAATCCGGGGCAGAGAGCCTAGCTGAATCTGTACAGTGAGGAAAGGTCTCTTACAAGAAGTTACATTGAAACCAAGATGCAAAGGATGAGTGAGGAGGGCAGAAGGGAGTGCTGCTGGCAGAAGGAAGGCATATGGGAAGACCAGATGTCAGTAAGAGGAAGGGCATCTTAAAGAACTGACCAAGAATCACTGCAGCCAGACCAGAAAGGGTGAGAAAGAGAGAATTAACACGGAGCAAAGGGCCTCATGGGCCATTCCTTCACAAGGTACAGCATATATATGTATGGCTGGTAATAGACAAGAAAGTGATATGTGAATAACCTTAAAACAAAATGAACAGGCATATATTTTACTGTGAATTAATACCAAAAATATTAACCTAGGATGATGATAAAGTTTAAAGAGTTATTTTAAAGTCCATTTAAAGATAAATATTAAGTATATAATAGTTCAAACAGTATGTGGATATGGCAAAAAATTGTGAAAAATAGTAGAGAAATGATGATATGAATGAACCATGGTAAGAATATCAGACTTCATAAAAATAACAAGAGAAATCACTAAGGAGCTTTAAGCAGGAAATTTATGGGATTAAACCCTCCTATCAAGGAGCCATCGTGCTACAATGTGGGGGAAAGAGGGATGAAGAGGAAAGGAGATAGAAGTGAATTCTAGAACACCAGTGAGAAGAGGTGGCCGAAGTCCAGAGGAGAGGGAGCAGCAATGCCTGCAAAGGTCATGGTAGTGGAATCAGAAAAAAGAGGAATTCAAACTATATAAAAAAGGTAACATCAGTAAAGAACAATATTATATAACCCTGTGAATAGCACCACAGATTCTGATGCTGTTATTTGGCACAGAAAGATAACTGGTAATACCTTTAAGTTGTGACCTTTATTAAAATAAAGTCAGCCACACTGAGTGTTCTCAGCCTTGCTCTCTTCTGTTCAGAAGAGTATGTTTTCCTCTCCTTTTTCCTTAATAATTTGGAAGCTTGTTTCTAAATCACAGGATTCCAATTTCTTTCTGGGTAAATTGGTTATACCTTTATGATCCTTGATCATTAGGATAGACATTCTGTACTGAGAAAAAAAATCTACCACAGTAATTACTTGAATTTATTTTTCAGTTTTGTTTTACAGGGCAAATACTCAAATCTCTCAAGAGAACCCACATGAAACAACTCTTATATTCTAAATCCTGAAGAATCTGGATCTAGAAACCCCTAAAAGAAATGAATCCCCTACAAGAAAACTTACATATTTTCTACTGATAGATTTTCTATGAGATCCAATGCCTCTCATTAAAACAAGCAGAAATGTCAAATGCATGAATCATGGAATCTTCAAGATCTATATAGATTTCTACACAAAGATGGAGAGTAAAAATCTTTTCAAATTTCTTTAGTATTTCTACTAAGTAAAAATAAAGACTACATTCCCATTTTACTCCTTTTAATGTTTTCAAAGTGTTATAGTATTTTCTAAAATATTCAGCACTGTTTTTTTTCCTATCTTAGTAAGATATTAAAAACATTTTTTTCAATTATCTGACACATGCATATAGCACACTAACAGCCATAATACAACGTAATGAGTTCTCACCTGTAAAGTTGAATATGTGTATGGATAATGATAAGCAAAGTAGCAAACATCATCTTTATGGGGAAAATTGACAGTGAATGTAATTGTATAGTACGATTTTCCTTTTTGCCCACCTGCAGCAACTGAACTTCTTGAGAAGTGATTTCTGCAATTGAAAAGCACAAAACATGTTTATTTCTTCCACATAAAATTTCTAATTTTCCTTACTACTTTTTAAAATAGAACTTCAGGAGAAAAAAAATACCACACAGTTTAAAAAGTTGAGCTTAAATATTCTATAAAAATTAAACGTGATACTAATGAAGCAGTTAATTACCATCTGCTGACATTAGTTTTCACCTCTGGATTTACTGTTAAAATGAAGTTGAGACTCTAGAAATCAATACAAAGTTTAGAACCTAATACCTTGTTAGCCACACACATTACTGGATCTCAGCAATTATCATCACCGGCTGCTACTACTACTAGATCGAAGGCCTTTCAAGTGGATGGATCAGGAGACAATACCTAAATTCACTACCAATCTTAAAATTATAAAAAAAAGAAATAACCAAATGTGATGTCTTTCCTAATGTAATGTGATAGGAATTCACTGCACCATCTATGAAGTATTCTTGCCAAAAATCAAACCTGAAGTTAAGCTTCTAGATCTAACTATTAGTTTACAGAAAATCAGTGAGATAGAAAAATTAATTATCACCATGGGGATGCAACCAGCCAAACCCAAAATGTGGAAAATCTTGCATGACAAATGACCTAGTTTCTCCAAAACATAAAGAAGAAATAGGAGCGGGTAAAAAAGGGAAATCTACATTTTAAAGGAGACTTAAGGGACATATTAACAAAAATCAAATGCAATGTGTGACCTTGGTCGGATTAAAACAAACCAACTATAAAACAACCTTTATGAGACAGCTAAGGAAGTCTGAACAATGACCAAATACATTATCATATTAAGGATTTTTCTTAGGTGTGATAATAGCATTATGGTTAAACTGTCTTTAAAAATCTCTAAAAGACAAAGATCTTTAAGTATTTATGGGTAAATATGATTATCTGGAAATGCTTTTTAAAATTCAGTGTGGAGGTAGGGGTGAAAGTATTCCTAAAACAAAGCTAAATATATGTTGATAATTGTTGAAACTGGGTGATGAATACATGGGGGCTCATTATCCCATTACCTGCTTTTGTAAATGTTTGAAGATTTCCTTAATAAAGTTTTTAAAACTACACAATTTCCAGACTTTAAATAAAAGTGACATTTGATGGTCTAACAATTATTTGTCTATTAAGCTAATTTCTAAAACTTCAAATCACCTTATATTCTTTAAGTCATGAACTGAAGAAAATCCATGACCAACAGATTATTTACTTGTACACACATACACATGCATGGTACTTTCAACCTGGTATAATCTTCATTAACGTAGCCACTGTATCTTGAATACTCAATGACAAGGTGCTATGGGTTGAGGAATAACACAAAATATGTTCCAGAACTACTCCTTGCCAATTCTTTTTCCCACATTTCAAAGTTTAACATCTAACTGGAGAGGTACTGGTAACACCACATTATAACTATATGGTAGTCTGTAGATTATATTCTCTCATACACTGGTGGAAGTAGTTTTATTCTCATTATATAGATGAGACCAACAAGCATCAGAGGACTTGGCTGACAGGAAAAGTTAAGACACATGCAAAGATGGTAGATTTCATCCTATCTGGATTTTAGGCTTCAGGAAAGCAACCAGGATAGTGCTTGTTACAGAGAAAATAGTTAATAAATGTCTGTTGAATTGACCTGAATTCCAGTTCCAGATCTGGAAGTAGCCAAAAGAAGAAACAAAAATTAAACAAATGAAAATCCTTGCCATCACCCTTCACACAAAACAGAACCACCATCTGTCATATTAGAACCATTCACTTTATAATGTGAAAAAGAAAAGTATTCATTGATTATTTCTATTCCAACTTTATGAGAAAGAGATAATTAAGAGTATTTTTATGTTGGTCTACCACTGAAAGAAATATGAAATACGTTCAGGTACAGAGGAATTGCATACGATCTTGTATTTCTATTCCTCATTTACTACTTATTTTGCTAATAAAAGTAGGGGGAAAACCCTACTGAGGTGAATTCTAGGGAACACTGTCTTTCTCACAAAGTAATAGCACTTAAGAGCTGTTTTTCCAAAGCCATGTCTTAAACCAATAAAAAGTTTAATTTCAGAAGTCTTCTGATTAAAAAAAAGAAGGAACATTGATGCTAGTTAAGCACAATATAAAAACCCAAAATCTATTGAACAAAAATATCAGGATTAAGATTATTAACAGAAAAAAGACGGGGATGTCAAATGCATTCAGCGGAGGAAGTTTTCTAGAAACGTATTACAGAAACAGAGTAAAAACAGGAAGGAAGGTATATGATCATCCCAGATTATTTAGACATGAAGTTGAAGAATAATCCAATCATTCCACTGAAGCAATAAATGATTCTGAGCACTTATGTCTGACTTAATGGTAGATAACCTATTTGAGGCCAAATTGAACTGTATAGGCTGCTATAAAGTAACTATGGAATACATCTCGAGGTAAAATATTCTGGAAATTCAAATAAAGTAAATATTTCTATGCAAAAGAAAAAAGATAAGAATTGTTTTTAATATCATCAGAACAAAAAGTCACTGCTATTTCCTAGAATTCCTAATTTCATTTTTATTTAATAGTTTTATTTAAAAACGTTTCCAGAGTCTAGCTATCAAAGTGGTGAAGATGAGATATGGGCTAAATCTGTCTATAAGGCACATTTTATTTCCACTAAACATACCACCTCAATAAATCTCAAATTCTACAGGACTCTGTTAGAGGTAACAATAAAGCAGACCACCACACTTCAAATAATGCAATAATGACCCTACTTTCTAATCTTCAAACTGAAACAGAATGAAGATCCCCTTCTGTCAGCTTATGACCCACTATTCTTAGAATACTTACTTATAGTAACAAATGTCAGTTCCCACACGAATCCACCATGGTCTGGCATTTAATGCTTCCTGAACCGAATACATGAGGGGTTGCATACCTTTGACAGAGAAATAGAAAAAAAAGGAAAAAAAAAATCTTTTCAGAGTTTGAGTTAAAAATTAATCATGCTATTACAGAAAGCACCATATGTTCAGGAAAGCTAAAAGAAAATACATTTCCATTTTTAATATGTATAAAACAAGGAGATATTTCTTTAAAATCTCCTCTAAGTCAATCCATGATATGCTTTTAATACCAGTTTACCTAAAATGGGATTACAACTTCAATGAATGAAAAGTTATTAAACTTTTTCCTACTACCCTTTTATATGAGATAAATTAAAAATAATAACTAAAGTATATTCCTTGGAACACGTGACAGTGAAAAACTATATTTAAAAAATGGTATATGATTACACGTCTAACTCTCCATTGATTCCCATCTATAATGAGGTTAAGGAAGAAAATGTCACGAAAATGTCAAGACTGTTTTCTTCTTCAAATTTCTCCATACAAATACGTGTTCATAGTGGGGAGAGGTAGAGGGACTAATTAACAAAAACAGAATTAAACAGAGAGTGTGGGTTTTAAAAGATCTTTTAAAAGTATTTTATTTATTTATTTATTTGAGAGAGAGCAACAGAGACAGCAAGAGAGAGCAGGAGTAGGGGGAATGGGAAAGGGAGAAGCAGGCTCCCTGCTGAGCAGGGAGGCCTATGTGGGGCTCAATCCCAGGACTCTGGGATCATGACCTGAGCAGAAGGCAGATGCTTAACTGACTGAGTCACTCAGGAGCCCCTATATAGCACATTTTCTTAGGTAGTTTCAGAAATACACTCTACATATGAACTTTAATATTATCCAATTTCATAAAATACTATTCAAGGCTTCTAACTAGAATTAATTAAATTCATGTTACTTTTAGAAATATTAACAATTTTTATTGAGATCTAGTTTGACTTTCCTAAAGATCATTTTCATTTTCTTGCTATGGAACCATTTTGTTAAACTTCTCTCTGTTCTGCTCATAATAAATAATAGAAAGCACTCACTAAAACAAACAAACAAAAAAGCCTTGAGTATTTTTATTAGTCTTTAGTAATCTCTTGAGTTTTCTACGTATGTAAATCATATAATTTGTAATTCAAAGTATTTCACTTCCTCTTTTAGTATTTATATCAGTTATTTCATTTCCTTTTGTTGTAACAGAGAAATGAAAAAAACCCCAAAAGTGATTCTGAATATATAGGGGTAAGAACATGAATGTTTTGCCATTCCATGCAACATTGGCCATTTTTTTTGTATATGAAAAAAAGTGTATCATTTTTAATAAAAAGAGCTAAAATGGAATAATTCCTATGTGCCAGACAATACTCTTAGTATTATTACATGTGTTAATTAATTAAATCCTCACAACAACCTTCTGTGGCAGGTGCTATGATCACTCTCATAACTGAAGTAGGTTCTTTCATAATTCTTACTACACTTAAGTATTTTAATTATTTTATCAAATGTCCCTTTAGTATCCACTAATAGAATCACATGGCCTTTCTCATTTAATCTGCTGATCAGTAAATTATGGTGATGTTTCCTAGTGTGAACTATCCTTATATTCCAAGAAAAACGTTATTCTTTCACTAGTGTATGATTTTATTAGCTAAAAATCTCATTTAGAACTTCTGCATCTAAAAATTGGCCCTTTTAAAAAAATTACCAAGTATCAGTATAAAATTACACTAGCTTCAGAAAAATATATGGGAACCTATTCATTATTTATTGGAATAAATAAAAGTATAACTTATTTTTTAAAAGGTAAATGAATTCAGCTGAAATCCATCTAAATAAGGTGATTGATAAATATATTTTTTTAAAGATTTTATTTATTTATTTGAGAGAGGGAGCACACACAGAAGCTCAAACAGCACAGTGAGAGGCAGGGGGAAAGGGAGAAGCAGACTCCCTGCTGAGCAGGGAACAAGATACAGGGCCTGATCCCAGGACCCTGGGATCATGACTTAGGCCAAAGGCAGATGCTTAACTGAATGAGCCACACAGGTACCCCTAAATATATTTTTAACTTCTTCAAAAACTGTAGTCTGTTCAAAATGTCTACTTTCTATTAATCAATTCTGGCATGTTTTGTTTTATTTCTATCATTTTCAGGATTTAAAAAAACATTCTCTTCCTTTTGTTTTTCTACTGTCTTAAGTACTTAGTTCACTTACTTTCAGTCTTTTTTATTTTAAATAATGCAAGTTATTAATGGTTTTCAATTTTTTTCCAGCTATCAGTTAAGTCCCATAAGTCTATGAAGTGTCCTCTTTTTTTTTCCTTTTCTTTTTTTTTTTAGGATTTTATTTATTTATTCATTCATGACAGAGAGACAGAGAGAGAAAGAGAGAGAGGGGGGGCGGGGCAGAGACAGGCAGAGGGAGAAGCAGACTCCATGCAGGGAGCCTGATGTGGGACTTGATCCTGGGACTCCAGGATCAGACCCTGGGTCGAGGGCAGGCACTAAATTTCTGAGCCACCCAGGCATCCCCCGGCACTGTCCTCTTTTGAAGTACTTTCTACATCAGAGCTGTTCAGCTGCATGCTCTACCAGAACAGAAATGGTCTGTATCTATAATGCCCAAGGTGGCAGCAACTTGCAGCTATCAAGGATAGGAGATGGACCCAGAGCCACTAAAATAACAAAACTTTTAACGTTAAATTAAGTTTAAATAGCCATATGTATGTGCTGGACAGCATGGTTCTAGATGATATGAAACACCAATTTTAAATTTTCAGATTTTTTTTTTTTAGGAAGAACTTTATATTTTCCAAGTACTCACTTTCTGTTCAGCTTTTTGTTGATTTCCACTAATATTCTGAACCACAATGAAATCTATAAAATCTGATTTTTCTGTTTTTTTTTAAAAGATTTTATTTGTTTATTAATGAGAAACACACACAGAGAGAGAGAGAGAGAGAGAGAGAGAGAGAGAGAGGTAGAGACACAGGCAGAGGGAGAAGCAGGCTCCATGCAAGGAGCCCGACGTGGGACTCGAACCCGGGTGTCTAAGATCAGGCCCTGGGATGAAGGCGGCGCTAAACCACCGAGCCACCGGGCCTACCCAAATCTGAGGGTTTTTTTTTTTTTTTTTAATTACCAATAAGTTGTACCTATAACAAAATATATTAAGAGCTGTTTCATGAACAAAAGGAAGATACCTTCTTATGCTCCTTCTATAAAGCAGAATCAAAAGGTGAAAACAGTACTCATATTACGATTCTATAAGTATAGTTCACTGCATGGTCCCTGCTTGCAAATAAAATATTTCCAGGGTCTAGTTCAAATGGATTCTTTGATACACTTCATCAAATGCTCCAATTCATGTGACATTTTGTTTCATTCACATTTGTAGCATGACTGTTTTACAGTTCTTCTGTTTTATCCTTCCATGGGAGAAAATATATAGGACTTCTGCCCCATGTCCCTAACATTTCTCAGTTTCATAATCATATTATATCATACCATTTCTTGGGATCCATTTCAATTTTTTTAAGGCATAATTCCAAGATCCTGCTAACTTCCAATTCTAATTTGAGTGAGTTGCTTTCTAGAAATGCTCCTCAGCGTTCATCCTGTTCACACTGGAATCCCAGATTAGTTCCAGCATTTCTCCCATCTCCCATTTACATCTCACTCTCAGTCAGCTGGAAGACATTTTCAAATATATCCTCAAAATGGAATCCTAATGAATCCAAAAATCAAGCTTGTTGACTATGTTATTCAAACTTTCTGTATCATTTATGTTTTGTCTTTTTGATATGTTAAATTCTGAAAGGGGTATTTTAAATTCTTAAATAACTGTCTCCTAATCAAGTTGTATTTCTTGGAGCTTTTGTTCAATCTATATGGATGCCCTGTGGTTATGGTTGTTGTAAAAGGTTTGTGTTCTGTATAGCAAAGGAAATCATCGACAAAATGAAAAGGCAGCTTACCAAGGGGGAGAAAGTATTTGCAAATCATGTATATGATAAGGGGTTAATATATCTAAAATATATAAAGAATTCACACAACAGAAAAAAAATCTGATTTAAAAATGAGCAGCCATAAAAAAGGAGAAAATATTGCTATCTCAAACAAAATGAATGTTGTTTGAAGTCAAGCAGAGAAAGAAAAATACCATATGATCTCATGTGTAAAATTAAAAAAAAAATCTCATAGAAACAAAGAAGAGATTGGTAGGACAGGGAGTAGAAGCAGGGGTGGGCAAAATGGGTAGAAGTGGTCAAAAGATACAAACTGCCAGTTATGAAATAAGTAAGGCCAGGGATGTAATGTACAGCATGATGACTATAGTTCATATACAACACTATATTGCACATCTGAAAGTTGCTAAGATAGTAGATCTTCAAAGTTCTCATCACAAGAAAAAAACTTTATAACTGGTGGCAGAAACGTACAAATATTGAAGCATTATGTTATACATCTGAAACTAAATAAGGTTTTATGTCAATTATATCTCAATTTAAAAAATGTCTGTGATTACGATACATTTGAACTGCAACTTGTAAATAGAGTGCTTTTGACTGAATTTTTCTTGGTCTGAATGGGAATGTAAATTGGCACCACCACTATGGAGGTTCTTCAAAAGATTAAGAATGGAAATACCGTATGATCCAGCAATTCCACTTCCGGCAAAAATATTACCACTTTTGCTATATTTTATGTGCATTTGGCTGGTTTATATCTGCCTAATCACTCACTTTCAACTTTTCTTTGTCATTTAATTAACACCATCCTCCCTCCTACTGTATAAGTTTGAATATTTGATTTTTGAGGACATTTCAGTTCATAGTGATGACAGATAAATATTTCATCTCATTCCTTTCATCCAATTATCTATTATTTAATGTTTTTTTCTTTTTCTTTACTGGCTTGGTTGCATTTCTCCACATTTTCTTTTTCCATTATTTGGAAGCTTTCTATTGTGCTCATCAATTCTACTTCCCTTCCTCATAGTTATGGTTAACTGGTATTTCTCTGATACTAAGTAATCCCATCAAGAGGAGTTAACTTTCCCTTCTCCCGTGTCAGCCTCGTTAAAACATTTTTACTTTTAACACATTATATAAATTTCAAGTGTTCTATCTTGAGATCTTTTTCCTCATTTACTTTTCTCACAGAGGGTTCAGAGGTAACATATTTTCTGAATTCTACACACACATAGATGTAGTTGGTTCGAAGTAACAAACAAATGACAGATTTCAAAAAAGACATTTGGCTGTCCTCTAGCTTCCAGTGCCAGAGACTAGAAGCCCAACACTAATCCCATTTTTTCACATGCAAGACAACACAGTGATTAAAAGCATATAATTTGGAACCAGACTACCTGGGTTTGAATTCTAACTTCACCACCTACCGGATGCATGATCTTGGGCAGATTACTAAAATACTGATGCCCCCTTTTTCTCTTCCATAAAATGTATTCTATTGTATGGATGCAGAGTGTCACATGTAGAACAAGATCTGGCACATGGTAAATATTCAATAAATGTTAGCTACTGTTATTATTATTTATGTAACCAGTTCTTTTAAAATAGGAGTATGTTAAGATTCTCTCTTTATACTTAAGAAACTTAAGTATTCCATAGTATGTATAACAGATTCCTATCTTCTTTATTCCTTCCTAGGATTCATTGAGCTATTTCAATCAGAAACTTCAAACTCCTCCAGACACACAAAACTCATAATAACAACTAACTATGGTAAGGTTCCAGCTGAAGTCTGAGCACATTAGATTTATCTGAAGTGCTCTAATTTTATAAAAGATAGTGTATTCTTATAGTACTTTTTAAGTGATAGTTAATTATAATCACAGCAGAAGTGACATTTGAAAATTTTGACTATAATAAAAACCACCTGAACCAAAGAGGTAGCCCTAATAAGAATCAATCAAATGAGGTACCTCAGATTGAATAAACCAATCTACTCAACTGATATTTTGGTTACACTGAGAAATTGTTGTCATTAGCCACAGGATAAACTTTTACATGCATAAAAACATGTTAAGAACTATCAATCTTGTCATGTGAACACAGACTATCAAAACATTAAATTGCCACAATAATGCCAACATCCAATGCATTGACCTCTAATAATAGCTAAGTAAAGGCCAAAGTTGTATGGCATAGATGCTCAATAACAAGTACAGATACAAAGAAAGACAACGTGTCTTAGGCCCTAATCATCAAATGTACTAAGAATCACAGATTCATGAAATTTTCAAATTGAAGCCAATGCCCTCATTTAACTGCGGTGGTGGCAGAAGGGGCGGCTAATAAAGTTTAAAATGGAGCTCAAATAATCTAAAAGCACCTATCACAAGCTGCATATATTATCTGGACTTGACGACTCTATAGAGAAAAAAATACACACTTCTAAATATGGCTAGGATTTCAGCAGAGATTTATACTAAAAGCAGGAAGATCAGATTGTTGGTCTGGAGAGATAATAGGAGCCACCTGAATCTGAATCTCTACATATATCCTCACCACCAAAAAATAAATACATTCAACAAGCAGCACAAATGAAACCACACATACCCTATGTTTGCATTACTAGAGGACAGAATATACAAATTTTTTTAAATTAAATTACCTGTGGGTATAAAAATGGGCAAAGATACACTAGGCAAACAGAAACAAAGTAGGGGTTGACATCCTGAGATCAAAGTAGACTTTAGGCCAAAAAATATTAAATGAGACAAAGAAGGAACTTTATAAACTTTATAATACTTCACTGTGTACCTATTATGTACCTAACCAGTACTTATGCACCAGGTAAGACCAACCTATGTAAAGAAGAAACTACAGATGATACAGAGAAGACAGACACATACTATTGATAGTAGATGGACACATCATTCTCAGTATGTGATAGCCCAAATGAATAAAAATGAAGAATATGTATATAGAAGACTTAAAGAACATAATCAATAAGGCAAATCTTATACACAGATGTTGAACACAGTATCCTGATAATACAGATTTCATACACCTTCTTATAAGAGTATATGAAATAGTCACAAAAATTGATCACGTTAAATCAAAAGGAAATGTCAGAAGTTCCATAAAAGAAAAACACTACAAAAAAAACTGTCTGATCGCCATGTAGTAAACTAGAAATTAAAAACAAAATGAACACAAACAGGGAGGCCTCACTCATAAAGGGGTGGGAAAAAAGGCTTGATTTGGGTGACAGACCTTGAATGAGGTGAGGAAGGCTTCTGCCCAAAAAGGCATCAGAAAGATTGTAATATACACTAGAATTGATCAGTAAGAAAATATATTAAGGATAATGGAAGTCCAAATTCTCATGTCGGAGAAGGACATTGTAAATAACAGGAAAAAATCAGAATAGAGTCTGTGGAATTGAAGGTATCAGTGTGACCTCATGAAGATTGTGTGTGTGGAGGGGGGCATGTGCACATAACACATACACAGATAGAAACATAAATGGATACATACGGAGAAACTACTACAAACAAAAATTTCTGTATAAATATTTGTATATACAAACATACAGTTCTCAACTCTATCTATGGAGAAGTCCAATAACCACGTGCATACTATGCACACAGATCTTGGTTTTTAAATACCATTCGCCACTAAAACCAGAACTCTTCCAAGAAATGATCCATACCAGGTTGGGGCAGGGAAAGGCAAGATGAGCTTGAGCACTGTGTGCCAAAAAGCAAGGATGCCCATCAAGAATGACAGGGATAGGTCAAAAGGATACAGACCCCAGTACCCCAAGATTGTCAAATCTTGTGCATTTTAACATCAAAAATAAATAATGACAGAAACAAATTACAACCCACCTAGTATAACAGGAAACCAATTCTGGATATTAACAAATTCAAAGTTTGATGAGGAACAAGATATTTGCATAGTTTCAAAGTACTTCCACCTAAAATACTTATTAATTACAAAAAGAAAAAGGGTAACTTTACAATAGAAAAAGCCTGACAGACTCAAACATAATCATGTGATAAAATGATTATCAGTAATGGTACAAACAAAACCCTGTGCCACCAGAGTACATCACTTCTGTAATATTCCTGCCAAAGATACTAACTTAGAACTCAGTGACAAGGAACATGAGACAACTCCAAATTGAAAACCACTCTATAGAATAAGAGTTCTAGAATTTTAAAAAATGTAAGGTCATGAATATTAAAGCCTGAAAAACTGCCCCTGACTAGAAGAATTTAGATACTTGACAACTAAACACACATGGTTTTAGCTGAATCCTCTTGCTATTAAGCACATTATTGAGAAAACAGATGAAACTCAAATGAGGGGGCCTATGGATTAGAGCAGATTCACATATCAATTATAATTTCCTAATGTTGGTGGTTACATAAAAAATGTCACTGTTCATAGAAAATATACAAGAAGTATTCTAGGGTGATGCATCCCTTTCAGATCCTCAACATCTGTATTAAGAGTTGCAACTTTTCTGTAAATTTGAAATTATTTCAAAGCAAAATAGAAAAGTTGATCACAAACTGAATTAGAATCTTCTCGTTTGAAGATTTATTTATTTTAGAAAGAGAGAGAAAAAGAGTACATGAGTGGGGGGAAGGGAAGAAGGAGAGGGAGAGAGAGAACCCTCAAGCCAACTCCACCCTGAGCATGGAGCCTCATGCAGGGGTCAACTCCAGGACCCTGTGATCATGACCTGAGCCAAAATCAAGAGTCAGCTGTTGAACCAACTGAGCCCCAAGTGCCCCAAACTAGAATCTTCTTGACATATGCTTCGTGTATGTTCATTTTATGTTCCTAGTGAGATCTCCTTCATAGTTCATTCACCCATTGCCTCATTCATTTAACAAATCATCCACTAAATGCCACGCTTGTAAATGGTCAGCAAGTGACACTGTCCCTGATTATGTGGAATTTACAGACAAGTCAGGGGTAGGCAGTAAAGGGACTAATCAGCTACACATGTAAACAACATAACAGTTATGAGCACCCCAAAGGAAAACTTACCAGGGACTAATCTGGCCTGAGAAGCCAGGGAAGCCTTCCTTGGTCAAGAGATGGCTCAGCTCAACTTCCAAGTATGGAACTAATTAATGTGGGCTAGGTGGGAATGCTACAGACTAGACTCCAAAATTCTGTTCCGTCACCTGGTTCCACACACGCTCAATTTATATGACGTGGTTAAAAACACTCGTGTTATCTGGCAGATGTGGCTAAGGGGAAGAGGGGGTAAGGAAAGGTAGTGGGGGTGGGGGGGTGGGTAGAGAAATCCAGTGTAAAAGCACCACGGAGAGAGCTTGCAGTGAAAGCTTTAAGTTATTAAATATAAGACTGCCATCTAGTGGTAATTTGAGCAAACCCCTTTCAAATAATGGGGGGTTGAGTGAGAAATAGATCACAACAGATACAGCATTATTATATAGTGACAGAAATTCTCAAATGAAATTCATGAATAAGATCACTCACCATTAAGTATTTACTATAATCACCTCTTTTTTTAAAAGATTTTTATTTTATTTTATTTTATTTTATTTTATTTTATTTTATTTTATTTTATTTTATTTTATTATTTTATTTATTCATAGAAACAGAGAGAGAGAGAGGCAGAGACACAGGCAGAGGGAGGAGCAGGCTCCATGCAGGGAGCCTGATGTGGGACTCGATCCCGGGTCTCCAGGATCACGCCCTGGGCTGCAGGCGGCGCCAAACCGCTGAGCCACCGGGGCTGACAGAAATTCTCAAATGAAATTCATAAATAAGATCATTCACCATTAAGTATTTAATACAATCACCTCTTTTTTCTTTTTCTTTTTTTTTTTTTTTTTTTATTCATAGAGACACAGAGAGTGAGGCTGAGGGAGAAGCAAGCTCCATGCAGGGAGCCTGGCATGGGACTCAATCCCAGGTCTCCAGGATCATGCCCTGGGCTGCAGGCGGCACTAAACCGCTGCACCACTGGGGTTGCCACCTCAAAAAGCCCCAAGAAGAGGGCAATTTGAGAAACAAAAGCTAGAGTAATTCTGCCCCTTTGGGAGGTATTGCCAAAGAATAATACATCTTTGTTCGTATTTGCTAGAATCCAACACTTAAATACTCCTACAACCAGACCATCCCCATAAAAAAAGAAAAGAAAGAAAAGAAAAGAAAAGAAAAGAAAAGAAAAGAAAAGAAAAGAAAAGAAAAGAAAAGAAAAGAAAAGAAAAGAAAAGAAAAAAGAAAAGAAAGAAAAGAAAAGAAAAAAGAAAAAGAAAAAGAAAAAATGGGACACCTGGGTGGCTCAGTCACTTAAGCATCTGCCTTTGGCTCAGGTCACAATCCCAGGCTCCTGGGATCGAGCCCCATATCGGGCTCCCTGTTCTGCAGGGAGCCTGCTTCTCCCTCGCCTGCTCCCCATTTGTGCAAATGCTCTCCTTCTCTGTCAAATAAATAAAGTCTTAAACAAAAAAGAAAAAAATTAATTAATTAAAACCAATTAGTATTATTTCCTGATTTCAATCCTGTATGGCAATTAAACAAATCCTTCTGGATTGAACAAGTTTCCAGAGCAAATATTTTCAGTCATCAGTACCATCCCTGAAGTGAAATTAAAATAAATCTGATGACAATAATATTACACAGCTAGTTGCAATTTCTTAAAATGTTGAATTTCAGTTTACTAAAATATCAGCCCCTTCCTTCTTCTATTGATGTTAAGACAAACCAAGATTTCCTTTATGTTGTACTAACTTAACAAAACTAATGATAGGAGTTTCACTTAAAAAACTGTATCTGCCTAAGAGCTCATTTCACAGCTATAACCAACTTTCTAATTACTTACTAATATATGGAAATAAAGAGAATTTACAAGTGACCACTTGTCAGAATTTGGGAAGAATCTCTACCAAACTCAAGGTAGATGGAGTAGGACTGAGAAAAATCCAAAGCACAATATGCCTCACACTCTATTTTTTTATAAACATATTTTGGATTACCACAGCTAAAAAAGAGTTGGACTAAACCTTGAAGTCCCTTAAAGAATAACAGATAAAACAATAAAGAAGCAAAAAAGTAGGATAAACCAAACATGTCAATGATAAAAAGAATTTTCAATAAAATCATGTTAAGACAGGGTCAAAAAACAGAATCAACCTCTATTTCTAAGAAACAATAGGCAAAGATATATCAAGCAAATTCAAACCAAAACAGTATAAAAACAATTCAAGGCTAATGATGCTGAAGTATGGCTATTATTTTATGCCATTAAATGGTATATACAAAAGGAATATGGAAAAGTCATAAACTACATGCCAAATAATACTGATTAGGTGGGAAAAAATGTTTTTGTAAATGAGGAACTGACAGAAACACAACAGAACTGAAAGACAATTTTTTTAGTTCTTAGGCAAGAAAGAGAAGGTAAAAATAAGGACACAGAACACTGAATAAATGGGACTTATAACACTAAGTATATTAAATTATATTGCCAGTAGAGAATATATATTAGTCTCCAAGTGCCCATGAAATAAAAAACTGGATAGATATTAAGCCATAAAAAACTATTCCATAAACATAAATTTTATATGTGAACAAAATGCATTAAAACTTTAAAGTAATGAGAAGAATTTTAATTAAAAAAATCTAACCAACTACAAATATGTTTTCCTAAATAATCCTTGGATCAAAAAGGATACCAACACTATATACAATGAGAGGCAATCTACAAAATAACAAAGAGCCTTAATATTAAATCTAGAGGGGAAAGGGATACATAAATAAGTTGTAATGAAGAGCAAATTCAAACTGTAAATGAAGGATCATAATACAAAACTAAATTTGGATAAAGTTAAAAAGAAAAAGTCAAACAGCAGAGGGGAAAGGGAAAAATTAATAAATAAAAAACTTTAAAAAAGGAAATAATAAATAAAACCAAGACCTAGGTTTTTAAAATAACAGATTGGGTTTTGAGCACACACAAAAAAGGGAAATAAGAGTAACAAGCAAGCACACATACTGCACACATCATATAGAAATCTCTGCTAGTGAATTTTGAAAATGTAAATGTCATATATATAAGACTATATATGTAAGACATAAATGTCAATTACCAAGTCTGCCATAATACGAAATAGAAAACTAGGGACACCTGGGTGGCTCAGTAGGTTAAGCATCTGCCTTCAGGTCAGGTCATGATCCTGGGGTCCTGGGATCGAGCCCCATGTCAGAATCCCTGCTCAGTGGGGAGACTGCTTTTCCCTCTACCTCTGCCCCTCCCCACAGAGAGCACATGTGTGAGTTCTCTCTCAAATAAATAAATAAAATCTTAAAAGATAGAATGAACTAAGTCACAGATATCTGAAAACGTTATCCAGACACTACTCCTCCCACCCAAAAAGGGACACACAATCAGATAGTTCTAGAGGTACATTCTTTCCAAATTTCATGAAGACATTTAAATGCTAATTAAACTGCTCCAGAACACAGGGTGGGGAAATAAAAGCCTTTCCATTTAAGTGTTCAAAGTTAGCATTAGCTTGCTTCCAAAACTGGACAAAGCCCTCCAAAAAGGAAACTGACTTGCCTAACTTAAAAAAGCCTTTAAACAAAATTCTATCAAAATTAGTTGTATATTAAAAGATTAATTTACATGGGAAAGTGAATTTATTTCTGAAACTGAAAAATGATTTGATAGTAGGAGCATTAATATAACACGCTAACAGCTCATAGTATTATATGGTCAAATATATTAATAAATGCAAAAATAAAATACTTCTGTTTTTTAAAAGTTAGTAAAAATAGAAATTCTTTACTGTGAGAAAGAATCTATACTCAAAACAAGAGCTAGTGTGTTTACTGTAAATACTGGCAACATTCATATTAAAGTCAAAATAAAACAAGGATGCCCAATGTCTCCTTTTTATTTTAAACATTCTCAATTTTCTATCTAAAACCTATGAAACAATGAAAGATACACATTATAAGGAAAAATTCTAGGCCCCTACCAAGAAAATCTACGGTATCAACTGAGAAACTATGAAAACTAGTTAAGAAAGTCCGATAAGGAGGCTGATTTTCAAATGAACATATTAAAACTTGATAGCTTTCTTAACTATAAGTAGTAACAACTCTGAAAACAAGGAGTACTCTTTCATAAGAGAAACAAACAAAAAAACCACATAAAGTACTTAAAGGTAAATAGAAATGAACAGAACTTACAGCAAGAAAACTAAAAACTTAAGTGAGAGCATAAAAAAATTAATAAACAAAACTATCCCATCTTCTTAAGCAATGAGACTTAATATAAAAAAATTCAGTTTCTCAAAAGAAAATCAGTTTCTCTCAGATTATTATACAAGTTTCGTGCAATGGAAACTTTTTAGCACTTGATGAAACTATTTGAATAATACTTAGAATAAACTATTCTGGGAAAATAGGCAGAAAAAATTCTTAAAACTGTTTTTAAAAAAGACTATGTTAGCTGTTTTATATGGTCAAGTTACACAACAAAGTGATACTAGAGCAACAAAAATATTACACTAGACAGAAAAGTCAGGATAATAAAAATCAAGTGGTACTAAAGCAACAAAGAGCCCCCAAACAAATGCTAGTCCATAGCTTTTGAAAATTGAGGTGTTTCAAACCAGAGGGGATAAATAATAATAATAATGACTCGGAGGTCAAAACAATTCAAGCTAGATTCAAAAAGTCAAGAAGCAGGCACAAGTAAGAGTGATATCTTTTACAACTAGTTTCCAATCTGTTTTTACTTATCAGACCGGTTTTAAGAGCTACCACAGAGCAACCACATACAATGTCTTCTAAGCAGTATTTCCTGCCCTTCTTTTACTAGAGGGTCAGGAACAGAGTTGCAAATGAGTTATAAATGTAAATATTTGAGAAAAAAAACAATTTATTGACATTTTTAAAACCCTTTGGAGAAAGAATGGGTTCAGTTGTAGCTGCTTAACTACTTATGAAAGGATTAAGTTAGATCCCAAATGCACAGAATATACCAAAATAAATCCTAGATAGATTAAGTAAAATATAAACAGTGAAAGCACATTATCAAATGCACTTGAAAAAGGCTGAACTAATTTAATACTCCTACCAGCACAAAAAGTACCCCTTTTCCCTAGTTCATCATTTTCTTTGAGAAATTCTACTTGGAGGACTTTATGGCAAAGCAATAATCAAAAACATACACACACAAAAATAATTAAGGGTATCAGCTGCAGCACAGTTTTCAATTCCAAAATGCTGAAAATTTAAATTCCCAAACTGCTATCAAAATAATCATTGTACAATACTCAATAGAATATTATATTAACATTAGTAGTGATGTCACTGAAAGGCATGGAAGGATTTTTTACAAAATGTTGTACAGTAAAAATAGTTCTGAGTGAGTTTTCATACTGTAATCTCAATCTATAAAAAGATACAATTTAAATTTTAAATTATGTGAATAAGTTTGAGGATAGGTAACAAAATGCTAACCAGTGGATTTTCTCCTCTTCCTACAGATTCTTCTCTAAATGTCCGTTTTTTTGTTTTTTTTTTTGTTTTTTTTTCTTTTGTTTTTTAAGATTTTAATTAATTTATTTCAGGAAGAAAGAGAGAGCAAGTATGAGAGGGAGAAACAGACTCAGGACTCCACCCAAGAACCCTGGGATCATGACTTGAGCCGAAGGCAAGTATCCAAGCACCCCTAACAGTTTTTAATTTACCAGATTTCCCAAATTAAAGACCCTTGGCTTAGGGCACCTGGGTGGCTCACTCAGTTAAGTGTCTCACTCTTGATTTCAGCTCAAACCATGATCTGGAGGTTGTGAGATCAAGCCCCACATGGAGCTCTGAGATCATGACCTGAGCCATAATCAAGACTCCATCCCTTAACTGACTGAGCCTCCCAGGCACCTCTGTTAAGCTTTTAATTTTAAAAATTAAAATCTTTAATAAAGTTTAAAGTAGTGAGAGTACTATTTTATAAAAGTGAATAAATAACTAGTTAATAAAGATGTCATCTACCTATAGCTCTACAATTTGAAAATTATATTGACTATCATTTCAGGAATAGAAAGCTTTTTTAATACTTATATACTCTTAAGGAGAACCCAAAATACAAACATAATTCAATTTAATTGTCCTTTTCTCCTCTAAAATATGATGTTAGCATTATACTTACAAGTTAAATAGGGAAAACATGAGGTTCTTTAATTGTTGTAATATTCTAAATGAGTTTTAAATAAGGTAATTTTTAAAAATTATATGAAGATTTAAGGTCAAAAATAAATTTTTCTAAGAAATATAACATTTAATGATTACTAGGTATGCCCCAAAACCCTAAAAATAAAGAATGTGAAATAAATTTGTATCAAGAATATTCATATGACTTTTCATGCAAAATATAACCACTGACCCCTAAGTCAAAATATACCTATTTAAAATAATTATTTAAAATTAGATTACTTAAAACATTTAAAAACTTTAAAAAAAGTTTATAACTTAACCAGACATTAATCTTGTCTACCTTACCTTCCTATAATTATTGCATTAAATCAGTGAATCTGACTAAAGCTTTTATCCCACACATGAAATCATCCAGAGTATACAATTTCCTATCTTCCACAAAAATAATGCCAACTGAGTACAACCTCTTCAATTTGTGAAAGCTATACTTTTCATAAATGCTCCTTAAAAAGCATCATCATATTCACACTTTTAATAACTTTAATATTTTTGCTGGTACAACACTAGAGTTTTTAAAAAGTGTCTCACGGGGAAAACCCAATGAAATCAAAAGTTGGTTCATTGAAAAGGTCAATAAATTTGACAAATCTCTAGCAGGACTAACAAAAGAAAACACAAATTACTATTATCAGGAATCTATAAGGGGGTGTCACTACAGACCCTGCAGACGTCAAAAGTAATAAGGGAATACTATGATCAAATCTACAAACACACTTGACCATTCAGAAAAAACGGATCAACTACTAAAAAAAGCACAAACTACCACATACCATGACTCACTGAAGCTATTGAAAAGCCCTAAAACTATTAAAAGAAATTTAGTTTGGAATTCAAAGACTATCAAAAAGGAAATCCTTCCAGACCCATGGTTTCACTGAAGACTTCAACCAAATGTTTAAGAATTAACACCAAATATACACAAGCTTTTCCAAAAAACAAGAGGAGGGAACATTTACCAACCCATTTTAGAAGGTCAATATTACCATGACATCATGACGAAAGAGAGGGGGAGGGGAAAGACAGGGCAAGATGGAGGAAGAGTAAGGTCCCCAAGTCACCTGTCCCCACCAACTTACCTCGATAACTTTCCAACCATCCTGAAAACCTATGAATTCGGCCTGAGACTTAAAGAGAGAACAGCTGGAACCCCACAGACAGAAGAGTGCAATTCTACCAAGTACAACTCACTTTTAGCCACTCTACACAGAGCAAAGAAAGAAGAACTCACCACAAAAAAATCAGAAACAGTACTCTCTGCCAAAGAGTTACAGAATTTGGATTACAATTCGATGTCAGAAAGCCAATTCAGAAACACAATTATAAAGCTACTGGTGGCTCTGGAAAAAAGCATAAAGGATTCAAGAGACTTCATGACTGCAGAATTTAGATCAAATCAGGCCGAAATTAAAAATCAATTAAATGAGATGCAATCCAAACTGGAGGTCCTAACAACGAGGCTAAATGAGGTAGAAGAATGAGTCAGTGACAGAGAAGACAAGTTGATGGCAAGGAAGGAAGCTGAGGATAAAAAAGAAAAACAATTAAAAGATCATGAGGTGGCTCAGGTGGCTCAGTGGTTTAGCACCGCCTTCAGCCCAGGGCTTGATCCTGGAGACCCAGGATCAAGTCCCACATCAGGCTCCCTGCATGGAGCCTGCTTCTCCCTCTGCCTATGTCTCTGCCTCTCTCTCTCTCTCTCTCTCTCTGTCTCATGAATAAATAAATAAAATCGGTTTTTTTTTAAATAAATAAAATCTTAAAAAAAAAAAAGATCATGAGGAAAGGATAAGCGAAATAAATGACAGCCTCAGAAGAAAAAATCTACATTTAATTGGGGTTCCAGACGTCGCCGAGAGGGACAGAGGACCAGAAAATGTATTTGAACAAATCATAGCTGAGAACTTCCTTAACTTGGGGAGTGAAACAGGCATTCAGATCCAGGAGATAGAGAGATTCCCCCCTAAAATCAATAAAAACTGTTCAACACCGCAACATTTAATAGTGAAACCTGGGAATTTCAAAGATAAAGAGAAAATCCTTAAAGCAGCAAGAGACAAGAAATCCCTAATCTTTGTGGGGGGAAGCATTAGGTTAACAGCAGACCTCTCCACAGAGACCTGGCAGGCCAGAAAGGGCTGACAGGTAATAATTTTCAGGGTCCTAAATGAGAAGAACATGCAACCAAGAATACTTTACCCAGCAAGGCTCTCATTCAGAATAGAAGGAGAGATAAAGAGCTTCCAAGACAGGCAGAAACTGAAAGAATATGTGACTACCAAACCAGCTCTGCAAGAAATATTCAGGGAGACTCTGTAAAACAAAGAGGAAGTCCAAGGAAACAATCCACAAAAACAGGGACTGAATAAGTATTATGAAACTAAATCCATATCTTTCAATAGTAACTCTGAACGAGAATGGGCTTAATGATCCCATCAAAAGGTGCAGGGTTTCAGACTGGATAAAAAAGCAAGACCCACCTATTTGCTGTCTACAAGAGACTCATTTTAGACCTAAGCCTGAAAATGAAAGGTTGGAGAACCATTTACCATTCAAATGGTCCTCAAAAGAAAGCAGGGGTAGCCATCCTCATATCAGATAAATGACAGTTTATCCCAAAGACTGTAGTAAGAAATGAAGAGGGACACTATATCATACTTAAAGGATCTATCCAACAAGAGGACCTAACAATCATGAATATTTGTGCCCCTAATGTGGGAGCTGCCAAGTAGATCAATCAATTAATAACGAAAGTTAAGACATACTCAGATAATAATACACTAATACTGGGAGACTTGAACACGGTGCTTTCTGTAATTGACAGGTATTCTAAGCACAACATCACCAAAGAAACAAGAGCTTTAAATGATACACTGGACCAGATGGATTTCACAGATATTTACAGAACTTTACATCCAAACGCAACTGAATACATATTCTTCTCAAGTGCACATGGAACTTTCTCCAGAATAGAGAGAAACCTTCTCACATCCTGGGGCACAAATCAGGTCTCAACCAATACCAAAAGATTGGGATTGTCTCCTGCATATTTTCACACCATAATACTTTGAAACTAGAACTCAATCACAAGAAGAAATTTGGAAGAAACTCAAACACGTGGAGGTTAAAGAGCATCCTGCTAAAAGATGAAAGGGTCAACCAGGAAATTAGAGAAGAATTAAAAAGATTCATGGAAACTAATGGGAATGAAGATACAACCGTTCAAAATCTTTGGGACACAGCAAAAGCAGTCCTGAGGGAGAAATACATTGCAATACAAATATCCATCCAAAAACTGGAAAGAACTCAAATACAAAACTTAACCTTGCACCCAAAGGAGCTGGAGAAAGAACAGCAAATAAAACCTACACCCAGCAGAAGAAGACAGTTAATAAAGACTCAAGCAAAAATCTCTATTTTCAATGAAATAGAGACCAGAAGAACTGTGGAACAGATCAACAGAACCAGGAGTTGGTTCTTTGAAAGAATTAATAAGATAGATGAACCATTAGCCAGCCTTACTAAAAACAAACAAGAAAAGACTCAAATTAATAAAATCACGAATGAAAAAGGAGAGATCACCACCAATACCAAGGAAATACAAACGACTTAAAAACATATTATGAGCAGCTATACGCCAATAAATTAGGCAATCAGAAGAAATGGACGCATTTCTGGAAAACCACAAACTACCAAAACTGGAACAGGAAGAAATAGAAAACCTGAACAGGCCGATAACCAGGGAGGAAATTGAAGCAGTCATCAAAAACCTCCCAAGACACAGAAGTCCAGGGCCAGATGGCTTCCCAGGGGAATTCTATCAAACTTTTATAGAAGAAACCATACCTTTTCTACTAAAGCTGTTCAGAAAGATAGAGATGGAATACTTCCAAACTCGTTCTAGGAGGCCTGCTTCACCTTAATTCCAAAACCAGACAAAGACCCCACCAAAAAGGAGAATTATAGACCAATATCCCTGATGAATACAGATGCAAAAATTCTCAACAAGATATTAGCCAATTGGATCCAACAGTATATTAAGAAGGTTATTCACCATGACAAAGTGGGATTTATCCCCGGGATGCAAGGCTGGTTCAACACTCATAAAGCAATCAATGTGATAGACCATATCAACATGAGAAAAAACAAGAACCACATGATCCTCTCAATAGATGCAGAGAAAGCATTTGACAAAATACAGCATCCATTCCTGACTCTTCAGAGTGTAGGGATAGAGGGAACATTCCTCAGCATCTTAAAAGCCATCTATGGAAAGCCCACAGCAAATATCATTCTCAATGGGGAAGCACTGGGAGCCTTTCCCCTAAGATCAGGAACACGACAGCGATGTCCACTCTCACCACTGCTATTCAACATAGTACTAGAAGTCCTAGCCTCAGCAATCAGGCAACAAAAAGAAATAAAAGGCATTCAAATTGGCAAAGAAGAAGTCAAACTCTCCCTCTTTGCAGATGACATGATACTGTGCATAGAAAACCCAAAAGACTCCACCCCAAGATTGCTAGAACTCATACAGCAATTTAAGAGTGTGGCAGGATACAAAATCAATGCCCAGAAACCAGTGGCATTTCTAGACACTAACAATGAGACTGAAGAAAGAGAAATGAGTCAATCCCATTTACAATTGCACCCAAAAGCATAAGATACCTAGGAATAAACCTAACCAAAGAGGTAAAGGATCTATACCCTAAAAACTATAGAACGCTTCTGAAAGAAATTGAGGAAGACACAAAAGATGGAAAAATATTCCATGCTCATGGATTGGAAGAATATTGTGAAAATGTCGATGCTACCCAGGGCAATGTACACATTTAATGCAATCCCTATCAAAATACCATGGGCTTTCTTCCGAGAGTTGGAACAAATCATCTTAAGATTTGTGTGGAATCAGAAAAGACCCCGAATAGCCAGGGGAATATTAAAAAAACAAAAAACAAAAAACAAAAAAAACAGAGCTGGGGGCATCACAATGCCAGATTTCAGGTTGTACTATAAAGCTGTGATCATCAAGACAGTGTGGTACTGGCACAAAAACAGACACATAGATCAATGGAACAGAATAGAGAATCCAGAAGTGGACCCTCAACTTTATGGTCAACTAATATTCGACAAAGCAGGAAAGACTATCCACTGGAAAAGACAGTCTCTTCAATAAATGGTGCTGGGAAAATTGGTCAGCCACGTGCCCAAAAAATGAAACTAGACCATTCTCTTACACCATACACAAAGATAAATTCAAAATGGATGAAAGATCTAAATGTGAGACAAGAATCCATCAAAATCCTAGAGGAAAACACAGGCCACACCCTTTTTGAACTTGGCCACAGCAACTTCTTGCTAGATACATCCACGACAGCAAGGGAAACAAAAGCAAAAATGAATTATTGGTACTTCATCAAGATAAAAAAGCTTCTGCACAGCAAGAGAAACAGTCAACAAAAAAAAAAAAAAAGAGAGAGAGAAACACTCAACAAAACTAAAAGACGACCTACAGAATGGGAGAGGATATTTGCAAGTGACCTATCAGATAGAGGGCTAGTATCCAAGATCTATAAAGAACTTATGAAACTCAACAGCAAAGAAACAAACAATTCAATCATGAAGTGGAATGCTCCACTTCCCTTGCCATCAGGGAAATAGAAATCAAAACCACAATGAGATACCATCTCACACCAGTGAGAATGGTGAAAATAAACAAGAGAGGAAACAACAAATGTTGGAGAGGATGTGGAGAAAGGGGAACCCTCTTGCACTGTTGGTGGGAATGTGAACTGGTACAGCCACTCTGGAAAACTGTGTGGAGGTTCTTCAAAGAGTTAAAAATAGAGCTGCCCTACAACCCAGCAATTGCACTGCTGAAGATTTACCCCAAAGATATAGATGCAGTGAAACATCAGGACACCTGCACCCCAATGTTTATAGCAGCAATGTCCACGATAGCCAAACTGTGGAAAGAGCCTCGGTGTCCATCGAAAGATGAATGGATAAAGAAGATGTGGTCTATATTTACAATGGAATATTCCTCAGCCATTAGAAACGACAAATACCCACCATTTGCTTCAACGTGGATGGAACTGAAGGGTATCATGCTGAGTTTAGCAAGTCAGTTGGAGAAGGAAAAACATTATTATGGTCTCATTCTTTTGGGGAATATAAAAAATAGTGAAAGGGAATAAAGAGGAAAGGAGAGAAAATGAGTGGGAAGTATCAGTGAGGATGACAGAACATGAGAGACTCCTACCTCTGGGAAACAAACAAGGGGGAGTGGAAAGGGAGGTGGGGGGGGTTGGGGTGATTGGGTGACAGGCTGAGGGGGGCAGTTGACGGGATGAGCACTGGGTGTTATGCTATATGTTAGCAAATTGAACTCCAATGGAAAAAAAAAAAAACAGAATACAAAAAGAAAAAGACAACTATAGCTCAATATCCACCATAGCCAAGTGGGTTTTATTTTTTATGGATTACAAAAAAAAAAGGCTGTTTCAACATTCAAAACTCAATCCATGTAATATGTCATAACAACAGTCTAAAGAAGAAGAAAGTCACATGATCAGACCAAATGATGCAAAGCATATGACAAAATTCAGCATCCATTCATGTCAAAAAAAAAAAAACCTCAGCATATAGCAATAGAAGGAAATGTCTTCAACTAGACCATTAATCTTTTAAAATTTGCAGAAAACTACAGCTAACATCTTAGTCAAGGTGACAAGGAAAGGTACAAGGCTTTGTGGTGATGAAGTATTCTGTATCTTGATTGTGGTGACTGGTTTAAGAATCTACAAATGTAATCAAATGGCACGAAACTCTGCGCCCACACTGCACCAATGTCAAATCCTCACTCTGTGATGCTACTACGGTTATGGAAGATGTAGCCACTGGAGGAAACCCAGTGAAGAGAACATGAGACCTTCCTGAAATTTCTATCACATTTTTATGAGACTATTCAAAGTTAAAAAGATTCTCTTCTAGATGAACTAACATTAAAAACTAGATTTTATGCGGCATAAGTAACAAACCTTTAGTTATATTTAATTTGGATGAAGTCGAAGATATTCATTACATTTTAAAGGGTTTTCACCAACAAAGCAAAGCTCAGCTTATTTCAGATTTTGCATAATAAATATGTGAATTTTGAGAACTAGAGAAAATCAAAGGAACACTGAACATTTTTTAAACATGGTCAGTAATTAAAAAAAAAACTTATGTCTTTCGGTTATGATGCCTGCATACCTTCTAAATTTGGGGAATAAAATATTTCTTACCATAATTAAATTGACTGTTGGACTTTTCACAGTTAATGATGTTAAACCGGTAAGCAACACCCGGTCGCATTCCGCTGACCTCAAAGTAAAACCACTGGTGATAATGATTGCTATTTATATCTGAGTTCAAAATAAGATCATATTCATTTCTGAAAACAGAAAATAAAGAAATCTGATGAAAATTAGGAAAATATTTGTGCTTAGACAAAATGAGAAAATTTTAAATGACTTACTTTCTAATTTGAATTACTTTGCGCAGATTCCCAGATTCGAATTTGGAGTTAAACTTCAAAATATCTCCTTCTTCTGGAATGGCGTAACTAAACAGAATTTTTAAAGTGAGTATAATAAAATACATTGCATGTAAAAATGTGAACAAAAGATAAATAAAACTACGCTACAAATTAAAAATATACCACCTCATGGCCACCCATCTCATTATTATGAAATACCATTATAAACCAAAAATTATAACCAACACAAGCAAAACACAAACTCTGGCTAACATTTATAGATTTAAAAATTATAATTAAAAAAATAAAAATAAAAATAAAAATTATAATTATAGGTGGAGATTTATTCCCACATTTAGAGTGAATGTTAATCACAAGAAATTTTGCCTCACTGAAGAAATGTCATTCCTAAACACTAATCATATACAAAGACCAGATATATTTTTTAAAATTCATATTACTGAGTAACAATAATTCTAATTAAACTATGTAGTTCTCAGGTGAAAATATTTTAAGTTTATAGAGCTCTATTACATAATAGATATTATATACTCCGGTTTCTCTTCAGATCATATAAATCTTTCACCTTTTAAATAACAGATATTATCTATTAGTGCCAAAAAGGTAAAGGTTTTGTCTGCACTTTACATAGTCACTACTTTAGTTAAGTATTTACTGAGTGCCTATAAGGTACTATATCTGGTTTTAGTTGTATGTCTGCCCATTTCCCTGATTAAATACCAATTCTTCCTCTTCTGGAGCTTACATTTCAATAGGGGTTAACTAAGACCCCAAGAAGATCAATGATTTTGTCAAAAGGCACTTGAGTTAGAAATAGCACTGGTATGCATGCCATACTCGGGGTTTCTGAGTTTCTCTTTTTATCACATCTGCATGATCTGTATGATACATAATTAAAGGAATGAAATAACTAAGATTTTTGAATAAGGTAGATTTGGCTTTCATCTTTAAGATTATTCGAAATTCAATCATTAGCTTTGATACAGCTTTTACCCTTATTTCTCTGACAAAGATCTTTAAAAAGTGTTTTATTTCCTCCAAAAAGACCAGTTAAGATGTGAAATTCTCCCCAAAATATTAGAATATTGAGAGAGAGGGTCAGCCATTGAGGGCTAATTAAATTTCTCATCTAAGGAGATAATAGTCACAATCATCATTTCCAATTTTTGTGTATTTACTTATATTTAAACCCTAAAATGTGATGATATCAGTGATAACCCTAAATTGTAAATAACACCAATGCATGAAGCATCATAAACAAATGGCTTCACAAGTCAAGAAAGTAATAAAAAGGACCGATGCACATCATAAGCGGTAAGAGACAAGGAGAGTAGTGGGAACTATGGAGAAGTTAGCAAGCATATGCTCCTTCTAAAAGAGATGGTAATTTGCTGTCCCAAGGAAATGAAGGCTCACTATTACAGGACAAGGCAGCATTTCATGTGAAATTTCCACCCTCTCCAATGAAGGTAATTTTAGATTTTTTTTTAAAACACAGCATCACTTTGTAATCTTTCTCTTACTATAAGCCCATTAAAAGTCTACCTAAGTACAAACAAAGCCTGTAATATATCCAATTTAACATGGGCAAGCTAGGAGGGAATTAGCTATTTTTTTAAATTTTACAAATAACAATGAAACTTTATAGAGTATAAATACAACTAATAAAAGTAAAAGCAACAACAGACTTACTTTGGGTTATCTAAGTCATACACCACTCGATCTATGATATCACTCTGATGTATTAGCCTCTCAATATCTTGAGCAATTTTTGTCCTGAAATCATAAAAGAGAAGTGTGACCACCAAAATTCATTATGTGACCACCAAAATTCATTATTATATGCCAAGGCACAACTTTCTCCAAAATAAGTTTTGGAAAAAAAAATAAGTTTTAGATGAAAAAAAGTATAAAATGGTAAAACTTTCTTAAAATAAAAGTAATCATTCCTCTATATTTTGTACACAGAAAAAATTACCAATACATAAGAAAACAAAAATTACTATTTCTTAAGTCCGAATTCCAGAAAATAACTGTGTAGAATTCAGCTGCAAGTCCAATAAACTTAAAAAAATCCTGAATGTATATTATGACTTCCAATATAGAAAAGATATCAAGTCACTCTCTAGCCCTCAAGCAAATAATTTTATAAACATAATAACAGCAGTAAAGATCTAAAAAGCCAGAAATTGTGTACAAGGGAGATTTTTTAAATCCACTCTTGCTGGAATTTAGCTAAAATGCAACTGGCGACGGACTCGCACATTCTGCAGAATCTGTGCTCTCTTCTGTAGCTGGAGAGGAAATGTGGAGGGGAGGGGAACACTTGTGTCGGGAAACAGAGAGTGAACCCTGAATCTCTAGGATTCTCAGGGCCTGATCTCCCCCTGAATCAGTCCAACAAAATAGACACCAACCAACAGGAAGATTCCTAAAATCCCTGCCACTCACCTAGAAGAGTGAGCCACACACAGATCCCACAATCTTCCCTGTCAGTAATTAAATGAAGGAATACAATTGCTGCAAATAGCACCAAACTGTAACCAAATCAGAACAAATTTGGAACATAAAGCCAGGTGCCTGGGACCCCAGGTACACTGGCCACAAAGATCATGGTAAGAAGTTGCCTGACACAGTATCACCTGCCATATTATCACTACTCTAAAAGAAGAAGCCAATTATACTAACTGATTTAAATTTCAAGTTTCTCTGTTTCAGCTAAAAATTGGTAATGCAGATTAGAACTGTGTTCTATTGATTTATTGATATAGCAGAATGAGAAAATCTGCCAAAATGGTTATAATAAAATCTTAAGAATACACTGAACACTGAAAGTCTCCCGAACTTCAGGAAGATGTAAAACTAGTCTCCTGCACAAAAATGTTTCTTTGTGACTATGGAGTATTAGCTCTCACACAGTTTAGAAATATATCTAATAATAATAACTTCAGAATAAGCTAAGACCTTATTCTGATGAAGAACTCAAAATTATCAAGAAAACATTAAAAGGTATGATAGTTACAGGAAAAAATTTTAAGAATGTACAACTCTAAATTTATTTTTAGTTATTTTTTTTAAAGATTTTATTTATTTATTCATCAGAGACAGATCGAGAGAGAGAGGCAGAGACACAGGCAGAAGGAGAAGCAGGCTCCATGCAGGGAGCCCAATATGGGACTCGATCCTGGGTCTCCAGGATCACGCCCTGGACTGAAGGCGGCACTAAACCGCTGAGCCACCCAGGCTGCCCATATTTTTAGTTTTATTCTACAAAAAATAACATCACTGACAAGCAGTTTATTTAAAAAAAAATCCTCATATCAGAGGATTATGATATAAATCCTTGTTTAAGTTCATTGTCATAACTTTCAAATGGCAAGTTCTTTATAAAGAAATAACCTTTTAAAAAGCTATTACAATAACAAACAAGTCCAAAACATCTATCTCCCAGACCTTCAACAATAAAAGAGATGGCACTCATATATATTCAGATATACCATACCAATAAAAAAAGTGAATATTTAAGTATAGGTGAATGACTAAATATATCTATTTGCCAGAGTAAGGAGTCTCTCATGTTCTGTCACCCTCTCTGATATTTCCCATTCATTTTTTCTCCTTTCCCCTTTAATCCCTTTCACTATTTTTTATATTCCCCATATAGTGAAACCATACATTTGTCCTTCTCTGATTGACTTACTTCACTCAGCATAATACCCTCCAGTTCCATCCATGTTGAATAAATGGTGGGTATTTGTCGTTTCTAATAGCTGAGGAATATTCCATTGTATACATAAACCACATCTTCTTTATCCATTCATCTTTCGATGGACACCGAGGCTCTTTCCACAGTTTGGCTATTGTGGACATTGCTGCTATAAACATTGGGGTGCAGATGTCTGGGCCTTTCACAGCATCTGTATCTTTGGGGTAAATCCCCAGCAGTGCAATTGCTGGGTCGTAGGGTAGCTCTAGTTTTAACTTTTTAAGGAAACTCCACACAGTTTTCCAGAGTGGCTGTACCAGTTCACATTCCCACCAACAGTGCAAGAGGGTTCCCCTTTCTCCACATCCTCTCCAAAACAAAAACAGATACTTAACAAAAGTTTGGGGGTTTAATGGAAAATAGTATTAACAGCCTGATAAACAGCCCAGTTCTATAGCAAAGTTCCATAGTATAAGAATGTCTAAGAGTGTCAGAATAGCACAGACAGCCATAGGGCAGGGTCAGGTCTAAGTGTGTGAGCTGACCCAGTGGTGCTGTGGGGATTATAAAGCACAGGCTCCATCTAAAAAACAAACTGACTGCTGCCAGACAGGAACCACAGATTAAGTTTGTCACACCAGTTTTTCTTTTTAAATTTTTTTCTTTTTAAATTTATTTATTCATGATAGTCACAGAGAGAGAGAGAGCGCGGCAGAGACATAGGCAGAGGGAGAAGCAGGCTCCATGTACCGGGAGCCGGACGTGGGGTTTGATCCCAGGTCTCCAGGATCGCGCCCTGGGCCAAAGGCAGGCACCAAACCGCTGCGCCACCCAGGGATCCCCCAGTTTTTCAAGAAACATCAGAAAGTCGGATTTCTATGCAGAATATTCCACATTTTAAATGTTTGCAATCAATAAAAACAAACAAAAAACAAAACCAGTCTGCAAGTGAAGCCCAACATCATGTACAAGTTAATGTGCAGTGGTTTTCAACCTTTGATTGTATTTTAGGGGACATAGTGGCCCATGTATATTACACTAGACCTAACATAACACCTGAAGTAAATACCTACCCTGCCACCAACCCTCATTAATAAAGAGGAAAACCAGTCCTTTATTCAGACATGGATTAGTGTTAAGCAACCAACTTGCATAAAAGAATGTCAATTCCTTCCTTCCTTTACTTCACCTGCCTATTAAAATATATAGTTCTCCAGTCAAAACGAAACAATAAATATGTTCCAGGTACCCTCAGGGACTATAATCTTAAACTTACTAACATTCAGTATCTATCAAAGATCTGGCCCAGAAGAGGGGCTTTATTTATAAACACAAGTATAAACACAACCTTAAGTTAGGTTTCAACCAATACAGAGCAGCCTTACAAGAAACAATTTAATATATCTCCTTGCTATATTTACTATGAGGATATTATGGGGAATGTTGTTGTTCATTACATAGATACTCCCAGAGGATCCAGAAAAAATAATCTTTATAGAGAGTATGGTTTATGATCACTATATATAAATGAACAGGCTTATGATCTAGGCCAGAGTTAGACTCCTGACTCTGCCATGTACTAGCAGCATAACCTTGGATAAGCTGCTCAAAAACTCTAACCTCCACACAGTCTTCTATAAAATAAGAAGAGCAATTTCTTTACAGAGCCATTATACAATGAAATGGCATACTTTATATACAAATATACACTGCATGTAAAGTGCTGATTACTTAGTTGTCTGGCCCATAAAAAAACACTCAGTAAAAGTTATGTGCTGCTGTTGCTCCTACTAAGATTTCTACTATTGTTGCCATTCCAGAAGTACTCCTATTTCCCGAGCCACGCTGAACTTACTAAAAAGAAATCCAAGATTTTGTTTTATTTATTTTGCTTTGGCCACAATTATTCTACTTTTTAATTTTAAACTTCTGAACAGATAATATAATGACATGGAACAAAAATCACATGCTACATAAAAGTATAAGATGGAGACTCTTATACACTTATACACTTCCAACACAACCCATATCCTCCACTCATCCAGTAACTACTTTCATTACTTTCCTTCCACAAGGAGTTTACAGCATCTTTCCATCAGTGCCTAGATATCTTTTTGGTTTTTAATCACTGCACTGTATTCACAGAAAAGATACACCATAATGTATCTAACTAGTTGATTGATGTGCACAACACCATAACAAGTGACTTTGAACACCATTTCACAGATGTGCAAATCGTATGCATAGGTCTATATGCCATGCATATAAATTCTGAATTTCCAGATATGGGATTAATGTGTCCAAGGAAATATGTACTGTTAATCTTGATAGATCTTGTCAGACTGCCCTCCACAAGAAGTACTATCATTTTACAATCCCATTATTGATGTATAAGAGAGCCAGTTTCTCCACAGCCTCATCAATAGAACGTGCCAGCAAACTTCTAGATTTTGACAATTTGCTATGTGGGACATGGTATCTCAATATATTTTAATTTGCATTTCTTTTATTTTGAGAGTTGTTGAACATATTTCTGTGAATAAGAGTCACTGTATTTCCTTGCCACATTTTTCATTTTTTTATAAAAGTATTTTTGTACAGTATCTTAAATACTTTTTAAAACAAGGCAATATGAAATATATTTTATTATAAAATACAGCTAGGCAATTTTTCTAAAACACACAAAAAATAATGGAAAGTAAAATCAAAATGCTAAAAGTTACTACCTCTAGGGAATGGGGCAAAGAGCGACCTTTCTTCTACTTTTTCTCATGCGCTAATTTTATGAAAACAGGAAAAATGCATCCCAAAATGCTAAGCATTCTTTAAACATCAAGAGATAAGTTTCACTTTAATTTGTTAGCCAACTAAATCAAACATATGGATTCAAGTAATTATCAGTAGGTGATTACAATAAAAAAAATTTTTTAAGGGTTAACACACAGTATCTACATTGAGATATGAAGCTTGTAATAGGTTTTTCTCCTTCCAAATGAGATGGAGAAATTTTTAATGAAGTTTTATTCATTTGCTGCATTATTTTTAAAAGATTAATGGGGATGCGTGGGTGGCTCAGCTTCAGCTCAGGTCGTGTCCCAGGGT